>NC_068284.1:13891815-15379940 GCF_025860055.1 Xyrauchen texanus | reverse complement strand
TTATTATTATTTCCAATCCTATTCTTTCAGGGGAAAGGCCCCACGGAGACCACATCCTGCCTATCAGGGGAAGTTAACATGTGGTAAAAACGTCACATGGGCTTACCAGCCACACATGGAAGTGGCGCTGTGGTAGGTCCTGCCTTGACGGGGAGGAGCTCTACAAACACAGCGACCGGGGGGCAGAGAGAGCTCTGTCCAAGAGAGACGCGGGTCTGCCGACAGGGGGACCGTACTGCAGAAAATGCTTCACAGGGGATATTGGAATAATCTGAACCTGTGGAGCACCTGTCCAGCACAGGCAAATCGGTGCCTGTGGTGGGTCTGGCTGCAAAATGACTCCACTGAGTTCGGCACCAGAGGGCTAGGGAGGAAGGACACCCAGTGTCTGTGACTTGTAGAGCGCACGTTTTCACCTCAGGGGAGTGGAAAGGCGATACGTGCAAGCGATACACCCGACCAGCTGTTGTCACCGTATTACCGAATTCTACGTGTTTGGACCTGTCTAAATACGGGACGAGACCGGCTCAACCCAGAGATTGTAAAATCTCGCTAAGGTATAGGGTGTTGCCCACCCCGCCGCTCTACAGATGTCTGCTAGAGATGTCCTAGCCATCCACCGTGATGGGTTGGAAAGCGTAAGCCACTCGTCCAAGCTCCGGGCGAGGGGCACTAGGGGACGATAACGTGTGATGTACCTGGAGGTGGGGCCTCGCGGCAGGGTGGAGCAGGCGACATCACATTGGGGAGCGTTGCTTCGTCCCGAGGTGGTTGTGCTGAGGAGAGTCTCGAAGCACTTACCTAGGTCCGCGTACCCGGCCTGGGGCGATGACCTCTAGACTCGTCACCACCTGCCAGCCTGAGGCGCGAGTGTACCCGTGTTCATGTGGGCCTGACTGCAAGTGCTCAGTGTCTGATACCGCAGCCTGTTAGGCAAGCAAAGGAAAGGAAACAAAAGATTCTCTACCCGGCACTCCACCGGGGAATGGATTACCACCTTCATGGCAGACGTCGCTCTCCCTGGGTCTCTGGAGTGCTTGGGAGCATTCTAGGTCCGGGAGGTGGTCCATGAGACGGGGGCGTCCGCATCCTGTGGGGAGCTCTATGCTGGGGCTGAGAGCTGGGCCCGGGCTGGGGTCGGATCTGCCTGGGGTTTCACTGCCACGTTGCAATGGTCATGTTCTCACAGTGAGAACTTGAGCCATCCATAAACGCTGCCTCTGTGTGATCTCTGCCCAGACACGAGAGGCAGCACCTGTGGATGTCAGAAGCGGAGAGGTAACAACCGCATCCATAAATGACACAAAGATGGAAGGGCATCTTGAAAAAGATGCGTCTTTAAAGTGTGTTTACTCTTTTAGAGAAATATATACTCTTTTAGAGGGCTGTTGGAACGCTCAGGGGCGTAGTCTGCACTGGCATACTGAAGAAGAGAAAAGCCGCTGTGTGATGCGCCATATTTCCAACAGCGTATGCTCTTTAGAGGTAAGTGGAACAGCAGTGGGTTTACTCAGCTCGCTGAAACACAACCGCTCGGCTCCGAAGAAAAAATCTGTCTGAACAGATGCACAATTCCGTCATTTTATACCCATATGTCCCGGGGAGGGGCATGCAAATTCTGTTCGTATATTCTCATTGGCCTTTTCTCAAAGATAAGAGGTAAACGAGACTCTCAAAAGAGACCCCTAGTGTCACTATATTGACACAGCGTCGAGTTTGCTGATCACTCACATTAAATGTTGGTTTTCTGCTGTTGTTGTTTTTGTTAGCTACTAGCAGTGCTCCAGGTTTCTTTACAATTTGTGTGAAAGAGTTGACATATCTTGCTTGACCTGAAACTCAAAAGCACAATTATTTAAAATTATAATATATATATACACTACAGGTCATAAGTATGGTGTCACTTGCCTGAAATGTTTCTCATGATCTTAAAAAACTTTTGATCTGAAGGCTTATTCATAAAAGTTTGAAATTTGTTTCATATTTTCAAAAATATAATTGTGCCAAAATGTACATTTATTTATTTACAGAACAAAAATGTTTATTTAAAAAAATATATTTTGAAATGGATGACTAGGACAGAATAATTAAGAAAAGCAGCCCATTAGTGCCCTAGCATATAGATGGGAACTCCTTCAATACTGTTAAAAAGCATACCAGGGTGATACATCAAGAGTTTTTTTTTAGTCACAAAATTATTTCCATTTCTATAAATCCATAGTTGTGATGACTTTACTGTTATTCTAAAATGTGAAATGAATGAAAGAGTAAGTGACACTAAACTTTTGAATGGTAGTGTATATATTCACCAGAGCCTTTGTGATCTTATTGAACTTATCAGGTGAAATATGGAAAGAGGACCTTGATTACAGCTTAATTTGATATTGCCTTATTTTTAAACGTCATCTCCATTTCTCTTTGCCAGCCAAATTTTTCAAACATATTTGTCTCTATGTGTTTTCGTAATATACAAATACAGTATATTACTGCTGTATGTCAAAATAAGGTATTAATAAGCAGTGTGAGACAGGGCGGAGATTTATGGACATTTGAGTGTTTGTCTTTTTGGTTAAGTTCTTCATTAAAATATTATGTATATTCTCAAGCTGGTTCTCGCCTCCTCCTTTCCCTTAATCCCTTTACACAGTGTTAAGTGTAGTCTGATTACAAAGCAATTAGTTATTATAATCAAATTATTTTTAGGTCAAAATTAGTGTAACGTTTTACCTTTTAAATGATAGTTATCAGATTAAAGTTACTGACTTTCAAATAAGTTAATTATTTTTAAGTAATTACTTGGGTTGTACACTTCTAAAATACTATTATTAATATAGAATTTAAAACATGAAATATGTTCAGTTGTACATCTCTTTGCATTTTTATGACAGCTAGGCAAACACCCCCTAATAAGACATTGTAACAGAGAAATGTGTGGTCTTGAGTGTATGAATTGTGCGTGACAGTAAACAAGGAAGGTATATAGATTTAAATTTAAATTTAATGAGCAATTGTTTTTAGAAAGTTACTTAAAAGTAATTAGTAATTTGTAGTGATTACATTTTGATTTACTTACCCCAACACTGTTAATAAGGCGACATTAAAAGAACTGACTATTCGTGTATTTCACTTTACCCATATAATTTTTTGGAATTTCAGAGAGCTAGTCTTTTGAGTCCTATCTCTGTAGGTATGCTCTCTCTCACTTCATAATGATGAAATATGTGATGTCCAAAAGCTTCTAAAAGCACAATATTTGATTTATGCTTCTTCTTTACATTCTTGTCTGGATGCGGCAGAAAGTCCATTCTTTGCATCTTTTTATTTATCAATTGAACATCTGATACTATCACACTTCACTATACCTCATGCACAGCCACTAAACAATCTGTTGCCTTGCCCTGCAAGTATCATTTGGTTAGCTAAGAATTTAAAAGTGTTTTTCCTTCCAAGAAACAGACACCTGACAGCTGAATAGATATTTCTTATTACATCTCCATTCTGAAAGCTCATAATTTGCTCACAAAGGGATTCGGATTAAACAAATCACAGGAAATTACCTGAGAGATGAAGCTGTCAGCCATAATGCCAGAAATTTCTACTGAACAAATGGAAGAGTAAGACAAAACATACTGTAATTGAATGTAAATTACATGCATGGGACACTGGCTTTATTAATGAGATATGTTTGATGGGACAGATTGCGAGATGTGCACCCTGTCAGTAATCTAAAACGTTCCTCAAATTGCATAGGAGTCAAGTTCCTGACACAACCAGTATTTCAAATGTCACTCAGTCTCAAAAGAAGCAATGCACAAAGAGATCTCTCACAGGTGAATAATTTATCTTTACTTCAGTGTCAGTCAAACCTGCTCACACCATATGGGAACCCATGCGATTTTAATTAAATATTATGACAAAGTGAATAAATAGCAAAGCTGCTTTGCTGGAAATAATTTGTTCCTAAGTGCCCAAAGATTACAGGGTGTTATTTCCCATGAACATTGTAAAGATTTAAAAATATAGAAAAGTTATATTGTTACATGAAGAAATATTAAATATTCTACCCTAGATCACTAATTAAATGTAATCAAATTTGTGAAGGTGATATAAATGCCTTTGTATAGAAGGTCATATTTTGCTTTGGATGCTCTTCACTTAAAGATACACTTTGAAACATTCTCAAATCATGCTGGGATATCGATCATCTGGTTTTGCACAAAGTTGTGGAGTCGTACCAAGACAGACCAAATAGAAATAATAAAAATCATGTATATTTTTCAGTTAAACTTTTCACTGAAATTGTTGAGCTGATAATCTAAATTGTAATGAAAGATTTAGTATTAAATTGGAAAACAATGTAAAACAGAAGCATTTTCACAAGTGGTTTCAGACTTTTGGACCCCACTGAAGAATTTTATCGCTTACATATCCCTCCCTAAGATCTTCTGCATTCCTGTCAATAAAAACAAGGAATTATTAATCTCAACAAACCATTAGATCCAAAATTAAAATTATGAATAGATGAAAAAGAGAAAACTAACCATCTGCCCTCCAAAAAAACATGAAACACATGTTGACAGATAGTCAGATCAGATTCTGACCCAAATTCATTTGCAATGCTTATATATGATTATATGATATGGTTTATGTATCTTCATGACCCATTGATATAACCCATTGTTTGAATGTATTACCTTTAGTCGCTTATGAAATAACAAAAATAATATTGAATAATACAGTACATAAACCTCTAGTCTATATGATATGCTTATGTACAGTTTGGCACTCACAGCCAGGTAGAAAAAAAATGCAAGTTATTGGCCAGTTCTTCATACTTATGGTTTGTAAATGACACCTGCTGAATTCTGCCAGATATAATCTCCACTAATTCAATTTTGTTATGTTCCCCAAGCCACAAACACACATAACCCTCCAGCTGTACTTAACTGCCCTTGGATTAGTGCAAATCATAGTAGGTTTAATCTCAGCATACAGTTCACTAGTGACTCTACAATCTGTGAAAAACTATGCATGGAGGTTCAAAGAAGGCTAATTACAAGCTGCATCCACCAATCAGAGGAAACGTCCTGGTTAATTTCATAACCTCTGTTCCCTGAGGGAGGGAATGAAACGTTGTGTTGATGTAGTGACATCAGGGGTAACTCTTGGGTGCCCCTTACACCTGATATTTGATAAAAGGTATTTGCATGCCACTCCCCTGATATACGGGTATAAAGGAGCTGGCATGCATACCGATCTTTCAGGTTTTGTGCTGAGGAGCCGAGTATAAGGTCCTGGCCATTTCAGCAGGTAGTTCAGCGTTGTGGAAGGAGGGACACAATGTCTCATTCCCTCCATCACTTTCTGGGCAGGATGTGTTGAATGGTCTCCATCTGCTGCTTCACTGCCGAGAACTGCTGGGCAAAGTTCTCGACAGTGTCGCCGAATAGGCCAGCCTGGGAAATGGGGGCGTTAAGGAACCGTGCCTTGTCGGTCTTTCTCATCTTGACCAGGTTGAGCCAAAGGTGGCGATCCTGGACCAACATGGAGGACATTGCCCACCTGAGAGACTGCGCTATGAACTTCATCGCCCAGAGGGCGAGGGCGGTCGCCGAGCGCAGTTCCTGCATCAATCCCAGTGCGGAACTACCCATGTGCAGCTCTTTCAGCGCCTTGGCTTGGTGGACTTGCAGGAGAGCCATCGCGTGCAGGGCGGAGGCGGCTTGTCCAGCGACACCTTAGGCTTTGGCTGCCAAGGATGATGTAAACCTATTGGTGCTAGATGGGAGCTTCGGGTGCCCGTGCCAGGTTGCAGCGCTCTGTGGGCATAGGTGCACCATGAGCGCCTTATCCACTGGGGGCATCGACGAGTAGCCCTTGGCCGCCCCACCATCGAGGGTAGTGAGAGCGGGGGAGCCAAAAGATCAGAACCGGAGAGTAAAAGGTGCCATCCACGATCTTGTCAGCTCCTCATGCGTTTCCGGGAAGAAAGGAACTGGGGCAGGACGTGGCTGTGAGTGGCGCCGCCCCCGCAGCCCCGCCCCGGCATCGAGCCCCTCGCAGGAAGCAGGTGCCACAATTACAACATGGTAACACGGGTATATTTGTCTACATATCATATACATTTTTTATTTAATACCACACTTTCCACCCAAATTCTTCTTATGATCTGTTATTGTAGTTTAAGTACTAAATACATACATGCTTCAATATCAAAAGAGACAGACACTGATGAAGAAACAGCTCCTGGGGATTCGGAGGCTACTTGTGAGTTTGCACAGACAGGTATTTAAGACAGCAGAAAATAGCTAGCTGGAGAGACTACTGGCACAGGACACGGAGATGCTGGTGCAGGGCATGCAGGAGAGACCCCTGGAGGTGTTGGTATGTTGCGGACTGGAGAAACCAATGGGACAGGAGAAGTTGGGGTTGATTAGGCTGGAGAGACCACAGAGACAGGAGAACTGATGTGGAATGGGCTGGAGAGGCTTTTGCGACAGGAGATGTTGATGCGGGGCAGGCTTGAGAGGCCACTGGGACAGAAGATGTTGGTGTGGAGCATGCTGGAGAGTCCACTGGGATAAGAAATGCTGGTGTGGAACAGGCTGGAGAGACCTCTGCAACAGGAGATGTTGGTGTGTTGCAGACAGGAGGGACCACTAAGACAGGAGATATTGATGTGGAAAGGGCTGGTGAGACCTTTGCGACAGGAGATGTTGGTGTGGTGCAGGCTGAT
This sequence comes from Xyrauchen texanus, assembly GCF_025860055.1. Taxonomy (NCBI): domain Eukaryota; kingdom Metazoa; phylum Chordata; class Actinopteri; order Cypriniformes; family Catostomidae; genus Xyrauchen; species Xyrauchen texanus. Next base: position 15,373,204 of record NC_068284.1, on the reverse strand, counting down.
GAGGCCACTGTGACAAAAAGATGTTAAACGTAGATTCACATACAGAAACTCCATAGCTAGAAATGTAAGCACCATACATTTAATGAACCTGTGAAATTGTAAAGCTGAATTGGGGAGGGCAATATTATTACAGCAGGTGTGACAACGGCCCTGCCGAAATTATACTGCCTGGTAACCAGTTACCTTTGAATGTAGAGACTCAAGCTTTTCAGGACACAATGTCCATAGCTAGAAATGCCAGCACCATAAGTTTAATGAACCTTTTAACTTGCAAAGCTGAGTTGGGGAGGGCAATATTATTACAACAGGTGTAACAACGACCCTGGCGGAATTATACTGCCCCCTAGTAAACAGTTCCCTTTGAAGGTAGAGTCACATGCTTTTCAGGACACAACTTCCACAGCTAGAAATGTCACCAGCAACAAGGTGATGTCTCTGTGCCATTAAAATCCTGAGATCAAGAGGGGAGTATATTTTCAGCAAGTGTAATAATAACATTGCCTGAATTATATATTGAGGGTACAGCCTCAGTTGCTAGAAATGTCACCAGCAAAAATGTGATGTCTCTGTGTCCTTGTTATTCTGAGATTGAGAGGGGAATACATTTTTGGCAGATGTAATTGCTGAAATGATTTTCCCCCCTGGTAAATCAATTATATTGAAGTTACAGTCAAACACTTTTGAGGTCACAGCCTCCATAAGAAGATATGTCACCTGTACAAAAGTGATGTCTCTGGATCCTGAGATTGGGAGGGTAATACATTTTCGGCAGTTTTAGTAAGGACATTGCCGAAATTATATTCCCCTTTGGTAAATCTATCCTATTGAAGATAGAGTCAAATGCTTTTGAGAGCACAGCCTCTATAGCTAGAAATGTTACCAGCTAAAATGTGATGTCTCTGTGGCCTTGAAACCCTGATATTGAGAGGAATACATTTTCAGCAGGTGTAATAAAAACATTGCTGTAATCATATTCCCCCCTGGTAAAACCATCCATTTGAAGATACAATCAAATGCTTTTGAGGACACAACATCCATAGCAAGATATGTCACCAGTATAAATGTGATGTCTCTGTGGCCTTGTATTCCTGAGATTGGGAGGGGAATATATTTTTGGCAGGTGTCATAATGACACTGCCAAAATTATATTCCCCTTTGGTAAACCCATTTTATTGAAGATACAGTCAAAAGCTTTTAGGGGCACAGCCTTCATAGCTATAAATGTCACCAGCATAAATGCATTGTGTCTGTGAAATTATTGAAAAGGGGGTCCCAGCACATGCTGAAGTAATGTGACTTTGTATAAAAACAAAGTAATCAATTCAACATCTCTTTATCTCTTTAAATAACATGGGAGCAGTTTGAGTCAACAGCTGACCTCGAGACAGAGTTATATAAGCTGTAAAATTGACAAAATGAAGAAAAACATAACCATATTTTTTAGGCCGCAAGGTGTTGGAAACGTATTTGAATAATAATAATAATAATAATAATAATAATAATAATAATAATAATAATAATAATAATAATAACATTCTGAGGTATCTTTATGTTCTTGGACTTTTAAGAGTAAATAATAAATCTATTTTAAAACTGAGGTGAGTTTAATTATTTGGTTTATTTCTGTTTTTTGTAGATGTGTAACTGACATACAACTCTCATAACTATAAACAAAATGAGAATATGCCATATATAGGCCTATTGTTACTCTGAAAACATGAATTGCCTCTTATTCTATAGCCCAGGGGTGACCAATACGTCGATCGTGATCTACCAGTCGATCACAAAGCTGGTAGATCGCACACAATGTATACTGTATATGCTTTTGTTAAATTTTTATACAAATAAATATAACGTCTTTCCTTCTTTAATGCACATGTAAATTTTTACCAGGCAAGTTTTTTGTTTATTCAGTTGCCATGACAACTAGGTTTGTGCCTTCCAAAGGTTTGAAAGAACATAGTGTGAAATTCCGAAGCTAACAGTTTTCGGTAGTTAACACAAATGATCTTCATCCGCAAACCATACATTTTATATAAATTCCAACCATCTGAAAATGAGTGTGGTACCAAGCAAAAAGTCAAAAACTGCAGTTACTCACATCTAAGCTGCAGCACCACGAACTAGGGAACTTCCAAAACATTGCATCTGAGCTGCATAAGCAAGGAAAGGAGCCTACACAACTTGACAGTGAGTGCTATATTGAGCAAATTGAAAAGGTCAGGTCACACTTTGACAAATGTTTTCAAGACATTGCTTTACTTGAGCCAATCGCTACAATTATGTGCTTTCAATTTGGAGATGAACATGAGGATGATTCCCTAGCCTCAGACTTGGGAAAGCTGTTTCAGATGAACCCATCAGCATTAGAGGAGGAGATTTGAACACTGCAGACTGACATTCAGGTGAAGGTGAGGGCATTTTATGGACAGTTTTGGAACCTTATTGCAGAAGAAAGTATCCAAATATTAGAAAATGTTCCATCTCATATACTGCACTGTTTTGCTCAACTTATTTATGTGAATCAGCCTTTTCTCACATGAAGATTATTAAATCTAAACACCGGTCCACCATGACTAATGACTATTTGGAGGCCTGTTTGAGACTAGCTACCAGCAGCTACTGCCCTGATTATGCAAACCTGTCTGATTCCATTCAGTGCAAGTCATCAGAATAAGGTAAATGCCCTGGCTATTGGGATCTATTGTGCTGTAGGTGTTTTGAGTTTAGTGTTAAAATTGAATGATATCAACATTAAACAAGATGAATTCCATGTAGGGATACATGCAGTAGTCCCAACAAGCATTTAAAGAAAAATGTAACTGTTTTTTTTAGTTGGTAAGTCTTATTGAGTTGGTCGTTTAAAAGCAGATCATCATGCAAACATTGTGGACACCCCTGTTGTAGCCTACATTCCCTTACATTTAGAAATTTGATGTCTGTATGTGTATCTTTCCATATACACTGTTTTTTATGTTTTTAATATCATTATTTAAAATATTGTTTTATTAATGATATTCATATGTTCATCACGTGCAATGGGAAGAGTGAATAAAATGACAGCAAGTGAATTAATAATAAACGTTACATCAAAGACTTGGATTGTTAATCTCAAGGTGAATTCAATGGGACATTAAAACAGCATCATGCGAGCGCTGGTTTAGCACCAGATTCACTGAAGGATTTATGCAGATCAGGCAACGGTGCCCACAAACTCGTGGCTGATTCTTTGCAGTTCTGATTTTGCGGGCTGATTCTGAGCGCTCTACAGCAGAGGAGGCAGAAGTCCACCATGATCTCACTGACACACTGCAAGGAGAGCATGACTGTGATCCAGACATTTGAATCATCTCTTTAACATGCCGAGGTGCGCTTTACTACTCCGCACGTCTTTACGTCACCATAATTTGATTAATTATTGTTTTGCTGATGTGATCAAAATAAAAGTTAAGAAAATGAAGGGGAGCTTTATAAGTAATTGGAAATGAAGGGGTCACAAAAGATGACACAGATTAAAAAATAAATAATCTGCAAACTGTCACGCGACGATAATCACTTGTGGTAATACAAACAATCTGTTTTAACACCTTAAATGAAGCACGCTAAAGAATATAATGAATGCCATGCGCTCCGCATCAATTCCATTTTGTTTAGCCTATATATGTTTATGCATATTCTTTACATTTATTTTATGCAAGACGTGTTATTTTCGTTGTGTATTTTTACTAAAATTATGTAATATTTTCTTTGTTACTTTTGCTTTAAAAAGAGCTTCAGTTTCTTGAAGAAATTTTATAATAAATCTGATCAGCAACATATTAGACTGAAATGTGGCATAATGTGAAATTGAATATATGGTGAGGTTTATTTTATTTTTAACTTTGTAAAGTTCTAAATAAAGATACAATTATATAAGAGGAATTGGTTTTCATTTCAAAAGTATTTATTTCATTGACTAGGTTTTCCAAAAATAGGCATTGCAATATGGTTATTTATTGTTAACTGATTTTTATTGTGATATAAGATTTTAGTCATATCGCCAACCCCTAATTCAGCATATACAAAAATAATAATAAACAACATTTTGCCTTCATTGATTCATTTATTCTCAGTTCATTGTTCTTTGTTTAAATTAAATCTAAAGTTCTTATTCTTCAAGTTTTTAATAGCTCATCAAAAAGGGTGATGTGTCATGATCATGTGACTTTTCATCAAAGATCAAAATAAAAATGTTATTCTGTGAAAAGCCCAGCTGCTGTTCAATAAGCACAATACAAATACCTCCGGTTCAATATACCATAAACTCTAAAGCCCGGCGCACACTTTACAATCTTGGCCATGATTCTGTCAAATTGGAATTCAAGGATTTTTGTCGTCGTAGGGCAAAATCTGCAATCTTACTACGTTCAGTGTGACATGTTCACAGACGGCTGATTAATAGCATTTGTGATGATATTTAGCCTCCGACGAAGTTCTGGCAGTGTCATAACTTTAGCATCGCAACCGTATAGTGTGACTGTTAGGACGGCCAGATGAGATATTCCGCGCCTCTCTCGCTCCCCAATTCACTTGGAAAGAAACCTGCTCCGCATCTGCACCATAACATTTGTGCCTAAGATAACACTTTATTCAAGCTCTTTCAATGTTTTTTCTTCTTTTAATTTTATATAAAAAGTTTTAATAAATAAATAAGCAGAAAATACTTGGTGAAAAATGTAACATGTCAGTAATATGAAAGCATTATTCCCTGAATTAAATAAATACAGTGATTACAAAATGAAAATCAATAAATTATTGCATTTTCTTAACACATATTTTTCTTTACATTTATCATGCATTTTCTCTTCATGCATTATATCACTTTATTTTATGTACTATTTTACTTTTAATAAATGTACTTTAAATGTCTGTAAACTTCTTTAGTTAAGATTCACACCACTACAATTTTATTTAAAGAAAAAAAAAAACTTTGAACAATTTATATTGGTAAGTATTTATGGGGCATTTTAATCCAAATCAGCAGATACAGTTGTAAATTATAATAATCTATGTAGTGTTTGTACATTATCCATTGGGAAATTGGAAGCGTGATATGAATTTTCGTCATTTTTGTGTAACTGATGCAATGAAATGGTACGAAAGACGTACTATAACCCACCTTTTTGTTCCCTCAATGTGAATGGATAAGTTTGTCATTTTTCAGCTGACAATTATTTTTATTTCCTTTTTATTACTTGGGGTACTGTTTCTAATTGAATCAGTACCTCCAGTGGTCGAAGCAGGAAGTCTTGTTCAACGTATGAGCATGTGCGAGCTCCAGTTTGCACATAAAATGTCCGCAGAGTGGTGCCAAAAGCGAGTTGGTTGCAAAGCAAATTTGTTTAGTCAACAGCAAATTTGATTGCAAAACATAATTCATTTTAACCCCAACCCTAAACCTAACCGTCAGTGGAGTGAAAATGTAATTTTCGAGTGTGAACTCAACATCTGAATCACACTCACCATTGTTTGAGCTCCCAATGGAGCATTGAGTCCTTGTGTCAGAGGATGCTCATGCAACACACTATCAGTAGTGCTAAGAGGAAAATGTGATCACACCTGAACTGATACAGAAATGCCTGATGGGGATGATGCTTGTCAGTAATTTGATTAAATTGGGTTGATTTGAGGGTACAAGAACTTTTGGAAGAAATATCTGGTTACAGAACATGCAAAATAAATTTTTTACAATATTAACATAATCATGCTTCATGAACAAGAAGGATATTAAGAAATAAAAAGCTGTGAATGCCAACTTTTCTGAATAAAGATAATGCAAATTGAATGAAATTAAATTAAACAACTCAATGAAAGTGTGTACTGATTATTATTATTATTATTATTATTTATAAGTTGTATAAGGCTGGTTTGATATGGCTGGTTGTTGACCATTTTTTTTTTACTTATGGCTTAATCAGAACTAATGGCTCTTGGCTATTTAGAAGCGACATGATCTCTTTGTTTAGCAGATGGTCTTATGGACTGATTCAGCATGTAAACTTCTGAGGAGAACGGTGAGGCTTTGTTTGACTATGCTGGGTTTTCAGTGCAAATGTGCAAGTCCCAATGATGGTAGCGACCTGTTTGTCTCACCTTGAGCAAACAGCAATGTGTCATTTTCACATTGCTCTGTAAACACCCACATCTTTGTGAGACCCACAAAGCCACAGTACTAATGGCCAGAATCTGAAGACCAACTCAGACAATCAGCCTAAACTATAACTTATAGTGAGAGATCAGATCATTTGTTGGGATATTATTATTTTAATGAACTATAGATACACAACAGAAGGGTGTAAAGATGTCCACATCTGGAACTAATTAAGGACGATTTAATGTGAACAGGCTCCATATCCGAGGACTTATGTTGAGTTTCTCAGTGTAAGCCTACACCTACCCCTCTTTAGTCCAATATTATTACAACCTGGTGTCTATCACTCTTCTAATGATAACATATCAGGTTGGCAGTAGTGACTGTAGCACAGATTACATAAGTACATTTCCCCCAGTGTAAATTCCTCTGAATTACTTTTGTAGTCCACAACCCTAATTTAGATTTATTAAATGGAATTTAGAGCATAATCATCCACTCAGCTTTGGGTTGCTGCCTGCGTAGCAGTATCTGTTTCATAGCTCAAAGCTAATGAGAACCCTGAGGACAACATTGTGCCTGTATCCTCTCTCAGATACCATCTGTCTCCATATTGACTGTCTGCAAACTCTCCTACAGTTCACTGCTCACAGTTCAGGTGGCAGTCTTATGCTGGAGTCTGCCCTTTTGAAACAACCTGACTCAGTTTGAGCACAGAAGCAACTTTCCTTTTACGATTCCCTTTATTAATGCTTGTTTTATGGAGATGGTAAGGGCCAGAAAGTGCTACAATGAGAATTTGACAGGATAAGCACTGGTCCAAGCCAGCATAATTGTTCCAGATAGCAAGGAGACATTGATACAATGGTGATTTAAAAAAAAAAAATTTGAATCATAATTTTGGTTGAGATAAATTTTTAAATTATGTTGTATTAACACTCAAATATTACTGAAAGCCAACCGGCACATATGGGTGGTGACTAATGTTCCCTCTACGCTGTGCTCCTGCACAGCATTGCACTTCTAATGTTGCTCCCATGTATGGAAAAAACATCTGCGCAGATACAAGTGTGTGGGAAAACCTAAAGATTTTCCTGAATCAGAGTTCAATGCATGCTCAATGTCCATATGAATGTTTTTTCCTGTATGGAGCTAAAGCTCTGAGTGAAATCTCGTGTGTAAACATGGTGGAAATAAGCATTACATAAAAAGCATACATTGCTATTGGTGACTGCGTCAATGTGGCTGTGCCCCAATGGTTAAATGTGCTTCATGGTTAAAGCCCGTCCTGCATTTGATTAACATAATAGTCGGCTTATGCCTTACATGTATGCAAACAGGTGCAACAAATCAGGTAGGTTATTGAATGTGTCAACATATCCAAGTATGTAAGCAGTAAGCAACATTAATGACACTGAGACAAAAGCTGCCAATGAAAAATGTTGTTTATTTAATTACAAAGATAAATAAAAAAAGATAGTGGTGCACTGTAATGTGGCACAGACTGCAAGATGGCAAGGTGGCAAGGAGAGAGAGGGAGCGAGAGAGATTTATCCTGACAGATTTATCCTGTTAAATGCATATTTTATTTTATATTGTATAGTGTATATTGTTATTATAGTTTTTTATTTTATTTGATTCATTACCTGGCACCATATTTAAATTCTATCTTATCATTATTATTTGTCTTGTCATTATCTGTTTTGTGTATTAATGCTTTGGCAATATTGTATGTAAACACAATCAGGCCAATAAAGAAAATTTTAAATTGAAAATTGAAATTGAGAGAGAGAGAGAGAGAGAGAGAGAGAGAGAGAGAGAGAGAGAATGAGAATGTGTGTCCTTGGGCTTTAAAATGGTTCCCAGAAGGTGACACCAATCAACTAGTGAGATTGCAGGTGAGCTACCAGGTAACTGCAACAGACCACAGGTTAGAACAGGTTAGAACTGGTAATGCTGAAATTCTGAATAAGGTAACCAAAAGGACATAACACTGCCATCCTTAAAAGGTTGTATAGGACAACCTAAAGCAACACCAAAAAATAAATTAAATACAACAATCACATGCAAAATGCAAAAGAATCAGGCAGACACCTATGACCATGATAGGGCATCTGCTAACAAATGATCCTTTCCACGAATATGACAAAGCTTAAGATCATAACCCTCCAGAAATAAACTCCATCAGAAAACCCAAAGGATTATGATCAATATACACAGTAAGTGGAAAACTGGATGAGACATACACATCAAAATGATTCGGAGCAAGAATAAGGGCTAGAGCTTCCTTTTTAATTGTAGAATAGTGCTTCTGATGGACATCAAATTTCTTTGAAAAATACCACACATGATGCTCAACCCTCACTGAATTATCTTGAAGAAAAACAGCACCCAAACCAACATCACTAGCATCTACAGCTAGCTTAAAGGGCTTGTTTGGGGGCCTGGGTAGCTCAGCAAGTAAAGACGCTGACTACCACACCTGGAGTCGCAAGTTCGAATCCAGGGCATGCTGAGTGACTCCAGCCAGGCTTCCTAAGCAACCAATTGGCCTGGTTGCTAGGGTGGGTGTGGTCATGTTGGGTTAACCTCCTCGTGGTTGCTATAATGTGGTTCTCGCTCTCGGTGGGGCACGTGGTGAGTTGTGCATGGATGCTGCGTAGATTAGCGCAAAGCCTCTACATGCTCTATGTCTCTGCGGTAATGCGCTCAACAAGCCATGTGATAAGATGCGCGGATTGATGGTCTCAGATGCGGAGGCAACTGAGATTCATCCTCCGCTGGCCGGATTGAGGCGAGCCACTATGCCACCACGAGGACTTAGAGCACATTGGGAATTGGGCATTCCAAATTGGGGAGAAAAGGGGAGAACCCCTCCCCCACACACACACACACTGTAAAGAAGTCAATGGAAAGGAGGAGGCGAGAACCAGCTTTTCATCATAAATAATAAACTGAAACAGAAGACACAAACACACACACATGACGGACATGTCTGTAAACTATCTCTCTCTCCCGCACAGTCCTCCGCAGCCTTTATCCCTCTCGGAGGCTTGATTAGCCTGATAAGGGACCGGGTGTGTATAATCATGACCCGGCCCGCCCTCCGCCCTGCCACATTCCTCTCTCATTCTCTCAGGCAGGGGAGCCCCCGGCATGACGTACACCCCCCTTTACATGGGGAGGGGCGTGCCTTTTTTGCCCCGTCTGCCGGCAGGTCATCCCAGTCTACCTGGACAAGGGAGGGGACAAGGCGAGGGAAACAGAAATAATTAAATGGGGGGCCTTTTTCCTCGGCCACTCGAGAAAAGAGGCCCGGCTAGGCTCGGCCCGTTGGGTTGGCTAGCGTCGCCTTGTTCCCCTCCCTAGGGTAACTATAATGATTCCCTCCATCAGGGAACAGAGGTTACATACGTAACCTAGACGTTCCTCTGATCACACCAGGATTTGTTGGTCATAAAACATACACCACCACCTCTGCATTTACCAGAGAGGTCTGTCCGCTCGGTGTATGAGAACCCCATGGGTTCGAGTCTGGAATCTGTGCAGAAATCCAAGTTTCTGTATGGCAGATAATGCAGCAGTCCCTCGTCTCTCATTGAAAAGAGATCCATGCTCTCAGCTTGTAGAGCTTGTTGTTCATTGGTCTCTCTGATGAGGAGGCATGCTGATAAGAGATGGTCAAACTACTTGTACATCCTTATTATCATGATAATACTGTCTAAAGTAATAAAATACAACTTACTGTACCAAAAATCACATTACGTTGTTGTTTATGCTTTCACAAAATTACCATTTTACTCAACCAGCTTATGTCACGTTAATAATTTTGCATTCTTGTCTACTGCAGTACATGGTAAGGTTGATAAATGTTTCACGTGATTTTAAGAACATCGTTTTGTTTAGCATAAAATATGTTTTGTGCCACGATGCCCAATGTTAACATTTGTGTCCTGCAGCAATGCTAGACGGGAAATGCTAAATAATTATATTTTATGCTGAAATTACACAAATCTGATAAAATTTCATGGGGTAATTTAAGTGAAAATTTAAGGAAATCTAAAAATAAAAAAGTTTTTTTTTTTAATTAGAAGACAATTATAAATAATCAAGCTGTACCAGTGAGAGGACATAATTAACTTGTGGAAAGTGAAATGACTTGTGTTAATCTTGTCATTTGAATACTTGTAAGAGGTCACTGAATTGCTATCATTCCATGCAATTTTATTGGAGGATGCTAAATTGCTCTTTATGAATACTTTATTGATCCTCCTCGGGCTGTTCAGTAAGAGCAACAATTGCTCAGTCAGCAGTTTTCAAGCCTTTACACAGACATTCTAATAGACTTAATGTCCATCTCCTAAGCGCTTGAGCATGACTAATTAGCTACATTTAACTGATGATTTTCAAGATCACAAGAAATTGCAGTATTAAACTTTGATGACTTATGGTTAGTTCACCCCAAAATTACGAATTCTGTCATCATTTACAGTACTCTCCCTAATGTTGCTCCAATGCGTTTTTTTCTTAAGTGGAACACAACAGGAGAGATTGACAGTCCTAAGCATTCAGGCTCTTTTTTTCCATAGGAGACAGAAAGTCATGTGGGTTTTGGAAAACTTGAGGGTGAGTAAATTATGACAGAATTTTCACTTCTGGGTGAACTTTCCATTTAAGAAAAAAAGATTAGACACGTCTCTGTTACTGACGTAACCTCCGTTCCCTGATGGAGGTAACAAGACGTTGTGTCGATGAGTTGACACTAGGGGTCACTCCTGCGGAGCCTAGACATCTCTGACCCTGAGAAAAGGCCAATGGAAATTGGCATGTGGAATTTGCATGCCACTCCCCCAGACATACAGGTATAAAAGGAGTGATGCTGCAAACACACATCAGGTATCGCACTGAGGAGCAGAGCCAAAGACCTGGCCATTTCAGTGGTTGGTTCAGTGTTGTGGCTGGCGGGACACAACGTATTGTTCCCACCATCAAGGAACGGAGGTTACGTTAGGTGGAAAACAACACACGGTCTTTACCGGTTAGGAGCGGAAGCACATTGTGCAGAGCAATGTCCTGGTAGATCCTACCCAAGGGGGGAGGAGTTACTACAAACACGGCGACCAAGGACAGAGGGCCCTCTGTCCAAGGAAGATGCAGTTTACTGGCAGGGAAACAATTTTGCTGAATATACATCACATGGGGTTGCCTAGGGGAACAACCAGCACACGTGGAGCACTTACCTCAGTACGGGGGCCTGGTGACGCCCGTACTGGGGCAGCAGCAAGCCTCTCCGAAGACTCGACGGCAGCTAGGCTAGGGAGGAAGAATGTCCAGGGTTCACACTTCTTGCGAATGCAGTTGGGGAAAGACGGCATGTCTTCGCCTCAAGGGAGGGGAAAGGCGCTATGCACAAGTGATACATCCGGCCAGCTGACCCGAACTTACCTGTTTGTGTCACCTGATTACACACGGGATGAAACTGGCTCAACCCTGAGGTTATAGAACCTTGCTAAAGTGTTAGGTGTTGCCCAGCCCACGGCTCTACATATGTCTGCTAGAGAGATGCCGTGGGACAACGCCCAAGAAGCCGCAACACCCCTGCTAGAATGGGCCCAAGGAATTAGAATTAACCTCCTCGTGCCTCTCAATTTCCATTGGCCTTTTCTCAAGATCAGAGATGTCTGGGCACCGCAGGAGCGACCCCTAGTGTCAACCCATCGACACAATGTTGAGTGAGTGACAGATAGGGAACTGCATGTTATATCAATAATTAGAGGCCTAATAAAGTTTTGTACTGGCTATACAGGTATACAGTTATATAGTGGATCATATTAATTTGAAATTACATATATTCTTAGTTAATTTTCAACGTTGCTGATGATCCATCTCTTTATCTTCATCTTAAACTCAAGGTCAGCGGTTTGAACACACCCCTGAGTCGCAAACGGGAGCACCGGGTTCTTCTTATGGTCATCACCATGGTGATTTTCTATTTGCTCTGCTGGCTGCCCTATGGTATCATGGCTCTGCTGGCCACTTTTGGGGCCCCAGGACTGGTGACTGTGGAGGCTAGCATCATGCCCTCCCTCCTAGCCAAATTCAGCACTGCCATCAACCCTGTCATCTACATCTTCATGAATAAACAGGTGAGCATGGTGTAGCACTTAACACTTAAGGTAAACTAACCTTCATTTGCAGAATTAAAAATCCAGACTGTAAATAACCATCATAACCAGGGTTTGAAACAGAGGTCAACTGACAGTGGATTTTGCCGATAACGATAACTAAGGTGGTAAAAAGACCATTAGCGATTTATCGGCTGATCGTTTTTAAATTTGATATAAAGAATATAAAAAAATGACTATACTACAATGGGCACAGACATAGAGGCTACAAGAGTCCACAAGAGTCCAACATGAATAATATTCCAGATTCAGTTCATTTTTCAACCAGAATCCCAATAATAACCAAACACACACACACACACACACACACACACACACACACACACACACACACACACACACACACACACACACACACACACACACACAAAACAACCTTTGGCGCATTGTGTGGAACTTTAAACTGTAAACAAGCCTAAAACACACCAGGAACTCTTATTTTGAAATGACAAAGACTTGACTCTAAATGTTCTCTTAATCTAAGTATTTACAAGATTAAGCTTTTTATAGCCTATATATTGACAAGATGAAGAGTCTCTCTCTCTCTCTCTCTCTCTCTCTCTCTCTCTCTCTCTCTCTCTCTATATGTATATATATATATATATATATATATATATATATATATATATATATATATATATATATATATATATATATATTTCACAAGATGAGGTTTAATGTTGAATAAGGTTTATTATTATTCTCAAAATATGAAGTTGGAGACAAAATGTATGTGCTGATAGGAGACGTTTTTCATATAGTTACATATTTCTTTGCATGCCCTCGCTTCAGTTCAGATTACTTGATTATCAAATCAAAATAGTGCAGGCTACAGAGGAACACAAAGGAATAATAAACTAACTATCTGCAACTATCGGCATATATTTTAACCATAACCAATAGTTCCAAAAAGCAACTATCGACACCGATTAGTAGGTAAAACTGATATATCGGTCTACCTATAGTATGAAATTCTTTTTTTTTACCAGCCACTATGATTTTTTCATATATATATATATATATATATATATATATATATATATAAAGACCTAGCCGTAGATTATCCCACGTATACCATGGTCACTTGCCAGCATTGATTAGTTACAGCTGTCATATTTTTTTTTTTTTTTTTGCAGTGCAAATTATAACTGGAAGAATAAAAAATAGCGGTTCATTTTATCTAAGGACCATTAGATCTACAGCTCCGCCTGTTCTGAATCAGACACAGAGAAAAAGTAGTGCAACCAAACACTTGGTCAAAACTGTGAATTTAAATGCACATCATATTATTTATTGACGTTACAAACATGACAGTGACGTTAAAAGTAGCACTTAGTGTATGATAAGGGGAAACCGTTCAAAACGCTCTGGAACCTGCAGATTTTGACCTCTGAGACATCATTAAGCATTACTTATTATTCGGAAGCTGCACTTAACTGGGCCATTGACACGCTGATTGTGAGAACACATTATGCATGTGCTGTGGACTTTGAGACTGGGCAAGCATCAAAGATTTTTAATACACATTAATAAATTCTGTGCCCAAAACACATTATATGGGTAAGTGTAATTTCACAGAAATGTTATAGACGTTGCCTTAGAACCCACCAGTCAATGGAAACAATTATGTCAAAGTGGCGAACTTCATGACCAAATAGTTTTAAATTCTGGACAGTAATATGGCTCATATCACACAAATGAAACATTTTAAAGATTGTCATATACTGAGCCAAGCATGTTTATGTCCATTAAATCATACAATGAACCAAAGCCTCAGAAGAGCTTTTTTTGACGTACAACAAAAAGAAAAAGAAAATACTGCCAGTTACTGGTAAGCAAAATGTTTCAACATCATAGGCCTCACACGTCACTCTTCCTATAGTTCAGAACCACTGTAATGGACAGCAGCAATTAACTAATCTGACCACCAAACACAACAATCTTAACCTGAATGCACAAGGCAAATGTAATGTAGATATGGCAGTCTACATCCCTTAATATATTTTTTTAAACAGACACTGCACCCTTACTTTACAACCATAAAACAGACAGAGCATGAAACAAAAAGGACATGATTGCCATATCACCACTTCATAGCCTCAGACTAACCAGAAACAATTACCTATTTATGACCTAGTGTCAATAATGCAGATTTTGTTAAATATATTATTTACCTTTATTTGAACACAAAATCCATGCAACTCTCCTCGCTAATGAACATCTCCATCACTTTGTTGCAAAAGTAGCCCTCTTGTTGAAGTTTCGATAGCCTCTCTTTCTCGATTTTTAATAAAAATTTACTTTTCAAAATCCATGTAGGTCATCCATGCTTACACTGTATCCATTTTAGCACTTAATAATGCAGTGGTTAAGTGAACTTGAACGTGTTGACACAAAACTAATATCTAGCAGATGGTGTGACTGAAGGAAGAAGCTTCTGATTGGCTTACTCATTTTGGTAAGCATGCTTACCTTGACCATTTGGAATGGGTGTGAATGAACGTACAGTGTTGAATGAAAGGCCCGTAAACAACTGGAATCAGAGAGAGCATAACATAAAGTAAACCAAAGCAAACAAAGGAATAACTGTCTGTGCTGCTCAACAGAGATGAAAGATGACGAATTTGAATGAAAACAACACTTTATGTTGACAATTATATTTAAATGTTTCATAGTGTCTATTTTCTTTTCACCCTTCTGTTAGGTAAGCACTGCTTACCTTGCTTATATGGATGGCACTTCCCTGGAGCACAGCCTTACCGACTGGCCAATTTTACAATAGTACATAGCATAGGAAAGAATGTCCATTCGTTTGAAGGAAAGAATATAATTCAAAATCTTCTATGAAAAATTCTCCATGGATTTTAAGACTGCTTGTTTTCTCTGAAGCGGGAACATGTCCTACTGTACACTGTTAACCTTATAGGGATGCAAACGAGGCTGCAGGAAGGAAAACTTTCCTTGTTTACATTTCATATGACTCGAGCAGTTTAATACATGTCTTCTGAAGCGATATGATTGGTTTTGGGTAAGAAACAGACAAAAATGTAGCTCTTTTTTCACTATAATTCTTGATATCTGTGGTCTCTTTGTCACAATCAGAATTCGAATAAAAAAGAATTGACCATATCACTTCAGAGGACTTGGATTATACCACTCCAGTCATATGGATTACATTTATGCTGCCTTTATGTTCTCAAGATTGCAAGTTTTGGAC
Organism: Xyrauchen texanus; assembly: GCF_025860055.1. Classification (NCBI taxonomy): domain Eukaryota; kingdom Metazoa; phylum Chordata; class Actinopteri; order Cypriniformes; family Catostomidae; genus Xyrauchen; species Xyrauchen texanus. The sequence goes on along the minus strand of NC_068284.1, from coordinate 15,357,672 downwards.
CCCATTGACTTATTGATTGGACACACAGACATCATATTTTCTTAAAAGAAATCTTCATTTGTGTTCCACAGAAGAGTTAAGATAATTTCAATTTTTTTGGTGAACAATAAAGGAACAAACAAGGAGTCAGGAAATTTGTAGAACTTTGTGAATAATTGCCGATCAAATTCTGTAGAATCTGTGGAATTTTCTATGTAGTTTTGCCCACATGCATTCCATGATGACCTGCTGATAACTAACATCTTCCAGATTCAAATGGCATACAATAATGAACACAAAGTCGCTCAAATGTTGTATACTGTGATGGAGCTCTTCAGCAATAGTTCAGAATCCCAGACCTGGGGACAACAAAGCTGGTGCAAGGGATGTTAGTGTCCAATCCATCTACACTGTCAGCTTTATAAAAGCTGAAGGTGTCTGATGCGACTGGTTTACTGGTGTACTCTCATGTGAAACAATCCAATTCATTGTGCTTGTTGCACCATCAGTCAAAGTGTCAGTTGTGCAATGTGGCACAGATGTAGAGGGTAAATAGAATGCCATCCTCTCTAAATGACTAAGTCCAGGCATGAAACTCTGAATAGTGCAAGCTGATAGCTTCTTGAACTTGTTATCTGTTAGCCATCATCTCACTTACATCTGATATGTCAAGCCAATCAGCTCACATGAGCATCTTTCCCACATAAAGTCCCAGTACTTCCCTCTTTGAACTTTCTAGTTGAGAACTATTAAAAGGAACCGCACACTCAAAGAGACGTTTTCTTCTCTTGAATTTGTACACAAAGGAAACCACGTACTGACGTGATATAGTCAACCATTTTTCTTCTGAAGTGGTTTGTCCTTACAAAAAATCTAAACTAGCCGCAGACTTGCACAGATTATCATTATTTATCACGTGCAAATGATTTTTTGATTTGCCACAAATGTTTGCTAGAAGATTGCAGCTCTTCACCAGTAGGCAACAATGGACAGTTTGCCTCAAAGCTCATTTTCATGTAAAAATTGTCAGGGGCGAATTTGCGACAAGTTTGATCATTTACAATAACTCTTTTATGACTCAACATAAAATACTGTTTTCAACTACTCACACATTGACTGAAAAAAGACGTCTTGATGGAAGGTAACCACGCAGTAACAGGCATGCAACCCTTTCCTCATGAAAATTTGATTTCATGTTTATTTATGTTTATAATGTATTTCAATTACCCACACTCGATAAACATCTTATTATTTATGCCCGTTATCCCAGGATTTGTTTTTATCTAGTATCCAGAAATCACTTTATTTTCTGTAAAAAGAAATTCTGTCACACAGTACAGATATGATTCAAACACTTAAAACTTGTCACCCATTCACATCATCTGCGCACCCCTCATACACATATAATATGTGAAAAAGGCAAAACTCTTTGAATACCATGTTGGTTTTATGTTATTTATTTTAAGGGAATTGGAAATTTAGCACAAACCTCTGAGTAGCAGGCTAGCAGCTACAAGATTGTTTACTCTTGGCTGCTGACTCCTTGTGGCAGGGCGGAGGGCGGGGCCGGGTCGTGATCCTACACACCCGTCCCGTATTAGGCTGATCAAGCCTTCGAGAGGCTGCCACATTCCTCCCTCGTTCTCTCAGACTGGGGAGCCCCCAGCATGACGTACACCCCCCCCCCCCTTTTCCCTGGGGGAGGGTGTGCCCTAAGCCCCGTCTGCTGGCAGGTCATCCCCGTCTACCTGGACGAGGGAGGGCACAAACATAAACACACACATGACGGACATGTCCGTTAACGATCTCTCTCTCCCGCATGATCCTCTGCAGTCAACCTTTATCCCTCTCGAAGGCTTGATTACGACCTGGCCCCGCTCTCCGCCCTGTCACATTCCTTAAGTATCTTTTTGCTTTGTGCATCATACTGGTTTGACCAATCACAGGTTGCAGCACTCCCACAGTCCCTCTTCTTCCAAAAAGTACCTACCTAACTATAGTTCCTCATGTGCGCAAACTATGAAAAGTAGTGGTTCAGATTAAAGGCACCTAAAACAGGCTTTAGTTCCTGCAGTGGGAAAGGGCATATTGTGTAAGCTGATAGGTCCTTTGACTTTGCTCAGTTAGCAAGTAAGCTGATTTCACTACATCGTGCATCGTGCTTTGCCCAGGTGGTTGCTGGGGCTTTTTCTTCTATTAGCTTGCACGGTAAGAGCTTTTTCTTCGATTATCTTGCACGGTAAGGTCTGCTTTTGGCCATGACACATTGAAGCGCATCTTTATCAAAGTATGTTGTTGACAAATCAGGCACTGCCACATACCGCTATCTTAGGTCATTAGTTCAAATAAATCTACACAAAGCTAGGCTAATTCACTAGTTTAAAAAGCTCTGGGCTTTCCAAGTCCAGAAACACATTATGAGTCTGGTCAGCAGACCAAGGCATACCTAGCTAGAATTCACGTGGTGCACATGGCTCTTCGGAGCAGCAGCAGTACACAAGTCTTGGCAATAGATCTGCTTGTTGGGGGGGTGTCTTTTGTGTTAATGTATTATGCGTTTGTCCAGATTCCCTGCTTTGTTGGGGGATTTTATTTATGTGTAGTTGTGCAGCAGCATGTCCACAGTAGTAAGTCTCCCTACTTGCTCTGTGCAGCAGAAGCAGCAGAAGCAGCAGTGTAGCAAATCTAGTCTGCCAAGTCCCATATTCTACCAATATGTCATACTGACATTAACATTCTAAATCTTTCCAAGAGTTGTAATGGCTGAAATGTGGTTTTCGATATAATATTTATGCCAGATGAAAAGAGAGACTTTAACTACTACTCTACTCTAACTTACTAAATTTGACTGCATTTGGCTCTGAGAGATGTTTTTTTGTGAGGGAAAGTGTGGGTGCACCATTCGTTTTTGTTTTTTTCAATACTTGAAAGTAGGTCTAGCTGGAATAAGATAGAATGCCATGCAATGGTCATAAACATTCTGTCAGCTCTGCAGCCTGAAAAACCACATCATTGAGATGCTTAACTTACTCTACATCCCAGATATTTTTCTCTCTGGGCACCAGGCTCTGGTTTGATTGATGGAGAGCCTGAGCTTGTCATGTGTCCTGTCAAGTGTTGTGTTCAACACAAAGAGCACCACATTCAGTTCGATGTTTAATGCATTCCATGTTTAGGTGTAGTAGAGGGAAGTTACACAATGGAATGGAATATATAAGAAAGAAATAGCAAAATTTGGGCATAAACTTATGATAATCTTATCTAGGAGGGTGAAATTCACTTAAACCCTCATATTTTACATATATTAAATAAACCCCAGCCTGTTTTAACAGATTAATTCAAGGCAGTTTCTTGTTTAACCCAGAAATCTAACTTTGTTATTATTAGTAGTGATTTTGTGTGACCTTTATAATGAATGATACTTCAAATCGTGCTATTTTTCAAAGCAATTAGACTTAGTTTTTCACCTGCTGGACAACATATCCCATGGATTAATGATGAAGGAGGATCCCATGTTTAAATATCACTGTGTTTTTAAATCCAAATGTTTAAATATTTCAACTTTTTATCTCAGTACATTTGTTCTACTGATGTTAAATAATTACGTGTCTATCTCTAAACATCGTGAGGAAGAGAGGAAAACATAATTCATTCTGAGGTTGATTAATTACCTCTTTGTTGTGATATGCTTTGTCCAACAATTGATTGTGCTGTTTTCACATTATTGAAATAAATGATAATGCAATGCTGTCAGCACTTGTCCTCCAGTGTGGGCTCAGCTTTCAAGTCTTGGCTCTGTGTCTAGATGGAGGAGAACCAAAGCTGCTTTAAGCCAACTTAACCATTGTGCTGTCTTTACATTTTTTCACTAATTTGGTCTTCCTGATCAAAAATGAATGGCTGATTAAAATTACTTATAAATCTCCAATTTTGCTCTATAATCACCAAATATTGGATTAGAGCTTTTTGTGAACTTGTTTTCTTTCAATTAGGACATGTTTTTTATTTCTTATTGATCATAGGCCTTATTGACCTGAGCTTTTGCACCTCGGTTTTTGAGTAAAAAATTCTTAATTACGAACAATCTTAATTGTTCGTAATTATAAACTTCAACTAAACTTACTTCTCTTATTATAACCACATTGTATGAACGACATAAGACAGTTTTACGCGTTGAGTTGGCTTGGAGAGAACCAACGACGGTAAAACAACCGTGTTGCTCCGCCGTCCACACTCATTTATTATTTTTCTTACAGCTTCCTTTAAACTTCAAATAAGAGTTCCAGTACAACTTCAAAATAAGAGTTTCAATACAGAAGTTGCACCAATATACCAACATAAACACAAGAATGAAAGAGTAACAAATGTTATAACATAAACAAACTTGCTACTAATAAATGGCACTTACACATTCTTTATGGGTTATTTTGACTAAATTAAATACCATAAGAAAACATCTGTGCAATAAAAAATACACACTAGTTTGTATTAATGTTTAACAGGGAAGTTTGTTCCTTTATCGGATTTCCACTATCGGGCCAAATTATGTGCCAGGGACAGTTATGTTTCGACTGTCACTTCCGGGACTTCACCGTGCCTCCTGGGGGCTTTCTCGGGGCCCAAACAAGGCCAACTGGGGATTAAGGCAGGTACAATGTCAAAGGCGGAGTTTCGCCAAACTTGTCAGGATAAATATCCAGTACACAACTGTACAGGTTCGGGAAAATAAATAAATAACCAAAATGCGGGCACAGTACGAATCCGTTAAAATGTACAATGTACAAAGTGGTAATTTTTTGACCTGAAACACCACAAGTGTGACTTTGTGCCATTTTGTACAAAATAAAAGCATTTCAAGTTAAACATAAAAGTACACTTGTGCAATAAATAGTACAAAATTATTTCATATTTTATTTAATACTACCAAAATTATCCACAAATAATGCTTTTTTTCCACTTAAAAATGAGGTGCATAAGCTCAGGTCAATGAGGCCTACGTTCAGTGTAATTTGATACCCTGCCTGATATCAGAAAGTTTCAGTCCAATAGGATAACATTAACTAGCATTTTCAGGCAAAAGAAAATCCTCTTCGGGTTAAAATGACTGGAAGACAACATGAGGGCAAACTTTAAAAGTGTACAGAAAAGATGTCATGCCCACTGCATACAGATAGATCAAGAGCCGAGACATCAAAGAAACTGGAGAAAAGTATGTAAATTCATGCCTGTCATTGAGACAGACCTCTCAAGATGGTTTACAGTCAACCTTGGCAGATGTGATGTTATATCAGATCTGCTGTCCTGCTTTAAATTAAACAGCTTTTACAGCTCTGGTATCTGAAGATTCGCATAAAGTTCCAGCAATTATTTCTTCAGAGAATGAAGAAAGCTATATGAGCTGCTTTTCACATGGTCACTGGAGATGAATCCATTTTGACATAACCTCTATGTTTATTGAGAAATAAGTCACAGAGATAGAAATAAACCACAAGATTTAAATAAAATATAATACAATATTTATGAATATGCAATATAAGTTCATAATGCATTAGCCAATGTTAAGTACACAACTTTTAATGTCAAAAATGTATTAGTATACATAGAAATAACCAATTAACCATGATAAAATACTGTAAAATAATTCTTCATTGTTGGTTAAGGTTAACTATTGCAGTGGTTCTAAACTGGTTTCACTTCTGGACCCAAATTTTAAACTGGACATCAACTGGTGACCCGATACAATACCAAACCTGTAACTGGAATTTAATATGTATACTGGGTGGTATTTTGTTGTACCTTGCATAGATTTCTTCATGGTTTTCAAGTATGAGGGCATCCTGTTGGCATCTGCTTAATTTTGCTAGCTTCTACAGCAACGTGACATATGATTTGCGCCAAGATACTGTAGAGTTTGATGCACAAATATTGATGTCAAAATAAATAGTTTCTCCTTCCTTTTAAAACTTCATAAGCATTTGTATTTTATTATCATAAATGCATGATTATGGTTGTTAGTTCCATATTAGTATTTTAATTTAGGATCGTTTTTTTTTTCACTCCTGCACATGCCCTCTTTAGATAAACCTGCGACCCATCGGTTGAGAACCCCTGAACTATTGCATTAACTACTGTTAGGGTATACAACCTTATTGTAAAATATTACCAAGATATCCATGCACAGTGTTTTATGCCATGCAAAATCAGATGGATGGGTTTTTGTGACCCCATCAGTGTATCAAGAATTGAGTTATGTTTCAGGGTATGCATTAGACTCCAGCCGATGAAGAACAATTCTCCTGTATGTCATTTTCAGTCTTCAATTCCTCCCAGCCCGTAACTATGGAAACTGTGTGTTGAGGCGAGTTGAAGACTAAAAATGCTGTACAGATACAAGTAACATTTCTTGGCCAACAACGACCATCATTGAATGCAGGAACAGAAGATCTATGGTGAGTATGGTCCTCTGTCTTCTCCCATATTGTCTGATGATGGAAGCTTCAAAACATCTTTTAGAAACATTCAGTTAATCAAGTTTCATGTAAATGACTTAAACAATGGGTTTTCACATAATGTTCACTAAATATTGAGTCATTATCATTTTCATTTTCAGACTGACTAAGACCAGAATTTTGTTAAATTGATGTAATAGTGAGATACTGTATACGGTATATGTTCTACAAATTTTAATGTGTTATGAAGCTGTCCCTAACAGAACATTTGCATTCTATTTACAGTAGTTATTTGAGAGCTAAATGATATTGGAAGTTTGTGCCTAAAGGCGTTAATATTTAATAGCACTTTTCCACAGTTGGGGAATGGTTCTCAACATCTGAGATTTTATTAGAGCAAATTAAGTCGCTTTCCTGCCGTATTAAGTGGTGGTTGACAGCTGTTGCTGAAAAGTAATGCTATATGATTTCATCCTAAATAGTTTAATTAAGTTAATATTAAATTGCATAACTCAGCGAAGCACCTAGAGAAAAGAGTGATTGCATGTATAAATTCTCTTTTTTTCTCTCAAAAACTCCCACTACTAAAGCATGCACTGTAAAAAGTGGATGCGTGCAGCTGTTACCTTAAGGAGCTCTGTTCTGAATTTATTTAGTGAGTGTAACCTAACATTTACATTTACATTTTACATTTATGCATTTGGCAGACGCTTTTATCCAAAGCGACTTACAGTGCACTTATTACAGGGACAATTCCCCCGGAGCAACTTGGATTATGTGTCTTTCTCAAGGACACAATGGTGGTGGCGGCTGTGGGGATCGAACCAGCAACCTTCTGATTACCAGTGATGTGCTTTAGTCCACTACGCCACCACCACTCCATAGCCAGGAGCATAGCCAGGTTGATTTAGTCTCATTAAAGGGATAGTTCACCCAAAAAGGAAAATTCTCATAATTTACACACCCTCTTGCCATCCCAGATGTGTATGACTTTCTTTCTTATGTTGAAGATTTTTAGAAGAATATCTCAGCTCTGTTGGTCCTTACAATGCAAGTGAAGGGTGACCAAAAAAAAACACATAAAGGCCACATAAAGTTATCCATAAGACTCCAGTGGTTAAATGCATATCTTCAGAAGCAATATAATAAATTAGGTGTGAGTGAGAAACAGATCAACAAAAGTCCTTTTTTCTTTTTTTTTTTTACTACAAATCTCCACTTTCACTTTATCATTCGTTCACACTTTGAAAGTGAAAGTGGTGGTTGAGATTTATAGTTAAAAAATACATATATGTTGAACTTTTCTGTGGCAGGGCGGAGGGCGGGCCGGGTTGTGATTCTACACACCCGGTCCCTTATCAGGCTAATTAAGCCTCAGAGAGGGATAAAGGCCGATAGCAGATGGTGGTGCGACAAGAGAGAGAGCGTTTACGGACATGTCCGTCATGTGTGTGTTTGTGTCTTTTGTTTAAGTTTATAATTAAAATATAATTTATATTGTCAAGCCAGTTCTCGCCTCCTCCTTTCCATTGAACTACGTTACACTATCATATCGCTTCTGAAGACATGGATTTAAACACTGGAGTCTTATTGATATACTTTTATGTGGCCTTTATATTCTTTTTGGAGCTTCAAAGGTCTGGTCACCATTCACTTGCAGATGAAATGTTATGCTATTCTACAATTAAAGTTCCAAACATCTCCTTTAAGTCTGCTATCTATATGTTACTATAAAATGTAAACAATTTGCTCTTTTTTTGCCTCAAGTAACAGACAAGAAAGCAAAAGCAATCAAATATCAGGCTTGTCTGACTTGAAGAAGATAAATGTGAGAGTGTATGCCAGAATCAGAATTTCCTTTGTGTTGGGGATTTTATTTCAACTCTTCTTTTCTCAAACATTAAATGAAGACTTGTTCTGCTTGCTGAATAATTGTACTTCCAGATATTTCTTTATATCTTTTTATTCCTCAGTCTGCCTGGTAGATGGGTTCTCCTTTATTGCATACACTGGATGAAATCTTCTGAAGATTGTATGTAAACATCACACCCTTCAATTTCTTGAGGAAATGTAGTTGACTATAAGTATACATGATGCACAAAGCGTATACTAAGTACACTACGTTTTCTTAAGGAAAGTGACATCACAGATTCAGAGTATAAACCTGGCTGTTCCTTTGACTTGAAGGAGCACTGTGGTTTGTGTCATCCCATCCATGTGTCATGTCAAGTGTGAGGTCTTGGTTTATAAATCCCCGAATGCTGCATGGTTCGGGACATAGACAATCTGGTAGATTATAGTATTCACTGAAGCATATCTCTTTATCTTGCCATAGGCTTGTTTTTCACACTAAACCCAAGTTTATTTTAGAATAAATAGCATTTCATCTGGTACATTTATATCAATGGTTCTATTATTTTACATTAGATATACAGCGAACCCTTCATTTTGAGTAAATTATCTAATGATAATTAGAATACTTACACATTTTATCTGTTTGAAACAAATACAGAATCACGTTTTTTTATTAAAAAGCATTTTAATTTCAGAATATAACCGTCTGCCTGGCAGATGACATATGATAAAAAATCCCATAGACTTCCATTGAAAAGACCCTCACACATATCTAGGAACCAGGATGTCAAAGAGTCTAGAGGATGGTTTTTGGCTTGGGCTCCTAAGCAACCATCTTGCAGCCATTTAGCAATGCCTTAGCAACCACCCAAAACATCCTGACATTGCATAAATATAAAGTATTATAAAAATGTACTGAATGTATTAATTGTTGTGTAGAATCCGATGGTATTTTGACCAAACACAAGACAAATTTTTGACCTGGAAATAACAGGAGGGTTTATTCTACTGGGAAATAAATTGGTTTGCTCTTCTGGAAAAAGTGCATAAGAATAAGTATTGTTATCAATGTCATAATAATTTTTTTTTTCACTAAATATTGTCAAAAGAATATCCAGCATAAAACAGATTGAGATGTTTCATTTAAAGAGTTTCTATAATGTGCTGCTTCTTTTCGTTCCACTGGCCTTCAATGTCTAAAGTAGATATGTGAACTATTGACATCTTTGTTATATATTTTATCTGTATTAATTATTCATCTCTGTGTTTTGATTTTTCCAGTCTTCTTGAAACAGAATAACATATATATTATCTATTATTTATGTTACGTAAAAAAGATCCAATCAATTATATAGCACCATTAAATGTTCTACAAGCCTGGTTGTATGCTTTCCCCTCAGCTTTATTATGCCTGACTTCACTATGATTATTACTATCTCATTTCACCGCTTATTAGCTTCAGTTACCTTGGTTACATTTACCAATGACCTTTTTTCCCTCATCATTTTGCTCCTCGCAGAATAGAATTGATAAAATGACTTCTCTTTCAGACATTAATTACAGCTTTGGAAATTATTGAGACTTGCACATTACTTTAGGCAATTATTCTATTACAAATTGTATAATTGTTCTGTTTAGAAGTAAAATGTCATTTATTAAGAATTTGATACCATTAAGAAATGGTAGTGATGATAAATGTGAAAGGTCTCTGAAAACAGAGACATGTGGATAAGAGAGGGACCCTTTTTTAATCAAAATGCCTAAATGAGCTTTAATTGTTGTCTATGGCCAACCATGGTTGATGGGCTTATTCTTAGTTGCTAAGGGGAAATGATTCAGTAGAAGTATGCGTGTACTGAAATGAATGTGGTTTTTGAATTTGCAAGTTTATTTGAAATCGAAACGTAATTGAAAAAAAGCCGATGTTTTATTTGTTTTTCTAACTTCTGAGACATATGCAGCTATTACTGCTTGCAATAGAGCTGTCTGAGATGGATTTGAACCTGTACGACTTTCTTTCTTTAATGGTCACTCTTTTCTAGGCAATTACAATGAATGGGTGCTGGATAAAAGCATACAAAAGCACTATAAAAGTATCATAAATGTAGTCCATACAACTTGAGCACTGCATTCCAAGTTTTCTGAAAAAATACATACAAATTGGTTACATAAGTTGTTATTCACTGAAAATCTTGACATCTACCCCATAGTAGCTCTCATTGGCACATTCATGAGACATGTAGTGATGTCTGATTTGTGGCTATAAAAAGTTTACACACTCCTGTTAAAATGGCAAGTTTTTAAGATGAAACAGCAATGTGATAGATTGTGAGCAGACTTATAAAGCGATGGCTTACATGTGATTGGCTAGGAGTTACCTAATGGTGCGATGATGCACAACTGCTAGTCTTCCAGCTAGAACTACGCTGCGCTTACATTAATAGTAACAACTGGAATATACACTAGTGTCTAATAAATCAGTACTAGTATCTTGTCAATGTGTACTAGTAAAACTGGAATAGATACTAGTCACCATTGGAATAAGTACTATTTTCTGATGAAGAGAGATTAGTAAAACTTAAAAAGCTACTAGTCACAATTGGAATACATACTGAACCACAAATCCCTATTTAATTCAATGGCAAAAATTAGCAATTTGTTATCAGTAACAATTATTTCACAACTAGAATCTAATGCATAAGAATTTGTACAATTGATAAAGATACAAGAAAGATACCATTATTGGAAAACTTACTAGTAACATAAAAACAAATACTATTTAGCTTTAATATAAGTTCAAGTGAAAAAAGCTTTTGAAGAGTATTCTAGCTATACAGTTCATACTGTACATACTGTACATACTGTACAGTATATTTGACATTCAATGTCAATCATCATAAAAACCATGGCTAACCACACATTGTTCCTATGAATTGGTGTTAGTGAGTGCATATGTTGAGTGTATTTCAGAATGGTTAATATCTACTGCCATCTTGTACTTGATTGTCTGGGTGTTTCTGTGTTAGTTCTACAGGTGTTTCAGAGCTCTTTTCCAGTGTGACACACCCCAGCGAGGTTCCAGTCTTAAGAGTTCTTCAAAGGCAATTAAACAGTTTCGGCCTGGACGGCGCACAGACAACAACTTTACTTTTGTTATTGCCTCAGTCGGGCACTCAGTGACACAAAACAAGGCTAACCCATTGGAGGAGGGCCCTGTGTCTACAGATCATTCCAAACCAGCAATGGTATCCCTTGTGGCCCGTTACAACTGTTGAAAGTTATTCTTTGTCAAAAAATGGCAACAATTGAAGAAACTTTTCACATGTAATAAGGGAAATGCAGTATGAAATTAAAAGGATTTTACAAAGGAATGTAAAAATCTATAAATAAACAGAAACTGGCAAAATCCCAGAGAATGGATCATTCTGTGGAGTTTTATTGTGTTCTGTATGCAGGGTTGGGGAGTAATGGAATACATGTAACGGGATTACATATTTAAAATACAAAATATAAGTAACTGTATTGCACTACAGTTACAATTTAAAGAATTGGTAATTAGAATACAGTTACATGTAAAAAAGTATTTATAAAAATATGAGGTTACTTTGCATTTTATTGTCATTTGTTTCATTTAATATTCAGTCCTTTCAGATGGAAAACATTTATACACATAAATGATGTGATCCAAAGTGTATTTGAACTGCAGTGAAACACTTTCAAGTCAAGTCAAGTCAATTTTATTTGTATAGCGCCTTTCACAACACACATTGTTTCAAAGCAGCTTTACAGAATATTAGCATTAACAGACGATAAGAACTGTAATGTCTATAAAGTCGATTAATCATCATTGTGTAATTTAGATAAAATAAGAATTTTAATAGTGTTTATAAATAATTAAATGATAATTGTATTAATAACCCCAGTGAGCAAGCTGTAGGCTGACTGTGGCAAGGAACACAAAACTCCATAAGATGTAGATTAATGGAGAAAAATAACCTTGGGAGAAACCAGACTCACTGTGGGGGCCAGTTCCCTCTGGCTAACATTATGAATGTAATGTAAATATTAATTATGTATAGTTAAAATCATGGTTTAAAATTATTAAACTAAGTGATAAGGGTCATTGATTAAACACTAGATTGTGTTTGAACTGTAAGATTAATGACCAAAGTCTTTGAAGTCCATCTTGATTAATTGCAGAAGTTCACATAGATGCAATTGTCCTTGTTAATTGGCTGATGAAGGCTTTTGTTGGCAATTGTTAGTCTAAGCATTTCATTTCAGGATCATAGTCCATAAATAGACCGAGGTGATGCAGGTTGGAGTTGGCATAATTTCATCCTCTGAAGTCCGTCATAATAGATTGAAGTGATGTTTGGCTGGCACCGGCTGCATTTAGTCATCATCATTCTTATGATGTGTTACATTCACACGAGCAGACAGAGAAGTGTGTTTGGAACAGAAGAAATAGAAGTAAACCTTGTGTAAATTGTCAGCTTTACGCTAAGCTAAGATGCTATTTCTAGCCATTTTACATGCACGTTACCAGACACGCTAAAAACATTTATCAAGAAAATTCAAGTTATATCATAATTTCTTTTTTTCTAGTAAGACCTTTGATATTAGGGCAAAAATCGTATTCTTAATAATAATTTTTGTATTTTTTTCCTGTAAAAATATCTAAAATCCTTAAAACAAGATCTTGTTTTAGAAACAACACTGCATAAGATATTTAGGTTTTTCAGAGAATGTCTTTTTAACATGTGTATTATGTCTCACAGACTGGCAGAGTTTTTATAGTCAAAACAAGTGAAAAAAATCTACCAGTGCTGAAGAAGTAATCCAAAGAATAATTGATTACTTGAGTAACCATTACAAGTTACATTTTGCAGCATGTATTCTTTAATCAAAGTGTTATATTCTTGTGGTAATATGTAGCTAGCAGTTCCTAATATCATTTGAAAAGTTCTTTGTCATGATTACTATTGTTGTGGAACGGTCCAATATGTCTTCTGAGAAACAATGGATATTTATGAAAATGTTCTAGAACAGGGGTTCTCAACCTTTTGCAAGCTGGGCCCCCCCAAAGCTGGTTCATTGCAGTTGGGGCCCCAGTGCCTCCTGCCCCGCCCCATGCTTTATTGTTGTTGTTATTATTATTATTATTATTATTATTATTATTATAATAATTGGCAGTAGCACCAGACTTCTAATGTGAGCTTGCAGGCATTATTATTATTATGAGTAGTAGTAGGCCTATCATCATTACTAGGCTATTGCTATATAATTATATGAGGTTACATGCTTTATTGTTATTATTATTATTATTATTATTATCATCATCAGTAGGCCTATTATCATTACTAGGCTATTGCTATAATTGGGAATTGGCACCAGACCTCTGATATTAATTTATGCTTTATTATTGTTATTATTACTAGGCCTAATAGTAGGCATCATCTGCATTTTTACAGAAGCTTGCTGGTAGGTGATGTTAATGTGAGACCTGAGCCTGCTTTGCCTTGCAAAGATCCTCAATTCTTGGCTCAATGTTTGATAAACATAGCCTCAAATCATCCTCGATTTGTGCACGATTGCAGTATTTCGTTTTGAGTGCAGTCATTTTTGAGAATCCTGCCTCACACAGATATGTCGACCGAAAGGAAGGAGAATCTTCAAGGCGACGTCACAGAGTTCAGGGTATTACTGCATCAATGCTGCCCAGAATGACGAAGAGGGCAGGAGCTAAAGAGTTCCTTCAGTCTACTGTCACTCTTCAGCTCAATAAGCTGTTCCTGCATATCAATTGATAGCTCGTTTGCTGTGCACACAAACGGATCTTGAACCCACGCAAAAGAGTGATAATCCTCTTTAAAGTACGTCGCAAATTGTTTTCTCATTGCTGACAGGTGCTCAGACGCTGATTGAAATAGGGAGGAGAAATCGTGTGACGTGCCTGCATCAGTGATAAAGTCTGCAAGGCTGGGGAACATGTCGCAGTTCCCTCGACTGATGCAGCCATGCCAGAGGTCTAGTTTTTGTGTGAAGGCGTGCACTTTGTCTGCAAGGAGCAAAATATGAGTTTCATGGCCTTGCAAAGACAGGTTGAAATCAAACAAATGACGCCGTTTTCTAAAGTCTATGAGCGCAGCACACACATATAAACTAAATTGACATACTGCAGTTAAATTTCAAAATGTGGTGTTTTTATATTTATAACATTTGAATACAGTTCAGCAACATACATCACGACCTGACGACCAAGAGAGCTGACAATTGACCATCACTTAATTTACCATCACCTCACGATTGAAAATGTGACACTGATTTCATATGACAGTTCAACAAACAAGTTAATAATATTAAGTCACTTACATTTTAGACGAAATAATGACTGTTTTGGTCTATTTTAGCAGCGAAAATAGATCCGATGAATCCAAACAAAGATCACAGCATAGCCATAGCGCATCTCACAGCAATACTCAATCGTGTTTTGAATGATTCAGTGTTGTGAACGAATCGGTTGAGTCAAAGTTTCAATGACCCATTCACAAACATCTGTCTCATTCTTGATGAATCGGCCGTTTGAACGAATCGCTTGAATGAACGACTCAATGACTCAGCTAATGAAACCGCTTATGCTTATCACCTGCATTTGCGCTCACTATCGACAAACCAATCATATTTGTTCAAAACTTTTTTTTTTAAATCAGTCCAAACACATTTTAATATTTATTCAGGAGTTATGTATATACAAAACTATAACTTTTTATGACAGTAGTTTAGTGATAAAACAAATGTGCCCCCAATTTTTTTTTTTTCAGTTTTTTTTCCCTTCCATCGTAGCCTACTCGCGCCCTGGGGCGCGCCCCACCGGTTGAGAACCACTGTTCTAGAATAAGGTCCCGGCCATTTCAGTGGGTAGTTCAGCGTTTTAACAGGAGGGACACAACGTCTCATTCCCTCTATCAGTGAACGGAGGTTACGGAAGTAACCAGGATGTTGCTCTCATTTGTTTTTGTTGACACATGTTATAATTACACGGAGCTCTTAAGTTTGAGATTAAATATTTAGTTATTCTTGTGACAATGATCTTAACTACTGTGGCACAGATTTTAGACAAAACAATTCAATATCAAGATCAAAAGCTGTTTGCTTTTTGTTTAGTTTTGAATTACTTATGTAAATCTTTAACAACATTATACAGATATTAACGTCTAGGTTACTGTTGTAACCCTCATTCCCTGATTGAGGGAACGAGACGTTGTGTCGATGTAGTGATATTAGGGGTCTCCCTTGAGAGTCTCGGTTGCCTTTGAATTTGAGAAAAGGACAATGAAAAATTGGCAAACAGAATTTGCATGTCCCTCCCCAGACATACGGGTACAAAGGAGGGTGCAATAAGGCTGTTCATTCAGGTTTTGCACTGAGGAGCCGAGAATAAGGTTTGTCCATTACAGCGGTCGGTACAGTGTTGAGGCAAGAGGGACACAACGTCTCATTCCCTCCATCAGGGAATGGGTCTTACAACAGTTACCTAGACGTTCCCCTTTTGTCACTCACTCGATGTTGTGTTGATGTAGTGACACTAGGGGTTCTTATTCAGTGAATTGCACCCTGAGTCGATCGTCTCGGGAACGATTAGGAGACTTATGGGTCCACAAAGGGGTTCGTGAGACAGGGGCATCAGCTTCCTGTGGGGAAAACCTGAAGAAAAATCTGAATGAACAGCCGTATTGCACCCTACCTGTATGTCTGGGGGAGGGACATGCAAATTCTGTTTGCCAATTTTTCATTGGCCTTTTCTCAAGTTCAGAGGCAACCGAGGCTCTCAAGAGAGACCCCTAGTGTCACTACATCATCACAACATCGAGTGAGTGACAGAAGGGGAAACCTGCTGAAACCTGGCTGTAGCAAACCTGCACATTAGCACTTTATATTTCGGCTAATTGGCCATTTTCATAGCCACAATCTACCATTTACTGATTAGCTGCCTTTTTTGGCTTCAGAATTCTTGACTTGGTTATTTTTTATTTGACTAATTATTTAGTGTCGGGCTTGAGATTGATGAGTAACATTGTGAGTAACAATGATTACTCAATCTCCAAACACATTCTTTTTTATAAATGTACATTTCTGAAATGTAAATATGTAGATGTTCGAGATGAGCACAACTTAAATTCAAGGTTTTGTAATTTGTTGAAGAATAAGATGTGTAGAAAAGCTTTTAAGTATTTTTAATAAGCTTCACTTGTGCTCAACGTATGCTTATATAAATGAACATAATTAGTTGTGCATGACCTGTGTTAATGTTCATTTGCACAGTGATTCTTATGTCTTGTTTGCTTAATGTTTGAAACAATAATGCAGTAATAAATATTAGAATAATACAAAAACAGAACTCCAAAGTTACACCTCTGTGTGTTCAGAAATATTTGGCCTTGCTTAAAACAGTATATCAATGAACATATTAAGGCTCGAAACTAGGCTACCAAATATGAAGAGGACTTGCTAATGAGACTGTTAGGGCCAGTATAAAGCAAGTGCAAATATCATGTGACTCAAACATTTGTGAATCATCTAGCTTCAAAAAAGATCACAATTAAAATGTTTCCTAACTTTTCAATGTGAAATAATCAAAATAAGTGAACATTCCCCTTCAGTCATTCACTCGACGTTGTGTCAGTGAAGTGACACTAGGGTCTCTCTTGAGAGCCTCAGTTGCCTCTGAGCTTTGAAAAAGGGCATATGAGAATTGGCAAACAGAATTTGCATGTCCCTCTCCTGGACATAGGGGTATAAAAGGAGGGAATCGTGCATCTGCTTAGTCAGATTTTTTCTTCGGAGCCCAGCGGCTGTTTGTTCAGCAAGCTACTGTTCCACTACTGTTCCATTACCAGCGGCTTTCTCTTCTCTGCACACCAGTGAGATCTACGCCCCTGGGCGCTTCGACATCGCTTCTAAAAGAGCAAACAACCTCTAAAAGAGTATTTTCTCTAAAAGAGTAACACATTGGCGTTGAACATCTTTTTAAAGACACGTCTATTTAAAGATGCCATTCCGCCTTTGTGTAATTCCTGGATGCGGCAGATATCTCAAGGGTGCTGCCTCATGTGTCTAGGCTGTGATCACACTGAATCACATTCATTATCGATTATTTTCATCATTTATTTTTATACTTTTAATGACATTTTTTTTAATTCATTATTTCAGTGTATTCATTAAAAAAACTTTTTTTGATGCAACTGAAAGAAAAAAAAAATATGTTGATGGAATTCACTTGTTCGCACAACTACACACAATTGCCCAAATTCACTATGTCCACTAACATAAATCTAACACATCCTTTGTTGGAGATTGTGTTGTCTCCACATAGTCATAATTCTACTCTTAAGTTAGGATATCTCTCCAGCACTCTTATAAATTCTTAACACCTATGAAACATGGTCAATCACTCTTATTCTTACATCTAGAAATAGAGCAAAATTATGTCATTTTCTGAATTTTGACACACTTAAGACAACAATTTTACTCAAAGTGGCTTTATACAGTACATACTGCCCCAGTATCATACCACTAGGAGTTCTCCAAAGAGTTCCTAGCTAAGTGTTTTTCTTAAAAACTATTCACAAAACTGCTAAGAGTAAGTTTTGCTAAGGAATAGGGGGAAATCATAATGTAAGAGTAAATGTGGAGTTGGCTTGTTGCTATGGAATGATGTCACGTTTTATGAACGTGCTTTCTTAAATCACCCAAAGTGATCGGTAGACAATGGGAAATACATACATAAATGTACAAACATACATATACACATACACTGATTAGCCACAACATTAAAACCATCTGCCTAATATTGTATCCATTACATTTACTTGAGTAACATTTTGGGGAAAATTTTACTTTTAGAGTAGGTTTAAAAGTGGGTACTTTTTGCTCTCACTAAAGTAAATTTCGAATTAATTTTTTTTACTTTCACTTTTTAACAATATGTGGCGTTACTGTCATTACATTACTGGGTTTAATTTTAATTCATGTGTAATTTATTGAGAGATTATTGAATGGGACTTTTACGAGAATGGATGTTCACAGCTGCGTGCGATGAGACGCTCCCACTTGAGTGATGAGACTGTCACTCAAGTCATCAGTGCAGCAGCATCAAACTTTCTTCACTCCTCACGGTGACAAAAATAATTGTTTCGTCATGCAATGCCTTCTTTTAACACCAAGACAAGCTGATATTTCAAGATTAAAGTCACAGCTCCAACTTCAGGCAGCACGCTGAGGTAAATTTTTGCTCTAATTCTAATGCGGACTTTGCTGTGTAATGAGATGGTCATTTTCAGGGTAATTCTGTAACTGGGCTCTTATGACATCAGATTTTATGTGTACATTATCAGTGCAACAATATATCAGTGTGCTTTGTCCCGCATATCCATAAGCATTATTAATTTACTCCGTGCCCTCGCGGGGGTACTGGAAACTATAGCAGATACATCAGGCAGATTAACTGTATAAATCCATATAAAAATCCAAGTTAAGTGTAAATTACTGCCATTCGTGTGATCGACAACTGGAGCGCGAACAGACAGCATTTCTGCATGTGCACAGCGAGGTGTGCAGGGTGCGCGTGTGAGATGTGCAGACGCGAGGCAATCGTCGTGACTAGAGTGGCTGTGTATGCAATCGTTATTTCCTATATAGTGAATGGCAGTTAGTGCACTATATCTCAGCAGTAAGTGAACAAAATTAGTGAATTCTGAGTGTTGGAGCTCTGGGGCTGTCGCAGAAACGTCACATATGACATTTGAAAATACCTGCGTCTTATTTGTTATTCTTATTAAATAATATATGAATACAGTAAATCTTCATTCTGTTTGTAATTTTTTATATATACTGTGTGTTATTATAAAGAGTGAACACATTTGATCAAATAAAGAGAACATTTTAAAATGTTTCTGTATGTTTTGTCTCTCTATATGTTATTATGATATTTTAATCCAGTGATGATTTGTCAAAAATGTATTTACTACATTCAGCATGAAATAAAACATTGCAGGAGTGAAAGAAGCAGTAAACTCCAGCTCGTACGTCTTCCCCGTGGTGGATTGTGGGAAATGAACCGTCATTGAGTGTACTTGAAATGTACACTTGAAATTAGAGTGCACTGTGGGTAAGAATGAGTAAATAAAGGTAGGGAAAGAGTGGCTCACTTAGAATTCAGATACTCCTACAAAACAGCAAAAACTCGAAATAGTGCACTATATAGTGGATGGGGATGGTTTCAGACACAGTGAGTGTTCCACGATCAGGGTTGATGCTCTACATAGGCTGCGTTCTCTGCATTTAGAGAGGGGCAGTACTGCTGTACAAAACTAATGATCTAAATACTTCCGACACTGAAAACTGTAACTACACTGAAATAAGAATCCACACAAGACTTTAAAAGCTATGAAATAGCAAAAGAAGGCATTAATAAAGCATGATCTTGCTTTGGTTTATATTTCAGAATTATATATAATGTGGGACAATTTTAGATCTGACAAGAGCCCTTATAGGGATAGTTCACCCAAAACTATCATTACAATTCTCATTATTTACTCACCCTCATGCAACCCCAGATGAAGATTTTTAGAATAATTGTTCTGCTCTGTAGGTCCATACAATGCAAGTGAATGGGTGGCAAGGCAACATTTTAAAGCTAAACAAACAAACAAACAAAGTGAGTAAATGATGAGAGAATTTTAATTTTTGGGTAAACGATCTCTTTAAAATGATAGCTCAGCCATAATTTAATATTCTGTCATAATTTCTCTACCCTCATGTTGTTCCAAACCAGTGTGAGGCTTTGTATTATGTGGAACACAAAATATGTTACACAGAATGTTAGGGACTGAGAGTCTCCGTCACCATTCACTTTGCAAACATTCTGTCTAATATCTCCTTATTGTGTTGCATGGAAGACAGAAAGTCATACAGGTTTGGAACCACATGATGGTGAATGATGACAGAATTTCCATGAATAATAATCATCAGTCTGTAGTACATGTTCAATGTGCATTATGTAATGGAAAATAGGGGAGTAAACGTCTATTATGTCATTTGTGAAAGTAACAAGTTACTCACTACTTGAGTACACTTTTAATTGGATACTTTCTTACTCTTACTCAAGTAATTATTTCTGTTAGTACTTTTACTTGAGTAATTATGTTTTTAAGTAATTTTATTTTTACTTGAGTACAGTTTTGGCTACTCTACCCACCTCTGGTAGACATGTTGACTGAAACTGATGTTAAAACAAAGAAATTTTTGCCTTTAACATATGGCCAAAAGAACAACAAGCTCACCCAAGAAAGTTTAACTAAACACCAAAATCCCTAATATATATATATATATAAATTATATTATTAGGGGCTTTAGAGTTTAGTTAAAGTTATGTATATCCAATCATGAATAGCAAAATGAATGTCTGACTGTTTCTCTAACTTTTATCTCTCACTCTATTTTTTACCCAAAATGATGATACATAGAGTAATTCTGCTGTTTATCTTCCTGTCAGTCCCCTATATAGTTGTGGCAATTAGTTATAATTCACCACTTTCACATGCCAGTAGTTGAGAAAGAACAGCAATCAAATACATGCTAATACAGCAATAGTCTGGATAGCCATAATAACAAAGGTATTCAGTTGTTCACTGCCAGCAAGTATCCCATTAGACATTTCTCAAACATTTGGCCACTACACCAGTAAACTGAATTTCATGCTGGGTGCTCATAGGATATCAAAATACAATACTTGTTAAACCTTGCCAAATTTAAGTAATTCTAGATCTTTGCAAGACAAAGACAAAGTTAGATGTGTCTGCAAAAGTGTTTACACATTATTGTTGTCACAGAAACTGACTTTCAAAAATGAATCTACCCTAAGAAATATTAAGTGGAGTAAAAAGTTTGAAAACTAGCCTCCCTATTATATATTATTCATTCTCAGAAGTAGTTCTTTTTATCATATCACATAAGGCAGCTGAAGTCCTTTTTTATTTTTACTGATCCATTCTTAAAAAATAAATATCTTAAATTGTAATTACATAAATTGTTCAGTAGAGTTATACTGAACAATACATTTAGAATGTCCATAGAAAAACATTTTTTTTTTTTTTTAATAAAAAATAAATAAATAATAATAAACATGCCCAGTAAGTTTATAAGGCTACACAAAGATCTAACAGCCATGGGGCTTTATGGCCTAACTTTTGGCTTAAAGGAAATATTCCTTACACTGGAGCACAAGGTATCTAGGGAGCTCCTCCTCAGGGTGGAGGTTTCTTAAAAAGCTTTGGTTGCTATTTGCAGATGGCCCTCTTGGCCTGCAGTATAAAGGTGACCTGATACTGTCCACTTGGCCTTATTTTTGATGTGCTGCTTGGCAGAAAGATTACAAATTAAGTATGTCACTCTCCACAGCTTACTTCCCATATTCTTAAAGGACATCAAAAGGCACAAGGCACTTGCAAGGGGGGAATGGCCCTAGCCCTCATCCTCCGATTCAACAGATCCCAGACTGTTCAATGGGATTGAGATCCGGGATCTTCGCTGGCCACAGCAGAACACTGACATTATTGCCTTACTGGAAATCACACACAGAACGAGGAGTATGGCAGGTGGTATTGTCATGCTGGAGGGTCATGTCAGGATGACTTAACCCACATGAGGGAGGAGGATGTCTTCCCTGTAAAGCACATTGAGATTGCCTGCAATGACAACAAGCTCAGTCCGATGATGCTGTGACATACCGCCCCACACCAGGATGGACCCTCCATCTCCAAATTGATCCCACTCCATAGTACAGGCCTCGGTGTAATGCTCATTCCTTCGATGATAAATGCAAGTCCGACCATCACCCCTAGTGAGACACAACTTTAACTCGTCACTGAAGAGCATATTTTGCCAGTCCTGTCTGGTCAAATGAAGGTGGGTTTTTGCCCAAAGGCAACGTTGTTGCCGATGATGTCTGGTAAAGGACCTGCCTTACAACAGACTTACAAGCCCTCAGTCCAGCCTCTCTCAGCCTATTGCAGACAGTCTGAGCACTGATGGAGAGATTGTGCGTTCCTGGTGTAACTCGGGCAGTTGTTGTTACCATCCTGTACCTGTCCCGCAGGTGTGATATTCGGATGTACTGATGCGCAGGTGTTGTTACACATGGTCTGCCACTGAGAGGATGATCAGTTGTCCTTCCTGTCTCCCTGTAGCGCTGTCTTAGGCGTCTCACAGTACGGACACTGCAATTTATTGCCCTGGCCACATCTGTAGTCCTCATGCCTCCATGCAGCATGTCGAAGGCATGTTCACACAGATGAGCAGGGACACTGGGTATCTTTCTTTTGGTGTTTTTCAGAGTCAGTAGAAAGGTCTGTTTAGTGTCCTAAGTTTTTATATCGGTGTCCTTAATTGCCTACCGTCTGCAAGCTGTCAGTATCTTAACGACTGTTCCACAGGTGCATGTTTATTAACTGTTTATGGTTTATTGAACAAGCAAGGAAAACATTTTTACAAAATTATCTTTAAAAAATTGTGTCCTGAAAAGGAATGTTTCTTTTTTGCTGAGTTACATATACATATACCTTACTTACATATACATATTTAATATAACCTAAAAACTCACAATGAGTATGCAAAGAAGTGGTTTAGATGATTTACAATACAGGCACTGATGCGTCTCCTTACATACTAGAGAAAATTCATCTTATCTACAAATGTAATAGTTGTTCTTGAACTTCTTTGGGCCATAAAAACTCTCCCCAACTCAAAATAATGAAAGCTTTCAATAATCTATCAACCTCCAAGTCCTGTGAAAAAACATGATAGATTAAATACATTGTCTTATAACAAGCCCTGTTACTCAATTAAATTGTGTAGCAAGACATTTTTTTTTTCTTAGATTATAGAACGTCATGGATTGTGTTGCATAGTAAGATGCATACTGTATTTTCACTTTTATTGGAAAAATATGTTCACCTTGAGAATTTCTTTTTAATAAAATCCCACAGCAGAGGAGTTTCTATTTTTTGTAGAAAAGAATTGGCTGCATTCCCATCTTTTATTTTTGCAATTCAGACAATCCAGGAATTACTTCTCCACTATATCTCATCATCTCTCTCTCTCTCTCTCTCTCTCTCTCTCGCTCTCTCTCTCACACACACACACACACACACACACACACACACACACACACACACACACACACACGGCTCAAAACTGATATATTCATGCCTAATCCGTAATGGTCCTATTACTCTTCTACCAGACACATCTGATTAAGCACTCCAAAGATAAACTCTGGCAATCCATAGCTGAGTTATTCAGTAAACTTTGCTGGGACTGTGCCAGTTAAAAAACAACCTCTGCCTTCAATTAAAGAGCTTTTGATTCATTCTTTCTTCTTGTTTTTGTTTTTGCTTTTCTGTGAGAACAGAAAAAAAGAAAAAGACAAACAACTTTCATTTTGTTTCACAAGTCCACTGGTTCATATAGTCCTAGAGCGTATTAAGGTTAATAGATTTGGCGTGCTGTCCATAACGGATGGACTTGAGCATGGGACTGGGCTCGAGGTCTAAGATCACCATGGATAATCTGACTAATGCAAGCAAATATATAAATAGAAAAATAATTTGGAAATAGGTGTTTAGAAATAAATGTGGACATGGGGAGGTTGAGGGGTGCTGGAAGAATTGCCACTGTAGTGAGGGAAGCAACCACTTAAATATCCTTGATATATGATTGACAGAACTGAAATCCCTCAACTTTTTAGTGTCCCAGTATCACTTACTGCTGATAATGTGGTTATTGCACCCAAATGGTACAACAGGGGAACTGTAGTGCATGCATCATCTGTGGATCACGCTGGGGCTGTGATCACCCAGAAAACAGATGGTGCACCTCACCTCCTTTGCCCCATAAATCATCCTACCACTGACATTTACTTTAAATTGTAGTGGTGGGATCAGCGGTTTATTGTGCCCCACTCCCCGCAATGACAAAACATGTCCCACGTGTTTAGACAGAGCTTCCACAGGTTTGAGACAACTTTCCATCCCCATCACTTCCATCATCGATATTAGTTCTGAACTGAGCAGAATAAATCTGGTGGCACATTGTGACAAAGGATGTTCGTCATCACAATCAGTCAGCAGTCCTTACAGTTCACCCTGATTCTCTTAAAGAATTAGAAGGGATTATAAAATAAATGTCTGCGGTATTAAACAGAACATGCTTTTTCTAGAGATATAGAAAATATGTATTGTTTGTGTCAGCAGTTACAAATCTGTGTAACGGTAGCCAGCTGGTAGGTAGCTGTGCAGTGTGTAAATCTCACTCCCCTCACCTCCTTGTTAGCATGCCCGCCTCCCATGCTGGAGTCGCCAGTTCGAATCCAGGACTGGTTACACTTGCACATTTTCCTTAAAATATTAGGGTGTCAGAGTATTTACTCCATAATGGTACATGTTAAAGGCTTTTTTGCAGGGATGAAATCATTTTAAGAAACTTCTCTGTAATCACAGAAAAAACAAACAGACCTCAACAATCCCAAATACTCTAATGATTTCAGAGAGATGTAAATCAATTGTATTATTCACATTTAAAGTTGGTTTTAAATGTGAGTAGGATTTTTTTTTAAATCACATTTTCTATCTAATGATAACACAATATCATAAACCGGATACAATTGTGACCAAAATGTATTTTTGAAATTTGATTAGACTTGAAAGAGTTGTTGATGCATTTTACATCAATTATAAACAAAAGTGCAGACTGTCCCTTTTTTGCATGAGTGGTGCAAATAGTCACATAATCAGTGCCATTTAATTCCACTGTATCCCTCTAAAAGATGATGTCTGTCAAATACACTTACAACTACCATTTTGTTTTGTTTTTTGTTTTTTCATATTTTGTGCATATGAATGTTTAAAGGGTCTTTTTGACTCCCCATCAATATCATTCCCTAAGTTTTATTTTATTTTAATGACCCTATTAAGCCTTATGTTTAGCTGTCATTCAGAATATCTGAACAATTGATCTAGGGTTCGGGAGGTAGACAAAGGCTGGTGAAGGTGCTGACACTCTGGAAGTTGTGAGCCCCTGCACATTTTACAAGTTAGACTACCTGATAATTGACAAGGGCCCTGCTTCCCAATAATGATTGATCATAAACAGAATTACAAATACTCACGTTACTGTAATTAAGTAGTTTTTCCCAGGAATTATACTTTTTTAAGTTGTTTAAAAATGGTATACATTTACTTCTACTTGAGTATATTTTAAGTGCTGTAACTGTACTTTTACTGTGCTATTTTCCCACCATCTGTGTTCGATAATTCCCTGTCCTGATTTTATTTGTATCTATCAACATGATTAGCTAGAGAGAGACTTTTGACTCCCGTCAAATCAAATCACACACTTGAACAGAAGCTGCAGATTTGGTGCCATCTGTTCAAGCACCTAAAAGGCCAATTGCCTGATTGTGTCATGTGAGTTTAACTTGCTCAAGCCAGATATCAGCATTAATCCTGCCTCTAATTTGAAGAGACATACTGAAGTAAATTTCATTCCCCTTCTGTCAATCACTCAACGTTGTGTCGATCTCTTGTGAGCATCGGTTATCACCTAACAAACTGACGTTGAATGTCTTTTTAAAGATGTGTCTTTTTCAAGATGCCCTTCCGTCTTTGTGTCTTTCCTGGATACGGTCGTTACCTCTCTGCTTCTGACGGCCACATGCGCTGCTTCTGGTGTCTGGGCAGAGATCACATAGAGGCAGCGTTTGTTCACTGCGAGAACATGACCATGGCAACGTTGCGGTCGTGACTCTCCTTCTTCTGAGGGAAAGCCACTCTAGCTGTCCCCCGTGTCGAGAGGGTATAGGGCCGGCGTGGCTGGCACTGGGGACAATTTGGGGAATTTAACGGGCGTGGTTTCGCCGGGTAAATCCCCAAGGACCATGCGTACCCCAGCATGCTCGTTTGCCCCCATCCGGTTACGAGATGAGACCGGCTTGCCTTACGGCCAGTCTGATGTCTGCACCGGAGAGCATCTTGGTGGACTCCGACGCAGAGGACTCGACTGAGCTAGCGCCTACGGGAGTGCTGGCTCAGGTTGGTCCCCACCTCTATCGAAAGGCTATGAAATTCCTCATCCCCTTCCCCTCCACTTACTTATGTGAGTGCAGGTTTTCCGCTTTGACCCTGCTTGTAAGCAAATACCAATCAAGGCTGCAGGTTGGACTCATTGTTCCCACTGATGTAGGGGCAATAAAATTGAAGAGGCAAAATCGGCAGTAGTTTTTTTTTTTCCTTAACGTAGGCCTATATGGAAGTGATATTTACGCATTTTATACTGCGACAAAACAGCGCTGTCCATCTTGCTGATGTTGTTTGATGTCTGATGTTGATGTTTTCAAAGTTGAATTGGCTTAAGTCAGTGTTTCCCAAACACCGTGCCGCGTGCCGTGAAAGATTGTCAGGTGTGCCGTGGAAAATTATCAAATTCCACAAAACAAATAAATGCATGAAAATAATAATAATAATAATTTCAGGGACCTAAACTCCTCACATTTCTGAGATATTCACTGTTTTTAAACAACAATTGATCACTTTTGTGATTGTGAAGAGCAATGATTAATGTGCAAATGTGACAGACATTTATACGCATTAAGGTTCTTTCACACGACTCGCATCAGCGCTGCAGAATACATTGAAGTCAATGAAGTGACGCCACTTTACACTCACATGTTTTTTCTTCACTGATAATATCTTCGAGATACTAAGCAACAAGAAATATTAAAAAGTGTACAAATTTGTGAAGAGACATTGAATGTCTCATAATTTCTTTTAATTAAATATGACCGTATCATTTACGAATTTCAGAGACCCCAGTTATTGAACTCATTTAAATTCACCAAGAAAACACTGTCTTCAAGTTCTCTAGGGGGAGGCTAACTTTCACCCAATTTGAAAACCTCTGATCTAGATAAAATATTTAAAAAAAAAAATACTTTTTATTTTTATTATACTGACCCCTGATGTAGAGAGTGTGATAATTGGTACAATAAATTACCAGGAAACTAGAGATGATAACATAATTAATAATTATGCATAGCCTTAAAAAAGGTAGAAAAGTATCAACATTTGCAGATCAATACTTCAGGCAGAATATTCCACCATTCACAAACTTCAGAAAATTGTACATCATGCATTAGAATGAGAACTATTTCTGGGCTTAAAAGATACAAGAACTAAATCAGTGTGGAACATTGTATCTCAAAGGAGGACAATGTGGCCACCCATGTGCTACTTAAAGAAACAGTTCACTCAAAAATTTAAATTCTCTCATCATCATGCCATCTGGCTTTGACTTTTGATGAAGATTTTTTATAAGAAAATTTCAGCTCTGTAGGCCCACAAGTGAATGGATGTCAACATTTTGATGCTCCACAAAGCACAAAAATGCAGCATAAAAGTAATTCATATGACTCCAGTGGTTAAATCCATGTCTTCAGAATTTATATAATAATGAAAAATATCAATATTTAAGTACATTTTTGCTAGAAATTCTTCTCCCTGCCCAGTAGATGGCGATATGCATGAAGAATGTGAAATACCAAAAACAAAAGAACATTTTGAAAATTAAAGTGGAGACTGACTGAACAGAGAGGAGAATTTACAGTAAAAAAAAAAAAAATACTTAAATATTGATCTGTTTCTCACCCAACCTATCATATGTCTTCTAAACACATGGAGTCACATGAATAAGGGTACTTTTATGCTGACTTGTGATTTTTGGAGCTTGGAAATTTTGGCACCCATTCACTTGCATTGTATGGACCAAAAGAGCTGATACTTTCTTCTAAAAATCTTAATTTGTGTTCTGCTGAAGAAAAAGTCATGAACATTTAAGATGTCATGAGGGTGTGTAAATGATGAGATCATTTTCATTTTTGTGTGAATTATTCCTTTTGAAGCCTGATGTGGCCCCTGTACTAAAAAACTGTCCTACCCCCTCTATTGTGCGGGACATAACAAACCAAGTGACCCTGCTTTTTTGTGTGTTTTCATAATGTTTGTTTTGCATTCCTTGCATTGTTTGAACATGTTTTATGCACAACAATAATGCTCTGTCAGCATTAAGGGACATTTAGGCCCTATACATAAACTGATTTTAATGTAATTGTTTCATACATTACGATATTGAAAATAACTTTTCATTTCTGTAATCATGTTGGCCTTTTATTTATTTTTTTAAATCAGATTAATGTAGTTTTTACAGTGTCATAGATAAGTGATGTATTTTAAAAGCTGTCAATCACAAACACCTATAAACTACCTATATTTTTTATTCTTTCAGTCAAACAACCATAAAAGGAAATGTATGTGTGAAAAAAAATTTAAATTGCTGGATAGAGTTTTATTATAAAGTGGCATAGATTTCGCTACTCAGTACTCAATACTCAATACTTACTACTCATGAGTACTTTTAAATGAGCTACTCTTTTACTCTTACTTGAGTAGTTTTTAGGCCAGGTAATTTTACTCTACTCACACAATTTTTTTTAATATGTGACAGTACTTTTACTTGAGTATTATTTTTTAGTACTCTTTCCACCCCTGATCGTAACAGTTAAGAGTATTTTCAATGAGCAAACGTTTTTTTTTAATGTGCATTTCCCAATGCTGCACTTGACACATATGCACAAGGACAATCTTAAAGTGCTTCTTAAGATAGTCGCTGTCCATATTTGCTAAAATTGTGGCACTAAAATTTCAGCACTAAAAAAAGTGCTGAAATGTGAGAGTGTTGTGTCCACCATCACTGTAACTTCATAATTTTTGTGCCAAACTTTATAAATACTTGTAATTTACCTCACTGGGAAATGTTTACATTTATTTTCTGAAATACTCAACCTTTTAATTACATAGTTAAATGTAGTTTTTTGATCATTCTGTGCAGAATTAATGATCTTTAGCCTTTAGACAATCACTGCTTTGTTCATTAGCTGCATTTGCAATGTTTCGTTTTCACAAATTCTGTGGGTCGAAGTGCAATTGCTTCTAGGGTCAGTGAAGACATATGTTAATGGCCTGCTGTTAGCTACTGAGTCTCTGTAAATGATCCAGCCAATGATCAATCACATATTGAATATGACGAGATTCACCAGGTTGCACAGTAAAGAGCTGGAGGATAAGCTTTAGGAACATTCATCAATGAAGCGAAGTACTGCTCTTTGCTCCCCTAAGTGATAATGGCCAATGCTGCATTTGGTGGTGCAAGGGAGAACATGTTTGAGAGGCGGATGAGGAGGTTGTAGAAGAGGAAGTTGGGAAGATGTTTTGACAAGCCAGGATAGAAAATTTTAACCTTAAATTCAACATCTGCATTCCCTCTGAATTTAATTTGTAAAACAATTGTGCTGTGTGAGGAGGAGGAGATTCCTTCCCTTGTGGCTTTAATAGCTTGCAATTTAGAAATAAAAATAGAAGACAGATAAGGCCAGGTATTGTGTTAACTAAAACATTGATGTATGATTCCAAATGCTGTCCAACTTTTGACAGATTATTATTTTGAGGGGAGTCTATCTGATTTCATGACTGCATACATGAATCATTATGTCAGTGTGTTACTGCCAGATATTGGATGATATTAAAATGCAAAAGAAGTACAAGATTAAAAAGAAAGTGCACAAAATCTGTGCAACATTTCTGCCAATGAAACTTGGATATAATCTAAGCGCAAACATGATGTTTACAGCAGAATTCTCAGTTATTAGATTACCTGTGGAACGGAGCTTTAGATGTGCTTGCTTCTCATCTGTCACTGCATGGAGATATGAGACACTGAAAAAGATCTGTGAAGTCTTACTGAAAAAAGATGCTTTGAATTTACAAGATTGAATAATGTACATCGCTTCCACATGAATCAATTAAGTTATGTAGCGGGGTAAGAGACACGAAAAAAGCTAGTGAATTCACCCCGGAGGGCGATTTATTACAATGCACAGGTGCGTAAAGCAGAGGTGAATTGTCGTGCAAAGAGTGTTGGGTGCATTGTTTTGGTGATGACACGCACTTGCGGTGGGTGATAGGTGGTGTGAGGAGAAATTTCCGGGTGTCTTCATTAATCTCTTCCTGCAAAAGCATTGAGACAAACGTTAGTCATTTGCTGGATCTGGACCACACAACCCACTGCTTCTTTCTCTGCCACTTATATCTTCCACTCTTAATGAGACAAATCCGCTGCAGGTGCGTCTCATCCACTGGAGCCATGCCGCTGATTGCTGTTGCCCGGGGAGATGCTGTTTTGTGTATAGGTGACTCGCCAGAATTAATAACAATTAATAACAATTCAGATACCTGCTAACTGTTTTCAACTTTCTCTTCTCTATCCTCCCCCAACTTATCCCACAACTTCTCTGAATCCCCAAATGTTTCACTGACAAAATGGTGAACATCAGCAGCCAGTCCTCTACACCATATATTGATAACCACTATCTACCCACATCCCATCCTCTGTTTTCCTTATTCTCTTATTTTTCTGAGACAGAGGTCTCCAAAGTGCCTTTTTCTAACCTTCCTAACCTGAGCCCTTGAACCTATCCCCTCCCATCTTCTGCAAGCTGTCAATCTTGTCAATGAGCTGTCTCAGTCAATCTTGCCCACACTCACACACATCATCAACCTATCCGGAAACTTTCTCAACACATTTAATCAGACTTGAATAACCCTACTGCTCAAAAATGCTACAAATAACCCCACAGTAGTCAATAACTTCACACCCACTGTCTCTCTTCTATCTTTCCTGGCTAATACTCTTGAGAGGGTTATATTCAATCAGTTGTCTTTTCTTTCACATAACAACCTACAGTACTCGACATACATCAGTCTGGCTTCAAAAAAGGACACTCAATTGAGACTGCCCTCTTGTCAGTAGCTGAAACCCTGTGACTGGCAAGAGCATATTCCAAATCATCTGTCCTCATTCTATCAGACCTGTCTGCTGCTTTTGACACAGTGAACCACCAGATCCTCCTGTCCACACTTTCTGACCTGGGCATCACAGGAACAGTGCTTGGATGGTTTGAATCATTCCTCATAGGCAGATCAAGGTCTTCTGGAAAGGAGAGGTGTCTAGGTCATACCAGCTAACCACTGGGGTTCTTAGGGATCAGTGCTTTGACTCCTCCTTTTCTTGAGTTGCACAGACAAAATTAATTTCCAGGAATCTAAATGTATGGCAGAGCCTCTCCCTAACTGTCAAGGCAAGGAACAGAGGCTCCATTTTGATTGGATCGTGGTGGACCAACCCAAACTGTTGCAAAGCAGCCATTAGATAAGCTGCTTGGACACCTGCCAGACACCTCTGAATGAAAGCCACGGACCTCTTTGAACACAAACTTTTACTCCAAAAATGAGACTCTTTCCCAC
This sequence comes from Xyrauchen texanus, assembly GCF_025860055.1. Classification (NCBI taxonomy): domain Eukaryota; kingdom Metazoa; phylum Chordata; class Actinopteri; order Cypriniformes; family Catostomidae; genus Xyrauchen; species Xyrauchen texanus. The sequence continues at coordinate 15,325,919 of NC_068284.1, read as the reverse complement.
CTACAGTCCTGGTACATTCCTTTAGTAACTTTCTTGATAAGAACTCTTACAAAGAATGGAACACCCGTTGAGAAATTTGCCCTGTTGCATTCGCATTCCCAAAAGTTACCACTGTAGTGACATCATCTAGTATCAACCTTTTTTTTCTGACGTGGTTAAAATCCTGATTCATTAGCAACAATGTAATCAACAAAAACGAAATCAACAACACCGATGGCGGACGCCGGGATCAGAGTTTCACTTTTGTGGGCTGTTTTAAACAAGCTTCGGATGCAACAAAAAATGAAGGTAGCTGATTAATCAATTAATGGTTTAAATGACAGTGTTTTTGGGTGAATGGAACTCTAAAGGAAACCGGTCTCCGGTTTAAAAACAGTTAAAAAAAAAACGTATTTCATCCTACTTCCTTATACAGCCCGAAGGCAGTATTTTTCCATTTTCAGATGCAGTCTGTGTCTTTGGGTTACACTTTAAACTGGGCACGAGAGCTGTGCGTGTGGAACTCTGTTATGCTATTGCCGAAATGAGAGATGAGTGGTCAGACTACCACGCAGCACATGCTGAACTCAGTGGTCAACATGTAAAAAATGCACTATAACCTATTTATCAAGGCAAACTTTTTCAATAAAGGGTTTTATGACTCAACCTAAATTACTATAGTGAAATTCTCACTCAATTACTTAAAGGGCACTTATTATGGCATTTAAAATGTTCCTAATATTGTTTTGGGAGTCCCCAATAACAGTTTTACATGCATGCAATGACAAAAAAACACATTTGTTGTCTTATAATATGCATTTATGTTTACCTGATTTGCTCACCGACTCCCAAATGATTAGTTCAACAACTCATTTTTCCAAACCCCTCCTTTGCGTGACGCTAATCTGCGGTGATTGGTCAGATGACCCAGTCAGTTGTGATTGGTATACTCTGTGCAGAGATTGTCGGAAACGGAACGCCCATCACCGCTTTGTAGTAAAAAAATCTAAATCAGAGAAGGAATTTGAGTTGATTTATGTTAGCGATCATAGCCCAAAGTTCGGTGGTAAACACCCAATCAGTTAATGTTTGCGTTAGCCCAACGCATAAACATATTGGTAAAGCACTGCATTACTACAAGTTATTGCTCTATTCTTTATGACAACTCCAATAACATCGACAAACATTTCACATATTTCAAAAAAATGACATTGGAGACCTAAAAGCTGCGCTGAGCGTAACGTACACAACACACACAAATACTAAAAAACACATAAAAGCAACAATTATTAATAATACTTACAGGTTGTGATTCGGAGGAGGAAGCTGATCCAAATAAACTTGGTACTGAACCTTCCTTCAGTATCAACCGGCTCGCGAATCCACACTTGAAAGCATTCATGTTCGTAAAGCAATCGTCATTAAAATGACGCGAACACAGCACAAGGTTCGGGCTATACTTGTGTGGTATAGTTGTAAATATAAACTCTAGCCACTGATTCTTCACATGCTCGTCCCTGGGCAGTGAAAAAAGGTCGCTTTTGATATGCACTACAGAACACAGCGTCTTGTTGTCGACATGATGTTTTCAAGTTTTCCCTGGTGTCTGCGTGCGCAATGAGTGGGCGGGGCCAATTTGATAATTTTTCGTCTTGACGTCACAACGAAAAGGAAAATGACTCATTGGAAAAGCGATTCATTAAATTGATTCGGAGTCGACTCCTACTTTTGAGAGACAATAACTTTTTTTACGGTGAACTTTCATATATAAAACTTTGCAGGATGTTTTTGTTCACTTAAATCTATGTTACACACTACATGAAAGGTAATTTTCAAAATTCCATAATAGGTGCCCTTTAAAAAAATACACCTTGATGCAAGCTACCACACAGTAACAGGCACGCAATTCTTCCCTCATGTAAACTAAATTTCATGAAGTGTATAATTGTAATGGGTGTGTGGAAATCAGGAGAAGGCAGACAGGGAATTCGGATCTAAACGCGGTTTATTAACAACTAAAACACAAACACAGAAACAAATGAAAAGTCCACGATGGGAAAAGTAAACTCAAACACAAAATAACGCACGGGTGAACACAGGTTGACAAACATCCACGAAGGGCAGGGTTAACTAGAACAAACACGAATGGAGATTGCAACACAAACACAAATGAAGCACACACGGGCAAAAGCACGAACATGAAACGGGAGAAAGCGGGGTTTAAATAAACAGACAAGGTAATGACAAAATAACAGACAGGTGCGGACAATAACACAGTGATCAGGGCTGGGAGTGTGAACCGGGAATTGTGGGAAGTGCAGTTTCACGCACGGACAGTGAGACTCAGGGCGGACAACAGGGAAAACGTGACATGGAACGGGATCTGTGATGGGTGAAATGGAAAACACGGAGCAGACAACAAGGAAACGTGACATAAACGTGACTAGTGAGACAGAGAACACAGGGCAGACAACACGGGAACGTAACATAATCCCCCCTCAAAAGGACCGGATTCCAGACGGTCCAAAGAAACAGAAAAGAAAAAATAGCAAGAATAAACAAATGTTCAAGGAGAGAGGGGCTAGAAAAGGGGAAAAACAGACAGACCAAAGGGGGCACAAGGGACACGGAGACAGAACAAGGAGGCACAAGGGGCAATCAGGCAGTCCAAGGAGGCACAAGGGACACTGGGACAGTCCACGGAGGCCGAGGGGGCAGGCAGGCAGTCTATGGGGGTGTGAGACGGGGCCAGGGTCAGGTGGCCTGGGGGGCGTCCACTGGGTAGGGACAGGTTTAGGAGACCAGGGAGGTGGCCACAAGGCAAAGACCAGTTCAGGAGGTCTGGGAGGCGGCCACAGGACAGGGATAGGTTTAGGTGGCCTAGGTGGTGGCCACAGGGCAAGAGCCGGTTCAGGGGGCCTGGGAGGAGGAGTGGCCACTGGGGAAGCTGGCGGAGCCAAGGTGGACTTCTGAGGCGGAGCAATCGTGGCCTTTGGTGGCGGCGCCGAAGGAGGCGTAGGCAAGGCCGCAGGAGACCCTGGGGGTGGAGCAGAGACAGGCAGAGCCGTGGGAGACACTGAGGGTAGAGCAGAAGCTGGCTGAGCCATGGCAGACTCAGGCGGTAAGGCCTTGGGTGGGTCAGGAGGCGGAACAGTGTTGGGCGGAGCCAAGGGAGGCGGAGCCCTGGGAAGGCTCGAGAGGCAGAGCCCTGGGAGGCTCGAGAGGCCTAGCCCTGGAAGGCTCGAGAGGCGGAGCCCTGGAAGGCTCGAGAGACTTGAGAGGAGGCTGGAGAGGAGGAGCCTTGGAAGACTCGAGAGGAGGAGCCCTGGGAGGCTCGGGAGGAGGAGCCCTGGAAGACTCGAGAGACTTGAGAGGCGAAGCCCTGGGAGGCTCGGAAGGAGGAGCCCTGGAAGACTCCAGAGACTTGAGAGGCGGAGCCCTGGGAGGCTCGGGAGGAGGAGCCCTGGAAGACTCGAGAGACTTGAGAGGCAGAGCCCTGGGAGGCTCGGGAGTAGGAGCCCTGGAAGACTCGAGAGACTTGAGAGGCGGAGCCCTAAGAGGCTCGGGAGGAGGAGCCCTCGAAGACTCGAGAGACTTGAGAGGCGGAGCCCTAGGAGGCTCGGGAGGAGGAGCCCTCAAAGACTCGAGAGACTTGAGAGGCGGAGCCCTGGGAGGCTCGGGAGGAGGAGCCCTGGGAGGCTTGAGAGGTGCTGACTCTTGGACGGGCACGACCACTGGTGCTGGCTTTTGGACGGTCATGGCTACTGGCGTTGGCTCTTGGACGGTCATGGCTACTGGCGCTGGCTCTTGGACGGTCATGGCTGCTGGCACTGGCTCTTGGACGGTCATGGCTGCTGGCACTGGCTCTTGGACGGTCATGGCTGCTGGCACTGGCTCTTGGACGGTCATGGCTGCTGGCACTGGCTCTTGGACGGTCATGGCTGCTGACACTGGCTCTTGGACGGTCATGGCTACTGGTACTGGGACGGTCGAGGCTACAGGCGCTGGCTCGGGGACGGTTGAGGCTACAGGCGCTGGCTCGGGGATGGTTGAGGCTACAGGCGCTGGCTCGGGGACGATCGAGGCTACAGGCCCTGGCTCGGGGACGGTCGAATCTACAGGCGCTGGCTCGGGGACGGCCGAGTCTACAGGTGCTGGCTCAGGGACGGCCGAGGCTTCAGGCGCTGGCTCACTGCTGGCAGTGGCTGATGAGGGCTCAGGCTCACTGACCAGGGCAGGCATGGGCTCTGGCTCGCAGACCGGGGCAGGCGTGGGCTCTGGCTCGCAGACCGGGGCAGGTGTGGGCCGGGAGGTGGAAGCCCGTCTTCTCTTCCTCCTCTGGGCAGATGAAGAGGAACGCGTTGACTCGTGGGGGGCGACTGGCATGGGGATGGGCTCGCTGACAGGTGGGGCTGGTGCGACAGGAAGCGCCATGGACGACTGGGGAGCCACCACTGTGGGAAAAGAGGTGGGATCCTCCTCGGCGATGCCCATGGTGTACGGCGAGCCGCAGACCAGTAAGGTCGCCTCCAGGAAGTCGCGGAGAGTCCAACCGTGCGTCGCCGGCGGCAAACGCTCCCTGAGTGAACTGTGTAGGGTGTCCCTGAAGAAGACCACCTGGGCAGAGTCCGGGAAGTCCGAGATTCTCGACAGCGCGAGTAAGTCGCTGATGTGGTCTTCCACAGGGCGGCCCTCTTGTTTGAGGCTGAGCATCCGGAAGTTGGCGTGTTGCACCGCTAGATCCATTGTGGGTCAATCGTTCTGTAATGGGTGTATGGAAATAAGGAGAAGGCAGACAGGGAATTTGGATCTAAACGCGGTTTATTAACAACTAAAACACAAACACATGAACAAATGAAAAGTCCACGATGGGAAAAGTAAACTCAAACACAAAATAACGCACGGGTGAACACAGGTTGACAAACATCCACGAAGGGCAGGGTTAACTAGAACAAACACGAATGGAGATGGAAACACAAACACGAATGAAGCACACACGGGCAAAAGCACGAACATGAAACAATAATGATTGACAAAAGGAAGGGGAGAAAGCGGGGTTTAAATAAACAGACAAGGTAATGACAAAATAACAGACAGGTGCGGACAATAACACAGTGATCAGGGCTGGGAGTGTGAACCGGGAATTGTGGGAAGTGCAGTTTCACACACGGACAGTGAGACTCAGGGCGGACAACAGGGAAAACGTGACATAGAATGGGATCGGTGACGGGTGAAACGGAAAACACGGAGCAGACAACAAGGAAACATGACATAAACGTGACTAGTGAGACAGAGAACACAGGGCAGACAACATGGGAACGTAACAATAATAGAGTTCAAGATAAACACCAGATTATATATATCCTTCATCCCAGGACAAATTAGATGTTGTAATCCAGAAATCACTTTATTTTGTGTATAGTTACACCAGTGGCGGCTGCTGGTCTTTCAAAGAGGGGAAGCTCATTTTCGGCCTACATTATAAACTTATTTACCCTATTTTTTCCACTAAATCAATCTTAGGTGTTGATCTGCCCTGCTGTTTAATTCTAATTTTTTCCTCGTAAGGAAGACTTTCAAATGGCTTCGCCAAAATCAGGTCGACAATATTAGCACCATCTGCCATCGTGCGCAGTTTCACCCGTACGACGCTAGCCTAGCCTACTGTATGAATGAATGAATGAACGAACAAACGAACGAACGCTCTAAAACAAAATATATTAAACTTGGTAAAACTGAAACAAGGAATGTGGTGTATAATTGTGTGAAATGTATTATGCAAATTGACTAGCAATTTCAGCCAAACAAATATAAAGAAATAGGTTGCAGCAGTTTGTCTTTCGACTACACTTGAGAAATCCGCGATGGGACTGAGCTGAAATAGCTTCAGTGACTTCTTATAGTACAGATTCAGCTGTCAATCAGAAGGAGATGCAGTCTTTCGACAGATCCTCCAATCATCACGCGGAAGCCCGGAGTCCGGGCCAGCCCACTCCTCATTCACCCCCAGAGACGCTGAGCGTCCGTGGGTGGGACATAATCGCAGCATTTATCCAATGACCGTCTATTTTCAGAGCACTGAAAAAAACTGTTCAGAGCAGCCTCATTGAAGTCAATGGACGCTCGGCTTCAACAGGGAAATGCACTGACGCTACGGGAATGTATGAGAAGTAAATCGAGTCAGCCGACCTGCTATATGTAATGTAGCTGATTCTGAACGAACTCGTCTTCGAGATGAACGTGTTCTAATGCATTTTTAGTCAATAAATTGTTTACACAATAGTACATATTTGACCATTATTTTTTTGACATTATAGGGGAAGCTGAGCTTCCCTTGCAGTCTTAAAGAAATCCCCACTGAGTCACACAGTACAGTCCAGATGCGATGAAAACTCAAAGCATGTCTCCCATTGAAGTCACACACACACACACACACACACACACACACACACACACACACACACACACACACACACACACACATGTTGTGTTTCCATGTTTTATGGGGACTTTCCATAGACATAATGGTTTTCATACTGTACAAACTTTATATTCTATCCCCTAAACCTAACCCTACCCCTAAACCTAACCCTCACAGAAAACTTTCTGCATTTTTACATTTTCAATAAAACATTGTTTAGTATGATTTATAAGCTGTTTTCCTCATGGGGACTGACAAAATGTCCCCACAAGGTCAAAAATTTCGGGTTTTACTATCCTTATGGGGACATTTGGTCCCCACAAAGTGATAAATACACGCACACACACACACACACACACACACACATACACGTGTGAAACGGGTGATCCTCTTTGTATGCTTTGTTGGTTTTATTTTATTTCTTTTAAGGGAATTGAAAAATTAGTGCAGTCCTCTGTATAGTAGGGTAGTTTACCAATAGCGGCTGTGGACTTCTTTCCTTTCTCAAAGCTATTTGTGTGTCATACATGTTTGACCAACCACAGGCAGCAACACCTCCCACAGTCTGCCTCAATCACTATAATCCCCCAAACTTCAACAATATAGAACATAAAAAATTTATAACAGATTATAAAAATTAAAGCTCAGAGTAACGAGTCTGTCAAGGCAGATGGCAGTAACATAGACATTTCAAGATTCTGTGTCTCTGCTAAAGCAGACAATAACAGAATATGAAAACTGCTGAGTCCCTGCTGCTGGAGACAGTAACAGTAACACTAAAAATGCTGAGTCTCCGGCCCACCCTGAGGTACACTAACAGAATACAAAACATCAGAAATGTGGCATCTCCTGTCCAGAGTATCTGCTTCACAGAGAGAGAGCGAGACAGTGACAGATTATCCAACATTTGTGTCTCCATCTAAGAGAGACAGTAGAAGATCGACCAAATACCAAGTCTCATTATAAGAGACAAGAGACAATAGCAATGGCTAGTTCTGAGTCTCCATGCCAGGGATACAGGAAATACCAGCAAAAAAGCTTAGCTCTGGTGAGCAAACCTTTTCAAGTTTCGTGCATCATAAGTTTGGAAGTTAAGTGATTCATTAAATGTAAGTTTATTCATCAGAGTTAATTAAAAATGTCAACAACAATTTAATGTTTAAGATTAAAAGCGTGCTGACGAAAATTCATGTCACTGCCCTTTAAGAGATTAGTGACGTCAGACGCAGCACCCCAGATAGCAACAAGTCGGCGGCAGCCAGCCGCTTTCCTACCGCCTTCGTTCCGCGGCCGGCCCGCTGGCTATCCGCCGTTCCGCCGCCGTTATATCGAAGGCGGACTATCGGAGGCATACGCTTTTTTCGAGTGATCTGCCGCCGCTTATTGTATATATATATATATATATATATATATATATATATATATATATATATATATATATATATATATATATATATATATGTATGTATGTATGTATTATATTTATAGCATGCAGTTTATCAAGAATAATGATTGATCAAACCAGACAAATTTCCATTTGGCGTTTTAATTCCACATTTCAAAGTACAGTAACTGTCATTGAAACAAGATGTCAGATCACTGAAATATAAATAACAGAAAAATACAAACATTATATATACACACACACACACACACACACACACACACTAAAGAACATGCAGGTTTCCAATTCAATTTTGGTAAAAAAAAAACACTTATAATAATTGTTAATAATATAAAGAGGTCAGCTCTGGGATGAAAAGAATTACCAGTAAACATAAGCAATGAGGATATTTGGTACCAAATAAAGTGCAGGATATCAAATAAATTGAGGTATAACATCATATTTACAAGTCATTTCTAACAATAGGTTAAGTGGTAATAATTTAGAGTAAAGCTCTGGAGTAGAATATACCATTATAACTGCAATGCTGACCTGTGGCACAAGGATTTACAAGCTATATTTAACAATAGAATAACAGTTAAGCACTGTGATGGAATGAAAGTAGAATTTTTGGTACTAGTTAATGTGCAATATCAAATATCAGGCATGAAATAGGATTTACAAACTATAATAGAATCGTTAAGCACTGACGGAATGAAATAAGCCAATACTAAAGTCACGGTAAGTAGAATATTTGATACCAGATAATGTGCAAATATCAAGTATTAGATGTATAATCTAGGATTTACAAACTATATTTAAAAATAGAATAGTTAAGCACTGTAACAATGAAATAAGCAGCACGTTGTATATGAAATAATTGAGATCTTTGGTATCAAGGAATGTACAGGATAACAGGTATAATATACATTTTGACATTCAACTTACACATGACAACAAGTGGGAATAAATATAATTAACAGCAGAAAATCTGGCTGTAGAGAACACAGCCAATCAGTATGTCTGGAGAGGTTGGGGACTGCGTGGCGTAGTGGGCTAAGAATCACCGGTTTTCCCCGACCTCCAGAATGAGGCAGTGCAAATTGGCATATCTTCAGTGATTCCTCATGCGCCTGTATAAAAGGACAAACCATCCCATATTCATCCAAGGAGCTGCCCTCAAAGCAGGGTCACGAGAGAAAAAAAAAAAAAAAGCAATTTCCACAGTGAACAGCGTGGATTGGGTGAGTGTAGTCTGACACTTTTAGCAGGCTTTTTTAGGGGTCTTGATGTTACTGACTGCAGGATAAAGAAAGGGTTCCAGTTGTCAGTGATGCTGGGGTGTCAGTAGTCAGCCTAGGTTTAAGGGGTCGGCTGTGGGTATAAAATTTATATAAAATATAATAAGCAGAGAAAAGAGTGAAAAGTTGATTTTGCAGTTGAAAGAAAACATAATTTGCCTGTTCGGGAACTGACGGGGATTTTATGAGAACTAAGCCACACCGGTTTTGGTGAGTTTGTGTTGTTTTCTTGCATTTTGTCATGTTGTATTTTTCTTTCCTTCTTTGGTGGAGAGCTAACACTGAAACGTAGCTGTTTACAAGGAAATACTTAGTATTAAACTGTTTACCAGTTAATATTTTGGGTTTATGGAAACTGTGAATGTTATAAAAGTGAATGTATGCTTTGTAAATGAAAGATGTGTGCGGTAGTTGTGAGTTAAAAAAGACCGCGCCACCGCCATTTTGAGGTGGAAAAACACAGTAGCAGTAACGTTACAACTCAGAGACTGTGAAACATTTATTTGTGTAATTTGAGGATTTAAAAAGAGATTTATTGTGTTTATGACCTGTTGTACAGGTCAGGTTTTTTGCTTGGTTTGAAGCTTGGTCGGAGCAAAGATTGGTCTGCAGTGTGCGGGCGTGTACGTGCGCAGACGAAATTCAAGATGGCGGGCCAGACCCAGATTTTCAACTCATCCTTTCCATCGCGTTAGTGAAGAAGTCTCCTGCGTATGGTGACTTGCTGCCAGAGTGGTAGGAGTATCAGGAATTGGTTTTGAACTGAACTGGAAATCGATTGAATTATTATTTTTGGACTGAATTGAATTGAATCGAATCTCTCCATTGAACTGAACAATTGAACTCACATTTGGCCTTGAACTTGAATTTGAGGTGTTATATTTTTATTTTCATATTGAGTTCATATGTTTGAATGTGATATGAAATGTTGTGGTCCACTTTGATTTGGTTGTGTAAGTTGAAGGTATTTTCTTACCTGTAAAAGAAAGGAAACGAGTTAACTCACGGAGATAAATAGGAATCCTAAAATAGGTGCAACCTAAGAAAAGACTGGTCTAACTTAGATTAGTTGACTAAAATAACTTAGGTGAACTAAAGTACAAAAAGAGAGTGAAATATCTTTTCATTTATTATACTTACCTCAATATTAAGAACCTGCAGGGAATTTTTTTTTTTTTTTTTTTGTTTCTTGAACTGTATATTGTATGTGTGTTTTGCATTCAGTAAATTGTCAGCCTTTTATATATAAAGAAATGGTCTCTGGTGTTATTATTATTTTTTGCTCCCCACTCCTTAGAACCTAGAACTGGTCCAGTGGCACAGTAAGTGGTGTGATACTGGTGCTACATATTTGATTTGATTATTTACACAGTGTACAACATGATGTTGAGCATTTCAGCCCTCCTGCAGTGAATGTGGTGTTATGTAGGAACTGATCATTGTGTGAGTGTTATTTTCTCTCATTTCTCTCAAGTGATGTGTAAGTGGGTAATATAAAAATGTACTTATGTTGATTTGTTTATTTTCTTTGTATTCTCGGATCTTGTGCTCCTCATGACAGCCCCTATTTGGCGAATTCCCCTGAGGAAGGACCTTCTTTCTCAAAAGGTATTGGGCAACACCTAATACCTTTATGAGATTTTACAATCTCAGGGCTGAGTCGGTCTTGTCCCATGTTTTCTCAGGTCCGAGCCTGTAGAACTCTGTAATGCGGAACTACTGCCCGAGTGTACCGCTTGCACCTAGGGCCTTTCCCCTCCACTGAGGCGATCACGTGCGCTCTTATCCCAGGAGATCCCACTAACTCGGCTCCCTGGATGGCTCCTCCCTACCCCTCTGGTCTGTGAATTGAGTGGAGAAATTCCCCAACCAGACACTCTATGAGTACTGAAACTACTCTGAACTGGAAAGTAACTGTAGTCGAACCCAGCTGCATGGTGATGTTGTAGACCAGTAGTTTGGTTTTGGCTGGATAGAGTTGCAGGTGGTGTTCCTTCATCCAGGCCGAGATGTCTGCCAGGGAGGCAGAGATTCAAGCAGTCATGGTGGTGTCATTGATCTGGAAAGACAAATAGAGTTGTGTGTCGTAGGCGTAAAAGTGGTATGAGAAACCATGCGCCTGAATGATGGGTCCCAGTGATGTTGTGTATATAGTGTAGAGAAGTGGCCCAAGCACTGATCCCTGAGGTATCCCAGTAAGTAACCATTCAAGCACAGTTCCTGTAATACCCAACGAGGATAGGGTGGAGAGCAGAATCTGATGGTTGACTTTGTCAAAGTCTGCAGAAAGATCCAGCATAATCAGGACGTATGATCTGGATTCAGCTTTCACACATCTCAGAGACTCAGTGACACACAGCAGGGCAGTCTCGGTGGAGTGTCCACTTTTGAAGCCTGACTGATTGTCATCCAGCAGTTTGTTCTGTGAGAGATAGGTAGAGATTTGATTGAAAACTGCCCTTTCAAGTGTTTTTGCCATGAATGGGATGCTAGGATGCTAAGGATGGACTGTGTGGTAAAGGCTGGAATGAAGTCAGCTTTGTTCACAGCTGACTGGCAGTTCCATAGTCGAGCGGAGCAGCTGTTGAAGTGCAAAGTGGCCGTAGGTTGTGTGGGTTGCATTTGCTCTTGCATCTATACCGTGTAGATTGTCTATAACACATAACAGGGATGCGCTTGAAGGCATGTGTTAATCGTGCGGTATACATGTGAGTATGTAGATGGCAAAAATTAAATTAAAATAATAAGTAAAGAGAATCAAAAGATACTTAAGTGCAAAGGTGAGTGGCGCCTTGTCGGTGTCCTCACACAGGTAGACTCGCTGGTCTTTACACATGTAGGTCTTCACACGAGGAGGTCTTTACACGAGGGCCACCACTTCCGCGCCAGCATTCATATCAAAATATATATATATGCTGTAAACGAGCCGTTCAGTGGGATAAAAGCTGGTCACGCCCTAATGCTACCTAGCACAACAAAGCTAATCACGTGGTCAACCGAAACTGAGGGCGCGCAAGGTGACAAGTGCGGGAACAAACGCGGTTTCAGTACACAGCAAATAAATTATGCTGCACTTTAGCAATAAATAATACTCTAAAACAAGTGAAGCGCTGTATATAGATACTAAGAAACAACAACGATAATTTTACACACACACTGGGTAACCGAATCTAAATCTAGCAGTGCATATTCTGGGACCAGTTAAACAATATAGCACACACACACACGTTTAATCGACATAGTTCAAGTTAGGAAACAAACAGCACAAGTCTAGCAATGAATACCACTATTCAAAAAAGTAAAAACAATGAATTAAACACACTTACACACCACTGCAGACTCCTGTCGATAGATCGCTTTACCGATGAATTCCATCAAATCAGTACCAGGAGGTCAGGGAGCACATCACTTATTTGCTGAAGAAGGGTGTCATTCAAAAGAGAGTGAGTGCTTATGCCTCGTCTGTAGTACTGGTGCGCAAAACCGATGGGTCGCTACGGTTGTGCATAGATTATCGGAAGCTCAATGCCAAGATGAGGCGTGACGCATTTCTGCTACCCAGGATTGATGAGAGCTACAATGCCCTCAGAAGAGCAGAGTTTTTCTCAACTGTGGACTTGGCCTCTGGGTATCATCAGATCGGTGAGTGACAGAGATAGGGCTAAGAAGGCATTCACCATGCCTTTCGGTTTATTTGAGTACCGGTCCCATAGTATATAATATGCTAATAGTATGCTATTTGGGGTCTGCAATGGACCATCGACCTTTCAGCGGCTCATGCAGACTGTTGTGAGTGATTTGATATTTCAGGTGTTGATAGTGCACCTAGATGACATTTTGCTGTTTTCACAGACATTTGAGGAACACCTGGAAAGATTAGAGATGGAGCTGAAATGTTTGGCAGAGACCGGATTAAAGGTCAAGCTGGGGAAGTGCTGTTTTCTCCAAGGCACTGTGCGTTTCCTTGGCCACCAGGTGTCGGCACAAGGGATTTCTCCTGATCCGGACAAGGTTGTTTCGGTCAGAAATTGGAAGACCCCAGAAACTGTCAAGGAGCTGAGGTAATTTCTAGGGTTTTCCAGCTATTAAAGGAAGTTTATCAAGGGCTTCTCAAAGATAGCTAAATGGTAAATGCTTGCTTGTGTGAAGGCAGGTGTGCAAAGAGTGGTCATCACTTTAGATATGGTTGGTCTCATGAGTGTGATCGTGTATTCAATCAGTTGACGATAACACCTGTACATGGTTTCGCAGACTTCAATTGTCCTTTCATCCTTGAATCCGATGCAAGCCAGAATGGCTTATTGGCCATCCTGTACAAAAACAGGATGTTGTGAAGAGGGAAATCTGATAATAATCCACTTTTGTCACTTGAAAACTGCCAAGTTTGGAGCGATTGAGCATAAATGGGTAGCTCAGCTGTATGTCTTCAACTTTGAAGTGAAGTACAGGCCAGGCAAGGGTAATGCTGCAGCTGAGGCTCTGTCTAGGCAGGAGTTTGCAGGGGAGCCTGAACCTAATCCTGACGCTGATTGAGATGAGTGTGTATCGATTTGCAGTGTGTTGAGTTGAGGTACAGCCTTGGAACCTGAACTCACTTTGAAGGGACTTGAGTGCTGCAGGTTAAGGCAAATCCGTGCACTGGAGGCTGGAGAAGAAACTGTCACTAGTCTCCAAGGGAAGAATCATACGCTTCCTGGGTACATTGGGAACAGCTAGTCGAGTTTCAGAAAAGTGACCCTGTTCTGGGGGAATTTAGAGGGTTCTGGGACAGGAAAAATGAGACCATTTCACCAGGAAAGAAAGTCTCTGTCCATGTATGTGAAGTGCCTTCTGAAGCAGTGGAGCCTCATAAGAGAACAGAATGGGTTGCTGTAGTAGACAATCCTTCTGAGGAGAGCTGCTGGCAACTGTTAATGCTGAGGTGTTTAAAGGAACAAACTGTGGAGCGTGCACGACGATATGGGGCACCAGGGCATCGAACGGACCATGGGGTTGTTGAAGCAGAGGTATTTTTGGCCTGGTATGCATGAGGATGTGGAGAAATGGGCAAATAAGTGCCAGTGTTGTATGCTTCAGCCCAAAGTCCATGTCCCAGTGAGAGCATTTTTGGCTTCCAGACCCCTGGACGTGATTTTGGTGGAATTAACAGTCCTAGAGCCGGCTTCTGATGGACGTGAAAATGTTTTGGTTGTTACCGATGTTTTCACAAACTGTACAGAGACATTTCCCACCAAAGACCAAAAAGCCAATACCACAGCAACAACCCTGTTGAAGGAGTGGTTTATGAAGTATAGAGTCCCTGAAAAGTTGTACTCCGTTCAAGGTCGAAACTCCGAGAGTGAGGTAATTGCTGATCTGTGTAGACTCTATGGTGTCAAGAAGACCTGTACCACTCCTTATAGGCCGCAGGGAAATGCAAGTGTGAAAGGCACAACTGAACACTTCACAATCTGCTTTGTATGTTACCGCCAGACAATAAACGTTGTTGGTCTGAGTACTTGCCGGAGTTAGTCCATGCATATAATGTTACTCCACGTGCTACTACAGGGTTGTCCCTGTATTATTTACTTTATGGGGTGCAGCCACATCTGCCCATTGATGCGTTGTTGGGTACTGATGAGGTCTCTGAGGGGAGACAAGATTGGTTTTCTGGTCATCAAGAGAGGCTGAGAAATGCCCATGAGAAAGATAGAGACCTCTCAGGGTAGAAAGCACTAGAGTGTCCCCAAGTGAGTGTGGGCGAGTTGGTGTATCTGTGCCAGCGGCCTCCAGGCAGGAACAAGATTCAAAATACTTTGAGCCTGATCGTCTACAGAGTAGAGGAGATAGTAGGCACAACTTACACTGTTGAACCTTTGGAGGGAGGGTCCTCGAAAAAGGTTCACAGGTCGGAGTTGGGTCCAGGTGCCATGCCCACTCCTAGGCCTAGGAGTAATGAAAAATCTCGGCCATATCCACAACCTGTCATCATGGATGGGAACGAGGCTTCTGAGCCAGACTTTGTGGTAGTAGAGGAGGTTGTGCAATCCTCTGTCAGGGTGACCGCAAACACTCCAATGAACTCAGAGGCACCGGGTACTTCAGAGTTGGAAGCTGATGACTCTCAAGAGGCTACAGATGAGTGTGACCAGTCTCAGGAACTAGAGACTGGTGGAATGCGTAACAAAGTCCAGAGAGAAGAACCAGTTCCAGCTGTGCGCAGAAGCAAGCGAGCAACTGCGGGTGTTCACACAAATCCTTTCCATGCACCCAGGTCTGCTTGTCACACAGTGAGCGTCAGCACAGATATGGTATCTAAAGTATTGGCCAGTATTGGCACTGCATTGTTTGAGAAGGCATTACAGGGTGCCATGAATGCCGAAATTGGTGATTGAGTGAGTCATCGAAGATGCTGACTTATTGCTGGGGAGAATGTAATGGGGGGTAAATACCCGTTAAAGTTTGTTTTATTCTCCTTGCATGTTTAAAACTGTTATGTCATTTAATATGTTAAGTGAATTATAAAGACAGGAAAAAGAGTGGTTACCTGTATTTCCCTGGAGTTGTCAACAGGTGGCACTATGTGTGTTGCGAACGAGACTATGCGCATACGTTCTCACCTCGGTCATTTTTTTTTGTTAAACATGCAACGAGCAGTGCGAGAGAGAAATTGTGGAGTATTAAGAGATCATCCATGGGTAAATACAATGTTTTGTGATTATAATCTTGATAAATACCATTTAAGGATATATATTTTGTGTAAATTTGGAGAATTGTCATATTTGAGAAGTTATGTTGTGTGTAATGTCTGCGATGATATGGCGTCACATGCTGTGTAGGTCTGTTCAATTGACATTAAGAAATATACACATGCTTTTCATGTGATTTGTATTTGATGTGATTATTTAGACAGTGTACAACATGATGTTGAGCATTTCAGCCCTCGTGAAGTGAATGTGGTGTTGTGTAGGAGCTGATCATTATGTGAGTGTTATTTTGTCTCATTTCTCTCAAATGATGTGGAAGTGAGTAATATAAAAATAAAATAAAAATGTACTTACGTTGTTTTGTTTTCTTTGTAATGTATTCTCATTGCCGTATTGTATTGTAATGTTTTGGAATCATGTTGCATTACTCGTATTTTTGTATTTTTATATTTTTGCATTTTGAAACAGTTGTGTTCTTGTATTGCCGTGTTTAAGAGTATTGTGTTTGTTACACACAAGTGGACTGTGAATCTCAAGCGTACAGTGTATCACAGATATAACTGCACTCTGAGAGTGGTGAGGAGGTTTATTTTTATTACTAGCTCTTATTTTGTTTATCCATATTTTGTTTTACTACCTCTTTTTCGGCACTTGTCAATTAAATTGAAAAGCCATATTTGCGAGTACGTTTTTTCATTGAATCAGTAAATGAATAAACTTAAAAATAAATGTAACCTCCTAATGTGTTCCTGGTGGTAAGTCTAAATCCCCGGTCACACTTATTAATTAATACTGATACTCTGTTTATTTTAAATGAGGTTAAAGGTAACAGAAATTTAATTTACCCAGAGAATTGAGATAAAGCTTATACAGGGTTATTTTGAGGGAAGGGGGGACCGTTTGATTATTGTGGTAAAACACTTAGTTATGGGTCACGAGTACTGCATACACAGTTCATGAGTTTATATGCATTTCTCATTAATCATACAAAAGCTTACTTGTTCTTTCACTATAATCATAATTTTTTTGTGATATTGCAGAATATTTAATTAAGATATCACACTCCCATGTGTGCTGTTGTAATGTAATTTTTTTCTATCTCTAAATTTTTTTTCTTGCAATTCTTACTTTAAAAAAGGAGAGAGAATAGATACATTTTACAGAATTTTGTAAAGCTTTAGAACTGGGAATAAATAAGAGAATTTGAGGTTTGACTGCAAGTCACCACTGTCTATCTTGGATCTCTCTGTGGATTACTGTGGAGTATATATTTTTTTATATTATTTTGACACAGAGGACAGACATACAGCTCAGTGGCAAGTAAGAGACAGAGTCACAGCGGGGTTTCCATCACACTATATAATTATTATTACTGCTTTACTTGAGAAAATGTGTGTGACAAATCTGATCAGAAATGCTGAGCATCATGTCTACTTTCATCACAAATGTGTGTCAGAAATTTCATGAAGTTATTGTATAAAATGTATACTCCGAGAAGAAACTGTGTAAACTCTCCTCAGGGTGACATTATCAGAGAACTGTAATTGACAGTGATATATTAAAGACAATCGCTGCTCCCCTGTTGAACTAATAAATCACATGATTTTGCCTAAGGACACTAATCCATTTTTGTGTTCACTGAACATTGTAGATTTGCCAATTCACAAACAGTGATAAATTATATTAGACAATGACTTCATGATATTGCTTTATCGACAGCAACTGCTCATTGAGGGTCATTTACTACTTCTCCCCCACCATCAGAGACAGCTTGTGAATTAACTGATTTCTAGACCAATATGTATGGAAAAATCCATTCCACTAAGGGGTTCCCAATCGTTCTTTGTCAGCTAGACCTAAACGATTTACTTGAAGTACACCCTGATATTTTAGGGAGATCATGTCATGCATTTTTTTCCCCTTGAGGTTCACCTATAATGTTAGCAAAGTTTTTTGCACAAAAACGTCTCGGTTACTGTCGGAACCTCTGTTCCCTGATGGAGGTTCTCTGTGTCGATGTAGTGACACTAGGGGTCGCTCTTGTGAGCCCGATTCACCTTCAGATCTTTGAGAAAAGGCCAATGAGAAATTGGCGAGTTGAATTTGCATGACACTCCCCCCAACATGCGAGTATAAAAGGGAGACCGGTATGTGAATTAATTCAGGTTTTGCACTGAGGAGCCAAGACAAGCTCACGGACATTACAGCGGTGCAGTTCAGCCTGTGGCAAGAGGGACACAACATCTCGTTCCCTCCATCAGGGAAAGGAGGTTACGACAGTAACCGAGACGTTCCCCTTCTGTCACTCAATCGAGGTTGTGTCGATGTAGTGACACTAGGGGTCCCAATATGAAATGCCACAAAGGCTGAACTGGTTACGTGAACTGCCGATGCAGGTGTAGGTAAGCTACTACGAGCGTAAGAACAGATGCATTCGGGCTGCACAGAGCCTTCCCAGATGCCACAAAATGTCAGGTGCTTCCCCATAGCCCTGAGGTGGGGGAAGGAGACTTGTCCAGTATAAGAGCAGGCCGCGCCAGCCACTGCCTTTTCTCTCTTAGTCTTTCTCTCTACTTAGAAATTGGAATCAGATGGGGCCCTAAATGCTCATAAAATGTGCTGGGGATGGCGTTCTATTCTGTTCCTATTCTTTCAGGGGGAAAAGACCCCACAAAGGCTACACCCTGCCCTTCTTGGGGTATGAAAGTGGCGGATACGTCATATGGGCCCACCGGGCCACACATGGGAGAGGTGCGGTGGTAGGTCCAACCCTTCGTGAGGGAGGAGTTTTCTACAAGCACAGCAGCCGGGCAGAGGATACCCTGCCAAGGGAGATGCGGGTCTACCGAAACAGAGATGTATCACGGAAAATACACACAGGAGGCCACTAGGGTAGCCGAGACCTGTGGAGCCTTTACCACAGTACAGGGCCTGTTAGCACACGTACTGGGTCTGACTACGGATTCCTCCACTGAATTTGTGAGTCAGAGGGCTAGGAGGAAGAGCATCCAGGGTTCTCAAGTCTGGAAAACGCATGGGAGAAAGAGCGCCCAGCTTCACCTACCTTGGAGGAGAAAGGCGGTATTCAAAAGTGATACATCCAGCCAGCTGTCTTTGTAACGAAACTTACCTGCTCGTACCTGAAAGAACACAAGACGAGAACGGATCAACCCGGATATTGTAGAATCTTGCGAAGGTATTGGGTGTTGCCCAGTCCGCTGCCCTACAGATGTCTGCTAGAGAGGTGCCATTAGCCAGTACATACGAGGATGCCAAACTTCTTGTGGAGTGTGCTCGAATCCGCAAGGTGTGCGGGCACAGACTGGACCTGGTATGCTATCGCTAGTGGGCGAGCCTCTGTTTGGAGACAGACAAAGAGCTGCTCAGAGTGTCAAAGCTTTACATGTGGTCAAAGTAGATGGGCAAAGCACACACCGGACACAGCAACAATAAGGCTGGGTCTGCCTCCTCTGGGGACAGTGCTTGCTGTTTCACCACCTGATCCCTAAAAGGGGTCGTGGGAGCCTTGGTCACATAGCCCGGTCGGGGTCTCAGGATCATGTGAGAATTACCCAGAACGAACTCTAGGCCCTCTTCGCTGACAGTTGTACCCGATCCTCTTGACGGAAGTAAGTGTGGTCAGGATGGCAGTCTTCAGAGTGACGGCCTTCAGCTCGACTGAATCAAGGGGCTCGAAGGGAGCTCGCCGTAGAGGACCACAGGGAGGTACCAGGAGGGAAAGAGGTGCGGTCTAGGGGGGTTCACCCTCCTGGCGCCTCTCAGGAACCTGATAATCAGTTTGTGCTTACTGCGGGACTTGCCTTGGATGTTGTGGTGATACGCTGCTATGGCAGCTTCATAAACCTTGAGTGTGGAGGGGGACAGCAGCCCGTTCAGTCTCTCTTGCAGGAATGAAAGCACTGACCCGACTGTGCAACACTGATGGTCTTCGCCATGGGAAGGTTCGCTGCGAGATTTCAGAGGTCTGGGAGATTCCAGAGGTCTGGGCGTGGGTGCCAGAGGGTTCCCCGTCCCTGAGAAAGAAGGTCCTTCCTCAGGGGAATTCGCCATGGAGAAGCTGTCGCGAGGTGTGTTAGGTCTGAGAACCAGGTCTGAGTGGGCCAGTACGGAGCCACGAGGGTGAGCTGCTCCTCGTCCTCATTGACTTTGCACAGAAACTGTGCAAGTAGGCTCTCTTGGGGGAACGCATACTTGCATAGCCCTTGGGGCCAGCTGTGTGCCAGTACATCTGTTCTGAGGGGAGCTCCTGTCAGGGCATACCAGAGCGGGCAGTGGGAGTATTCCAGGAAGGCAAACAGGTCTACCTATGCCTGGTCGAATCGGCTCTAAATCAGCTGGACCATCTGAGGGTGGAGTTTCCACTCTCCCCTGGTATATTATTCCCTGACGGGAGCCCCCTCGGGACAGATGCGCTGGCACACAGCTGGCCCAGGAGGCTGCGCAAATACGCATTCCCCCATTGAGCCTTCTCACACAGACCCTGTGCCACCCTCATGGCCCCATACTGGCCCACCCAGACTTGGTTCTCGGACCTCACGCTCCTTGCGACAGCACCTCCCTGGCAGAATCCTTAGAGGAAGGACCTTCTTTCTCAGGGATGGGGCACAATCTGGCACCCAGACCTCTGGAACCTCCATGTCTGGCCCTTGGATGGGATGTGGAAGACCTATGTGGCATACCAGCTGTGGTAGACATGATCACTCAGGCCAGAGCTCCCTCTTCGAGGCAGCTTTATGCCCTGAAGTGGCGCCTGTTTGTGAACTGGTGTTCTTCCCTAGTCAAAGACACCCAGAAATGCACAGTCAGGTCAGTGCTTTCCTTCCTGCAGGAAAGGTTGGAGGTAATTGAGTATGTGGATGCCCACTTCCCGTAGCGGGTCCCCCTCCACCTTGAAGGTCTACGTAGCTGTGATAACCACACACCATGAAGCAGTGGACAGTAAATCCTTAGGGAAACACGACCTGATCATCAGGTTCCTCAGAAGAGCCTGGAGGCTGAATCATCCCAGGCCATGCCTCTTGCCCTCGTGGGATCTCTGTGGTCCTCTTGGGCCTTCGGAGTGCCCCATTTGCGCCACTAGAGTCAGTCGAGCTGAAAGCCCTCTCTTTAAAGATGGCCCTCCTGATTGTGCTCACCTCCATCAAGAGGGTGGGGGACTTGCAAGTGTTCTCTGTTAGCGACTCTTGCCTGGAGTTCGGTTCGGCATGAAAAAGAAACAGATAGGATAAAGATGAGCCTTGTTATTAGTCTTGGGATCAATGCCTTTTGAAGTATCGATAATCAGATGATGTTCCCAATGATTACTGGTATACATCAGGACTATTTTCAGATACAAATAGGGCTGCTCGTTGCACAATAGTTTTTGTCTTTTCAAACATATTTCTCAAAACATCTTTGGTAAAGTGTGAGCAGCAGGGTAAATTAAAGTCAGTCATGCACCGGCTTCACCGGATGATATATATGTATATATATATCTTTCATAGAGCCTACACAACATATTTTCAGTTATAAGTATGTAAAAGTATGAGGTTTATCAGCTTGAATGAAAGGCCTATTCAACGCTACATACAGAGATATTGCATAATAACCGTCACCATTTTTAATAGTTCAGTTTGCTCATTTACACCAGTTTCATTCATTTACCTGCAAACTCATCAATGAAACTTCTTGTTGTTCATTCTTTATATATAAAAAAAATCTTTGTAACTTTGGACTGCCTTCCGCTGTGCTGCATTAGCTTGTCCACTTTTTGTGATACCCGGCTTCAGTAAATTTTATTTTATGCTATTACACCACACTTGTAAACAAAAGGTCAATTAAGTGAATTGAAAAGCACAAATTAGGCTTCTAATTTAAATGTCGGATCATTTTAATATACCAATACCAAAAATAATTGATATAATTATTATTTTAAAACATCCCTAGTTGTTATGTTTCCATTACAAGATCATTGCAATGATCTACAATCTTCTATAGCCTCACAGACTAACAGCTGTTGTCCAAGCCAATGCATTGTCTTGAAGCAAAACACAACATCTTCAAAGGTCAGCATCTACACTTCATTCCTTTTGACCTGACACTTTTTACAGTATTTTGTTCTTGTGTATTCTTTCATAAGTTCAAAGAGCCCAGAGGACATCTTACCAAGGGCCTGGAAACTGTATTTGATGATAACTTGAGATATGAACAATAAATCAGTCAGAAGACTGCTCAGAGGAACTATTTTGTTCAGAAGATGCTCATTCCTAGTCAGGAGACGTCATGGAGTTCTCAGATGTTCCATTTAGTTATCAACTTAGATTTTTCTCCTAAAATGCCTAAAAGTGGACATAATATGCCCCTTTTTGCACAATGTAATATAAATCTCAGGTGTCCCCAGAATGTGTCTGTCAAACTTCAGGTCAAAATTTTTCACAGATAATTTATTTTACCATGCCTTTATACCCCTGTTTTGTAGCCCTGTTCCAAACGGGCTGTTTTATAGTCTGTAGCTTTAAATGCAAAGGAGCTGCTGCTCCCCACACTCCTATCTAGAAATGTGCTGTGCCTTTACTGCTGGTGCCATGGATACCCTGGCTACAACAATGCAGGAGAACTTGAACAGTTAAAAAATTATAAATAACATGGAGAACACACTAAGACAATCATCTTACTGTATTGTGCATAACAAAAGTCGAGTTATGAAATATGAAAAACAGCTATAGTTGTCGAAAATACCACTATCGCTTCATAATCGTTTTTGAAATAATGATTCATTGCATGACCGCTCAGGCGGAACTGTGGAGGATGCCAATCAGTTTTATTATAACCGAAACAGAGCTATAGCTTCATTGTTATGGAATAAGGTAGTTAGGGACTAGTTACTACGTTACACAAAGCACAATGTTTTAACAAAAAGCGTTTTTCATGCAACGTCCAAACAAGCAAATTCAGAAAGCCAAATTGCAAACATTAAAAAAGTAGAAAGAGCAAAACTTATGACTTGCAAATCTGAAGTTGGGTAATGGAGAGTTGGTATCGATTAATCTTTGATCCTTAGCTTTGAAGCAAATCCAGCCTTGTGTTGACTATCGTTGATGAAGCAGTCTGAGTTAGCACAAGCGGCTCTAGCGAGGAGATAAATATGGCGGACTGAGCGCTGCTCGCTCAAGTTTTAATGAGGGCGGATCTCAGCTACTCAGCAGATCTCTTCGTCAGCCGTGGATGGTACCGTTCCCCTTTTGACATCATAGACCCTGCAAACCTTAAGAGTTCGTTCAGAGACACTGTTTTTTAATAATGGGGAAAGGAAATGAGGGGTTGGTCTTTTACCATATTTTGTGGTTGCCTACACACACTGGGGACACATAATTATATTCAAAATTTGGAAAAAAGTGGATTTAGCATAATATGTCCTCTAAGATAAATAAAAAAAAGACACAAATCATTCTTGACACACAGTGAGAGTGTAGAGCCATACAATGTTTGTGGATAGCATTGACAGATAATTTGATCAGTGTGAAAACTCTAACCTATTAATATGGCCATCTGAAAATAGGATCATCACATATATCATCCAGCCTTTGAATGAATCGATCACTCGGATGTCTGTTTAGGGAGTATGTCTGTGCCACCATTCATTTCAGCTTTTGTGAAGTGAACTGTTGCAAAAGATGAATGAATGAATGAAGATGTCTATTATAGTTAATCATTGTTCATGGATTTTACAATGCATCAAATGGATTAGCTCCACATAAAAAACAAACAAACAAAAAACAGACAGAGTAATCCTCCAGAAATCTCACAGCTGAAAGAAATTGGCAATAGCATATTACTACAAACACAATTTACAAAGCTTTTCTCTTTGTACTGTTCCCAAAAACTCAATGAATTGAGGTTGTTTAGATTTTTTTAGCTGTCTTAGATTTCTGTCTTTTTCCCATTTCTCTTTGAGAAGACCTTTCCTTTGTTTTACAGGAAGCTCTGTTGTCTGTAGTAGGCTCTGAGATCAGGGGCATTTGAGCCAAACTGATCTGTGATCAGTGTTCTCTTGGCAAAGGTCTATGTCTGCATACCTGATATTTGAGAGAATGCTAACCTCTGAACGTTCTAAATATTTAAAAGTTTGCCCCATTGTTTAAGCTTTTATTAATAACTGGATTTGTGTGTTGAGCCAAATAGAGAAACAATACTTATATGACAGTATAAAAAAGGATAAAGTATATAATGTATTTAAAGTATAAGTATTTCTTTAAAGTACAAAGAAAGGACTATAATACTTAGATCAATTCATTGAATGTAATGAATGTGGACGGATCTATAATAGAAATGACACAGGGTACATTGGAATCTCTTAGTACCTTGATGAGAAAGCCCAGAGCTAAGATCTCTTTCCTAAGCTTTCTACAAGACTGTCAACAGACGAAAATGATTTATGAGCCACACCAATAGAGGTTCTCTAATAAAACCTATTCAATATCTGGAGGTTTTGCCCATGCAGTGAAAGAGTCAACACTGACCATGCAAAGGACATCAAGGAGACTCAAGAAGCTAAACTGGTAATTTTCTTTAACTTAAATCCTTAGATTTATATGTGGACATTTTTTAATGAAAATGTGGTTCACCATGTAAAAACTGTATTAAACATATACTCTCAAATAGAAAATAAAAATGGAAAAATCTCTAGGAATTAATTGCACCAGCAGATAGCTTTGTTTATTTGCAAGTAACATAGTTTTAGCACTCGACTCACCAAAGGAATTAAGCAGATCAGGTGGCATGCAATCATGCCCAAAAAAACCTGTGCTGAGTAAAATTTACACACCGTAATTCTAGTGTTATACTGTGGAGGACTGCTATGTTATCTGGCATACTTTACAGGGACTATAGGCTACATTTGGATATATGCCCACTTATACATCTATTTTGAATTCATTTGTGTTTACCACTTGATTTCCATGGGTATTAGTAGTGCAATTTAGACTGATCACACTGTGAATTCAGTGACAGGAAGTCTAAAATTTTACTGCTGAAATTACTCCACGGTGGGAGAAAGGTGCCTCAGGTTTTTCCTGGCAGGGTACTCAGACTTACAGGCTCCATATGGTTAGGAATAAGTATGGGGTGAGGTTAGGCCATCTGCTGCCTGGCAGGAACAAACCCAGGCACCTTGGTACAATGGGCAAATTAGTCTGTGCCAATGACAATTTGAGCCACTGCCCCAAGTGGCCAAGGCTGTGTTGTTGAGGTTAAATGGCCACAGGGTTGCATCAAAAGTAAGTATTTTAGTTGTAAATTATGTGATACAGTCAACAGGAAAGTATATTTTATTAACTATACTGATTAACCCAAACCCGAACACTAAACATAACTGTCAATGGAATAAAATTGAATAAGAATAAAATTTTAGAGTGAAAATACATTTGAATCATTCTCACACTACTGTTTATGTAAACACAGTACATTTTTTATTTCCATAGGATCAGAACCCACATCTCAGAGATTGCTCTGAAATTGATCAGAAGCGCCATAGGGAAAGGTGAAAACATTTGAATTTGGTGCTTGTCAATAATTAGACAAAAAGAGGTTGATTTCAGGTTACATTCCGAACATTCGGAAACAGCGTGTCGATTTCCCGTGTGATCAGGTTGCAATTGCACAAGGAAAATAGTGCTGAGTTTTGTGTATAAAGCTCAATTTCCAAATTACATAGCACGGTGCCATGCTTGGGCTGAAAATAACGACAGTGAATTTATTGAAATACTTACGACATAGTGCTATATCAGAAAAGACATTGCCTAGTTAAACTGGACTGTGGGTTGTAAGTGAATAAGATGCAGTTTTCTACACTTCAGTACAGCATGCAATGGTGGTGCAACTGTTTAGTGAGTTTTATGGAAAAATGTTGTAGACGATTCTATGGTGTATGTTTTTTTAAAGAAAAATGTCATGGTTACTGTTGTAACCTCCGTTCCCTGAGGGAGGGAACGAGATGTTGTGTCGAATGTAGTGACACAAGGGGTCTTCCTTGGGAGCCTCGAGTACCTCTGAACATGAGAAAAGGCCAATGAGAAATTGGCAGACAGAATTTGCATGTCCTGACCCCGGACATGCGGGTATAAAGGGAAGTGGGCGTGCGTCTGTCAGTCAGGTTTTTAAACTGAGGAGCTGAGAATAAGGTATGGCCGTTTACAGTGGTAGGTCTAGTGTCGTGGCAAAGGGACACAACGTCTCGTTCCCTCCCTCAGGGAACGGAGGTTACAACAGTAACCGGGACATTCCCCTTCTATCACTCACTCGACGTTGTGTCGAATGTAGTGACACAAGGGGTCCCGTTCAACAGTGTAAAGTGGCTGGGGCCTAACACTACATCTTAACACTATGAAATGCGTCGGGGAAGGCGGTCTTCCCCGATCCTATTCTTTCAGGGGGAAAAGACCCTGCAGAGACCACATCCTGCCAGACTAGGGGGAAGTGATATGTGGCCTATACACCACGTGGGTTGTCAAGCCCAAGACCTATGGTAGGTCCTACCTGATGAGGGAGGAGCTCCACAAACACAGTGACCAGGAGCAGTGGGACTGCCCAAGGGAGACGTGGGTTGGCCGACAAGGACTGTACTGTGGAAAATACATCACAGGGAGTTGCCTGAAAAGGGAATTAAGCCTGTGGAGCCCTACCTCAGTACAGAGCACTTGCTGCTCGTAGTGGGTCAGGTCGCAAGTTCCTCTGCTGAATTCACAGGCCAGAAGGCTAGAGAGGAAGAACATCCAGTAATCGAAAACTTAGTGGCTAACCCGGGAGAGAAAGCGTACTGGATGAACTTGGTGAAGGGCACCAGGTGCAAGAGGAATATCCAGTCAGCTGTTCCGTATTATCGAGTCCTACCAGCTCGGATCTGACAAAACACGGAACGAGACAGACTCAACCCTGAGTTTTATTTAGGTCGCTCTTTTATTTAGAATGTGGGTACCGCAGCCCGAAGATAATAAGGAAAATAAATGCCTGCGGAGCGCTCAATGCTGGGGCTGAGAGCTGGGCCCAGGTTGATGCAGAGCTGCCTGTAGTTTCGGCGCAGGGGGACGGCCTCGGCGGGCAGACGTGGCGCAGGAACTACACATCCAGGAACTACAGAGAGGTTCAGAAAGTTATTTAGCTAAAGACAACCAATCATGTAATGCCTCAGTGTAGGCAGCTGAATAGGGAGGAATAGGCTTTCAAATTAGATTGTTACTCAAACTTTTTTTCATTTCTCAAAAGTGATTACCATGCAATGTGATTCAAATGGGCATTTGTGAGTCACACAAAGTTTGTCCCAATAGAAATGTAACTTTACATATGCCAGTGTTCATTATGCAATTGGGGAGACCGGGAAAGTTGTCACAATATCATACAGTATCTCAGTCACTGTTAGGTTTTGAGTCAAAAATCCAATTACAATAATGCTTTCTCTAGCAGTGACGCCAAGTCACCTCCATCGCCAGCCGGGTCATTCTCAATCCCGTGGGAAGAAGGAGCGATGCGGGGGGCAACTGAAGTGGCGTTCACTTTAAGAAATGAAAGCCGCGACCGCAACACTGCCATGGTAATGTTCTCGCAGTGAGTACACGAACCATCCACAAATGCTGCCTCAATGTGATCGCTGCCCAGGCACATGAGGCAGCGTCTATGACTGTCAGTCATGTTATGTTCTTTTCAAATACCTTGTTTAAAATGGTTATAAATTAAATTAAATACATTTTATGAATATATGCAATAGTTGTGGGGTAAACAAGGGGACATCACACTGGCATATACAATTCAAGGTAGATTTTAACAGAATGGTTGAACTGTGCTCTTAGGACAAGAGTCTTTTTTTGTTGGTTTTTACATAAATGTGATTTTTTTTTTTTTTTTGGAAATTAGCTTGTTGCATGTGTTTTGTCTTTTTTTATTATTATTTTTTTTAGGCCAAAAACAATGGTGTGATTATTTTTTTTATTTTTTTGGAGGTTAACATTTTTTGTTGTTCCATGAATTGTTATATTGTGTTTTATATATATAATTGTTTCATTGTTTAAATTTAGTAGGAATGCTTATAATATGCCATTTATTGGCTTGTTCCCATAGTGATAAGTTACCCCATACAGTGTGAAAACATCTCTCTATTGGGGCATGTCGTCGCAAAAGGTCATTGGATATGTTAAATTAAATGTATCTTATTTTTGCTGGACAATAAAATGTTCCATAGCTTTATAGTTTAATTTCTTTAATTATTCATTCACCCCCTTGTTGCTCCAAATCTGTTTGAATTTTATTTTGTTCTGTGAAACACAAACAGAAATGTAAGGCAGAGTGTTAGCCCCGGTCCCTATTCATGTTCATTGTATCTTTTTATTCATACAATTAAAGCAAATGGTGACTGAGGTGACTTAAGATTGGGGTGAAATATTCCTTTAACTTTAAACTTTCCCTGAGAAATGTCTACTGGTGTAGTTTGACAATTAGCTAGCTGTCACGAACACCTTTCCTCTGCCCCATCTCAGCTTCCTCACACACGCACACTATCTCCCGTCTCGCACACAGGCACTCCGCGAGCGTGCTCGCTTCCCGCTCCCTCGCTCCGCCCCCCTGAGCGCGAACGCTCTTTTTCCTCCATCGGGCTTCCACGCCCGGTTTTGCTTTTACGAGCTCTCGCTCGTAAACGATCTCCCCCCTCTGGCGCACTCGGCTCTTCAGCCTGAACATTATGACCACCTTGCACTCACGCGCTTTCTATCCCCACATATTAGTTTCACCTGCACTCGTCTCGTCACCTGTCATTGTTCACACCTGCACTCGCCCCTATATAACTCACTAGTCTTTCGTTTGTTTAGGGTTGGTTATTGTATTTAGATTCCCGTGTTTTGACCCTCGCTAGTCGCGTCTAGTTTTGACTTCCCCACTCTTGATTACCCTCGTAGCTTGCCAACTCCCTGTTCCTCTCGTTTCCCTGTCTTTCGCTCCCGCTTATCCCGTCTTGTCTTGTCCATAGTTGTTAACTGTTTTCCCCACTTCGACCCCCGCTATCGTTCACCTCCCTCACTAGATCTGCCCCCTTGTTCATCTCTTTGATTCCCCGGCTCTTGACCCTACGCTTCCCACAACTACTCTTCATTGGATTTGCCCCCTTGTTTGTACTTTTGTCTGGACTGCCTTTTATTAATAAAGCAGTTTTCTTCCAACATTGTGACTGTCTCATCTTGTGTGGGTGCGTTCACTACAGAATAACCAACCTCACCGTTGACAGTCACAATGCCCCGCGCTAAGGAGTCGCGCAGCTCAGTAGAGCGGAGAAGCACGTCACATTCGGCGCGCGGAGCTACAGTGTGGAGAGAGGACCACGCGCTCACGGCCCGGGGGCAGCAGGTATGCACAATGTCTGATTTATGTCACCCTGTTTCACCTGTGTCTGCCCCCGAGCCCGTTTATGCATCCAGTGCATTTCTGAGCGCCGTGCACTCTTCGGGCGCTTTCCTAGAGTTTTCCGATCAAGGCAGTGGTGGTGTAACGCATAACCCCGCCCTTATCATTATGGAGCCAGCGGCTCGACTCGTGGGTTTGCGCCAGGGGTGCCAATCCTTGGAGGCTTATATTAAGGAGTTTTGTGTCCTGGCTTACCAGGTGAATTTTAATGAGGTGGCTCTGAAGACCATTTTTCAATGTGGACTGAATGAGCCAACCTCATCATTAATGCCTGGTGGACGCTGCTCTCTCAACCTGGCTCAGTTTATTGACCTCGCCCTACTGTACGCTGGTTCCTCGTTTACTGTGGGGGAGGCAGAAACTGAACCAGCGTTCCCTACCACGGCCTCCGTCTTGAAGCCTGTCACGGCCCTAGTCCCCAAGCCTGTCACGGCCCTAGTCCCCAAGCCCGCCACGGCCACCGAGCCAGCGCCCATGCCCGCCACGGCCACCGAGCCAGCGCCCATGCCCGCCACGGCCACCGAGCCACCGAGCCAGCGCCCATGCCCGCCACGGCCGGCGAGCCAACGCCCATGCCCGCCACGGTCAGCGAGCCAGCGCCCATGTCCGCCACGGTCAGCGAGCCAGCGCCTGTAGCCTCGACCGTCCCCTTGGCCACGTCCCCTGTTGGCCGAAGACGTAAGAGAAGGAAGAGGGCCCCTTCTCCCCGGTCTCGTCTTGTGCTCAAGACCGCAGAGGGTCCCTCAGTGTCTTCCACGGCTCTGCCGGGTTCTGCTCCGCCCTCAGAGTCTCCCACGGCTCTGCCGGGTTCTGCTCGCCCCTCTGAGCCCTCCTGGGCTCCGCCTCACGAGTCTCCAAGGGCCCCTCACGAGCCTCCTAGGGCTCCTCCTCACGAGCCTCCCAGAGCTCTACCCCTCAAGTCCCTCAGGGCTCCACCCTTCAAGCCTCTCACGGCTTCGCCTCTCGAGTCTCTCAAGGCTCCATCCCTCGAGTCTTTCATGGCTCCACCCCTCAAGCCTCTCATGGCTTCGCCTCTCGAGTCTCTCAAGGCTCCATCCCTCGAGTCTTTCATGGCTCCACCCCTCAAGCCTCTCACGGCTTCGCCTCTCGAGTCTCTCAAGGCTCCATCCCTCGAGTCTTTCATGGCTCCACCCCTCAAGCCTCTCACGGCTTCGCCTCTCGAGTCTCTCAGGGCTCCGTCCCTCGAGTCTTTCATGGCTCCACCCCTCAAGCCTCTCACGGCTTCGCCTCTCGAGTCTCTCACGGCTTCGCCTCTCGAGTCTTTCATGGCTCCACCCCTCAAGCCTCTCACGGCTTCGCCTCTCGAGTCTCTCAGGGCTCCGTCCCTCGAGTCTTTCATGGCTCCACCCCTCAAGCCTCTCACGGCTTTGCCTCTCGAGTCTTTCAGGGCTCCATCCCTCGAGTCTTTCATGGCTCCACCCCTCAAGCCTCTCACGGCTTTGCCTCTCGAGTCTCTCAGGGCTCCTCCGCCTCTCAGGGCGTCCCCTCTCGAGTCTTTCATGGCCCCACCCCTCAAGCCTCTCACGGCTTCGCCTCTCGAGTCTCTCAGGGCTCCTCCGCCTCTCAGGGCTCCGCCCCTCGAGTCTCTCAGGGCTCCTCCCCCTCTCAAGCCTCTCAGGGCTCCCCCTCTCGAGTCTTTCAGGGCTCCTCCTCCTCTCAAGCCTCTCAGGGCTTCGTCTCTCGAGTCTTTCAGGGCTCCTCCCCCCCTCAAGCCTCTCGAGCCTCCCAGGGCTCCCCCTCCAGAGCCTCCTACGGCTCCACCTCCCGAGCCTCCCAGGGCTCGGCCACTAGAGGCTCCTATGGCTCTGCCTCCCGAGCCTCCTATGGCTCCCCCTCCAGAGCCTCCTACGGCTCCACCTCCCGAGCCTCCCAGGGCTCGGCCACTAGAGGCTCCTATGGCTCTGCCTCCCGAGCCTCCTACGGCTCCCCCTCCAGAGCATCCTACGGCTCCACCTCCCGAGCCTCTCATGGCTCTGCTCCCAAAGACTCCAGAGCTTCCTAAGGCTCCGCCTCTTGAGCCTTCCACAGCTCCACCACCCGAGCCTCCTACAGCTCTGCTCCCTAAGACTCCAGAGCCTTCTAGAGATTGCTCTCGAGCCTCCTACGGCTCGCCTCTGAGCCTCCTACGGCTCCACCTCCCGAGCCTCTCATGGCTCTGCTCCCAAAGACTCCAGAGCTTCCTAAGGCTCCGCCTCTTGAGCCTTCCACGGCTCCACCACCTGAGCCTCCTACAGCTCTGCTCCCTAAGACTCCAGAGCCTTCTAGAGATTCGCCTCTGGAGCCTCCTGCGGCTCCGCCTCTAAAGCCTCCCTTGGCTCCACCTCCAGAGCCTACCAGGGCTTCACTCCTGGAGCCTTCTACGGCGCCACCACCCACGGCGTCACCTCCCTCGGCTCTGCCTCCAGAGCCTTCCAGGGCTTCACCTCTGGAGCCTCCTACGGCGCCACCTCCATGGGCTCCACTTCCAGAGCCTTCCAGGCCTTCAGCCCCTAAAGCCCCCTTGGCTCCACCTCCAGAGCCTTCCAGGCCCTCGCCCCTAAAGCCTCCTTCGGCTCCACCTCCGGAGCCTTCCAGGCCTTCGCCCCTAAAGCCTCCTTCGGCTCCACCTCCAGAGCCCACCAGGGCCTCGCCCCTGGGGCCTCCTGCGACTCCACCTCCCTCGGCTCCGTCTCCTGAGCCTTCCTCGGCCCCGTCTCCTGAGCCTCCCTCGGCGCCGCCTCTTCGGTCTCTCAATTCCCCGCCTGCCGAGTCTCTCACGGCTCCGCCTTCCAAGGCTCAGTCTCCCAAGTCCTCCACGACTCCGCCTTTCACGGCTCCGCCCCTGAAACCTTTCCTCACTGGGTCTTGCCTGCTCCCCTTGTTACCGTTCCTCTACCTGTCCTGTGGCCTCTTCCCTGGCCTCCGGACCCTATTCCTGTCCGGTGGTCACCTTCCAGACCCCGGACCCAGTCCCTGTCCTCCAGTCTCCTTCCAGACCTCCTGACCCAGTCTCTGCCCTAAGGCTGCCCCCCAGATCTCCCGACCACCCGCCTGTCCACTATGTTCCCCTTGACCTTGCATTGAACTGCCCATTTGACCCCCATGGACTGTTTCATTTTTCCTTTATGCCTTCTATCCCCATATGGTTTGTGTGTTTTGTGTGTTTCTGTTCCCCGCGAGCTCACACGCTCGTTCTGTTCCCCGCGAGCTCACACGCTCGTTCTGTTCCCCGCGAGCTCACACGCTCGTTCTGTCCCCCACGAGCTCACACGCTCGTTCTGTTCCCCCGAGCTCACACGCTCGTTCTGTTCCTCGAGCTCACACGCTCGTTCTGTTCTATCGGCTCCACGCAACCCAGCGTGGCCGTCAGGAGCCGTCCTTTTCAGAGGGGGGAGTACTGTCACGAACCCCTTTCCTCTGCCCCATCTCAGCTTCCTCACACACGCACACTATCTCCCGTCTCGCACACAGGCACTCCGCGAGCGTGCTCGCTTCCCGCTCCCTCGCTCCGCCCCTGAGCCTGAACGCTCTTTTTCCTCCATCGGGCTTCCACGCCCGGTTTTGCTTTTACGAGCTCTCGCTTGTAAACGATCTCCCCCCTCTGGCGCACTCGGCTCTTCAGCCTGAACATTATGACCACCTTGCACTCACGCGCTTTCTATCCCCACATATTAGTTTCACCTGCACTCGTCTCGTCACCTGTCATTGTTCACACCTGCACTCGCCCCTATATAACTCACTAGTCTTTCGTTTGTTTAGGGTTGGTTATTGTATTTAGATTCCCGTGTTTTGACCCTCGCTAGTCGCGTCTAGTTTTGACTTCCCCACTCTTGATTACCCTCGTAGCTTGCCAACTCCCTATTCCTCTCGTTTCCCTGTCTTTCGCTCCCGCTTATTCCGTCTTGTCTTGTCCATAGTTGTTAACTGTTTTCCCCACTTCGACCCCCGCTATCGTTCACTTCCCTCACTAGATCTGCCCCCTTGTTCATCTCTTTGATTCCCCGGCTCTTGACCCTACGCTTCCCACGACTACTCTTCATTGGATTTGCCCCCTTGTTTGTACTTTTGTCTGGACTGCCTTTTATTAATAAAGCAGTTTTCTTCCAACATTGTGACTGTCTCATCTTGTGTGGGTGCGTTCGCTACACTAGCTCCCCTATATGCCCTTCCACAACAGAGCATTATCAACAGGCTGGGAGCAGAGGCAAAACTCACTTTGACGCTTTCCATACCTTTAGAAAACAACCAAGAATACTGAGCAGCAACAACATTAATGCAACAATAATAATACAGTGGGACAGCTGTCACCTGCAATAACCATACTATGATTGCAGGTCATCCTCTGGTAATGTTTGTGGTAATGGCCAGCTTATCCCTCAGCTATAGAAATGAATTGCAGCTCCAGATATCTTTTTCAAGTACATGAGTGGAGGTCATAAAGCTCAAAGCTTTATATTGCTGCAGTGGTATTTTTAAAGGTGACATTACATACAAAAACAAGACACGAAACCCTTTGAAATTGATGCCTTAAATGACAGGTGTTCACCTCCACATCTGATTGATTGATGCACATTTGACAGTGTTGGTTATGTTTTTTGTTTTTTTTCTTTCTTGAGGTTATAATATTCTACAGGTTTGAATATATATATTACTTTTATCAGATTACTCTGATTTATGGCAAAGCTAGATTATGCATGCTTATATAGTTTGTTACATATTATGTGTGTGATTGTTTGTCTCTAGTTAATAAAATCGAAGCATGCAGTCAAGCACCAGAAAAATTCTAAAATATTTTCTGTGGAAACTGTATGGGAATATTTGATTTGTTTGCCAGTCCAAAATTATGTTATCTGCATAGCACTCACATTTTAAACAAGCTAGCTAGATGGTTAATCCTCGGGGAGACAAGGGAGCACGAGGGCTCTTTTTAACCGAAATGTAAATGTAGGATATTTCGCACAATTTAATGTTCTTAACTGATTTGCTTTAACCAATGTCTTTGTATTAATTAGTTATTTTGTTATGGTAGCCTGTAAGGCTCTTTGAAATAACTGAAATAATTTGGCGAACTGATGTGGAACCGTTAGGCAGTCAAAACCTGGAACTACTTCATAGTCGTGTGTTTCCTTGAAACATAATTGCACACCCTTGTACGTCCGTCAACCAATCAGAATCAAGCATTTAACAGACCTGTGGTATAAAACATTTTAATGCACTATGAACTAACATGTAATAACAATGAACAATTGTATTTTTATTAACTAACATTAACAAAGATTGATAAATGCTGCCACATATATATTGTCAATTGTTTATTAATTGAACTAATTCATTTACTAATGTTAACAAATGAAACCTTACTGTAAAGAGTTACTGAATGTGTATATATATATATATATACAGTGGCACCCAAAAGTTTGGAATAATGTACAGAGTTTGCTGTTTCGGAAGGAAATTGGTACTTTTAATAACCAAAGTGCCATTCAGCTGATCACAAAGTAAAGTCAGGACATTACTGATGTAAAAAACGACACCATCACTAAAAAAAGGCATTTTTTTATCAAATCTAGACAAGCCCCATTTCCAGCAGCCATCAATCCAACATCTTATCCTTGAGTAATCATACTAAATTGCTAATTTGGTTCTAGAAAATCACTTATATAAAGTCATTATATAAAACACAGTTGAAAGCTATTTGGTTTGTTAAATGATGCTTAACATTGTCTTTGTTTTTGTGTTGCCACAGTATGCAATAGACTGGAATGTCTTAAGGTCAAATGTAGGTAAAAAATGGCAACATAAAAGAGACTAGTTTCTCTAGAATCTCGTCATTCAATCATTGTTTGAGGAATGAAGGCTGTACAATGTTTGAAATAGCCTACAAACTGAAGATTTCATACAAAAGTGTACACTACAGTCTTCAAAGTCAAAGAACAACTGGCTCTAACAGTTGGCCCCGGGGGCTGAGTTAGTACGCATTTCCCCTAGTAAGCCTACTGCCGGCGGACCCGTGTCTCCCTTGCGCAGTCCCCTCTGTCCCCTGGTCGCTGTGTTTGTAGCAACTCCTCCTTCGCAGCAGGTAGGATCTACCACCGCGCCACTTCCACAAAACCCATGTGATGTATTCACCACATTTAACCTCCCCCAGCCTGGGCAGGATGTGATCTCCACTGGGTCTTTTTTCCACCCTGGTATAGCATTAAATGGTCCCAGCCACTTTAACTCTATGCGAGAAACATAGAGAGAGAAAAGGTGTGGCTGGCACGGCCTGCTCCCATGCTTGGCACTTCACTTGTTCTCCCCCTTCGGGATGCCGGGAACCTAAGAAGTTTGTGATGTTTTTATGGGGCGTTGGGGAAGGGTACATGCAGTCTGATGCAGCCTGCTGCTTTTGCATGCAACTGTCTGCCCACACCTGCATAAGCAGCTCACGTACACGGTTCAGTGCATGGTGTTCTTGAATAGGGACACCTAGTGTCGCTTCATTCGAAACAAATTTGAGTGAGCGACAGACGGGGAACATCTAGGTTACTATTGTAACCTCCGTTCCCTGATGGAGGGAATGAGACGTTGTGCCCCCCGGCCACGACACTGTACCGAGCAACTGTAACAGCAGAACCTTATTCTCGGCTCCTCAGTGCAAAACCTGAATGGACAGATACATGATTCATCCTTTTATACCCGTATGTCCAGGGGAGGGACATGCAAATTCTGTCTGCCAATTTCTCATTGGCCTTTTCTCAAGTTCAGAGGTAACCGAGGTCTTCAAGAAAGACCCCTAGTGTCGCATCATTCGACACAACTTCTCGTTCCCTCCATCAGGGAATGGAGGTTACAATAGTAACCTAGACGTTTTCTAATTAATGCAATATAGATGTGTTCAGGGTACATACACTCACCTAAAGGATTATTAGGAACACCATACTAATACTGTGTTTGACCCACTTTCGCCTTCAGAACTGCCTTAATTCTACGTGGCATTGATTCAACAAGGTGCTGAAAGCATTCTTTAGAAATGTTGGCCCATCTTGCAGTTGATGGAGATTTGTGGGATGCACATCCAGGGCACAAAGCTCCCGCTCCACCACATCCCAAAGATGCTCTATTGGGTTGAGATCTGGTGACTGTGGGGGCCATTTTAGTACAGTGAACTCATTGTCATGTTCAAGAAACCAATTTGAAATGATTCGAGCTTTGTGACATGGTGCATTATCCTGCTGGAAGTAGCCATCAGAGGATGGGTACATGGTGGCCATAAAGGGATGGACATGGTCAGAAACAATGCTCAGGTAGGCCGTGGCATTTAAACGATGCCCAATTGGCACTAAGGGGCCTAAAGTGTGCCAAGAAAACTTCCCCCACACCATTACACCACCACCAGCCTGCACAGTGGTAACAAGGCATGATGGATCCATGTTCTCATTCTGTTTACGCCAGATTCTGACTCTACCATCTGAATGTCTCAACAGAAATCGAGACTCATCAGACCAGGCAACATTTTTCCAGTCTTCAACTGTCCAATTTTGGTGAGCTCTTGCAAATTGTAGCCTCTTTTTCCTATTTGTAGTGGAGATGAGTGGTACCCCGTGGGGTCTTCTGCTGTTGTAGCCCATCCGCCTCAAGGTTGTGCGTGTTGTGGCTTCACAAATGCTTTGCTGTATACCTCGGTTGTAACGAGTGGTTATTTCAGGCAAAGTTGCTCTTCTATCAGCTTGAATCAGTCGGCCCATTCTCCTCTGACCTCTAGCATCAACAAGGCATTTTCGCCCACAGGACTGCCGCATACTGGATGTTTTTCCTTTTCACACCATTCTTTGTAAACCCTAGAAATGGTTGTGCGTGAAAATCCCAGTAACTGAGCAGATTGTGAAATACTCAGACCGGCCCGTCTGGCACCAACAACCATGCCATGCTCAAAATTGCTTAAATCACCTTTCTTTCCCATTCTGACATTCAGTTTGGAGTTCAGGAGATTGTCTTGACCAGGACCACACCCCTAAATGCATTGAAGCAACTGCCATGTGATTGGTTGATTAGATAATTGCATTAATGAGAAATTGAACAGGTGTTCCTAATAATCCTTTAGGTGAGTGTATATTAACCCATACCACATTCAGAGTTAAAGGGTTAGTTCACACCAAAAAGATTTTTTCATAATTTTCTAACCCTCACGTTATTACAAACTCTTAAGGCTTTTTTCCTTCCGTGGAACTCAAAGAAGGAGATTTTTGTCAGAATTTTAGGGACATGTTAGGGACTGATATCCTCAGTCACTATTTACTTTCATTGCATCAGTAACACTTTGCAATAAGGCTGTATATGTTAACATTATTAAATGCATTAGGTATCATGAACTAACAATGAAAAACATTTTACAGCACTCATTAATCTTTGTTAATACTGGTTAATAAAAACACAATTGTTCATTATTAGTTCATGTTAGTTCATAGTGCATGAACTAATGTTAACATATACAACTTTTGATTTAAAAAATGTATTACTATATGTTGAAATTAATATTAACAAAGATTAATATATGCTGTAAAAGTATTGTTCATTGTTTGTTCATGATACCTAATGCATTTACTTATGTTAGCGAATACAACCTTATTTAGTGTTACCAATGCGATGTAAAGTAAAGAGTGACTGAGGATATCAGTCCCTAACATTCTGACTTAAATCTCCTCCTTTGTGTTCCACAGAAGGAAGAGAGTCATATTGTATGTGATTGGAATGACATGAGGGTGAGTAAATGGTTAATACATTTTCATTTTTGGGTGAACTAATCCTTTAAGCAGGGTTTAGTAGTAATTGTAGATATATTTAAAATACATTGGTAATTATAATACAGTTACATTCAAAAAGTATTTTGATTACCGAAAAGATTACTTTGTATTTTATTGTCATTTGTTTAATTTAATATTTAGTCCTTTCAGATGGAAAACATTTATACATATAAATGATGTGATCCAAAGTGCATTTGAACAGCAGTGAAACACTTTCTCATGATGTGTTACATTCATACGAGAGAAGTCAGTTTGAAGCAAGTTTGGAGCAGAAGAAATAGAAAACAAACTTAAATTGTCAGCTTTACGCTAAGCTAAAATGCTATTTCTTGCCATTTTATGAGCACATGTCAAGTAAATTCACGTTAGATCATAATTTTTTTTTTTCTAGTAAGACCTTTTATATTAGAGCAAAAATCATATTCTTAATAATAATTTTTATATTGTTTTCCTGTAAAAATAATTAAAAATCCTTTAAACAAGATCAATTTGATTTATCTTGTTTTAGAAACAACACTGAATAAGATATTTAGGTTTTTCAGAGAATATATTTTTAACATGTGTATTTTGTCTTACTGTACTGGTAGAGTCTTTATAGTTAAAACAAGTGAAACAATTTACCAGTGCTGAAAAAGTAATCCAAAGTATTTAGAATATGTTACTGACCTTGAGTAATCTAATGGAATATGTTATCAATTACATTTTATGGCATGTATTCTGTAATCTGTAGTGGAATACAAAAAGTAAACCTCCCAACCTTGCCTATAAGTCTAAAACAGGAACTTTAATTAAAAAGTCACTAAACAGATGTCCTCTGGCTGAACCTGACCGGACCTAATAAATTAATGTCCTCAGGCATTACAGGAGGTTTCTTGCACTTTCATTTTCATTTCACTTTTTGTGAGATGAAATTCCTTTTATTTTGGACTTACAGGCTGAGAAGAGGATTTGAGGAATAATGAGAAGGGCAGTGCATTTTGTCAACAAACAAGTTCTTGAAGACCAACTAAAATGATGGATATCCAAGATGAAAACAGCAACTTCTTGTTCTTGTGGCTTAATTGGGCAGGTTCATGTGATACTTTTAAAGAGAACATGTGTCAGCACAATAAATCAAATTAGACACACAGTCAATGAACAGTATAGAAAACTGTGTGATAAAAAAACATAGCTCTTCTACTTGTCATTGCATAAGCCAGCATCTTCTCTAATGAGAACGAGTATACTGTGAATTAATAAATGTATAATACAGAAGCGTAACTATCAAATACCAGAAGTTTTTACTAATCCTGATTCAGTTGTCAGTTTAAAGATATCCATATGGATGGTGCACTGCAACTGAAAAATGTTTAGTCTCCAAAACATTGCTGAAACAAGAATCTTATAATACATCAACATTTTCCTAGAGATGAATATTACTAAAAAGATTAAATTAGCAGAGGTCCATCAGGGGGTGCTTTAATATTCCCACAAAGAACACTTTATGTGCACAGCAACCTGCTGTCTTATTCTTTGAAAGAGACAAGATGTACCTGATTTTAATGTAAAAAAGAAAAGTACATTTTGTGAGTGTAATTGAGAAAGCATACATATAAAAGATTTTTGTTAAGATGTGAATAACCAGTCATGTTGTGAAGACTATTTGGAGAAAATATGCTCGGCATGACATTGTGAAATGCATTGGCATCTGCTCAAGGTTCACCTTAAACACCTGGGATAATCCTTCTCTCCCCAAAAACATTAAAATACAGTCCCAGTTCTCATTTTGTAGCCTTAGGCAAGATTTATGGCACAATTTTCCCTTCTTTTCAGATATTTTGTTAGCACAACAAAACAAGATTTTGCAATTAAATAAACTGGGATACAATACATTTAGAGTGTTATGATTATTACAAAGTATTGTGCATACACGTGATTGACTTAACAGTTTAGTATTAATTGAAATAACATTATTAAAGTATTGCTAAATAGGCCTTTATTGTAACGTTTTCTTTTTGAGGTTGCACTGCTTGAGTGGTGGAATTTTGGGAACTAAGAAATCCTGAGTAAATAAGTTGGTCTACTGAGTGTAGGCTGTATCAAGGAGTTCTAACATACCTGGAGAGAGCAGTTCATTACCATCCTCATTCATGTCTAGTGCTTGGCTTGCTAAGGACCCCAAGGCCCAGAAGTAAGCGATCTGCTAATGGGCGCTTCGATCTGGCACCACTTGTCAATGGAAACTGATATGGAAATATCTAAACCATTTCATGGTAATGTTAATGAGCTCTTCCACAATCTATCATTGGTAAAACACCTACTATAATATAATGACATATTTGCAATTTAAATATTGTATAGCAGGATAGGCTGTCACCTTTCTGTTTTTAGTGTTTGGGTAATTATGCCATTCATTGATGGTCTATCAGAGTCACAGCAGGTCTATTTAGGGCTGTTGTCTGACACCTGGAGATGCCTCGAGGTCAACCCGATCCTCTCACCGGTGTGGTGTGGTTCTGGCACCAACAAGTAGGAGAATACAGAGTGCTTCCAGCCAATTCCTGACCCCCTAGTATGCACTGGTCCAAGTAAATTATTCACTATCTTGGGGAAAAGGATCTGATTGTAGTACACAATTAGTTTTTTTCCACCACAAAACATGGTTCCACTGTTTGGATTAATTCACATTTTACCGATGTCCAGCAAATAACTTAAACAGACCATAGAAAAATAAGATACATATAAAACAGTTCTTGTAAGGCATATCAAAGATTAGATGAACACACTGACGTGCACAGAAGGGCGCCCCTATGCATTGCAATGAAGCAATGCCTGATCCAAGAATATATCACACTCTGTATGTAATTCAATATATATTCATTGATTAATAGTCTGAATGTATTACACCTCTTTCTCAATTTGTACCATTAACATATGAACAGGAGGTAATGTTTGAAAAATACAATATGAAAATTTATTATCCAACAAAAATATTCTATTGAACAACAGATTTACAGATATTTTACATTTGAAATAAATTGTTCAAGTAAATTTTTCAGATATGCCTGACTTTTTCAGATAATTACTGAACGGTTTTCTATTTATTTTTCTTTGAATCACTCTCCCTGCAATCGTGTTATTAAGACCAATCACAAGCTTTTCTACTTTGATCTCAGATGATATTGAGATTTATCCAATAATCTTGTGCTATCAAAATATTCTCATATTAAAACCATACTTATCAACAATGCATCAGATATTATGCTAATTTTAGGAAAAGTTAAATGTTTTAGATATATTTCAAACCAACTTTTGCTAAAATATATAAATAAACAAATAAATAAATAAAATAAAAAAGAAAATAATATTTATTTTAATGTCCAAATTGCCATGGAAACCTTTGATGGAAAGAAAAATAAATGAACAGGAAGTGAGAGGTCTTGATAAGGAGGTCCATTTGAGTTGTATTCTGCATTCCATAACAATATAATATATAATATGATGACATTTCTTTGGGAGATTATGACTGTCACAATTGCAAGGTGTGAATTGATGAAAGGGGTAATGGCTTTAGAAGCAATCTACACTTTTGATTGCATTTACTTTAGATAAAGAATGCCAGATAATCATCATTACACCACACTTAGGAGTGCTGATTGTTTTATAATGGGATTCGTTTTAGGAACAAAAAGTAAAAAAAAGTGCTATAGTCATGATTTCTTGACTACCATGCTGATTCTAATCAAACGCTGCAGTACTCTGTTTCAATAAGTGATTTGCCATCACCTTGCACGAAGACCTGTCTCAAATCTGGCTTTTCAGGTCCCAAATGCTGTCACTTAAAAGTTCTCCTACATTCTAATAATGCTCTCATATAGTAACATCATATAGGCTAATAGGCTATATACATGTACAAGAGTGTGTGGTAAAGTAAAATGTAATGAGTGAACGTTTGAGGCATAAAAGCATGTCTACCGCCCTCATGTGGCCGTTAAAAGAGACGCTACCAATTCCCACCTGCCACTGTGAGGAAGCAATCACTCACAACAATGGCCAAGAATAAAGGACATAGAAATTCAAACCTGTAAAATTATAACATACGTTAATGCTTAACACTGGTAGAGAGATAAAAATGCATGTGAATTATTTGTAGAAACCTAAAGGAGTCTACAAAATGATATTGGGTGGCCAGGGCTAGTGGTCACACAGGAAACTTTCCACAAGGGCTGTATCTCAGTAAGTTACTTACAGTAACTATAAAGTTTTGATGTCCATTACACATATGCATGTTTTCTCTAGCAGTAGTTTTGTGTGTTGGTCTTAAATGAGGATAACTTTTGTGAAGTCTTTGCTGTGATAGGTCATTCATGAATGATTCATTTATTTTGAATTCTGTAATAAAGAGTAGTCTCAGAAAGTGATTAGTTAATTTTGTCTTGGCCACGCAGTGTTCTGTTTACCTTGTTTCACCCTTTCTTGATCTCCTAGACGTTCTCCTGCTTGTTTACCCAACTAGACTCACCAGACTCTGGCTCCTGATTTGTTCTTCCCTGAGGAGCTATACCCTTCTGCCAGCCCGGCTCTCCTCCTAAACTCCCTCTTACTCGCTTCGGGTTCCAGGCTACCAGGCCTTTTCTCTTGTCCATCACCGTGAATTCCTCCCTTGACCCATTTATTCTCAGTCTATTGAATATGTGTACATTACGAGAGTGTGGTTATGAGACTTAAACTTATTGCAGTGAAAGACAGAGGCTAACTCTGCCATTACAGAGTGGACAGATTGGAGTTTTTCCTGAAGAGAGCCTCTTTAAATAGGGTATTCAGAATGGAACTTCAATATATAAAAATAAATCTATATTTTTGTCAAGACATTCCATTCAGGTTTTATATGGGAGAAAATAGTATTACTGATGATTTCACACACTGCTTTTCCCCATTAGCCTTAAGCAGAGACGTTGCTGTAGACTGATTTGAGATGCTGCCCTTTTAATTCAACAGGCCATAAATAAATTTAGACTGGTATATATATAGTTCAGAAAAGCTCTCAGAGATTACAGTTGTTCATCTTCAACAAAGGCAGTTGCTTGGTGGCTGCTCCTCGCTGTCCTTTGCTGTTCTTCTTTTGGGGTACACACACTTAAGGGAGGTAAGAAACACAGTTTTTCATAGAGTTAAATTTATAAGAGTTTCTTTTTCATCAAAGAAAGGATCATTTGTATTTATGCTAGTTGGTTTGCCATGTCATTTACATTAATACATTTGGCTGACGCTTATATCCAAAGTGACTTACAGTGCATTCAAACAAAACATAAAATCAACATGTGTTCCCTGGGAATTGAACCAATTCCTTAGTGTTGAGAGCACCACATGTTTACTGATATTGCAGGTAAGCGTCAGTCTCATAAGGGAGGCATCGCTGTTAAACTTAGAATATTATCATATGTTTAACCGCAATGTGTTTTAATATATTAGTGTAGTAACATTACACTATGATATCAGTATTTTAGATCCCCAAACCCCACCCCTTATCTTAGCCACTTATAAACAATATTAAACATGCATGTTACAGAGAAATACATTTACAGTCACAATAACTGTAATTACTTTAAACTGCATAATATATATATTTTCGAACACCTAACCCCACCCCTACACCTAAACCTAACCAATTGTCAACAATATAGAAGACGTAACAAGCAGATAAAAGTACAGTTACAATAATAATAATAAAAAAGTATTCCAAATCATACAATAACTTTCTGTGAGGAACAGAGTGAAATTTAAGGTTTTAATCATTGAAAATCTCCTACATGAAGTCACATTAAATGTATTAAAAATTGTACATCCAAACTTTAGCATGTGGTCACAAGATACCCAAGAGCCAATGGCATTTTACGTCACTGACATCAAACCTGTGTTGTAACACTGCTTGTGGCAGAATTATTTTAAATAAGTGACCATGATTATTAAATAAAGACCTAAATTTGGGTCTGATCTTCACACAGAGAAATCGTATGGATTTGGGCAGACTTGGATCACGCCTAGAATGAAACGGGTCACTTCAGCAGGGCAGAATGTGTACAGAAAACAACAGATTTAACATTAACCACTACAAACTAATAAATGTTGCTGATTAAACGTCTTTACAAACAAATTGTTGACTGCTCCAAATGTACCACCGACAAGCGTTTTCCAAACACTTTTTTTTTATACATGAACTGCACTCATTGGTCACTACTTTGGTGACATGTACCTGCCCCAACCACAGCCAGAGATAATTTTAAGCAAGCCAGATGTGTTTGTTCAGTTCTTCAAGCCATTAACTCAGCAGGGAGTCCCAGAGGTCAAGTGATTAGCACCTCCCTCTGAGAAACACTAATGTGTGCTCCCTTTGCCTCTGCCTACACAGCGATTATGTAATGAAGCTAATAAGAGAAAATCAATTGAAAAATTGGCTAGTGAGACATTGGCTTACCAGCTGCATCGCAATACTGATGCTAGATGAAAATACTGGTAATTTCATCATACCACGGTGGTGGAATGACATTCCCAACTCAATCCGGGAAGCTAACTCACTCTCTATCTTCAAAAAACGGTTAAAAGCACATCTTTTCCAAAAGCATTTAACCGGTCACTAAAAAAAAAAAAAAAAATACAAAAATTATTTACATTTCTTGTTGCACTTAACTCTGTTTTGTATACTATTCTGATGATAGTGAAACTTTGTAATATGGCACTTTTTGTACCACTGTCTCCTTAAGATGATTCGCTGATGTTCCTCCTCTTTTGTAAGTCGCTTTGGATAAAAGCGTCTGCCAAATG
Organism: Xyrauchen texanus; assembly: GCF_025860055.1. Lineage (NCBI taxonomy): Eukaryota > Metazoa > Chordata > Actinopteri > Cypriniformes > Catostomidae > Xyrauchen > Xyrauchen texanus. Next base: position 15,281,118 of record NC_068284.1, on the reverse strand, counting down.
AATAAATGTAAATGTAAATGTAAATGTAATGCTAGAGGATGCTTTTGGTGTCAACATACTGTGGGGATGCACAGGGCTCTTGCTCAAGTGTCAGTATTTGACGCCTTGGGAGTGAGAACCTGTAGAACCTGTTGGGGTTAGGTTATTGGGTTGTAATCACCAAAAAGTCGAACAATTGAAATATCATATGTGGTGCAATGTGGCATCTCAGTTCACTACATGCTGTTCAAGTATCAAAGTTCAAGTATTTACATCAAATACGTTGTATTAGTATTGCGCAGTAATATAACAGTATCAAAGTATATCAAGATAAAATCTTCTTTCAGTTCTTTGATATTTCAATTAAAACTAGAATGAAGATACTGTGGAAGTTTGTTTTGGGAATCCTTCTCATTGGACGGCCTGGTCAAAGTCAAGATGAAGACTCTCTAGAGGAGAAACTGGAGGATCCAGCAGAGGATGAAGTGGCTGAAGATGGAGGAGATGTTGTTACGGAGGCAGCAGAAGACGTGTTGAAAGAGCCTGAGGGTCCATGGACAGATGTCAGTCAACCTGATGATAGACAGCCATGTGCCATGTGGATGGGAGGTGTTCCTGGCACACCTGGGCACAGTGGACAACCTGGGAGAGATGGCAGAGATGGGCATGATGGTCCAATGGGCGAGAAAGGAGATAAAGGTTAGAGTAAGATATCATTATGCAGTTTGGAGCTTGGAACTTGGAGAAAGTTTTGGCTACAACATACAGTAGCCCCAAAAAGTATTTGGACATTTAAAGGGATAGTTCATAAAAAAATGTAAATGCTCTCATCAAAATTCTCTCACATACAAGCAATACACAAAAACTATTTGAACATTTTATGATTCTGGCAGTCAGACATTTGTGGAACATGAAATTAATAAATTTTAAGTGTGGTTTAAAGGGATAGCTCACCCACAATTTAAAATTCTTTCATCATTTACTCACCCTTATACAATCCCATGTGTGTATGACTTACTTTCTTCTACTGAACACAAACACAAGTTCTTAGAAGAATACCTCAGAATATCTGTTGGTCTATACAATGCAAGTTAATGGTGGACAGAACTTCCAAAAAGCATACAATGACAATGGCAGCATAAATGTAATCCATACGACTCCAGTGGTTAAATGCATATCTGCAGAAGCGATTTGAATAGTGCAGTGATGTATAAATTATACATTTGTCATACTTGAGTAAAAGTAAAGATACCTTAAGCAAATTGACTCAAGTAAAAGTTAGCCAATGAGAAATGAGAAAAAACATAAGTAAATACATTAAAGTAACTGATTTTAAATGTACTTAAGTATCAAAAGTACAAGTAAAACACATAAATTACGGAACAGTTCATTAAACCCATGGTGCTCATCATTTACTCAGTATCATAGCATCCCAGATGTGTATGACTTTCTTTCATCTGCAGAATGCAAACATTTTTAGAACATTTCAGCTCTTTAGGTCAAATCAATGCAAGTCAATGGTGGCCAGACATTTCAAACTACAAAAAGCACATTAAGGGAGCATAAAACACACAGCAGATCACCTTGACAACTGCATAGCATGTCCTAGCAACCATCCAGAAAACATTAGTAAGCACATATTGTAGCATAAATGTGGTCCAATGCAAATATAACACCTTAGCAAGAAAACTAGTTTTGCTTAGGCAAAGACAATTCACATCTTCATAAAATATAAAAATAAATATTGTTGGTAATTTTCATGAGTAATTATTCATACACATCACACCTTGGTTAAATGTAAAATGTGAATGCATGTGATTTACTTTTATATGAACAGGTCTCCTGGAAATGAGGGAGACTGATCGCACATAACTTTCAGAACAGCTTTCAACAGCTTTCATAATGTTTAAGCCTAAACTTATCATTTTAATTAGTCAAAAAATGAATTTAAACTTACATGAGCAGTTTCTTGTTTCCCTAGTGGAGACAGGTGACAGAACACGTAATCTGGCACGCTTCACTTGTGATTTTGATCACACATCACTATCGCCGATGTGCATCCATTTTTGCTCATAGCCTACAGCTGTTATTTTTGTGCGGTGTTATGTCACAGAAGTAACAAAAGAGTCTGGAGTATTTATACTCAAGTACAAATATTAAAAACTGTATTTAAATACATTAATGAAGTATTTGTACTTCATAACTATATACCCCTGGATACATTTGGGAGAAAAACAGATCAATATTTATCCTTTTTACATGCAAGTTTCTCCTGTTTGATGTCAGAAAATATGTCTGCACCGCTGCATCAAGATAGTGCTTTAAACTTTTATTTAGTGATTGTTTAAAATATTTGTAACATAATTTTTTTTTATATATTGTTGTGTTAAAAAGAACAGCTGGTTCATTATGACAACCGCTTTAGTCCCTCTTTTGCTAGTAAACATAAGCATGCAGAGCGCACCTGTCTGATTGTATGCCTCTGAGATCAGATAGTGTAATCACCCCAGTTTGTTTGTATGTGTGACAGGGTTCAGTACTTTTTTACTATAAATTCTCCTCCCTGCCCAGTAGGTGGCGATATATACAAATAATGTGAAACGCCAAAAACAGAGATTTATAGTAAAATAAATATTAAATATTGATAATTGTGTCACCCACACTTATATTGCTTCAGAAGATATGGAGTCCACCACTGGACCACTGGAGTCTTATGGATTACTTTTATGATGCCTTTATCTGCTTTTTGGAGCTTCAGAGTTCTGGCCACCATTCACTTGCATTGCATGGACCTACAGAGCTGAAATATTCTTCTAAAAAAAGTTGTGTTCGTTCAGCAGAAGAAAGAAAGTCATGCACATCTGGGATGGTATAAGGGTGATTAAATGATGAGAGTTTTCATTTTTGGGTGAACAAACCTTTTTAACCACACTTAAAATGTATTAATTTCATGTTCCACAAATGTCTGACAGCCAGAACCATAAAGTGTTCAAATACTTTTTGTGTATTGTGTGTATGTATTGTTTTGTTATTTAAAATCGAACAAACATATTTTTGTGAAAAATGTAGCTTGAAAAGTGTGCTTGTGCTATCTTCTTTCAAATAAATTACATTTGGTTTGATATTTTGTTATCTAATGCAATCAAAATCAAACAGTAAACAGTACAATAAGTGAATGAATGTTCACATACGACTGCTGCAATACACATTTCTAACCTTCTCTTTTATTGTAGGTGAACCAGGTATGAAAGGAGATCCAGGTGAGAAGGGGGACGTTGGCCCTGCTGGACCAAGAGGCTTTCCTGGAAACCCTGGTCTGAAAGGAGACCATGGTGAAAGTGCCTTGTCTTACCACTCAGCCTTTAGCGTAGGTCTCAGTGAACTAGTTTCAGACACCAATGTGCCAATTCGCTTCAACAAGTTCTTCTACAATGACCAGCACCACTATGACGATGTTTCCGGAAAATTCATTTGTGTTCTGCCAGGGGTGTACTTCTTCACTTACCATCTGACAGTGTACACTAAAGATGTAAAGGTCAGTCTATACAAGAACGACAAGGCCATCATGTTCACCTATGACCAGTATCAGGAGACCAACGTGGATCAGGCATCAGGTTCTGTTATCCTGAGACTGCAGGCAGGAGATGAGGTGTGGCTGCAGGTTTATGGAGACAAGGAGTTTGGTGGAGTCTATGCAGATAACAGTAACGACTCTACCTTCTCTGGTTTCCTCCTGTATCCTGACATTTCTGTTCCTGCTCGGAGACGTTGACAATAAACTAAATGTATCCATTTGGCTATTTTTGGCAAGAGAAGATATGGTTCAGTCCTATACCAGGCTACTCTATTGTTATGAGGTTCAGCACATTCTTTGTATGAAATTGGCAGGAGATATTGAAATCAATTTCTATGTAATGTTTACAAAACATCACACATAAAGAGTGTTAGAGTCAAATTAGTTTTATGCTTTATATTCCTGCTTATATATTTTTCAATAGTCTGTTGTGAGTGTTAACAGTGTCTTTGCTTTTCCATTATAAATAGAAAATAAACCTGATGTTGTTGATGAGTTGCAGTCGTGAATTTAGAAGGGTTTATAGTCTGAGACCTTGGATACTCTTTTTAAAATCTAAATATTGGTACCACAAAAAATTGAAATGTTTTGAAATGTTAATAGAAAATGCCAGTGCAGGCTAAACATTTTCTTGATTGTAATCTATCAAACATTTTCTTGATTGTAATCTATCACTGACAGCTGCATCTTTTACACTGATTTCAGTGGATATATTTGTTAAAATACTATTATATTATTTTTATTGATTTTTTGTTTGATTTGTTTTTAGTTCATAGATTTTCTTAACCTTCTCACGTGCATATGTGTGGACGGAAATTATTAAACTTTCAGTGCATGTGTAGCGGAATGGAAGACGGAGTAGAGTAAAATGATGTTGTGTCGATATATTGACACTAGGGGTCTCTCTTAAGAGCCTCGGTTGCCTCTGAAAAGGCCAATGAAAAATTGGTGAACAGAATTTGCATGTCATACGTGTACAAAGGAGGGCGCAATACGGCTGTTCATTCAGGTTGAGGAGCCGAGAATAAGCTTCGGCCATTACAGTGGTTGGTACAGTGTTGTGGCAAGAGGGACACAACGTCTCGTTCCCTCCATCAGGGAACGGGTGTTACAACAGTAACCTAGACGTTACCCTTCTGTCACTCACTTGACGTTGTGTAGATGTAGTGACACTAGGGGTCCCTATTTAATAATGACATGACACTAAACCGTGTTACGTGAACTGCTGATGCAGGTGCAAGCAAGCTGTTGTATGCCGAAGGAGCAGACCGCATCAGGTTGCACGTAACCTTCCCCAATGCCCCATAAGACGTCATATACATTTTAGGTTACCGGCATCCCTGAGGGATACTCACCGCAGCCTATTCTCTCTCTATGCTTTCTCTCCATAGAGTGTTAGATGTGGCTGGGGCCATCTAACGCTATAACATGCATCGGGAAAGGTGTGCTTTTTCCAATACTATTCATTCAGGGGGAAAAGACCCCATGGAGACCACATCCTGTCCATGTGACATATTTGCCAACATGTGGCAAACAAGTCACATGGGCTTACAAGCCACACATAGAAGTGGTGCAGTGGTAGGTCCGGCCTAGTGAGGGAGGAGCTCTACAAACACAGTGAGCAGGGGCAGATGGGACTGCCCAAGGGAGACACGGGGCTGCTGAGACGGGGACCGTACCGCAGAAAATACGTCACAGGGCTTTACTGTGATAACCGACACCTGTGGATAACCTATTCAATACAGAGTAATTATTACCCATAGTGGGTCTGGTCGGGAATTCCTCCACTGAATTCACGAGCCATAGGGCTAGGGAGGAAGGACATCCAGGGAGCATGAGTTTTGTGGGCTCGCCTGGGAGTAAGAGCGCATGTGTTCAAGGCGCTATGCGCCAGTGGTACACACGGTCAGCTGTTCCGTATTACAGAGTTCTACGTGCTCAGACCTGAAAAAACATGGGACAAGACCGACTCAACCTGGAGATTATAGAATCTTGCAAAGGTATTGGGTGTTGCCCAGCCCGCCGCTCTGCAGATATCTGCTAAAGAGGTGCCGTTTGCCAGTGCCCATGAGAATGCCACACTCCTTGAAGAGTGTGCCAAATCCCGCAAGGGGGTGGGCACGGCCTGGGTCTGATAGTCCAATGCAATGGTGTTGACGACCCAGTGGGAAAGCCTCTGCTTGGAGACAGCGTTTCCTTTCCGCTGTCCGCCAAAGCAAACAAAGAACTGCTCGGAATATCTAAAGCTCCGTGTGCGGTCCAAATAGGTGCGCAAAGCACACACTGGACACAGCAACGATAAAGCTGGGTCTGCCTCCTCCCGGTGCAGCGCATGCAGGTTCACTACCTGGTCCTCGAAGGGGGTCATAGGAACCTTGGGCACGTAGCCCGGTCGGGGTCTTAGGATGACATGAGCATCAACCGGACCGAATTCCAGGCAAGTGTCACTGACAGATAACGCTTACAGGTCCCCAACCCTCTTTATTGAAGCGAGTGCAATCAGGAGGGCCATTTTCTGGGAGAGGACTTTTAGCTCAACTGACTCTAGCGGCTCAAAGGGAGCTCTCTGAAGGCCCACTAGGACCACAGAGAGATCCCATGAGGGGGAACAGGCATGGCCTTGGAGGATTCAACCTCTGGGTTCCTCCAAGGAACCTGATGATCAGGTAGTGCTTCCCTAGGGATTTACCATCCACTGCGTCATGGTGGAAGCTAAAGCGGCTACACATATCTTAAAGGTGGAGGGGGACAGCCTCCCCTCCAGTCTCTCCTGAAGGAAGAAAAGCACTAACCCGACTGTACCTCTCTGGGGGTCTTCGGCTCAAAAATAACACCAATTTAAAAACAACGCCAATTCAGGGCATTAAGCTGCCTGGTAGAGGGAGCTCTGGCTTTAATATGCCTGTCTATGACTGCTGGTGGTAGGCCACTTAGATCTTCAGCATCCCACGGATGCCAGATGGTGCCCCGTCCTTGAGAAAGAAGGTCCTTCCTCAGGAGAATCTGCCAGGGAGGTGCTGTCGCGAGGAGTGTGAGGTCTGAGAACCAAGTCTGGGTGGGCCAAAATGGGTCCACGAGGGTGACTCGTTCCTCATCCTCCCTGACTTTGCACAGGGTCTGTGCAAGTAGGCTCCCTGGGGGGAACACATATTTGCACAGCTGTGTGCCAATGCATCTGTCCCAAGGGGGGCTCTACTCAGGGAATACCAGAGCAGGCAGTGGGAGGATTCCCGGCAAGCAAACAGGTCTATGCTTTGCCGAATCGACTCCAAATCAGCTGGACCACCTGGGGGTGAAGTCTCCACTGCTGAGCGTTGCCTGACACGACAGCGCATCCGCTGCGGTATTGAGGCTCCCCAAGATATGAGCGACCTCAGCTGCTGCTGAGTCTAGAGGAGGAGATGGCGGGCAAGTTGCAACATGCGACGAGAGCATACGCCACCTTGGCAATTTATATATACTACTGATGCTGTGTTGTCGATCCAGACCAACACATGCTTGCCCTGGATCAATAGCAATAGCTTCCGCAGGGCGAGCAGTACAGCCAGCAACTCTAGGCAGTTAATGTGCCAACCGAGTTGCAGTCCTGACCAGGAACCAGCAGCACACAGCACCCCAGCCCAGTTTGGAGTCATCTGTGGTGACCACGACACGTCTGGACACTTGCTGTGGGGAACTCCTGCCCATAGAAATGCAAGGTTTGTCCAAGGGCTGAATAAGTGGCGGCAGAGCGGCGTGATAGCTACGCGATGGGCACCATGCCCATCTCGGTACTCGAGTCTGAAGCCAGAGCTGAAGCGGTCTCATATGCATCAACCCGAGCGATGTGACTGCCGCATACTGCCATATACCCAAGTAGCCTCTGAAAGTGTTTCAGTGGAACCGCTTTCCTACACCTGAATAACTTCAGGCAGTTCAGCACTGACTGCTTGTGAGGCTGACTATCATTGAAACCAAGTCTAATTCCATGTAGAGAAAAGTGAGAGATGCTCTGAACTGGAGAGAGCTTTCTCTTTTAGCAGGTAACCCGATGCCCTAGACGGCCTAGGTGCTTGAGCACAAATCCCTGTGCACGCACAGCAACTCTCGAGAGTGTGGTTGAATCAGCCAGTGGTCGAGGTAATTGAGTATGCGGATTCTCACTTCCCTTAGCATGGCAAGAGCTGCCTCTGCGATTTTCGTGAAGATGCGAGGGGACAGTGACAGGCCGAAGGGGAGGATCTTGTACTGATACGCCTGGCCGTCGAAAGCAAAACGTAGGAAGGGTCTGTGTCGAGGTAATACCGAGATGTGAACGTACGCGTCCTTCAGGTCTACCTGCGCAAACCAATCTTGATGCCGGATGCACGTCAAAATGTGTTTCTGCATCAGATTCTTGAACGGGATTCTGTATAAGGCCCGGTTCAGAACTCACAGGTTCAAGATTGGCCGCAGTGTGCCGGCGTTCTCATCCTGCACCGAAGTGAAGTGGATGCCGCTGAACCAGGGTGGGCGCCTGGCGAACTGAATGATATAGCCGAATCAGATGGACCTTGTCAGCCACCGCGATGGGTTGGAAAGCATTAGCCACGCGTCCCAGCTCCGGGTGAGTGGCACTGAGGGGACGATTGCGTCTGAAGTACCAGCCGAGAACTGCTGGGCGAAGTCCTCAACAGTGTTGTCAAAAAGTCAGATCAGGGAGATGGCCTTGAGATGGCCAGGGAGATGGAATCTCTCGACCAGATTCAGCCACAGGTGCCGCTCCTGGTGCTCACTACCTAGGTGGACATCGCCTGCTCGAGTGCTCGTGCTGTGACCTTCCTCGCCCGGAGGGTGAGGGCGGTCGCAGAGCGCAACTCCTGAAGCACTCTGGGATCAGGACTACCCATGTGCAGTTCTTTGAGTGCCTTTTCTTGGTGTACCTGCAGGATCACCATGGTATACAGGGTGGAGGTGGCCTGTCCAGCTGCACTGTAGGCTTTGGTCACCAGTGATGACGTAGCCCTACATAGGCTCTGGGGGAAGTGCGGGTCGATCCCACCAGGTGGGATTTTCTTGCAATTTGAACATGAACCATCCACAAAAGCTGCCTCAGTGTGATCGCTGCCCAGACTCTAATTGAGAAATATACTTTTTAGCAGGAATTAGGGCTGTCAATCGATTCAAATTTTTAATTGAATTAATTACATGGTGTCCCGATTAATTACTCGCATATACAAATATTTACTGAGAAAGTCCCTCATATAAAAATAATTCAATATATAATGATGAAATAATTATAAATAGTTATCTTTAAATATAAAAATATATATATATATATATATATATATATATATATATATATATATATATATATATATATATATATATATATATATATTACAAAAAATATTCATATAATTAAAATGCATTACATTCTTGTGGCAGAAGAGTAAATCATTGCTAAGACAATACAAAAGGTGTCTTTAGAATACAATGTATTGTTTACTTCCATATTATTGACTAAAGCCAATCATTGGCATATAGGGTGTGTTTTGACATAAACCAAATTTTTTCAAGTTAAATATAGTTTAATAATTAGAACACATCTTGAGATCCCTTAATTTGAATTTGTGCTCCATCAAGTTTTTTGAACGCAAGAACGTAACGCATGTTTCTAATGTGCTGCCTGTTGAAGGGTTGTTTTGTTCACTGTATAAACTGTGCATTGCCCATACAGCTGAAGTTTCACTTACTGCCCTCTGGAGTAAACAGGTGGTACTACAAGCTTACATTTTTCAGGAATTTTCCTTATTACGGTCCGGGGGCATTGCAATAATTGCGTAATTTTTTTTAAGACGTTATTTTTTATAAAATTAATCGCACTGAATTAATGCGTTAAATCGACAGCCCTAGCAGGAATATACACTCTTTTAGTGCTGTCGAAGTGCCCAGGGCCGAAATCTGCACTTGCGCAGAAGGAGAGAAAGTCGCTGGAAATGCACTGTATATCCAAAAGTATACGCTTCTTAAGAGGTGAATGGAACAGCAGTAGTTTTCAGCTCACTGATAGTACAACCGCTCGGCTCCGAAGAAAAATTCTGAATGGAGTGGGCATTCCAGCTCCTTTTATACCTGTATGTCCGGGGGAGTGGCATGCAAATTCCACTCGTCAATTCTCATTGGCCTTTCCTCAAAGAATGGGAGGTGTTCTGGGCTACATTGACACAACATTGAGTGAGTGACAGAAGGGGAACGTTGTGCTAAATTTAAACACAAATGTTGTAGAATCAAATTATCAAATCAATTTACATAGATTGAGTTCTATATTGCATAAAAATGGTAGAGAACTGAAATCAGAGACATTAATTATATGCAATAAAAGTGCTTCTGTCAAATCTGGGTCAGTCTGCTTTCAAGGAGTGAATTATCAGGCAGTGTCTTCTGCTGGCCATTGTCCAGCCCCAACAGTTGCTGTATGCTATAAGTATTGCATGAGTGTATTTTTGGTTTGATTGACTGACTGAGGTTGCTGGGGAAGAGCAAGCTCTCTTCCCAAGACCTGCCTCTGGCTTGCAAGATGAATTTCAAGATGCCTAACTGACTGTACTATTTACAGTAATGTGATCTATTGAATAGTTAGCTTTTTAAAATGTTTGAATAAACTGATTCGTGTTAGAATACTTTTAGAATATATATATATATAAAAAAACACTATTTGACTTATCTGACACATTGAAATGCTAACATGATAGTCATGTTTGGAATACGACCTTGTCACATAGTAGTGTAACATGAGCAGTGCTGGTGGACTTTGTGTTGTTGATCAGAAATGCCCCTCATGTCTGGAGCCGTGACCTTGATGAAATCGCATACATGTCATTAACAAATAAGCCCTCTAACTTCCTCTGCAAAGCCTGCTAGACAACTTTTCATGAAACTGAAGTTGGGTAAAATAGTCCACATTTAAAATATGGGATTTAAACTTTTAATTTAAACCTGAAAAAAAAGTTTTAGGATTTTTACTTTTTTAAACAAATAAATATTATGATGTAAATAAAGATGAACCATATAAGATTCTCCACGATTTCTAGTTCACTAATCAAACAAACACATTTTGTGAAGGTGACCATATTAATTGTTACTTACCTGTGAATTTCTTTTAAATAAATACATGTTGAGTGAATTGTTTGCCTACTTTTATGTATATAGGAAAGGAAGGAAGGGTCAAAATATAATTACTATAGTTCAGAGGTAGCTGCACTACAAAAACGAATAAAAGCAAATAAGATTTTAAACAAAAACCGCTGTTTATCAGTGAGTGCTAAGAAGTGAATGCAATTTAAACCATAAACCCATCTTAGGGTTATTATCCATATCCTACCAAAGATGGCAGCAAAACACTTCTTTGGACATTAAATGCCAGGCCTCATAATCCACTCTCACTCCATATTAGCAGTCAGTCTGCATCCAGAGGATATAAGGCTCATGCAAAGAACGCCTTCACAGATGGATTTTCCTGCTTCAAAATACTTTGTTTGATTCATCAGTCACAGATGCATTACATCCTTTTTAAAGTACAGCCCTGCGTCCACAGGTGTGTGTGTGTGTGTCTGTATGTGTACTTTACCAAGTGTACGTGTATGTCTTATGTCTCCATATTTAGCACAACCTCTTTCCACAGGTGTCCCCATCCATGTTAGTTGGACCGGGGCCAACTACAAGCCCGTCTGGCCCTGTGCTGTTGTAAGAAGCTGTTCCAGAGCCGAGTACTCAATCATCAGGTCCCTTTCTGCGGCCCCTGGCTCTCAGTCCTGACCTTATCACTGTGGCCCTTGTCATGACACTCACTCCCCTCATCTCACTTATGACCACCACTCTGATTCCAGTCTCAGAGCAGCCACTGAACAGAGGTGCACAAAACTGCCACAAATAAGAAAGATAAAAAATAAATCTTGAGGGTTTCTGACATTGTTCACAGACATTTTTTACATTAAATCAGTCAATTTTTAAAGGAAATGTTTATCCAAAAATAAAATTATGTCATAATTTACTCAACTTTCATGTTGTTCAAAATCCATATGACTTTCTTTCTTACATGGAACACAAAAGGAGATGTTTTGCTGAATGTTCATTCTGCTCTTTTCTATACAATGAGAGCATACTAAAAATTGATTGGTTTCAAGAACAAATACTGTTTTGTGTAAAGCGTCTTTATTCATCAAGTTTGAACATGCATAGGTGAGATTTGAGAGCTACTGCCGAGGTCCATTTTTACAATCAATATCAACATAAATTTTGGTTATCCTTCATGTAAAACCAGTATGTCTTCAGAGGACTCTCAACTACAGTTAAATAACTGTTACGCACGTCCTTAACACTCCTTTTAATGTTGGTAATTTTTAACCAGAATAGTTTTTTTCCAATAGAATAAAAATGGTTTCCTTAATCTAATAGGTACAAGACTAGTTGAGTCTGTTCCCACTTGCATTCTGAACACACAAAAACTGGATTTGATTCCACAGGTCAAAGTGGTTATTTAAAAAAGCAACACCTTTTACCTTTACGGTCAAAATTGACCAGCTATAGGAAATGAATGGGAAAGACCATAATGCAAAGCAATTTTTGGGGATTTGTTAAATACAATCTATAAATTCAGCCACAATGTAGAAAAAACACATAGAAATGAAGGGGTAACTTTCTAAAATATCCAGATTGCAAAACATACGCACGCACACACATGCGCACACACACACACACACACACACACACACACACACACACACACACACACAAATGAAGTGGTGAGACTATAACACAGAGCATTTTTTTCTGAAATTTGTCAAATACAATCTGTAAATTAGTCACAATGCAGAACACACACACACAAATCAAGGGGTGAGACCCACAATTCACAACACGCACACAAACACATGGAAATAAATGGGTGAGACTAAAACTGACAGAAGGTAGAACACACACCCCAACATATACACAATCACACACTCATACACAGCATATGCACACACACACACACACACGCCCATGCATGCAAACACACACACACACAGAAACACACACACACATATGCACACACTTGCATGCACGCAAACACACTCACACACATAAATGGGTGAGATTGACACAGCCAGAAAGGCGAATGCAGAACACATCATGTACTCACACACGCATGTGTGCAAACACAAACACACACACAGAAAAAGATCAAAGAACAAATTCTGAGCCTGACCAAAAATTACATTTTCCACTGTGGGAAAGTTTATGCTTGGGTGCAGGGCCTCAATGTCCAGTCGTCCGTCTTTTAAAATTGAGAAATTTACATGTAAATAAGATACAAATAGCATAAAATTCTTAAAAATAACTGTGAATAATATTTTTTTTTTTATATAATTAATTTTTGAACAGTAAGGTACAAGGTAAGGTCTGTCTTTTTAAGTATAAGGAGTGTTAAAGGGAAAGTTCACCCCAAATTAAAATTATCTCATTATTTACTCACCATCATGCCATCCCAGATGTGTATGCCTTTCTTTCTTTCTTCTGCTGAACATGAACACATTTTTTTTTTTTTGAAAAAATATTTAAGCTCTCTAGGTCCAAACAATGCAAGTGAATGGTGACCAGAATTTTGAAGGTCCTAAAAGCATTTTAAGGCAGCATAAACATAATCCATATGACTCCAGTACTTAAATCCATATCTTCTGAAGTGATAAGTGTGGGTTAGAACTATAAATCTCCACTTTCACATTTTTCTTTTTTGTTTTTGTTGATTTGCATTCTTCATGCATATCGCCACCTACTGGGCAGGGAGGGAACTTTATAGTAAAAAAGGACTTTAATATTGATCTTGTTTCACAAGTATAGCCATAAGATGTCAACAGTATATGGGTTAACATTATTTTAGTCTGATAAAATGTTTTACACCTCATCTGTGTAAAGTTATATCCAACATTACACATGCGTTGTTGTAACAAATGCTGGAATAACTTGTAATCTGATAAATGCCATAACACTGGTAAATCCTTGACTTTATAAAACTGCAATCATGTTACCACCAGGGGAGCATTAAGGCACAGGCTTATACGGGCTGAAGCCCAGGGGCCTACAACTTCCATGGGGCCAAGCTCATGGCCATGGGGCCTATTTTCCCCTATCCATGCTCATGGGAGGAACGCATTTAAATGCTTTTAGCAGGAGATGCAGTTGTTGACATGGTGGCAGTGCACAACAGTTAAAGGCATCCGTGCAGTACTTGTTCAACACACAGCAGTAAACTACATTTCTGCTTTATTTTTGTTTATTTGTTTATATGTTTGTGGTAATCAACATTTTGCAACAAATTCGATTGAGCTCAACTTTCCCTTTCCAACACATTCCTTTAATATGGATGTGAACCGATGTGCTGTCAGATGTGTGTGAATATTGGCTATTTTACAATGGCTTCCAATATGGCTTATTCAATCAGAATTAACATTCTGTCCATTTAATAAAATATACTTTCTTAATACTGTAATGGCTGTAATGCATGAGTTGTAGTTCTTGAGTAATTAGGCTTTATTGGAATAATAATAAGAACATTATCACACACTCAATCAAGATAATCTGCCAACCTTGACACAAATTGTACAAAAACAAGCACAGCCAGGATTCCAGCACGCATACCTTGAATGCACAGACAGATATATCTGCATTATCTCCTAAACAACAGGGCCATAAGAGCTCTTTTTCCCCTGCTCCACACTGGTGTGATAGCATCTAAAACATATGCAATACATTTAGACTACAGTTACAATTAGAGTGTGGGATTGCTTGTGGAGTTAGTCATGTTCTTCAAATTGATTTAAGGACAGGGTCATACAAGATTGGGATCAGCGGTTCACATGCAGCACACAATGGCGATGTGACCATATGAACTCAATAGATGTAAAATTGTGGGATGGGGTGGGAAGTCTCAGTGTATTTAGTTTTATGTCAAGAAGTCTATCTTGTCCTTTAATCTTGGAATATATTTTGGGTGGTTCTGTGAGGTTATAGCGGGGTGAGGCCCTTCTTAACACAGTTCATTTGCTTTTTCCTAAACATCCAACATGTGTAACCTCTCTCAGACTACCCAAGTTATTCCAGGGAATCCATAACAAGGACAGACCCCAATCACTTGCCTAAAACATTAAACACTTGCGGAAAGACCTTTCTCATGAAGTTTCAAAAGTTCTTAATGCATTAAGTAATGTTGGCCTTCTCCAAAGAAGTTTGGATAGTAAAGTGCCATGGGTTGATCCACAAGGAGCTACTCAGATGTCATTTGAACTTTCAGATCCTAAACAATGACTCTGCATCATGTCAGTTGCCTAATTCTAAAATTTTCCACATGTCTGCCTGTTACTGAGAAGGATAAACATTAGCCTCTGTTCACTGAATCACCCCTTTTTGCTAGCACAGCCCTAAATAGATGGCCTGTATTTGCATTTTTTGGCTCTACAGTCTCATTGGCAGAAAAATAAGATATAAAAAGGACACCATGTCTTTCTTACCACAGTTATTTTGAAAACTTCATACTGACATCCGCTATTTATACCACTAGTAGCCACAGTCCTCTGTGCATTTTGTTCTAAGTTTTTTCAATAGAACATTAACAGCTTACAGGCACAATGGCTGTTTATTATAAAGTTCCAAACGGAAGGTAAATGTTACCTTTAAGAGTACTGCCATGATCACAGAGTTCTAAAAGGCCCCTGTGCTAGTTGTATCCAGGAATAAGGTGTATTTGAGGCCTTTTGGTTTGGACCAACACATGCAGCCTTTGCACAGAGCTAAAATGAGCTTGACCGATACTCACTGCTCTCTTTCCTTTTACTGGAAAGTATTGGGAATCATGAAACAACAACCGGTCATCTGTGCTGTGGTCATTTGCAGCTTGTTGCTATGGGACCCTGCTAAATAAGATAATAATAAACTAAACTACTGTGCGGTATATTCAGTAGTCACACATATACATCCTTATTCTGAAAGCCATAAATACACCTTTGTCTGTTTACAATCTAGTAAAAAAAAATATATATATATTTTAATACAGTCCAGAATCTGACAAATAGTCATTTGTCAGTGCTGCATTTGTCTAAAACTGTCAAAACAGCTGAATGACAGCATTTAAAGTGATATAGGATTATTTTCATTGGCCTACTCATTAAAAAGAAAAAAAACTAAATGAGACATACAAGAGCGTATATGATCTATTTAAGATATTGTTACTGATTTATTATCAAATAAAGAGTATGTAAACATGCACTAGACCAACTTTGGCTGTGTCTTTGTTTTTTCATTGTGTCAAGCATGTGCGTCAGGTTTTTAAGACACTACGTCAAGTTAAAAAGGACTTCACCTTTAAAAATGTGCGTCAAACTTCTACACCATCCCCTACCCCTACAAAGATTAACTAAGGTTTTACCAGAGGAACCTTAGTATAACTATAGTATTTTTAGGTAAAATCAGAGTTACCACACAATTAAACATGCTTACTGTATTAAAACCATATTATTAGTAACACCATGGTTAATTGCATTAAAACCATCGCTTCTGCCAAAAAAAAAACAAATGTATATGTTTACTACAATATTATTTTAGCAAAATCATTGTTAAATTTACCTGGATTAAACTATTTTCTCAACTCCCCAAACTTCACTGTGACAAAATCACTGCAAGGAAATCAATTATTGTTAATATTTCATGCTAAAAATAATAAATAGTGGTGTAAGGAAATGGGATGGTAAAAAGTATGACAAAAGGCGAAAATCGGATCTGGGTCGTCTGCACGACACAAGCACATTTATCTGCCATTGGAATAAAATTAGAGCAATGGATAGGAAAAGACATTACAGAGGAAGACAGAAAACTTCAAACTAAGGGTCTCTTATAAATTTCAATGTATCCTTCAGGTGAAAACACAAGAATAATGTGACAGAAGTCACATTACAAAAAGGGCAGCTCCAGAAGCACAAAAAAAAAAAAGACAATGAAGTAGAGCCCGGAGACAAAAGTAGACCAGGGTGAAGCCGGTGGCAAGGTAAGTGGCTCCAGGAAGGGAGCGGGGTCTGGTGGTTTAATCGGAGGAGGCAGAGGCTCAGGGGGCAGGAGGCAGAGGCTCAGGGGGCAGAGCCACTGAAGGTAGAGACTCCAAAGGCAGAGCTGCCAGGGATAAAGGCTCAGCAGAGAGATACAGGAGGCAAGGGCTCAGTGGGCAGAGCTGCAGAAGACTCGAATGGAAGACTCGGTTGGAGAAGCAGCTGGAGGAAGAGCGGGTAGCATAAGGGCCTCTGTTGAGGGGTCTATGGGCCAACTGGAGCCAGGAGCAGAGGGGCATCCATCAAGGGGGTCTCCAGAACCACAGCAGCAGAGGGGCCTCTGTCGAGGGGGTCTCCGGGACCACCAGAG
This sequence comes from Xyrauchen texanus, assembly GCF_025860055.1. Classification (NCBI taxonomy): domain Eukaryota; kingdom Metazoa; phylum Chordata; class Actinopteri; order Cypriniformes; family Catostomidae; genus Xyrauchen; species Xyrauchen texanus. The sequence goes on along the minus strand of NC_068284.1, from coordinate 15,264,161 downwards.
CTGAGAGCAGAAGGTCAGCCCTAATGATTTCAGCGATGACATCTTGAAGAGACTGAAGATCACAGTCCAAGATTCCACAGTCCAAAGCTTCCTCACAGGGCCATTAAGACCTATCCAGAATATGGTCCTGAGGGATCTATCATACGAATGCAATTGAGCAGCCAGTTTCTAAAAATAAAAATAAAAAAATGGAGCAGTTCTCAGCTGCTGGAGTTGACCCTTGGGAAAGCCGCTAAGTCTGTTCTGCTGGATCCATAATGTAGGGTGGTTCTTCCGTGAGGGTTTTGTGAAGGGAAGAGACGAGAGAGTAAGGATCCAAACGCAGATCTTTAAATATAAACAAAGGAAGAGGATACAACGAAGGAGGTAAACATACAAAGAAAGCAACAAAGCTCTACAGCGGTATGCTGGCAACTAACGCTCTACATACAAACAAGAACCGACAATAGAAGAAGGAACAAGAGGATATATATATACACTTTTGTAGCAACAAAGAGACAAAGAGCAAAGAGCAACAAAGAGACAAGGAAGACAAGGAACACCTGGAATACAATTAGGCCAATAGATAGGAAGACAGACACAACAGAGGAAGACACAAACTTCAAACAAAAAGTTTCTTATACATTTTTAAATCCTTGGGGGGAAAACACAAGAATGATGTGGTGGAATGTGCTATTTACGTCTCGTGCAAAACATAATTAATTTTTTTGCACAATCACACGCTAGGTCTGACGCTAGGTCTTTTTACTTGATGGGGGCCTGTGCCCGGTACTTATGGAACAGGAACAACAGAATATTATTCAAAGTTGTTTTGAAGAGGTCTCCCCCACCTTTGGCACTATTTTACTAAAAATCAGTCACTTCTGTTATGTCAAAAATGTACATGTTATATTTTTTTCATTACATTTACTCCTTCAAGCAGTGTAAAACTGACATTTTATCAAATAATTTTTATACTTTTATAGTATTCTATTTAAAGGCATTGAAACAAGTTAACATATTATCAGCAAACAATCCAGTCATTATATTCTGAATTGCACCACTGCCCTCCCCATGTCACATCTATCTGCCCATGTGCCTCTGTCTGTCTTTGTCTGTCTTCTTCACCTGGTGGTCTCCACCTGAGCCAATGAAGGAGGCCACAAATCACTCTGTGGACTGAAGTGTGTATCAGAACCTTCTGTTGGTTGCTGAGTGAAGGAAGAGGCCCAGCGCACTATGTGTGGCCCCGAGCAAAATGGAGTCATAGACCTGTGAACAGTGAATATGCTGTGGGAGGTTCTACAATTCCTCTTCATCTAGCAGATGAAAAGATAAGAGCAGATTCTGTGGAATGAGCAGATATTTCGGAGAGAGAGAGAGAGAGAGAGAGAGAGAGAGAGAGAGCGATGAATTCACAGGGTTTCATTGGTCACATTTCAAATAATGAATGTAAATTAAGGGTCTCAGATTTCATATCTGTTTTGAGACTGAACTTGTCATGAGCAACCTGATCTCTTCACTGCTAAATCCCAAGATATATCTATGATTTCTTAATTACAAATACTGTATATTTAAAAAATGACAAAGTTTCTGTAAACAACTGGAAAGTATGATTCTGTGGCACTTTCAGTACATTGTTCTATTTATTTATTTTTTGCTCAATCGATGGTGTGAGTTTTTTGTGGTACTATACAGTAAGTTTGGACAACCAATATAAGACTGGGGAGTGTTCTGGAAACTTGTTTGATTACAGTCATATTTTTGTAATTCCTCTTTGGTGACACTAATGGCAGAAATTTCACACTGGTTTGGACAAAACTGTCCAAACCAGCCTAACAAGCGACAAAAAAATATATTGGTCCAATCTCATATTGGTCCAGAATCCCTTTCCTCATCCCCACTGAAAAGACTGGTTGGCCACCATTGTCTTTCTCATGATGCTGGTTGACGAAGAATGTCTCACTGGTTAACATAATTAAGGTTTTGGCCTTATGTCCACACTGAGACTGCATTTTTGACAGCAAAAACTGAGCTTTTCGAAAACGTTCTCCCAAGTGAATACATTCGAAAACACTGTCTTCACGCTGTAGTGTGGACAGGGAACACGGAGATATCTGAAAACAATGACATGTTTGTTGTCATGTGGTGTAGTGCCTGCTAGCTTTGATAGCATTGTTAAAGATAAATGTTGCTTTGTACAACCTTCGCATTGCATTCCTTCAAAGGCAATGGGAATTTTCTTGGACTTTCTGTCTTTCGATGAAACAAGAAGACAATTGTGTTTCAGAATGTTCATGGAACAACAATCCTTCACATGCGAAGTAAGGGGATTTAAGAGTTTGCATACATTTCAGTGTGGATGGTCCACACTGAAATGAAAATGGCACTCTTGAAAATGGCAGTTTGGATGGAGAGCTGGGAACATCAGCTAATTAGCATCCCATGATGGTGAACTGAATCTAAAACAGAACATAATCTGGTGACATTGTGTATTTGTGTTGCACAATGTTATGTTAACTGTCCAAATGTCACTGGAATCTTATCACATCATGCCTGGTACACACAGTAAGACAAAATAGAATTTAGGGGCGGTGAATTTTTGAATGTCAGTTTGCAGTTGTTAGCGTATCAGTCAACATAATTACACTAGAATTTGACATGTTACCACTGAATGTTCCGGAACCCATGTGATATTTTTGGCATCAATTCAAAGGCATTTTGCTTTTTTCTGTGGTGCTACTCGTGGTGTGTTGCATGAGCAACCTCCAATACAAGGTTTCTGGTCCTGTGGAAACCAGGAAGAAATCACATTCACATAATTAACGCAAAGCATGACTCAGAGATTGCATTTTTCCAATAAAATACAGTTTTACTCCACTGATGGTAAAGTTTAGGGTTGGGGTTTGGGTTAAGGCCGATTTATACTTGAACCTACGCCACAGCCTGACGTGCACCTCTCCAAAATTATAACTGCATGTCGCGTCCACACAGACGACAACAGTTTCTCTGGTCTGCTGTGTAACCAGAGAAAGAAATTTTCTCCCATATTATTTTATCTATGTCCACTGATCAGTGATCTTGTCACACTGCGTTTGGGCCTGTTTTCTTTTTTGTGGACATCTGCTGTTTTTATATTCTGTTTTATATGAACAAGCGAAAATGCAACATCCGTTTACATCTAATCACATCTAATAAACGTGCTATTTTCTTGGGTCTTTGACTCTATATCACGTAGGCTATATGAGTGAAAAAATATTTGTCATATTCTATTTGTGAACTTTCCGATCTGTATGATGTTTTGACCATATGTTTCACAGTATGGTGTACAATAAATAATCATATTTCATAACTTATGAAATCGAAAAACTTCTAGTTTGTCAGCAGATAAAAAAAGCACCTATTAAGGCATGATTATTTTGCCTTAATACATAGTAAAGATTTTATGCTTTAAAACGAAGCCCATTTTGTGTTTGTCAAGCAAGCAGTTATTGATTAATTTGATTCACAAAAGCACGGAGCGTCAACGTATGCCACATTATTTATTTATTATTATTTAAGCAAGTCAGCAGCAATAATACAGAATAGGCCTGATTTATTGTCTCTCTGCATGGCAGGCAACATGTACAGTATAATAAATAATATTTACCTAAATACTACATTCATAAACTCATTTTAAATGTTTCAGTAATTTAACAAATACTTCTGAATACACGAATACCCTTGCATTGCCTTCGTTTATATATTAAACCTACAGTTATTTCAGAAATGAATTAATTTTTGTCTCAATACAATAACATTTTGGCTGTGTACTCACAAAACAACACAGACGCACCAACGCAGAACTATAAATGCAAACCAACACTTTGGCCACTACGCGAAGCATACACCATAGGTTTGACGCAGAAGTATAAATCAGCCTTTAGGGCGTGTGGATAAAGATGCTTTGCTGTTGACTGTGTAACACCACTCACAACAATTCATACAACTCAACTCAATGTATACAACTCAATGACACAAGATGGCAGCCTCAGTGTGGAGCTCTTCAATTCATTTGTTGTTTTTTTTGTTCTGTGTTTAGTCATTTATTTCCAATCAGTTTCACCAGGGACAAACTGCCAAACATTCGGTAGCACATTCCAGACAATCTTTTCCTGGTTTTGGACTATTCAGCTGGATGTTTTGCTGGACAATTTAGTCAGAGACGCAGCTGTGTTGTTCAAGCACACTATGAGATGCATACGAGTGAAGTGAACTGGTGCGCTGGTCAAGCTCCGACAGCTTTCGAACAGTATTCATCTAGTGAATCTCCACTCTCTCCCTAACAAAATGGACAAACTACATCTCCTCAACTGTACAAAGGTCTTTTCAAACTCTGCTACCTTGTGCTTCACAGAAACCTGGCTGAGAGAAGCCATTCTGGACAGTGCATTATATCTGCCGGGCTTTCAGCTCTACAGAGCGTATCACATTGCGGAGTTAACGAGGAAAATAAGAGGCGATGGAACATGCTTTTACACCAATGAAAGTTGGAGTACAAATGTAACAACGTTAAAGAAGATGTGTTGTCCTAATTTGGAAGGCGCTCTTTATCAACTGTAAGCCTTTTTACTCGCCGCAGGAGTTGTCCTTGTTAATTCTGGTGAGTGTTTTATATTCCTCCACAAGCATGTGTGAGTGCAGCACTGAATCAGCTGGCTGATCAGATCACAGACACAGAACAACAATACACTCGCTTAACATTATTCTCAGTGATTTTAACAAAGCCAATCTTAACCATGAACTGCCAAAATACAGACAGCACATTACTTGCCCCACCAGAGGCAGAAATACACTGGATCATTGCTACACCATTTTTTCCCAACCTTTTTTCAAGGCTCACTTTTTATGACTAAAACATTCTATGGCACACCACTATCCCACATAAGCTAACCATTGTCAATATTTTTCCTTTTCAAGAACTTGTCCATGTTTTAGTAGAGTGTATACTTGTAATTTTTGATATTCAGCTATGCAAAAAACAAAACAAACAAAAAAAAAAACAAGTCATATGCAGTGCTTGCATTAGACTTTCTCATCGTCCGTAATTTTGACAGACAGGGTCATAAAAATTCCGTCATAAACTATTATTACCCTTCATTTTAATTTTCATATTTTATTTTATTTTATACACAACAATAAAGGATGCATATAGCTCTGTGACTAGAGCAGTTTTGGGACTCTGTGATCACTGTCTGGTTCCTCTTCTTCCAACCTACAGGCAGAAACTAAAATCAGCTAAACCTGTAGTAAAGACTTTAAGACACAATCTCTCAACACTGTAGGGAACCAAGAACTGGCTGACGACTTGAATATGTTTTACTGTAGATTTGAAAGTCCCAGTCTCACACCCCACACCCGCTCTGACCTTCACTTCACACAAACATCTACACCTCCTGCAACCCCCCTCCTGCTACTCAATATGCACTTAAGAACTGTGAAGAGGAGGTGTGCAGTGTCTTCTGGAAACAAAAGTCAAGGAAAGCACAGGGCTCAGATGGTGTTTCACCCACTTGTATAAAATCCTGTGCTGACCAACTGGCCCCCATATTCACACAGATTTTCAACAGATCACTGGAGCAGTGTGAAGTTCAAATGCTCCACCATCATTCCTGTCCCAAAGAAACCCCAAATCACAGGGCTTAATGACTACAGACCCATCACTCTGACATCTGTGATCACGGAAGTCATTTGAGAGACTGGTGTTGGCCCAGCTGAAGGACATCACTGGACCCTTTCTGGATCCCCTTCAATTTTCTTATAGAGCAAACAGGTCTGTGGATGATGCAGTCAACATGGGATTGCATCATATACTGCAACATCTGGACAGACCAGGGACATATGCAAGAATAATTTTTATGGACTTCAGTTCGGCTTTCAACACCATCATCCCAGCTATTCTCCAGACTAAAGTACACCAACTCTCTGTTCCCACGTCTACCTGTCAGTGGATCACCAGCTTTCTGATGGACAAGCAGAGCTAGTAATAAATTCACTTCCAGCACATGTACGATCAGCACTGGTGTCCCCCAGGGATGTGTTCTCTCCTTACTACTCTTCTCCCTGTATACCAATGGCTGCACTGCCAAGGACCCTCTGTAAAACTCCTGAAGTTTGTAGATGACACTATTGTTATTGGCCTCATCCAATGAGTCTGTGCACAGAACAGAGGTTGAACGGCTGGCTCATTGGTGTAGTCTGGCAGGCGCTACAGAGCACTGAACACCAGAACCGTCAGGCACAGCAACAGTGTTTTCCCTCAGTAAACAGTTAAAACTGCCCCATTGAGCAATAATTATGTGCAATACACAGCTTAGTCTATTTGTATTTATCCAACATACCCTACCTCTTCTGCCATACATTCCCTTGTGCCTGTATATATATATATATATATATATATATATATATATATATATATATATATATATATAAATGTCCTCTCTGTGGACATTTCACCCGGAATCTCAACCTTACACTTCCCCATGTGTTCAACAACTCTTCCAGCTTTGTCCACTGGGGGCAGTGGTTAGAATTTCAGTAAGCATAGAACAATGTCAGCAGACTACCTTTCGATCAACTGTTGCCAAATTCTCAGTGAGATTAGTCTGCCTCAGTGAACTTTACAGGAATGGACTGATTTAGAACAATTCCTTTTGTCGTTGTATGAATATATTTTGATGAATACCTGTAGCTCGCCCACATAAGACTCCATGATTGTATCTCATGGAACATAAACACATCTACAGTATTAATCAGATAATTTAGCCAGCACACATTCCAGACCAACAATACAGCCAGGCCCAATGGGGCCCAGCATAGACTTTTACTGCAAAAGGCTGGGCCCTATCTCACAAAAGACAAATAGTGACAGACAAAGACATGAGTCTTATCTGTACAGTATATATCATACTGATATGTCTACAGTTCCTCAGATGGCTTGTAGACTTTACCTTATGCATGTTGATGTCTTTGAGGAGAGTTTTCAGAAGCAGAAAATTGATTTTATATGACATTTATTGTCACGCAAAGCTAACAGAGTGTGAACGATTTCCTTGTTTGGTCAGAACTATATTATTGTGCCACTTATGAAATTCAGTTTCTGAATTTTTACATATTCAAATGATGTATATAACTAATATTGTGTTCATGTGGTCTATGCATGTGATTATGGCAATTCTGCAACAACTAATGCAAGACTAGTAGATCATATCTCCCTTTAAAGAAGGCTGACATACTGAGCTCAAGTTAATCTATCTTAAAGCTCTTCATAAGCAACAAACCCTAGCAGAGGTCAGCTCCAGAGGGTCTTGCAGTACTAGTGACTGGAATAAGCAAAACCAGATGGAGGCTGAAGGGGACTATGGAGCAGTCTTTCAATCTAAGACAGCACCAGCTTTACATTACTCTTAATTCATTACCAACTGCATACTTTTCATCATCAGTGGTAGTTTCTAAGATTGCAAGGAAAAACATTCTTGGAAATTTCAGGTTTTTCAGATTAATGAGGCAGCGGATACAAAAGGACAACTTTCAGCCATAACTTTCCCCTCCTTCTGAAAGAATCTGATGTGAAAATATGGGCTGCAACGATAAGAATCATATTGGAGTTCAACAGTTCCTCGATGAGACCTGGCTGAGTCACATTTTAGACAATGGCTCACAGATCCTTGTTTTACTTTTCATTCCACATAATTTGATATGGTTTTTCACAACTGTTCAACAGTAAACTGGTGGGTGTTATGTAGATACATTGTCATGCCCATACTGAAAGTGTTTGTACAATTGTTTATTGTATATATATATATATATATATATATATATATATATATATATATATATATAAAGACCAGAACCTAGACAATTTAAAGTTTGTCCAAAAATAATGAAATTCTGTCATCATTCAGTCACCCTTATACCGTTCCAAACCAGTATGAACTTTTTAGATTTCTTTAGAAGATTATTTAAGCTCTGTAGGTCCATACAATACAAGTAAATGTTGACTAGACCTTTCAAGCTCCATAATCACATAAAGAGAGCATAAAAGTAATCCATATGACTCCAGATTTTTTTTAAATATATGACTTCTGAAGCGATGCAATAATTTTCTACCCTAGAAATTAGTAATTTATCTAAATGCACCATTGGCATGTTTTCCTCTATTCAATACCCTTGACTTCTAGTCTAGAGAAAAACTCAGATGTCTCCTGGCACATGGCCAGAGGGAGACATGGAGTCAGGTTTAAAGATAAACAATAATAAGCCAGGTTTTCCTCTGGCTGGGCTTAACTGTAATTACTTCAGTGACACATTAGCTTTGAGGATTGACCAAGTCTGGTTTTAGTTTGCAGAAAGAGAGAGAGTCTGCAGGGGAGTTCAGCAGGTGACACTGGTAATACTGGAACTGGTGTGCTGTACCTGATAATACCCTTACAAAACATACTTAGAGTCTTAACCTTTGCAAACTGATGGATGTATTCAGAATACTTTTTTTGGAGGTTATTTACACAAAAGCAAATACTCTGTCCCAAAACCCTGTGAACTGCCTCACTGCCTATTTCTCTCATGCTTCATCCACCATGTTGGATTTAAGCATTCTTGGATTGCCTTCCCATTACGTATACATGTGATGCTGCCTTACATTTAGGCTAAAACAAAGTATCTTCGACAGTGGCAGGCCATTCATTTTAAGTCTAAGCCTTCTGTGTGATGCGTGCCATTAAGAAAACACATTTTCACAATGAATAAGACACTATTGGGCATCATACATTATTTTGCAACTAACTAGTAATATCAATTGACATTTTAAAAACATGTCCACACACGAAAGCCAGAACTTGAAACGACACTTATTGTTCAAGAAAGCCTAATTTTAACTTATAAACTTTTAATTTTAGTTTTGTGAAATGAACGTCTCCCAAACAAACATTCAAAAATCATAATTTTTCATATGAATCTACCAAGGATGTCTATAATACCTGGAAAAATTGATCTAATAATATTTGTGATTTAAATGTTGCTTGCAATGTCTCCTAGCAACCTAACTGTTAAACAATGCTGCAGTACTAGATTAGATTATCAAAAGAGATTATAATGTTTTATAATTTTTCTGCAGGCATTTGTTAAACAAGTTTAATATCATGTAATGTGGAAACAAACTTATTTAACGATATTACTTAATAAAGTGAATGTTTATCACTTTGTATATCTCCCTGAGTGTCGACATGTTTGTGATTTCGCATCTCGGCGAAATCGGTGTTGAGAATTTCTGCATGAGCCTACAAGTTGTAATTCTGACTTCAAGATGCATTTCATTGCACTTTTCCTAGTAGGAAAACTCCTGATGCCTAATTTACACTTAGAAAACTCCTGATGTTGCTATAATAATGCAAAAAGCACTTACCAATTTACTTGAAGTGAAAATCAGCCATCCTTTCTTGTTTAATAAATTAAGCAATCACACTGTCATGCAGAACATCTTGTGTTTTTAAATCCTTAAGGATCTCTTTCTCAATGGTAATGTGGCAGTGATGACAGCCGACTCGTCAGCAAGATGTTGTTCTCTTTGCTTTCAAATTACATCACTTAAAGCATGATTGCGTCACTCCAGGCCATCTAGAAGGCCTTGACCGGGACATAGCCTAAAGATCACACCCACCACGAACAAATAAATCAGTCTGATTGGCTGATGAATCTGACAATCTGACTTGAGTTGCTCATTCATTTGCACTGTTGAGGTATTCTGTATAAATTCTGAAGACCTGAGGGGGTGGAGCACTGTTTCGGACATGTGATTTGTGAAACAGTTGTTACACTTTGCTTGTAAGCATCAAGTTTTTCTCTATTTGTTTATAGATTAATTTAGTGGAAAGCAATTAAAAATACATAGGCAAAAAGTCAATTAGCATGAAGGATGACATTTTTTTATATTTTTGGCATGTTAGGCCAGCAGAGAAGGCTTTGCTGGCCCCGAGAAATCGGCACTGATCTTCGAAAGGGCAGCATAATTAAGTTGCCAACCTTTTGGAAAACCATTAGCCAGGGATACAATTGGGATTTTTTGAGGTGGAGGAACTAAATATCATGTGGCGATTCTGGTGCCCTAGGCGTTGAGCAACATGAACACATTGGAAATTGACATTGAATCCGAATGTTAATTTACCCTTGAGTTTATTTTGCCATAAAATGTGGCCTCTGAAGACAGCCTACTAGGTTTTGGAACAAAGCATTTGTTCTTGAACCTGAAACAGTAGGAGTTAAAATACAACAAACTGATTAAGCTAGTTATGTTTCTAAGTTCACACATTTGAGAGAGTTTGAGACAGCATCTATTTTTGCTTGGTCAAACAATATGAAAATATTTTCTTGCTCTTAGCAGTGTTTCCCAAAATGGGGTATGCATTCCCCTGGGTGTACCAAAGATGACACAGGAGGGTACGTTCTTTTAATTTCATCACAGTACATGAAAGTAACATTCAAACCCAGTTCATGTATTTCTCAATGGCAAAAACTATTTTGTGTGCCCTCAAGTGTAGAAACATCAAAATGGTTGTGTCATAACTGTCAGTTCCACTTCTGTCACTCACTCGACGTTGTGTCGATGTATTGACAATAGGGGTCGTTCTTGGGAGCCCCAAACACCACTGATCATTGAGAAAAGGCCAATGAGAATTGACGAGTGGAATTTGCATGCCACTCACCTGGACATACGGGTATAAAAAAGCTTGTGAGCAGGATGAGTTCTCGATCGCTACATCTGAGAGTGCACTGGCGATGAGCCACTTTCGTGTCTGCCCGCCCACTCTGAGGCCGACGGGACTGGAACCCTCCACCCTCCCCTGAGCCCTCGTGGCTAGATGATCGGTTCCGGTTTTTGGGGCGTCGCTCACTGCCGCGCCTCTGGGCGATGAAGGTCACGGCGCAAGCACTCAGGCAGGCGATGTCCACTTTGGTGGTCCAGGAATGCCACCTGTGGTTGAATCTGGTAGAGATGAGGGAAGTCGGACAAAGTTAATTTTCTCAACGTGCCCATCTCCCAGAATGGCCTATTCGGTGAGACTTTGCCCAGCAGTTCACGGCGGTGAAGAAGCAGACGGAGGCTCAAAATTCCATACCTGTCTGCTTGCCGAGGGCGTCCCCCTGTGGCGGCAAAGACCCAGGCAGCTCCACCACAGCTCGAGCCCAGTCCTTGGCCCCAACATAGAGACCCCCGCAAGAAGCTGATGCCCCCCACCTCATCGCCTGGCACTAGGACCCAGAGGAAGGCTCCAAAGCACCCCTTAGATGGACGACCCAGGAAGGGAGACGTCTGCCGGAACCCTGGAGCTGGTATCCAGACCACTCCATCCCCAGTGGAGGGCCGGGAGGTAAATCTTGTGTTCCTTTTGTTTTATGTTCACCCCAAACGGGCTGTGGTTCCCACATCTTCAAAAAAAGAGTGGTTTCCTCACTCCTTGTGTCTCACAACCAGTGTTTACAACCGCCATTATCACAGCAACCAGGCACTGAGCACCTGCGACTTGGATGCAACGAATGCTGGCCTCCCGCCTTCACGTGCCCGACTGCACCACACTCACACTCACGGCAGGGGGAGCAGGTGATGATGTGGCATCACCTGCTCCCCCCGCCGTGAGGCCCCACCCACAGGTATATTAGACGTGATTGTCCCCTTAGTGCCCCTCGTCCGGAGCTTGGACACATGACTAGCGCTTTCACGGTGGCTGGCCAGGATCATCCGACTCGGCTACATGATTCAGTTCGCCAGGCGCATGCCCCAGTTCAGTGGCATCTGCTTCACCTTTGTGAAGGGCGAGAATGCAGCACCCTGCATGCGGAGATCGCAACTCTTCTGCGCAAGGGCGCGATAGAGTCTGTCCCTCCAGCCGACATGAGAAAAGGGTTTCACAGCCCTTACTTTATTGTACTGAAGAAAGGCGGTGGGTTGTGGCCAATCTTGGACCTGCGAATTCTGAACAGGGCCTTGCACTGACTCCTGTTCAAGATGCTGACACAGAAATGCATTTTAGTGTGTGTTCGGCATCAGTCCATGCCCCACTAAGGGAAGTGGGCGTTGGTATCCTCAACTACCTCAACAACTGGCTGATTCTAGCTCACTCTTGAGACCTGTTGTTTGCGCACAAGGACCTGGTACTTCAGGTCAACTGGGAAAAGAGCAAGCTCTCCCCAGTGCAGAGCATCTCTTTTCTCTGCATGGAGTTAGACTCAGTCTCGATGAGCAGTCAGTGCGATACTGCCTGAATTCATTCAGGCGGAGAACAGCAGTTCCACTGAAACACATTCAGAGGCTCCTGGGGCATACGGCATCCTCGGCAGCGGTCATGCCACTCGGGTTGATGCATATGAGACCACTTCAGCACTGGCTTCAGACTCGAGTCCCGAGATGGGCATGGCGGCAAGGCACACATCGCATGGCCATCACGCCGATCTGCCACCACTTGTTCAGACCTTGCTTTTCTGCGGGCAGGAGTTCCCCTACAGCAAGTGTCCAGACATTACGTTCTCGTTGCATGTCGCAACTCTCCTGCCAGGTCAACTGAGGTCGCTGCGGGCCACTCACGTCCCGGGCAGCCACAGCGGACGCGCTGTCGTGGCAGGTGATGCTGAAGGGAGAGTGTGTTTGTAGAGTTCCTCCTCTTCGAGGCAGGACCTGTCACCGAGCCTCTTCCATATGTGGCTGGTGAGCCCACATGATGTATTTGCCACATGTTAACCTCCCCTTCGGGCAGGATGTGGTCTCAGTGGTGTCTTTTCCCCCTGAAAGAATCAGAAAGGATAAGAACACCTTCCCTGGTGTGAATAATAGCATTAGATGGCCCCAGCTGAATCTAATAGTCTGTGGAGAGAAAGATCAGAGAGTGAAAAGGCCACTGCTCCCATGCTAGTTACGTCTCCTTGGCGCAAAACTTGAATGAGTGGTTGCAAGTCAGCTCCTTTTATACCCGTATGTCCAGGGGAGTGGCATGAAAATTACACTCGCCAATTCTCATTGACTTTTCTCAAAGATCAGAGGTGTTTGGGGCTCCCAAGAGCGACCCCTAGTGTCACTACATCAACACAATGCCTTGTTCCCTCCATCAGGGAACAGAGGTTAAGATAGTAAACGAGACGATAAATATGCAATTTACATTTACATTTATGCATTTGGCAGACGCTTTTATCCAAAGCGACTTACAGAGCCCTTATTACAGGGACAATCCCCCTGGAGCAACCTGGAGTTAAGTGCCTTGCTCAAGGACACAATGGTGGTGACTGTGGGGATTGAACCAGCGACCTTCTGATTACCAGTTTACCAGTTTTGTGGTTTAGATCACTACACCACCACCATGAAACAACCCTATCTTTTGTGGCTTAAAATATGCATATTTTCATCACATGTGTAGACCAGCACACTGCTAGGTCGCATAGCTTAGTGATTGCAAGTAAAATTGATACTTCACTGTTTTAGCAGACTTGTATATGTCAGTCGTCCATGATTTTAGTTTGTCTGGGTTTTTATTTCTCACAGTTTAAATAGTCATTTTTATTTAAGGTTAGAAGCATAGGGAGTTTTGATTCTGATGGTATAATTTCATAAGATTTGATGACGGGTGTCAGACATCCAGTGCAGCCAAAACATTTTCCACATTCACATGCAATAAATTTCATTAACATTTGCTTTTATGCTAGAGATCTGTTTTTACATTGTTGCATGCTGTTTTGTTTTTTGTGTTTGTTTTTTCAGCAATTAAGCTCAACCTTGATAAAAGTGTCAAATGTGACATAAAAAAGCACCATGCGCTGAGCATGCAATTGCACAGATACTTAGCCACAATGCTCAAATTCAGCAGGCAATGCCGTACCTGCAATGATGTGCAATTCCAGGCACAGAACCAACTGCTATTCTTCCATACTGCGATGAGGGGGGAGTTTTCAGGTTATGTATTTATATCATATCTAGCATACCCACCTCATTTGGTAACCCATTTATTCAATATGTATATAATTAATATAACACACAAATCATGTACAAATATAATATGTTTAATAAGGGAGTTGTTTTACAAATATTTTTTTTTAAATATGCATATTTTCAAAATACCTTGTGTTAATGTTATCTATTCATTAGAGAGGGGGTATGCAAAAGGATGATTAATATTTGGAGGGGTATGCCATTAAAAATTTTGGGAACCACTGCTCTAAATCATTCATGGCCTGAAGTCTATAATTATCTCTGCAAGGCTCAGGAATTGGGAACCACATTTACGTCAAGATGGTCAAGATTCAGTGTAACAAAACCAAGCTCATCTGAAGTGGATTCTTTACTGAGCTATGTTTAACTATGTCTTGTGGAGGAAGAAAAGAAAACATGTGCAAGAGCATAGATATTATTTAAAAAACTAAAGAAATTCATTCATCAGAATTCACTTCCTTTTCGTACTTTCATGATTTCACATGATCCATATCCCTTATGACAAAAAATACATTGCAAAATGGACAGAGTTGTTAAATTTCCGTCATATTCTATTTTGATCCGTCATACATGTATTTAGGGATACTGATACCATGAAAATGAGTACAAGTACCGATACTTCCTTTTCATTACTCGCCAATACCGATACCTGTTTCTTTTTTTTCCTGAATTCCATATCAACGGTTTATATACATTTATCATCAAAGTGGTGTCTAAATTAATGAATTCATTAACTTTAATCCAATGAAAGTAGAACAATTAATTATCAACTTAATGTTATTATTTTCATCAAATGAACTGATTTTATACAGAACCTCACAGCTCTTTATTTTGGTCAAATAAAGTGCTGCACAAAAGAGCATGACAGATGTGAGATATTGCCTAAATATAATACAATTAATATTGATTTATTATTATTATTAGTAGTAGTAGTAATTGTAGTATTACAGTGAATATTACATTACAGTAGTGATGTATTTCTGTCATACTTTTTTCCATACTTTTGGTCACAACATGTCGCAACAGGTCGCAACATGTCCCAATGTGATAATTAAACTGTAAACGGCTGCTATTTGGTTAAATAAATATGTAGTCTGTATGTGCCTCATGCTACAAAGTGAATTAGTGCTCTGCTCGCTGTCATCTCCTACAAACAGAGCACTCGATGCTCATGATGGTGTTTTCCCTGTATTAGCCAAGGAGCAGCTTTAAAAGGTATTGCAACCAGCGTCAACACAACACTGTCTTCACACGTTCACAAGTGCTCACATTTGAAGCACGCTGCACATGTAAATATTATCTTTATCTATTTAAATTGCAGCCTTTGCGGTATAATAATAAAACTAGGACATCATTTGATTTTAATTTGTGCACTGAATGTTTACAGAATGACATTCGTATGTCAGATGGTATCAGTTTTTGTTATGGGAGCATTTTTATGAGCACGAGTATGAGTACATGAATGCAGTATTGGACCCGATTCCAATACCAGTATTGGTATCGAGATATCCCTACTTGTTTTCATGTCTTACAGTAAGTGTTAAGGATACATTTAGGGGTGTAGCATCCATTATGATGGTATATACATGACAGTTGATATACAGTATAATCAATTTTGACTCCCCAAGTGACTGTGGTGAATCCAAGGAGAACTATGCTGAAAGTTCTACCTGTAAATCAACCGCTGCACTCAAAAAGATTTTTAAACTTTGAAGGTTACATGCTGCTTTAAAAAGTGCCTACATACATGTAAAATTTCACCAAATGTTTTCAGTGTGCCTGATGTCAACATAAAGTGAAACAGGTGAGCAGCGCGCACATCTGAAGATACAGGTACTTCATTAAAATAACTGTGATTCTGCTTGAAATGTCATATTTGCTCTTAGATTAAATGCAAGTATAATTGGCAGAAACGATATGCCACTTTTGAGTGCTTTCTTTTTGTTCTTATAGTTTTTTGCGCTTTATTATGATGCAGTAACACTGACATATTGACTGATGCAGTCATGAAATCATAGACCCTCTCCTTAAAATCAGAGCACAATTGGTCAAACGAGATGCATACAGTATTAATGCATCTTTTAATACCAGGCAATAAATGGTGCACATACACACAGCGGGAGAGTAAGAGAGAGAGAGTGAAGTGAAAACTGATGCACTAGTTTAAAATTGTTTCTTGTTTCTTTTTTATCTGTCAAAATAACAACAGCATTTGGAATTATCTGTCAACGTTTCAAAAAATCGGTAAATGGTGGAGACTTTTCGGTTAATGCAACCCCTGGTTTTGATATTTAGACCTAAAACAGCTAATCAAATGTATTAATATCCACATAATATTATCACATAACTTTGAACTGAGCTTAAAGCAAATATTATTTATTTTATTATTTAATAAAAAATATTACATTACAAATTATGTTATCTGCATAACAATTTGAGAGAAAAGTTTAACCGAAAAATTAACATTCAAATTTCTGAATTTCTTGGTAGGGTACAATGGGGTTAAAGGCCTCCGGGCTAAAAGGCACTTTTGATTTTATTTTCTCACAAAAAAATGAATAGCAACAAAAACTACCACAGTACTTTCCTCAACACCTGTTTTTCACTATGCACTGCAAAATTTTCCTGATTCATGAGGTCATCACGTGTAATGTGTAGAGGTTGATTTTGAGGTAATTTTATCTAACATTAAATAAATGAATATAGTTAATGAGAATCCCAGAAATTATCACATTTGTTTTGAGACAAAGATAAGTATTTGTAATTTTTAGTTTTGTTCAAGGTGGTTAAATAATATATATATATATATGTAAATAACTGCCCAATAAGTGAAAGAATTGTATAAAAATAAAAAAATCTCCTAGTTGCAAAATCCCATTAAAGACCCACTCTAATTGAGGGACTATATTTCTTATGAAGAATGTTCAAAGCGGGCTCACATTGAATAGAGATGAATTTGTTTATAGAACATTTGAGAGGTTATGAATGCTAAATGTGTTTGTAATCAACAGGAGATGACCCTACTGTTAACAAAAATGGGGTATGAACTGACAAAGAGCATGCACTGAAGCCTGATTCCCAATATGCCCAGTAATGCTTTGGGAGATGTGGCATGCTTAATTCTGGGTGCATTTGTTTTATTTCTCCTGTCAAAGCACTGTTTGTAGAAGGAAGTCAGAGGGGCATGTGGATCATGTAACAGCCTCACACTGATCCATATCTACAGCTAGCCAGGAAATGGAGGACTCAAATATATTGTGTTGTGTATGGGTTGAAGCCTCAGTAGTAAAGAATTGTGCACAATGATTAAGCTCTTTAACACACAAGAAGTGCCAATATAAAAACCGTTCTCTACTACAGGAATGCTAAATTGTCGGTTTTGGTTTGAAAATGTATGGCATAGTGCCAGGCAGGAAAGCTACAGCCCCTCAGGATTTGTCAAATTTGTTACTTTCTGTGTTGAGCATGTGTCTGTAACATTCACCTTGTCCCGTTTTGCCCTTACCTCTTCTTTGCCCATTTCGTCCCGTATTTAACTCCACAGTCCCCTTGTTAGCGTGCACGTTCCCTGTTATTAGTTTCACCTGCACCCGCCCCCTCTGGCTCTCACGCTCGCTCACATTCATCAGAGTATTAGTTTCACCCGCACTCGTTCTAATCACTAGATTATTAGTCTCACCTGCACTGTTCGTTTTCCCCTGTTTATACGCTGCCCTTTCATCTCACTCTTGTTGGTTATTGTTTAGTGTACCCCTTCGCTTTGCCAGCTCTAGTGTTCCCCTAGTATCCCCTGTCTCTTCCTCTCGCTTGTCTCGCCCTTTGATATACTCTGATTCCCCGGCTTCGACCTAACGCTCCCCTGGACTACTCTTCTGTGGATTTGCCCCTTTTGATATTTACTGATTTCCGGCTCGACCTTACGCTCCGCTTGACTACGCTTCTCTGGATTTGCCCTTTGTACTGTTGCCTGCTTTTTCAATAAAGCAGTTTTACCCCGACATTGTGACTGTCTCAACTTGTGTACGTTACATAATAACCAACCCTACAGAACAGTCACAATGGATCCCCCGGTGGATTTTCACAGCTCACTAGAGCGGATTTTCACGGCACGTTCTGCGCGAGGATCTACGTTTGGGAGGCATGACCGAGCGCTCGTGGCCCAGGGGCAGCAGGTACGTACTATTTCCAATTCATTTCACCCTGTTCCGCCTGTGTCTGTCCCTGAGCCCGTTGATGCACTCAACGCATCCGCGAGCGCCGTAAGCTTTCCACACCCGGAGAGGTTTGATGGCTCTTCGGACGCTTGCCAAGGGTTTTTTATGCAGGGCAGCGGTTTTAGAACTTTAAACTGTGCCCTTAACATTATGGACCCAGCGGCCCAACTCTTGGTTTTGGCGTCAGGGAGTCAACCCTTGGAGGCTTATGTGGTTGACTTTTGTGCCCTGGCTAACCAGGTGAACTTTGATGAGGTGGCTCTGAAAGACATTTTTCAATGTGGACTGAATGAGCCAACCTCCTTGTTCATGCCTGGTAGTCGCTGCTCCCTCAACCTGGCTCAATTTATTGACCTCGCCCTACTGTTCACTTGTTCCTCATTTACTGTGGGGGAAGCAGACACTGAACCAGAGTTCCACACCATGGCCCCAGTCTCGAAGCCTGCCACGGCCCCAGTCTCGAAGCCTGCCACGGCCCTAGTCTCGAAGCCTGCCACGCCCCCAGTCTCGAAGCCTGCCACGGCCCCAGTCTCGAAGCCTGCCATGGCCCTAGTCCCGAAGCCTACCAAGGCCAGCAAGCCAGCGCCCACGCCTGCCACGGTCAGCGAGCCAGCACCTGTAGCCTCGACCGTCCCAGAGCCAGCGCCTGTAACCTCGACCGTCCCCATGGCCACGCTCCCTGTTGGCCGAAGGAGAAAGAGAAGGAAGAGGGCACCTTCTCCCCAGTCTCGTCTTGTGCTCAAGACCACAGAGGTTCCCTCAGAGTCTTCCACGGCTCTGCCGGCCTCTGCTCCGCCCTCAGAGTCTTTCACGGCTCTACCGGCCTCTGCTCCGCCCTCAGAGTCTTCCACGGCTCTGCCGGCCTCTGCTCCGCCCTCAGAGTCTTTCACGGCTCCACCGGCCTCTGCTCCGCCCTCAGAGTCTTCCACGGCTCTGCCGGCCTCTGCTCCGCCCTCAGAGTCTCCCACGGCTCTGCTGGCCCCTGTTTCGCCCTCAGAGTCTTCCACGGCTCTGTTGGGCTCTGCTCCACCTTCAGAGTCCTCCAGGGCTCCGCCTCTCGGGTCTCCCAGGGCCCCGCCTCTCGAGCCTCCCAGGGCTCCTCCTCTCGAGCCTCCCAGGGCTCTGCCTCTCAAGTCTCTCGAGCCTCCCAGGGCTCTTCCTCCCGAGCCTCCCCGGGCTCCGCCTCTCAAACCTCTCGAGCCCCTCAGGGCTCAGTCTCTCGAGTCTTTCAGGGCTCCCCCTCCACTCAAGCCTCTCAGGGCTTCGTCTCTCGAGTCTTTCAGGGCTCCTCCTCCACTCGAGCCTCTCAGGGCTCCGTCTCCCGAGTCTTTCAGGGCTCCTCCTCCTCTCGAGCCTCTCAGGGCTTCGTCTCTCGAGTCTTTCAGGGCTCCTCCTCCCCTCAAGCCTCTCAGGGCTTCGTCTCTCGAGTCTTTCAGGGCTCCTCCTCCTCTCAAGCCTCTCAGGGCTTCGTCTCTCGAGTCTTTCAGGGCTCCTCCTCCTCTCAAGCCTCTCAGGGCTTCGTCTCTCGAGTCTTCCAGGGCTCCTCCCCTCTCAAGCCTCTCAGGGCTTAGTCTCTCAGTCTTCAGGACTCCTCCCCTCTCAAGCCTCTCAGGGCTCGTCTCCGAGTCTTTCAGGGCTCCTCCTCCTCTCAAGCCTCTCAGGGCTTCATCTCTCGAGTCTTCCAGGGCTCCTCCTCCTCTCGAGCCTCTCAGGGCTCCGTCTCTCGAGTCTTCCAGGGCTCCTCCTCCTCCCAAGCCTCTCAGGGCTCCGTCTCTCGAGTCTCTCATGGCTCTCCCCCTCAAGCCTCTCAAGCCTTCCAACGCTCCACCTCTAGAGCCTCTCGAGTCTTCCACTGCCTCTTGGCTCCCCTCGAGCCTCCACTCCACGAGCTCCCGCCTCTCCAGAGCCTCCAGCTCACTGGCTCCACCTCCCGAGCCTCCCACGGCTCTCCTCCCAGAGACTCCAGGGCTTTCTAGGGCTCCGCCCCTCGAGCCTCCTACGGCTCCGCCTCCCGAGCCTCCTACGGCTCCCCCTCCAGAGCCTCCTATGGCTCCACCTCCCGAGCCTCCTACGGCTCTGCTCCCAGAGACTCCAGAGCTTTCTAGGGCTCCGCCTCTCGAGCCTCCTACGGCTGTGCTCCCAGGGACTCCAGAGCCTTCTAGAGCTCCGCCTCCCGAGCCTCCTACGGCTCTACCCCCAGAGACGACAGAGCCTGCCAGGTCTTCGCCTCAGAAACCTCCCACGGCGCCATCTCCCTTGGCTCCGCCTCCAGAGCCTTCCAGGTCTTCGCCCCTAAAGCCTCCTTCGGCTCCACCTCCAGAGCCTTCCAGGCCTCCGCCTCTAGAGCCTCCCACGGCGCCACCGTCATTGGCTCCACCTCCTGAGCCTTCCAGGCCCCCGCCTCTAGAGCCTCCTACAGAGCCGCCTCCATCGGCTCCGCCGCCAGAGCCTTCCAGGTCTCCGCCTCTAGAGCCTCCTGCGGCACCACCTCCCTCTGCCCTGTCTCTTGGGCCCCCTATGGCACCGGCTCCTGAGCCCCCCGAGCCTTCCTCGGCACCGCCTCCTCAGTCTCTCAGTGCTCCGCCTGCCGAGTCTCCCACGGCTCCGCCTTCCAGGACTCCATCTCCCAAGTCCTCCATGGCCCGCCTTTCACGGCTCCGCCCCCGGAAACCCTTCTTGGTTCTGCCAGCTCCCCCAGTAACCGTTCCTCTTCCTGACCCTCTTCCTGTCCTGTGGCCTTTTCCCTGGCCTCCTGACCCTCTTCCTGTCCTGTGGCCTCTTCCCTGGCCTCCTGACCCTATTCCTGTCCCGTGGCCACCTCCCAGGTCTCCTAGTCTAGTCCCTGTCCTGTGGTCACCTTCCAGGCCCCCGGACCCAGTCCCTGTCCTACAGTCGCCTTCCAGGCCCCTTGACCCAGTCTCTGCCCTATGGCTGCCCCCCAGATCTCCTGGCCACCCGCCTTTCCGCTATGTTCCCCCAGACCTTGCCTTGAACTGCCCATTGACCCCGTGGACTGTTTCATTTCCCTTTGTGCCCTTGTGGACATTCTTATTGCCCCTCGTTGCCCCCTTGGACTGCCTGTCTGCCCCTCGTTGCCCTCTTGGACTTCCTGCCTACCCTCTGTGTCCCTTGGCTGCCCTCATTTTGTTTTTGGGTTTTTGTGGGTTTTCCGTTCTGGGGTTTTGTTCGTTGGGATCATCTGGTATCCGATCCCTTGAGGGGGGGCTATGTAACATTCACCTTGTCCCGTTTTGCCCTTACCTCTTCTTTGGCCATTTCGTCCCGTATTTAACTCCACAGTCCCCTTGTTAGCGTGCACGTTCCCTGTTATTAGTTTCACCTGCACCCGCTCCCTCTGGCTCTCGCGCTCACTCACATTCATCAGAGTATTAGTTTCACCCGCACTCGTTCTAATCACTACATTATTAGTCTCACCTGCACTGTTCGTACTCTTCTGTGGATTTGCCCCTTTTGATATTTACTGATTTCCCGGCTTCGACCTTACGCTCCGCTTGACTACGCTTCTCTGGATTTGCCCTTTGTACTGTTGCCTGCTTTTTCAATAAAGCAGTTTTACCCCGACATTGTGACTGTCTCAACTTGTGTACGTTATAGTGTCACTGGTTGATAGAGAAAATAGCTCAGTTACGTGAAGCATAACCCTGGTTCCCTGAGTGAGAACGAGACTCTGTGTAGTCGCATTGGGACACGCCCTGAGTGTCAAGTGGTCTGAAACCCTTATACAATCACACCACTTTATTGGCTGATGGCACATAAGCAACGCTGCTAGGAAGCTACGTCACAGGCTCCATAAAGGTGCTCGCTTCACACCATCAAGTCAGAGTTTCTGCATTCCACATGTCTGGCCTGGAGAAATGCTGCCCTGAGCCTGAGACAACATGTCTGTTCTGACTGGAATCTCCCAAGGCACTTTCTCCAAGAGAGACCAGAGTCAAAAACCATACTTAACAAAAGCCGAACCTGATCCTCTCGAACTCTCTGCAGAACTGCATACAGCAGATTGATCAGTGGAAGCATGTAAAGATGCGTTGTTGGCCACTGATGTACCAGCACATTGATGCCCAGCGGTACCGGAGGTGACAGCGAAAACCAGAGGGGACAGTGTGACGTTTCGCTCAAAGCGAAAAGATCCACTTCCGCTTTGCCAAATCTTCTCAAGATTTGTTCAATAATCAATGAATGTAATGTCCACTCTCTAGTCATCAAGCCCTGTCTGGACAGAAGATCCCAAATTCAACCGGCCAGGAACATGCAAGGCTCGTAGAGACCACACATTGTCCTGTGCCCACAGAATAATATACCATGCCAGCTTCAGCATGGCATGAGAACACACTATTCCCTGGCGATTGATATAGGGGACCATCATCCTGTTTTCTGACCGGATAAGGAAGTGGTATCCCCTGAATCACCAGGAGGAAAGGACACAAATGTCCATGTGTAAACTCTACAGGAGAACGTCTAGCCGAATCCGGGGAGAGTGATAGAGAGAACAGTAGGTCAGCCTGCTTCTCATGTCCCATCTCCTCGGTGTCCGCACCAGCCTTCGAGGCGAGCCTTTCACGGAGTGTACTGATGTTCATTAAATCACACTGTGGGCAATCCAAACCCTCCAAAGTGGCCTCCACATGGCGAAAAACCAGACACATGCCCTGGGAATCTTCACTGACGATGAACTGCGTTCAAGTAGGTAAGCACTTCCTAAATTCCATTCTGTGTTACCACTCAAAAGGGAGAATAGTAATGATCCTTGCTTTGATGTGAGTCATTGGTACAACATGGGCCAGACGAGATTGTGCACTGAAGAACAGAAAATCTGACTCGATGGCATGATGATGGCATGCGCCTTTGTGAAGCCTGTGACGTAGTTCCCTAGGGTGTTGCTTAAGCACCATCAGCCAATAAATTGGCGTGATTGTATAAGGGCTTCAAACCACTGACACTCAGAGCGTGTCCCAATGCAACTACGCAGCTCAAGTTCCTATGAAGGGGAACTGTACAAAGGCCAGAGGTGAAGAGATAACATTTCCTCACAACTGCAAACATAATGCCACTTCACAGCAAAATATGCACAGTAAAGGACTGTTACTCTTAACCCAATAAAAGAAACATGCAGTATCAAAAGTTCCTCTCTATTGGAAAGTTCCAGCTGGCATTTGATCCAAGAATGACTTGAAGGGTTGGAGCCATGTTGTGTTTAAAGAACCAGCAAATGCACTTTTCTTATTACTGGATTTCCATTCCTACCTCATCAGCACAGGTTCAGCACTAGTTCAGAGGAACCTCCCAATCACAAACCAGGTGTTTTTTGACAAAACAAAGTGCCTTGGCAATGACGAAAGAGCAGTTCCATGAGGGAATGACCAAAGACGGTGGGGGAAGAGTGGGATCACACACTACAGTAGGCAAACTGTCTTATAGATGATTATCATTGACAGAATGGAGTATTAAATAAGTTACATTTTGGCAGCCACCTAGACTTTCAAATACAAAAACATTTCTTCAACCAAGTGACCCTTTTTAACAGTGAACAGTCCAATGTTCAACAAACATCCTGTTAGACAAGAAATAGCACAGCTTGGGCATGATATTATTTCTAGATGATGCAGACCTCAACAGCCAGTATATCATGTCAAGCTGTTAGCTTGACTCACGGATTTATATCTTGGCTAATGTTTTACATATTGCCGCTTTTCAAGCTTATCCAAACCAGACTTATTAAGTCATAATAGACAAGTAAATGTCAGGCAAATTACCAAATTACATCAAAAGAACAACAATGTTGCAGTCAGCACTGAGAGAGGACTTTTATTAGCTTTAATCAGTCATTACCTCCCCTATATTTACTCGTGGGGAGCAGAAAAAGGCTTGGTGATACTCACAGTGCCGAGAATATGCAATGTGTGTGGGATGGAGCATCGCCTATTTAGTTCTTTCACAAAGATGCCAGTTCGCCAGAACTTTTCACAGAACCATCTCCCCAGACCAATGAAAACAACATGCCTCCACACTAAAAGAGGCAGGAAAATAAATGTTACAGTTTTTCTCCATTACTGCGGCTTGGGCAAAAGGGTGCACAGTGTTCCCAGGATTGCTTGAGATGTGGAACGGAGAAGGAAAAAACGTATTAGAGGAACCAAGAAGAAAAGGTTGAATTGAAAAAATAAACTAAGACAATCCTTTACAGAAAAAGGGTGAAGATGGAATTCATATGGTCAATTGCTTAGCATAACTGTGCAACCTTGACATTGTGCATACACACACTGTCATGTAGTTTTAACTATGAGTTCATGTACTTGTCATTAAAGAACTAGGTTTTTAAAAGTTTTTGAAGGAATTGACCCTTCCCTGTGCTCCGTAACCCTTGGTTACTGTTGCTCACTCTGACAAGCTTTGCAGAACTTTCCATGGGATTGAATGGGAGATTGGCTAAATATTCTCATAAATGGAATTCATAATATTCTTACATGGTCTGGAATGAAGAGTGGCAATTAAAAGCATATTTATTAGTTTTTTTGTAAAAGTATTCCTTAAATTATAAAGTAACTTGATTAGATAACTGTGGAGACTGTGAATAAGAATTGAGGCAAATGATTATTACAGTCACTTGAAAAAAGAGAAACGTAATTGAACAGCAATTACACAGCTGATACCACACGTGTAAGTGAACAGAACACCTCATAACGTCTAAAAACACCCACTATATTGCTGTGAACTCTTTATTTACTATTGCCTTTACTGAGACCTGAATCAATACATAAATTAATTAATGTTAAGTTATTAGCTTAAGTTTACCTTGGAGCAAATGTAGGTGTCCTGTGTTGTGCTGATGTGATGTTAATTTAGGAATGAGGAATGACACAGTTTAATCCATAACTCTTCTTGAGATTTATTTAAAGATAAAACACTGCATGTATCCTCAATAGGTACCTCGTGTCACTATTACACAGCAACAATGTTTTTGTTTTTTACGTTTTGGATCAATTCTATAAAATTACACTTAAAACTTCTAAAACACACATGACTCCAATAGAATCATGTTGTTAGATCCAGAAGAATGCCAAACATTTTGGAAACTCCTTTATGCATTTCAAGATATGAGAAATCAAACATAGTGGACACGTTGTTTTTTTTTTTTTTTCAATTACTTTCTTAATTGAAAGTGCACTTTTTCCCTTGAAGCCTGCATGCTCTGCATCTATTGCAAGAAGGATTGTGTAATCTGAGACAGTATCTGTATTACATTAGGTATAAATACATTAATGATAATCGATCTTTTAATTCTGTAATCAATGCATTGAAATTTCTGTCATATTGATGCATCGCAGTGCATCAATGCATTTTTACACTCGAATACTAGGGTGTTGCTAATGTAGGTGGTTTTCAGGGTTTTCTGCATGGCTGCTAGGGGGTTGCTAGGTTGTTACTAGGGTGTTCTGGTTGGCTGCCATAGATCTCTATACGTAGATAGATACCCTATTAGCAGCTGTTTATATGGGCAGTGATTTGTCGGCACATCTGCCATATTGGATAGGACAAGAGCCATCAGTCAACATATGCTGGAGTGGTGGTCTAAAGCACATAACTGGTAAACTGGTAATCAGAAGGTCGCTGGTTCGATCCCCACAGCCACCACCATTGTGTCCTTGAGCAAGGCACTTAACTCCAGGTTGCTCCGGGGAGATTGTCCCTGTAATAAGTGCTCTGTAATTCGCTTTGGATAAAAGCATCTGCCAAATGCATAAATGTAAATTGTAAATTTCAATTGAATTTACAGTTCTGGTTGACTTCCTGTTCCAGTTGCTGCCGGCATGCTGCAGGAGTGTTTGTAGCTTGCTAGCCTGCTTAGCATTTCTTTTTTATTCTTATACGTTCACCGTTTTATCCTTTGCCATTTTACTGCAGCTTTGGGTTTTCCCACATTTGTACTGTTTCAACTGTGTGTATTTTACCGCACGCACCCGTTTTCTCTCTTTTTTCTTTTCCCGCTTGTCTACATCTCGCATCTTGACTACATGCATTTTCTCCACTGTGTTTTACATGGATAATAATATCAATCTTAAACATCTGCTGATCAGGAACCACATCGAACTACACTCACCTAAAGGATTATTTGGAACACTTGTTCAATTTCTCATTAATGCAATTATCTAATCAACCAATCACATGGCAGTTGCTTCAATGCATTTAGGGGTGTGGTCCTGGTCAAGACAATCTCCTGAACTCCAAACTGAATGTCAGAATGGGAAAGAAAGGTGATTTAAGCAATTTTGAGCGTGGCATGGTTGTTGGTGCCAGACGGGCCGGTCTGAGTATTTCACAATCTGCTCAGTTATTGGGATTTTCACGCACAACCATTTCTAGGGTTTACAAAGAATGGTGTGAAAAGGGAAAAACATCCAGTATGCGGCAGTCCTGTGGGCGAAAATGCTTTGTTGATGCTAGAGGTCAGAGGAGAATGGGCCGACTGATTCAAGCTGATGCAAGAGCAACTTTGCCTGAAATAACCACTCGTTACAACCGAGGAATGCAGCAAAGCATTTGTGAAGCCACAACACACACAACCTTGAGGCGGATGGGCTACAACAGCAGAAGACCCCACGGGGTACCACTCATCTCCACTACAAATAGGAAAAAGAGGCTACAATTTGCAAGAGCTCACCAAAATTGAACAGTTGAAGACTGGAAAAATGTTGCCTGGTCTGATGAGTCTCGATTTCTGTTGAGACATTCAGATGGTAGAGTCAGAATCTGGCGTAAACAGAATGAGAACATGGATCCATCATGCCTTGTTACCACTGTGCAGGCTGGTGGTGGTGGTGTAATGGTGTGGGGGATGTTTTCTTGGCACACTTTAGGCCCCTTAGTGCCAATTGGGCATTGTTTAAATGCAACGGCCTTCCTGAGCATTGTTTCTGACCATGTCCATCCCTTTATGGCCACCATGTACCAATCCTCTGATGGCTACTTCCAGCAGGATAATGCATCATGTCACAAAGCTCGAATCATTTCAAATTGGTTTCTTGAACATGACAATGAGTTCACTGTACTAAAATGGCCCCCACAGTCACCAGATCTCAACCCAATAGAGCATCTTTGGGATGTGGTGGAACAGGAGCTTCGTGCCCTGGATGTGCATCCCACAAATCTCCATCAACTGCAAGATGCTATCCTATCAATATGGGCCAACATTTCTAAAGAATGCTTTCAGCACCTTGTTGAATCAATGCCACGTAGAATTAAGGCAGTTCTGAAGGCGAAAGGGGGTCAAACACAGTATTAGTATGGTGTTTCTAATAATCCTTTAGGTGAGTGTACATCGATATCAAACACTCGCCACTCAAGAATAACCATAACATATATATATATATATATAACAGTGAGCCTGGTTTCTCCCAAGATTCTTTTTCTCCATTAACCAACATCTTACGGAGTTCCTCGTCTGTCGCTCACTTCGACGTTGTGTCGAAGAAGCGACACTAGGGGTCTCTCTTGAGCGCCTTTTGCATCTCTGATCTATGAGAAAAGGCCAATGAGAAATTGGCAGAGATAATTTGCATGTCCCACCCCCGGACATACGGGTATAAATGAGGGGAAATGCATCTGTTTCGGGTTAGCGGGTAAGAAGACCACTCCATCTCCCGGTGGAGGGCTGGGAGGAGAATCCTTTGTTGAATTTAATTCATTTGCCCCACATTCTCAATAAAAGAGATATTTCCTTTATCTCTGGGTTGCCTGGCCTGCAAATGCCATTCTCACGGCACTCTGCCGCCACACCTCAACAGTCCCGGCACACTAGACGCGGACCTTTTGCCTTCAGCCCCTTGACTGTTCCCCGACTGGCTGGTTCTGACGAGTCCAGAGGACGCCTCTACGGGACCTCCTCCTCAGTCACTAACCCGCCCCCTGCCGGGTGTGCAGAGCAAGGTAAGTGCTTCGAGTCTTCTCTCAGCACCAGAGCCTCGGGACATATCCTTGCCTCCCGACGCCACATTACCTGCTCCGCCCCGCTGCGAAGCCCCGCCAGGTACGTCAAAAATAACCGCCCCCTTAGTGCCCCTAGCTCGGAGTTTGGATGCGTGGCTCTCACTTCCCAATCCGTTATGCTGGCTAGCCAGGTCCATTCGACTCGTTTACGCAATTCAATTTTCCAGATCCCCCCACCCCCTCCCTGCAAACATGCCAAAACATGCCGAACCCGGCGAACATGCTAAAACTCTGTGCGTGGAAATCCCGACTCTCTCTAAGATGCGATGGAGCTTGTCCCTCCAACTGAGATGAAGAAGGGTTTCTACAGCCCTTACTTCATCGTACCCAAGAAAGGCGGCAGCTTACGACCGATCTTGGACTTGCGAGTTTTGCACAAACTCCCGTTCAAACTGCTCATGCAAAAACACATTTTAACTTGCGTCCATAATCTAGATCGGTTCGCAGCGGTAGACCTGAAGGACGCGTACTTCCACGTCTCGATATTGCCTCGAAATGAACCCTTCTTACAGTTCGACGGACAGGCGTATCAGAACAAGGTCCTCCCCTACGGCATGTCCCTGTCCCCTCGCGTCTTTACGAAGGTCGCAGAGGCAGCCCTTGCCCCGCTTCGGGAAGCTGGCATCCGCATACTCAACTACCTCGACGACTGGCTCATCCTGACCCACTCCCGAGAGTTACTATGCGCCTACAGGGACCAGGTGCACAGGCACCTCAGCCGTTTAGGGCTTCAGGTCAACTGGGAAAAGAGCAAGCTCACCCAGGTTCAGAGAATCTCTTTTCTCGTCATGGCTCAATGTCAGCGCGCCTCACCAATGAGCTGAAATGCCTTCCGCTTCTATGTATGAATATCATTGGTTGGCTGCTAGGTTTCTAGGTGGTAGCTAGAATGTTCTGGGTTGTTGCTATGTGGCGATTTGGGTTGTTTTGGATGGTAGCTAGGCAGTTGCTTACTAGTTACAGTCAAAAGTGCATCTATAATGTTCAGGCCCTTCAATCAATAAAAGTCTAGGTGAAAATTGTACATCAGACCATTTATAAAAACAAGCCACATGATTTGAGGTATCATTCATGTCAGTCAAATTGACAAGCACCTTAATAAGCACCACTAATTCAGTTGAGCACATTTATTATAGGCATGTAATCCTAATGTTGGTCTCAGCAGTGATATATTATCACCAGGCACCAGCACTGTGCTTACAGATGATGATTTTGATAATTATTTAAATTTGAACTATCCAAATGACTATAAATGAAGAATGCATTGTTGGTGAAGATGTGGCACAAGATGGGCACAAGATCCCACTGTTGAGGGCTACAGGCCCAGACATGTCCTTCTCTCACCATAGTAAGACGCAACAGGAGTGAGTGTGTCATAGATTTGCTATATGATATCAAAAAGTGTAGGTATTCTAACCATCCCAATGTTGTAGTGACTGAAAGTTCAGCTCTTCACTGCAATAGATTGTTTGGGGTCCCCAGTATCATTCATGTCATATCTTTGGCAACTGTTTTTATGCTAATATTATTTGTATTAAAATGTTCATCCCTCAATACCTGAAAGTGATTATGGTTATTTATCAACATTTATTTTGTTTAAATTGTTTAGTATTACTAGCCACTTAAAAGATGTATTGTGCTAATAACACTTGTTAAAGTTGCAAGGATAAGTTAATAATTTTAGTGATGACAAAGTTTATTCTTTTGTTCACAAGCAGCCTTTGTTGTTGCTGCAGGAGAGACCACCGGGTTAGCAGGGAGCAGTCAGAGCACAGAAAGACAAGAGGTGTCTGATGGCAGGCTGTGATAAGCAGGTAAGCCTCTGCCTCTCACCATATAGTCAGCAGGTCCAGACAGATCAGTGGTGAAAGAGATGTACGCATGTGATAGAAGCAGAAGAAAACAAAACATTCATCTTCAGCCGCAGAAAGAAGCAAATATAGTGTGTAACTAAATGTGCTTTGTAAACAGTTTTTTGTCTTTAACATATCAAGGGGTATAAAAAGAGAAATTACATTTAAGTTAAAGTAGGCCTATGGGTACTTTGTCAATGTGTTACCCTCTTACTCCATAAAGTTAAAGTATCTAGTCAAAAACATTTCCAATTTTATGTATTTAAAGGGATAGTCCACTCATAAAATGAAAATGTTGTCAACATTTACTCACCCTCATATTTTTTCCATGGAACACAAAAGAAGATGCTAGGCAGAATGAAAGAGACTGAACATTTGACTATTCACTCTCATTGTATGGAACAAAATATGTAATGAAACTGAAAGTTGACTGAGGCAGTTCGTCCATAACATTCTGCCTAACATCCATTTTTGTATTTCACAGAAGAAGAAAAAAAGTCATAGGGTTTTAAAACAACATAGAAGTGATTCAATTATGACAGAACTCTATTTTTTATGTTAACTTTTCAAAAGAATAGTTCACCCAAACAATTTAAATGATCTTATCTCTGGACTCTGGACTTCCTGTTGCTGATGGCACGCTGCACAAGAGTTTGCTGTGTTTGCATATGTTTGTTTGTAGCCTGCTTAGGCTGCTTAGCATTGCTAATTCTTATTCTCAAACATCATCGTTATATTCATCGTTATATCCCTTGTCATTTTACCGCGTTTCAGGTTTTTCCACTTTTCTACTGTTTCATCTGCGTGTATTTTACCTGTTGCAGCTGGCACCTAGCTAGAGTCTGTGTTTGTAGCCTGCTTGTTATTTAGCATCACTTATATATCTTTTTTCAGCCTTTAATCCCTAACATCTGCCATTTTTAAGCACACATCGGGTTTTCCCTCGTATTATTCTCTTATCGCGATTCAACTGCACGCATATTCCACCTGCATCCGCGTTCTATTTTTATCGCGATTAAACTGCGTGCATATTTTTCAGCGCGCACCCGTTTTTTTCTCCTCTGCGGTCACAGATTACTGCATCGGTTTAAAAGCACTGCTTATCAAGTACAACCAACAACAACAACAAACAATTGCATGAGGGATTCACATCAATCTCAAACCCTCACCGCTCAGGAACAACCAACAACAAACAATTTGCAGTAAGTCATGGCATCTTCCTGCAGCCACTATTGTTAATTGCATTTCGGGGGCCAGAGCGTCTGACATCAAATTACAAGTGCTGGCTAATGCCATATGTAGATTTTCTAAAATTGTTATCCATGTCAGCACTAACGATGTACGGCTTCGCCAGTTGGAGATCACTAAAGATAATGTTAAAGAGGTGTGCAAATTTGCAAAAACTATGTCAGACACTGCAATATGCTCTGGTCCCCTCCCTGCTCGTCATGGTGACGAGGTTTATAGTAGATTAGTGTCACTGAATGGCTGGATGTCTGAGTGGTGTCTGAAGAAAAAAATAGGATTTATAGACAATTGGAAGAGTTTTTGGGGTAGACCTGACCTGCTAAAGAGAGACGGACTCCATCCCTCCAGGGAAGGTGTCGCTCTCCTCTCTAGTCATTTGGCTCATAGTCTTAATAATGATAGTGTTTGACTAACTGGGGCCCAGGTCAGGAAGCAGACAAACTGGTTACTCCAGACATCTGCTAGCTGCCTTGAGATGTCACACAGGTCACATAAACTACAACACATAGAGACTGTATCACCTAGATATCTCATAGAGACTGTGTCTGTTCCCCTAACTACCAAACACAATACCCTCACTAAATAATTTAGAAAAAATTTGATTAAGGTCAAACTTGAACAAAACAAACAAATTAAAAATACACCTCATATAAAAATAGGGCTACTAAACATTAGATCTCTTTCTACCAAAGCACTAATTGTTAATTAAATGATTACAGATCATAGATTGGACGCTTGGCTGAAACCTGGCTTAAACCGGATGAACATATTAGTTTAAATGAATCTACTCCCCCAGGTTATTGTTAAAAACGTCTGAAGGGTCGAGGAAGAGATGTTGCTACAATTTACAGTGAAATTTTTGGTGTTACTCAGAGGACAGGATATAAATGTAAGTCTTTTGAACTAATAATGCTTAATATGACACGACAGATATAAATAAACAATCTCTGTCGTCCTTTGTCTACAATGTATACAGGTGAAACTCGAAAAATTAGAATATCGTGCAAAAGTTCATTAATTTCAGTAATTCAACTTAAAAGGTGAAACTAATATATTATATAGACTCATTACAAGCAAAGTAAGATATTTCAAGCTTTTATTTGATATAATTTTGATGATAATGGCTTACAGCTTATGAAAACCCCAAATTCAGAATCTCAGAAAATTACATGAAATCAATAAAAAAAAAAGGATTTTAAATACAGAAATGTCGGCCCTCTGAAAAGTATAATCATGCATATGTACTCAGTACTTGGTTTGGGCCCTTTTTGCATTAATTACTGCCTCAATGCGGCGTGGCATGGATGCTATCAGCCTGTGGCACTGCTGAGGTGTTATGGAAGACCAAGATGCTTCAATAGCGGCCTTCAGCTCTTCTGCATTGTTTGGTCTCATGTCTCTCATCTTTCTCTTGGCAATGCCCCATAGATTCTCTATGGGGTTCAGGTCAGGCGAGTTTGCTGGCCAATCAAGCACAGTAATACCATGGTCATTGAACCAGGTTTTGGTACTTTTGGCAGTGTGGGCAGGTGCCAAGTCCTGCTGGAAAATGAAGTCAGCATCTCCATAAAGCTTGTCTGCTGAAGGAAGCATGAAGTGCTCTAAAATGTCCCGGTAGATGGCTGCGTTGACTCTGGACTTAATAAAGCACAGTGGACCAACACCAGCTGATGACATGGCTCCCCAAACCAACACAGACTGTGGAAACTTCACACTGGACTTCAAGCATCTTGGATTGTGTGCCTCTCCATTCTTCCTCCAGACTCTGGGACCTTGGTTTCCAAATGAGATGCAAAATTTGCTCTCATCAGAAAAGAGGACTTTGGACCACTGAGCAACAGACCAGTTCTTTTTTCTTTAGCCCAGGTAAGACGCTTCTGACGTTGTTTGTTGTTAGAGCGCTTGACAAGAGAATATGACATTTGAAGCCCTTGTCCAGGACCCGTCTGTGTGTGGTGGCTCTTGATGCAGTAACTCCAGCCTCAGTCCACTCCTTGTGAAGCTCCCCACACATTTGAATGGCCTTTTCCTGACAATCCTCTCCAGGCTATGGTCATCCCTGCTGCTTGTGCACCTTTTTCTTCCACACTTTTCCCTTCCACTTAACTTTCTATTAATGTGCTTTGATACAGCACTTTGAGAACATCCAACTTCTTTTGCAATTACCTTTTGAGGCTTTCCCTCCTTGTGGAGGGTGTCAATGATGGTTTTCTGCACAACTGTCAGGTCAGCAGTCTTCCCCATGATTGTGAATTCAACTGAACCAGACTGAGAGACCATTTAAAGGCTCAGGAACCCTTTGCAGGTGTTTAGCTGATTAGAGTGTGACACTTTGAGCCTACAATACTGAACCTTTTCACAATATTCTAATTTTCTGAGATTCTGAATTTGGGGTTTTCATAAGCTGTAAGCCATAATCATCAAAATTATATCAAATAAAGGCTTGAAATATTTTACTTTGCTTGTAATGAGTCTATATAATATATTAGTTTCACCTTTTAAGTTGAATTACTGAAATTGATGAACTTTTGCACGATATTCTAATTTTTCGAGTTTCACCTGTAGATCACCCGGGCCTTATTCTGATTTCCTTGGTGAATTTGCTAATTTTTTTATCAGATCTTCTATTTACTGTAGATAGAGCTTTAATTGTTGGTGACTTCAACATTCACATAGATAATGAAAATGATACATTGGGATTAGCATTTATCGATATTCTCAACTCTCTTGGAGTCAGACAAAATGTAACAGGACCAACTCATCGCCATAATCATACGCTAGATTTAATTCTGTCATATGGTTTTGATGTTGATAATATAGAAATTCTGCAGCAGAATGTTGACATCATTACCTCGACTCTTGTATGCTACAATCAGCTAATGTTACTCAATCTACACAACGCTATTGTTCAGGTAGAACTATTCTTTCGACCACTAAAGATAGCTTCAATAATAATCTTCCAGACATTTCCTTTAAAAATACAATTGAGTAAAAGTATGTTAGTTTTCAGTTGAAAAAATATTAAAGTACAAATTCCCCAAAATATGACTGAATTATATCATAGTCATCAAGAAGTACAATTACTGAAATACTTCACATCCCTGAACATAAAAAAATCACTTCCAACATTAGGCAGTATGAATGCATTCAAGAAAACAACCAAGATCACAGTGGACTCAGTCTATACTCTTAACAAAACATCAGGATTTTGCTCAGTCAGGTATTTTTAAATAGCTTACTGTTTAAATTTAGGATTCATATCTGGAATTACTTTGGAAAATCGAAACAACAGTCTTTTCAGCTATCATTCTCTATTAAAGCTTGCACAAACCAGATCTGTTTCCCTGAGTAAACAAAACTACAGTTTTTCCTTATTCTGCTGAAGAAGGAGAAAGCCATTCTCACAGCACATACTGTAACCACATCCTCAACCCAACAGAAGAATCTCTTTCAGGTTAGTGACAGAGCACCAGGCTTCAGACTAACAGGCAAATTTGTGGTGAACCTTTCCTGGCCCTGAGGCCGGTCCTATTAGTCTCTATGGCACCAGGCAGTCCATGAAGACACATCAGGCTCTTTTTTGTTTTCAGAATAGGGTCAAGAGTGCCTGTCCTCAACAACTTGAAGGAGGAGCAATGAGACATTCATGTAACCCCTTTTTGGCAAACATATGGGTCACATAATATTTGGTTCTAGGCATTTCGATTTACCTGATCATACCATCAACAAACAGATTTAACATTAGGCCTCTTTGTTGAGACTGGATTTAATTTACTTCCCATGTAAACATAAAATAATGTTCTCTACAGGACTCTAAAAAAACTCAGCTTCCCCTAGATCCTCTAGACCGTTGTCTACATGACTCCTACAGTCTCAGCTTCCTCTAGATCATTGTTTCTCAATCCTTTTCTTTATCATAAACACTACACATGTTGAATGCCTCCCTTATTTGACACACTCAATTCTGATCATGGAACACTCTACTTATTAACTAATCAGTAGAAGAAACAGGCATGTTTGGTAAAGAAGACATCCAAAATGTGTAGTGTTAGCAGTTCTCCAGGAAATTATTGAGAAACACAGATATCTATATCTAGATCTGTCTTTACATGACTCCGACCTTCCCAGCTTCCTTTAGATCTCCTAGAACTTCATAAGAAGGGCTCCCACATTCTCAGCTTTCTCTAGATCCCTCGGAACTTAATCTACATGACTCCTACATATTCAGTTTCCTCTAGAACCTCTAAAACTCCATCTACATGACTCCCATAGTCTCAGTTCCCTCTAGATCCTCAATAACTTCCTCTGCATGACTCCCACAGTGTCAGCTTCCTCTAAATAACCACAGAACTTCCTCTGCATTACTCACACAGTCTTAGCTCCCTCTAAATCTTCTAGAACGTCCTCAACATGACTCCCACAGTCTCATCTACTTGTAGATCCTCCACAACTTCCTCTATGTGAATCCTACAGTCATTCCTCCCTCTAGATCTTCTAGAACTTCTTCTACATTACTGCCACAGCCTCAACTCCCTCTAGATCTTCTAGAAATTCATATAAATGACTCCCAGATTCTCAGCGTCCTCTAGATCCCTCTAGTAGCATATCAAAAAGATCTGAGATCTAGCTACATATGTTTAAATTTGAAGACATGAACAGAGACATGAAAAATCATGAAGTGTGTCACATTTGGGCATGGCTCATCTGGGTGGCAGCTGAGAGATGTCAAGGATGAAGGCATTGAAAAAAGGTGTAGGATGTGGCTGTTGGCATTGGTAGGAAATGAGCCAATGTTGTTTACGTTCTTAATTCTTTTTTCCCCATTGTAGCTTCCAGGCTTTCTATTTTATTGAGTCCATAAAAACAAGGATAAATACAGCAGCATACTTTGCCAAATTGTTCCCAAACTTAAGGGTAAACTTAGTGTTCTGTGTGTTAAACCACTGAGTGGAACAATTCTCCCAGAAGACCTTGAGGTTTATGACTGATCACAAGGCTGGAGATTGTAATTTTACTCTAACACTATGAGCATCATACATATCAGCCACAGCCCGTGCATTCTAAGTTTAGGCCTTCAGTGAGATTCATGCATTAAGAAAACACAGTTTCACAATGAATAAGACACCATATGCCTAACATACATTATGTGGCAGTTAACTAATAATACCAATTGACATTTTAAAAACACATCCACACGAAAGCCAGAACCAAGGAGATCTAATACCAAGAAAAATCTCTCTTATAATATTTGAGATTTAAATTTGCTTGCAATCAATTTTGTTTTGTCAGTGTACACGGTTACTTTTCAAATCTTGATCTGACACTGAATGCTCAAGCAGCATGATGTTGCTATAACAATGCAAAAAGCACTTACCAATTAGCTTGAAGTGAAAATCAGTCAATGAATCAATCGCAGGAACATGCAGAACACCTCAGGTTTTTAAATCCATTAGGATCTCTTTCTCAACAGCAATAACAGCCGTTTTGACAGCTGACTCATCAGCAAGATCTCATGCTTTTCGCTTTCAAATTAAGTACATCACTCAAGGCCAGCTAGAGGACCTGGACTGGGACATATCTTAAAGACCACACCCACAAGAACAAATAAATCAATCTGAATGGATGATGAATCTGACAGCCTGACTTTAGATGCCTGTTCACTGCAGCGTTGAGGGATTCTGCAGAAATTCTGAAGGCCTGACGTGGTGGAGCTCAGTCTCGCGCTCTGCTTTGGCTAACGAGCATGGCTTCAGGCATGTGATTTGTGAAACAATTGTCGCATCGAGGAATAAATTCAAATTTTGTTTTGTTTTGTTTTTTGCTATTCCTTTGTAAATTAATTAGGAGCTGAATGTGATTGAAAATACATTCAAAAAGGTCAATGAGAATGAAAGGATGAAAAAATATTTATTTATTAGGCATGTTACATCAGTAGAGAAGGCTTTGCTGGCCCTGAGAAATCGCCACAGATACATAGCATTTCACATTACCCCCTGGATAAATCGACATTTTGCTTACATCTCAATAGAGTTTGTGTCTCCAAAAATGTTTAATAAGGTAACCACACTAAGGAAATCTTGTTCTCTTGAATTCTCTGCTGAATTCACCCTGCAGCCAAGAGCACCATTTCCCCTTATTTGGGAGCTTAAAGCTTTGATTCTTTGCCATATATTGTGTATTTTCCAATGCAGGCCTGTAATTATGTTGAATTATCAGGAAGCAGGGTTTCCAGTGGTTTACTGTTTTAACTATAAAAACTTTGGAACAACCTTGGAACAAACACCTTCTGAAAAGATTATCTTAATTGTTGTGTTTGTGGGCATGTTTAATACTTAAATCTCACTAAAAGTATGTTCACAACAGTCCCTGTAGACTTGGTCTTACCAAAGCCTAAATTAATTTTCAGGTCAATCTCACAAAAATATTTCCAGGTCACAATACACCCAAAATGTAACCTTGTGCAACCCTGCGTCCAAATGCATGGACGTTGTATTTTGAATTTGCTATACGTAACACATCATTTAAATGAATATAAACTGACTGAATACTGTTGACAAGACTCTAGACAGTCATTTAAAGGGTTGACTTCTACTGCACTGAGTTACGTGACACAACAGCATGCCGTTGATTTCCTTGAAGCACTCCTACAGATGCAGCACCAAAAAAGTGCCTCTGGCAAGTATGTCTTTACAATTGTTTCATTGAAACCTGTTTGTTTGTAAAGAATAGAGTAGTTCTCCTTCTGTCACTGACTCAACATTGTGTCGACTGTAGTGACACAAGGGGTCTCTTCTGAGAGCCTCACATACCTCTGAACATGAGAAAAGGCCAATGTCAAATTGGCAGACAGAATTTGCATGTACCGCCCCCGGACATGCAGGTATAAAGGGCATCAGCGAGCGTCTGTCAGACAGATTTTATTCGGAGCCGAGCAGTTGTGCAACAGCAAAGCTGAGTTCACCACTGTTCCACTCACCTCTACTGGTGATAAGCATTGCTGTTGGATCTATGGCACATTCCAGAGGCTTTCTCTTCTCTGCACGCTGTGCAGTCCATGCCCCTGGGTGCCTCGACAGTGCTTTCAATGCCTGAAAGAGTATTTCTCCTCCTAAAAGAGTTTATTTCCTCTAAAAGAGTTTGTGTTTCCACTCATAAAAGAGCAATACACAGCAGGCGTTGAACACCCTTTTCAGGACGCGTCTTTTTCAAGATGCCCTTCTGCCTCTGTGTAGTTCCTGGATGCGGTCGATTTCTCTCCACTTCGGACGGTCATAAAAGCTGCCTTGCGTGCCTGGGCTGCGATCACACGCAGGCAGCGTTTTATGAATGGTTCATGTTCTCAATGCGAGAACATAGCCATGGCAACATTGTGGTCACGGCTTTCTTTTTTCATGAGAGAAAGCCACTTCAGCCGCCCCCGCGCCATTCCTTCTTCCCACAGGATTGAGGACCTTCGGGCTGCGGTACCAACATTGTTAATAAAAGTGCACTGCGAAGCCCCACCCGGTACGTCAAATACAATCGTATAGTGCCCCTCACACAGAGCTTGGACGTCGCTATACAACCCATCACGTTGGCAAGCCGGGACTATCCGACTCAGCTACGTGATTCAGTTCGCCGGGCTACCGCCTCCTCTCAGCGGTATTCGCTCCACTGCATGCGCGGCGGAAATGCCAGCACCTTATATACAGGGGTTCGACCCTGCTACTCAGAGATGCGATAGAGCCTGTCCCTCCATCCGAGATGGAGAAGGGTCTCTACAGCCCTTACTTCATCATACCCACTGTGATGGCCATACTAGCAGCCACATATGGAAGCAACAACTCGCGGTGGTAAGTTGGAGTTGTCTATTTTGGGTTGTGTTCTTTTCTTTGCTAGTTATGCTTTTGTTGTTATAATTATTTGATTGATTATCCTTAGTTTATATTAGGTAGCATTGTCTTAACAGAGTTTGTAGTTAGGTAGCATTGTCTTAACAGGGTTTGTAGTTATTGTGGTTTGTTTATATATTATGTGTTTGTCTACCCCCCTTTGTGTCAGAATGGCCCGAGCAGCCACTATATAAGTTTTCCCCATATCTCAGTCTAGAGGTTATGTTTTTTAGTGAATGTCTGTTTTTAGGAACTTTTTTAGTTTTTAGTTAGGAACTTCCTATTTTTTTGTGTGAATCAGTGTTTTTTTGTTTAGTAAATAAAAACCTATATTTCTGGAAACCTCATGCCTGTCAGCTTGGTCCCTCACACCCACGTTGGGTTGCGGCCAATCTCCAGAGTTCTCAACCAGACTTTACACAAACTCCCATTCAGAATGCTCATGCAGAAACAAATTCTAACCTGTGGTTGCATTAAATTGGTTCGCAGCGGTAGACCTGAAGGACGCGTACTTCACTTCTCCATTCTGCCTCGGCATCGACCCTCCCTACGGCTCGCATACGACGGCCAGGCGTATCAGTACAAGGTCCTCCCCTTCAGCCCGTCCCTGTCCCCTCGTGTCTTCACCAAGGCTGCAGAGGCAGCCCTTGCCCCGCTACGGGAAGTGGGCAACCGCATACTCGATTACCTCGACAACTGGCTCATCCTAGCACACTTTCAAGTTACTATGTTACTATGCGCCCAAAGGGACCAGGTGCTCACGCACATCAGCCTTAGATTCAGTCTCAAAGTCAGCGTGCCTCACAACTGAGCATGTGCAGTCAGTGCTCAGATGCCTCGCTCACTTCAAATCAGGCACAGCGGTTCCTCTCAAACAGTTCCAGAGGCTCCTGGGGCATATGGCATCATCGTCCTTTGTCGTGCCACTAGGGTTGATGCATATGAGACCGCTTCAGCACTGGCTTCAGACTCGAGTCCCGAGATGGGCATGGCGCCGTGGCAGTGTGTTAATCACTCCTTCCTGCTGTCAGAAATTCAACCCTTGGACAGTACTCTGTTTTCTGCGGACAGGAGTCCCCCTACAGCAGGTGTCCAGACTTGTCATGGTCACCACAGACGCCTCTCAACTGGCGCCTGGACAGGGGCTCACCTGCGTTGGCACATCAACTGCCATGAGTTGTTGGCTGTAATCCTTGCCCTGAGGAGGTTTCTCCCACTGATTCAGGGCAAACATGTCTTGTTCCATTCAGACAGCACCGCCACGGTAGCATACATAAATTGCCATGGCGGCATACGCTCCCACCACATGTTACAACTCACCTGCCATCTTTTCCTTTGGAGTCAGCCGCGACTCAGGTTGCTGCTCACCACTCACATCCCGGGTGACCGCAACACAACGGCAGATGCGCTGTCACAACAGGTCTCGCTCAGCAGAGTGAAGACTCCACCCACAGGTGGTCCAACTGATTTGGGACTGCTTCGGCAGGGCACAGATAGACCTCTTTGCCTCCCAAGGCAACTCCCACTGCCCGCTCTGGTACTCCCTAACGGAGGCCCCTCTCGGAACAGGCGCTGATACACAGCTGGCCCCGTGGGCTGCGCAAGTACGCATTTCCCCCAGTGAGCCTTCTTGCACTTGTGCTGTGCAAGGTCAGGGAGGATGAGGAAAAGGTCACCTTAGTGGCTCCTTACTGGCCCACTTGGACCTGGTTCTCGGATCTCATGCTCCTCGCGACAGCACCTCCCTGGCAAATTCAGGATGAAAATGTCCGAAATGTCAAGCAGGATCTACCATGTCTATGGGTGGCTTGACAACCCCCGTGTTTATTAGCCACAAGTTACCTCCACCCAGTCTGGGCAGGTTGTGGGCTCCACAGGGCCTTTTCCCCCTGAAAGAATTGGAACAGAAAAGGATGCCTTCCCCGAAGGCTTTAAGCATAAAGATAGCCCCAGTCGCCTTTTAACTCTATGACGAGAAACATATAGAGAGAAAAGGCCACGGCTGGCCGGCTGGCTCCCATACAAGCCATGTCGCCTGTTCTGGGTACCTAAGAGCGGTATATGACAACTTTT
This sequence comes from Xyrauchen texanus, assembly GCF_025860055.1. Classification (NCBI taxonomy): domain Eukaryota; kingdom Metazoa; phylum Chordata; class Actinopteri; order Cypriniformes; family Catostomidae; genus Xyrauchen; species Xyrauchen texanus. Next base: position 15,222,913 of record NC_068284.1, on the reverse strand, counting down.
ATTGGGGGCGTTGGGGAGGGTTACGTGCAGCCGACCCAGCTGCTTCTAGCACGCAGCTGCTTGCTTGCACCTGGCTCGGCAGTCACGTAACACTGGTAGTGCATGGCGTTTTGAAGTGGGACCCCTTGTGTCACTACAATCGACACAACGTCTCGTTCCTTCCATCGGGGAACAGAGGTTACAATAGTAACAATGATGTTTCATTTGATATGCTGCTTTAAAAAAATCTGTTAATTGTTCAAAATAATAATATATATATATATATATATATATATATATATATATATATATATATATATAATATAATAATAAATTATATTTTGCATAAACAACATGAAGCCTATTTCAAGGACCATCAAGATTTTAGGCATATTATTTTACATTTAAGCTCATTACCCTTGCAATTCTCATTGCCGTAATGCTATATAGAATGTCCAGACTTGTTCGAGCTGACAGAAAGGCTACGGTAACTCAGATAACCACTCTGTACAAGTGAGCAGAATAGCATCTCAGAATGAACAACACATCGAACCTTGAGGCGGATGGGCTACAACACCAGAAGACCAGGTAGGGCACTTTATTAGGACCATAGCCCTAAAGTGCTCAGTGAGTGTGTGACAAGGCAGGCGAGGAATGAGGATCTATACACAGCTTTATTAAAGTAAACAAGAAAGCACTGAATAGAATAAAACAAAACACAGGGAACCTAGCACAGAGCATAACAAAACATGCAAGGACTTACAAATTAACTGGGGAAAACAAGGGCTTAAATACACAAGGGAAAACAAGGAACACCTGGGGAAACAATCAGGGAATTAGAAACAATTGGGGAAACCAATCATAAAATTAGACTACAAAAGACTAGAAAAACCAAACAGGAAACAAGAACTAAACAAGAACTTCAACATAAAAGCACAAAAACAAAAGACAACAGGGAATATGTGACAGGGTGTATATTAAAGTGCAACAAAAATAGCCATGTTGTATAAATAAACTATTGAAATACTATATTATTTATTTATTTATTTATTATTATTTACATTACGGTTATAAGAATTGTTGAGATAAAATGTACTTAAAGAAGTCATCAAAGTAATGTCTCAATGCAAAACATCCTATGGTCCTAAAAATACATTGTTTTCTTTAAAGGACTGATGGACCAGCCTGAGCAAGAGCTCGCTCCATGTGACTCATTAGATGTGCAGCTTGTGAATGCTTTTGTCTGTGATCTCTCTGACCACTGTCACATAACAGACATTCCTCCCGTCAGAGATCTAATCAGGCAGGGAAGTGGCACCTCAGGGTCCTTCAGGTCAGATAACGACCTCTCCCTGAGGCTGTCATTCTCTGTGACCATCAGACTGATCCCTCGCTCTCTCTCTCTCTCTCTTTTCTCTCTCTAAGTGCATGCTGGGAATGAGTGGGCAGAGTCTGGTGAGTGTGAGTACGAGCGGTAGACATCTGTGGCTTGAACGAGGGCTTAAAACGTTATTTGTGTGTGTGTGTGTGTTTATTGGGTTAGATCTTTAGTAAAGTTATAACGTTTCACTGGGAAGCATGACAATGAACTGTGAAGCTGTAACACGCCTGTAATGTTTAATGTGTGTGTTCATGTATATCATGTCTTTTAATTTTTATAAGTTTATTTCCTGTTTCATGTCATGTGGTTCCTAGACATGTGATTCCTGTTTCCCTCTATGTTCATGTGTCTTGTTTTCATTGGTTCATTGTTTGATTATCTCGTTTTGAGTTCTGGTTGTTCATTGGTTTTACATGTCTTGTATTTAAGCCCTCATGTTTGCCATTGTCTAGTGTCAGGTATTGTGTATGTAACTTTGTTGTTTTGTTCAAGTCCAGTCAAGTAAAGCAAAGCCAAGCCAAGCCAAGCCATGTTTATATCAAGTGTCAAGTTTATGTCAAGTCTACTTTTCATTTTATCAAGTTCATGTTTATGTTCACATTTATTGTTAGGGTTTTTGGATTGCACATCTGTAACTAAAACTGCACTTGGGTTCGTCACTCCATCGTCATCGTCTTCATCATTGTCAACAGCAATGTTACAACGCCGTCATGGAGTGAGAATAGAGTCTAGAGTTAACGTGGAAGAGTGCTGTCTTGCAGTGAGGGAGGTTTTTGGGACAAGGAAATGTGTCGGCCTCACGTATGAACAATGCAATCGTGCTTTTTCTCAGTTCTGCCGAAAAAGCAAATTAGGTGGTTCAAAGTGGTATTATTCTAAACGGCTCCTCTGAGTAGCCCTTCCAAAAACATAATATTGTCTAAAGTCCCTTGCTTTATTAAACATGAAGTTCTTGCTCAAGAGCTGTCACACTATGATTAGTTTCTACTATCAAAAAAATCCCTCTTGGGCATAAATAGCCACTAGTAATATCTAGTGTATTTTAGAAGACAAGTGTTTATGGTTCTGAAGAATGGAGTTGATGAAATTAACTAGGTTTTCAAGATTAAAATTTATGGCTTTGATAATACAGTTTTTGCTACTTCTGATACTGCAATTAAATGTTTTAGTTGTGGTAAAATTGTTCATTTTGTTTGCACTTGGTCATTTTGTTTCCTGATAAAATGGACGGTGCAAGCATGGAACAATCTGAACCTGATCTGCAGCTGGATGAAATCGCAGCTGTCGTGGTCTGAGAAAGGGGTGCTACTGATGGCACATCTGCTGTTGAAGCCATTGAGGATGGGCCGATGACAGTCATGGTTGCCACTAGTGAACCTATTGTCTGGGAAACTGTGGCAGAGATTGTAACTGAATCTGGGAAAGCTAATATGTTTTCAGAAAAAAATTAACCGGTCAAAGATATTCAAAGCAGTCTTATAGTGACAAACGTTGAGGAATCGAGAAAGGATGATGATGAGTTTGAGATGTAAACAGAATCGGCTTTTAAAATACCTGTTAAGAGAAAGATAAAGAGTGGTGGCAAAGCCTCTAAACAAGTCAGAAAAAGTGCTGGTGAAATAGAAAATATGAACTCAGATAGTGATGAAAATTCCTTTGATTCAATCATGCCTTAGTGTTCAAACTTATCTACTTGTTCACAAAATGAAAATTCAGTAGGTATATACTGTACAAAGCTGAAGAGATCAGTAAGGGACTGAAAGTAGTGCAGGATTAAGATTTTTTGTCATGGTCATAAACAGTTTGTTAATGATGTGAGATGTGAGGAGGGGACTTATCAGGATGTGGAGGTTTACCGTCTCAGAACAATTGTAAACAAACTAAGGAAAAAAATTCAAAAAGATTATGAAAATGTTAAAAGAAATATATACATTTTTTCCAAAACTTTATTATATCATTATCTGTTCTTAATTTTGTTTTGTTTCTAAAACCTATATGAATTAGTTCAACATTGGGACTCTTAATCTAAATGGTTCTAGAGACCATATCAGAGATATTAATGTATTAATCGAAAGCATATCAATGTAATGTTCCTATAAGAAACACACCGTGATGATAAAAATGAGGTAGACTGGAAGAGAGAGTCTTCCATGAGTGGATGTGTAGCTGTTTTATTTTCTAATAATTCTTTACCTGCTTCTTGTGAGATAGAGGAAGTTGTAGATGAGTGTTTTTTTAAAACTCAGGATTTATGTGATGTATGGAGAAGAATGCATCAAAGTGCTAGACAGTACACTTATGTTCATAATGGAGTGTACTTCATACACTTGGGAAATTATCTTATCTCTTTGGCACAACTCAATTCATTTGATGGGTTACAACATCAGCACAATCTTTTTATGTTTTGTAAAAGTATTCCAGTGGGTTTGGGTGCCGCCAAGTGCCTATTTAACACATCCCTGTTAAATGATAATCATTTTATAGAGAATTTAACTTTTTTTATATATATAATTTTAAACAACAAAAAAAAACTTTTATTATTCAATACAGCAGTGGTGGGATTGTGGGAAGGTTTTAATTAAAGACTTTGTTCAAAAATTCACTCTGAAAAGGGATATAGCTTAGTCAATGAATAGATAAGAGACTGATATAGTGGATTTACAGGATTTAATAGGATCCTCATAAGATAAGAACCACTTTGATGTAATAAAATAATAAAAGCTACTATGGCTGACCTGTTGGGTGTCAAAGTGCAAGGAGCACTAGTTCACTCATGTTTTCAAACTACTACTCAAATGGATGCTCCTTTTAATTTTTCTTAAATTTAGAAATGAAAAATGGACAGAGTACATTTATCCACTCATTCTCTGCTACAAGGCAAGAGCTCACTGAGCCTGCTGATATACGTAACCATGCTGTTGGTTTTTATTCAGATCTTTATAAGTGTGAATTGGTGAAACAGAATACAGTCACCAATGAGTTTTTTGATGGCTTGCCGAAGGTGGATGAGGATTCTAAAAAGTTTTTAGAACAAAGTTTATCTTTAAACGAGCTTCATACTGCCTTAATGAATATGGACAATGGTAAATCTTCTGGAATCGATGGGTTACCTGTTGAGTTTAATAAAACTCTATGGCACATCATAGGAATGGATCTAATGACAGTTCCCTGTCTGTCGCTCACTTCGACGTTGTGTCGAAGAAGCGACACTAGGGGTCTCTCTTGAGTGCCGAATATACCTCTGATCAATGAAAAAAGGCCAATGAGAAGTTGGCAGACAGAATTTGCATGTCCCGCCCCCGGACATATGGGTATAAAGGCTGGGAAATGTGTCTGTTTCATTCAGAAATTTTCTTTGGAACCGATTGTCGTGTATGCAGCGAGCTTGAGTCACACACCTGTTCCTCTTACCTCTGGTTGAATCTGCTGTTTGATCTACAGTGCACATCAGCGGCTTTCTCCTTCTCTGCACGGCAGTGCAGTTTGCCCCTGGGCACTTCGACAGCGCAAACTTAAAAGAGTGTATAAAGACTGATTTTCTCTAAAAGAGTATTTTCCTCTTAAAAGAGCAATACACAGTGGCGTTGAACGTCCTTTTCAGCACGCGTATTTGTAAAGATGCCTTTCCGCCCCTGTGTAGTTCCTGGATGCGGTAGAGTGCTCTCCGCTTCAGAAAGTCACAGGCGCTGTCTCGTGTGTCTGGGCTGCGATCACACTGAGGCAGCGTATGTGGATGGTTCATGTTGTCATTGTGAGAACATGACCATTGCAATGTTGCGGTCGTGGCTTTCCTTCATCCGAAGGAATGCCACTCCAGCAACACCCCACGTCTCTCCTTCCCACGGGATTGAGGATGACACGGCTGGCGATGGAGGCGATCCGGGGATGGCAGCAGGAGCGGTTTCGCCGGGTACGTCCCCGCGAAACTCCCGCCCCCCGGCACGCTCCTTGACTTCAGTCCGGGCTCGAGGCAACAGCGGCTCGCCTCACAGCCAGCATGCCTATCCTCTTGAGCCCCCCCCCCGAGCTACATAATAAAACAGACACAGTATGGAGAGATCAATAGGGGATTGATAATGAAATTAAACCAGTGTGGAGAGTACTCTATAAACCACCTTTAAAGAAAAGGATTGCTGATCTTCAGTGGAGGATTCTACATTGTGCTATTGCTGTGAATGCTTTTGTATTAATTTTGAATCCCACTATAAGTGGCTTAGGAGTTCAGCCAGGTCTCCTAAGCAACCAAATTGGCCTGGTTGCTAGAGAGGGTAGAGTCACCTTGGGATACCTCATTGTGGTCACTATAATGTGGTTCTCGATATCGGTGGGGCGCGTAGTGAGTTTGTGTGTGGATGACGCAGAGAATATTGTGAAGCCTCCACATTCGCTATGTTTCCGTGGTAACGCGCTCAACAAGCCACGTGATAAGATGCGCGGATTGATGGTCTCAGGCGCAACTGAGATTCGTCCTCCTCCACCCAGATTGAGGCGAGTTACAATGCCACCATAAATACCTAGAGCACATTAGGAATTGGGCATTCCAAATTAGGGAGAAAAAGGGAGAAAAATCAACTGAGTAATTTCATTGTGGGACTAGCAAAATATGCTGTTTATATCACCAGATATAGGAAAAAGCAGGACAAGAGGTCAAGACTTTTTATTGATTTGAATTTAATGGGTGCAATTGATCGTTTTGAAATACAGTGGTGTTGTGATAATGCTCTGTGTTCTGTTATTAATGGAAAACTTTGTAAATGAGCTAGTCTAAAAATGATTTATTTCAACAGATTTATTGAAAGACTTGTTTTTGTTTTTATTTATGTATATATTTTATTTGATCGAATAATGTAAATTGAATTTAGACAATGTTTGTAATAAAGTAATTGTAACAATCTCTCTCTCTCTCAGCTTGTATTTATATAGTGTTACTTTTTCAAGGGCAGCCAAGAAATTGGACAAAAGGATGGGAAGCTCTGAGAGTAGTTATTCAAGAAAGACATTTCTCTGTGAATTTAGTTCAGAGTCCAGTTATAAACACAGCAGAAATTGTTCTTAGACATTTATTGAATAAGGAATCCAAAGCAGCTATTTAAGACAAATGGAGTTTTATTTTAAGGGTATATCTATTTAAGTTTAAATATTCAAAGACATCAACTGAGAAATTGTAGTACAACACAAGAGAAAGGAGAGTAATGTATCTTAGTCAGGTTAGATGCCATATTTAATTTGACACAAATGGAAATGAGGCTGTGAGGGATAGACACACAGTATATTCAATATGTTGAACCGTATATAGTTTACCCAAAAACTAAAATTAATTTATCATTTATTCACACTTACATTCTCTCAAACGTGTGTGATTTTCTTACTTCTACTGAACACAAGCAAATATTGTTGAAGGAAATATGATGTGTGTTTTGTTCATACAACACAAACTCTGCACATGTACATGCGCTATACATGTGCTCTGTGATCAGGCCAAGGAGAATTCAGATGTCAAGATTTATAGTGAATAATTTGTTACATTTTCATCTGTTTCTTACCCAAAACCAATCATATATCGATTATCATATGTCTTTGTTTGTGTTCTGCAAAATAAATAAAGTAATTTGCATTTGAGAGACCCTTTAATAAATGTCTATTTTTCTTCCATCCAAGCATTCAGTATTTTTCTTCTTTTTTTTTGCCCACAGGAATGTTTTGGAAAGTGGAAGTTTTGGATCTTGTAGTCTTGTCTTTGATTTTAAAGAGGTCAGAGAGGCAGAGATAGACAGGGTGAGAGAGCTTTATCTCTTATCAATCCTTTGCTGTGACAGCGAGTCGGGGGAGGAAGAAACATGCACTCTGATCATTGTTTTAACATAGAACTGTTAAAGCAATGTTCTAGAACAAAGGACTGTTTGTCTTTTTGGCTGTCTGGAGTGATACTGTTGGCTTTGAATGATTAAAGAATAGTCTGGCACAGAGTGTGTTTGAACTGCACTCTCCAAGGCCCCATTACTTCAGTAGTAGTGGCATTACCTTAAAAACCAAAAGTCATAAATTCTTAATTAATTTTAGCATTGCCTTAAAAATTATCTACTGTAACTAATATGATTATGATTTTCTATATTGAACCTCTGCCAATGCCCGGATTTCCGAATTACTGGTTAGATTGGCAATCCCAGCAGGATCTCTGAAATGAGAAAATTAGTTGGACATGTTTATTATTTGGACTTGGTTCATTGGTTAGACATTATTTGGTGTTAGAATTATGAAATGAAATGTCATCAGGATATTGCATGTGAACGATAACATTAGGGATGTGTGTGTGATTGAGGCTGGATGGATGGAAAGATGGACAAACAGACGGACGGACGGACAGACAGACTTAGCATCATTGTGGACAAAGACAACCCACTACAGTCAGATTTAGTCCTTAGTGCTCCAGGTCTTGATTTTAGCCCAAAAACAATGACTAAACATGATGTAAACAGATTCAAAGCACTATACAAAACATAAATAAATAAAAAATCACATCTATTATTTCCATGAGAATATTATGGTTTACAAAGAGGTTATCCTGCATAAAAAAAATTACTTCATTAAAGCTTAAAATGAAAACAACCAGAGAACAACAAAGATAAATACTTTAAGCTGAACTTTGCCCGGGGTGAGTTGAATCTTGGAAATATGAATATGTTTGTGAAGACTCCACCATCTAGCAGTGCATATAAACACTGCTGCTATAATTAAATCACAAAGAACAGGCTTTGGAGAGGTAAATAAATCAACAAGGGATGAGAGGCAGATTTTATGAATTTTCTACAAGGCCTGGAAAGAGAATGTACAAGTGGGTTATCATCTCCAACAAAAATCATCAGTTGTAGTTCACCCAAAAATTTAAATATTTTCTTACTTGCTCTCATGTTATTACAATGTTCCTGTATGCCTTTCTTTATTCTGTAGAACACCAAAGAGATGTTATGCAGAATGTTAGGGACTGATAGCCTCAGTTAACTTTCACTTTCAGTGTATCAACATTCATCAACATTTCTCCTCTTATCATGCATGGAAAGTAAAAGTAAAGTCATCTGGGTTTGGAGATACACAAGGGTGAGTAAATGTTATCAGAAATGTCATTTTTGGATGAACTTAACCTTTGAGAGCAGAAGTATCATTTCTATGTGTGTCTACACTACTGTGACTTATCCACCATGCCTATACACATTGTTCAATTCAATCCACCACATAACCACATCTGACATGCATGAGAGTAAGTGCTAGCTAATTACAGCTCAAATGTTGCAGGACAAGGTTTTGTGTCACCAGCCTTCCGGAACAATCTACCGATTGTTGTATGCGTTGATTAGGCAGACAGGGGACCCCCCCAACCCCCAATTATTTCCATTTGGAAAAGTATTTTCATGCCTCCATGCTCATGACAGAAAGAGTGTGGGAGTGGTTTGAGAGGTGGATACGGGGGTGGGGTGGGGGCTGGAAATGTAAGTTCTGTTGGTTTGTGGTGTTTATGAGGTCTGTTAAGAGGTCTTCTCCAGGGTATTTAGTTCACTTACAACTCTAGTGTTGCTGGAGAACATCAACATTGTGCCCAGAGAAAAGAGAGGAAGAAACAGGTCACATACCAGTAAGAATCCAAACAAAGGATATCAGATTTTACTGCTCACCATGAGACTGAGAGAGTTTATGAGTGAATGCAACTCATTTGTGAAGGGTCCATGCGTGCACTTCGATTTTTGTTGATAATGTCAGACATTTCAACTGAACATTAAAACTTTAGCTTGTGTTTTTGTCTTTTTTACGCACGTGTTCTCACTGCAAAGACATTTTAAGTTACGTAACAGATGTAAGTCCAACCCTAAAATCTTTGGCGGAATGATAAGAATAATAATCAAGCAATTTGTTTCTATATAAAACATTTTTTTTCATTTCTTGCCCCTATTACACAATATATCACTTGAGCAAGCTCATGATTGTGACTGTGATACTGCGTTTATACAACAGTCCTATACAAAAGAAGATAAGTGAGCAACTTGCATTGTAGACACAAAATGACTAGTTATTTCAGCCTGATCTCATGAAAATGTTGACTTTTTGGCAAAATGATATTATGTGGTTCCTTTCCAATATCACAGTAGTTCTGAAGTGAAATGGTTCAAATGAACAAAAGTCCATTATTGAGTGAGCACATGCTGTAAAAGAAATCTGTGTTTAAAACCCTGTCCTTGCTTTACCCCGATTCACTACAGTAAGCCTATAATCATTATTTTTCTTTTGAGATGTCGGGTCGGATTTGGCATGAATAACGGGCTTATGTTATCCATCCTTGCATGTTTACATCATGGCCGTAAGCACAGTAAATTAGAACCAGCTACTGTGTCGCGGTCCTGTGTTGGGTGAATGGGGAAGCGACAGCTGTTCAGTCAGTTGAAGTTCAGAACAGCAGCGGCAGGACATTTGTAATCGGATGGACATTTAACTGCTAACTATTTGAAAAAGTTGTTATAAGTTTACTTGCTATAATGCTTGGATATGTTTTCTGGTAGCATTGTTGAAACTTATATTTGTTGTTGTGCTTTAATGAATTGAACATTATTGGTAATTGGGGAACATTGTGTGTTTACCGATCGCAAAGTGTTTAATATGTTTCGTTATCCAGTGAATTTACTAATGTTCATGACTTCTGAGTATTTTAAAACATTGCTGCAGTTCCCTAAGTGTGTGTGTGTGCCACTGTTTTCTCATTTATTTGACCCTACTATATAATTATAGTATATATATATATATATATATATATATATATATATATACATATATATATATATATATATATATATATATATATATATATATATATATATATATATATGTATAGTAATGTGATTTTATGAGACCAAGTTTGTTATTATGACTTTTTTTGCTCTACTAACAAAATGAAGCCAAATCAGGATCAACTGTTCCTTGTTGCAGAGCAATGCACAGACTGACAGCCTTGTCTGTAAAGCTGCAAAGACAGACAAGGGGAATGATACAAGTAGTAAATCCCTGTGCTGTTGAATATGAAATATCATGTCAGGGCATAAATGCAGACCAGATTAATCATTACAGATGATTATTTGACCTGATAGAGTGGAGTGGAGAGCAGCTACCCAACTCCAACTCTGTCTGCCTGTCTGCCCCAGGGCTGCCTGTGTGCAGCTATTGAAGTGGAAGTCCTGGTGGGAGGCAGGTTTCATTTAAAAAGCCTGTGTTCCTTTCGGGGGCCTGTAATTATGTGATTTACAGCCAGAGATCTTTTTCTTTTCTTTTTTCCTGCTCTTGCTTGACAGTATACCCACCTCAGTTTTCAGTGACATCCTTAAATCTGAGTCTGGCTAAATGAAAGGGCATTAAACAAGCTGACTTGTCTGGGGGGCATTATAGCTACCACTGTGGGGCTAAATGTTTCCATATGTTTGTTTAATTTAGGCTTTCTTTTTAAAACTCACCCCCCTTTTTTACTCTCTCCATCCATTTCTTTTTACTCATTCCTTCTGCTGAGTCCTCCGTCACAAGATGGACTTAAAAGAAACACACACTGGGGAGGGGCTTTAAGAAAAGATAAGCTGCAGTAGGCCAATCAGACGCAGCGTTACTGGACACCGCGCTTCCCTTACCCGCTTTAACTAGCACCTTGGGGTCCACAGATGTTCCCCTATAATGATTTTTCTACCCATTAGCTTAATAGTTGTTTATGGCTGTGAAATGCAGGAATGTGGCCATCACAAGCAGTAGAGGAGTAATAATGAGGGACATGGGGATCTGGATGCAAGGTACTGAAGGTACAAAGGAAGACAATCAACAGAACTCGACTGTTATGAATGTAACATCATTTCATAGATGTTTTTTTTTAAAGGCCATTGGACAGCCTTTATTTTGGACAGTTTCATAAGTCTTATCTGTATTAACCTCCCAAGCATGACTATTATTTTTCAATTTCCCTTTTTGATTTGTAACTAGTAGCGCCTAATAAACATGCAAAAATCTAGAGCAAATAGTTTTCCAAAACTACTAAGTTCTGAAATGTAAAAAAAATACTAAGCTATAAAAAGTCAGATTAAATTTTTTTACCAAATTGTTTTTTATTTTTTCAGTTATGTTATTTATTCATGTTTTTGAGACATAACAGATATTTCATCTGCATGTTATTAGCATTAAACTAATTAGTATAATATATTCTGATTCAAAGTAATGGTCAGCATCATCCAATCACTGCCAACCATGTTAAAATACAATTATACAGTATAAATTCTGAATCTTTGTACTGATTTCCATTGTCCCAATCCCACATGTTGAGTGGTCCAAACATAATCTGCAGCCTGAAACTGAACTTTTGTTCGGATTTTAGGAGTGTATGCACTTAGCTGCATAGAGAGTTATAGGATGCTCCCTATTTAGTGAATAATTTGTGTGCTGTCTGTCTGCACTGGCCTCAGAGGCCTCATCTTATTTTCATCGTAACTCAATATAAAGCCCCTGAAAGCAAAATGTTCCAGTTTTTTGATTAACTCATTGATTCTCAACGGGATAATGCTCAGTAAATATAGGATAAAAATGCGCTAAAGTACACATTAGAGTACATTGTGTTTAGCAGCATGGTGTTTCGTGATAAATCACAAAAATTAAAAAAAAATGGCATATTGAATTAAACTAGAGACTCAAATCTTTTGACTCAAACAGCTTTCAATGTAATAACTTAATTAGGTTTCTTATTAGATGTAGTTTTATTAGCGTTTCTCCCAAAAACATACTCCACTGTGGTTGGTGCCATGTTGTTTTGTCACATGACTCCATACGTTGAAAGTTTAAACTTTTACTGACAGCACAGAGTCTCTGGAACTCAGATCAGTTGGTTTAAATGTATTTAAATTATGCATTGTGTATATCAAAGCCAAAATACAATGTCCACGAATGTGTGCGAAGAGTCGCACAAGGTTAAAAAAAGGCACAAGCATTCCCAGAATAAACATTTCTTGCTCTGAGGTTGCTATTTTATAATTTAGGAGACTTAATGGAGGTTTATGTTTCATTCATTTAGTTAAGTATCAATGCCTTAGGAGAAATAAAACAAGACAATTGTTGACATACAATAAGAGTACAGAGCTATGAAATAATGTGGATAGCATAGCATAATTAGTACCTGGAAGTATTTGATGAGAAATGTTTGAGTTCATACTGAAATTTCTAATGTTTTATTGCAGACTTTAGTATCCTTTGACATAATCTGTGTTTAATCTTTGTTTAATATTTAAATTGCCACAGTTGTTTGCTGGTAAGCCAGTTTCACTGCAGCATGCTATGAGCGTTTTCTCTATGAAACCCTCCTCCTCCCCAGCAACACTTGTCTAGTGCTGCTTCATGAGGATTGTGTGTATGTCTAATTTTGCAACAGCAACATGTTAGCAGATCTAGTCTCCCAAGACCAAACCTTTCAACTTGACTTGTTCATTATAACAACTTAAATTTATTCAGAGAGATGTCATGACTGAAATGTACTAGGGTCTTTTCTCAGGAGAAAAATCTAAGAAACAGGAGACCAAAGAAAAAGTTAATGAGAAACTATAGAAATATTACAGAGATGTCATTTGTGATTTATTCTTCCCTATGGGTTCAAACCAATAAACTGAAAATATGGCATTGCATAAAATACTCAACAGCCAACAAAGAAAACAGAAGCATCTACATAGTTAGTAAATAAGTCCTTGCTGGCTCAATTCACATATAAAACAATACAGTTTCCTCTAAATTGCAATAAATATATTCTGTTTTCTACCACTACAAAACCACCTTATACAAGATAACTACTCAGTACAGGTGTTAGTCTCTGTGCCCGTGTCCTTCTATGTACAGACCTGCTCCAGGGCTCAGTTCCTCTCTCCACCTACCAATGGGCTTAATGGACTCCAGACCCCTCAGTAAAAGGACCTGGGTCTCTCTTGTGTACTGTTGGTGATGGCGTTAACAAGAACCTCCTGTTCGAACCAAATAAAAGGGGCCCTCTCAGAGTGACTTTATGGAGAGCACAGTCGCCCAGATTTCAGAGCAGTTTTTTATGGAGAGCAGAGGGAATGGTTTTCCTCATCATCTTTCTTTTATTTCCACCTCTTTCAGACCCAACGCACTCAGAACCATGTAGTTTCATTCTATGCTATTCCCCAGGTCATAAAATATCCATGTACAACAAGACTAAACAATACAAGCGCTAAACACATATTTATAGTCAGATAGGCCTGGAATGCATCTGCGCCACTCACAGTTGGACTTTATTTGATTGGACAGGGTCTATTGTGAATGTGTTATACATACAGTGAGGTTCAAAAGAGTCCACATTGAAAATCTTGGATTCAAAATCTAATTTAAACCTGAAAATTAATAGAATGTTTAAACATATGACAAAACTCAAAATCTTTCATTTATATCTACATTTTTTGCACTATTTCTAGGTCACTAGTCAAAAAAGCACATTTTTAACATTGGCTATATTATCCCCTTTGTACAAAAGGTCAGATATCCTTGCTTCCGTTGGAGAACAAATTATGCTCTTTGGAAAATTCTAACCTCAAGCTGGACAATCAGACATCAGCTTGAGTGCAAACGGCCATTAACACAAAAGGGGGACATACCAAATTTTAAGAAATACTCAAATTAACATTTTTCAATTCATCTTTACATTCAAATTTCTATGTTGAACATTTGTAATAAAAATAATTTTTAAATATTAAAATAGATAAATGTCAATTTCAAGTAAACCCAAATGTATCTAACTGGAGTAATTAATAAAAACTAGTGCAATAGTTTGAGATCAAGGTCTTTGCTTAAACAGTTATATAGTTTAAACTTTATAGCACTAAGGCCAAATCAGCTCCAGTTCTGTTCTGGAGTCCAGACAAACCACAAACAGATGTCAATTTACTGATGTGCCCATTTGTTTTTACATCCTGATCCCCTTTAAGGAATTGTTTCAGATGGAAGGTAATATTCATTTGTGGGGTAACCGCAAGTGTTTCCCGATGCCACTTCCACATTTGATGAGGCTATTAATACAAACAGACTACTGGCAGAAATCACTCTATTTGGAATGGCCAGAGGTGTCTCCACCATTCTTTCCGCATACAGTATTTCCTTTGGGTGCAAGATAGATCAGATTCAGCACATATTTGGTCATTAAGAGCTTTTGGTATGAATGTTATATTTTGGTAGATGATAAGACATTTCGGTTACACTTTACAATAAGGTTCCATTTGTTAAAATTACATTAGTTAACACAAACTAACAATGAACAATAATTTTTCAAATTCATTTCAACTTATTACACAACATTGTTAATACAACATAATGTTATACAACATTAGATTTAAAAAATATATATTTTAACAGTGGTTAATGCATTTTGAACTAACATGAACTAACAAAAAACTATTGTATTTTTATAAACTAACACTACCTAAGACAAATGCTGAAAAAAAATATATTGGTCATTGTTAGTTAATGATACATAATGCATATACTAATCTTTACAAATAGAACATTATTGTAAAGTTTTACCGAAATTTCAAGCAGTGACAGCATTGTCCTGTGGTGTGATACGCTATCCTTTATCTAAAACTACTTACAAGGTGTAGTTTGACATTTTTCCATGTTTAAATAGTTTCTGCTATCCCAGCTTAACCTTTTATTGCTGGTGTGCGGTGAGCGTACTTGTGCACTATGGTTGTTGTCTCATCATCCAGGTGGATGCTGCACAATGGTGTTGGGTGATGAGAATCCTCTGTTCAGTATGCAAATCTTTTTTGAGTGTAGTATCAGAAAAGCGCTATATAAATATACCATTCATTAATTCATTCATTCATTATAATTTAAGTTATAAAAGATTTCATGTTTCAGTGCCATGACCACTAAGAGGGTCAATTGTTTGGTATCATTTAAAAAAAAAAAACTTTTTAATGAAATAAATTATGATAAATGAATAGACTCTCAGCCTAAGAAACTTTTTTTTTTTTTTCTGATTTGATTCAGGGTGTAAATAACTGCTTTTGTTTTGATCCCAAACATGTCAACTGTAACAGAGTACAATTTTGTGTTGATACGACAAAGCAATAAAAAGTTATAGCATTACAAAAATCATTTATTCTTGTGTCCAAAAGCTTCTCCAAACAAATAAAACATAATACTTGAACATGAGGACTAATTGCACATGCAAACACAACAGTTACTTAAGGTAAGCACTCTCTCCAAAGCATGCAGGCATGAGTAACGAGATCTCAATCAGTTCAATTCTGTGTCTTTTGAGCCATCATTCGGTCGGTGCCATCTCCTGGTGGCCATATGTAATTAAAGAGAATGATCCTCTCTGTCCATATTTGGATGACTTCCACCTCTGGTTACATTAATCTGAACCCTAAGACTATTGGTTTAGCGTTCCATGATGCCGGACAACATACTAAATCATTTCCGATGAAGTCATCTGATCCAGGAAAGCGAATGTATTTTTAGCAAGATAACACATTATGTGCTGTGTGCACATTGACCTTCGTGTTGATTATCTAATGATCTATGCATCCGATTACATTGTGTGTGGGCCCATTTTAAGCCGAATTCTCTCCTCTAAGTAACGGTATGTGATACTGTACATTCTGTTTATTTTCAAGTAGTTATAAGTAAAAACACAGATTATAAGCAACCCCGGTTTACAAGTAACATGTGTCAAGACATACTTAGATATTACTTGATACATTTTTGTCTGTGAGTTAAACAAAGGCTGATTGTATTCTAGTCTTTGAGATTTTCCAACGGCATGTGACTCATGGCAATTTGATTACAATAATATGTACAGCATGAAACTATTAATAAATTATCAAAATAGAACACTTCTGATTTACCTACAATTTTTAAAACATTTATTCAGATTTGGTTATAATGCCTGCATGCATTGTAAAGTACAACTTCTAAGATTTAAAACAAAACCTATTTTTATTTATTCAGATTTTAATAATTATTTGGGCTGATCTGAGCTTAAAGGGTTAATATGCAGAGTCAGCTATAAGTAAGCCATTCGCAGGGTGATCTCCCCTGAAAAGTATAAACACTGTGGTGCAATCAGAGCATTCCTCTTTTAGTTAGAGCATCCCGACCAGCCCAACACAGCAACATTAACTCAACATGGTGTGAGTTTATGGTGGGGCTATATATTTTTCCAACCAATGGAAGATGGGGGGAGTGTTTTAAAAAACCTACTTAAAAACCAACACACCATCATAAGGATATATCACTGAGTGCCTTGCAACACTTGTCAGTTTCTTGTAAAATGTCCATACGTACCATTTTAATGAACTCATGTTAACTATGAGACATAGAATTATTTTTTATTATTTTTATTTGTTACACCACAGAACTAGGCAGAAAGTTGATCACAAATGGTAAAAAAAAGTTAATGGGCAAATTAAAAGAAGTATCCATATTATAACAAGTCAGTTTTATTTAATCTACAAACAGAAATTTATTTTACGTTGATTTATTGTCACATAGGCCATGCCCTTTTAGTGGGTGTAGGGCCTAACAAATGGGTGTAGACTAGATTTCATTGTAATGATGAATGACTACATCACTCATATTATTATTACACCACATCATTGCGCAATTTAGTAAACTGTAATAGAGCCATTTACATACACCTTAATAAATAAATGACAAAGGGGAACATTAAAAGTTTAAGCATTTTCTAAACTGCCACACGCAGATACACACAGAATGGCTGGAAGGTGGAATGGAAAACTAGTTTGTTCTGATCTCAATATATACTGTATACTGCCTACTATTTAAAAATAAATAGTTAGTGAAATGAGAAACGTTTCAAACAGTAGTATGCAACATTGTTGTCACATGACATTATCACATTATGTGCAGCATCCAGTTATCATCTTGGAAACAAAATTTTCAATTTTGAATTACATTTTGTGTAAAAATGTCTGGTTAAATTAGTTTTTAAAAAATCATGAAAATCATGAATGACATTACTTCCGGTTCATATATGACACTGGCAATGCAATGTCATTTTGAATACTTTGCACAGTATTCATAATGTATATTGCAGAAATAGCAAGGGCAGTGTGTCAGTATACTATTCCAAACATAGTCACAGGGTTTGATATGAATGATGATATAAGATAATATGTCTGTGGGACTTGACTTATATGAGCTGCATGTTAAAGCAGAGACAGATGCAACTCTTCTTTTGCCTCCAGATTGGGCCAAGATAGCAGCTGTCCTTAACTGATGAGGGAAAAGCTTATCAAGAACTGTTCTCAGCTGATCATAAGTTCTCGTTCATGTTCGGTCCGTCAACCTGTTATGCTCTTAAAGTTATAATTCACCCAGAAATGAAAATTCTGTCATAATTTTCTCACCCTCATATAGTTCCAAACATGTATGCCTTTCCTTACACAAATGAAAATGTTAGGCAGAATGTTGGATTCACTTTCAAGTTATCGAAAATCAAAATCTCTCCTCTTGAGTTCCATGAAAGACAGTCTACTTTAGAACAGAATGAGGGTGAGTAAATGATGACAGAATTTACAAGGATGAGGCTTTGAGAGCGTTTCCACCCTCTTCTCTCAGCCCAGGCCTGAGGCTCTCTCTCTCTCTCTCTCTCTCTCTCTCTAGCCTGTTTTTCTCCAGACAACTTGGCACACATATAATTACAGAGCAGCGCACGTTTAAATGCAGAGTCGAGCTCAGCAATCATGGCAGGACCCAGCAAGACGCCCTAGTACACAAAAAGCTTAAAGAAACCACCTACACAAGAATCAAGTGAAAAGAAAACAAGTCATTAAACAAATACTTCTTTGAAACACAGTATGTGTGTAAACCATTGCCAGCATCACTGTCACAAATTCTTAGAGAGGGAGGAAGTTTATCTGAGATGACAATTTGCTGACTGTTTGTTGTTCATGAAAGTCACTGGGAAAATAAGTAATATAACACCAAATGACCTACAAATACTGTACAGTTATACACAACAAGAGTATACAATTCATGAATATGGTCTAATATTAAATTCATTATCAAGTTTATTGAGGGTCATAGTATCCAAAGTATAAAATCAAAATAGTTAATTTTTTTAAAAAGCACACTGTTAAGGGAATAATTCACCCAGAAATGAAAATTGCATTTTTATCACATCGTTTTGTACCCGTATGACTTTATTTCTTAAAGGTAATTCTTTCAGTAATTTTTTTCCTCATTATAAAAGTTTAACTTTTATACTACATTTTTTACTCAATTTGCTAGATGAATGGAGCCACAGTGCATCCAATCACACACATTGTCAGAAACACGGTCATTAAATGTCAGTTTCACTGAAATTAAAATACCCATCTAAAATGTCCAAGCATTATGTCTCACATCGGTTGTGCTTCATATTAAACATACAGGTGAAACTCGAAAAATTAGAATATCGTGAAAAAGTTCATTAATTTCAGTAATTCAACTTAATAGGTGAAACTAATATATTATATAGACTCATTACAAGCAAAGTAAGATATTTCAAGCCTTTATTTGATATAATTTTGATGATTATGGCTTACAGCTTATGAAAACCCCAAATTCAGAATCTCAGAAAATTAGAATATTACATGAAATCAATAAAAAAAAGGATTTTAAATACAGAAATGTCGGCCCTCTGAAAAGTATAATCATGCATATGTACTCAGTACTTGGTTTGGGCCCCTTTTGCATTAATTACTGCCTCAATGCGCGTGGCATGGATGCTATCAGCCTGTGGCACTGCTGAGGTGTTATGGAAGACCAAGATGCTTCAATACCGGCCTTCAGCTCTTCTGCATTGTTTGGTCTCATGTCTCTCATCTTTCTCTTGGCAATGCCCCATAGATTCTCTATGGGGTTCAGGTCAGGCGAGTTTGCTGGCCAATCAAGCACAGTAATACCATGGTCATTGAACCAGGTTTTGGTACTTTTGGCAGTGTGGGCAGGTGCCAAGTCCTGCTGGAAAATGAAGTCAGCATCTCCATAAAGCTTGTCTGCTGAAGGAAGCATGAAGTGCTCTAAAATGTCCCGGTAGACGGCTGCGTTGACTCTGGACTTAATAAAGCACAGTGGACCAACACCAGCCGATGACATGGCTCCCCAAACCAACACAGACTGTGGAAACTTCACACTGGACTTCAAGCATCTTGGATTGTGTGCCTCTCCATTCTTCCTCCAGACTCTGGGACCTTGGTTTCCAAATGAGATGCAAAATTTGCTCTCATCAGAAAAGAGGACTTTGGACCACTGAGCAACAGACCAGTTCTTTTTTTCTTTAGCCCAGGTAAGACGTTTGACATTTGAAGCCCATGTCCAGGACCCGTCTGTGTGTGGTGGCTCTTGATGCAGTAACTCCAGCCTCAGTCCACTCCTTGTGAAGCTCCCCCACACATTTGAATGGCCTTTTCCTGACAATCCTCTCCAGGCTACGGTCTACCCTGCTGCTTGTGCACCTTTTTCTTCCACACTTTTCCCTTCCACTTAACTTTCTATTAATGTGCTTTGATACAGCACTTTGAGAACATCCAACTTCTTTTGCAATTACCTTTTGAGGCTTTTCCTCCTTGTGGAGGGTGTCAATGATGGTTTTCTGCACAACTGTCAGGTCAGCAGTCTTCCCCATGATTGTGAATTCAACTGAACCAGACTAAGAGACCATTTAAAGGCTCAGGAACCCTTTGCAGGTGTTTAGCTGATTAGAGTGTGACACTTTGAGCCTACAATACTGAACCTTTTCACAATATTCTAATTTTCTGAGATTCTGAATTTGGGGGTTTCATAAGCTGTAAGCCATAATCATCAAAATTATATCAAATAAAGGCTTGAAATATCTTACTTTGCTTGTAATGAGTCTATATAATATATTAGTTTCATCTTTTAAGTTGAATTACTGAAGTTAATGAACTTTTGCACGATATTCAAATTTTTCGAGTTTCACCTGTAGATTTTTAACAGTACTATTTATGGCTAATTTAAAGTAAAACAAATTTACATCACCATGACTTGGCAGACCAGGTTTCTGAGCAATGTAAATGTCATTTGTAAATGTGACAGCCTGATCTCATGAAAATTATGTGACTGTGGTGACATTTTTGCTAAATTATTTTAGGGGTTACTTATAGACCTACACTTTGTCAACGTCATCACCCTCTTCACAGTCGGAAGTGGTGGCAAAAAGGCCAGTGTATCACTGGCGCGAATAGTAAATCAAACCTGTATTTAGCTGACCAACAGTCCTCAAAAAGGTAGCAGTTACATTTAAATTGTTTGGTTAAGCTAAATGAAATGTCATGCTGTTGGCTGTAAAAATATACAACGACAAAAACCGAGGGCTTTACTTTTATCGGATTCCGTCAATAGGACTGAGGAGATAATTTCCAACTCAACATTTACAGTGAACATTTTATTATAGTATTAAATCATATAATTATAATAATATTAAAGCTACGAGTATTTATGATGGCTTTTGTTGTACGTTAATTTAATCAATGACATTAACTAGATGTGCTAAGCAATAGTGTACCCAAACCTAGCTAGTTTTGAACCTGTAGGCTAATTATCTTTAAGCGAAATTTAGAGGAGCTATCTAGCACTAGCTGACTAATTTGTCAAATCTAACACAGTTTGCCATCTTTCTGCCACCACTTACTGCACATGTGCCGCATTGTTTGTAAACAATGGGATTGGTCTATATGCATCAAGGCAGTTCTGAGGTGAAAAGCGAGTAACAGTTATATACAAGCGAGGTTTATAGTAAATGGTCTATTGAGTTTTAAATGAACAAAACCTTTCTCCCTATCCTAACCTTAAACCTAAACTTAACCAAATGTTTAATAAAAAGCAAATATGAGGTGGAGAACATGATTGTGGTTCAACCACATTATTTGTGGTGCTTTTATGACACTTTTGGCTCAATGTCGACTAGCACGCATTCCTCTGGTCCTTTGCATTGTAAATGCAACGTCCTGTCAGTTGAGTTACCACACAATATGATCGCAGCTAAACAAGCTATGTAATTGGTTATGTAATTAAAATGTAAAAATGTATTGTCTTACAAGTCATGCACTATAAGATAGCATTGTGTGAGGAACAGGGGAAAAGCATGTGTTTATGAAATGTTGCTCTGATACCAAAATGTTGGCTTCGGTATGATACTAACTTGAAACTTAGGCAACAAATAAAAAAACTTTTTTGATGAAATTATACTGAAAAGTATTTATCTAAAAGAACTGCACAAAGTCTTATAGATACAAATTATGCCTTTTCTGTTTGAATTATTCTGGATTCCATGTTACATTTTTTAATTAAATGCTTTGATCAAATTGTCTTTAAACAACAACATACTGTATAGTTTTAATCAAATGAAAATATAATACTTTCAACTATTTATATAGTTGAAAAGTATTATATTTTCATATTATTATATATTATTATTATTATTATTTTAAAAGATGCACAACAGAGCTTTACAGTATTAATGAAAACAATCTGATTATCTGAGGCAAAAGGCTGCCATGGCTGAATCACAACATGCTAATATTCAGTACACTTGCTTATGTGATATTGCTTACAGATGATAATCTAATAATATAACCATTTAATATGACATTATTGTCACTATGAGTTTTATTGCGACTGCTTTGAGTATTACACATTTATACAGTAGTAATATTTTTCTGTGGTGATGTCTTCAATTTCACGCACCCAGTTAAATAAAGCTCTCATTTCAGCCGGACTTTTATTTTGAAAGATATTTTAAGTTCTTCCTGTTTGTGATGGGTTTGTTATATCAAACTTCCCATGACTCACAAGCTGAAATCTCCAAGCTGCAATGAAGAAAGAGTTAATTTGAGAGTTCTAATCTGTGGCTCTGCAGATGGATACTATTGAACACACTGCATGAAAATCAAGCATTAGTAGAGTGTGTAGCATTTGTGTGTGTGTGTGTGTTTTTTGTGAAGGAGATGATAAGACAGAGAGGCACCTCTTATTCATACTGTGGTGTGCAGCGCATGTGACTATATTATTTTATTAAATGACATCCTTCTGCTGTTTAATGATCACACTTGTTCATATAGAGGCTTTTTTATTATCATTTTCAAATGGTCTTTGATTTAATCTCAAAACTCTCACATTACATTACATTTCGCTAATGGCATACATTAATATGGTACCTAAATTAACAAAATGATGTCCTACCATTTAAAATTTTTGGTATTGCGATATTTCATTAGTACCAGTATACCATGCAACCCTGAACTGATCATCTGCTGTTTTACATGTGATTTGTTTAAGAGGGAAGAAAAGTCATTGTTTTTGAATAGCTTATAGTGTTAATTTCACCAGGACACTACCGTACAAAAAGGCATGTTAAAAAATTGCCAACATGTGGGTGTGATAATTTTATTCCGTGAGACCAGGTTAAAATGTGATCATGTTTTCATCATCAGTGATTTCAGGAAGAAATACAGGGTTAATGTTTAATAAATACTTTTTTCGGACAGGGAGGAAGTTTTGAAATATGGAAATTACAGTATGATTTCATTGAAAAATGGATTTATCTAAAAACATCAAGGGAAGGATTTCTTGTAACATAACCTTAAAAACACTGCAGCATTATTCAATGTAATTTAAACGTTATTCTAGTGAATTTAGACTTTTTACTGTGACTCTTATAACACCCACTTTAAAAAAACAAAAGCAAAAATTAAGGTACAAATATTTTGCACTTTTATATACAGTTCTCAAAAGAGACCCTGTTTTCCTTCATTCTCCAGCACAGGCACAGATGCAGCACTGTAATCTTGGCTGGCCTGTGGAGATGACTTCAAACCCTACAATCTTCCGGACCCATAATTAGAAGCATCGGGCGCTGGCTTGACTTAGAAAGAGAGGGTGAGAGAGAGAGAGCGCTCGGCACATTCAGGCTGGCTTCAAAGCTATACTATAATACAATGCAGCCCAGGGGAAGGACTAGTTTTAAAAGCAAAATTAAATTATCTCTCCCAGTTTCTACTGAGTCACCCTATTATCCAGCTTGTCCAGCTCACTTGGTTTCACGCTCAAATGTCTTTTGAGTGAAGCCTTATGGATTTTATTTCTGCTATCTGCCCTCTGTAATTTAGCAATTTTTAATGACCTTAGCGCCAGATTTTTTTAACCCTGAGGGTCCATGGAGATGATAGCTTACATAAAAAAATACAAAAATAATTGCACATTGTAAAAATGTTTTGTGAGGCAACCTAAAAATGTGCTTAATGTGGTAACATAAATAACTTAAATAAAATAAACTAATCTAAATGTATTACTACTAAAATATAAATGTATACTAAATGTATTAATAACTAAAGTTATATAATCTGACTTAATCAACCTGACAAAGTAAGTAACAGCAGCGAAAGTAATTTTATGGGTTATAACCCAATCATTATATAAATACGCACAAACATATCCTCGTGAAACCCCATTTACACATGTGTGGATGTTGTGTTTTGGCTTTGCTATATTCAACACAGTTTAAATTAATTTAAACCAACTGATCTCAGTTCAGAAGACTCTGTGCTGTTAATAAAGATTTAAACCTTTTGTAAGAAACCTCATTAAGTTTTTACATTGAAACAAAAACAGTCAAAAGAGTAGAATCTCTAGTTTCATCCGATATGCCATTTTTAAAGCAATTTCTCGCAAAAGGCCATTCTTTTCAACACAACACTAATATTTACTTCAGTGCATTTTTTCCTTTATAGAGAGCTAGTTTACAACTATCTCTCTCTCCCGCACAGTCCTCCGCAGTTGGCCTTTATCCCTCTCGGAGGCTTGATTAGCCTGATAAGGGACCGGGTGCATATGATCACGACCCGGCCCCTCCCTCCACTCTGCCACAGTATAATTTTATTTTAACATGGTTGCAGTGACTGGATGGTGTTGACCATAACTTTGAATCAGAAATAATTATGCTAATTTCTGATGTATTTCTGTAAGATCTCAAAAACATGAATAGCCATCACACCTGGAAACCTGATGAACAATTTGACAAATCTGACAAATTTTGACAAAAAGACAAATCTGACTTTCTATAGCTTGGTATTATTTAAAATTTCACAACTTAGTCCCACTGTCCACGTACACTGATGAGCCAAAACATTATGGCCACTCACAAGTGAAGCGAATAACGTTGATCAACTCCTAAAAAGGCCACATTTATGGGTCTGGGTAGATTAGATGGTAAGCGAACAATCAGTTCTCGTAGTAAACATGTTGAATGCAGGAGGAATGGGCAGGAATAACGACCTGAGCGACTTTGACTTGGGCCAAATTGTTATGGCCAGATGACTGGGTCAGAGCATCTCTGAAATGGCAAGGCTTGTGGGGTGCTCCCGGTCAGCAGTGGTAAGTAAATACCGACAGTGGCTGAGGAGGGACAAACCACAAACCGGCGACAGGATGTTGGGCGCCCAAGTCTCATCGATGCACAAGGGCAATGAAGGCTATGCCGTCTGGTCCGAACTGACAGAAGGTCTACTGTGCCACAAGTCTCAGAAAAATGTTAATGATGGTTACGGGATGAATGTGTCACAACTCACAGTGCATCGCACCCTGCTGCGTATGGGGCTACGCATCCGCAGACTGTTCATAGTGCCCACGATGACCCCTGTTCACCGTCAAAAGTGCCTACCATGGGCACTTGAGTGTCAGAACTAGACCTTGGAACAGTGGAAGAAGGTCACCCGATCAAATGAGTCCCGTTTTCCTTTACATCGTTTACCTGGTGAAGTGATGGTGCCAGGATGCACTGTGGGAAGACAACAAGCCAGTGGAGAGAGTGTGATGCTATGGGAAATGTTCTTCTAGGAAACCCTGGGTCTGGCCATTCATGTGGACATCAAACTGACAAGTGCCACCTACCTAAACATCATTGCAGACCAGGTACACCCCTTCATGGTAATGGTATTCCCTGATGGCAGTGACCTCATTCAGCAGGACAGTGCGCCCTGCCACACTGAACACATAGTTCAGGAATGGATTGAGGAACATGATGAAGAGTTCAAGGTGTTGCCATGGCCTCCAAATTTCCCAGAACTAAATCCTATTGAGCATCTGTGGGATGTGCTGGAACAAAATGGAAATCAAAAAGAGAAATGGAAAAGGCTCGCAGCAGTCATGCTCGGGTTTCAGGAGAACCTAAACATAAATATATGAACATAAATATATAAACTCTTCATTAACTGCAAGAGAAACACACGCTTTACAAAACTGCCTTCAGGAAAAAAAAAAGTAATCAGTGTACTGATTCCATCTCTTCCTGTTTCTCAAACACAATGTCATGCAATCCAGCCACCATCTCTATGACCACGTCATGGAACTGGTTGGTTGCCTGATCTCCATCATCACTACCAAATGTGCCCTATCAATAGTGTTTTTTTAAGCACTCATACTTACTCAGCTTAAGGCTCTTATTTTCATTTTACACAAGGCCTCTCACCACTCACAGTAACACAGTATGTCAAAGTTTAATAATGGTACAATTCACTTTTTCAATAGGGCCGTGGAGGAAAGCTTGTGAATTCTGTCCTGTCTTCTAATTAAATTAAACCCTTAACAAATAAAGTAACAAGAAAGAAGAACATCTCAAGTCAGTTTACATGCTTCTCCTTAGTTCTTGTAGACATTTGGGCTAACACAAACCAAATGGAGGAGAATAAATAGGAATGGATCACTTGCGTATGTCTGGCAGCCACTCTACAAACATGGCCTTTTGTTTGAGCTGAATATGCAAATTTGAAACAAAATATAAGTCTGTTTCTTTTACAATAATGACTATGAAATGTGTATGTAATGTGTCATGCATACACAGTGCCCATATACTATGTCTAGGTTATGTGTGATATTCAAAACCAGCTGATGTGTTTAGGTGACATCTGGTTTTGGTTGGTCATTGGGAGTCATTTTGTTGGCCATAAGGCAAAGTGACATCCTACCAACAGGAACAAACATCCCAGCATGTTATTAAGTTCTTAGCCACTGGAATGCACTCCATCCCATGTGACTAGGAACTACAGTTTAATGTCAAAGGTATGTGTGTAAGTGCATGTTTATCTTCTCTGTGTGTACCTGAGATAGAGAGAGGGAGACGATAATGTGGACTCTAAGAGCTCGGCTCAGAAGCAGACAGCTTTGTGTAATTACGAGCATGACAGGACATGATGGGGAAGATCTGTTGTCGGCTGCAGTAAGCCTCTAATGAGCTGTGTGCTCCCTTGATCAGCTTCTATCAGCCCTATACTTCACGTCCCACAAGTCAACACAACAGCTATTTACAGACAGCTTCCCAAAGTATAGTGTGTTGAAAGCATATACTCAGAAAGTTGCCTGATTTCTGCCCCGTTTACAATGACAGCAACCAAGGCAACATGAGTAAGAGCGATCATTGGCGATGTGTTGGAGGCATGTCCAGCAATGCAACAAAGTTGCTGAAAGTTTCTCTATGCAAATGAGTAGCGACGTGATATATCAACTACAAATAGGAGAGAAGACAATGGAGCACACATTACATGACTCATTTTCTGTTAGATTCTGTAGTCGAGTGCAAGAAAGACGGAGGATAATTTAATTTTACGCCGAACACTTACTACCATTTTTTTGTGATTTGTCTCTGCTTATATGCAGGGATATACTGTAATAAACAAAATTATGCATGGAAACATTGTTGGCAATCTGTTAGAGTTTGATTCATGCATGAAAGGTGCTGCAAGCAATTTTAGCCATTCTGCAATTTCCATAAGCCGAGCCACTGGATTAGCCACACCCCATCTGTCCAAAACCCGCAATTCAAAGATACCAAGTGAGCTTTATTCCCTGACAGCACATGTACATCATGCACCCAGACGAATATTTGATGTGTCTGTTTACATCTGCAAGACATATTTTTTACGATGTTTGCTCATCTGCAATACGTCTATAAGACATATGTCAATAAGTATGTCTTGGATGTAAATGAGACATTCAGCAGTTGTCTTTGAGACGTTTATAATTTAGAATGTTAATAAATCTGATCTTTATGTAGATGTTAATCAGATATTAATTATATTGTGATGCTTTCCAGATGAAAAGATCAAAAACAGACATCTTGGATATGTATGTGTACTCTCTGGGTTGAAACAACAGCAGCAAATAGCGCCCTTATCTGTCAACGGTTATGAGCAACATGGCATAAAAATGATATTAAGTCTTAATAATTCGCTGCAACTACAATTCTATGAGAATGCATAAATGATTGGCAGGCAGAAAGTGTCAGAGATCTTGGACACATTTTAGTTTTTTGTTTACAGAGTCTTGTGCTGTCACAGAGACCTGTGAGATATTTCACAACACTTATTTAATAAATATATTTGTTTTGCATAACTTTCCATGAAAAAAAAATCACTTATAGCACCTTTGAAATTTACAAACAAAAGCTATCCTCTGCAGAATATAATTTTTTTTTAATCAAGAATAAGAATTTTATATTTACTGGCAATATATCTAATTTGTGAAAATAATTTCAAAAGTTATGGACAGTTGCACAGCTCACAAGGGCCAGAAACATACTTTATGCAAGTACGCATACATAGATTAGCTTGGCCAATGTGCAGTTTGGTTTAACATGCTTAACATGCATTCTTGTGAGATACGTTTCCGCAACGTACTCTAAGCGGATAGAGTTACCTTCAAAAGTCTGCTGTTAAACTGGATGTTTTATTATTCAGGTAAGTTGCTATAAATATATTGACTTTAACTAACTTGCTCAGCAATTTTCTCTTCAAACTGTTGCTCTGCCATGACAGTAAAAAAGAAAACTCACAGTAGAAGTGAACAGTTCAGCGTAATGTTAGCTATAGCGCCTCTTGTGGCTGAGTTGAGAATGCAATGTGTACTTGTGTTTTGTAGTGAATTGCGATGACAAATATTGTAATCCAACAATGCATGAATTGGAGCTTTCATAGCTAGAAGTGTCTGTGTTTTTCATGTACTTGCGTGAAGTATGTTTCAGCTAGATAAAGTTAACCATCCAGCGGCAGGAACGTCTCAACAGTAGGCTACAGCGACCTGGCAATTGCTGGCAATAAAATTTCTCAGTAAACCCCTAACCCAATTCTTAACATAACCATAAAGCATAAAGCATAACCCTACTACTGATTTTAGCAGTAAAATTACTGTTGTCTACCATGGAAGAAAGAAAACCTCTGGGTATTGAATGAGCATTCTTACAAGTTTAACCTTTACCTAAAATCTAAATCTTAACCTAACCACACAGTCTAACCCCTTACACAGCCCCTAAACCTAAATAAAGTGATGGATAGAAAGCTAGCTAAAATGCGATGCCTGTATTGGATCAAATTGAAATTCTGTTATATACGAATGAGCCAAGTTGTACAACATCTTAAGATTTTGTGATCTCTTATGATTTTTTACTAGTCATGAGACTTTGTTGCAAACTTACCACAGAAAAAATTCAAAGATCAAAAAGCAGTTTGTGGCTCTCGTGTGCAAACAACCATTTTTAGAAACACAAAGGGAAACTGATCCTAGATCAGCACATCTGAGACACCCTGCAGCACAGCTGTGCCACTACTGCACAATAAATCCTCCTGTCCTCAGCTCAAAACCTTATGTACACCAACTAACCAGTATTTAACGAAGGCCACAAGGCGATGGAAGCCAGGAAGAAAAATGCTGTGGAGGAAAAGGGTGGTGCTGCTATACAGACAATTTTACTCAAATAAGAGCTTTCATAGCTCAGATCCTCTCTCCCCTCATCCGCCGGTAACAACTGCCTTTGTGAAGTAAATATTGTTTTTCAGCAGTTAGCATGAGGCTTTGATAAACAAGAACATAGTAGTTTCTGTAGAGTGGCTTTGTAAAGATCTGTCATTTTCAAACTTGCATTTAAAACTTGAATCCATCATCCAAGAAAATTACAGTTGTGAAAATCACTCCCTCGCTTAAAAAGGAGGCAGAAAATAAAATAACTGCAGTTGGGTTTCTCAACGTGGCTCAAATATCTCCGGCTATTTATTAGCTAAACACAAGAGAAAAACAGATATTACACCTCTCTGGGTGTTTGTGTTGAAATCAAATAAGATACGGCCACATGTTCCTTCGTTCAGTTTTACGGCGTGACTGAAATTTTAGTGAGTGTTGCTGTACGTTTGAAGATAAACATTTGCATAACATTGTGTGAAATACATGTGCCAAGCTTGTTTCTTGGTTATAAGACAAAAGATGATATAAGGCAAAAAGTCCTAAAAATTGCTTAAACACAAGTTAAGATGGCTGCAAAAACTGCTGAGGAAAGCATTCAGTATATGTGTTTATGGTGGAATGTGTGGGATCAGTGGGATGAGAATTTTAAGTTGAAATCTCTGCCAATATCCATAAAATACCCAACCCAAGTTATACAATGGATTATACAGTTTATTGGGTCCAATATACTGGAGAAACATAATGTCTAAATTGACTGTCTATCTATAGTGACTGTTTACTCAGCATGATTGAAGACCATTTTGTTTTGAGAGTAGCCTACCGACATTTGACTTGTAATTGCAAATCAAAAGTTATTTATGGCTCACAGTCCACCTATATCTCTCAGTACACACATCTACAGTACACTGACACCCATGTATAAAAATGTAGCTGCTATTTCCTAACTTTGTTAGGAATCTTAGATGCGCCAATTTGAGCAACATACAGTATGATGTAATATTTACTCAATGTCCTTTCATTTAGAGGATCTAAAGAGTCTGGACTGAAAGTGCAGTTTTCCTTTTGCTTTTCCAACTACTACAAGTTTAAGATCAAAAGATGAATATTCACATGTTACCAGTGTAAGAACCCTCAGGAATAGAGGGTTTGCAATTTCTGAGGTAAACAGCAGGTAACTAAGTACTTCCTGTCTGTTAGCAGAGCTGGCGTGAGGCTGAAGAAAAAGGTGGGTGGGTCTCACTGCTCTTTTCTCCCTCACAAGCATCATGCATCTCCAGCACAAAAGCTCAGCTAAATCAGGTAAACTATGTCTGTGATGTTAGAGAAAAATAGGAGAAAGAGAAAGGTGACTTAGATTTTGTATAATTTGTAACAGTCAAAACTTTCAACTAGCTTAATGCTAACAGTGGATTTTCACAATTCAGTTAAATATAGTTATATTTATTTCCATTTCTTGTAATGCTGTTCTCCATCTTGAATGAAATGTGTCACAAATTATGCCCAGAGACCATTTAGATTGAGATGGACAACTTGTAATAAAAGTTATGAAACCCCAAAACAATTTTTTTGAGAAGTTAACATATGCATTGAACATTGAAAACAATTATTATGTTCAATACTTAGGGGTAAGTGATAATTTTTCTTTTTCTTTTTAAAGTAAATGTCACAAAATGTGAGGTAAACATTTCTACACCCATTCATGAGCCCTTTTTTTAAGTCCATTTTTTAAGGTATTTCACGTGACTTTAAAATGAATGGGAGAAATTGGAACAACCAATATGGTGAGTGTTGAAAAGGAAGTCCCGCCTTGCAGGTAAATGAGCCAAACACCTTTTAGATACATACATACATGTGTCAGTTTACTCGAGAATGTGCATGTGCATTAGCTGGACCAGCCTCAAATATAGTGTCTTTTAGCATAATCTTGGCTATAAAAAAAGCACAATTTATGATTTCACTGTTGTCAGATTCTACTACTGATTTGAAATATGTTATTTTATCATAATCTTGAACAACCATTTTGGGTATTTTGGTCTTTCCCCAGTCAAGTAGATAGGAGCTGTCCTTTTACGCTGCTTGTATCCATTGAAAATAGCTGCCCAGGAGGGTTCCCAAGATGGCTGCCGAGTGGACTGACTTGCCTTGAAAGTGACTTTCTTTTGCCTCATTCACAAAGGTGCTTACATAAAATATGATGCCTTGAAGGAATAGTTCACCCCTAAAAATGAGAATCTACCATAATTTACTCACCCTCATTTTTTGCAGAACACAAAAGGAGAAATGTATTAATATTCCAATACAAATATTATCGCTAACTAATGCACGTTTTTGTATGAACACATCTCCCTCTGTGAATGAGCTTCTATCACGCACTCATGAATGAGTACGTTGAAATAATTTTTTGTGGTAATCAACATTATACCACAAATGCAAATATCCCTTAAATTTCAGGTTGTTTCTCACCAAAACACATATGCCTTCAAAAGACTTGGAATGTGACTACTTTTATGATATTTCTGCATCTTTTTTGAAGCTTGAAAATTAATCCCTAACCTCTGTAATTGCATTGAAATTTGTTTTATTAAAACATCTCCTTTTGTGTTCTGCATAAGTCGTGCAAGTTTGTAACAACATGAGGGTGAGTTAATGATAACAGATTGTACTTTTAAAGTGAACCATATATTTAAATACAATTTTTATCATTTAAACATTTATTATGGTCTAAAATCAACATGGAAAATATTATTTTAATGGATGATTTTAATTTACCTTTTTCATCACTTTAACTATTTACTTTTGGCCAAAAAGTTAGGCAACTTTTTCAAAACCCAAAAAGGTTGATTCAATGTTACTATTCATACAGAAGTTGAAAACTATTACATTTACTAATTTAGCAGACATCCAAAGTGACTTAAATGCATAAAAAATCTTAACCTTTCTTGTCTAATTTAATTGATTGTTTAACTGATAAACATAACTACTGTATCAGGTCATTCTCTTTCTCTCTCATTCTGTGTGTCTGTATTTCAGCTGTCGTGGGTGAGAGTATGCCCCATGTGCCCTTGACGAGAAGGCTTGCTATGCACTAGTGCATTAATCCACATTCCTCACACTGCAAGTTCAAAGTGCACGCTTGCTCTGCTGATCATGTTCTGAACCGGCCTGGGATTTGAG
The DNA here is from genome assembly GCF_025860055.1 of Xyrauchen texanus. Lineage (NCBI taxonomy): Eukaryota > Metazoa > Chordata > Actinopteri > Cypriniformes > Catostomidae > Xyrauchen > Xyrauchen texanus. The sequence continues at coordinate 15,190,557 of NC_068284.1, read as the reverse complement.
AGATTCTTGAAAGGTTGAAGGCACAAGGCATTGCTAAAACCCCCCAAAATATGACACCTCCCCTCTTTAGACACACCACTCAAAAACGAATTTTCATTTAATGCTGAACAATGCAAAAAAGATTAAACAATAGAGGTCAGACCTGTTTTGAAAGAGCTAGAACACTGACGCTGGCCATATCTTTTATTAAGCTAAGTTAATGGGTTTTGCTGTTTTATTTTTCCTTTAACATGTTTTATTTGTCTGCAGGGACACCCGATTCCCTCCAGTTTCTAAGACTCTCATTAAACACTTTGATATCATCTGACATGTTTGAGCAGGCACATTTTAACAACACTTCACAGTATGAGAATGTAATGTAAGTAAGAAACATGCTGCCGGTTATTGTTAACAGCTCATAAACATTTGCAATTCCAATGGAGAGGATCATAAATATATCTGAATATGATTTAATGAATTCAGACAAATTCCAAACACTTCAATCCTGACAACCACGAGACCCTTGTGAATTGATTACAATTCATAAACATGCTTCAATCTATGTTATAACCACAGATGTACAGTTGAAGTCAGAAGTTTACATACACCTTAGCCAAATACTTTTAAACTTAGCTTTTCACAACTCCTGACATTTAATGTTAGAAAGCATTCCCTGTCTTAGGTCAGTTAGGATCACTACTTTATTTTAAGAATATGAAATGTCAGAATAATTGAGAGAATTATTTATTTCAGCTTTTATTTCTTTCATTACATTCCCAGTGGGTCAGAACTTTACATGCACTTTGTTAGTATTTGGTAGCATTGCCTTTAAATTGTTTAACTTGGGTCAAATGTTTTGGGTAGCCTTCCACAAGTTTCTCACAATAAGTTGCTGGAATTTTGGTCCATTCCTCCAGACAGAACTGGTGTAACTGAGTCAGGTTTGTAATCTTCCTTACTCGCACATGCTTTTTCAGTTCTGCACACAAATTTTCCATTGGATTGAGGTCAGGGCTTTGTGATGGCCACTCCAGTACCATGACTAAGTTTTCCTTGTGCCATTTTGCCACAACTTTGGAGGTATGCTTGGGGCCATTGTCCATTTGGAAGACCCATTTGCGACCAAGCTTTAACTTCCTGGCTGATGTCTTGAGATGTTGCTTATATATATATATATATATATATATATACACACACACACATGTCGATATCGGACTCGTTTTGCTGTGGATATAGATACTTGTCTACCTGTTTCCTCCAGCATCTTCACAAGGTCCTTTGCTGTTGTTCTGCGATTGATTTGCACTTTTCGCATCAAACTATGGTAATCTCTAGGAGACAGAATGTGTCTCCTTCCTGAGTGGTATGATGGCTGCGTGGTCCCATGTTGTTTATTCTTGCGTACTATTGTTTGTACAGTTGAACGCGGTACCTTCAGGCATTTGGAAATTGCTCCCAAGGATGAACTGACTTGTGGAGGTCCACAATTTGTTTTTGAGGTCCTGACTGATTTCTTTAGATTTTCCCATAATGCTAAGCATAGAGGCACGGAGTTTGAAGGTAGGCCTTAAAATACATCCACAGGTACACCTCCAATTCAGTACACCTCAGAAGCTAATGGTCTAAAGCAGGGGTGTCAAACTCAGTTCCTGGAGGGCCACAACCCTGCATTGTTTAGTTTCAGCCCTGCTCCAAAATTCTGAAGACCTTGATTAGCTGCTTCAGATGTGTTTAATTAGGGTTGGAGCTAAACTCTGCTGGACTTTGGCCCTCCAGGAACTGAGTTTGGCACCCATGTTCTAAAGGCTTGACATCATTTTCTGGAATTTTCCAAACTGTTTAAAGGCACAGTTAACTTAGTGTGTCAATTTCTGACCCACTGGAATTGTGATATAGTCAATTAAAAGTGAAACAAACTGTCTGTAAACAATTTATGGACAAATTACTCATGTCACGCACAAAGTAGATGTCCTAAATGACTTGCCAAAACTATAGTTTGATAATATGAAATCTGTGGAGTGGTTTAGTACCAATGTCTTCAACCGATGTAAACTTCAGACTTCAACTGTATTTTGCAGCACTAGTTGGTGAAGGGTGTGTAATATACACAGAAATGTGTGGTTTTTAAAAAATAAAGAGCAACCCCAAAAGCCCTAGAAGGTGAAAGAAAGAAAAGGGTGGTTCTTTTTCTCTGACCCTGATTTTAACCTCTGCAAAAATGCACATTAAACCATTTCAGAGTTTATGTTTTAAAATATATGTGGGCCAAGGAAGAAGTTCCCTGTTATTATATTGTCAAAGAAACATGCCTTTTATCCCATTCACAGCAATAAAGCATCCATTTGCCTCCAAGGGCCAACAATAACGGTTAACTTCTTGTGCATTGAGCCAGAGGCTGAGTGTCCAGGGCTGCAATGATTAGGAAAATGTACAGGGGACAAATTTGAGGGGAAGCATATGAAAGAGACTCTGGTTCTTCAAGCGAACTAAAATGTAAAATGACAGTAAATGTTTTTTTCTCGGAGTGCATTTCCTGTACTACCTCTAATATAAAGAAGTGCAATTATATAAAACTTGGATAAAAGATAGCATTTAAACACATTTCAGTTTTAAGGTCGACACTGAAAAATAAATCCTATGGGTAAAGAGACAAAGGAGATTTTTATAAGAGGATTTTAGGACTCACTTCACTTCATGTTTGCAATGCAGAAAAATAAAGGAGTAAACGGACCGACAAGCTCCACTGTCAAACACACCTTTCTTCAGACAGTGGAATTAACAATAAGTAGTATGAGAGGCCAAGTTTCCAGAGGATCAGTTCCCATCTGACTTCATTGCCAAAGAAACCTAGCAGCAGTAACTGTGAAAGAGTTGGAGGCTGGGCTACTGTGGCCTAAGGAAGAGTTTCCAGGGTGAGTCAGTCAGAAGTGTAGTGCTACTGTAAAACAAGACATGAGTGTAATAGCTACCACACTACAATCCCATGCCCTCATGCTGCTGCTAATGATTCCAATGTCTCAGTCAAGCGGTTGCAACTGTGCATGTGTTGACATACTGAGGTATTAGCCAAGACTTCTCCCTCTGGGGATAATGAGCTTGTCAATATTGCATGAAACTCAGCCTCACAGTACCACCTAATGTGGCGCCAAACACTCAGTGAATAAGAGCATTATAGAAACAAGAGTTTTGACAGGAAAGATGACAATACTACCGTGATTTGTTGTTGAACATGTAATATTTACAATGGAAGATCTGTACAGTGAGCAACATCTAAGCAGATCAAAGGTGGTGAATATTAACACTGAAAAGTCACACAAAAGCTCTGGTCCAAAACGCTGGCTACTGCCTATATAGGCAGCTGACTTCTAAGAGGCTGTTAATACCGATCGCATTCTTGCACTAAAAAAAGCTAGACACAACCAAACTGATCTCACTGTCAATTTGTAAACAGTTGGTTGACAATTCTTGAGCTAAACTCTGTCTGTGCATAGTGAAATTCGAAGCACTGCTCCCAGTGGCCAAAGCGGGAAGTGTTTTTGAATGCATGGGCACATGTGAGCTCCTGTTTCTGGGTGAAATATCCAGAGAGAGAGAATGTGCAAAAAGCATTCTGTTAATAACTGTTAATGATGTAATAAAGTGGAATGCATATTTTAGCAATTCTAGCCCCAAATCCTAACCCTAACCGCCATTGGAGTAAAAATGCAAACTTAGAGGGAAAATGTTGGTCGCAACAAAGAAGAAGGTAAATGCAATTGACCTTTGAGACAAAAATTTCCATCTAGCTCATGTTTACAAAGAAAAACAATGGAAAAAGTGCATAGACAGACACAAAAACAAATTCTGTGTATGGCCCTCTAAGGCAGCTTAACTAACTGAAATGGAACCTCATAAGTGGCTAATTTGGTATTAGCACACACAAAATGCACTGGAGACTCAACTAATAATTTATTCCAGTAAATGTTTATGTAAGCATGTTGATAAGCTAACAACATGATATTCTCATAAACAAAAAAAAAAAAACATACAAATATTTGGTAAAACAGTCCATTTAAATTAAGTTTAACTATTTTTATAAATACTTCACGGTATTGAATGAAATTGAAAGTCAATTAATAATTGACATGCTTCTACTTTTTGGAACAGCCTTTGCATCAGGAGCTTAGGCTATGATGCCTTAGACCACGTCCACACCAATACATTTTCATAAACGTTTTGGTCTTCCGTTAACTGTTTTTGACAGCAAAAACCAAGCTTTTCAAAAACGCTCTCCTAAGTGGATACATTTGAAAATGCCAACTTAGTATTGTAGTGTGGAAAGGGAAAATGGAGATATCTGAAAACGATGATGTCTTTGTTGTCATGTGACACAATCATGTGATCCATTCACCTCAAGATGGCATCCCAAATTGTAGTGCCATTGTTGTGCCTGCTATTCACTTTGATAGCATTGTTAAAGATCAATTTTACTTTGTACAACCTTCACTTTGCAGGAAGTTTACTCTGAATTGCTGTCCAGTGACAGAACATGAGGACAATTGCGCTTCAGACAATACATGGAACGGCTATTTTGTTGTATACACGGAAAGGGGATTTACGAGTTTTTATACAATTCAATGTGGATGAGAAACTTATGGAAAACAGCAGTGTGGACAGACAGTGTTTGGAAAAAAAATCAATTTTCAAATGTGTTTCTAAATTAATGTGAACGTAGCCATAAATGGCTACCTATGTAGGAAGCGAACTAGGTTTTGGAACAGAGCCATTCACACACAAGAGGTCATCCTCCACCCACTAGTCTAACACAACTAATAAATCAAATCAACCATAGTTTCTTTATACAAAAAGTGCAAATTTTTAAACTTATTTGGAATCCTTCGGTTATAAGAAAGAATACCAGTACGAAGTTGCTCCTTGTCTCAGCCAATAATACAAACAGTCTCTCTTTTCCTCAAGCCTCTAATTCAAGTAAAGTGCTTCAACAGCAACAACTATATGGTTGATGCTTTCAAGTGTTCTCTTTTAATTTCTTGCTTGCAGTACCTCCTTTTGAAGGGTTCAAATAAAAAGTCTTAGCCCAATGAGTCCTTTCCAAATCCACAAAGGAAAACAAACTCCAAAGCTATCAGACAAACTCCAGCTTCCCTCGGCCACTGCACTTTCCCCAGTGAACCAACGATAGAAGTCTCTGGCTACTAAGGTCAGAATGCCAAACCTTGTCGCAGCTCAGGCAACAGTTCTCATGGCCTCCCACTGGCACCATACACTCAAGGTCCAGTTTGGTAATATGACCCTTGGTGAGGTGCTGGCCGTGGAAGCTGTAGTGAAGGCGGGAGAGCATCTCTCGCCGTTGTTGCCGCAGTTTCCGGTTTTCACTGCGGAGCATGCGCAGAGCCAACATGATGAGGAGGACCAAGATGAGGCCACCAGCGATGGGTACGGTGATGACCGCAGCACGGAACCATACCTCTTTGGAGGAAGGGATTTCCTGTAGTCGTGCTACAACGTGACGGATGCCTTCGGTTTGATGCCGACTTCTGTCTGAATAAGAACAGATTTATACGTATATTGTCAAGTCTCTATGAAAATATTACAGAAATGCACTGACAGAGGTAGTTTCATCAAACGAGCAAAGGGCTAAATGTAATACTTCAGCTTCAGATTATCTCAGAATTGCCAAATATCAGTCACCGTATCGGTCTATCCCTAGCAATAACTAAAGAACACTTTTATTTTATTAAGATATCATCATACCATGACTTTCTCCGCCTCTGTATGTTAGATCTTGCAAGCCTCTGTAATTGCACATATCCTCACTGCAACACTGAAGTGTAGCAGGTCCATGGATGGTATCATAGGTTGACTCTGGATGGCAAATGTTTCCTGAGTTCAGGAGAGGTTCGTAACACCCGTGAGAGAGTGGAGACTTGGTGCTTTGAGGATCTAAGATGCGTGTGAAGCAGGCGTTCAGCTCCGATTTGCACATGTAACCAGTAGCCACACAGTGGGGAGCATCGCAGTAACATCGTATTTCTCCTGTTAAAACAAAATAAATGTTTAGAAAAGTCCTGCCTAAGACTAATGTACTGATAAAATGCACTTCTTTACAAGTTTCACACACAACTGTAAACAGAGTTAGCATTAAATTAATTACTGAGCTCCAAACTGATGTGACATTTATTTATCATTATACATTGCTGTATATTATTAATCATTATTTACATTTCATATGATGCACTTTTGGCAAATGACTGGTTACATGTTAGGAAAGTTCTTTAGGACCTTTGTAAAGATACTGATGATTAATAGCAATGCAATACCTAAAAAAGTGGCATATCTAATACATATTAATAGATGAATATGAATTGAAGAAAAACAATGAGATATTCAGAGATCTTTTGGTTACACTTTACATTAGTGTACATATTACATTGTAATTACTGCATAATAATAACTTTGTCACTATGTTAACGGCTTGTGAATACGCGGTGAGCATTATTAACATTTAAACCAATTAAATGTATAATTAGGCTAATACGTGCTCCATTCACTCACCTTTAGTGAGAAGAACAACCATGGCGCAAAGCTCGAGCTGAAGCCAAATGGAAACGAGACTGCTGTGCCGCTCCATTTGAGAAAAAAAAAACCTTTCTTCCACAGTTTCAGTTTTTCATCGATACGGACTTTACACCAATTAAGACTGCATTACTGTCAGAAACGTTTTCCAACTCGCTCTGTTCAATACTTCTCGGACCATGTTTGGCTGGAAATGATCACATCCTGACTCGGTCTTCGCGGCTCTTCAAAACTCCAGATTAAATCATCTGCGCGCAGAAAAACAGCAGTGCTGTTGTTTGAACAAACATTAAAAGTCCATATTAGACATAATCCATTTTCTGTTAAAGGTACAAAGCAAGACTATTCAAGCTCGACAACTATTCAAACGGACAACGTCTTATGTAGTCTGCGCTTGAGCACTCTTAAACGTTGAAGACTTAAGAATGAGAGAGAGTCATTGGGCTAGTGGGGCTTGTTCACTGACATGCATGTAGAAGCTGTGACTGACTGTTCCCTCCCCATGTGCCCATCGACAGCACAGTCATGTTCTGTAGGAATTGACTTGACTTCCTCATTGTTTAGGGTTCTAGTGACCCCTATGCTGTGAAAAAAGTTATAGTAAATACAACTGTTTCTTCTGATTTAAGGCAAACAGATTTTTTTTTTTAAAGCTTTTACACTCGGTGTTACCTGCCGAGTAGGCATGACAATTTCAGAAAAATACCTTAAAACAGCAACACTCCCAATCATGAAGTATTATGATTTTAATATTTTGAATTTAATAATTTTTAATAATTAAAGATATAGTTCACCCAATTCTCTCATCATTTACTCACACTCGTGCCACCCCAGATGCATATTACTTTCTTTCCTCTGCTGAACACAAAGGCTTTTAGAAGAATATCTCAGCTCTGTTGGTCTTCACAATGTAAGTGAATGGTGACCAGGCCTTTCAAGCTCCAAAAATCACATAATCCATATTCAGGCGCAGCTTGAAAACATAGATCCATACCATAAACTGCCAATAATGTAATTTGTTTGCCAGTAAATGTTAAAAATGCGGGCATGTGTATTTAAAAGCAGGCCTAGTGTAAGATTTTATCCTATTTTTAAGTTGTAAAGTAGCTGAAAGCTTCAGTGTTTAATATAGATATTCAAGCATGTGAGGCAGAAAGACTGCTGCCCTCACAAACTCCACAGTGCCCCTCAGATTTTCCAATGGAAATCTTTGGTCAAATATGGTACTGCAACGAGCCCTTATTGAGACCCATTGGGGAAGAAATATATCTGCCCATAAACGTAGTGCCAAACCAAAGGTAACTTTAGTATAACTATGTGACAGATAGCAAACAAAGTGAGCACCAATGATGACTATGTGTAACAAAGTGTTGTTTCGACAGCAAATTCAAGACAATTTGACCATCAAACAACTTGGTCCTGAAGAGCCGGACTGTTCATAAGACACCAGTGGATTAATGTATGTCTTCTGAAGTGATATGATAGGTGTGGGTGAGAAACAGATCAAAATTTAAGTCCTTTTTTACTACACATTATTCTGCCTGCCAAGTAGGTGGTGATGCACAAAGAATGCAAATCACCAAAAACAAAAGAAGAAAGATAAAGTGGAGATTTATGGTTAAAAAAGGACCTGTATCTCACTCACACCTATCATATCACTTCTGAAAACATGGATTAAACCGTCATATAGATTACTTTTATGTTGCCTTTATGTGATTTTTGGAGATTCTGGTCACCATTCGCTTGCATTGTTAGGACCAACAAAGCTAAGATACACATCTAAAAATCTTTGTGTTCTGGGATGGCATGATGCTGAGTAAATGATAAAATTTTTGGGTTAACTATCCCTTTAAGATTCATGTATTGAAATACTAAAACTTAAAATGCATTCACAGAAAATGGTTTGAAATAAATAAAATGATTATTTACAATAACAAAAATGTTCTCTGGTGTCTCTGAGATCACAAAATAATTTATAGTGGATAGAAGACTAATCTCATTAAATTAGGGAGTTAGGAACTGTTTTTTGAGTGAATAATGAAAGATAATGAACTGCAACATTGAACATTCTGCTGTAAACAGAAATGTAAACATGTCCTTGGTCCCTGCATTGTCTTATTTCACATGCAAGTGAAAATATGTTCCACAAGAGGGCAGACATGGACAAACTCCAATCTCAGAAAAAGTGTGGGAGAGTGAGAAGTGTGGGTGAGATACGAATCAATATTTCAAAATCACCCATCAATAAAAAGTAATTTTTTACTATTAATCTCCACAAAATGTTTTTTCACATTTTGAAAATGAAAGTGGAGATTTATAGAAAAAATGACTTAAATATTGATCCTTTTCTTACTTCTGAAGATATGGATTAAACTACTGGAGACTTATGAATCACTTTTTGTTGCCTTTGTGCTTTTTGGACCTTTAAAGGTCTGGTCACCCTCCCTTTAAGTAAACCTGGCAAAGCACAAAAGCAAACGTGCCAAAACATAATGTGGTAAATGTTTATTTCCTGTAACTTTTAGAAACCATAATATACAAAGCAACATACTCATCTCTAGTCTGAGATCTCTATTTACACAATCTAAAGCATTTAAATTGGTCTAAGGTCAAACCGGATCAGAAAGGACAGTGGATCAGAAACTATGAATGACACTGCGAACATCTAAGAGGATTCCCCCTTTTTGCTATTTTTTGCATTCTTGCCACATACAAACCGACAAATTGACCAAGCGCTTACTGATTTAAAAAAAAAAAAAAAAAAAAAAAACTGGTTGATATTTTATGTGAAAGTGGAGCAAAACATGATCTGGTTCTCCATTTTATACCCCGCTGACCAGCTTGCACAGTCCCATGGTCCTATTCCATCCTTAAAGGATGCAATTTTGATGTGCAACAATAGCTCATGTACGAAATATAGAATATTTTCACTGCAACTTCCTAAACTTGGGAAATAAGGGAATGGCTTAACTCAAATCTATGAGTTAAAAGTACAGTTGAGCAAATATAAACAAATACAAAAAAAATTATGCAAAAATAGTCAAAGAGTGCTGGGGTGCAGCATGAAAGTAATCTCTGTTAGATGTGTTAACTGTACAGAACAGGGACATTAAAGGCATATATCGACCAAACACATTCAGGATCTCAGCAAATGTGTGTCTACCACAACAGCAAAAGCTTTTATGTGCCTGTCATCATTTCAGAAATGCTAAGCACCGCTTTCGTATCTCTCAGAGAAACAAGCTTGTTGCGATTTAAGGAAGATCACTTGTACATCCTAAATAATCCTGCTGAGAGTCAGCAAGCCATGCCTAAAATTTAAGAATGAATACTCAGAAGTACATTAGGTTTATTTCAGTTGGTCACTTTAACGCCACCACAGCTGGAAAATCAAAACAAAACGTGCCCTATCATCCTTGTAGAGTGATAGCCCTTCTGACATTATTCAAATTCACTGTCAGTCACTGCAGGATGGAGGTATATTAAACCTTCGGTGAACTTGACAGCTTAAACTTTTGGATATACAAACACAAGCAAAACCTTGAAGAACCAACACATGAATCGCTAGATCCAATGTAAAGTAGGATTCCTCATTGCTTGCTCTAGGTTGAAGAGTGCTTCTCTGCACATATCTCTTATCACATTTGTATCTGAGAATAGAGAAGTGATGTACAAAGGATATTCAAATTAATTTATTCTCAGGGCTTCATTTTGCCATGATAAGCACTTTTGTCAGCTTCCCTTCTCTCAGTCTTATTTCAGGCACTACAGCCTACAGTGCAACTGCGGTTCTGAGAGCTCTGGCCGAGAGCAGGGGTCCCAACAGCCAGTGGCTGAACTCATTTGGAGAGAGTTCCATGAGCTCCATAATGATCCCTCAAACCATGAAGGAATTCTGATTCTTCAGTTTGTCAAGTTCTTTGATCTGCTGTCTCAAAAACAAAATCCTGTTGGGAAACAATGAAAACACCACTCTCAGCTTCATGAAATATTCCTTATTTAGTTTTATTGTTGAAAAAAATCCAAGAGATGGATAGATATTTGATTTAGCCTTAATCTGCATTACAAACCTTTGCTCTCTCAATGTGGCCTGGATTTCACACACTCTCACAAGCGAGCGAAGATTTTTAAGTTCAGTGCAGATCTCTGACATGTAGAGGGTTCCCATGTTGTGGATGTCCTCACGCAAACGTGAGACCTGGGTGAAAGGAAATTGAGAGAACAGAAACAGTTAGATAATTGACGTATGATCATAGAAGATCTTAACTCAGCTTCACATGACCTTGATGAACGTTTGATTAAATGTATGCTTGCACCTGCTTCTCTACATGTTCTGCAGGCCAGCCTTGAACATGTCTGATGAGATTTTCATCAAAGTGCAATGCTAGAGAAGGAGTAAAAGTGCTCTGGGTTCGATGGGTGTTGACTGGGGCGGGGATGCTGCTGCTGCCCGCACTGCCATTAGAGCCCAACAAACTCTCTTGACTGCAATATAACAAAACAGCACATTCATTATTCTTTAGGGAAAAATCTTCAGCCTCTTAATCAGTAATGAGTAAACATCACATAAATATATATAAATATATATATATATATATATAAATAAACAGCTTTGTGGGCGGCTGTGGCTCAGGTGGTAGAGTGGGTTGGCGGTTCGATTCCTGGCCCACATGACGAAGTGTCCTTGGGCAAGACAATGAACCCCAAGTTGCTCCCAATGACAGGCTAGCGCCTTGCCTGGCAGCTCTGCCATCATTGGTGTGGGAGTGTGTGTTTGAATGGGTTAATGAGTCACAGTGTAAAGTGCTTTGAAAACCGCTAAGGTCTTCAAGACCATTTACCATTTATTTTGAATGCACTTCCACAAAGAACAAGTAGATGGCGCTCAAACAACTTCTGATAGGCTGCTGCCACATTGTCAACAAATATATATATATATTTTTTTTTAAAGATTTACACAGCAGCCATTGTTAAAGAATGCAAAGAAGCAGGCCTATGGTTTCTAGTTTTCAGAAATAAAAAACTACAGTTTTCTTACAATGTTAAGACTTATTAAAATAAATGATCTTTACATTTGCCTGTGAAGACGGGGATCACTGAATTGTTTGTCAGAGTTGGTTGACTGCTGGGATGTTGATCCTGATCTCTGAATTGATGCAGTAACCTGAAATTAAAGAGGGATTTTTTGCATCTGGACTAAGAAACATTGAAAAACGATTTCCAAATATAGTTACTCAGTACAACTTTACAGCTCAGTATGTGTTGTGACTGCACCGAGACTTTATACACATATGTAGCAATGTTTTTTTTTTTTTTGAGAACGTATCAATACTTTTAGTACTCGCTGATACGGAGTCCGATACTTGTTTTTTTTTCTGAACTCCATATCAACAGTTTATTTAAATTTTATCAGAAAAATGAGCTTTAAATAAATAAAATTTTATCAAATGAAAGTATAACATTGTGATTCCGTCTGTTTTCCGCATGTCAGAAATCATGGGGCCCAACGTGTAACCGCAGAATAAGCGGACTCCGATTGTTGAATTATTAAAAATGTATTCACATTCTGAGGTGTAAAGGCTGCATCACCAAGCTACCACCTCCTCTAGGTGTGGATTCATTTGGGAAAAAAAAAAAAAATCAGCGGTCCAACCATCATCATTAAATGTGTGACAGGGCTTCGTTCATGACAGTCAACTGTTGATTTTGTTTCACAATGCACAGCCACTGACAGTGACAAAACAATAGAAATGTGTTATTCACCCCTATCCCGAGTCCTGATCGTTGCTATGTTTGTGTACATGTAGCACAAACCTTGTTAGTGACAAAGTCAAACAGTTTCATTATACTCAAATATTTTCCAGGACAAATAATTATTTTTCAGGACATTTAAGTATTTTTCTCATTTCCATGACTGGAAAACTGCTTTGCAAAATTCCAGGATGCGTGGAAACCATGAGTGTTGGCTGCTACTGACCTTTGGTTGAAAGGAGAGGGATGCAGAGCTGTGCAGGGGTTTAGAGACAGCATTGGTCTGAGGTGTGCTGACTCTAGGAGACACATACGACCTCGGTGAAGAGGCATCTGATGCCAATGACATGGGCGACTGACTGGACTGTTGAGCTGTTCATTAGAAACAATGAATTACAGAAATTATAATGTAGAGCCCAGTAATTATCTTATGTAACTAACAGGCCATACATTTAACTAGCAACAGATTAAATTTAACACCAGGGGCCTGATGTACAAACATAGCGTACGCACAAAATGGGCATTGAAATGTGCGCAAGCAATTTCCCACGAACATATCGGGATTTAGAAAAAATAAACTTCACGTAAATGTGCGCACTGTTCGGACACGCTTGACTATCCATACGCACTCTTTTACTGGTGTTAATCGGCAACTCCAGCTGGACAAATAATGAACTGAACAGACTGATTATAAACTCTGATTTTCATTTAATTAACATTTAGAATAAAAAAGTATCTAGTTAAGCACTTGAAACAGAAGTAATCGTTATCAAGCCAATAGTCGCCAATATTATGTTTATGTAACTAATTGAAAAGTTATTCAAATATAGCCTATTGCTGTAAAAGGGAAATATTGGTTTGGGATGTGCTGCGTTTGAAGAACTTTCCTGTGTCATCATAGAGAAGGAACATACAGTAACTAAAAATGATTTCTTAAAAAAGCAAAGACTTCTTAATTTGACATATTTTCTGTTCTATTACAATCATGTACTGTGATAAGTACAGCCTTTGAATAAAGATTATCTGTAATGTGATGAGTACTTGATTCTGTCTGACGTTAAATGGCTCAGTAAAACAGACAGTAGCTGTAAGACAGGAACTGTTGGCCATATTCAGTAGTCAAACGGACCATTGGAGAGACATGCCTCATCAGAAACAGTATTGTACACCTGCAAACAGGTACAACAATGCACATAAAATGCGCATCAAATGTACTGCCTGCTCCACTTCATCCCGAACCTCATCACCATGAAACGAATCGGTTACCTTACGTAACCTCGGTTCTCTCTAGATGAGGGAACGAGTATTGCGTAAGCTAGCTTACGCTACGGGAAAGATTCATATTTTCTGAGATATTGAAGCCAAAAAATTATCCTTAATTTTGTATCCATTGTCAACGCAGTGCAGCAGCTGCATACCTTGAGCGGGCTAGCTAGCGAGCTCATTGGTTACTCTGCGGCAACTGCTGCAGCCTATAGACGAACTTGAGTGAACTCGCGTCCAATGAGAGGCGCTCGCGCTGTCACTGTATCAAAGCCCGCCAGAATGGGCGTGGCTAGAGTGCATATAAGCGTAAGTTCGTAGGCTGTAACCCTGGTTTTCATTGAATGAAGCGAAAGTCGCTCGTGGCGCGAGCACGGCCGGCTACGCAATACTCGTTCCCTCATCTAGAGAGAACCGAGGTTACGTTAGGTAACCGATTCGTTCTCTTACGAGAGGTTCTCTCGTATTGCGTAAGCTAGCTTACGCTACGGGAACCCATTGTCAACGCCGTGCGCACCAAGCATCCACTGCATGAGCCCCGGGGTGGGGGACCCGGGGAGCCCTTGTGAGTGGGGGAATAATATTTGGCCGGCAAGAGTGCGGGCCAGTGTGTGTGTAATACATAAGCACATAGTGGGAAGGGAAAAACAGAGCGGCGGTGCCGGTCTGTGTGGAATGTGTCCCGTCAGTGCAGCTCACCAGGGGAGCTGTAGCGTATTAAACCGCTAGTAGTTTTGCCTGCAGGGCGGGCACTTCCAGATTGTAAAATCTGCCACACATGTGTCGTGAATGGAAATCCCGCTGGACCATGCCCACTAGGAGGCCATGCCTCTAGTGGAGTGAGCCCTAATGCCTAACGGGCATGGTAGGTCTTTTGACGAGTACGCGGCAGCAATAGCGTCCACTATCCATCTAGACAGTGTCTGTTTCGAGGCGGCGAAACCTTTGGTGCGCCCTCCGAACGAAACGAAAAGCTGCTCAGAGCGTCTGAAAGAGGCAGAGCGCGCAGTATACAATCTCAGTGCTCTGACTGGGCAAAGGAGATTGGCGTCGCGTTCGCTATCGGATGCTGGCAGTGCCGATAGGGAAATGATTTGTGCTCTGAAAGGAGTACCGATCACCTTGGGGACATAGCCGTGTCTAGGCTTTAAAATGACCTTGGAGTCACTTGGTCCAAACTCAAGACACGCAGCGCTGACAGACAGCGCATGAAGGTCTCCCACACGTTTAACTGATGACAGGGTAGTTAGAAAAACGGTTTTGAGTGAAAGGTATTTCAAATCCACGGATTGAAGCGGTTCGAAAGGGGGGGCTTTCATAGCGTCGAGAACTATAGAAAGATCCCAGATAGGAACCGATGGGGGGCGCGGGGGGTTCATCCTTCTAGCTCCCCTGAGGAAGCGGATGACCAGCTCGTTTTTTCCCAGTGACAGGCCGTGCAGGGGTTCAGTGAACGCCGTGACGGCCGCCACGTACACTTTGAGCGTGGATGGGGATCTGCCCTTATCCAGCAGCTCTTGTAAAAACACAAGCAGCGACGACACCCCACATGTCCGTGGGTCCAGGTCTCTGTCGGTGCACCATTTTGAAAACACAGACCATTTGGACGCATAGAGTCTTCTCGTGGAATGGGCTCTAGCGTGTATGATAGTGTTCATTACTCCTTCTGGCAAAGCGACGGGTAGTCGTTGATCACCCACGCGTGCAGCGCCCAGCGCTCTGGGTGGGGATGCCAGATCGTGCCACGAGCTTGAGAGAGGAGATCTGCTCTCACTGGAATGGGCCACGGGGCTGTCAGTGACAGCTGCGTAAGCTCCAGGAACCATGTCTGATTCTCCCAGCGCGGGGCTATGAGGAGCACCGAGTGACGCGTTTCCCTGAACCTCTGCATTACCTGTGTCAATAGCGAGACGGGAGGGAAGGCGTAAAGCGGGCGGTTGGGCCAGTCCTGGGCCAGCTGCGTCCTCGCTTCGAGAACAATACTGGGCAGTGAGAGTTCTCTTCTGACGCAAAGAGGTCTATCTCTGCTCTGCCAAATATGCTCCATAACTTCTGGACTGTTTGAGCGTGCAGGGACCATTCCCCTGGGGAAATATTGTCTCTGGACAGTCTGTCTGGGCCGTCGTTCAGGTGGCAAGGCACGTGCGTCGCCCTCAGCGAGCGCAGGTGGCACTGGGACCAACTCAGTATGCGTTTTGTCAGATGGAAGAGGTTCCTGGATCTGACACCGCCCTGACGGTTTAGGTAGGATACCACAGATCTGTTGTCCGAACGGACCAGGACGTGGTGACCCTGAATGACCGGGAGGAAGCGCACGAGCGCGTACTCGACCACTATCATTTCCAGACAATTTATGTGAAGGAGCTTTTCCTGAACTGACCATAGGCCAAAAACCGGAGAGCCCTCGCAGACCGCGCCCCAACCCGTGTTGGACGCGTCTGTCGAGATGACTTTTCGGCGAGATACAGCTCCCATCGTCACTCCCTGCTGATACCATTCGGCCACTGCCCAGGGCTGCAGAGCTGAGATATAGGTCTGAGTCACTCTGATCGGCTGGCGGCCCGTGGCCCAAGCCCGGCGAGATGCGTGGGTGTTTAGCCAATGCTGAAGCGGGCGCATGCACAGTAAACCCAGCTGAAGTACTGCTGCGGCTGAGGCCATGTAACCTAGCATTCTCTGAAATTTTTTCAGAGGCGTGAGGCTATTCCTCTGAAAGGACGCGGCTAGTCGCTGAACACGGCGTGCGCGTTGTGTAGATAATTGAGCCGTCATCGCCATGTAGTCTAGTTCTATTCCAAGGAAGGAAATTGCCTGACTGGGCTGTAGTGAGCTCTTGGTCCAATTGACTGCAAGACCCAAACTGTTTAGATGACTGAGGAGAACTGTCCTGTGAGACAGAAGCTCCGTATGTGACTGTGCCAAAATCAGCCAATCGTCCAAATAGTTCAGAATTCGCAAGCCCTGACTCCGCAGGGGTGCGAGCGCCGCATCCATGCACTTCGTGAAAGTACGGGGTGTTAAAGACAGGCCGAACGGAAGGACGGTGTATTGATAAACCTGGCCATCGGCTGAATCTCAAGAATGGCCTGTGATGGGGATTTATCTGAATCTGAAAGTAGGCATCTTTCAGATCGAGAGAAATAAACCAGTCCCCTGGCGCATCATGCGCGAGGAGTTTCCTGATTGTAAGCATTTTGAACGGTCTTTTGCGAGCACCTTGTTCAAAACCCTGAGATCTAATATTGGTCTGAGGCCGCCGTCTTTCTTGGGGACAAGAAAATAACGGCTGTAAAACCCCGACTCGCTCAGAGAAGGTGGCACTCTCTCTATGGCCCTTTTGCACAGAAGGTTTGCTATTTCTGAACGAAGCATGCAGGCTGCTTCCGTGTTCACAGTAGTTTCGAGCAGCTCTGAAGCGGGAGGGCGGCGATTGAACTGTAGCAAATAGCCCTGTTTTATTGTGCTTAACACCCATTTGGATATCCCTGGGATAGCTTTCCATGCTTTGAAGCGTAACGCTAGAGGGTGAATGGCCAAGTCGCCCTGTTTGCTGCACACAGCGAGCTGAACAGAATGTGTGAGCGCGCTTACTGTGCTTATGCATGACTGCTCGCAGACAGCAGGGACAGGCTGTTCTGTGAGTGACTTCCCGATTGAGGTGAACGGGGAAAGAGTCACATCTGTTAAGTGATGCGCGAGCATAGTCACGGGCATGGGACTTACATACAGAGAGGTGTTTGCTGGCCATGTGACAGAGCGGGCAGAGAAGGGGCGCGCGCACGGATTCGTGGGCACGTTTATTGACTCTAACACTCGAGCTGGCTGTGCCCGCTTTATGTGAGTGGGCTCTGATAGGGACACGGGAAGTGTAATGCTTGTGTATAGGGGTGAACACTGGATCGTGGGCACATTTTCTACACATAAGGCATGTTTGCTTTTTACAAGATTTCTTTGGGTCGCCGTGAAAACGGCATTTGAGTGCAGGCAAGCGGGCAGTATCACCGGCTTGTTGGCTGCTGAATCCACCACTGCAGTAGCCTGAGAGAAGGGGACTGACAGGGGGCGAAGCTTTGACGGTGGTCCGGCCGCGGCGGGACTGAGCCGTCGTTTCCTCAACAAAGCTAGGTGCAGGTGGTGCGAGGCATCTTTAAAAAGACGCTCGTTGCTCTTTTTGTGAAGTTCGCTGAGGAACTAGCTTGCTCTAAAAAGGATACGTCACCGGATGGCGTAGCTCGCTGGATGGCTGAAGGTGGCGAAGACGGCCGGCTTCTTCGAGCGCTGTCCAAGCTTGCTAGATGCCCCTCGAACGGCGACGCGGCTTCTGCAGTTCAGAGATGCGAAGAGCTTCGCAGAATAGATGAAAATCAGGGTTCCAGCCTACGAACTTACGCTTATATGCAATCTAGCCACGCCCATTCTGGCGGGCTTTGATACAGTGATGGCACGAGCGCCTCTCATTGGACGCGAGTTCACTCAAGTTCGTCTATAGGCTGCAGCAGTTGCCGCAGAGCAACCAATGAGCTCGCTAGCTAGCCCGCTCAAGGTATGCAGCTGCTGCACTGCGTTGACAATGGATACAAAATTAAGGATAATTTTTTGGCTTCAATATCTCAGAAAAGATTAATCTTTCCCGTAGCGTAAGCTAGCTTACGCAATACGAGAGAACCTCTCGTAAGAGAACCCCCGTTCTAGTGTAATAAAAACATTATGAAAAGTATATTTGCCGTTTAGCTGTTTTTTTTAATTATTTATAAAAACCAATCAAATATAAAATCTTAGTAATCCAATGATATCAGACAATGCTGCATAAAGAATTGTAATAATTTTCATTTTGTTTCCAGTAATAAATATTTAACTTCTCAATAAAAACAATTTAAATTAAAAGGTTTTCTGAAACGCAAAATTGCTTAGGTTAGATGTATGTCTGAAAAGATAAAAACATTTTGCCAAGAGATATTCAAGATATATTCTTTGAAAACAAGTTAATATCTTAATAAATTGTTTCTTCACAGTGCAGTCTCAAACCTTATATGTGGCATTTAGAGTCTTATTTCTTATAATACAGTTTCTCGTATCGTTAAAAGCAGTAAACACGTATCTGGGTGGTGAACTGCATATGGCAATTGTATGCAGATGAGGATATGCATAGTAAAAACAAGTGCTCCATATATAGTTATTTTGGGGAGGAGATGGGGTTGAGAATGAATAATGTGCAAGTATGCACAATCTCCCACAAGATGAGATTTATTAAGGGAACTATGCGCAGGTTTTATAAATCTGATTTTTATTTTTTGAGCATATGCAAAATCTGACTTTTGTATTTACGCACACTATTAGGAAGATATCTGAGCAGAGTTTTATCTATGAGGCCCCTGATGTGGGAATACAAGGCCTTTTAAAAATGTGTTGATCAGATAGTTTTGAATGGTTGCAATAAAAAATAAAACATTTGAATTTAACATCCAAATTCAACTAATTTAACATTATCTTCAAAATATCTTGTTTCTGGCTTAAGACTTTAAGAAATGCTGCCCTAGTGTGTGTGTGTGTGTGTGTGCGTGTGTGTCAAACAATATTGTGAACAGTGCATACTAGATCCTTAAGAGCATTAGATGAACTGTTGCACAACATCAGTTGGCAGAGATGTTGATCATGACTGGGACTTTAGCAATACCTTGTGTGGACAGCTGAGCAGTTTGGGAAAGCAGAGTAGTGATGTTGAAATTGGATGGTCCAGCAGTGAGAAGTTTATGAAGCAGAGACTGCAAGGAAGCTTGTGTGACAGCGGCTGTGAGGACTTGGAGAAAGAAAAAGGCACACACACAATCAAAGCAGAACTAAACACTGAAAGCAATCTGGGAAAGGCTCTTTTGGTGAACATAAATCATTTTTTCAGCTTATTATAGATTTTCACAATGTGAACCAAAAATGCCACATGTAGTGCCACAAAAAAAACAGTTGTCAAGGTGTTGATAAAAAAAATTAAAAAAAAGCTAGACCACAACTTTTCTAACAGTTTTGGTGTCGGTATAGTTGCAAGTATAAAAGGCCCCTATATACTTCATGATATGCCTCTCTTATCATCATTCATTTGTCTATATTTTACACATTAACACTCTTTTATCACTCATCTTTGCAGGTAGTATCAGTGTCATCATAAATTGCAAGTGTGTAATTGGCACATATTATGGACGTGTATACCTTGTTAGCTCAACAGCTCCATGATTTCAGAATGTAAACAAGACAAATTAAAATTTTCTACTGCATATACACCGATCAGCCACAACATTAAAACCACCTTCCTAATACTGTGTAGGTCCACTCGTGCCAACCGGCACCTACAATTGTACAGGGGGATATCAGAGTTACCGTAGACTGTCTGACCATTCTCTGTCGACCTCTCTCTCAACAAAGCATTTCCATCTGCAGAACTGCCACGTACTGGATGGTTTTTGTTTTTGGCACCATTCCGAGTAAACACTAGAGTCTGATGAGTGTGAAAATCTCAGAAGATCAGCAGTAACAGAAATACTCAACCCAGCCCGTCTGGCACCAACAATCATCCATGCGTTTATCTAATCAGCCAATCTTGTGGCAACAGTGCAGTGCATAAAATAATGTGGATACGTGTCAGGAGCTTCGGATTCACATCAACCATCAGAATGGGGGAAAATGTGATCTCAGTGATTTCGACCCTGGAATGATTGTTGGTGCCAGATGGGCTGGGTTGAGTATTTCTGTAACTGCTGAATTCCTGGGATTTTCACACACAGTCTCTAGTGTTTACTCAGAATGGTGCAAAACATAACCACTCTGTAAAATTGTGGTGAGAAGAATATAATCTCAGAATGCTATTCTGAGATGTGGATTGGCGCTGTTTTGGCGGCACGAGGGGTACCTACACAATATTAGGCAGGTGGTTTTAACGTTGTAGCTGATCGGTGTATATTACTTTAAATTATCATTGAGTGGTTAAAACAGCTTTTACTGATCTAGTGTGAATTGTTCTCATAGAATGAGGCATAAAGTCATTGATAACACATTTTAATGTCACATTAGTTCAGGTTTTACAGGGCGTCATCATATTTAAATGCACTTCAAACGTCTCCCACAGCAGTCTGACGGGTGTCTGAATGTTCACAAACAGCATAAAAGTTGCTAAGCTGTTTCGAACTTCTTTTTACCCCTGAAAAAGAACTTCTCCGGAAGTAAATAGGGGCCATTAGCCTAGCTGCTATATATATCCTTATTATTTGTTTACTTCGGAAATCCTGACCATGTCATAGGTCAACAAAAACCAAACGGCAAGTGTATTCTAAATGTATTCTAACCATCAACATGATATATTTTTTTATGAGACAATGCATTAAATCTATGAATCTGTCCCACTGATTTAAAAGGGTTTGAAATCATGAACCCTCAGAAGCAGCAAGAAAAGTTTAAGTATAAAGATTTATAAACCAAGACAGTTTAAAGTAAATATTTGTGTTCTTTAGGAGTTAAATGGCATGTCACCTTACAAAATTTAGCGCACTGTTCTCAAAATCAAGAAAGAAGCAGACATTGAATTATGTACCGTAAGGGTCAGTCAAAGTCTTTAAAATGCAAAATTACATCAATTTAATTTCTGAGTGGACTTTCCCTTAAAACAACAGCAAAAGCAGCAGGGTAACACAAAGCCAATAATAGCAAGAGTGAAAGCTATCAAGAGATGCACACGTGTTTTCATCTAAGTAGTGAGAATATGCAGAGGATCTTGTAGAGGATCGTGGATTCAGACCAAACTATGCTTAGTCGAGCTTACCTTCATTGATTTTGCTCATGTCCATGTTGGCATGGTTCATCTGCAGGGTGGCCTGCAGTGCAGGCAGCAGCTGTCGGAGGAGTGCTGGGTCCTGGAGCAGAGTGGAGGCTGAAGCCTGCAAGGCAGGTGACACAGCCACTGTGGAGGACGAGGAGGAGCTGGGTGTACTGGAGGGGTTTATGGATGAAGGCTGAGAATAACTAGAGTTTGATGTCGGCTTCTCCGCTTGAGTAGATTCTGAGGAAACAAAAATACATGTCTTATGAAACACCAAAGTCATAGGAAACTGTATTTATTCTAACTAAACCTGTTCATTAATAAATACAGTCTAATACCACTTGGGCACCTGGTATAAACGGTCTCAGGTGATCCTATCAAAAGTGGTTAGACAAGACAGATTTGAGATGTTCCTGCTTCAAATGATATACATTTACTAATTTACCAGATGCTTTAATTCAAAGTGAATTATCTGTGTCACTGCATAACTGACGATCTGAAAACTGTTGAATATTCAAGTATGGGCTTTCCCAAAATGTATTATTATTTGATATATTATTATTATTATGTGGATTGTTATTTTCCTTTAAAGCCATACCTAACAAAAGCTGCATTTTCATTGCATCCAACAAATGATGAACACTAGACCAAAGGCAGTCATTTCCAAAGGACAGTTTGAAGGTGGCTGTGTTGAGTTCCGACCATCTGCGGATCCGGAATTTTCAGATCCAATCTGAGCTTCAGCTGCATTGAAATTCAACTTCTGTGACTAAACCGTATCTGACAGCTCGAGTGGATGTGATGTATTCATTCAAAACTATGAGTGCAAAGTCAAACTATCAAAAGATTAAGTCCTAAAAACAATTCTGCTACTTCTGTATATTGGACGATTATAAACGTAAAAGTCTGAAATTAACATTTACATAACTAATACCGTAATTTCCTGACTATTGATCGCACCTGAATATAACAGGCTTTAACGAAACACGGTGTGGCAGCGGGGGCGTGGTCAAGCGCCCGTCCAGGAGAGAAAAGCGGTAAGGGTGCTTACACCTGAGCTAAATTATGTCTAACACCTGTGTCTAATTTCAGTAAGCATGGGGCGAGCGGCATAAAAAGGCAGCAGCCACAGAGCTGAGAGAGTGACACACGTCAGTCTAGTGTTGGCGCATAGAAGAATTGAGAAACTTTATAAAATTTATTGTAAACATTGCTGTGGCCATTAAAAGCCTTACCTGGAACGTCAAGTGCCCTGCTGAAAACTGTCACACTGGTGCCCGTGTGACAGTTTTCCCAAGAAGGACACGTGCAGCAGGGCACTTGAAATTAGACACCGGTGTTAGACATAATTTAGCGCAGGTGTAAGTGCCCTTACAGCTTTTCTCTCCCGGACGGGCGCTTGACCACGCCCCCGCTGCCACACACGGCTTGTAATCAAAAATAAAAAATTTGCAGTAAACAGTAGCCTACCAAGAAAGTCATTGGTCACTATCTTCCTCGTCCTGTGCACTGAAACCACTGAAGTCATCTCTTTCGGTGTCGGAGTTGAATAGCCTCAGATTAGTTGTCTTTTTGCACTGAGTCAATTCCTCACGCTGCTGTTTCCAACGTCTTATCATCGACTCATTAAGACCAAGCTCCCGTGCAGCAGCTCTATTTGCTTTTCCAACAGCCAGAGCAATCGCCTTCAACTTGAAAGCAGCATCATATGCATTTCTCCGTGTCTTTGCCATGATGAGGGTGACAAAATGACTACCGTAATCAGAATTATGGGAAGTTTGAGCGTGCTCGATTTAATCTAAACAGTAAACAAAAAAAGTAGTTTGACCTTAACCCGTTCGGCAATTTCATTGGTCTAATGAAAGCATCACGCCTTTTTTTTAAATAAAATTTGAAAGCGGGAAAAATCCATATATTATGGATTTGAACCTCGCGGCATTGTTTAAGCCGCGAGGTTCAAAGCGTGGGAAAAAAGTTGCAGCTTATAGACCAGAAATTACGGTATATCATAAAAGGCTTATGTAATTAAATCAGTACTTGTCATTTATTTCTGCACATGCAAAACCTTTGTATCTAAAATATAATATATGTCATTCTGCTTCTTCCTTACAATGAATAAAATCAATTCCGAGCAAATTGCTAGTTTATCTCGATTGCCACTAAGGGGAAAATACAGTGGTATGTTAATGTCAGAGACAACGAAAAGGCTCCTTAAAAACCTTGTTTCAGTGTAATGATTTAGATTGGAGTAGGCAGTCCTTTGCTGTTGTCCAGGATGCATCAGATCACATTAACATGTACACAGCAAATGCGAATTGTCATGTGCATTTCTGAATACTTCCAAATGTGGTTTGAGCGATACAATCATAATCTTTGCTTTGGATCCTTTTTAAATTTTCATTTAGTGCTTTCAACTTGTGATCAGATCACCTGAGATCGATGTTAATACCAGGTGATAAATAGGGCCTTGAATGAACCCAAGAAATAAATGCCTGTATTTCTGAAGGTTCTAATACTTACTTGTACTACTGAGGGAACTTGTTGCACTGGCCTGCATGGCCTCTTGTCTATAGTCTCTGTCTTTGGGAAAGCTGTTAACCACAGTCTTCGCACCATCTCTCGGTCTCTGTTCTCTGCTCAGACAGGATGTTTGGGTTAGTTGAGGGTTGAAAGAGTCAGTGACAATTTTAAGTAACAGGAGATCTTTAGTAACTCACCTCTCCAGCCATTCTTTAGGTTTCTCCCATTGAGAAACCTCTGTCCTGCAGTTGTAATAGTACTTCTTCCCAGAGGAACTGATATGCTCTGACCAGTCATCCGCTGGCTCCCGGGGCTGCAGCGGACAGGAAACATATGGGGTTATTTAGATAGACAGAGCAGGAAAATCTCCCAGGAAGATAATGTTTAAGTATGTGCTAGTTATTTAAGAGGAAGTTTAAATAGGGATGGGTTAGGATAGCCCACTGGTCATCCAACAACTGACTAGTTGATTAGTGAGGTTTTTTTTTTAGGAGGGGTGTCATAAAGGGGACGTCAGCAACCTAAAACCCTCTCTAAATTAATCACATTTAAAGCTCTGCCACAACATTCATCAAAGCACAGTTTGTTTGTAACAAAAGTACCTCCTTCAGCAATAAATCAAGAAAATTCGGGTACTGTCAGACTTCACGTCATGCTGTGAGAAATGTTCTTTTATGCATAATCCATGGACCTTTGTTTGTTTGTTGGGACTATGAAAGCTTTATGCAATAAACATGCTGAACAACTGTAACCTTTCATTTAGTTACCCTATTGAAGAGTCAACTTGGAACGGTCAACAAGGAGAGCTGTTAGAATCGGTTTGAATGCAATCCAAGCTCCTTACTAAGACCGTTACATAAACAATTTTTGTGTGGAAACAGTATTGTGGACCAGTATCTGCTATTAAGGTATCCATGTATGAATTCCTATAAAGAGGAGGCTTGCGTGCTTACGTGACGCAAGAGGCAGTTTGAACTCCACACTCGTAAACGTACAAACCACAAGCTGGCCGGTAAATACAAAATAAATTATATATATAGATCTATTTCATACACACCTAGCAATTCACTTCAGAAGACATTAAAGGTGGGGGTATGTGATTTTCTTTTTTGACCATTTTTTCAAAATAACTTGAAATCCTATTCCTAACCCACTTACTGGCTGTAAATTAGAAGCACTGAAATGAAAATTAAGCAATTTAATCATCTGTGGAACGGGCAGGACTCGAAAAACTCCAGCCAATCATTTTCAAGACCATCTAGAATCATTGGACAGAAAATGTGTCAATCAAACGGTCGTACCATGCCCCCCTCCCCCCACCACCCTGGCGTGCGTGTCCCGTTCGTGCGCATACTCAAAGCTCATGACCCAGTAACAGGAAGCGATTGTATTTATGTATGGAGAATAGAGCTTTTATAGTGCTAGTGGGGTTGTTCCACATTTCTATGAATCCTGTTTTGAATAGAAGACCGCTGTACAGACGCCAGGGCTGGCTATGTTCTTTTTTTTTACAGTTATGAGAAAATCAGCTCTACACCTTTCAAGAGTGGTATGCGAACCCCTCCTCCTGCTGTGTCAACAATTTGCTCTGAAAAATTGTCTGACAGGTGAATGCACTGTTTGACTAGTGAGTCTAGAACACTGCTAGAACACTGCGCATCTGAGTTTTCGCTCATGCATGATTGCGCGTCCATGTTTTTCGAATGGGTGGAGTCAGGGCCAGCGTTGGAGGAGAGAAGGTAGGACCTTAGAGTTGTGTATTTTCAAAATCTGCCAGCCATTTTGCAAATCACATACCCCACCTTTAACTAATCCACTAGTGATATGGATTACTTTTATGATGGCTATATGTGCTTCAAAAATGTGGCACCCATTCCCTAGAATTTTATGAGCCTAGAAAGCCGAAATAGTCTTCCAAAAATCGATGTGTGTTTTTTTATAAGTTTATTTGTATAGGGACAGTACAAAAAAAACATGATCCCAGTCAAAACTGGAAAATATGTATTGCACATAGACAGTATAGCCAAAGCTAATTTGCATCTCAGGTCCCTAGAAAGGCTATTCTAAACAAAATAAAAAACAAAAGCACAAAAAATAAAACTACTAATAAATTAAAACTACCACAATGTTTCACTTATATACACCTACCTAAATTATACATATTAGAATGGAGCTTTCAACTCGAGCATAAAACTTTTACATCACATTACACTTTTACGTTACACTACACTCTTATATTACACTTGAATAGAAGAAAGTCATACACATCTGGGATGGCATGAAGATGAATAAATGACTAGCTAATTTTCCTTTATGGGTGAACTATCCCTTTAAAGTTGCTCTCAGTCAACTGTGTTTATGTTGCACTGACACCTAATGGACTAGATGTAGCCTCACTCAAAAACAGAAGTTCTCAGTTTCCTATTAAAAACATGCTATTCTTAGTTCATGATTATTGAGATTATAAGCAAGTAATCAGATGGTTATAGGATCTCAACAGGGTGGATATCAACATCAAATATTATTATTCTACTAGGGGTGGGTGATTTATTAACATTCTTGAACTTTTTAATCAATAACAATAAAAATGTTTTTTTGTAAAGTTAATTAAATAACAGTTGAACAGAAGTTTTTGAAATTAAATAATTAAAAGTAGAATTAGAGTACTCTCATCCAAGACACAAAATAACACAAAAGCAACTAATGACGAATAAAAAGAATACAATCATGATTAGGATATCATTTGTAACACAACCTCTGATTGGAGTGCACATTCCCTGCCATGCTGTGGCATTCTGCATAACCGCAACAAAAACAATACTAAAAATCTGTAGACACATTTCTGTAAATCGATTTAACTCCTCTATTGCTCACCCCTTAATTCTACCATTACAATTTCTTTGTTTAAAAGTTTGGCAATTAGAAGAAAAAAATAATAATAATAATAACTTAGTCCACCTTTAACACTGACTACTTTTTTTGTTGAATCCACCGGCTGGTCGAATTTGGAAATACTGCATGTAGTTCTCAACATCCCTACAAAAAGAAAAGTTTAAGTTGACTTACCATCTCTGAAGTTCTGTTCTGATGAGGGTGAGAGATTGAGACATGATGGGAGTTTTCTTGTGGAGATGAACTGACACCTGAAAAATGATTAACAAGACTTGAAACAAACTACTGAAGCCTTTCACACAGAATATTAAATAATTTAATTGAAAAATGTAATATTCAGGCTTCTGCACTTATGTTTAACACACTGGAAAGCTAGTTTATAGACTTGAACCGACAGTCCAGTGGCTGAGCTCTGGAAACATGGCCTTACGACAGGATGAGCTGAAGTTTCCACTGACTTCCTAGTTATATGACACACACACAGCACCACATTGCTTTTATTCCACAACACAAAGACCACTGCTTTCAGGAGATCAGGGAATACCCATGTTAAAGCATTATATAAAACAATAGCAACACTGCCAAAAGATGATTCAGATACAGCCATAACTGTCATGCAAAAGGGCCTCTAAATAGTCTAAATTAATTTATAAAAAGCACTGTGCACCTGCTGCAGCAATGTCACATCTGTGGCGGCAACAGGAAGTAGAATAGCAGTGAAAAGCACGCAAGATGTCTCAGAGAGAGTACCCTGTGTTTTCATGTGATGCATTTATTTCCTGTTTAAATTTGGCAATCATATTTACTACATGAACATTAAAAGTAGGGGTGCACTGATCTAAATTGGCCGATATTAGTCTTAAATTCGTGATCGGCCGATTGTGCCTAGAATCAGGGCTGATCATTTTTGCAGCACGCAGGGAATCACACATGCACTGCTCCTCTAATAAATGAGCGCTTGCTCAGCCCTTGAAGCATGACAGTGTCCTTTGGAGGGTGAGTTGTTGGCAATTCAAAGCATTCACAAATTAAAATTTCAGACATTATATAATTCACATGAATATGCCGTTTTGTTTTTAAAAATGTGCAAGAATTACACGTGTATGAATATTAAGTTGCCCATTTTCTAGAGTCAATATGGTAGTTATTCTGACTCGCTTAATAATTTGTGATACAACAAGACGCTAATGACAGTAAACAAATCATAGATATTAATGATTTCTCATTGGAGCAGATTTAGAGCTTGTAATGGATATATTTTTCATATTTCTGAAAGTATCTCTGCTGTGTGTGATGCTCTCATGTTTTTGATTTTGATATTGACAAAAGAACTATCAATAACTGTTTTCATTAGGGGTGTAACTGTTCAAATTTCTCACGGTTTGGTTTGTGGTTCACGGTTTCGGTATGGTTCAGTATTTGCTTTGTTAAAAAAACATGTTTTCAATATATATAACTGCCAAATCCAAAAGAATAATCTATTGATAAACACTTCAACAGGTTTGCCCTTTAATAACAATCATTGTTTTACAACAGTAACCATAGTTTAACCATGATATTTGTAGTAAAATCATAGTAACCACAATATAAACATGGTTACTGTCATGGTTACAAAATATAATGAAATCATGGTTACTATAGAAACTATTATAAAACCAAGGTTATTATATCAAAACCTTGATTTCTGCTCAAAAAACCATGGTGACAGCAGTTATGGTTACTGCAATATTACTAGAGTAAAACCATGGTTAATTTTGTCAGAGTCCTTAACTAAAAAAAAAAGAAAGAAATCTCTAATTACCTAATCAACATTATAATTTAATACCTGCACTAATACGCTACATGCATCAACAAAGTGCACTTCAAACTCATCTGAACATATTCAATATTCGGAAGCTGTACATCACTATCAAAGGAATACCCTTCCTATTAGAATGCATATGAAAAGGGATGTTGTGATAATGCATCTTGAGTATTTTAATCATACATGGAAACCCACATGGACACCCCAAGTGCTTTAGTTATTGTTTCATGTCTGTCCAAATTAGCACCGAGTGCCTGCTTAAAAATGGAAGGAAGTGTGTGCAGTTTCGGCTCACCTGCTGGTGTTTCACTGGGTGATGTTTAATCGGGACATGTTTAATCATGCGTCAATGTATTACTATAACAGCATTTTAATGCCATTAATCAAATCGCATTATTGATGCTTGTAATAGATTACAGCCGTGCATTTTACGTGCGCATTTTAAATAAACACTCAAGCACATTATTTACATATATTACCAGTATAATGCACTCGTGTTGAGAAATGTCTGCAAACAGTGCCTGTTTTGTAAACGTCTTTTGACCATCGCTGTTGTAATTGACTGCAAAAAGATAATATTCCCAGAAAGGAGAAATGCAGGGGGCTTCTCTAGCAGCATTTTGTTTCCTCCACTTGCCATTTTCAACTAAACACAACGCTTGCAGAACAGTAATGTCATCAAGTTGACCCACGTGAAACACAGGTGGAGCATATCCACTTACAATCCATTCAGGTGCATTAGCAGAGGTTGTAACTGTGCCTGTCTGTTTGACACTTCGTTTTCTTGACCAAAACTTGTGCTCCAGATTGTCATTAAACGTGATGTGAACCGACCACAATGCCAATGCTTCCTGAACCGCGGCGAACCGTACGGTTTGTTTTTTACCCCAAGAACCGTTACACCCCTAGTTGTCAATGCAAATAAATGTTAGCAATTCACAATTAAAGTCATTTTTATGTAATTTTGGTAACAAATAATAAATAGATTTCATTACTTTAACATTAGTTCATGCTTTAGGTATCATGAACAAACAATGAACAATATATTTTTACAGCATTTATAAATCATAATGTTAGTTAATAAAAATACAAATGTTCATTGTTAGTTCAGAGTGTATTCATGTGCATTAATTAATGCAACTTTTGATTTGAACAATTTATTAGTATATTGTGACAGGGTGGAGCCGGGTCGTGATTATACACACCCCGTCCCTTATCAGGCTGCTAAGTCGCCAGTCAGTCTAACTTTGAACTGCTGGCTATCTCGCCCACTTATGCCACTCTCCCCATGTTCACTGTAATCAGAAACAGGTGTTAGGCATAATTTAGCTCAGGTGCAAGCACCCTTAACACTCTTTCTCCCTCTAGACAGACGCTCGACCACGCCCCCACTGCCACATATATGTTGAAACTAACATTAAATTAATTAATTCATGTTAACTCCAATAATGTTGTTAAATAATTGTGACGAGAAGGAGGGTGTTGCCGGGCCGTACAGCATACAGTGTCTTGACCCCTGAAGCACCCCCAGATCATTAACGATCCTCCACCAAATTTCACAGTGGGTGCTTAAGCAAGGCTGGAATCAAGCAGATTCGTCTTTGTGAACGACGCATGAATCAAGCCAGAAAAAAAGAAAAATCAGTTCAAAGTCGACCGATTGGCAGGTCTTGTGATGGGTTCTTGCCACTTTACGAGAGTCCTGGAGCTGACGGCCGCCTCTGTGGAGAAGCAACTGCCTATAGTATTGATGAAGCAAGTGACATAAGCAGACTCGTGTAACCGTGACGGATCGGCGAGGCAGACTCGTATAACCGTGACGGATCGCGAGGCAGACGAATATAACAGTGACGGATCGCGAGGCAGACGAATATAACCGCGATCTCCTTTAAGACTTGACAGTAAATGGCCACTCTTCTGATTGGCTCTCTAAACTTGCCATCTAACTGCTCACCGCAAATGGGCGGGCTACAGAAGTGATAACTTAAATTAGGCTTTGATGTATTGTTGTGGAGGCAGTCAGATGCAAATGTCTACCACTAGTGTGACAAAACAATGTGCAGGAAGTAGAGAAACAGTCATTTTGGCAGCTTGGTTTCTACAAATGCACCTTTTGCATTGAGGAGAAAGTTTTGAGTTCTGAAACTTACATAAAGTTATAAAATACATTTTTTATAGTAAAACGGCCTCTTATATGTCAAATGATCAAGGAAAATTTGATTCCTCATGTCATGACCTCTTTAAGCAGGATGTTGGGATTCTGGTGAATTAGGGAAAACATTATCAAAGTGCAGGTCCAACCTCTCCTTGCTCATGTTCTTACCGGTCTCCCTCTCTCGAGGCCGATGAATGTGGAGTGCTGTTGTTTGGCTGTGTGTTCCATCGCTGTGCTTGTTTTCTGGACTGTCTGATCGCCGCAGCATTTTAGTTGGTGGGGTAGAGTCTGATGAGTCTCGCATCTTCTCATGGCGTTGGTCATTTGTTGATTGACCCTTTGATTGGTATTTGACAGACTGCAAAATGCAATGGATGAGAATAGGTCTACATAAGTTTTCAAAGCTATTGAGCTAATAAAATAAAAAGCAAGTGACCTGACGCTTTTGACTGGAATTTAATGGCAGGTGTTAACAAACCAGAACAAGATGATCTGCAATCTTCTCTGTGTTTATGTTCACAGTCAATACACAATATAATTTTACACTATATCTGATAAACACACTAGCTGCTGACGGTAATTAATATGGCATTGTAATTCATTTTCTACTGGTAGTGGTAAATGTAATGAGGCTAGCTCACTACAACACGAGCTAGCAAGCTAAAAACATCAGTTGTAAAGATATGTTTTTTCCTCTAGACAAACCATTACAACTATTAAGCTAGCACTCAAGTTAGACTAGACAATAATTTTACCAAATACAGAACACCGAGCGCTACAGGTACAACTATATGTAATTTGGGATGCCTATCATAGTTTCAGTTAGCTAGCAGGAACTAGGCCTGCGAGCACTAATGTTATGCTACAAGTGAGCTACAGCCGGCTAATTCAATTTTGACACAATTTAGGCTTCTCTCCTAAACATATAACTATTCTTAATAGTAAAGTACATCTATATGTACCTGGCAGGCTTGAGGATCTCTTCGATCATTACACCTGTAAAAGAGAGAAAAGTTAATGAAGTCAAAATCGCTTTTCGGCTAGCCAGCTACAATGCTAACTTGTTTAAAATGACTTAAAACAACACACAAGCAAACTAAGAGGAACCTATATAATTTGAAACCAATTCTTCAAACATGTGTAGTTGAAGGTTTAAAAGGTAGAGAGAAGAGTGTAAACTGGAGGTAAATGTGTGTTTACCCATCATTGACTCTGGATGGATTCGTTGCATGCATTACCATTAATGCTGCAGAATTGTGGAAAAGTGTTTTTACGGAAGCAGTTTTGCTAAACTACAGATCACAATCGCTTTACAAACTACTATCGCCAACAACACAGTTTGATCTGCAAAAATAGCTTTTGCTGCAGTGCTGCTTCGCTATTCGGGAAAGGACTGACGATCCATCGCTTCGTTTTACTCGCGACTGCGCCCCACAAGTGCACGAGCACAGCGCAGCGCAGCGACTGGTGCTCGAGAACGGACAATCGCGCGACTTGCGCGTGCACGAGACAAATTCTGCTCGGACTAGGTTTTGTTTTTCTCAGCTGCAATCAAAAGTAACATCTTGACACTTTAGTTTATACTTGATCATTTACTCACATTAAAGGGTAACTAAACACCTGTTCAGCGTCTGACTCCACCCACTAGAAATATTTGAAAATGCTGGAAAAGTGGGCAGACCCGGCGGGGATAGAGGGAACGAAACGAGTGCGGGGCTGAGCGGGGGGGTTGGGGCACATGAGACTCGTAGTGACGGATTAATTGACAGCTGCCGTCAGACTCTATGTTATTATTATTCCTCACACGGTCGCAAGACGACATGTACATGAATCTGGCGTGGTGAGCTGGAACCTGCTTACGTCAGCTGTCACCGCTTACGTCACGAAGTACCGCAACAGCCAATAGGAAAATTCAACTGCAGTAGCTACCGTTCAACCTGAAGAGGGCAGCACTCAGACGTTTTTACACCATATATTGTAGAATTAAAACACTTTATACACAAATGTCAAAAAAATTACTTGAATCAATGACCAGTACTAATAAAGCCCCATGCTTACAGATCATTAACTAAAAAAAGTTGGTTTAGGGTTTAGTTACCCTTTAATGATTATTTAACTTAAAGTAATACTCCGGGTTCAATACAAGTTAAAGGCAGACATGTGAAGCTTATACAATACTGTGCAAAAGTTGAATAGTGAGGATGTCTACAAAAACAATGCCATAAATAGTTTTAATTTATCAATTAACATCATACAAGTCCAGTAAGCATAAAAAACAAGTCAATATTTGGTGTGGCCACCTTTGCCTTTAAAACAGCCCCATTCTCCCAGTTACATACAGTTTGTCTTGGTTCTTGGCTGATAGGATGTTCCAAGCTTCTTGAAGAATTCACCACAATTCTTCTACTTCAGCTGTCTCAATTGCTTCTATCTTTTCATGTAATCTCAGACTGACACAATGTTCAGTGGGGGGCTCTGTGGGGGCAATGTCATCTCTTGCAGGATGCCCTGTTCTTCTATTTTAATCTTTTCTATTTTCAAAATTAATGTTTGGGATTCTAACATTTATATTTCCTATTGACACACTAAAGCTGAAGATATAAATAACCATCTTCAGACAAATATTTTTGTGAAACATCTTATGTGCCTAAGACGTTTGCACAATACTGTAATTTTATTAAAGCCGGGGTTGCCAACTTTGGATACCAGGCTGGAGTGAGTTTTTGATGAGAGTTTTTATTTTTTTGGCCAAATTAATGAACAAGCAAATCAGAGTTGAAGCCCAGGGGCCCCGGGCCTTTGGCACCTTAATGTGTACCTGGACATACAGTGTGTGTACTAGATACTTGTAGCCAGGCCCTCTATCTTTAATTTAATTTACAGTTTTTCTCAATGGATTTGGCACATTTACTGAAACAAACTTACAATTGTCAAAACTCTAAGTACAATCCTCACATCACATGGTACATTCAGCACACCACTCTATATGACCTGCATAAAGTGATCACTCAATCAAAAGAATTAACTCATGTTTCAAATGTAAATAAATCCATCAATTAATAAATCTTTATCATCAAAACAAAAGGTTCCTTTAGCATTAAGACAATCAAAATGCAAAGACATATTGTCAAATGACAGTGTACTCTAAAAATGTGATATTGTCCCATTGCTAATATTGTATATGTAGGCAGCTGAATAGTATTGATGTCAGAAAGTCATGGCACACACTATACTTTCAACATAAAACATTTATTCAAACATTTCTCTTCATCGTATGTACACATGTAAACAATAGATACAACAGCAAAATTCAGGAACAACAGTTTGTGCAAGAAAAAATGCTGCAAGCTCATCAACCTCATGGGTCTTCCAATTTCTCCTCTCTGTCTGGCCACAACAATTCATCTACATCACACCTATTCTCCATTGCAATGCAAATAGGGAAAAATCTTTTGCCATGATGCAGCCACCCCCTACAACAATCTGCTGTGATATCCTCACATCCATTACACCCAGTAAGGACAACTGGTCATGAGGACGGTGATCATAGACTTTCCATCTCCATGCAGAAAATAACTCCTCAATGAGATTTAGGAGAAACTCCATCAAAAATGTGGGTGGGAAAAAAAACATTCCCTGACTCTTTGAACAATGGAAACTTACGTTGTCCCAAATTCTAACATACGTTGGCAAGTCATTTTTAACAACCCCCTCTCATTCTCAGGAATGAGATCCCTGTGAAGAGTTTTCAGGAAATTGATGAGATAGGGCCCAATGATGGTAATGAGTAAAAGTACATCATTCTCACATGGCAGCACGCATTGTAAAGTTCCCTCCATGCTGGCCTGGCACATCATCAGTGGCCCGGTGGCCAATAATATTACGGCCAGTTGAATGTGTGGGGATTCATCAGCCTCCAGCTCCATCACTCTCTATAAAATAAGGTAAAGCAATTTAGGAAATAATTTACAGTAGATATTGTAAATAATACAGATACACATATCCCACATTGTGCAACATATTCTGCATATACAGGTTGTAATTGTCAGTTCTGAAAGACAAGGTGATTACAGCACTATGTATTGTACAATGATGAATTATACCTGTACATACATTACTCTAAATTGTGAGGAAATTGAATTGTTCCCCGTCTAGCCTAAGTCTGTCCATCTGACAACTATTTCAACAATACCACATAACTATTATGTATCTAATATAGGTGTGACAGGTTATTTTGATTGTTGGTTGTTCTATTTAGCATGTAGGGATTTACACAATGAACATGTGTATAATTGTATTTTAGAGTAATAGCATTCAATAGCAAATTAATGCAAAATATTTTGATCTGCAAGGCTTACTCAATGCATTTCATGCCATGACTATAGTTGTGAACAAATGACCTAATGTTCATATAGTTGGTCATATAGTTTGATGAAGTTTAATAGTCATTCGACGATTGTGCCAAAGCGATTGAGAAAAACTGTAATAAACACTGAATCAAGACCTCATCCAACCCTACAATTGTTTTTGGCTTAATTACCAATTTACCTACCATTCACTATTTCAAAACACCCATACGCTGTGGCACAACTAGGGTTTTCTTGGGTCCAAAAATGGTGTTCAGTGGTGGCTGAGGTACCAAGCTCACCCAACCAAGTAGGTTGGTTACATAATTGCAATTAATAACTATAACAGAATTACTAAAATGCATTTCATGTTTACATTGGAAATCTGGAACTTTTTTCATTTGACAATTGTTTTACTTCAAAATGCTATGGGAAATTAAATTGTGCCTTTTTTAAAGAAAAGAAGGGGGCAAGTCAAAATAAATTTTTGTGGTAATCAATATTTTGCCAAAAATGCTGTCAATAAGAGCTTAACCCGCAATAAAAACAGGTGGATGTACATTTGCAGTTGGAGACTTAAATTTTCAAATAGGCAGATACGCTTACATTAGCCTACATCAGTTAAAGATCATTTATTTGTACTGTAGTTTCATTAGTAACGAAATAGCTGAGCATTTGTTTAAATAGGAGTTGGTGGGTTTACACAGAACTTGTCACCAAAAAACACTAAATGAGCTCTTTGTTTTCTTCTTTGGAGTGTAAGGTCTGTTAAGGACCTTTACAAAAAAGCAAATGGCTACAAGGCCATATTATCAACTATTTACTTACATTTAGTTGCTAAATTCTGAGAGTTTAATTATTTGTTTGTTTGCGTGTTAGTTTGTGTGATATAGGAGCTGCTGAGGTCAAACACACTGCTGTTTTATTGAGCGTTTCTGCTTGTCCGTTCCATTTTGGTCAGCAATGATGATGATCAGACAATGATGCCATTTTAAGTCTTTGCATAGACTGTAAGTGAGCCACTATCACACAGTTTTCCTTTATTCAGAATTCAGAAGACAACTGAAATACTAATCAATGTGAATAGGCTATTTATTGGAGAGTATTAAAACGTAATTCTGCATGATAGGTAAGCTAGAAGAGCAATATTTTAGTACATACAGACTTGCATAGACAGATTGAGATATGAACAAGATTTTGTAACTGTTTAAAGATTAGGAAACATAATTAGCCCTGGTGTAGTAAAGATTACTTGTCTTAGAAATAATTAGGCTAAAATACATGCAAAACGTGTAGTGTGTTTGTTTTTTTTTTGCCATGTACTGTATGTTGGAGCCATTGCGTCACTTGACACATCTATGTTATGCTAATACCAAGTAAACCACAACAATGTAAGGAATCCTATTACCATATAAAGTAACTGTTTGCATATAAACTGCATTTGTACAGGATATATTTTTCCTTTACAGTGATTATCAAAAAGTTATATTGTAAATTCTGATGCATTTTTACTACAAAGTAGGTCCAATTTAAACTATCATTATTGCAGTTTCACCCTATTGATATGAATTGATATTTATTGATATATATTTACCTTCGTGCTTTACACATCTTAAACCTGTTTATATGAGCAAGATTAAATAAAACAATTTCATGTTTATCAAGATTTTATTTAAAGACAAGCTGCAAAACTGCATGGTAACTTTAAGAGGCTGATAATGTAACAATAAAATGTAATTATTTATATATATATATATATATATAAATTAAAAGGTACATATTTTTTTTAGAGCTGAAATGCTTTGAAATTTACAGATATATTAGAGAAATCGTTTACCCAACAATAACAATCCTGTCTTTATTTTTCCAATCCTTATGTCATTCCAACCCTGGTATTTTTCTTTGGAACTTCATTTTTGGGCAAACTATTCTTTTACATTTACATTTATTAATTTAGCCATGACTTACAAAATGAGGAATACAGCAAAAGTTATTAATCCTACTGGGCAAATAATGAAAATGAGGAATTAACTTAATTTAAGTTTAAATAAAAAGGAAAAATGTATGAGCAAAAAGATATCACTAAAGTAAGATATTTGTAAACAAAAGTGTTACATTGAGACGCTTTACATGTGACAATGAAATGATGAAGTTGAAAGGAAAATACTTACCACTAGATGGAAGTGTACTCATATGTGAAACCACTGCAGTATCAAATTTACACAATTACAATCTTTATTTGGATTTAGTCTCTCTGCTCTCTCTCTCTCTCTCTCTCTCTCTCTCTCTCTCTCTCTCTCTCTATATATATATATATATATATATATATATATATTGAGCCACAATGATTGATAGATAATATTTGCTTCATACATTTTAAAACATTATATACAGACCTAGGTATTTTGTTTTTACATATTCATATTCTTTTATTACAGGATAAAAGTTATACAGTCCATCTCAGCTACGATTTAATCTAATAACGATTTAAACAATTAATTAAAACTAGGCTAGGCAACTAGGGAAAACAAGCTAAATTAGACTATTGCAAAATATTTTTCTGTAGTTACTGTAATATACCATTGTCCTGTGTTATTACAGTGTAAGTCCAACTTGTTTTTTCTATGTAGTTGTAGGGTAAGTGTAACATTTGCGGGTTGTAAATTTAAGTGGTGCTTGTTACCCCCTTGTTCCATGTAGTTACAGGTAACTTGTATCCTGTAATAATAGAGCATGTACCCCGTAGTTAAAAATACCTACAGTAGCCAATATGTGTAGGTACACTATTATTACAAAACGGTACGCTGTGTATGTTCTTGCTTAATTGCTATGATTGTTGTTTAGCATAGTATAAGTTCATATACCACATAATATTAGAATAATTAACCTTAGACATAAAATACTTCCAGTATAAATTATTTGTAGTTTTCCAGGTTGTTACCCCTTTATTCCCCAAACTTTTTATATTGTTCCCTTATACCTACAATTGCGTACTGACTATAAAACAAAAAAGGGTATGCTGTAAATTCGGTGCACGAAAGGTGCGTACACACTGCCAGCGACATCGCGCGCGACAGCGACTCCATACATTTTCAATGAGAGCACAGCGACTTCCGGCGACACAAGCTGTCGTGACCGTTGGCGACTAGATGTGGGCGTGTCCAGCGACGCGACAAAGATGAGACAAGTTCAACTTTATTCAAATGAAGAGCGACTAACGGAAGCGACAGCCAATAGGAGAGAAGACGGGAGAGCTCACGTGATCCTCTCTCTCTCTCTCTCTCTCTCTCTCTCTCTCTCTCTCTCTCTCTCTCTCTCTCTCTCTCTCTCTCTCAGCTCCTGCAGTAACGGAAAGATGGATGAAAGGCTAATTCTTGCTGTTAGCAATTTTCCAGTGCTCTATGATATGGATATGGTATATCCAGCCGCAGCTCTTGCACCAGCCGGTGGTACTCGCCATGTTGACTCTGAGATTTAATGGTTTTGTGGACCCAGACAGACTGCCGTTTCCGCTATGGCAAAGAGCACGCCTTGTTTCTCATTCATCTTTGATATAAAGCATTTTATGTACTGATTCCATTTATATTTAGTGTTTTCCCTCCAAAACGTTTGCTTTTAGCGCCAAGAAAAGTCAAAGTCGCTGGCAGTGTGTACGCAGCTTAAAGGTGCGTGCACACTGCCAGCGACTTTGTCGCTGCAGGTCGGCAGAGGCTTTACACTGTAAATTGCTGGCTGTAATCTAAAGCATTACCCAACTGTTTCATTTTGGAGCCCATTTAGATGTTACTTTGTGTCCCGTCTGAAACCTCTCCAGTACAAACTTTTCTTTGTGCCATTAGGGGGCATTATTTGAAGTAGAAAAATCATAAACGTACATTGACAATATCTGAGACCCACTTGAGAGCATGAAAATATACACTGAGAAATAGAGCTGAGAAATACACACACACACACACACACACACACACACACACACACACACACACATACACATATATACATATATATATATATATATATATATATATATATATATATATATATATAAAGGCTTTATTTCTCAGTGCTCCTGTTTCTCGCTCCTCGCAACATACGTTGCCAAGCAGGAAGCGAGGACGGAAAGTTTAACTCAAACAATGGGTTTTATTTTCACACTCATTAGATAAATACTACTTTTCAGCACAGTCTTGACAAACACATTAACACGCCGACACACACAGGACATGTGTGCCAGTCTCTCTCTCTCCGCCTCTGCTGTTCTCTCCCTGTTTATAGCTCTCCCCAGCATGTCTGCAATGAGATACAGCTGTAATCATTAAGAGTGCGCTCAGGTGTGAACCCTTAACACTCCCTTTCTCTCCGGATGAACGCTCAACCACTCCCCGACCCCCACATAACCCCACCACCCGACTCAGAACAGGGAGACATCCGGCCTGTCAGCAACAGCCATCTGCGCCCCCAGTCTGTGGACCACCTTAAAAGACTGTAAAGCCAGATACCAACGGGTCATCTGCACGTTAGCATACTTCATGCGATGGAGCCACTGGAGTAGTGCGTTGTCAGAACAGAGGGTGAACGCCGCACAGCCGATAGTATTGGAGGGTAAGAATAGCCCATTTGATGGCCAGACATTCCTTCTCAATGGCTCTGTACTTAGTCTCTCTCAGCGATAGCTTAGGACTAATGTACAGCACCAGTGCATCCGCCTCCTCCACTACCTGTGAGAGCACCACCTCCAGCCCCCTGTCTGAAGCGTCTATCTGTCAAATGGGAGAGAGAAATTAGTTGCATGTAAAAGCAGTCTGCCAAAAAGTGCAGCTTTCACCTGTGTAAATGGCTGTTGACACTGCTCCATCCACTGGACCGGTCTGGAGCTCCCTTTCCAGTGAGCTATCTCAGCGGGCTGGTGACATCTGAATAATTAGGCACAAAACTTCTATATTAGCCAGCCAGCCCCAGGAATGGTCTCGCCTAATTTTTTGTCTTGGGTCTATGGCTTGACCCAAGTGGAACCCCAGATACCATACCTCCACCTATCCAACTGCATACTTATTAAGATTTGCCTTGAGTTATGCTTGTCGCAGTGACCTCAGAACAGTCCTCAGATGCTGCATGTGCAGCTGCCAATCGTTACTGTATATAATGATGTCATCAAGATAGGCAGTGGTGTAAGCAAAGTGTGGTATGAGGACTTGGTCACTGAAATGTAGCTGAGGCCCCGAACAAACTGAACGGATAGGTCACGAATTGGTATAATCTAAATGGTGTTGAGAAGGCCGTTTTTCATGGGAAATCGACATTAATTGGATCTGCCAATAACCCCTTGTCAAAACTAGGGGTGAGTAAAAGCAACCTGTGCACAACCAATCAAGCAACTCATCAATACGAGGCATTGGGCATACGTTAGATTTAGACACCGTATTGACTTTCCTATAATCCACACAGAACCACACTCACCCATCACTCTCAGGGACTAGAACGACTGTGCTGGACCAATCACTGTGGGATTCTTCTATTACTCCCATATCCAGCATTGTATTAAATTCTTCCTGAACTACTTTTCTCTTGTGCTCAGGAAGATGGTAGTGACGACTACGTACCACTTTCCTGGGCATAGTCTTGATGTGGTGCTGTATGAGGTTTGTACGACCAGGCAGAGGCGAGAACACGTCTGCAAATTAATTTTGCAACTTGGCAACCTCTGTGAATTGAGACAGTGAGAGGTGGACCCCACAAGTGACCGGGGTGATATGATTGACTTTTAAGTTCACCTCCAGCCCGAGCTCTGCCCTCTCCAGAACCACAATTGCCAGCGTCACAGGGACCACCTCCCTCCATAATTTCTGGAGGTTGAGATGGTTTATTTGATGTGCATCACCCCTATATGTTTATTTTACCTTTTAATTGAGATCTCCCACTTGTCATCGGACCTCAAAGGGTCCTTGCCACTTGGCGAGTAAGACATTCCCACCAAAAATGTCTGGGAACTTACACTGTGAAACTTGTTCAGTTTATGTCTTAGTTGTTGAATCTTTTTATGTTCATACAAATATTTACACATATTAAGTTTGCTAAAAATAAAAGCAGTTGAAAGCAGTCTCCCGGTGCATATTCCCATAGCCGAGTGCCCATATCATACAGCCGGCTTTGACATTCTTGAGCTTGGAGCAAATCATCCGTGTTAGTTGACCCAAAGTGTGGAGTTTTGCTCTTAGATCAATAATTTTTTTTATTTTATTTTGACTGTCCCTCCTCCCAAGCTTCCCGCATGACGTTGAGCATGCCGCGTAGCCGACGCCGATACAGCAGCTCAAATTGGAAAAACCCTGTGATGGCTTGGGGAACCTCTCAAACTGCGAATAACAGGGGTTCAAGCAACTTATCCCAATTACTCTGCATGTGCTTGTTAAGGTCAGACTTTATTTTGCAGCAACCAAATATACTGATGATGAGTGCGTTAGTGTTAGGCCACTTAAGGGACTGCTCTTTGCCATTGCTGTGACTTTTCAGTTTTCAAATTATTCAGTTCAGTTGGTTACATCTGGTTGACCATAACAAAATATAATATAGCTTCATTTACTTAAAGGGATAGTTCACCTAATAATGAAAAAGCTCTCATCATTTAGTCACCCTCATGCCATACCAGATGTATATGATTTTTTTCTTATGCAAACAAAGATTTTTAGAAGAAAATGTCAGCTCTGTAGGTCCTTACAATGCGAATAAATGGGTACCAACATTTTGAAGCTCCAGAAATGACATAAAGGCATCATAAAAGTAATCCATTACATAAATGGATTTTAAATGGAAATTAATCCAGTGTTTATATCCATACCTACAGAAGTGATATGATAGTGTAGGTGAGAAACAGATCAATATATAAGTCCTTTTTAACGACAAATCTCCATTTTCACTGATAAATTCTTCTTCTTTTGTTTTTGGTGACTGGCCAGGGAGGAGAATTTATAGTAAAAAATGACTTAAATATTGATCTTTTCTTACACACACATATCATATCACTTCTGAAGATATAGATTTAACCACTGGAGTCTTATGGATGACTTTTATGCTGCCTTTATGTGCATTTTGGAGCTTCAAACATTTGGTACTCATTCACTTGCATTGTATGGACCTACAGAGCTGAAATATTCTTCTAAAAATCTTTGTTTGTGTTCAGCACAAGAGAGAAAGTCATGCACATCTGGGATGTCATGAGGGTGAGTAAATAATGAGAGAACTTCCATTTTTGGGTGAACTATCCCTTTAATCGCTCACTCATTCATACTGTATATTTGCCCACTCAATCACTCACTAACTCACATACTCACTCTCTAATTTATTCAATCACCCATTCTTTCACACTCACATATTTATTCACTCGCTCACTTGTTTATTAATTCACTCACTCACTCACTCACTCATTCACTCACTCACTCACACATTTATTCATTTATTCACTCACTCACTTACTCAGGCTCAAGTAAGGGGCACACTGGCATTTGTTCCTGATGAAATCTGTTGTAAGCTGAGTTCTCTAAACACTGCAGCGAGTGCACACCCAGCATCATCATTTGCTGGCCGACGGGTTTAATGAATCCAGCACATGCTGTCTGTGACACAGAGAGAGGGGGAGGTGAGGAGGGCGGGAGGCAGGAGAGGTCGAAGGGGAAGGGGAGACTGCGATAAAAGCGCAAACAGAGCTCAGCTGGACTGCTGATTGCTCGGTTCAGTAAGTCACATGTAGCTTTTAAGTGTGCAGTGCTCTTGCTGAAAGTTCGTCTTGTAATGCAAAGATACAATCAGATTTTCCATTTGATCGGACATAGTCTACAAAACTGCTCTGGAAATTCTTTCATAAAAAATTTCAATCAGTGTTACAGAAAATGTTTAAGTATACAGAGAATCTATACAGCGAAACACTGGCTGCCATATTGATAGCTGTCATAATTTCAAAATTTACCAATACTTTTCCCATGTAGTCTAAATGAATGCACCATCATGCTGTCATGAGACATAAACTCACACAAACATGCAAGCACCCACCTGCTGAGGGACCCTGTCAAAGTTATGTGTTTGTTACATAGACAAGTGTCTCCCTTGAGGCAAGCTATGATTATTTACGAATCGAGCAAAACATTTCTGTGTGAGTCTGAAATATCTTAGATTGATACACCAATTCTCACCACACAGCATGTTCCAACTAATGTCAGAATCCATCTCAGAGCAGAACACAAACATGCAACTAAAGGATTATATTAAGTATTTGTGAAAAAAATGTTTTTTCCAACGCACTGCCATGTGACTGACTGTAAAGGAATTCTGACTCTTTTCCTGTTGGAAAATAAGCAATTACAAACAAAAAGAATCTTTACAAGAAATGTACCATAAGAATCTAAATATAACTGGATAAGAGTCGCATATCACTCGGCTTTTAATGTTTCCCTGCAGCTTTGTAATTTCACTTTTTATATATTTATTTAGCTTCATGAATTCAAATGATTTTTTGGCCTACCTCTGTGTAAGGTGTGAATTTTTGCTAGTGGATACACAGAGACAGCCAGTGTGTCGAGAAAATGTATGGGCAGTTTTGTTGATCCGGTCTCTGCCCCATACCTACATCCCTATATGTAGAGGTTTTCAGTGTGTGATATCATTGTTTAAATAAAAAGTAACATTCTTTTACTTAATACAGCTGTTGTGAAACATGTTTTTATGAGCACTGTTAGCTGTGTGAGGGCCGTAAATATGATTACATATTTCCCATTGCCTGAGCTGAACATGAAATCCAGCCAATGGACAAACAAATGGCTTTTTCTTGAAGCTATTTTCTTTTGTTTTATTTGAATGTCTTTGAATGATTTTACACAATCTGGTGGCTTGTCTGCTCAACAGATTCTCAGGCCTCGTGACACTGTGTGATATATTTCTCAGATATTAAGGGTCAATGGCATGATGCAATCTTTTTTGTCCAGGTCAAAAAACGTACTAATTACTTGAATACACCTCTACTATGATGTTGAATATGTTTTCCATTTCTGAGTTCAAAGTCATTTTTAAAGCAAAGAAAAAAAATTCTAAGTGATGTAACTGAGAATTCTTGAAATAAATTTATGTTAGCAAATTCTCTCATCATTTACTCACCCTCATGCCAGCCCAGATGTGTTTGCCTTTCTTTCTTCTGCTGAAAACAAACAAAGATATTTAGAAGAATATTTCAGCTCTGTAGGTACATTCAATGTAAGTTAATGGTAGCCAAAATGTGAAGCTTCAAAAAGCACATAAATGCAGCATAAAAGTAATCAATATGACTCAAGTGGTTACATCCATATCTTCAGAAGCAATAGGTGTGGATG
The DNA here is from genome assembly GCF_025860055.1 of Xyrauchen texanus. Lineage (NCBI taxonomy): Eukaryota > Metazoa > Chordata > Actinopteri > Cypriniformes > Catostomidae > Xyrauchen > Xyrauchen texanus. The sequence goes on along the minus strand of NC_068284.1, from coordinate 15,146,117 downwards.
AGAAACAGATCAATATTTAAGTCACTTTTTTACTCTAAATATCCACTTTCAATTTTACATCTGAAAGACACACACGGTGCCTGTTTACTTTCAATTTCACATATGTGCTTTTTGGAGCTTCAAATGTCTGGTCACCATTCACTTGCATTGAAAGGACCTACAGAGCTGAGATATTATTAAAAAATCTTTTTGTTCAGCAGAAGAAATAAATTTATATACATCTGTGATGGCATGAGAGTGAGTAAATGATGAGAATTTGTATTTTTGTGTGAACGATGCCTTTAAGACCCTCTTGTCTGAATGAAGTTTTTAACTTTTTTTTCATTATTATTTTTATGAAACAGCCTTTTTTGTTCAGGTAAAAGGGAGTAACCCTGGGACAACATCTTGATATTCATATAAAAAAAGAATTACCATGAAAAATACATTTAACATTTTCTTTTTTAATTAAGTTGCATTGACTCGTGTGTATTCAAGGTGCAAGGTTATTAATTTAATACCTTTTTTAAACAAGAACAAGATTTTTTAAACATTTCTAATGTGTATTGCCTCAGTTAGACAACTTTATTTGTCACATTTTCCAACTAGATGAATTTCGGGGTTGTGGGTGAAAAGTGTGATTGGCACCTCAGTGGCACACATTACATCGGTCTGCAGTCTAATGCCACTTCTCCACTGATCACAGATCTATGATAGGCTGCAGAAGTACAAGGCACTGTGACCTGTTCCACTGCTGGATAGCGCACAGGGCCTGGCTCAAGAAGTAAGTGCTCCTCTGGGGCATCTTGTGGTCTTTGTCTGCAGACTAGAGTCAGACAATCCAGTTGAGCTGGAAGAGGTTTCAGTTGCAAGATCTTTAGTCTGTTTAGTGTTGTCTGTCTGAAGCTTACTGAAAGGGATAAATAGTAAACACTAGAGTCACATAAACATACATGCATTTGCACAGACTTTCACTTATTTATTGTCAAATGTTTTATGAAAACAGTGGTTTGGCAAGTGTTGTATATATTCAGTGCCAAAATGTATTTTATGTGTATCAATGCCTGACATGACCAAATATCCAATTGACTCTTAAACTGTCACTTTCAATCATATAGCAAAAGTATATGATGTTCATGTTATCAGTTGGATTTTAGTAAAAGGGATGAAAATTCTGCCATCATTTACTCAATTCATGTTGTTTACAACCCGTATGACTCCCCTGTGACAAAAAGAGAGAATATTATACATCTACAGTCTTAGTCACCATTCACTTTCCTTACTTTTCCTTACAATGAAAGTGAACGCTTCATTATTAGAGACTAAATATTCTGCTTAACATCTCTTTTTGTGTTCCACGGAAGAAAGTTGTTTTTTTCTTGTGTGAGCTTTCTCTTCCATTCTCATTACAGTTATCTCCCTTTATTAGTATTAAAACTATTATTATAATAACTTTATTAAATCCACTTCCTTGACATCTTGCAGAAACAATCAGCCCTTTCTTTGTGCTGGTATCAGCTCAATTCTGCAGAGACTTCTAAAACAGAAGATTATCTCCAGCCTGTGACTGTACATGCCGTATTTCATTAAGGCAAAGTGTAGGTTTAAAGTGATATCACTTTCCATTTTCCCGTTGCCTAAAAACGAGGGGGACATTTTGGAGCATTAAGCCGTTAAAAGTGTTTTCCTTCTGTTGCAGCTCAGTGTAAAATTTCTGTTTTGGAGATTTAATGTATGTTTAATGTCAGGTCCGGTGTCGCTCACAACCACATTCAGTCTAGTTGGTCGCTGTTTTGGCTGAGCCACACATTTCTCCAGGGATCCTGGTACTGTGGATTTTTGACCTGCTATGCAGACACTCACATTATACTGTCAAGTGGGCTTGGATCGATTGAACTAGACTCCCAAATACTGCCAAAGCAAACTGGCACCAAATCGTTTTATGATACCTGGAGCATAAACTAATCTAAATAGGATGGTCAGTGGTTCATTAAGAGACTAATTCTTACCAAGATGGCATATGAATTCTTTTTACATTACATTATACAGACTGTATAGAGATTATTAAGTGGTGAATGTTGAATGTCTTTCGCCTTTGATAATATTTGCCTTTTGTTCCAGTTGGCAGAGGAGCTGCATGACGAAGTCGCTTTCACAGAGATGACAGAGCTGTTATACCTGCTCTCCAAACCTCATTTACGGGTGAGAAGAGAACGTACAGTGTAATTCAGAAGTCCATATTGAAAATCTGGGATTCAAAATTTGTTTAAACCTGGAAATAAGCAGAAAGTTTTAGGATTACAAAAAAATTATATATATATATATATATATATATATATATATATATATATATATATATATATAATGTAAAAGGAATAATACATATTTAAGACTATGCACTATTTCTCACTAGGTCACCAACAATAAGCAAATTAGTGACATTGACTATTTTAACTCGTGTACCAAAAATGTACAGATTTCTTTGCTTCTTTTCTTTGCGTGGATCATCAGGCTTTGCACAAATTGTGGAGTCCATGCCAGCTCGAGTGCATGCTGTCATTAAAATAATATTCTGGATTCAATACAAGTTATAGCAATAGTTCACCCAAAAATGAAAAATGTCTCATTATTTACTCAACCTCTTGTCATCCAGGATGTGCATGACTTTCTTTCTTCTTCAGAACACAAATTTGAAGCTCAGACCAGACATTTGAATCTCCAAAAAGCACATATGTGAAAGTAAAAGTTAACAGGCACCACGTGTGACTTTCAGATGTAAAAGTGGAGATTTAGAGTAAAAAAGTGACTTAAATATTGATCTGTTTCTCATCCACACCTATCATGTTGCTTCTCTACAAAAAAATCACATAAATCATCATAAAATTAATCCATAAGACTCCAGTAGTTTAATCCATATATTCAGAATCTAAATAATAAGTGTGGGTGAGAAATAGGTCAATATTTAAGTCCTTTTTTGTACCATAAATGTCATAAATGAAGATATAGATTTATCCACTGGAGTCTTATGGATTACTTTTATTCTGCCTTTATGTGATTATGTGATTATGTGATGAAGATTAAAACTTCTGATCACCATTCACTTCCATTGTATGGACCTACAGAGATTAAATATTCTTAAAAAATGTTTTATTTGTGTTCTGCAGAAGAAAGAAAGTCATACACATCTGGAATAGCATGAGGTTGATTAAATGATGAGACAATTTTTATTTATGGGTGAAATATCCATTTTAAGCTCAATTGACAGCATTTGCAGCATTATCTTAAATACCACAAAAGAATTCTTACGACTCGTCCGTCCTTTTAGAAAACAAAAATGGAAGTGAATGGGGCCAAATTTTTGGAGGGTGTAAAGGCAGAAATGTGAAGATTTTAATTTTAGAAAAGCACTTACATTAATTATTTTCTTAAAAATCATGTAAATTTGAGCTGTACATTTTTTTATATAATAATTTTTACAGTCATTTTAGGCTTTTAGGGTTTATTGACATTACAATGTCATCACAACTTAAAAAGTTGTAAAATTGACTATAACTTTTCACAGAAAAGTTTAGTAAGCGATTTTAGCACACTAAAATCATACTAACATGCATAATGTTTACATCTTGTAGCTATAATTCTGAAACAGTGAGTATTTTAATGTTTACGGATTGGCCCCATTCACTTCCATTATTGGGAAATCACTGTACTCTGTACGCCCCAATTTGGAATGTGCTCTAGGTCCTCATGGTGGCGAAGTGGCTCACTTCAATCCAGGTGGCAGAGGATGAATCTCAGTTGCCTCCGCATCTGAGACATCAATCCGCGCATCTTATCACGCGCCTAGCGCGTGTGGAGGCTTCACACTATTCTCCGCGGCATCCACGCACAACTCACCAGGCGCCCCACTGAGAGTGAACCACATTATAGTGACCATGTGGAGGTTAATCCATGTGACTCTACCCTCCCTAGCAACTGGGCCAATTTGGTTGCTGAGGAGACCTGGCTGGAGTCACTCAGGACACCCTGAATTCGAACTCAAGACTCCAGGGGTGGTAGTCAGCGTATTTACTCACTGAACACTGAGCTAAAAAATAATTTTTTGTGGTATTTCACATTGTCACAAATGCTGTCGATTGAGCTCAACTTGCATTGAATCTTGCAAATATTAAGAAATTCTAATTTTTCAACTTAACTTTTTATTCAAATTTTACTGCTATATAATTGGTTATTAATAAAAAAACTATTGTTAATTTAGAAAAAAAAACATCAAAATTAATGCATTTTCACTAGTGGACTTTTTCAACGACACTGTACATTTGCGTAAGGATTTGTTTGCGATCATGTGATAGGCGGAGGATGGCTCACAATGGAGCGTGACTATCTCTGACTGACTTAAAAGTAGAAGCAGATGAATGAATTCCTGCTTTGATGATGGGCTGTTGTCTCTAAAAGACACATGACATGACTGTTGACTAAAGACACATGAATACCAATTTTTTGGGAAAATTATTCCAAATGATGCGTGTTACTTCCCTTTCATGTCATCTGCTTTAGACATGTATGTTTTTCTGTTGGAGCAGTTGATTGAAAAATAATCATATATAGTTGACAAAATATGGAAATGAAGCTTTCTCTTACAAAAGACACTAGTCATGCACTTGAAAAGACAAAGTCAAAAGAAAATAATTCACCTTCAGCTCTGTAACTTTTAAAACCAGACCCATGCATTAAGTTCAGGAGTTTTACTATTAAGGGCCTTGACAGCTTTACTGTTGATAATTTTAATGATATGCTTGTTCTTGGATCATTTGTTTAGCTCAAACATTTTATGAGTGAGTTGAGGTGATATTGAGTGAGGTGATATTCATCGTGGAAAGAGTCTTTATCAAGCCATGGGTGAAGACCAGTCAACAGTGCTGATTGTTCACTTGTCTTCTGACTTTACACCACTTTTACTATGGATATGAATAGTTGATGTATAACATGATTTTGCATTTATTTTGTATCAACCTCAAGATTTTAGGTTTATGTTTGTATGAATGTATGAGAGAAAGTTGATAGTTTAGGTGCTGTGACTGGTCGCCATATTCTTTGTTGTCCCTCAGGTCATACTGCCACTACAGACAGTGCTTTAACGCAATCAATTCTTGCAGGGTTATTTGGCATTGATCAGCCCTGATGATGGTAAATTAAGCCAACGTTTTTGTGGTGGCTATATAGATCACTATGCAGATACATTGAGAAACAACAGGCTCATGTCCATCTATATAACTATATAATATAATAATTATGAAAGGATTAGGAAAATGCTGTAAAAATAATAGATTGAGTACAACATCTCACACTGCATGACACATTAACTTCCCAATAGTATTTCATGTCAAATACCCATGTTGAAAGCAAATGAAAAGTTGAACTGAAAAATTAATAGGAATTAAATTGAATTGAAAAATTACTAGGAATTTCAGAATTTCTTATTCTTTGGTGTGTTACCCTTTTGCTTTAAAAAGAGTTGGCATGCACTCCACAAGTTTGCGCAAAACCGGATGATCCATGTTATCCAGGAGAATGTTCCAAGGGCATCTTGTGTGCTTCAATGGAAGCAAGAAAATCTGACCTTTTGTACAAAGGAGTTAACATGATCAAAATCACATATTTGACTGCATTTGATTAGTGACCTAAAAAAACAGTGCAGAATCTTAAAGGTGTCATGATATGAAAAATCTAAATTTCCTTGATCTTCTTTTGACATATAAGAGGCCATTTTACTATAAAAACATTCTGTAAGTTTCAGAACTCAAAACTTTTTCCTCACTGCAAAAAGAGCATTTGTAGAAACCAAGCTGCCAAATGACTCATTCTCTACTTCCTCCACATTGTGATGTCACACTGTGGTAGACCACCTTCACAACAACACATCAATGCCTGCTTTACCTTATTACTTCCATAATATCTGGTTAACAAAAGTAAAAAATAATAAGAATGCAGCCTGTCGGGGGCCTGGGTAGCTCAGCAAGTAAAGACACTGACTACCACACCTGGAGTCACAAGTTAGAATCTAGGGCGTGCTTAGTGTCTCCAGTCAGGCTTCCTAAGCATCCAATTGGCTGGGCAGCTAGCGTGAGTAGTCAGATTGGGTTAACCTCCTCGTGGTCACTATAATGTGGTTCTTGCTCTCGGTGGGGCACGTGGTGAGTTGTGCATGGATGCCGCGGAGAATAACTTGAGCCTCCACAAGCGCTAGGTCTCCGCAGTAATGCGCTAAACAAGCCAAGTCATAAAATGCGTGGATTGGCGGTCTCAGACATGGAGGCAACTGAGATTCATCCTTCGCCACCCGGATTGAGGGATGTTACTATGCCACCACTAGGACCTACAGCGCATTGGGATTTGGGAATTCCAAAGTGGGGAGAAAAGGGGAGAAAATAAAAAAGAAGAAAAAAGAATGCAGCCTGGCTATACAGTACTGTTAAGATGGTTTGAGGTAACAGGTTACAAAAGTAGCAACTCTGCAGTTAAGATATTCTGGACCATCAACATATCAATAAATCTCATCCAGAGAGCTCTGCTTCAGGTTTCAATTTAAAGCGCATGTGTCTGCCTTGAACAATGTCAAATGGTCAAATACATCTACATGGGGATAACTCAGAATATACAATTGTAATATCTTAAGACTATTGTTTGACTAAGCCCTATGCCATTCATTGGTTAACTTTCCATAAATTATACTGTGAGTTATTCTTTATGTTTAGATTAGGGTCATGGCACTGAAATTGATCTGGACAACTTCACAAAATTGCTTTTGATTAGAATCACCAGAACACAATTAAGTCACGCATTTAGAGTCAAGATTTGGATTATACTAGTAAAGAGTATCAAAGCGGAACCTGGATCAGTCTTGCCCTCGGCTCTACCTCCAGAATCATATTTTCCATCACTGAACAAAACCATCTGCTCATGCATTTGTGTTAGATGTGATGCTTTTCAATACAAATAGGAAACACAGTACAGCGCTCGCCAAATAAAACGCACAACTTCAGAACAAACGCTCTCAAGCAAGGTTTATCTTTTCATTGTGGGTTATCTGTTGCATTCTAACATACAATGTGGAAGCCTTCCCAATCATAATGCATAGCTTGTAAAATATTTTTTTTTTTGACTCCTTTCGTCTATAACATCTTGTGAGTAATGCTGAAGGAGGCAGCCATTTGAAAGGATTCCAGAAAATGAATGGAAAATGTATCATAATTTTTTGTACATCCGTGATGAAGTGTCCCTCCGTGCCATCCATTTACTGGACTGAATGTTTTTTTTTCCACCTGTTGTCTGCCATGATTGTGATTGGAATGTAACAGTCTATGATGAATTATTTAAGTGGCTCATGATATTTGACAGAGACTGATGTGTACATGTCATAATTCATAAACCATCCATCCATCCGTCCATCCGTCCGTCCGTCCGTCTATTTGTTAGTCTATCGATCTTTCCATCCATATGAGCTTTTAGTACACGAGCCTGTTGTTTCTCAACGTATCTGCAGATATCTATATAGCCACCTTAACGAGATTAAATATTGCTATATTGCCCATAATCAGGGTTGATCAATGCCAAATAACCCTGCAAAAATCGATTGCATGTTAAAGCACCGTCTGTTGTGGCAGTACGAACTGTAAGTACATTTCAACTCTGTCAGACTGACAAATGATGGTTACCTTTCATAGACGAACATTTGTGTTGCCATGGGGCTACATGAACCTTTAATCTGATTGCTCTTTCCCTAAACAGGCCATTTCATAGAGGCACACACCAGAGCACATCTATTTTCTCCACACCATGGGGAGAGAGTTATAAACATTGGGTCATGGTTTCTCCATTCTCTATTTTAAAAGCAGCTCCCTTCCAGCAAAATCACTAGAAAATACTTCACAGACCTTCTGTGCCTCTGATAGGGGGCTTGAACCCTGTGATTAAGAACAACAGGCCATTTTGTCTTCTCCCATGGTTGAAGAAATATGCAGGGCTTCCTAAATCCTCTATAAGTGCCCCATGCAGCCTGACGAGTTTTACCATCATGTACCTCATTGTCTGCTTCTCCACAAGCTTGTTGGAGCTTCGAGTGGCCCTATGAAACCAGTGATCTATGAGGCCCTGTAAGGACTAAAGTGTGTGCTTCACCATAGCTTGGACTACAGTTTATTTTAGGACCTCAGCAAGTTGTTAATATATTTTGAAGGGTTTAACCTAAACACTGTAAGATCAGCTGTGGTATGGTGGTCATGGTGGGTGTGTTGGCCGCCATGGGAGTCGATGCACATGTTTTGTTACATGAATAAAACACCAATGATTCTTTTCTCTAAATGAGAAATTGATGTGATATGAGATCATACTAATGGATATGGAATTGAGGCAAAACACAGACGTGTATCTAATTCATCAAGGCCAAACCTTATGTGTGTTTGGATCCAATGAACCTGAAAGATTAATTTCACCGGCTGCTGATTTTTTCCTTTATACACCAAAATAAATGTATCAGATGTTTGACATATAATGTCAACAAGCTTTGTGATTTAAACAAAAGCTTTCTTGTCTTAATTTGTGCCTTCAAGAATAGAATTTCACTCATCGGGATTTACATTTTTCATCGTGGTCTCATGCAATATTTAACATGCAGCCCCCACTGCATAACTTTTTTAAGATTCCTATTTACACCAGTATCGCACCTCTGAAGGTATTTTCGGCCAGATTTCTACTTGGCATTGTCTTGACAGTCACATATTGATATACAAGGCAAACTTGAGTTGTTTGCTTGAAATTGGTCCCTCCAAATTTATGAACTTGAGCTTTAAAGTCGATTTGCTTTTAATAAATAATGGAACCTTTAGATTTGTTTTTCTGAATGACAGCTTACATGTCCTTGATAAACATTTCTCTGTTCCAGGGAGCCACCATAAAGAGAGATGAGTCCACTGCAGCACTAGTAGTGGCTCGGATCATGAGAGGAGGTGCTGCTGATCAAAGTGTTGAGAAACATTTTAAATGGATTACAAGCTCTATATACAGTATCAACATGTGTCCTTGATCAACACTCAAAAATAAAGGTTCCAAATAGAATGCAAAAAACATTATACAGCCTACATAGAAGATTCTCTAGCTCTTCAGAAAAACATCTATGTACTGGTGTTTTAAAGAAAAGAAAAGAAAAAAACCACAAACACAAACAGAAAAACTTATTTGAAGAACCTGTAATGTAAGATCAGTAACATCAAGGAAACATAGTCCTGCAAGGAACCATATAGCCAATTCAGGAATATTATATGTGTAAAATATTTCTTAATAAGAAGAGGGTGTCTGAGGTGCTAAGCCTAAGGTGTTGCAAAGAACCATGGAAGAACATTTATTTTTAAGAGTGAAGTCTTCAACTCAGATTGTTATCATTTTCTCACATTAATTGTTGAAAAGTTTGTTTATATAACTTTATTCATATTTTAGACATAAATAATTCAGATTTTAATGGGTTCTGACAGTTTCATATTCAAAGTCTGGGTCTAGGACAAGGGTAACACAGTTATATTTATAATTAAATGGCATTTGTAAAGTATCAAATAAACATGATGAAGGCATAGTTAAAAGTTTCCAAGTAAGTTTATATAATAATACAATATAATAAAAACAAAAGAGTTGCAATCTGGTCGTTTTAATAAAAATCCTACCCTTTGACCAAATTTGAAGAAACATCACTCTATATCTTTGCATCTTTCATATGTCTGTAGAGGCATACTTCATACAAATATATATTTGTAAAAAACAAAACAAAACAAAACAAAACAAAAACAGAAAAAATACATGATTTTCAATATAATTTATTCTGCTTAATTATTGCTTTCTAACTCACTGTGTCACTGATAAATGTTTCAGGTCTAATTCATGAGGTTGATGAGCTAAAGGAAGTCAATGCAGTTCCAATGGAGTACAAGAACCTAGAGGAAATGATTCCCATACTAGTATGCCTCTCTTTGTATGCGTGTGTGGTGGGGGGAGAGTATGTATTTGAACATTTCTTTTGTGTACATATGTGTATCTGTGCATTAATTTAATGTGATGTGTTTGATTTTCAGGATTTTCTTAAGGACAACAGTTCTGCATTCTGTCTCTGTTCATGTGTATTATCGAATGTGAGATTCAATATGTAGCTTGTGAGCATGCCTTGGAACTGTCTTATAATCACATCCTGCAGGCCCAGTCAGAAGGAGCAGTGACCTTCAAAGTAATCCCAGGCACCAAAGAAGAGCTGGAGACCAAAGATGCCAAGGTCCCTTTAGCTGAATCAAAGCGTAGATGGAGCACTGTATTCTGCAATGCATTTTATACTCCACATAATCAAAACCAAACTTGGTGACATCAAAATGTGTTTGTGAATTCTTTCAGATCTTTGTGAGAGCACTGTCTGACTACGATCCCAAAGCAGATCCTGCCATTCCATGCAAAGACGCTGGGTTGGAGTTCAGGAGAGGAGATGTGTTATAGATCGTAAGCCAAGAAGATGACACCTGGTGGCAGGCCAGACGGCACGGTGACGCCAACCTCAGGGCTGGACTGATTCCCTCTAGACAGCTTCAGGAAAGGTAAGAAAACTTTCGTAATCAGACTATCTCTAAGTTTCACTTCAAGTCTAGACTGAAGAAACTAAATCCCTTTTTTGTCAGATTGTAACTCAGACTTGTCATTCAGGCTTAGATGTTGTCATCTTCTTCTGAATGTTGAATTAGACACAGTCAAGAGCGGACACAGTCTGACACTCCCTCAATCAAACATTCAATCTCATAAGAAAAACAATCATTCTCATCAAAATCTGAATCAAATCCATTTTGTAGGGACAGTTCTGTACTGTAGCCTGTAAATAGTGATGGGAATCTATCAAGCTGCTGTGCATGTGCTTTTTGTGTGCCTACACAAAATCAATACTTGGTGACATGATGGTGACATATTAGAAAGTTTACTGTATTACCTGATATGACTCTGAAAAGACAACTTTGTGATATTGAGAAATGTGTGGAACTTGTTGTGTGGAGGGGGTATATCACAGAGCTGACTGAAATAGTTAATGATTTTCATGTAATTCATATGTTTTCTCTGCAGACAAGTAGTTTTACAGAGGCCTGAACCTCTGTTTCACCCAGCCAGAGTGGATGCGTGGAGAATAGTGTGAAGCCTCCACACATGCTATGTCTCCACGGTATCGCACTCAACAAGCCACGTGATAAGATGCGTGGATTGACGGTCTCAGACTGGGAGGCAACTGAGATTTGTCCTCTGCCACCCGGATTGAGGTGAGCAACTGCGCATCCACGAGGACTCAGAGCACATAAGAAATTGGGCATTCCAAACTGAGTAGAAACAGGGGAGAATAAAATAAATAAAAAATTTAAAAAACGCATCTCGAGACCCTCTGCACTCTGCTCCGTCCAGCTGTCTTTGAACATCTGTCGGTTTGCTGCTTGTACAGCTGTACTCTGCCAGTACGGTACGCTGCTGACTCAAACTCGCAAAAACATGAAGGTGGCACTCCAGGCTTGAATAATTCTGTTGGTAGAAAAATTGCTTATTACCAGTGGTCGATTTGTAAAAGAAATATAAAAGTTGTCAAATAATTGTTTTTTTTAATAATTAACTTAATACTTTAAATAATACTTATCTAAAACTTATTAGATAAGGGTCTAATATTTATGGGTCATTGACAAATAAGGATGTCCAAGGTGTTAAAATGAGACAACTTTTAAAAATGTAATTTAAAACACTTGTGTCATGTTTTCAGAAATGTAAACTTTGTGTCCAATGAATATGATGACTTTTTGAGTCAAGAATATCATGACTTGAACAAAATGTGCCTTTTCATAAAAAAATGTAAATGAATATCCAATGTTTTTAAAACGTCACACTCAGTCTTGAGCGTCTAAAGGTGTCTGCTCTATTTTATGTTTTTTATGGTCAACATAAACAACAAAATGGCTACCATGTTGGTTTCACCCAGTGACTTTGATTTTATGGACAAAAGCATTTTTAAATTTGAATTGTATTTTAGAACACACAAAAAAATTATAATAACAATAACATAATATTCTGCACTGGTCATGCCAAAATTTTAGCTTTTAATCAGACTTGACTCTTATTTTTTTTTATGGTCTCTGGACACAACATTTTTTACTTTAAGCCCCAGAAAGAAATATCAATATGACATTAAACTCAGAAATTGGAAGCATGCTCATCATAGAAGAGGTGTTTTCAAGTAAATGGTTTGTGTGAATTGCATTTTTTAAAAGGTCTGGACAAAAATGAGTGTCACTGCATTAACCCTTAGGACACATGGCCATAATATAGACCTGTTAACCTCTGTTATTGTATTTTATGATGAATTTTGAGAAAAGAATCCATGTTATGATCACGAAATTGTTTTTTTCTAGATCACTCACCTGCTGTCACGGACACATTTTTCCTACTCCAATAACCCAACTAGTAAAGGAAGTTTGGGCTTCAGAAGGATGCTTAAACAGTGGTGTAGAAAAGTTGTTTTACACATTAAAGCGTTTTATGGACGAAACCTTGAAAATTGTTTGAATTAAAGCCATGTACATACTCCGACATACCTGTTTGACAGTGTTTTCTGAAAACTGGCTCACGCGTTCAAGGTTGCCATTTTGCGTGACTAAAGCGGCACACAGGCAGAATATTTCCAAACTGTACAAGGGTCAAGATCTAACTGGCGGATTTCATCTATATAAGGTAAGGGGGATGGTGGTTTTACAAGGGGGATGCTTTTTGGTATTTCTTGCAGCAAGGGGGATGGCATCCCCTCGCATCTCCCCTTAGCTTGAGTCCTGCTTATTTCAGAATATACGTACAGTCAAAGGGCATGATTAATTTGCATACATTTGTTATGTAATTAAATGCAATGAATTAACGTTTAAAATCGACAGCCTTGGGAAAAAGCTTAAGTTCTAAAGTTAATGCTACAATCCAGCATTAACTACATCATAATCAAAGTGAAAAAAGCAAAACAGGTAAAACCTGAAAAGAATAGACATAAAATGAACTGATCAGTGTTGCCCAGTCTAACCATTTATGTTCCCCGTCTGTCGCTCACTTCGATGTTGTGTCGGAGAAGTTACACTAGGGGTCTCTCTTGAGCGCCGAATATGCCTCTGATCTATGAAAAAAGGCCAATGAGAAGTTGGCGGACAGAATTTGCATAAAGGCGGGGAAATGCGTCTGTTTCATTCAGAAATTTTCTTCGGAGCTGATGGTCGTGCATACAGCGAGCTGCGAGTCACACACACCTGTTCCTCTTACCTCTGGTCAATCTGCTGTTGGATCTACGGCGCACATCAGTGGCTTTCTCTTTCTCTGCACAACAGTGCAGTTTGCCCCTGGGCGCTTCGACAGCGCAAACTTAAAAGGGTATAAAAGAGTAATTTTCTCTAAAAGAGTATTTTCCTCTAAAAGAGCAATACATGTAACAGATTAAAAGTCTGTTAATTTAAAATAAATCTAATTTCAGATTCCCAGCCACACCAACACAGCGAGAAAGACACAAGAAATATATATAAAATTGTATTTTATTATTTTAAAAGTTAAGTTGACAATAACTTTATTAAAATAACATCTCAAAAACCCGGGGAGACAATAAAACCATGGATTGTCCAATGTTCTGTCCCAGGGTGAAACAATACCCAAGTCCAGTCCAGCCTGGAGTCAGCTCCGTGTTTCCCCTGTCGCCGGCGCACAATATCTTGCTTCAGCGGGACTTCAGATAGCCTATTCCAAATCCAGAAGTCCAGAGCCAGGAATTCCGTGGTGCCGCTCCGCTTCTGTCAGTGGAGAAATCATAAAATCAATGGGCAGCCTGCTCATAGCCGGCAACTTCAAAACAGTCTCACGTGACTAGAGTAACGACTTTCCTTTCCTGTACTTCATGTGGGCTCCTCAATAACACTGCCGTATCCGCTGCTCTGCCGTCGGCACCTTCACAGAAATGAACAACAACTAAACGACTCCTTTAGCTCGAATGCAAAGACAACACACACACACACACACACACACACGCATCAGTGTGGGAGAAAAAGAACCACTTCCCTTTAGTCAGAGTTTTGTGAGCGTTGATACTGTAAAGTCCAAGAGTCGGCTCCACCAAGGCACAAAAGCTCCAGTTAGCAGCAACACCGAGGGAAAAGAAGATTCACAAGCCAGTCCGCTACCACACTCGGCACGTCCATCCGCCCAGAGCGTTCACCTCCTCGGTAAGAGATCTAGCCTCCTTTTATTAGGAGTGATCTAATCAGCTGGCAAATTAGATCGCTGATGGGAACGGGGTTCTACAGGTGTGTCAATTAGTGTTTGTTGTTGCAGTTTGTGAAAGAGGGAAAACAGTACTATCAAATGTCCAGCAACATCACAGCAAACAATATAATCAATCCACAGCAAACCATAAGGAAAAACACAGCAAACAAATATAAAGTTTTAGAAGAAACAATCACTACATCAATCAATAACAATTCCCAAAATTAAATAAGGTTAACCATCAATCACACTGCTCCACTTGTTTTATATTATTACATACACAGCGGCGTTGAACGTCCTCTTCAAGACGTGTCTTTATGAAGATGCCCTTCTGCCCTGTGTAGTTCCTGGATGCGGTAGAGTGCTCTCCGCTTCAGATGGCCACAAGCATTCTGTCTCATGTGTCTGGGCTGCGATCACACCGAGGCAGCATTTGTGGATGGTTCATGTTCTCACAGCGAGAACATGACCATGGCAACTTTGAGGTCACAGCTTTCCTTCAACCGAAGGAACGGCACTCCAGCTGCCCCCCGCGCCGCTCCTTCTTCCCAATGGATTGAGGACGACGAGACTGGCGATGGAGGCGATCTGGGGGTGGCAGCGGGCTCGGTTTCGCCGGATATGTCCCCGCGAACCTCCCGCCCGCCAGCACGCTCGTTGACTACTGTCCAGGCTCAAGGCAACAGCGCCTCGCCTCACAGCCAGCCTGCCTATCTTCTAGAGCCCCCCGAGCTGGATGAGCTCGCCGCTGCATCGGAGAGCGGTCCGGCATCTGACACGGATGACTCGACAGGGCTACCGCCTTCGGGCCAGCACGCCCAGGCTGAGGCTGATGCCCAGATGTCTGACATGCTTGCCCGGGCCGCTGCCAGCGTGGGGCTGGACTGGAACCCTCCATCCTCCCCAAAGCCGTCGCGGCTGGATGATTGGTTCCTGGGGTCTGCACGCCGCTCACAGCGAAGCCCCCCCCCCGGTCCCTTTTTTCCCGGAGGTGCATGATGAGCTGACGACTGCTTGGTGAGCACCCTCTCTGCTCGTCACAAAGCCCCTCGCTCATTCGCTGTCACTACCATTGACGGCAGCGCGGCCCACGGTACACAGTGATTCCCCAGGTGGATTGGGTGGTTGCGTGATGCTCCAATAATGCAGCCACCTGGTGTGTCGCCCTGTGCTCCCCTCCAAGGCCTGTAGGACAACATCATCATTGACCGCCAAAGCCTACAGCGCCACTGTACAGGCAGCTTCCGCCCTGCATGCCATGGCCCTCCTGCAAGTTCACCAAGCAAAGGCACTTAAAGATCTGCACGAGGGTAGATCCCGACGTGCCGCAGGAACTGCGCTCAGTGACCGACCTCGCCCTCAGGGCCACGAAGGCCACAGCGCAGTCACTCGGGCAGGCAATGGCCACTCTCGTGGTTCAGGAACATCATCTGTGGCTGAACTTGGTCGAGATGTGCGAGACAGACAAGACACGCTTCCTCAACGCGTCGGTCTCCCAGTTCGACCTCTTCGGTGACACCGTCGAGGACTTTGTCCAGCAGTTCTCCACGGTGAAGAAGCAGACAGAGGCCATTTCACATATCCTGCCCCGCCACATCCCTGCCGACACGTCAAAAGTAATCGTCCCTTTAGTGCCCATAGCAGCTTGGATGCATGGCTTTCACTTCCCACCCCGTCTTGCTGGCTGGCCAGGACCATCCGACTCGGTTACGCAATTCAGTTTGCCAGGCCCCCGCCCCCCTTCGCAAGCGTCCGCTTTTCCACAGAACATGGTGAACACGCCAAGTCCCTGCACGACCCTTTTGCTCAAAGACGCGATAGAGCCTGTCCCTCCAACCGAGATGAAGAAGGGTCTCTACAGCCCTTACTTCATCGTACTCAAGAAAGGCGGCAGCTTACGACCGATCTTGGACTTGTGAGTTTTCAATCGGGCCTTACACAAACTCCCATTCAAAATGCTCATGCATTTTAACTTACGTCCGGCATCTACATTGGTTCACAGCAGTAGTACGTATTTAGACGTCTCACGGTCAATGGGTTAATGCATATGAGACCGCTTCAGCACTGGCTACAGACTCGAGTCCCGAGATGGGCATGGTGCCACGGCATGCACTGTGTGATGGTCACCTCCACCTGCCGCCAAACATTCAAACCCTGGACAGACCTCTGCTTTCTGCGGGCAGGATTCCCCTTGCAGCAGGTGTCCCGATGCATCCTGGTCACGACCGACGCCTCCAGATTGGGTTGGGGCACCGTGTGCAATGGGCACGGAACTGCGAGCCATTGGAAAGGGGCCCCACTGCGCTGGCACGTCAATTGCCTAGAGTTGCTGACTGTTTTCTTTGCCCTGCGGAGGTTTCTCCCACTAGTTCAGGGCAAACACATCTTGATTAAATCAGACAGCACCACTGCGGTGGTGTACATAATACACCAAGGCAGCGTGCGCTCCCGCCACATGTCACAACTCGCCCGTCGTCTCCTACTTTGGAGCCAGCAGCGACTCAAGTCACTGCGTGCCACTCACACATGTGGTAGCGGACGTGCTATCACGACAACGCTTGCCCAGTGGAGAGTGGAGGCTTCAAACACAGTTGGTACAGCTGATTAGGGAACGGTTCGGCAAGGCTCAGGTAGACCTGTTCGCCTCCCGAGAAACCGCCCACTGCCTGCTCTGGTATGCCCAAACAGAGGCTCTCCTCAGGACAGACGCACTGGCACACAGCTGGCCCGCGGGGCTGCGCAAGTACGCATTTCCCCCAGTGAGCCTTCTTGCACAGGTGCTATGCAAGGTCATGGAGGATGAGGAACAAGTCACTCTAGTGGCTCCCTACTGGCCCACTCGAGCTTGGTTCTCGGACCTCGTACTCCAAGTGACAGCCCCACCCTGACAAATTCCCCTTAGGAAAAATCTTCTTTCTCAGTGATGGGGCATGCTCTGGCATCTGCATCCAGACCTCTGGAACCTCCACGTCTGGCCCCTGGACGGGACACGGAAGATCTAGCTGATCTACCACCTGCTGTCGTAGACACAATCAACCAAGCCAGAGCTCCTTCTACCAGGCAACTTTACCCTGTACTGGAATAGCTGCTCCACAGGTTAGAGCTCCTACGTGGACTTTCCTCCTGTGTGTATTTTCAGCAGTACGGTCTCCCGCTGCCCCCGGTCGCCAGTGTCTGTAGCAACTCCTCCCTTCGAAGAGGCGGGATCTACCACCGCGCCACTTCCCACATGTGACCTAAAAGCCCATGTGGTGTATTTCATCACTTTTACCTCCCCCTCTCTGGGCGGGTGTGGTCTCCGCAGGGTCTTTTCCCCCTGAAAAAACAGGAAACTGGGTAAGACCCCCTTCCCACGATGCGTGTAAGGGCCCCAGCCCTCTATGCAAGAAACAGAGAGAAAAGTGGCCCGGCAAGGCTCGTCCCGTCGCCTTGTTCCCCTGTCTAGGGTAACTATAAGGGTTCCGTTGACTTTATGGGGCATTGGGGAAGGGCATGTGCAGTCTGATACAGCTGGTCATTTTGGCACGTCAAGTACCTGCCTGCTCCTGTGTCAGCAGTACACGTACACGGCTCAGCGCATGGCGTGATTCAAATTGGACCCCTATTGTCGCTTCTTTGACACAACGTCGAAGTGAGCGACAGACGGCCACGTTGCTGAGCCGAGCCACTGTTGTGGCTGGACCATTTCCAGCTCCTCAGAAAAATCCTGAATGAAACAGATGCATTTCCCCACCTTTATACCCATATGTCAAAGGGCGGGACATGCCAATTCTGTCCGCCAACTTCTCATTGGCCATTTTTCATAGATCAGAGGTATATTCGGCGCTCAAGAGAGACCATCAGGGAACGGAGGTTACATACGTAACCTAGACGTTTTTAAGTACAGAAAAAATATGTGTTCTTCATTTCTGAGCCCCTAATGGGTGATATGCAAACAAAGTTAACTACAAAGAATGTTGGTGACAGTATGATATCAGAGGGTGCAAGGCAACTTTCTGGAGTGGTTCTCTGGAGACATGAGCTGAATAAACAACTTGATAAAGTCAGAGGAAGTGCTGTAAATCAGTGGCTCTGCTGGACACATTAAAAAAAAATTGACTACGTGTGAACAGGCATACGGAGGCACGGAGAGACTGCAGACACCCTGTTCGGTCCTAATCCACCTGTCATTGCTAAAGAATACATTATGTGAAAACAGGAAGACATGAGAGCACTTTCCAGATTTGAGCATATAAAAAACACAGAATATCTTCTATCAGTTATAGAATGTATATTTTTTTTACTAGAATTTAATATTCAAGTGAACTGTATTCCAAAAGACAACATTGCAAAATGAAAGTGGATTGAGACTGTATTAAAACTAAAGTGGGATCCCAGATGTGTATGACTTTCTTCTGCTGAACACAAAGATTTTTAGAAGAATTTCTCAGCTCTGTAGGTCCTCACAATGCAAGTGAATGGTGACCAAACTTTGAAGCACATAAAGGTGGCATAAAAGTAATCCATAAGACTCCAGTGGTAAAATCCATGTCTTCTGAATTGATATGAAAAGTGGTGAGAAAAGTCCTTTTTTATCTATTTTAAATTTCACAGTCAGCTTCTTTTGTTTTTAGCTAATAACATTCTTCGTGCATATTGCTACCTACTGGGCAGGGAGGAGAATTTATAGTCAAAAAAGTGCCTTACACCCCCACCTATCATATCTCTTCAGAAGACATGGATTTAACCACTGGAGTCATATGGATTACTTTTATACTGCCTTTACTTACTTTTTGAAGCTTCAAAATGTTGCTACCTATTCAATTGCACTTTATGGACCTGGGATGGTATGAGGGTGAGTAAACGATGAGAGAATTTTAATTTGTATGTGAACTATACCTTTAAGGAGGGTGAAGTTTGATACTTTTAAAGAGGTGAAAACACCCTCTGATGTTGATTTTTCCCTTTCAATTTCATTTGGTTGAATATACATTATTAATTGAACATTGAATGTAATGCAAATGAGCATCTGAAATTTGTACCTCACGTAAAACAGCTTATACTGTATGTATTGTTATAATATACAACTCTTGTTTTTATGTGGCCTCCATTAAAGAAGCATTACATCAAACAGTTTTGCATTTTCTCAATACTTTAATGCTACATCTAAACTAAATACAGCATCAGATAAATACCCTGATTCTCTAATTAGTTCAGTCTGTGTAACACTGATCATATCTGTCAACATCATAATTTAAAAGCTATATGTCATTTTTCATATTCATTTTGCTGCAATATAAATTGTTGAGGCAATTGAAGAGGGGTGAAAAAGTGAAAAGCCTATAGATGGATCTGGAATATTTCAATCATCTCATCTTGAAAAGCTATTGTAAGTCTGTTCAAAGTGACAGTCTTCCCTATAAAAGCTCCATATGTGGATTGGATGCAAGGGGAGTGACAGCTGCTCCACGACTCAAGAGTAATCACACGGTGAGGATGGACAAAATCACATTACGGTCTCCCCTATAACACTCACACACAGAGCTCAAGTCCGAGCACTAGGTCACCAAAATGCCACATGTTAAATTCAAGACAGCACTACCATTTTTACTGGCTCTGTAAAAGCATGAAACACACCATTCCCCAATGAACCGCATGTGAGGGCATGGCTAAGACAAGTTGAGCTTGGTCACAGAAAATAGCAATTACTATTCCAAAAATCCACCTTGGCCACAGCTCGACGAACAATTGGATTTAATGTTGAAGTTTTGCCCCCTCGCTGCCACTGCACTGTGGCTTCTTAAGAACAGGCCCCACACACAGTGAGCTTTGGATTTACCGTACTCAACTTGTGAGTACTAAAAGCATGTTCATACTCTTCCAAAACAATGTATTTTTATTTTTCTCTTTTTACTGTTACATCCCTCCAAAAAAAAAACTTTGTTTCAATGTTTACATCCTAAAGCTGTCCACAAATGAAAGCGCAGAGATGAGGAGTGGTGCTTAGATTTTTTTTAAGGAACAGGCAACTCTTCTAGCCATCTGTGATGTACCAAATTTAGGTATAGTAAAAATGACATCACATGCTCACTGATTATACAGTAAGATTGATTGATAAAGTGAAAGATTGATTAATCTCAGATTGAGAAATGTTTTTAAATTTCCAGCAACCACTACAGATACCCCCCCCCCAACCCAACCCTTTGCCCTCTCACTCACTTAACAGACAACATGGAAGGTAATTTTTCATCCTTTTCAGCACCTACTAGTCACATAAAAGTAATCTGACTCTAATTTGCCAGTATTTTTGTCTTAAATGTTTACATTATGTTAAAAAACAGTAATGTAGCAATTTGCCTATTTCTCTCACCACTTCTTAATTAAAGGTTCCCTTAACTTCATCTCACATTCATCATTATTTCATTAAAGATCACCAGAGGATGTGGACTATGGAGCAATAAGTGGCATACACATTGGCAGAGTTGAGATGGTTACTTTTGAAATGTATTCACTACAGATTACAGATTACATGCTGTAAAATCTCATTTGTAACATAATCCATTAGATTACTCAAGGTCATTAATGTATTCTAAATACGTTGGATTTCTTCTTCAGCACTGGTAGATTTTTTTTACTGCTTGATCACTTGTTTTGACTATAAAGACTCTGCCAGTACAGTAAGACAAAATACACGTTAAAAACACATTCTCTGAAAAACCGAAATATCTTATACAGTGTTGTTTCTAAAACAAGATAAATCAAATTGATATTGTTTTAAGTGATTTTTATATATTTTTACTGGAAAACAATACAAAATTATTATTTTTGCCCTAATATCAACTTACTAGAAAAAAAATATATGATCCAAGGTGAATTTTTCACCCCAATTTGGAACGCCCAATACCCAATGTGCTCTAAGTCCTCATTTGTGGCATAGTGACTCACCTCAGTTGCCTCCGCATCTGAGACCGTCAATACGTGCATCTTATCACGTGGCTTGTTGTGTGCGTTACCGTGAAGATATTGTGCTCGTGGAGGTTTCACAATATTCTCCACGGCATCCATGCACAACTCACCACATGCCCCACCGATAGCAAGAACCATATTATGGCGACCACGAGGAGGTTACCGCATGGTACTCTACCCTCCCTAGCAACCGGGCCTCTTTGGTTGCTTAGGAGACCTGACTGGAGTCACT
Organism: Xyrauchen texanus; assembly: GCF_025860055.1. Classification (NCBI taxonomy): domain Eukaryota; kingdom Metazoa; phylum Chordata; class Actinopteri; order Cypriniformes; family Catostomidae; genus Xyrauchen; species Xyrauchen texanus. The sequence goes on along the minus strand of NC_068284.1, from coordinate 15,124,630 downwards.
CAGCATGTCCTGGATTCTGACTTAATTCCAACTCCAGGGCTGGTAGTCAGCTGAGCTACCCAGGCTCCCCAACGTGAATTTTCTTGATAAAAAATGTGATAGTGCCTGGTAACATATGCATGTAAAATGGCTAGAAATAGCCTTTTAGCTTAGTGTAAATCTGACAATTTACACAAGGTTTATTTCCATTTCTTCTGCTCCAAACTTACTTCAAACGTGACTTCTCTCTCTGCTCGTATGAATGTAACACATCATATGAAAGTGTTTCACCACTGTTCAAATGAACTTTGGATCACATTATTTATATGTATAAATGTTTTCCATCTGAAAGGACTAAATATTAAATGAAACAAATGACAAATAAAATACAAAGTAATCTCTTCAGTAATCAAAATACTTTTTGAATGTAACTGTGTTCTAATTACTAATGATTTAAATTGCAACTGTAGTGGAATACAGTTACTAATATTTAATATTTTAAATACGTAATCCATTACATGCATTTCAGGATCAGGATATTTAAGTGCATTATAGGTTGCACCGACTAGTACTGCCACTAGTCAACATACTGGGTCTATGTTGACTTGAAGTGTGGATCACATGGCTTAAAAGGATATTTTACCTAAAAAAAAAAAAAAATTCTGTCATCATTTAGTCCCCCTCATGCTGTTTCATATAACTGTATAACTTTGTTTCTTAGTGAAACACAAAATATGTTCACCAGTCACCATTCACTTTCATTGCATCTTTTTTACATAGAGTACATTAAAAGTGAATGGTCGTGTTACTGTTTAAGGTCAGTAATGTTTGTGTCACGTTTAAGATGATGTCACGGCAGTAGAGGTGGCAACATAGTATGCCGATCAGCCTATAATCCCACCCATGTTGAGGCGGCACTAAACTGCAGTGGAAAATCATGTTGTCCTGGGTCTGGTACAATCCCTGTGCTTTCTCTTCTTTTCTCGCCATTTTCGAACACTTTCTTTTTTCTTCCTTCCTCTCTATCCTTTCACCACCTCTTCTACTCTTTATTGAGGTATATGTGCCTTCTTTCAGGGTCTGCATCACGACGTGTCCTGTAGCGTCGCTGCTTTTCTGCAGCAGACAATGGCGCCTTTTCCTGACAATTACATGCATACCATTTAAGCTACTCTTTACTGAAGGTATATAACAAATAAATGCATAATAGATTAATTATAAGTACCAATACATGCTGTGAACACTTATTTATCTAGCGTTTACGTCCACTGTTACAATATATCCACCCTGTTACGCTGCAAAACAGTAACAGGGTGGACAGTAACAGAAGGGACATTTTATGCTAAAGTCTGCCTTTGCTACCCATGTGATGAACAACAAGCTAGTGCACAGTGATCACTGAGGAAGATTTTTGACCTGTTTATTAACCATATTTTCAAAATGACAAACAAATATCAGTTATCAGTTTCCACTACAAATAAGCATAACAGAGTGGACATGTTATGCTATACCACATCAGTGACTCATTCTAAAACATTGAAAAAAGGGTGAATTAAGGAGTGATACTTACTATGCTTCTTGTAAATATTCAACTTCCTGAGTGTCATGTGATTAGAGGAACAGTCAAGGGGCGTGTTCAGAAGGACTGTCCATCAGAGTAACAGTGGGGACATTCAATTCAGGGATACAACATATTTTAAAGACTTTAAGCATTAAAAATGGATTAATAACAAAAAACATATATTGGTGAATATACAACAATATTGAAAATTTTTGAATTTGTTTGATTTGTATTACTTATATTTGTAACTGAATTTATGCAAGCTTACTTGGGGACATTGCAGTTTAGCCTACTTGCGCTAAAATCAGAGTAATTATTTGTAATTAATTAATCCTCAGTACATATTATTGTGTTCTATGGTACAGGAGATTAACTATGAAAGATGAGCATTTAGAAACAAGTTTTAGCCCATTTCTACACAAAATATACCACATTATGTCATGGGGACTCAAATGGCACTGAATGCTAGGAATGACCCGGATGTATATTTTGAAACCTTTAGTTTCTCACTAATTTTTACTCCACTGAAGGCTAGTTTTAGGGTTGGGGTTTGGATTAGGTGTGCATTAAATGGGTATTCCTGTTGACTACATTACATAATTTACAATTAAAAATACAACTCACCTTTGGCACCACCCTGTGGACATTTAACCTAGAAACTGGTTAGCAACACTTCCAGCTTATTCTTCATTCCATTTCATTTACCATATGCTGCAATACTTCCTACTGTATTGGAGAGAAGCAGCACATCATTGAAGGTCTGTTGTGGGGTGTTTTGTGTGGAGAGCCACTGATGTTATGATGCATGTAGTAATGTGTAGTTAATGCAAACCAAATGTATCTCTTTTTCCTGTGTTTTCTCTTTTCAGTGTGTGATGTTTACAATGTGTTGTAAATCAAATAACAGATAACACAGATAACAGTTATATTTAAAGTTAAAGGTCTTATGATTCATCATCAATTAAAGCAAAAATCTAGGATTATCTACTAAACTTGAATGTTATACCAAGCCGGAAAGACAGAACACTTAAATGACATTGTGCTGGATCACTTTATTTATTGTTTACATCATTACAACAGTCCTTGAAAGAGAAGATTTTTTGCAAATTAATGAGCCGATCTGCATCTTTGTCCTACAGGTAGAACAAAGTGGTTACTCTTCACAAAGTTCAAATAAACTTAAGTTATGTTTAATATTGATTTTATGTTGTAAAAACATGATGAACTGATGATGTGCCATCAGTCTCACTGCGATGTTTGTAGATTTCATGTATTACAATTGAAGTTCTGAAGCAGACAGTCAGAATCCTCTTCCATCGAGCAAGGAATTGTGGCCAATTATAGCTGAAAAAGGATCCCCACTTCTAAAATCTACCAAAAATAGTATACTATCCGGGTAACATTGGGACACTCCTTTCAACAAACAATACCTTGAGGACATAATTATAATTTTGGATACTATTTAGGGCGGATAGGGAGCAGATTGGGCTGCAGAGAGTGTGATCAATTTGGATATTCTCTTCACTAACATGCTTTCTGTTAACATTGCGTTGTACTTGCCAAAAATGTAAAGACTGTTAATGCTGCACACTGTATGCTGAGCCATTACACAAAGTAAACACTGACCCGTCGATTATTCAACTACTTTTATGGATGAATGGATAAAAATCACTACAGCACATGGCCATTTCGTCCTGAAGCCCCACATGTGATTTGCCTTGTTTTGGACATCATGCTAATGAATGAGGCTGTTGTTAGAGATGTCCATCTCATCATTTTACATTTGTACTCTTGCATTATGTTCCCACCCCATTATGGGGATGATGTTGATTCAAGGTGATGCTCATTAGTTTTAGATTTAGCCTGATCTGTTTTGAGCATTCATGCTAATGGAAAAGATTTTGATGGCTCCAGACTGGGTGCTTTGTGCTGCTCCATTAGTGACAAAAGCCATCAGAGAGCCAAACATACAATGTGCTCATTTAGCAGCTAGGCTACTGGATGAGTCTAGCAGAGACGTGCTTTGTTTTCAGCTCTTTGGCAAATCTTGACCCCACTTCAGAAGTCAGCATGTCCACAACGAATCGCCAGGACACACAATGGCCAAACTAATATCAGTGAGGCAGTCCCTGAAGAAAACATGCTTAAGAAATTACAATGGGACAAAGCCATGTAGGGCTTACTTTGCCAGGTCCAGAATTTTAGATTTATCACAGCAGTGGCGTAGCAAGTATGTGATGGAAAATTGGATGCTTTTGCCATTGAGGAGTGCTCTGGTAGCAATGGATGCTTTTTGAGCAATTGTCAACATTCTTCTATAAATCTATTCAGCAAAGCCCCTTCTAAACTGTAGAGGTGCTGTTTAGAGTAACCACGCAGAGATACAAAGCCCAGTGTATTATTGAGGAATATGAAAAGAGTCATGAGGGAGAGGTGTGGTGGGATATTAAACTGGGGAAACCTGGAAAAAGGATCAGCAAATCCCAATCAGAGCCAGACATATAAAAACAGGGACACATAAAAAAACAGGCTCTATTTACAAACCAGATTATTTAATCAGTATGCAGTCCCACATGCTACAAAGAGCCAAGACACTAATGCATGGCTGAAACTCCAAATCGTTTGCTTACTTCTCCAGATCTTTTGGATGCTTTTGGTGTCAGGTAGCCGCAGCTTGTGTGTGCTAGTAGACTCCGGTTATAAGGCAATCGCAAGTCTTCATTAAACAGATAATGCTTTTAACATGCAGTCTGGTGCAACCGACCACATATGATATCTCATGCATTTTATCTACTGCTTGTGACAGATAATATAGATTGAGTACTTGATGAGGTTAAGTGCAGTACTGTGTGTGGTTTCTTAAGAGGCATAAAATGTTTTAATTGCATTCCCCGTCATATTAGCAGGCTTTCTGTCCAAATTCCACAGCATAGGATATGGTGTCTGTATTTGCTTGCATGTTAAATTGCAATCAATAATTTCATGGCTCATCAGAGGGGCTCCATGCCTCGCTTGAGGAACGTAAGGGCTGTAGCCTGGAGATGTGGAGAGTATCCATTGTTTCCTAGGGTAAGTTTCACACATTTAAAAAGGTGATGTTGTGAGGTGACCTTTGTGGTGATATCCAAAAATACTTTGGTCTAAACTTAACCTAAACCACAACATTACTGAAACCAAAACAGTGTTCTATCAATTACTTTTGTTACTTTTAAATATTAGAGATTTGACGTCAAAGGCTTTTGACGTCAAAGATTTTGTCACATTGAGTGCGAATATGGGTGGAAAACTTTTGGAATACATATGCCGATTTCCCAAGTGATCATGTTGAACCAAAGCTGCCAATTCAAAGATAAATTTCCCTTAGATGCTTAGGTTAAGGATGAGGAAGAAACCTTGGGAGGAACTAAGACTCAGCAGGGAGAGTGCATCTTCCTCTGCCAGGCACATTTCTAAACAAATGTCCATTTGGCCAAATTGAATCCAACCATTTATAATAATATAAATAAATTTATATTTATTGGTATCAAGTCAAACTTTATGAATTATTATGAGAAAGCAGTCCATCCTGAGGTAATGGGAAGGATGCAGGCAATAATGAGGAAGCAACAATCTTTGTTAAGAACCCATTGGATATGCCTAGTATGATTGGAAGTGAACTGGGGAGCCTTTCAGATTTGTCTTTAAACATATCAGCACTATGAAAATGAATTTATACTGCACTAAAAACCCTAAGAAATTGACTTTACTTAATTGATTGAGTAAACTCGTTCCCTCAATTGAATTTAGTAATGGCAACTCCAAAACTTGTGTTATTAAGTTCACTTAACTTGATGTTCATATAGAATAAACTTAACTCTTAATGTTAAGGTAACTATATAAAAGTAGAAAACTCATATTTGCTATTTAAATATTGTTGTGTCTACTAAATAATTGTAATAAACTGACTCACCAAATTTAGATTATACAATAACACTGCTTAAATAAAGAAGATTATAAATGTAAATAATACTACAAAAGAGCTAAAACACCTATGAATTCTTTATAACAACTATTTAAATGCCTCTCACCAAGGAAACATAATACAATAATTAAAGCACAAGAGATTATGGGTATTCCCCATAGCCTCAGTCTTGTACTCAATTGTTTGAAATATTAACACTTAAAATCTTAGTCAATTGATTTTTAAGATAAATAAATTAAAGGAGATATTTAAGAGCCCAAAACTTGACATTTCAAGTAACTTTCAGTAATGACAACTTTAGGGTTTACAATGTGATCAACAGACTGAATTATAGTTGGGTATCCTACTGATTTGTCTAAGATGGTAATCATCTAGTTCTAGGGCACATGTTTGAATGTTTTTTAGGCTGAGATCCATTGGTCCTTGTCTACACTGCATGCTCTTCCATGTTAGACTCTGGAAAACTGCATGACCCCCGGATTACCATGGTCCTCAGTCAATCAAAACAAAACTGCCTCTAAAACTCAAAAATCTACATATCTAATAATAGGTCTGAGACTGTTTTACCCACTCAGTGTAATTACACAGATGTCAGAACTAGGAGATATATAATTTCAGTAAGTCAGGGCCTAGCAGTGCCCACAACATGACTTCCGCGAGACCACATGTATATGGTTAGAGCACAGCTTCGGTGTAGACCATGAATTAAGGAACATTAACCTTTGGAGTAGTGCATTCTGCACAGTGTTATTTTTTGAACTTGGTCAGGTGGCCATGTTCCTGTCATTATTCCGACAGGGGAAACGCTGCAGGCTTCAATCTCTAAACTGTAGATAAAGTCAGACACTGACTGTTGTTGTCTGTCAGCACCACTATCATGATCCCCACTCATTGGCTATATTGAGGATTGAGCCTGATGAAATCCTTCTTATTTATTGCCAGGCACTCAGTTTACCTTTAACAGGATGGAAACATGCAGTAATGTTCGTTACTTTAGCCAAGGTCATATGTCAGTACAGATGGGCATGAAGGCTGATGGAAATATAGCATCATAGAAGATTGGCTTTGATACTATTGCTAAAGTCACATCTAAAAAAATGTTTACACTGTAAAAAGTGAAAATGTGAAGCTAATTCTACCTGAGCTGACCCTTATAATTACTTATGTTGGCATAACTGTAGCCATGTTGATTCAGTTATATTAATAAATGACTTGAAATAAACCAGTTGATTTAGATGTGATCACATGAAGCACATTTTAGTTAACTTAACAAAACATTTTTACAGTGTAGATTAATGGAGAATTTTTTATTTATTGTATATTTGCTGTTCTTATCTTTCTTTGCTTGAGTCTACTTAGTTGTCCTTAGCTGTATCAAGAAAAATAAAATAAACAAAGAAAAAACACTGTCAAGAGATTCTTATCTAGATAAAATTCATCTTTAGGCCTTGGTTTACTTATCTATGTCAAACCTTCCTTGCTTCTTTGATTTATTTATACAGAAGCAGTTTTACAGTTTGGCCTTCAGGTTGGTTTTTTACTCTGTGTGGGACACTTTAAACGTCTGGAAACATTTAAGTGATTCAGCAAGATATTGGTGGGGGCAATCAAACAAGGATATAGCAGACAGTACTTTACATCTGTTCATCAGTTTCTCAAACAAGACAGAGATCTTTCAGGCTCTCCACTTATGAATTCCCTTTTGGCATTGCTAAACATCAATAGCTATTCAGTGCTCTGTAATGTATTTACAGTATGAAACTGTTATTAATTACCATGCGAATTGGACAGTTCAAGTTTTAATTTCTTAGCATACCAGCAAAAGTGCCGACTCAGTAACTACCCAACATTTTTATGATTCTGTTTATAAACCGTGACAATACTGTTATATTATTTAAAATAGGCCTAGTTCCTGGTATGATGAATAATCTTTGCCACAAAATCCTACAAACTCAAAACCTTTTTGTTGAGCACACAATAGTTCATTTGATTTATATGTTGGAATGAATGTTTCTGATGTCTGCTTGTTTCTCTGCTTAGCTGGATAGTTTATTAGATATGGGCCTTTGGGATTCCATATGCAGTGTTCCAGCAGTTCTGTTATGTTGCAAAAATTATTGAAACAATGTGGCTCTGTTTGTGTTGAATGAAACAGTCTGGTCTCATTAATCATATGTAAAGCGGCATATCAAACGTCTCTACATGGGGTTTGTGGGTTAAACTCAAAGAAAGTCACTGCTATAAGCAGGGTTGGGAGGGTTACTTTTGAAATGTATTCACTACAGATTACAGATTACATGCTGTAAAATGTCATTTGTAACGTATTCCATTAGATTACTCAAGGTCAGAAATGTATTCTAAATACTTTGGATTTCTTCTTCAGCACTGGTAGATTTTTTTTACTGTTTGATCACTTGTTTTGACTATAAAAACTCTGCCAGTACAGTAAGACAAAATACACATGTTAAAAATACATTCTCTAAAAAACCTAAATATCTTATTCATTGTTGTTTCTAAAAGAAGATAATCAAATTGATCTTGTTGTAAGGATTTTTTTAAATATTTTTACTGGAAAACAATACAAAATTATTATCAAGAATAAGATTTTTGCCCTAATTTCAAAGGTCTTACTAGAAAAAAAATAAGATCCAAGGTGAATTTTCTTGATAAAAAAATATGATCATGTCTGGTAACACGTGCATGTTAAATGGCACGGTAGGCATGGTCATGTGTCTGACTTCGGGAGAGGGAAAGCTTGTCGCCTGGGCTGTAATTACTCTAACACCTGTCTCTCATTATAGTGATGGCGGAGGGAGACTTGATAAGGCTCGCCAGAGCGGCAGAGATGAGGGAGGGCCCAAAGCAACAGATCTTGCAGAGAGAGAAAGCTACTTTGAGTTGGCCACCCAGAGCCGTTTTTACTTTGTGTTTGAAAGTGTGAGTGAAGCTGAAGTGTAAAATAAACCCTCCTGACTCCTCCATTGCCCACGAACCTATCTTTATGACAGTGGTGCCGCAAACCCAGCTTTGAAGGAGAAGGCAGTTATGGAGTCCTCACCGCTGGGCAAAGTCTTCAAGACTCATGGAGGTTCGCCTGGATCAGGAACATTCCTGCTCCAGGCACAAGCAGAGGACCGGTAGGTGCTCCGGAGCCTAATCACCAGAGAGGGGGCTGGCACTGCGACCTCCCCGGACCCTACCCCACCTGTGGCCCTGATAAAGATGGGGCCAAATTATTATCCGGAGGCCTTCCTCAACCTGTTCGAGAGGACAGCCGAGGTATGGAGGTGGCCTCCCGAAAAGTGGGCGGCCCGCCTGTTGCCCTTAATCTCCGGGGAGGCGCAGCTAGAGCCACAGCAACTTCCTGCCATCAGCCTCCTTAATTACAATCACCTTAAAAAGCCCATTCAGCAATGGGTCTGTCAGACCCTGGAGCAGAGTCGGCAGCTCTTCAGGTCACTGAGCTTCGGGAAGCACAGCCGCCCATTCACTTTTGCGCAGAAGCTATGTGATGCCTGCCGGAATTGGTTGCTGTTGGCGGGAACCCGCATCTTTTATCATACAACAAAAGTAGAAAGTAGAAAGTAAACATTAAGTTTCATTTAGTTGCCTATTCAACTTGAGCAGTATATTCCAAATGTTTTAAAGCCATATGATAGCTTTGTGTAAAAACAGTCATCATTCACAGAAAATCTTGCCTTCCCCCCTAGCTCTCAAATCTCATTCACACTCCACACATTTAAAACTGGCACGTTGCGATAGTTCACTAGTACAGTAAGTGCCTTTATATGCACTTTAAAGGTTAGATTTAAGTTGCACTAAAAAGCTAATTCTTCTTTTTAAAATGTTGTGTAAATTATTTAGTCTGACTAAAATCAGACCTAAATGTGATTGTAGCTCGGCATCACCCAGCATGTATACACATTAGGTGAAACGCAATTGCCTTCAGCGTTGTGCACATGCTCCGAAAGTTATTTGCGACATGTATTTAACCCGGAATTTGAACACAATACAAACAAAGTAGAGGTGCATGGCGAATGCTTAGAACGTACATGTTTGCACGGATAACGTACAACAGATAACGTACATCTGAATTGTAAAATGTCAGCCAGAAAACACCTATATCACTTCCTCATGTCCTTCCTTCAAATATTTGATTATTCATTGTTTTAGGTAGGCTACCTAATAAGTGACCACAGCGGCTACATAAGGCCCTGTGACCACCAGGGGGCCCCCTACTACAGGTTCAGTATTGCCTAATAATTATTTGCATTAAGTTTAAGTAGCACTTGCCGCACCGCCCGGCTATTTGCACGCCAATTGTTCGATGAAACATGCCACATCTACACATTTTTTATGTATTGTTAATGAAAAGGTATAGAGACATAACAATGTACATGATTTGACACTTGCTCATCAAAGAACTGCCATGGTGACGTTAGTATAGCAATTGGGTTTCAAAGAGAAGTTTAAAAAGATTTCTTACAAGGTGTAAATAAAATGTCTAAGGGAGTGTGATATAAGATGTGTTACATTCATACGAGCAGACAGAGAAGTCAGTTTGAAGTAAGTTTGGAGCAGAATAAATAGAAATAAACCTTGTGTAAATTGTCAGCTTTACGCTAAGCTAAAATGCTATTTCTAAATGCCATTTAACATGCATGTTACCAGACACGATCAAAACATTTTTCAAGAAAATTCAAGTTAGATCATAACAAATGTTTTTTTGTAAGACCTTTGATATTAGGGCAAAAATCATATTCTTTATAATAATTTTTGTATTGTTTTCCTGTAAAAATATCAAAAAATCCTTAAAACAAGATCAATTTGATTCATCTTGTTTTAGAAACAACACTGAATAAGATATTTCGGTTTTTCAGAGAATGTATTTTTAACATGTGTATTATGTCTTACTGTACTGGCAGAGTCTTTATAGTCAAAACAAGAGAAAAAAAATCTACCAGTGCTGAAGAAGTAATCCAAAGTATTTAGAATAAATTACTGACCTTGAGTAATCATTACAAATTACATTTTACAGCATGTAATCTGTAGTGGAATACATTTCAAATAACCCTCCCCAACCCTGCTAACATATCAGTCATACACACTTGTCTAATAAGAAACAAATATATTTTAGCATCTTTACATGGTAAATTTAAGCAAATTACGTCGTAATTTCTAAACACATTACTAAATATAAAAGAGAATCCAAAAATCAAGCCTGACAGATTATATAATATGACCAATGCAAATGATATAAAGAGTCCAAGAATCATTATAGAATGATCTACACATAATGTTAAGTCAATTGATTTAGTTCTCTTCTTTCCCACAGCTGGTTTAAGGAGAAGTTTCCACTTCTTAAGGACAGCACAAATCAATGGAAACAGAAGAGAGGTGAAGGACATTGCGGTATCTATGCACCAATATATTTAGGAGGTCTTGCCTTACACCAGAAAACAGTACAAAGAGCCCTATCGTCTTGTACTTCTTACCAGTAAGTCACATTCTACTGTAGCTTAAAGGAATAGTTCATCCAACAATTACAATTCTGGTATAATATACTCATCCTGATGTGGTTCCAAACCTGTATGACTTTCTTTCTTATTGGAACACAAAGGAAAAAATTTAAAGAATACCACATTCCATCACTTCAATACAATGGCAGTGGATGGTGGCTTACTTTAAAGCTCAAAGAAGGACCCAAAAATTTAGAAAGTACTCCATGTGATCATATTTCAAGGCTGCTGAAGACATACAGTAGGTTTTGGTGAGAAACAATCAAAAATTTGTATTATTTTCCAGTGAAAATCTTGACATCCGTTGAACACCATGAGCACTATGAAGCTTGTTCACAGTGACTCGCATGCTTATGAGATGAGATAATTATCTAATCTTTTACTCACCCTTATGCCATCTCAAACACGCAAGACTTTCTTTGTTCTACAGAACATAAACAAAGATAATTTGAAGGATGTATGAAGTGTTTTTTTCCATACAATATTAATTCAGTGTGGTCCAAAACCTTTAAGTTCCAAAAAGGATATAAAGGCAGCAAAAGTAATCCATATGACTCGAGTGGCTTAATCCAAGTGTTCTGAAGCATTTTGATCTCTTTGTGTGAGAAACAGACCAAAATTGAAGTTCTTATTCACTACGATTCTTAACATTCTGAAAACAGTAATGGTTTCAAGATGGTAATTATTTGACGCTGCAGACGGTTGCATTTGAACTCGCATCTGCATTTTCAAAATAGCCCAGCTGGGCATGAAAACCTAGCAAATTTGTGTCTGGTTTGTGTACAGAGCTATTTGAATGCGTCAAACACATAAAAGTGTGTGACTGAGCTTCTCTCATGAATGCACCATGGAGACTGCAGATGTCAAGATTTATAATATAAGAACATACATTTTGGTCATTCAAGTTTAAGACGGCATGAGGGTGAGTAAATGATAAGAGAGTTATCATTTTTGGGTGAAATATTTATTTAAGGACATTCTTTCCTGTTTTATACTGTGAAACATTTATAAGCCGAGAAAGAGAGAGTTTGGAAAGTTAAATGAACACATGGATCTGTAGGCTATTTATCTGTTTTCATTGTACTGCCTGGCCATAGACTTTGCGTCTGTGGAATGTTCACCTCACTGTCATTTCCAAAGGCAAACTCTGTTTGAGCCAACAGAATAGGAGTGCTTATACTCTAAACGTGAAAGTACTGCTTGAATATGCCAGTCAGCTTTCCATGCAGCTGGAGCCACTCACTACTTTTTTTCCATGTCATTTAAGTCCCCTGTTGCCACATTCCATCAGTAGCAAGGGTACAGAAAATGACCATAATCAAAAGTCAATGTTTCCTTGAGCAAGAATCCAGAACAGTCTCTTTAAGGGTTTTGATGAAATGGAAGTTCTCACTTCTCACTTGCTGAAGGACTACATATAAATATTTCAAATTGAATGGCATCTTGGCAGGTAGAACTTCTATTGTTTAAAAAGTAGTAACTATATGCCTAAAACGTCTTCATTGTTCTGGTGTTTGCCTAATTACAAATGCATGATATTCTACTCAGAAATCTGATTAGGCATGTGAGATCATTCAAGCTTTTCCCCTTTTATATACACTGCCGAAACAAAAATGCATCCCTGTGGTAAATTTAGAGCATTCATTCTTAGATACATCAGAGGTGCGAACAGCAGTTGGCAAGGTAGTGCGGGTGGATGCAATGTCTCTTTCCCAAAAAACAACAGCAAATCTACAGTAGCTCAGTGATCTTTCTCCCAGTACTGAAGGACTTTAAATGAGCCTAGACAAGACTGGCCAAAGAGTCAATATGTTCAAGGACTCCATGGATTTATTTCAAAGAAGTTATATCATCTCAGCAGTTGGATTACCTGCCATCTGAAATATGAGAAAAAGTGAATCAAAATATTGTGTAAACTAGACAGTCCTTTGTCTTCTCACAACGCATTTTTTGATTTGTCCATTCTTTTGTTTCTGACCCAACAGCCCAAATGTCTGAATAAAAAAAAAACTGTTTATACATACCTGATTTTATACAGTACAATCTCATTTTTGTTTGGTATACCTCTTCTTAGTTGTTCTTTTTTGTTGTTATGCTTTCTTGTTACTCTTTTTTGTTGTGATATGTTTTCTTTGTTTGTTTGTTTGTTTGTTTGTTTTTGTCATTATACCCATTCTATTTTCTTTATATTTTTTGTTGTTGATACCAGCTCGTTGTTCTTTTTTGTTGTTTTATCTCTTTCTTGTTACTCTTTTTGTTGTTATTCCTCTTCTTTATTATTTTTTGTTTTTAAACCTCTTATTTGTTGTCCTTTTTTGTTGTTGTGCATCTTTCTTGTTGCTCTTTTATGTTTTATATTTCCTTTTTGTTGCTTTTTTGTTGTTATACCTCTTTGCATTAATGTTGTATTTATGTTTGTATTGTAAAGCAACATTGGGTTTGTGAAATGCACTACATAAAATGTATTATTATTATTACATGCCTGCTGAAACTGTATTTCCCTATCTGTCATCATTCGACGTTGTGTCGATGAGTTGACACTAGGGGTCGCTCCTGCGGAGCCCAGACGTCTCTGATCTTGAGAAAAGGCCAATGGAAATTGGCGTGTGAATTTGCAAGCCGCTCCCCTGGACATAAAAGGAGTGACGCTGCAAACACACATCAGATATCTTCTTCGGAGCTGAGCGAACAAGTCACAGAGCTGAATTCCTCTGCCACCTCAATTCATCTCAACACGCTGTTGGATCTATGGCGCTTTCCAGCGGTTCTCCCCTGGGCGCTTCAGCAGCAGAAAACGTTCACGGAGTGAATAACTTCAGTATATATATATATATATATATATATATATATATATATATATATATATATATATATATATATATATATATATATTTATATACCTACCTACCCTGTATATATATATATAAAACACAAAAAGAGTATATATTTCTCTCAAAGAGAAGTATGCATTTCCCCCAGTGAGCGTACTTGCACACACGTTGTGCAAAATCAGGGAGGATGGGGAGCAGGTCCTCTTAGTGGCCCCTTATTGGCCCTCCTGGATTTGGTTCTTGGACCTCATGCTCCTCGTGACAAAACCTCCAGGTTGCACCTTGTTCCCTCGTGGGACCTCACCGTGGTCCTTCGGGGAGCTCCCTTCGAGCCCCTTGAGTCAGCAGAGCTAAAGGTGCTCTCTCTGAAGACCGCCCTCCTGACGGCGCTCACCTCCATCAAGAGGGTAGGGGACCTGCAGATGTTCTCTGTCAGCAAACTGTGCCTAGAGTTCGGTCCGGCTTACTCTCACGTCATCATGAAACCCCGACCGGGCTACGTGCCCAAGGTTCCCACGACCCCTTTCAGGGATCAGGTGGTGAACCTGCAAGCGCTGCCCCAGGAGGAGGCAGACCCAGAGTTGGCGTTGCTGTGTCCGGTGCGCATTCTTCGCATCTATTTGGATTGCATGCAGAGCTTTAGAAGCTCCGAGCAGCTCTTTTTCTGCTTCGGTGGACAGCGGAAGGGAAGCGCTGTCTCCAAACATAGGATCACCTACTGGGTCATCGATGCCATCACCATGGCATACCACGCCCAGCACATGCCGCCCCCTGCTGGCCTACGAGCCCATTCTACCAGGGGTGTTGCGGCTTTTGGGCGTTGTCCTACGGCGCCTCTCTAGCAGACATATGTAGAGCCGCGGGCTGGACAACACCTAACACCTTTGCAACGCCTAACACCTCAGGGTTGAGCCAGTTTCATCATGTGTGTTATCAGGTGACACAAACAGGTAAGTTGGGTCAGTTGGCCGGGTGTATTGCTTGTGCATAGCGCCTTTCCCCTCCCTTGAGGCGAAGACATGCTCTCTTTCCCCAGTTGCGTTCGCAAGAAGTGTGAACCCTGGAAGTTCTTCCTCCCTAGCCTGGCGGCTGTTGAGTCTTCGGAGAGGCTCGCTGCCACCCCAGTACGGACGTCACTCTGGCCCCCATACTGAGGTAAGTGCTCCACATGCGCTGGTTGTCCCCTAGGCAACCCTGTGTGATGTATATTCCACAAAATGGTTTCCCTGCCGGTAAACGGCGTCTTCCTTGGGCAGAGGGCCCTCTGTCCTTGGTCGCCGTGTTTGTAGTAACTCCTCCCCCCTTGGGTAGGTCCTACCATGACGCTGCTCCGCACGATGTGCTTTCACTCCTAACCGGTAAGACCGTGTGTTGTATTCCACCTAAATTCCCCCCCCTCTCTTGGGGCCGGGTGTCGTCTCTGCGGTGTCCTCCTCTTTGGAGGGACACCCCCCAGCTTGGACCAGATATTTGGCCCCAGCCGAGCAATTGAATTCTTTTTTGGGGAGAACAATAGAGAGAAGGCCACGGCTGGGCCAGCCAGTCCTTATACTTCTGAGCAGTTAACCATTCCCCTAGGTGCAGGGGACCGCTTCATGCCTGCCAGTGTGTTGGGGGTAGTTATTCAACGGCTTGCTGCGCTGGCTATGAGGCACACAGGGGTCTGTCCGTCTCGCACCACCAGTCTGCGTAACTCGTTTCAGCTCTTGTGTTGTTTTCCATTGGGACCCCTAGTGTCAACTCATCGACACAACGTCAAGTAATTGACAGATAGGGATCATCTCGGTTACTGATGTAACCTCCGTTCCCTGATGGATGGAACAAGACGTTGTGTCCCTCCTGCCACAACAATAAACCAACCGCTGTAATGGCCTGGTCTTTGGCTCGGCTCCTCAGTGCGATACCTGATGTGTGTTTGCAGCGTCACTCCTTTTATACCCGTATGTCCGGGGGAGTGGCATGCAAATTCCACACTGCAATTTCCATTGGCCTTTTCTCAAGATCAGAGATGTCTGGGCTCCGCAGGAGTGACCCCTAGTGTCAACTCATCAACACAACGTCTCGTTCCTTCCATCAGGGAATGGAGGTTACATCAGTAACCGAGACGTTTTCATTCTAATTTGTTATCTTGCATATAAATCAAACAAGATTAACAAATCATTCCATCCCACCAAAGCACTCATCTATTCCAAATGAGCAGGTTGTTGTACAAATTACTAGTTCCGCTTTTAATGAATTTCATTCTCATGAGTTTTTGTTGGCCACGGACACAGAGTGTTAACGTCTAATTTGACTAACTCTCTGACCTCTGAATGCCTAGGTATGCCCATTTAGAACTAAAACTTAAAAGTCATTCTTGAATGAAAATATACTGTATCTTCTTTAATGTGTTTGTTCAACTGACCACAGACAGAGCTTGCAAATATTTAGAAGACCATCAACCTGCAGGTTTATTTGCGAGATGAGCTCTGGTGATGCATTGCTGGATGATGACAGTGAGGGCAGGCTGAAAACCCACATGAGATTAAACAAGAAGATTTCATATTTTCATATTTTACTCTGAATGTGATTTCTTTTTGTTTCCTCTCACTCTGTGAAACTCATTTGCTGTGAAAAGCAAATACCAGGCCAAACATGGACTTAGAGTTGGCCGAAGACATTTAATGCATATTCATAATCTCACTCATAATTAAAAAGGCCAGTTGCAGCCAGTGATGCAATCGCATATTTTGATTCCTAGAGATACACCTACAGAAACTATCCCTTTTGTTTGCGGCTGGCAGACACTGGCATTTAGTCTCTCTTGACTGGGCACCAGACAGATTCTTCATTTTCACTGCAGTAGTATGTCTTTTCCGTCTGGGGGTGTGCGGGCCAGAGCAGTGACTGGATCTGTGTTTTGGAAATGGTACGAGTGGCGGGAGCCACAGCTTGAAATCAATACAGCATTACCCCATCATCCCAATACTTATGGCCCAGTGATGGAAACAGCAGATGCCTGCCGGAATAAAGGAGCATTTCATGGCCCAGACAGTCCATGAACACTTTAAATACAGTGCATGTCCACTACAAACAAGGACTGCACTGAAGCTGTTCATGTACCACTCAACCAGCCAATTCTGCAGTCTTTTATATGGGCTCAACATAAAAGAGAAATGTTTGGACAGAGATCAGGAGTGTACTGACATATATATATATATATATATATATATATATATATATATATATATATATATATATATTTATTTATTTATTTATTTATTAGAGCTGTTAATCGATAACATTTTTTAATAGAATTAATTACATGGTGTCCCGATGAATTAATCGTGAATAATCGCATATACAAATATTTGCTGAGAAAGCCCCTCAAATTACAATAATTCAATATATAATGATGAAATTATACATAGTTATCTTTAAATATTTAAAAATGAATATATACAAATAAAAAATATTGAGATAATTAAAATGCATTACATTCTTGTGGAAGAAGAGTTAATCATTGATAAGACAATACAAAAAGCGGTTTTAGAATACAATGTATTGTTTACTACCATATTATTGATCATAATCCAATCATTGGCAAACAGTTCAGAGCAATCCATTTGAAAGTGAATTTGTCAATCAGTTCGAGATTTATTACGAGGGCTTGTTTAAGGACCCATCAATTTACACCTGCGTCAGACATGCTTATGTAGCTTTTCGGGTGCATGGCATCATAAACATACAATTTTTAGGTCACTGTATAAAGTTAAATATAGTTTAATACTTAGAACACATCTTGAGATCCCTTAAAGTTCGAATTTGCACTCTATAAAGTGTTTTGAATGCAAGAACGTAACGCATGTTTGTGTTGTTCTGCTGCTCAAGGGTGTTTTTCTTCACTGTATAAACTGTGTGTTGCCCATACAGCTAAAATTTCAATTACTGCCCTCTGTAGTAAACAGGTGGTACTACAAGCTTGCATTTCTCAGGCATCTTCCTTATTAAGGTCCGGGGGCATTGCGATTAATTGAGTAATACAATTAAATCGACAGCCCTAATATATATATATATATATATATATATTAAGATTAAAAGATTAAGATTCAACTTTATTGTCATTGTGCAGTGTACAAGTGCAGAGCCAATGAAATGCAGTTGTTTTCGCATACCCCAACAAGCTGGGGTCAGAGCGCAGGGTCAGCCATGAAACAGCGCCCCTGGAGCAGATAGGGTCAAGGGCCTTGCTCAAGGGCCCAACAGTGGTATCTTGGCGGTGCTGGGGCTTGAACCCCCAACCTTTCGGTCAGTAACCCAGAGCCTTAACAGCTGGGTTATATATATATATATATATATATATATATATATATATATATATATATATATATATATATATATATATATATATGTGTGTGTGTGTGTGTGTGTGCATCTATTTAGCTTATGTTGACACTGAAGCTGTGTTTGTGTAAACTGAAGTTCTTGCTGGAAAGCATATTTTGAGTTAAAGTACTGAGAATAAAAGAACACACAATGTGGACTGTAACACCAGCTCCCGCTTCCTTTTTGCCTCCCACTCTTAGAACCACTACAATATAGTAGTGAGCAATTCAGTGTGTGTGGAACGCAGAGTTTAATGCTGTGTCAGTGTTGATTAAATGATGGTAAACTGTGTGTGTGTGTGTGTTACAGGCAGGGCGAGGTGGGTCGACCGAGAATCGTGCCGAATGGGCCGCGATAAGAGCCCCCCCCTCCCTCTAAAGTGGATTTAGAGGTTATAGAGTTTCCAAAAGTCATCATGAGTATTTTAAAGTGTTCAGGGGATGTCTTAACAACTGGAAACAGAGAGGTTTGCTTAAAACAAGTTTCACTCATAAATTCACAAGATCCTACCTTCACGCTGTAGACGTACCGATGTGCCTCTGTGCTCATGAAACCCCAAGAGACAACACAAAGTCATTAAATATATCTCGTATGACACCTCTGGCCATCTCATGTTTTTCACCCATCAAGTTATAGTTAAATGGAGTGGTGGTGGTGTTGTGGGCTAAAGCACATAATTGGTAATCAGAAGGTTGATGGTTCGATCCCCACAGCCACCACCACCATTGTGTCCTTGAGCAAGGCACTTAAATCCAGGTTACTCCAGGGGGATTGTCCCTGAAATAAGGGCTCTGTAAGTTGCTTTGGATAAAAGCGTCTGCCAAATGCATAAATGTAAAATGTAAATGTTAAAGTAAGCAGATTTTTTGAGCATTAAACCGGGATGGGGGAGGTGTGCAACGATATTTATACACACACGTGAAAGTATATATTTTATTTTATATTCCCTTTACAAAAATCATATTAACATTTAAGCCTCTGTTTAGGGTGACAAATTAATTTTAAAAAGTACAATTGTAATTTTCTTTAATGTTGAGCTTGCGTGTGTAATAATACGAGCTGTCACTGTTGGAAATTTCATATCAACTACACATTTTAACACAAATTATTAACAAGTTCAAACCTAAAATTTAAGCAGACACAAATTTAATTACAAATAGTTTAATTACACAAAACAATTAAACGCTTGTATCATGAAAAAGTGCAGTGTGTCATAACTGTCCAAATGTGATCTGCCAGGTCCAACTTACCTATGCGGGTGTTGGAAAAAACGAACATTTAGAAAAAAAACACTTCACGAGCATTTTCACATAGTAAAGGGGTGCTGTAGACTCACACCATCGACTCTTACTTCTCGTGCATCCACACGGTATACATTCTGAACCGTGGACAAGGGGCAGGGATGAATAAGGTAAATAACAAATGTGCAATAAATCAACCTGACAGTATTTGTCTGATTTGAACAACCAGTAATGCCGGCGTCCCACTAGCTGATTTTTCTACCAATTTTCAGTCATAAGCTTAATTTCTATAGTCATTAAAAATCAACAGAAGTCAGTGCACCTACACTTCTCTTAGTGGGCGGGTGTTAACCGCCCCAGAAATTAAACTTCCAGCTGAGCATCAGTTTGAAATGATTGGAGATAGTCACTGCATCGTGGCATTGAGCTTCTTCTCAAACAGAAAAACTGGTCCTGCTCGGAACCACAGCAACCTCATATCGCAGCAAAGACTGATTGTTATCCATAATGATTATGTAACTATTAAGGCTGGGAGTCAATTCCAAAAATAATAGATTTTTCGATTCTGAGGCATTTGGAAGCGGGGAATGGACTCTGCTTAGGGTAATCGATTCCACTCAGGGGCGTGACATGTTTGGACTAGGTTTGTGTTAAAAATATCAATATTATGATACATCGTCACGTTACCAATGCGCATATTAATGCAGCTGTGGCGCATCGATATTGTGCAGCACTTTGAAATGTACGTTTTTAAAAAAACAATTAAGTGTAGCCTATCACATCTATCAAGCGACATACGTTGGTTTTCAATCACCTGAGCATTAAGTAGTCCACCATATTTAAATTGGATGAGTCTCTTGCTATATGTATATAATATATGTGCATTTTGGTTTTTTATCTAAACCGGACAGTTGGGAGGAAAGCCAAGTATACTTCGGTTTTGCCACGAACGCTTCGCGTTTGCGTACAGTCGAACACTAGCCTTTCAAAGTATACATTATTTGACTATGCACATGTGTTGGCACATGCGTGTTATGAGACATGACTATTTCTCTTCAGCAGTTCAGACCCATAAAGATGTTTTTATATTCCTTCAGATTCAAGTTATACAAATACAGGAATCGTCTGACATCCTCACATATGTGCTTTTTAAACTCTATTTTTTTATCTAACTATTATTGTTTTTTTAAACCTTGGTCTCCTGATGTTTAGGGGAATTACATATTCTTATTGCGACTGTTATATTAAATGTACTAATTACAGTTTACGTTATGATTGAACTCTTCATTTGAATACAAGAACAAAGTTTGACTTGTGTTAAGACTAAGGTTGATTAATCCTTGAGGTGTTGCTTTACCATTTGCACACAGTATTTGATTTTGGTCCAGAATATTTTTAACTAAATTAAGGGTAGCACAAAACAGTTTCAAAGAAGAAAGGGACATTAATATGTAGTAATATGTATGCAATATGTAATAATATGAACAGAATGTGTGTGTGTGAATGAATGCTTTTTTTACTTTCACTCAAGTGTGAATGCTTTATTACTTTCACTCAATATGTTTTTGGCTTGATACCTGGACTTTTAATTGATATACATACAGTATCCATACTTTCATTTGTATTATAAGTATAATTTATGAGAACTTTTTACACCCCTGTTATTCAGGGAATGTGGCAGACCTTTGACAGAAGAGGGTAAGATTACAGTAAATATATTTGGTAGATGTTTTTTTCATATCCAAAATAGAGTTGCGTGCTACTTGAAATGTAGTTCATACCTTCAAGCAAGTAGACTGACAAATAGGAAACACGAAGAGCCATATGTTTTAAAAGCAAAACTAATGTGCCTTGATTCCACACTCTTGTAAATGTTCATAAATGATGTGTATATGCAGACCATCACAAATTTCTATTCAGCAGTTCCACACTAAGGTCTAAAGATGCTGTATGCTGAAGAGACTGCCAAAGTGGCGGTGGAGAACAGAATCAGTTTTTTACTGCCGCTCTAAGTGTCCAAGAATGATGTGGACAGGGGACAATAGAGTGATGAAAGAATAGGGATAATTACTGCTTCTAACAACTAGACTGTCAATGCAGTGATTAAGTGATCCTTGTGACTTTTCCTTCCCTTTCTGGAGCAATGCCATCTTCCTGCATTAGATTTAAGCACATCTTGCCAGTTTCTCCCCTTCTGAAAGTTCAAACTAACAGCTTGCTATATTTCTGACTGTCGTCCAAGCTTCCGAACTGTAACAAAACAGACTTGGGTTCTAACTCTGTCTGACATGTGTACATTTATTTGATTTATGGCATTTAAGCAGTGAGTGCTAAAGTCGATCATTATGACAGTGGCAGTGATTTAGAGCCAGTACATGACCACCACAGCTAATGACAACCACAACTAATAAACTGTTTTGATTCTGCCGTTAGATTTGACTTTGAGTGCAGTGGAAAAATAACTTTTGTAACTGTCTGCTGATGGGCCTAGAGCTCCATATAAAGTCTTGTACTTCAAAGCTAACATACTGAAATGGGGTTCAATTTGCTATTTAATGACTGGGAACAGCATATTGTTGATGGGCTTCAAGATCAGTTTTGTCAGTATTGGATCAGTTCAATGTTCATGTGGTGAGCTTAGTAATTTGCCTTATCACATTGTATGCACGCTCCATAAAAAAGGATTATGTATGGTTTATGCGGGTGGAGGAAGTGCACACGCGCACACACATGCACATATCACATTGGGCTTGACCTGTTGCCCCCCCAGTGGTGGTAAAAGTTTATAGTTTATTTTGGAGTATGTGAGGAACGTGTGGACAATTGTAGTTAGGGTGTGTGGCGAGCTCCTAGAGCCTTGTTAAGTGCACCTCTGAGCATACTTTCTGTGTGACTCATTCTAGTTAAACAAGGGCCTTCATACTACCTAACCTCTACTCAGTTTTCGACACGTTACCAGACTGCCTTTCCATTGTGTTTCGTTCATTATATCAATGCACTCAAAATCAACTCCAAAAAGTGCAAGAGTACTTTTTAACTGTGCTTGCAAAATTCTGAATTTAATTTGAACTTGAATTGGAATTGGAATGACCGAAAGAGGAATTTACTGAATTGCTATTCAAAGAAATACAGTCACACAAACGTTTTGCAATAAGATATTAATAATAACTTCCATCATTTGGACTAATTATGCCTATTTATTCCCTCATAAGAATAGATCTTATATTTTCGGCATTTGATAACATATTTATGAGTAATTCATACTGCTAAATGAAATGTATTATTAAAAACTAACCTTATAGCAGTTATATGGGTTTATTTGAATTAATTCCATTTTAATTCTACTTCCTTTAATTTATCCTATTTGCTAACTAAATTCCAATTCAATTTAAATTCAGCAATAACATTGATTCTATGTAATATTTTTTTTTTTTAAATAACAGAATATTTGGAATCACATTATATTATTTACAACCCTTTCTACCCAACATTAACCCCCCACCCAACACAAACAGATACCCCAGTGGTCAAATGCCAATTGACAAAGAAAATATCTAGAAATACTGTACATATGTAAAAAATACAAAGTATACGTTCAAAAACAAAATGCTACAACACACATTTAAAACAACACGTCGCCTACCACTGCCCTTCCCTGAGAGCCCTCCAAAAAGTCCAAATAGCCGCCCCACCTCCTGATGAACAAATCCATGTATTCTCGCCTTCTATATGATAACTTTTCCAATGCTGCTGCCCTCCCTATCTCCTCGTACCACTCATAAAACGAGGGCACTCCAGCCGATTTCCATCCTCTAAGAATAAACTGTCTGCCTATCACAACACCGGCCAGGAGCCACTTCTTCATTTACTCATCCCCTACATCAATGACCCCCCCAATCACCTAAAATACAGAGTCTGGTGCAAAATGAGATTTGAGTGCCTAATACTTCACCCATAAAACTGTGGGCCCTCAACCAGAATTTTTATATCTTAACACACCACCAAGATGTCCCCATCTTCTGACTGGCAACGCCAGCAGGTGGGTGTGTCTTTAAGACCCAGCCTATACAATCTAGAGGGGGTCAATTAGAATCTATTTAAAATCTTAAATTGCATAAGGTGCGGAGGACACATGACGCCATGGGAGAAGCAGACGTGTGAGCGACTAGCTCTGCACACTTTTCTAGTTTGTTAATAATCGATACACCCAGATACAGACTTGCTCATTGAGGTAAACATGGCAAAGAAGTCAAAATTCTCAGACTCTGGAGACATTAAAGACACTTACATGTTCAAGCTGAGGCCTCTGATGGATAAGCGAGCCTGGGACTCTATTTTGGAGGCAAGTCAGGAGAAGAAATTCAGCATCAACTGTCCAACATCTCGGTGATGCTGACGAATGTTGTTGCTGACTTGGATCTCGCTGTATTACGTCGATCGATTACGGCAACGGAAACAAAATTCTCTGAGTTGGTCACAAGAGTGGCAGATGTTGAGAGGCGGATCGATTATCTGGAGTCATCGGAGAGGGAATTATCCGCTAATCCCCACGTCCAAAACAGACTTGGAACACATTTTGAAAAAAACATATTTTTTTCTGAAAATATAAGCCGAAAGAATAACATATGGAATTTTGGAATTCCTGAGCACGAAGAAGGCAGAGATATGGTGAAATTCCTTGATGAGCTCTTCCTGAGTCTGCTCTGCATAGGCCATAAACTGGAAATTGAGCGAGCTCGCAGATCTGCTGAGGTGCGTACAGGAGGTGTCACTGTTGCCCTAGTGGGCTTACACACTTTTTCTTCACTATGATTAAGGACTGAGTCCATCAAATGATTGAAGTCTCCTCCCAATATTATATCATGAGGGGTGCCCGCGGCTTTCACCATCCCTTCAAGATCTATAAAAAGCCCAGATCATCAGTGTTAGGTGTGAAAATATTAGCCAAAATCAACCTTTGCCCCTGAATTTCTGCTAAAACAATAATGACTCTTCCTAATTTATCTTTAATCTATTTGAGACATTTGAATTGTAGATGTTTACTCACTAAAGAAAACATGTCCTGCTGAAGAAAGAACATAAGTGTTGTAAGCACGTAAGTGTCTTTTAATATCTTGAGAGCCCAAGGATTTTGAATTCTTTGACATTTTGACGAACAGTTATAGAGCAAGGTGTATTGAATCTCACCAGTTTATGATACAAAAAGAATTAAAAATTAGCGCAGAGCTCGCCATTCATACGTCCGACCCTTGCATGACGCCACATGAATCTGAATGCCATTCTTATTTCAATTCTGAATGGTGCACAACCCTGGCTTGTACATACAAATATTGCATCACATTTACATTCAGATGGTGTAATTTGATTTGGATTTGATGACTTTCTTTCTTCAGCAGAACACAAATGAAGAGTTCTAGAAACATTTCTCAGCTCTTTTGGTCCATACAATGCAAGTGAATGGGTGCCAAAATTTGTACTTAAAAATGTACTTTTAAAAATGGTCTAATGGATTACTTTTATGCTGCCTTTATGTGCCTTTTGGACATCCAAATGTTGGTACCCATTCTTTTGCATTGCATGGAGCAAAAGAGCTGAGAAATGTTTCTAGAACTCTACAGAGCTAAAATATTCTTAATTTGTGTTCTGCAGAGAAAATGTCATTCATATCTGGGATGGCATGATGGTGAGTAACTGATGAGAGGATTTACATTTTTGGGTGAACTATTCCTTTAATCCCTTTTGTCTATTGAGCAACTATGAAAGTTTATAGCATCTATAAATGTTAATACAGCCAGTATTTCAAATGGTTACCTGGTTGTTTTTAATCCAACAGTCAGTGAATGAGTGGATTTATAAGAAGCTGGCTGATCTATTCCGGTCTTTAAATCACATTTAACCCATTTTAATGCTCAAACCCCACTGATCTCAACCAAAATTGACAGGAAATACTCTTTCTCCCATTTTGACTAAAGAATGAGGGGAAATCTCTAAAGCATGTGTCCATGAACATTGTCACATTATATTAAACGAAGGGGATATTTTAAGAGCCCTCTGTTGTTTGAAATGACTTTGTGTCTTGTTAGTTGGACACAGGGAAAGAAGTCAAAGAGAGTGAGAGAGGAATGACAGAAAGCAGACAGACAGACATTCCAGAGAGGCAGGCTGCTTTTTACATCACTCCACAGAATTACCATCATCTTTGATTATCATTCAAATGCCTTGAAGAAAAATGCTAAAGCTGAAGGTTACTGCCAGAACATTGCGGTAGAATCTACATCACAAATGACCAGTGGCGGGCCGTGCATTAAAAGTCTGGGCCTTCAGTGTGATTTATGCAATTAAGAAAACACAGTTTCACAATGAATAAGATATCCAATGCCTTTGGGCATCATATATTATGTCGCAGCTAACTAATAATATCAATTGACATTTTAAAAACAGGTCCACTCCCGAAAGCCAGAACTTGAAATGACACTTAATGTTCAAGCAAGCCTAATTTTAACTGCAGTATAACGGTTTTATGAAATGAACGTCTCCCGAACAGACATTCAAAAATCATAATTTTTCGTATGAATCTACCAAGGAGGTCTATAATACCTGGAACAATCTATCTAATAATATTTACGATTTAAATGTTGCTTGCAAAAAATTTCATTTTGTCAGGGTACACGGCTATGTTACGTTCCATTCGAGTTGGATGTGGGATATTCCTACTTGATATCTCCAACCATAAATGCATTTCATTCCCCGATATTCGGAAGATGACATTGAAGGAAACAAAACTGCAACACTCCCATTAGCTTAGCAGGGGTTTAACTCATTAGAGATGTCTCCTAGCAACCCAACTGATAAACAATGCTGCAGTGCTAGCATTTGTGCTTCAGGTGTACGATTATCAAAAGAGATTATAATGTTTTATACGCCTGTTAAACAAGCTTTAATATCATGTAATGTGGAAGCGAACTCATTAATCGATATTACTTAATAAAGTGAATGTTTATCAATTACTTTGTATACCTCCCTATGTCACAGCACACATTTTATGACAAAAAAATTCTATGGCACACCACTATCCCATATAGGCTAACCATCATCAATATTTTTCCTTTTCAAGAACTTGTCCATGTATTTTGTCCATCTTAGTAGCATGTTTACTTGTAATGTTTGAAATTCGGCTATGCAAAACAAAAACATTTTTTATAATAAAATCAAGTCACATACAGTGCTTGCATTAGACTTTCTCATCGTCTGTCATTTTGATGGACAGGGTCATATAAATTCTGTCATATTCTATCATTAAGAGAACAGATTAATGTTTTTTCCCCCCAGTGACAGCGGATGCCACTAAAACACGACAAACGAACAACGCAATATTACAAAAAATAAAAAATAAGATTAAAATATGAACAAACACATAAAAAATGAACTGAACAGAACTCAATCGACAACTCAAACCTTCCTCCTGGTCCGCATCGACTTAAACTGGGTGCTCACCTGTGTGTAATCAAACGCATCCAGGGAGACTGATGCTGAGGTAATTGACATTAGATTTTGCATCTTTGACTCGGCAGATGACTTCGCGTGGCAGTATTAATATGGTTCTGGAGGCTGAACCCAGTGCCAAGCGATGCAATGCCCTCCACATGACAAGAGTTGCAGAAAGCTTCACTGAGGGGCGATTTTACGAGTTTGCCACGTAAAAAAGCAGGTGTGCACAATAAACATTTAAACATTTGGAAGAGAGAAAGCTTTGATCACAGAAAGTAATAAAACAACTGTTTAGGTCTAAGAGCGTTTTCTTGGTGAATTTAAATTTAGAGTTCAATAACTGGGGTCTCTGATATTCATAAAAGATAAGGTAATATTTAATTAAAATAAATTATGAGACATTCAATGTATCTTCACAAATTTGGACAGTTTTTAAATATTTCTTGTTGCTTAGTACTCTCAAAGACATTGAGTGTACTAGTGTGCCGCGGCACAGTGGTTGGGAAACTGTGGAATTCTGAAGGCCTGATGGGGTGGAGCTCAGACTCACGCGCTGCTTCGGGCATGTGCTTTGTTAAACAGTTGTAACACTTCGCTTGTAAGCATCAAGGAATAAATTCTGACTGGATAAAAATAGGCAAATAGGTGATTGTGAATGAAAGGATGAAAAATATTAATTTATTTATTTGGCATGTTAGGGAAGCAGAGAAGGCTTTGCTGACCCTGAGAATTTGCCACTGCAAATTACCCTGTTGCTTTTAGAATTGTAAAACAAGAATATCAAACCATCAACTTGGCAAACTATTCAAATTCACTCTTTGTTGGTTACATTTTCTAGAATCAGATTCCATTTCTGATTCACTTTGTTGGATTGAAGTGCAGTTGATTTACAAAAGAAGACAAATACATGATATATGTGAGCACATGAATTTAACGCAGGGTTGTCTGTTATATTTATATCAAACTGAATAATCCGTTGATTAATATGACAAATTAATGGGAGGCATAAAATGATAAACTGCCTTTTTTATATGTGAATGTTGCATTTGGGTGCTTTATCATTCTTCAGATACACGATTGGGAGTTTTGGGACCATTCCTTTTTTTTGGCATTACAGTAATGAAAATATTAATTTTTTTAGGTATTATAGTAATGAGAATGTGTTCCCTTTTAAGTCAGTCACTTCGACACTGCATCAGTTGCTGATGCTATGGGAAGCTCTGCCCAGGGTTGACGACCTGTGAAGCCATTTACAATCATGCCAGTTTATTGGCAGATAGTGATTGACGCTGCACCTTCAATGCGCACATCACCGCGGGTATATAAGGTGGAGTGTAATGCTATTTCATCAGAATTTTCTCATTCAGAGTCATGATAAAATCATGTATCATGTTCTGGAAGCCCTATCTTCGATCGTCATTGATTTCTGCACATCCTTCACAGTGAGTGGATTGGTGTCTGCTTCCTGTGATCAAATGCTTTTATGTTTCGCCGCTCAGTCTGCACATTGCAGTGTGTGGATTATTTTTCTCTTCCTGTGTGTCAGTTGACAGACAAGCTTTCGCTTTGATTGGCCATTGATACTGCAACAAGTGGATAACGTTCTGCATCCAGTTTTGCTGTAATACAGAAGTACTGTATTGTCCGCCTGGGCAGAGGCAGTGCTCTGTGAGACTGATTGCACACACTGTGATTGCTTCACTCTCAGATTGCCATCTTTCTGAAGGATGATGCCCCCCCCCCCTCCTTCTCCCGAGGTACTACACGAGGGAGGTATGTGAGGGCTGTATATACTGGAGAGCACGGAGAGTACAAGGAGGATTTGTCATCGGCGCAAGCCTTGCCTGCCTCCCCACCTCCATTTCAAAAGTCACCTGTGGTCTTTGCCTGTAACGACCTTCGACCCACCATCGCATGAATGGTGTGATTATGTCCTGTGATTTTGATGAGGACAGGGATGCAATGTTCAACGCTGCATCTCAAAGGGAGGCCAGATCTCAGTCAGTGGATAAGCATTCGCGAATTGTGTCATTGGTTATGTGCCACAAAGTCTTGGCCACTCATTTCAGGGCTCATGTGGTAACTTTGAAAGCTTTTTCTCCTGCTCTGTTTACATCGAACGAGGTACAAAACTGCACAAGCTCTGTCCTGTGAGGGCACTTTGCATGTATGTTAACCATACAAGTCAAGTGAAGCTCACAGGTAAGCACTTTGTCTGTTTTGGAGGTTGCTCAAAAGGTTCCAACTGCGCCCCCTCTGTGTGCTGCCGGCACCCCCTTAATATGGGACCCCTATGCATTGTATACATTGCATGTATGGTTTTTGCACCTCAGAGCCTGATGGTTATGAACCATTTGGTGTATTCCTCACCACAGTGTGAACTGATGTAATTTGCGGTGCTTAACTACCTGGCTTGGCTTGTGTCACTGCCACATCTCTGTCGAAATGGTGGTTTAACCCTCCCCCTTCATATTTAGGAATACGATAGGGAGGTTCGGTTGATGCCTTTAACTACCCTACTGGCTAGTAGACAGTATTAGCCCATGCACAGCAGTAGTGATCAGGCATGATGGTATACATTCCCATAGCATCAGCAACTGAAGCAGCATCAAAGTGACCGACTTGAGAGGGATTGTTATGGTTTTGACTGTAACCCTGGTTCCCTGAATGGAGGGAATGAGGTGCTACGTATGCTGGCTGTAAAACTAACTTTTCATTGTTAAGGGCTTGAGAGGTGCTCTCTTCCCTTCAGTCGAAAATCCTGATGAAATAGCATGACGCTCCACCTTATATGTGGAGTGATGCATGTGTGGAGGGAGGAGCATCAAGTGCTATCTGCACAATTAATAAGTAGTGATTGTAAAGGGCTTTAGAGATCGTCATTCCTGGGCGAAGCTTCCCATAGCATCAGCAACTGATGCAGCGTCTTGTTCCCTCCTTTCAGAAAACCAGGGTTACAGTCGTAACCGTAATGTTTTTTTAATTACATTAATGAGAATATTATTTCTAAGGGATTACAGTAAAAACAATTTTTTTTCGCATTATAGGAATTAAAATTATGGGGGAAATTTGCTTCATTTTTTTAAAGTCACTAAAGTCACAACCTAGATGTTTATGTTTGAATGCCCCAAGATGCCATTTATATTCATGCCATTTATAGTCATTTTATTATTTATCAGATATATCCAGACTATTACATATTTAGATTAAAATATTAATTTAAATTATTATTAAACAATGAAAAAGGTCTTTATTCTCAGCCTCTATTATGGAGTATGGTTAAATCAAAGGGAACTAGTATGGTACGAGCATGAAGTCAGTGCACAGGGTTCTAGCGGAGAGCAAGGTGTGCCTGCTAGATGTGGAACCCAATGCGAGTAAAACATCACTCATGTGTGTAAGTGCCAAGAGCCTTGGATCAGGTATCCATGAGTTGTCTTCAACAGCAGGCATTGCTGTTGCCCTTTCAAGACAGATTATTTTATAGACTTTATTTCATATTACTAAAGAACCACACATTCATCATACGATTCAAATACCACAATTAGAGGGAGAATCGGGGATAAATGGTGTGAGCGGGAGCCAGCGAGCCCTATATTACATGTCATATTTGTTGTCTTTGGAACATAGACTCAGGGGCAGAAATTATGTCATTCTGGATGGGGAGCTTCTGTCAGCTTCACTCCAATTGGTACATTTCCTTGGGCTGACTATTTTTCATCAGTTTGTAACATTTATAAGAATATTCTCACTGTATTAACAAACATACTATATGGGCACATATTTCAAATTATGCATAGCTGATGCAGAAGGGCTTGTGCAGGATTTTGGAAATCATCAAGTGCTCCATTGTTATAAAGCATGCAGATGAAATTTTCTCAGCATTTTATTGAAAATTGTTTACAATAAAATAGTGCAGTTACAACATGATGGGCATGTCTATACCACAGGCAATGACGCAATGACTGTATTATTTTGGATAATTGTACTAGTATGTATTTAATTAGCTTTGTTTCCTATAACACAATTACATGTGCAATTCAAAGAGCTAATGTTCATCTCTTCAATTCTCCAATAGGCAATAGCAGCCTTATACAAAACTGAGTTTAAACCCTGTATTATATTTGTAAAGCCCCAATCTACAAAACTGAGTTTAAACCCTGTATTATATTTGTAAAGCCCCAATCTATTGAGCACTTAAGACTCAGCCGAAGAAAAGCTAAGGTTTTGTCACGTCTGGATGAGCAGAAGCCCACAAAATAATTTACAGTAAGAGATAATATTATTGTAGTTTACTTATTTCATCTTTAAATCTAAAAACATTATTTGTAAAATTGTATATAAAAAAATAAAGTAATAAAAATACATTGGAGGCTCTCACGTTCTCAATTCATTACCTTCCTGATGCTACACAAGAGTCCAATTCACACCAGAGATGGACAAGTTCGCATCCTGGCCCATTATCTTGACCTATCTTCGCCCTCTCTTGCATTTAATGCAACTTTTTGGCAAAGGTTCCTTCACTCCAAGGTGGGCTGCAGGTGTGCCCCAGAGCACACACAGGTCTCCCTACTTTCTGAGGCTGTGCTGGGTAGAAAGTTAGCTGGAAAACACACCAAGACCCATCTGTGTCATGCTGTGAGTATGAGCACCTAAGTCCACCCCGGGGTCTTATAAAAAGACTTAGGTCATCTCTCTCACACCTGGATGTTGTTTTACATACTACTAAGCTGCTAGGTGCCCTCCAGAGCAGATGTGTTACTCATCTTCCCATATTAAGCCAGAACACTTGCTATGTAACTGAACTGTGCAAATGCCTTAACAAGCCACATTTTGACATTGCTTGTTTTCATGATTTAGCGGCATGACTCCTCTTTACTGCCGTTACTTGCTCTTCTGTACTTTTCTGACTGCAATCCAAGCCAAATCTGTCTCACTTATAGTGTCACATAATTTTTATAATTCAAGAACTGCGAAGTGAAATACCTTTTGAGGTACGGAGAGACATATTTATTGGCAAGATGTTCTATCAGACCATCTGCAGTTTTACGTAATGTGCTAAATGTCCTCTCGGTGTTAAAAATAGTGGACAGTATCATAGCAGAACATTTCTCACACTGACCATTGACCTAAATGAAGTTAATAGGTACTGTTAAATATACTGAACTGTACTAGTATCTTTACTCTCATGACTGTTTTTATACATATATATATATATATATATATATATATATATATATATATATACAGTATACAGTATATATACGTTTATATTTACATTGAAACTTCCAATGCAACATTGACCACTAACAACATGCATTTCATCATTGTGTGTTTCATAAAATCATGTATTATAACTCAAGAACAACTCATTTGTTTAGTGGCAAAAAATACAAAATGATCGATCAAACCCATTTTCCTTTTTTGAAAAATATATTTAGCAATTTATATATATATATATATATATATATATATATATATATATATATACACAGTGTAGTGTACTGAACATTACAGTAGCCTACTATTATTCACATGTATCAACCTTCTATTTAAATGTTTTTACAGGAGGAGGACGTTGATGATATTATTGACATTGCCCAAGATATGGAGAATAAATACAGCAATTTGTTCGACAAATTCATCATCAGTGTTGACCTGGCTATCGCATTCACTGAGCTGAGAGATTAACTCAGCAAGATCGAAACAGGGAGTCACTGGATCCTCAATACATGGACTCATGTCTGAGAGAGCAATTCATGTTAACTGAACTGGTAAAACACATGATCACTTTTGAAATGTTTTGGAGATTTTCAGCACATAAAAGTCACATCATATTGTTGTAATTATATGCTTATAAGATGTAGTGTGCTGGCCAGTCATTAAATAATTCCATTCATAAACACCATACTGAAGGGTTATTTATATTCTTGTGTTTGAAATGTATGTTTATGTTGCACAACAAATAATTTTAAAGAATTTTTATCTCACCAGAATTCCCTACGTAATGATGTACTGTGCATTGTTATATTACTGGATGATTTTTATACACCTATTGTGTTTGTCCAGTGTTGTTGCTTGTGTTCTGACATTAATCACTTGCAGACTCTCCATAGCAAAGATGGGATCTCAATTTGGTTTAAGTGGTGTGGAGCAAGACTCTGGGTTGGACCTCTGAATCATATCCAGGTATCTCTTATGTACCAACCATTTCTAGTCCATGTGTAGATTAATCCTTGACATTGAACTTAACTCAGGTCTTTACAGAATTCAGAATGAAATGAAAGGAAGCATAAATTGGATAAGCAGACATGGATCCTTACACCAGTCTGTATTATGACATATACAGTTGTAAAAATTACAGATTGAAAGACTCACATAAAAAACTAGGCCTGTTGATTTAATGGGCCCTATTTTAAGACATAGAGATATGAGCAATAAGAGCAACTCAATGCTTTAAGTCAGAAGCGCAAAGTAAATGGGCATAGCCATGAAGTTTTGGTATTTTCGTGCAAGCATGCACTAAGTCTAGGTGCTAGTGGGTGTGGGCGAAATCGTGAGCAAAAAGCGCTAATGGGCTGGGTCAAGTGCAATTTAATTCTGAGGTTCCATTCCTTCTCAAACACCAGCGATATAAACAAACAAAGCATATTCATAAGCACCAATTATCAAGCATACAGCTGAATTTTATTCAAACTCATACAATGCACACAGAAGTTATAAGGAACTTCCTGTTTCACATTTTTGCCCTTAATTTATTGTGTTTCCATGGCAATACTGTTCAAAATATTAAAAAAAACAGTTCACAATTTAGCATCTTCAATGTCTTGGATAATATTGCCTAATTTTGGTGGAAGTTACATGAATCCCCTATGAGGAGTATTAAAAAGTTCAGGGCCTGCGATTTAAAAAAAAAATGCACATTCAATCCAAAATAGCCGACTTCCTGTTGGGTGGGACAAATGATTGTAATTTTGAAAGTTATCTGGCTTGATAAGAACAATATATGTAGCCAGTTTGGTGACCGTAGAAGAAACTGACCCAACCAGTTTTTTCTCTCAAAAGGTTGCGCTACAGAGCTCCCCAGCCACGCCCATGTGCTAATATTTTCACGCATGTTAAGTACCCCAAAAGTACCGAAAACCTTGAAAATAATAAGAACCCTTGAAGAACAATAGTGCCTCCACACTTTCAGTGCTTGGGCCCTAATCATTTGATGTTCCACTATGTTTTCAGAGTTTTGACATGAACTCCACCTGCTGGTGGAGTCTCCAAACTGAAAATGCAGGAACAGGAGTTTAGAATTTGCACTGAGAATAGAGGTGATTATGAAGTCTTTGGGGCACATCATTTACAAACAGTACACCTACAGATTGCACATATAGATCCAAAGATAGCGCAAACACTCTCACCCACGGCAACTTGCGCTTCGCAATAGCAAGAAAATTGCGCTTAGAATTAGTGCTCTCACAAAAATCGGATGAGACATTGCGCTCAGTTGTTGCGCATTGCGCTGCACCTAGCGCTGTCACAAAAATAGTATCCTACAGCATACAGTATGTGGGAAAGCATATATTATAGATGCTCCAACAGGTAGCCATTTCTTAAAAAAAATTCCAACATGGCCTCAGGGAAAATTGACACGTTGCTTCTGAAAGTTTATGTACTCTGAAATCGACCCTATTCAGCTAAATTACTAATAAGCGCCATTCCGAATTGGACACTTTTGCATTAAGTCAAGCATAAATTAATTTCCTCTTGTGCTACTGATTGTGTTAAAATACTGATAGATTCTAAATATTTTTTACTCTTGTGCTGCCGAGAGAAGTCTGTGAGACACAGGTTCTAGTTACGTGGGAACCAGGAAGTAATCGTGTGCTCATAGCAATGTTAAGCACGAGAGTATATAAAAAAAATTATATTACAACTCGCTTTTGGCGCCACTCTGTGGACATTTCACCTAGACACAGGAGCTCACATGTTTGCATACATTCAACAACTCTTCCAGCTTCGACCACTGGGGAAACTGCTACAAATTTTTTGGAAGCACAGACCAAATTCAGCAAATTAG
Organism: Xyrauchen texanus; assembly: GCF_025860055.1. Lineage (NCBI taxonomy): Eukaryota > Metazoa > Chordata > Actinopteri > Cypriniformes > Catostomidae > Xyrauchen > Xyrauchen texanus. The sequence goes on along the minus strand of NC_068284.1, from coordinate 15,089,614 downwards.
TTCATTTTAAATGGACACGTGGTGTGAAAGACGAATATTTAAAAGTACAAATGTATTTCATGAAGTCAATTAATGGAATGTAAAAAAAAATGCATGCTTAATAATTATAACAGAATCAGCAACAATGCTGTTTAAATAGTTAGAGTATTGCATGTCACACCACAGGACATGTCAACTTTCCAAATGTATTTCATGTCAATTACTTATAGGCCTATACTATTTTTATATTTAATAATGCACCTGCTTAGTAATCAATTTCAGGGAGCTCTTTCTTCATAATTAAATTACAGTCATCTTTTTAAGCTTAGAGCACTGTCATTTTCCACTCTAAGTTTCCATGTATTTGCAGTGCATGTTATATTAATGTATTTTTCAGTCATGGCTCTTCTAACTGTCAATCAATGTAGTCCTCTTTGCCTCTGATAATTGATATATAATGACTAGAAAGAGGCTAGTATAAAAAGAGAAATTTTGATGGAGAGCCAAATACTGTATTTGACTGGTTTTGCGTGGAGAAGCTGGTTGGATAGACAGCCCTGGCTTTGTGGCTTTACAAGAGGTCAGGTTCCTTCATGGGCTGATGTCATTGCTATTAAAGTGCTAGGATACCACATGCGCGCACATGCATACAGTGAAAATGTCCAACAAATATTTGGCCTGCCCAAATAGAGCTGCGGAAAAGGATTAACAAAAACTGATTGATTTAAATACGCTACCATTATGTATTATATGGTAAACAAAAGATTTGTGCCTTAATGATTATCACAAAGTACAGCACCAGAAGCAACTTTAGAACAATGTTAATGTTAATTACATAAAACAAAGCACAGTTTATCCCCAATGTCAGACCACTGCCCAAACTGCAGTCACGTTCTGGCCCTTATTAAATTTCGACCTACCTCTTGGCAACAGAACAACCATTTTTGGTCAGTAGCATGAAACAAGTAATTCTAGCAACTACTCCATGTTTACAATATCTAATCACGCAGCGAAGAAGTTATTTTATTTAAGGCTGTCTTGTTGTTTTTAAGCATACTGACTCGAGATGAGTGCTAAATGGCAGAAGACTATAGAATTGCACTCTAAATGGTCTCCAGTGGGCTATACCTTTGCTTGGACAGCATGGAGGGTGCATCTTTTGCCAAACCTTGAAATGCTCAAAGCCAGAGTTACTCTACAACCCGCAGTCAGAGCAAATTATTAAAGAAGAGTGTTTCACTTATATCCAGTGCTGGAAGTGGAAGAAAAGAAGTGCAGGTACTCCCCTTGTTAGTTTTAAACTTGATTAGGGGGATAGATAAAATATACTCTGAGACTGATTTTGTTTGCAACATATGTTTATTTAAAAATAAGTAAATAATCTCTGGGATATATAAACTAAACTGGGGCCAAACTTATTTATCCATTTGTGTCTTAACCAACAATTTTATTGTAACAGTATGGTTAATAATGTGTTTATATATATTAAAATATTATTTAATTATGTTAAAAAATGTATTTAAATATAATTTTCAAGGTCTGGCCATACATTTCTTCTTAAGATCTGGCTGAAGAACAAATATGACCTTACATCCTCAAATAACTAATAAAAAGGTTTTGATTAACTTTACATTGAATATAAAAACATACAATGTAGACATACATTGAATGGTTATTGTTTATGAAAACTGAGAAAGAATATTTAAATCTGCATTCCTTAGCTTGACATAATAACTGGCAATCTGGACTTAACATCACCACTTTATGCAGGCCAAAATGTGTGTACCCATGGATGGAGAGTGCATGCATATCCCATGTTATTCTGTTTATAAAGTCCTGTAGGCCTATCACCTTTGTAACAGCTGGAGTAAGCCATTTTAAAGTGAAGATTAACACAAAGTTAGGCCTAAATAATTATAATTAATAAAAACTTTATGAAAAATTGTACTGTGGTGGCAGTGCTGAGAAACTTCTGAATATTAATTATGTTATGCACAGTAAACGATTATTTTAAATGATCTGTTTTGATCAACAGTCATTCTTAATGACCGACTGAAGCACTCAAAAAAATATTTCACATAATATGTTAATTTAATCAGTACATCTGCCACTATCAGTCTTGGGATTTTGTCAGTCAGTAGATGAATGTGTAGATCAGCACTTTGATTAAGAACATGACTGATTGATCTAGTGGTACATTTTTGCCTTTAGTTTTTAGATGTTTTGGATTCTAATTTGCCCAAATATAGCTTTTTATTTTAATAAACCAAAATTGCATCTGTATGTCAGTGGATGGCTGAAAGTGGATTTAAATATATTAAATTAAAAAAATTAAATGCAATAAAAAATATGGGAAGAAACTTTAATTCACAGTTCTGTAGGCCTATATGAAAAACAGCAAACTCCGAAGTTCAGACAGCGAAAACACAAACTCTCAGCGGGAATCCGGAAAAAAACGAAATATGCATCTGAGCGCTGTGAACGAGATGACACAGCTCACGAATACCAGTAAACAAAAAAACAACTGAGAAATTAATCTTTTACCTCTTTTTTTTCCTCTTGTCCATGTGGTCATTGTTGTTAAGGAAATAAGTTAATCAACCAGCGAGAGCCCAAACACTGTACAATCGCTGCAACAGTAGACTTACGCGATTGGTCAATGGGTTTGGTCACTGGGGCTAGTTAGCCCCTACTGGTAATTGCCATAACTACTCCATTCTGAAGGAAAAAAGCCTGTTTCTCCATTCACGGCCACTCAAAAGTAGCTGTTTTCTGCTGAAATGCTTTTTTATTGGCAAGGAGCATACTGTATAATTCAAACATTTTACAGTAACAAGAAATTTTGCCTTTGACCTTTGGGCTTTGGACTGTACACATTGTTGTGGTGCCATCAGCCAAAGAGCTGTCAGGACGTCATATTTCTGCACCTCAAAAGTAATTGGTTACATTTTATGGCATTTACGGCTCAGGTGATTGGCCGGATAAAATGAGCAAAGATGGCAGTATGCAGGTCATGTACATCCAGGGCATCATTAACTCATATTTATATTGTTGGTAATGCTAACGGGTAGCTTTCATAAGGTAATATAGACCTCCTTATTCTATATCTAAATAGTATTAATTGAAAGCTAAACTGCTTTGGATTTTAAAAAATTACAAACATAGAAGGCAAATATTTTTAGTTCAGACAGTTTCCTCGTGTTCTGTGACAGAAAGCACACAGTTATATGTTTTTATAGTACCAAAAAACATAATATCATTGAAAGTAGGAATATTTAGTTCAACAGTCAATAGATCCAATTCCAAAGAGAGGCAGCAGAAACAAACTGCTTTTGTACCAGCAAAATGTTTTATTCTGTCTTTTCATAAACTTGTCCCACTTTACAGCATCTGTGTTGGCTCAATGCAAAAACAGCATTGTGATTTTGCATGCTAGAGCTAACAGTCCTTCAGCAGACATTCTCTCTTTCCAAGTGTGGATTAGTTAAAAACCACCAGTCCTCTCCGACCTTAGAAATGTTTCCATATTTGTTTACTGAGGCCGATAACACCATCAGCCATTACAAAGACTGCACAACCACTTACATTGCTCTGGTGCACTACACAGGTATACAGTGTGTCTAGTTATTTAATAAGTCACTAACTCCTTTTTTTTCCCAGTGGCATGATTATGTTGGCTATGAAAGTGAAGAATTCCCCACAAACTTGTTCTGGATAACCAAGCACGCATAGTCTCTTGGCGCCAAATGGCAAACTAAAGTGTGTAATCATTCTGACAGTTGGACAGTTTCAATTAAGCGTTATTTATGAAGACCTGAGGAATACAAGACACACACTGGAGAAGCAAAGGGATTCTAAACATATCGAGAGCCAATCACTACAGGTTCAGGCAGAACGGGCCATTCTAACAGCTGACTGGAGCAAATGAGATTGATTAGTAAATGAACCACCATACAGTGGGTGAATCTGACCTCATCATCAGATGGTAAGCAATTCTGTGATCAGTACAGATTAAGATGGATAAAATAGACCACCTCTTAGAATGAAATATCCTTGAGATGGTAATATGCCACAAATGCTTCAATTTTATGAGAACTTCACTTAAACTCGAATCACCAAACTTTCTCTTCCTGCATGACAAGCTGAGCTTGGGTCATGACCATAACCGTAAAACCACCATCCTGAGTGATTCATTGTGTCTATTAATTTAAAAGCACAAACCCTCATTTTGGTATTTTGCCCCCTGCTAGTAAATAATAGAGTGTGTGCTTGTATTATTGAGCTTCTCCTTCCTGAACACGCGACCCTGAAACCAGAAAGACTTCACATTTCCACTGGGAAGGCTGTCTATCTCACTGAATGCTGAAATACAGTCAATACAGCATTTACCAGAGACAGTTGTGCAACATGTACCTTTGCCGCTCCATACTGATTAAAAATACAGAAATGTAGCTTAGATTGTAGCTCACTTTATTTCAGTATTTGGATAGCTGACATGACTATACTCAAACAAGTGTAATATGCTATACTCAAAAAAAGGGGATTTTTACCTACACTGGTGGCCAGAAGTTCGCAATAATGTACAGAATTTGCTCTTATAGAAAGAAATTGGTACTTTTATTCACCAAAGTGGCATTCAACTGATCATATTGCAGTGGCGGGCTGTGCATTTAATGTCTAGGACTTCAGTGTGATTCATACCATTAAGAAAACACAGTTTCATGATGAATGAGACACCCTATGCCTTTGGGCATCATATATTATGTCGCAGCTAACTAAAAATACCAATTGACGTTTTTAAAACACGTCCACGCACGAAAGCCAGAACTTGAAACAACACTTAATGTTCAAGCAAGCCTAATTTTAAGTTGTGAAATCTGACTTTCCGAGTTGAATGGAATGCAGCAATACTTTTCAAAACTTGATCTGACACTGAATGCTCAAGCAGCCTAATTTACACTCCTGATGTTGCTATAACAATGCAAAAAGCACTTACCAATTTACTTGAAGTGAAAATCACACGGTCATGCAGAACATCTTGTGTTTTTAAATCCTTAAGGATCACTTTCTCAATGGTGATGTGGCAGTGATGACAGCCGACTCATCAGACACCTTGATCTAATGCTTAAGATCCATTTCACTCTTTTCCAATTATCTATTGTCCAATGTCTGTGTTTCTTTGCCCACTCAAAACTTTTCTTTTTGTTAATCTGTTTCAAAAGTGGCAATTCTTCCCATAAGTCCTGCACCCCTGAGTATTCTTTTTACTCTTGTACATGACACTGATGTTAAGCGGGTAGAATTCAATGAAGCTGTCAGCGGAGGACATGTGAAGCATCTATTTCTGAACTAGAGACTCTGATGTATTTATCCTCTTGTTTAGTTGTACATCTGACCTTACACATCTCTTTCTGTCCTTGTTGTACACATTATGAAATCTTCATATTTTGGCAATTTCTAGCATTGTATAGTCTTCATTCCTCAAAACAATGATTAACTTTCTTTTTTGCCTTTTTTGACCTAATATTGACAGCAAGACATGCTAGTCTATTGCATACTGTGGCAACTCAAAGACAATGTTAAGCTTCATTTAACGAACCAAATAGATTTCAATTGTGTTTGGTATAATGGCATGTGATTTTCTAGTACCAAATTAGCAATTTAGCATGATTACTCAAGGATAAGTGTTGGAGTGATGTCTGCTGGAATTGGGGCCTTTCTAGATTTGATCAAAAATGACTTTTTTTCAAATAGTGATGATGCTGTTTTTACATCAATAATGTCCTGACTATATTTCTGATCAGCTGAATGCCACTGGTGAATTAAAGTACCAATTTAATTTACATTTATGCATTTGGCAGACGCTTTTATCCAAAGCGACTTACAGTGCTCTTAGTACAGGGACAACCTGGAGTTAAGTGCCTTGCTCAAGGACACAATTGTGGTGGCTGTGGGGCTCGAACCAGCGACCTTCTGATTAACAGTTATGTGCTTAGCCCACTACGCCACCACCTTCTCCAATTTCATTCCGAAAAAGCAAAATCTGTATATTATTCCAAACTTTTGGCCGCCAGTGTTTATGTATGTTTAAAAAAATAGCTAATGTACATGTTATGCATCAACTACCAAATTTATTCCCAAAAACAATTATCTAGATAATTCCTGCTAGGTAATTCTTACCTCTTCTTTTGTTTCCTAACAGAAGACTAAAACTCTATTTCCCCCTAAATATGAAAACCAAAACTGTTGTTTTCCATAGGATGTGATTTAGAGCTATATCCGATCACTTCTTCTTAGTGCAGAACCTTTGGGTAGACCCATGGGCCCATAGGTTTAATGGACTATGACCAGAGAGCACATAATGAGTCAGAGAAACCTCCTGTTTACCTCTGACCAAATCATTCACTGGGCCAGTCAGGTTGGATTTGGGATTACAAAAATGTGTTTTTCCTCACATTTTTCTTATGCGTTGTGTACTAAATGCATGTATAATACAGTATATGCTCATACACAATGCATGGTGTATAATGCTATCAGTGGGATTTGTGTACAGAATTTAATTTTATACCTCCAATTTTCTTTTATCTTTGTTGCAAGAGGTGATGTGCTTTTAAAGAAACATGTTAAACATGAGAATTTTCTTCCTCAATGTTAAATAGTTGTAACTATTTGTAAGACTTTGGGGGTTAGAATATTGGTGGGAAACTACTTTGAAATAAAGAAAAGTTTGAAAGGTTGAAGTTGAATGAAAGAAAGAAAGAAAGAAAGAAAGAAAGAAAGAAAGAAAGAAAGAAAGAAAGAAAGAAAGAAAGAAAGAAAGATTTCTGGTGGTTACACTGTCCATTGGACTCATTCTTCATTAATTTCCAAATATGAATTGCTGAGGCAAAACTCTCCATTGACAAGTTTAATGTCTTGAAAATGAAACCAATGAGAAAGATCTCTTTAATCCTCAGGACATTGTGCATGCAACCAAAAACACTCTCATGAGTCACTTGATATTTGAAATGGCAGAAACATGAATGTAATGAATGTTTTTGTAAAATATCCACAAAGAGCTCTATTTACTGCAACCGTAACCACCCTCTACTTTAGGGTCATGTATTCATATGGATTTAGTTTGGCAAAAAGAAGCATTGAGCAGCACCTATTTTCCAATAAAAACACTCCTTTATGTAGTTGCTGCAACATGGTCACCCATTGAAAGTGAGACTCCAAGAAACAGGACACTTTCTCTCAGGAGTCTAACAATATACCTCTAATTGTTCCTGAAGATACAAATAGATATTGTGTGCAGGTATGCAAGCAGAAGTGTTGCTACTTTGGGGCCTTGGCAGGTACAACATTTATAGCCAAAAACATCAGTTGAGAGAAGAACATGAGACCATATCCGTCTCAAACAGCTACGTTATGTTGTGTCAGGAGATTGCTCTTTACAGCACAGAGTATTCACCACAAAATCAGCAGGCCGTCTGAGGAGGCGTGATTCGGACCATGACTTCAGCGCCGTTGATTGTAGAAACTCCCATCGTGGTGATTTAAGGATGTTTATTTTCCTACACAATGAGAGGCTGTGAAAGAGGCAGCAGCCATCTGGAGTGGCTCTCGGATGGGTATTAATTCATTCTGCCCTGTTAACAAAATGTTATAGCTTTTACTCATGCATCAGAGGCCTGAGAAAATGCCCAGCCATGCATGTTGCAGAGTTCCACCTGAGAGGCAAATTAATCTGCCAAGAAGGCTTATGCTGAGGTGAATAAAGAATGTGTCTCTCTTTTAAACACCTTGTACTTAAAACTTACTTGTTTGTTGTAATTCTTCAAGTATTTCAATCAGTCTTGAACAAAATGACAAAGCTAGAATGCTTCCAATTTAAGCATAAGCTTGAATATTATGGGAGCATACATCAAATTAGTGTTCTGATTCGTTGTGTTGTTCGCTTGCAATGCAGATATAGAGGTGGCAATTTAATTGTTAAAATGTCTGGATTGTGGTTGCGGACCACCCTGCTGAAAAGACCACCATGAATTTCTATGCTGGTCCAGGCTAGAGTAGTCTGACTGGTAGTCTGACTGGTAGAACAGCATTAGCCATGCTTTTCACCAGCAGGGTGATGTTTTGTTGATGGTGAAGCTAGTTAAGAAGCCTGGTGGAGACCCCAGCATTCAAAACACAACACCTGCTGGTCTTTTCTGTGAAATTCGAACCAATATCCCAGCTGCCCAAGCTAGAAGTGTTGTTGAATGTATGGGCACGTGTGAGCTCGAGTTTCCAAGTTAAACGTTTACAGAGTGGTGCAGAAAGCGAGTTGTAGTTTAGTTATAAATGATGTAGTACAGTCAACAGACATGCTTATTAACTCTACCCCCTAAACCAAACCCCAACTCTAACCTAATCATCACTGGAGTAAAAAAATTCATTTTAGAGGGAAGATGCACCTCCAAATCACACTCATCATTGATTAGGTAAATGTTGTTACTTCCTAGTTTCCACGGGACCAGAACCCATGTCTCTGAGGCTGCTTGCCCAATGCACACTGCTACTGCACTGCACTACAACAACATGACCACATGGGAAATCAACAGTTCCCAACTGAATTTTCTGGTACCCTGAAATCAACCTCATACAGGAGGATTAACAATAATTGGCATCTCCCATCAGACATTTTTGCGTCAATTCAAATGTGATAACCTTTCCCTCTGGTGGACCAATTCACGTTCGTCTCAGGTTTTTTAATAGTGATTCTTGTGCTTCTTAATGAAAGCAATGGCTCAAATGTGAGTGTTGCCAATATCTGGTCCCCCTAATTAGTGCAAATAATAAAAAATATTTGCGGTTAGAAAAATCGGGCTGTGCACGTTCAGTGCTCGAGCACTCTGCTGATGACAAAATTTGTGTCAAGCATCCTGTACTAAGTGTACTTTGGGCTTGACATGTTGTTTGTTGTCCACACGCCGTGACTCTGTTTTCAGGCATATTACATGCATTGTGAAGTCAAAGTGCTACAGTTTCACCCATTCACGCAATTTCAAACATTTGAACTAAAGTTATTATTAGGGCTTTCGATTTAATGCGTTAATTCAGTGCGATTAATTTAACAAAAAATAACGCGTTAAACAATTAACGCAATTAATCGCAAGGCCCGCAATGATATGGAAGATTCCTGAGAAATGCAAGCTTGTAGTACCACCTGTTTAGTCCAGAGGGCAGTAAGTGAAACTTCAGCTGTGTGGCAATGCGCAGTTTATATAGTGAAGAAAAACACCCTTGAGCAGCAGAACAACACAAACATGCGTTACGTTCTTGCGTTCAAAACACTTCATGGAGCGCAAATCCGAACTAAGGGATCTCAAGATGTGTTCTAAGTATTAAACTATATTTAACTTGACACAGTGAACTAAAACGTTTATATTTTTGAGGCAGCACACCTGAGACGCTACACAAGCTTGTTTGACGCAGGTGTAAATTCACGGTCCTTAAACAAGCCCTCATAATAAATCTCCAACTGATTGACAAATTCACTTGTGAAATGGATTGATGTGGAAGTATGCCAATGATTGGCTTATGTTCAATAATATGGTAGTAAACAATACATTGTATTCTAAAGCTGCTTTTTGTATTGTCTTATTAATGATTATCTATTCTGCCCCAAAAATTTAATGCATTTTAATTATCTGAATATTTTTATTATTATATATATATATATATATATATATATATATATATATATATATATATATATATATTTAAAGATAACTATGTATCATTATTTCATCATTATATATCCAATTATATTTATATGAGGGGCTTTCTCAGCAAATATTTGTATATGCAATTAAATGCGATTAATTACGATTAATTAATCAGGACACCATGTAATTAATTAGATTAAAAATTGTAATCGATTGACAGCCCTAGTTATTATACAAATCTAAAAACGTGAAACGGTATCACAGACATAGAGATGACTGTGTTTCACCAGATTTGTAATGAGGAACATTATAAACTGTGAAATACATTCTGACACTGCTGTGCACTATCAACGTTCTGTCAATATTAAAGCTCCAGGGGAAGTTGAAGTAAACACAACAGAAATAAATACTATTGTAAAAACGAATCCTTAAAATAATAGTAATTCTGTATCATATTATTATAATAAGCTGAACAATAATACATTCTAAATATCAATTTCATTTGGCTTTAGTACAATGACGAAATAAAAGCCATTTATTTAATTTTGCATTTGTCAAATTATTTAATTTAACAACACATTGTCTTTATAAAATCATGCTTACTATTTTTCTCACACAGTTTACATGGTTCCCCTTCTGTCACTCAGGTACACTAGGCCAAGGCACTAAAAGATCTGCACATGGGTTGTCCTGATCCCGATGTACTGCAGGAGCTGCACTCTGTGACCGACCTCACCCTCCGGGTTATGAAGGTCACAGCGTGAGCACTCGGGCAGGCTATGTCCACCTTGGTGTTCCAGGAGCGCCACCTGTGGCTGAATCTGATCGATATGAGGGACACTGACAAAGCATGCTTTCCCAATGCTCCCCTCTCCCAGACACGATCGTCCCTTTAGTGCCACCCGCCTGGAGCTTGGACGGCCAGGACCATCCGACTCGGCTGATTCAGTTCACCAGGCGCCCGCCCCAGTTCAGCGGTAGAGCCTGTCCCTCCAGTCGAGGTGGGGGAAGGGTTCTACAGCCCTTACTTCATCGTACCAATCGATTGCAGCCAATCTTGGACCTGTGAGTTCTGAACGGGGCCTTACACAGACTCCCGTTCAAGATGCTAACACAGAAACACATTTTGATGTGTGTCCGGCATCAAGATTGGTTCGCGGTAGTAAACCTGAAGGATGCATACTTTCACGTCTCGGATTTACCTCGACACAGATCCTTCCTACAGTTTGCTTTCAACAGCTGGGCGTATCAGTACAAGGTCATCCTCTTCGGCCTGTCCCTATCCCCTCACGTCTTCACGAAAGTCGCAGAGGCAGTTCTTGCTCCATTAAGTGAAGTGTAAATCCGCATACTCAACTACCTCAATGACTGGCTAATTCTAGCACACTCTCAAGAGTTGTTGTGCATGCACAGGGACCTGGTGCTCAGGCACCTCAGTCTAGTGCTTCAGGTTTACTGGGAAAAGAGCAAGCTCACCACGGTTCAGAACATCTCTTTTCTTGGCATGGAGTTAGACTCGGTCTCAATGATAGCATGCCTCACAAGCGAGCATGCGCAGTCAGTGCTGATCTGTCTGAAGTCATTCAGGTGGAGGACAGCGGTTCCACTGAAAAACTTTCAGAGGCTCCTGGGGCACATGGCTTCCTCAGCAGCAGTCACGCTGCTCGGGTTGATGCATATGAGGCCGCTTCAGCAATGGCTTCAGACTCGAGTCCCAAGATGAGCATGGGGCCGTGGTACACATAGCGTAGCTATCACACTGCTATGCCGCCACTTATTCAGCCCTTGGACAGACCTCATGTTTTTGCGGGCAGCATTTCCCCTACAGCCGGTGTCCAGATGTGTCGTGGTCACCACAGATGCCTCCAAGTTGGGGTGGGGAACCGTGTGCAATAGGCACGCAGCCGCTTGTTCCTGGACAGGACCGCGACTGGGTTTGCCTAGTGTCGCTGGCTGTACTGCTCGCCCTGCAGAGGCTATTGCTGTTGATCCACGGCAAAAATGTGTTTGTCCGGTCAGACAACACAGCGACAGTAGCATACATAAATCGCCATGGCGGCGTACGCTCTCCTCGCATGTCGTAACTCTTTTGTAGTCAGTGGTGGCTGAGGTCGCTGGGGCCACTCACATCCCAGGCAGCCTCAATGCTACAGTGGACGCACTGTCACGGCAGGCGACGTTCAGTGGAAGGTGGAGACTCCACCTCCAGGTGGTCCAGCTGATTTGGAGTCAATTCGGCAAAGCACAGGTAGATCTGTTCGCTTCCACTCTGGTATTCCCTAATGGGAGCCACCTCAGGACAGACGCGCTGGCACACAGCTGGCCCCAGGGGCTGTGCAAATATACGTTCCCACCAGTGAGACTACTGGGAGGACGAGGAACGAGTCACCCTGATGGCCCCATATTGGCACACCCAGACTTGGTTCTCGGACCTCACGCTCCTCGCGACACCACCTCCCTGGCAGATTCCTCTGAGGAAGGACCACCTTTATCAGGGATGGGGCACAATCTGGAACCTGTGCCCACACCTCTGGAACCTCCACGTCTGGCCCTTGGACAGGATGCGTAAGAACTAAGTGGCCTACCACCAGCAGTGGTAGACACGTTCACTCAGGCCAGAGCTCCCTCTGTGAGGCAGCTTTATGCCCTGAAGTGGCACTTGTTCGCGAAGTGGTGTTCTTCCCGAGACGAAGATCCCCAGGGATGCGCAGTCGGGTCAGTGTTTTGCTTTCTGCAGGAGAGGCTGGAGGGGCGGCTGTTCCCCTCCACATTGAAGGTACAATATATGCAGCCCACCACGATACAGTGGACGATAAGTCCCTAGGGAAGCATCTGGAAGCACACTTCCTCAGAGGCACCCAGAGGCTGAACCACCGGTGATTCAACGAAAAGGGCTAAGTAGTTGATCGGCTTGTGATGCATGAAAGGTTTGCACACGCAGAGCGATTCTCATCACACTTTAATAGTGTTTTGTCTCCCATTCAGCTCATGAAATCATGCTGCGTGATCCGAGAAAGGATTACATCAAGATGTAGATTGGAATGCAGGTGTGAAAAATGTATAAAAATATTATATAAATAAAATACACTGCTCCTCTCTCAATGTTGCTTGTATGCTATTAATTATCCCTCTGTGTGATTCTGAAACATGTATGACATAATATAAGAAATATTTCATTTTGTGATCAGTAATCAAATAAGCAGATTTGTGACTAACTGCGTTAACTCCTTTTGTACAAATGGACAGGTTTTCTTTCATTAAAGCACTTTCAGAAGAATCTCTGTGAAAATTCACATGCAGAATCATGATTATATCATAATCATCAGGTTTTGCACACATTTTTCACTCAAACTGTTATGCTGATAATATCATTTGTAATGGGGGGCACAGCCATTGACCAGGAAAATAAAAAATGGCACTCCATATCAAAAAGATTGCAATCCCCTGGGCTATAGAGTTAAGCGTTCGTGATACACCCATTTTAACGTATTTGGAAATTTGTTCAAACTGGACCATTACGTACTGTACGTAAGCTGTAAAAGTGCCATTTTAGAAGAATATGCTGGGTTGCTAGCCCTTTCAATGAGCAAAATAACTTACAATATTCCTATACATGCAGCCAAATTTTATGTTATTCCACTGTGATGGGAGATTCATTTTCCATTGCAAAATATCCTAATTTGTGTGTCTGGTCTTCCATTTTGGATGGGCTTTTTGGAGGATTATATCTTTAGTTGTTTATCTTGGTATGCTTTAGAATATCGGGAGTATTCTTAAGTCTTTCTAAACCTGAAAAATGAAGATGATATTTAAAGATGGGTAATGTTCTCTAGGTCTTTTTATCTGGCTGAAAAAGTACTCTAATACAAATATGTATACTGCCTTACAGTCTCTAACTAATATGTCAATAATTTAATACACGGCAAAAACAAATGATCGTTAGTACACCTTTCAGAGTCCTTCAGTAGGATGATGTTTACCACATGGTCCTCTACCCTGCTATGAGGTGCCAGCTGCCTCACACATGGGCCAAGAGCTGTTTGACAATGTAAGTCACTATAGAGCTGGAGAATTATGCCATCATCGTCCTCATCATTTTCATGACAAATTCATTATCATCCAAACACCTCATTATGCTATATTTGGGCTCAGCCATAATACACAGGGAGTCATAAATAATAGTGATTATTATAATGAGAGCAGTAATTGCAGGTGCAGTTTCTGCCATGTCTTTAGCAAAGCTCTGTGTTCAATGCTGACCCATGATGAGTCTAAAAAGAAACGTGAAATAACAAAAGTTTTTGGAGGCTCACCTCTCATATAGTCAGTTGGCTGTGAAAGGCATAAAATTGCCCATTGCTTGTCGACGGAAACCAGCATGATGCTAAGCAAGTGGTGGTTAATGTGCTACAAGGGGATTTCGTCTTGAAGTTGAGATCTAGAATTATTACCCAGCGTAAAAACATAAAAATGTCAGCATCGAAGAAAGCACTAGAATGGGGTGACAAGGTGACCTGGGTGACTGGTTAATCAGCGCTGTCAGAGAAGATTGCAGATCCTAGTAAAAGTGATGTATGAAGCTTTATTTATAAAAGCAATGCGGAACATTTGAAAAATCCTGGAACGTAGGGAAGTCTTGACACAGTCTCGTAGCTCCCAGAAGAACACATTCATACTGAATTATCAATGACTGCTCAAATTGCAAACATGACCCAACTCATTTAGGATGTGAAACTAGATGTGGCCCATGATGTGAGGGAGCCATGTGGTGCATGGTATACACACAACTCTGTGGAAAATCATGTGGCAGGCATACAGTGTTTGGACCAGAGGACTGGGTTTGAATGAACATATGGGAGCTATTTGTTGGGTTAATGATGCATTAGTATGAAAATGTGATTGATGGCAAAGTCATAATTATATGATATAGTAGTAACTACAGTGTTTCAAACACCCAGGGACTTTGGGAAGTATACGTGGCACATAGCAAAACATTTACAAAGCAATTTATCAAGGGAAAGAACGGAGGGCATTGCCTGGCAGACCAGGCTTATTTTTCAGTAAACTAATGAAGCCTGAATAATTAGATGTGTAATCACTTGATAGAAGAAGCCTGAATCGTAGTATAATTTACACTGCCTTCCACATATCAACCTTGATATAGGGCTGCGCAATGCAACATGATTGCATGGAAAATCGATGTGTTGCTACAATATGATCTGACAAGCAGCATGTCTCATTATATGTTTTTGCATCAATTCTACCTTTTTCTGTGATGCTACTTCTAGCATGTTGTGTGAGCAGCCTTAGAGACACGAGTTCTGGTCTAAATAATCTTTCTACCTCTATGCTCATTCTACAAAGGAAGTACCATGGCCCCTATTTAAAAATGCATTGATGTGGAATGATCATACTTTATTTGAAGCCCAATTTTGTCATACAATCTGTTTGCATCATATTATTTGTTACAGGAAGCCTGTGATTGTATGATGGCATATTCTTTGCTGACATGTTTGCTATAATTCAACCATATGATTTTAACAGTTTTTAACAATCTTATGTTTTCTGGGAATAAGGACATTGATTTTTGGCTCTCAAGTGCTATCGTTTGGTGGTGATTAATTGACTCCTTTTCAGTGTCCAAAACCTTAGTGGTCAGGTAGGTGCTAAAATAGGGTGAGCCCTTTAAGAGAGCCACCTGCAGAAGATCTGACAGAAATATACCTGTCCCAGTTATTGTCCTTGCCCTCAGTATATTTAGCTGTTCTCAAATAGGTTAAAAGAACCATTTTCAACATAACTTACAGTATGTGCATGAGAATGCAAGGGTACACCATGTGGAGCTTCGGAGGTAAACTAATGGAGACACACCATTTCAGTTTCCCTAAATTCATCATCTAATAGCCTATTGAAGCTTGGCAGGTTGCATATGGAAATGAAATTTCTGACATCAGAAAACCTGCGATTTCTTTACAGTCTGGTCTTCATAAAATGCTATTACAATTTTTAGTGCAGCACACTATTTATAAATATTTATTTAACTTCTCATGTGCCAACAAATCGTGCAAGCACCTCAATGCTCTAAAATGAGCTCCACTGTTTCTCTTTTTCTTGAAGTCAAAATCAAACCCATTTTACTTCCGTAACGTGACGTATATCTAATTTAAAAGGGTGGTATTTTATCCTTCAGGAACTGATTGGATCATGAAAAGTCAACATTCCACACCAGAATGGAATCAGATTCGTAGCAAGTTTGTAGTCGATTGTGGAGGACTATTCCACTCCTGAAACACTGTCAGCACCCTCTTTAGAGGATGCTTTTTGACCAGGATGTGGAAAGGTTGAAGCTGAAGGTCACCCCAGAGAGCATCTTGATATATCCCAATGTTATTGCTTATTTTGCAAACCTATTTTTATTTACAATTATTGCTGTGACCTTTACTGATTTAGTGTTAATTTGAATTAAATTATTGCATTGACTATTGGCAACATTTATTGCCTTGGCAAAGCCACGACACTTACAAAATTACTATTTGGCTGTTGGTTAACATTAACTGGAAGCCTGCATGGCATATGTGACATCAGCCAAAAAGGAAAGTTGTTTCAGAGGTGGAGCAAAGTACTATTGTGATGAAACATATTTTTCTTTGAAATAAGGTGTACAAATAAGTTGTGCACAATAAGACCAAGAACTTGTAAAATAAGGTCAATTTTGAATTTATGTTGACCCTAAACCCAGTGCGAACTTCATATATAATTTCTCCACTAAAACACTATCCATCTACTATTAAGACCTTGCTTTCCAAATTTTTCTTTATTTCAATGTCAAAATACTTACTCCTATCCCACTTTATTGTGGATAGACAAATATAAGTAAGCCATTCATAGGTTTCCTCTTTTATCGGTGTAAGGTTGTAAATGGCTTAAGAATAATCTGATCAACACAGGTAGAATTTTGCCCATTAAAGCGATTTTGCGTGGCATATATACACCTTTACTAGTGTTCTCACTGGCTTATCCAATGGGTGCATGTGTTGCATGTACGTCTCTTCACATTTTGATGTCAAAAGCAGAGAATAAAGTGATTATTTCAAATCTCTTATTTTGTTGCCGTGTCAGATTTTTTTAAATGAGATCAGCATATTGGTGTGCATGTAAACATGCTCATTGACTTACAGAGTGGCATAAATTTGGGGCGGGATTATCTGTTTGTTCAACCAATGGAATATGAGTAAAGTGTTTGGGAAACCTTTTTGAAAACAGTCATTATATTTGCAATTCCGTTTAGATGCAAGTGGTGCAGAAATTACACACTTGACTATGAACTTTTCTGTTTTATTTTCTGTTTCATTGGTATGACTGCACTTTAGCATTTTGTCTGAATAACTCTTGTAACTGTTCTCAACCTGGGATTGTGGTATTTAAGTCAACATGATCACACAGGAAGTCGGCATGTTGTTTCTGAGATTTCCAGTACCTTATGATCGAGAAACAAGTATGTACTCGTGTGCGCATAATCAATGAGCCCAATTAAGAGGTTGCATTTTTGCCTCTAACATTACATGTTACTCCACTGCTGGTCAGGTTTAGGCTTGGGGGGTACAGTTTATAAAATATTACGGCTGTGAATTGATTAAAAATGTGTTAATAATTAATCAAACTGTTTTCTGTGATTAATCGTGATTAATCATGGTACATTAAAACAAATATTAAAATATTAATAAAAAAAATTATATGTACATGTTAAAATGTACAGAATTGTACAGATATTAATCTTTGATAAAAGTATGTTTGCATGCCATAAAATCAGTGGACATGCTGTATTCTGCTGATTTTCCAGTAGACTTTTTTAATGATAGAATCAAATGGGCAGATTCAATTTATATCAGTCTTTATTGGCAAGATAAACGTAAGTGTACATTTACAATGCATTATAAGACACTAGACATACAGGCATAAAACAAATGAAATGCTTGAGTTAAATATGCTTAAGTTTAAAATCTCAAAACGAATATTTTCTCTGGCTGTCTCTATTGCACATGCTGGGTCTCTCTTGCGCGGTTTTGTTTTAGACATTGGTTCATCTCTCCTACACCTGGCTCTACGCACTCACCAAGTCTCCATTCTCTTTACAGTAAATACGCTCCGGTGCATCGCTCGTAATGAATAAGTGTGCACTGCTCCACACAATCAGTTTTTGGGTTAGAATGTGCAGTAAAGTCACACATGTATCTCCTGGAAATTTAAATATGCAATTTTTCACATGAAGTGAAAAAAATGGATACTGCATTAATTGCATTAAATATCCCAGCCCTATAAAATATGCATTCCGCTTCGCTATATTACATCTAAAGAAAAAAACTTGCTTCACAACTCACTTTTGGCGCCCTCCTGTGGCCTTTACATCTGGAAAATGGAGCTCACACGTGCCCATATGCTCAACAACACTTATCGCTTTCAACCTACTGTTGCAGGTTTCACTGTGAGATCAGCCTGTTTAATTTGCTCGAAGTCTTGAGGGTAATTCCTCAAAGGATTTATATTAGTGGAATGACAGAGGTCTAATATTGTAAGGATATCAACTATCCACACAATGTCTTTTTGCAGTAAATGTACCCAGATGAGACTTCCTGCTCCTGTATGACAAAAAAATAATGTACTATAACTAAATGGTAAAACGAGAGTGAAGAATCACTTAATAGGCCTAAGTACAGCTTTGTTTCTTTGACATGATTGGTACCACTACTTTATATGCCAGTACAAATTAAATTAAAATTTTTATGTCGAAGCCACTGACAAGGTAATCCGTATGTCTGGCTAGCACAAGGGGGAAATGTGATCTGTCTTGGCGTGGTGCTTATTTAGATAAGACATGTGGAGTTGGTTATAGAGAGTCTGTGACGGCTGCAGAAATGCTCCTATCTACAGTCAAACAGTGATACCATGACTTTTCAGATCTACAGTTGCCATCTAAAGAACAACAGCTACCTAATCAAAGAAACAGATGTTACAAAAGCAACTATCTAATTAAATCTAAAGGGTCTACAAAAAGCCTAACACAAATCACAATGGGAACAGAATATCCCATCAGTTAATTGCTCTCCAACCACAACTATACCAATCAACAAAACATTACGCATTATATTAGTCACTGCACTCATCCATTCAATCAAGCTTACCAAACAGCATTAGCTGCGATTTAAAAAAAGAACCGCTAGACATAACAGATCAAACTAGAAACATAAGACATTTTTCTTATCCTATGATTAAACTCAGGCTTGTAACAGTACTACACACACATTTAATGGGACAGTGCCATGTACCACAATCACCATAGATTTTCCAGTGCATGAAGGCCACATCTGTGACCAATGTCCAGGAATCAAAATGATCAAGATCAAGAGGGTGCTGTGACTATTAACTGGAAGACACAAAAGGCTTGGTGTACATAAAGTACAATACATTTACTGATGCTGTTTCTGTTCTATGATCAATTCTATGAGAATGTAATTGTGATTTTGTCATTTACAGACATGCTGAATGTTCTCTCAGGACTGTGCTCCTTTTATTGTCTGTTGCAGAGCATTTGTGGCTGTGGTGTTTGTGGTTTTCAATCTGCTCTAATTGGTTCTGTTGCTGTAATCTCATGTTGCTCATGTTTTTTCATAGGGTCTGCAAAAAACAGCAACTGCTTTTGTAATTACTGTATATTTTACAGCTTTATAACCATATATTCTTGTAAAAAAAGGTTATATTACATAACAGTACCCAACAGTATTTATATACTATGACAGTTAAAGAAATAGTTCAACCAAAAATGTTATTTTGTCATCCTCATGTCGGTCCAATGCTGTATGACTTTATTTCTTCCATGGAAAGGAAAGTCCAAAATGTCAAGCACCAATATGACAATGAAAGCACCATAAAAGTATTTTTTACTGTTCTGCACACAATGCTATCGTATATGGCTTCAAGAGAATTGAAATATAGCACACATGTTATATGAACCACTTTTATGATACTTTTAATGTGTTTTTTTTTTTTTTTAACAATTTTGAACTTGACAGCCTCAGTCCTCATTCACACATTCTTTATATGAAAAATAGTGGTCAAGATAATGTTCAAAAATTCATCTTTTGTGTCTCCAAAGAATCCAAGAAAATTATGCTCCGAGTGTATAAGCATGCTTCTTTTAAGTGAAAAAGAGCAGAACTTCCAAAATCAATTGGAAATTAACCTCTGCCTATGTGGAAAGTTTTACATTTGCAGTGTTGTGCAACATCGAACCGAACAGCTCGACCTGAACGTGTCCGATCTTTTTGTGTATTCCTCTGTGGATGAGAGGCTGCGTGTAGCAAGTGTCAACAAATTTGGTAGCAAAGTTATCACTGAGGGAAAGGAATTTATGGTGTGTGTTGCCATATTGCATGCCTGGGCTACTAGAGAGGAATGTGCTGTCTGCTTTAAGGTGTCATAGGGGGATGCTCTTTATGATTGGAAAAGCTTAAACTAAAACACCACTGTGTGTGTGAACATCTGTGCTCGGGTCTAAATGGGAGCATTTCTCCATATCTAATTTAATATATATATATATATATATATATATATATATATATATATATATATATATATATATATATATATATATATATATATATATTAATATATAGCCTATATTCTCATAAACATATTTTTATTCTCAGTTCAGTTAGAGGTACCAAAAAGCACATACTGTAAATGTGGCATAAAAGTAATCCATATGACTCCAGTTGTTTAATCCATATTTTCTGAAGTGATATGATAAGTGTGGGGGAGAAACAGATCAATATTTAAGTTACTATAAATCTCCACTTTCACTTACTTCTTTTGTTTTTGGTGATTTGCATTCTTTGTGCATATCGCCACCTACTGGGCAGAAAGGAGAATTTATAGTCAGAAAGGACTTATATATTGATCTGTTTCTCACCCACACCTATCATATTGCTTCATAAAACATGGATTGAACCACTGGAGCCATGTGGATTACTTTTATGCTGCTTTTATCTGCGTTTTGAAGCTTCAAAGTTCTGGCCACCATTCACTTGCATTGTCTGGACCTACAATGCTGAGATTTTCTTCTAAAAAGATTTGTTTGTGTTCAGCAGAAGAAAGAAAGTGTACACAATTGGGATGGCATGAGGGCGAGTAAATGATGAGAGAATTTTTATTTTGGGGTGAACTATACCTTTAAGGCTAGTGTATTAAATGTAGGAAATCTAGATGCAAATCATAATTACATTTATGACAAATGAGGGATGCCTGAAGTATTTTGAATATATTTCAGTTTGTAAACACTACAATTGTATACAATTTACTATTAATATTTCTAATATAATTTGCCTGAATTTCTAAAGTGAAAATGCATTGGCAACAGCTCGAGGCAACAATTAAGCATAATTTGACCAAAATTAAAAGGCAACATTAATGGGCAGTAGACCCTCTGTACAGATTTATTAGTGTTTAAATGTCTATTTTCATCACTAAAAGAGTTCGATAGTTATATTTTAACAATTTGACTTAACACAGACCATTAAACGTTCAGATAAAAAGCGGACCATTTGCGTTTTAGCTCTAAACCAGACAGTCCCAATTAATTACCGGTGCTGAGCTGAGTTTAACCAACGCACCGATAAAAATGCTTTCCATAAAATAACTCTAAAAAGCCTCCCTGAGTTGCGCTCGGAGATGATCAAATGTCGCTAACAGCCAGACCGACGCACAGTAGCTGAACGGAGGCGCGCCCGACAGAGACTCCCTCACCTGGAGCGCGCGCGGGAACAGGCATACATCATTCCCATGCTCGCCTATGGACACGCTATATGTCAGGGAAAGCTGATATGGTCCTTGTATTCAGGTTCCGGGGTGCAATACATCTAGTGTTGGGATGATATAACAGGGAAATCAGCCGACAGTTTCGCAGTAGTGTTGAATATGAGCAGATGGGATGGAAGACACAGCGCGCGCCACTGAAATAATAGCGTCGCTGTAGTTTCAAGGGACTAACAGGATACCATTGTAAGCACTTTAATGCTATATTTGTATGTAATTGTTCTTGTTATGTCATTAATTTCACTCATTTAAGTTCACTCTTTAAATTCGCGAACTTTGTCTACTGTTCTTAATTAAATTATTCAAGTTTAAGATACATTTGAGAATGTATAAAGTTTACGTAAATATTTTATTATCTATAGCCTAATTGAAATGAAATATCTTAGGTGACACATTTAAAGTAGGTCTCATTTGTTCACAGGGGCATTATACATTTTCTCGGAGCGACTTTGGAAATACAGAAATTTGTGGCACATGGCAGTTCATTGATTTTGCTCAAGCAGCGATGAATACAATAGTCTTCAGTAAGCTTGATCACCTGCGCTTTGAGGAAAGCGAAAAAAGTGTGGAAAGGACCAGCAGGAACTATTTAGATGTGATCGACAGACACAATCCAGATTTACTGTCAAGCCACAAAGTGATGGATGACACCGACTCTCTCAAACACAGGAGAAATGGGTATGTTTGTGCTCAATTTTAGAACATTTAAATGTGCATGTAACTGAGACTGAATGTGATCTACAGTACTGCATCTAGACTAAATAATTTTCAATGCAATTAGCAATCAGTAAATGTAGACCATTTAAATTGACGCTGCCTTCACTTTCATATCAATTTACTTCGTATTGTTTATGCATTAAGGTATTACGGTAGGTTATTTGTAAACAAATCTTGGCATACTTGACATGTGGGCAATAAAAAAGTATGTGTGTAACAAGATAGGGATGTTACCCATAGCACTTGGTCCACAGTGACATCTGCTGATTGGTGCAGGATATCTACAAAATCTTCTGATTGGAAAATATGAGTGGGCTATACTCAAAAAAAAGAAAAGAAAAGAAAGAAAGAAAGAAAGAAAAAATGTGCTTCTTGTTCAAATGACTGAATTAAAATAAATAAAGTAACACAATTCTAGAACATTTTGTCACAACTTGATTTCATTGCGTTCTATCCATTTACATTTGTAAAATGAAAGATTACTTAATCCATTTGAGTTAGGACTACATGAATACATTTTGTGGTGTTAATGTAGCATTGATAAAACTGGGCAGGGGATTTCTATTTCTCAGTATGCTTTTCATAGGACTGGCCAGGGAGAAATATTGAAATTAAGTTTTATTTTAATCATTTTGAGCTAGATAGAATAGGAGAAGATTTGTTAATGCTTAATGTTCTGTAATATATTGTTATTCAAAAGAGTGTCCGTTGTGCTGGAGTTTACCATTGGGGGTTGGGGGTTACCATTGTGGTGACAAATGGTGCTTTCAAGTGATACTTGATTCAAGTGCAGCTGTAGCTCCATTAGCAGTTGCAATTAAATTGACAGTACAGCAGTTTAACTGTCCTTACACATGTTCATCTGGCATAGAATTAATAAAATAAATTAAGTTGGACCAACATGAGAAAATCACTTATATATACTTTAGTAAATTGAGTTTGACGAACCAAATAAAGTTGAGTTAAAACTGCTATTGTACATACATTTTTACCTAATCCAACTAAATTATGTTGACAAACTGGCCCAATCTGAATGAAAGACAAAAAAAAATTCTAAAAATATTATACATTTCAATTAAGTATGGGTAATGATTTATATTGTGAGTAGATTGTTACTATTTTCCTTCAGATGGTTCATTACTATGAGCATGCAAAACATTTGTTCCTGAAAACATTTGTTTACAGTATCGTGGGTCTCTGCCAAATTTGTGTTTATCTATTTCCAATGACATGCACAATGTTTGGATTACAGAGTGACCATGTAATAATTTGTGTTAGAACAGCGTGATGAGTGGTATGGAAGAATGGCAGAACTGAAGGATTAAAAAGCTACTTTATCTCCCGTTAAATGTAGTTTTATTCTGCTAGGTTTGCATGAAAGATTACAGAGCAACATCATTATAAAATAAGGAAAGTAATTGTTGGAAAAGTAAATATTTGTGTAAAAGTAATCATTCGTTAGGTTAAAAATAAGCTCACATATCTCTTTAAATTACTTTTTTATCTAATGATATGCGCTCCATGAATCACGCTAGGATATATTGGGACAACAGGTCTTATCTGATGGTTACAAATAACAATACCGGTTTTTAAGAACTTGGGTAGAAAGGTTACTGTATAAAACAGTCCCTTTCTGATGTTGTTTTGCATGAGCAGTGGAGGGAAGGTGCGGCACAAACGTCAAGCCCTTCAGGATATGGCTCGACCCCTGAAGCAATGGCTCTATAAGCACAGGGACAACCCTTACCCCACCAAGACTGAGAAGATACTGCTTGCTCTGGGCTCCCACATGACCCTGGTTCAGGTGAGGTCAAATGGTGTGTCCTGCTGGCTGTAACATATTTGATCAGGTTTAGTCACATCAGACTAGAACAGATCTGACTCGGGTTGGGTTGACTGGTGTAAAATATAGAGATCTTCTTCTTTATTGTTGCTATGCTCGTATGTTTTGGGTCAGTGTCATGTTGCATGAACCATGTTCTTTCAAACTCTAGATCGCAGACAGATTTCCTGATATTCTGCTGTAGTATTTCCAGAACTTGTAATTCCTTGGTCCTTGAATGATTGTAAACTGTCCAGGCCCAGAGGCATCAAAGCAGACTTGATATCATCATATTCCCTCCACCATGCTTCACAGCTGGGATGAGGTTTTGGTGTTGGCATGCAGTGTTAAGTCTTTTCAATGCATATGGCAGTACGGTGCTGTAAAAAATCCAACCTTTATCTTCAATGGAGCATTGTTCTAGTAGTGCCGTGGAGTTTTCAGGTGGTATTTAACAAATGTGAGACAGGAACCTGTATTTTTTGAATGATCCTCTGTGGTAACCTCGCCAGCGGCGTACTGCAAATCTGTGCCCCCCCAAAGCACTAGATGGGGACCCTCCCACAAGCAGTAACATCATGCATGAAAATTTGTCGTGCACCTGCTGCAACACATTTTTGAGTCTGTCTCCACCATTTACAAATACTTGATTTAATGGTATAATTATCTGAATTTGCATACAGTAATGAATTATCACTGAGCTATTATGAACTTTTAATTTATGTTATTATTGATGTTACATTATATATATATATATATAGGCTATATAATGTATGTTTAGGGATTTGGACATAAATAGTGCTTTTATTCTGACTAAAATCCCCAAAGGAATACATTTGTTATTTGCAGGCAATAGCACCTACCTTATTTTATATTATTTTATCAAATGACTTCCAATATATATATATATATATGTTTGGGAAGATTACGTTTGAAATTTATTCCACTACAGATTACAGATTACATGCTGTAAAATGTCATTTGTAACGTATTCCATTAGATTATTCAAGGTCAGTAATGTACTCTAAATACTTTGGATTACTTCTTCAGCACTGGTAGATTTTTTCTCTTTTTTTGACTATAAAGACTCTACCAGTACAGTATGACAAAATACACGTTAAAAATAAATTAAATAAGTTAATCAACAATATTGAGCGGCATAAGTTTAATGAATATTATCCCGAATATGGAAGTTTACCGCACTGAAATATCAGAGAGAGAGATGACAAAAGTGTCTGTGTTCATGAAAGAGTCCATAGTGCGAGGGATCTGACCAGACATGATTTCATAGCACTGCTTCTCTATTGTGGAGCTGTACAGGTGTGTCAGGGAGAAGAGCCACTGCCAATGATTTTCTCAGAATAGAACGGGCTGTTTTCACTTGCAGTAAGGCAGAGCCGACCCAAACAGACATGGGAGAACTATTCAATAAAATGTAAAGTTTACCCTGCAAGGGCCACCTTCGGAAGTGACAAATGCGGTAGCGTGAAATGGGCCTATGAACAATGACAGCACACAGTGGGGAGAGAGTGAGGGGTGTACCCGCACACTACAGCTCAGATGAACACTGAATATTTAAATGTTGGACCAATGGGTAAATATATCATGGTGATGATATTTAATGAGGAATTGGCATCCCTGCAAAAATTCAAGAATTGAGTTCCGTTCTAAAAAAGCAAAGGCAACATGTAGATAGGTGAATTTGCGACTGGGACCCCACGCACTGTGGGGGTGTCCCGCACGCCACTGAACCTGTTTAGTGTTTCTCTTATGA
Organism: Xyrauchen texanus; assembly: GCF_025860055.1. Lineage (NCBI taxonomy): Eukaryota > Metazoa > Chordata > Actinopteri > Cypriniformes > Catostomidae > Xyrauchen > Xyrauchen texanus. Next base: position 15,063,762 of record NC_068284.1, on the reverse strand, counting down.
CTCGTGAACATAAACACTACCAGTCAAATGTGCTTCATGTGGTAACATCTATGTCAAAAACATTATTTAATGACTAACTTATTTTAAGTGGTTAGAAATAGCTCCTTAAGATAATAATTGCAGGTTTCCACTTTTTACAGTGTTGGACACACCTACTAATTTTTTTAAATATCTGTTTTCTACATTGTAATGAATATAGTGAAATATTTTGGGGTGATCTATCCCTAAATATGATTGTTTATTGCATAATTTTTAAATTGCATTAAACCATTATGCAAGAGATAGCAATCAAGATAAGCCAATTAGTGTTCCCAATTTACCATTCGTGTTTTTGTATTTCTTAGGTCTCAAACTGGTTTGCGAATGCAAGACGTAGGCTCAAGAACACAGTGCGACAGCCTGACTTAAGCTGGGCTCTACGCATAAAACTCTACAACAAATATGTCCAAGGCAACGCAGAGAGACTCAGCATTAGCAGCGATGACACAGTATCAGACGGTACAACTATGTTTGAGATTTGTCCATTCTATAGGCATACATTGGGGCTCACAAGTCCACAAAGAATCCACATGTGGAAATGCTTCTATTTTGCATTTTCTAAAAAATTAAAAACTGACTGAGAAAATAAAATAAAACTGAACTGAAAAATTAAAATTTAGTATTTGGTTTGTCCATCTTTTGCTTTAATGACAGCATGCACTTAAACTGGCACAGACTCCACACTTTTGTGCAAAACCTGATGATGTTATTCCAGCACGATTTAAAATTGTTCAAAATAATGTCTTGTGTGTGTCAGTGGAAACAAGAAAATCTGACCCTTTATTCAAAGGAGCTAACATGGTCAGTGTAAACAATTTGCTTATTTGAGTATTGACAAAGAAATAGTGCAGAATCATACATATTTCTTCTAGAGTAAACCTTTATATCGGTTTTACATATGAATCAGTGCTGATCATTGATTTTTGGAATTACAGGTTATCTGAAAGTATCTATATACCGATAGTTAGATTTTTTTTTAATACATATTATTTTTATTATTATTCCTCCTTTTTTCCGCTGTGGCTGATGGATTCTTCAGTTAAAACGGCTTGGTTCTGCGGTATAATAACAATCACTGGCACCTCGTGGGGATTTGCTAAATCTAAATCTTTCATCATTGACAATATTCAACCATGTTTTTATCCCCGCTGCAATGCTTGTTTTGTTTATTTTAAGGCTACGTCCACATTAAACCAAATACATTTGAAAACAACATTTTTGTTTTCGAAATGCTTTCCGTCCACACTACTGTTTTCAAGTATTTTCCAAAATTATTAACTACAGCCTTGACCAACACAAAGTATGTATTGTTTGAAGGCTTAGAAGCTTTACTTTCCAATGCATGTAGACATTATCACCAAAACTGAACAAATGATTTGAAATTTGCAGACAAATCAAAAGTGTTCCGTTTGGATAATTTAAATATAAATATACAAATTGCACTGTACATATTATTGTATTCAGTAAAAACATCAAAATTATAAAATAACCATGTGTCATATGTTGTTGGAAAGCTCTCAAAGAGTAAAATACAACCAGTCAATTTGTTTTACTCACAGACAAAAATATAGCGAGTACTAGCTAAGTATATTAGTATATTCGCTTATAACTTCAATAAAAATAAACAGAACATAAAATATCACATATCATTACACAAGGTATTTGGATGCATAGATCATTCAATACTCCACACGAAGCACAATGTTACATATGGCCACCTTATTTACACCTAGAGATATATAATGTAAAATCAGAAAATACTAAATGCCCATTTCTTTGTGATTTTTCAGCAGTTTCTTAGGAAATCTTTAAAAACACCATCAGATTTTAAAGGGTTAAATCGCCTTACTGTGCATGCAAACAAATCGTCATTCCATGAACAGTCTGAAACACAATAGTCCTCATGTTCCGTCACCAGACTTCCCATTGCCTTTGAAGGAATACAATGTTAAGGTTGTACAAAGTAATATTTATCTTTAACAACGCTATCAAACTGCAGACACAACAACGCTGCTACAACATGGGCTGCCATCTTGATAACAACACATAACAACAAATACGTCATCATTTCAGATATCTCCATTTTCCCCATCCAGACTACAACGCAAAGACAGCATTTTAAAATGTATCCACTTGCGAGAGCTTTTTCGAAAAGTTAACGTCAAAATTAACGACTCAGTGTGGTCGGAAGGCCAAAACGTAGAGAAAAAGATGCGTTTTCAAACAAAAACATATTAGTGTGGATGTGTCTTAAGTGTTTTAAACTGAACCGGGGGCGTGCAAAGAAAAATGCAACAACGTATATGGAAACGTACCCCATTAGCACATACATTGTGTCTACAACTTCATATCTTGTGAATAATTAACCTTATTCCTCATTAAACTTCACCTGGTGATATATATATATATATATATATATATATATATATATATATATATATATATATATATACAAAACATTTAAAATGGTGAATATTTAGGCTATAAAAGTCTAATTTAGTTAATACTAAAATATAGAGCATTGTAACGGAGCCAAGTTTCTGTCATTTTAAAATTCTATAAATCGATTTAAAAAATATCGCCCAATTAACTGGTTATCAGCCTTTTCAACCACCTTAGTTGTAGGTATCAGCTAAATCCATTATTGGCCAACCTCTAATTTCCTCTTAATTTTTTTATCATAATGTTTCTTTGTTTTAAATTTTTAAAAATCCTAAAACTTTCTATTTATTTCATTTTTTTTTATGTGGACTCCGACTTTTGGTCCCCAAGTATGTTTTAATCTAATGTGTATGGTAATGTGGATAAAGAACCTTTTCATGTTATATGTCTTTGCTCTGCAGATGAAGAGAACACTTTACAGATGCAGACCAGTGAATCAAACTTTAATAGACCCCCGCACAAGAGTGTCATTCAGGACAGTAGGGGCAAAGGGGTGGGACGAAGTACAGTTTGTAATGATTACGTCTCTCCACCGAAATACAAGAACAGCTTGCTGAACCGTTATTTAAATGATTCCCTTCGGCACGTAATGGCCTCTGAAAAAGTTCTGGACTCTCGGAAGAGGAACCATTCTGGATCGTTTAGCTCCAACGAGTATGAGGAAGATCTTCTCTCGCCCTCATCATCAGAAGCCGAGGCAAACATCACATACCATACAGGTAAGAGCTGCCACAAACCTTCACGCTTCTGTAGCTTACTATAAAAGAAATAGGTCATCCAAAAGCAAAAATTATGTCACCATTTACTCATGACATGATTTCCAGCTCGCACCGCACAATGGGTCAATGAACTATAACTATTAGCAGCAGTTACGTAAATGTAAAATTTAGTGAAATGAAGCTTATTTTTTACAATTCTTACAATTCTATATATAGTAATATAATTATTTATGTATTATAAATATTATATATCTAATGTATAATTCTTACAATACTTATTCATATACACAATATATTCAGCTTTAAAACAACTTAAGCATACTTGTATATAAACTGCCGTTCAAAAGTAATGAGGCTGAAAATTCAGCTTGGCATCACAGGAGTAAATTACATTTTAAAATACAATACTTTATCCAGCTCCAATCCTTGCCTAATCTGTTAGTTATCTGATAACATCCCTTATCTCCTAATTTAATGAGTAATACTCAACTATAAGGTTTTAATTTACAAGTTATTTTTATTTAGATGTACTGATAATATACAGAATAAGATAATATTATTCTTTAAACGTCTCACCTTTTAAAAGTGCGTCGCAAACGGTTTGTTCTGATGCATCTCTACGGTGTTTGCTGCTACTGCCGGGAACTATTGAGAGGCTCCACGAGCCGCCATTGCTGTAAAAAAAAACGTTCCATTGGAGTCAATGGAGTTGTCGCAACTCTCTCTCTATATGGCTCTGGGTTTAACCTAATGTAGTCAAGTTGATTCAGTCATGCTTGATGACCAAGTTTACATGCACTTTAAGAAAGTGGTTTATTCCAGGGTTTTTGTTGAAAGCGGCATTCTGAAACGTCATGTAAACGAGAACGCCGCTTTCCTTATGCTGTTTAAAGAATTAAGAGAGTTTCTCCCAGAGAAAGCGGCTTATGTGGCCATGTGCGTGGAATAGACCAAATAACAAACGTCATTGGATGGAGACCAACAACAAGTCAACAAAACTTATCTGAAAGTACAGTGGGAAAAGCAAACTATAAACTATACCCATTTATAAACTAAATATCGACGGTCCCTCACATTCGTATATATACGCTGGTATATTGAGGGAATCCCAGAGTTTGATGTAAGAGGGAAACCCCACTATTGAATTGAAGCGCTGTTCTGCTGCAGGTATTACCAGCTCAGGTGTGCATTATTTTTAAACAATTCAATGGTCCGTCGTCAATTATTCCTTAAATAATGTTCCTAATAAAGTGCTCAGTGAGGGTACAATTTCATGATATAATATTATTTGATAGAATGTAGAATCTTTCTATTTTTTTTTAAGTTCAAATTGAATTATAATAATGATGTCAAACAAATAAAAAAATAAATAAATGTAAACTTTAAGCATTCCTGTATTGCTTATAAAGAGGTAGGATACAAACTGATTGTCAAGAGCACCCTCTCTTCTGTTATTATAACTCAAACAGCTTAAGTAGTCCACATTACTTATCTGATGCAACAAACAATGAGCAGCTGAAATCTTCTCACTATTTACACACCTATTGCAGCATAATAGACTAACTCAGTTTGCTCAGTTTATGTGAAATACCAAACTATCCTACTTTATGTGTTAAGACAAAAAGATTTAAAAGAATACCACTTAGCCAATGGAGACAAACGAAAGATGTTGTCATCTGAATCTCATCGTGAATCTCATCAGAACTAATAATTAAACTGAATGTAAAGCTGTGGTTACATTTGGTCTTGATTGGTGAGTGGAAAGTTCTTGGACTCAGTTCTTGGTTCCCTCGTAGCTTATAGGAACACCTGCTGATGCCCCATGAAAGCAAATGCTTCAGCTTTGCCAAAGGAGTAGAGTCTAATTCATCATTAACATTATTCCACCGCAACATTTCAAAATGTTCTATTTCGATGTTTATTTTGCTTCTGTGCCTTTTTGGAACAACCTCATTTTGGGAAAATGAAGGAATGTTCTGGATTTAATTTATTATGCAGCACTGCGTCAGTCCAGTATAACATGTGCTTGTTTATGATGCTTCCTTTTTGTTCCAGTCAAATAAGCAGTTCAACAATGCAATGTGAGTTGGCATATTGGAATTCTGAACTATTATAGATCATTGTACAATAAAGCATTAGCAGTTTTGAGATGGGTCTACACTTAATAAAAAAAAGATTTACAGTATATCAAATGAGCATTTGTGAATTGTTTAGGGAATTTAGCAATGAAGATTAGGCTCATTACAGGTTTGATGGTGTAAAGTACCTTAATGTTGAGAAAAGCTGCCATTTTTCATAACATTTGAAAATATTGAAATTTGTTACACTGATCTGTGTGGCCATTCAGATCAATTAATTAGTGAGGGAATTCCTCACAAAACGACAAGGATGGTGTCATTGCAATAATGAATACTGTTGTTAAATCACATAATTTCATATTTATTGTTACAGTTTAGTAAAGTTTTGTAAAACACTGTAAAAGTAACTTGTAACTATTGCTTAAAGATCGATCTAAATCTTAAAATTAGCTTTGTTGGTGTAACTTAACATCACCAGGTTGGTTAAGCGATATTAAATGATATTTTTTTGTTACTTTAGATGTTACCACACAAAGCACATTCGTAGATTAAACATTTTCGGTGTAGTTATTTCTGCTCTATTTACTCCTAACCTGCTATCATTTCATGGTTTTGGAACATGGATACAAACACAACATAGTGGAAGTATGCATACATAAAAAGTAACAACAAATCTGTTTACTAAAATCCAGTGTAAAATTAGTGGCTGCCAGGAATAATACCAACCACCTAATATGAACACATGGTTCACTGCTTTAGCATACAGACTTATAGGACTAATATATGCCAGACAACTGTTAGATGTCATTGTCTCTTGTCTCATTGTGATGCCATCATTGCTGTCAGAAAGCTTTGTCCCTGTTCTATACTATTTGCTGTAGATTTTTCATTATTGATTTTTCATGTTGTGCTGCCTATAATGAAATGTCAGTGTTCCATTGAAGTGTACCTACTATGACCTCTGCTGAGTCCCCTTAGATGGGAAACCACTTGTTTAACACATAAATCCCATGAAGCTAAAAGGTAAATATTTTCACACCATTATGTAGTAAAAAATGGATCATATGCTCAGCTGCTGATAGCTGTGAGACTGATTGTTCAAAAGGTTGTGCTAGACTGTTAAAGCAGTGCATTTACAAGCCTATTGGTCGTTACGTCAAACAGTGTAAGAACTAAGAGTGTGTGAAAATTCTTGAGTCTAATTCTTGTTTTAGAATAGTTAGCACATAAAATAGTTACGGCCTATTGCACTGTGATTACAGTCCAGTGCTTGGAATTGTTAAATGTTAACTTTGAATTGTTCTAAATAAAACCATGATTATTGTAGTGTTGAATTTTCAAATTAAAATCAAATTAATGGATGCATGCGAAACATTTTATTAACTCTTTTTCTGGTATATTTTGTATATCTCTGTTTATACTAATTTGATTTTGGTTAGAGACCTTCTGTCTTTAACCAAGGGACTTGCCCTTTTTCTCGTGTCAAGTCAATCCAAAGCATCTGTGGACAATAGAAATTAAGTCAAAAAGATTTTCAGTAGCACACAGGAACCAGGGCCAAATGATTTATTTATGGTTTATACTAGTTATTTGGCGCAGCTGCTGTTTGAGGAATCTGAGTTGGAGATGTTTTAGGCAAAGAATATTGAAAAACGCATTTTGTGTGCTCGTGCTTGTCATCCAATTTTCCCTCACATAGCTCCCATAAGAGAGATTTTTCCTTACTAATCTTTATGCTTTCAGCAGAAACCAGAGGCAACTTCACCATTACAAGCCGATTTATGTAGATACCTCAATCAAAAATCATATTAATTTACACTGATTCCAAAATACGATGTGTAAAATGTCCAGGTTTTGTCCTATTAATAAACCTCTGTCAAAGTTTAATTGATGGATGATGCCCATCTAAATATACGTGATGCTTCCTGTCATTTAGTTTGCATAGATGGCAATGTCAAATATCCTGAGAGTTGTTTATGTTTAGCTGATGAATGATCATTTAATCAACTTTATAGAATTCAAATTAATATATTTTAATGGCGATATGATGTCTGTTTGTCCATACAATGCAATTGAATGTTGACCAAATTGTCAAGCTCCAAAAAGGACATAAAATTGTCATAAAGGTAGTCCATAAAACTCCAGTAGTTTAATCCATGTCTTCTGAATCGATTCCAATCCATTTTGACAGACCAAAATATAGCACATTTTTCACTATGAATCTTGATATCAGCAGTCTCCTTGGCAATCGTGATTTCAAGCTCGATTATACTTACTAGCTTCATCTAGCACTCTGCGCATGTATAAAGCACTAGGAACTGTAATCAAGCTTGAAATCATGATCGTACCTAGAGACTGCCATGGCAAGATGTACAGTGAAAAAGGAGTTATATTTTAGTCTGTACTCATCCAAAACAAATCACATCGCTTCAGAAGAAAATAATTAAACCACTGGAGTCTTATGGATTACTTTTATGCTGACTTTGTCATTTTTGGAGCTTAAAAAAATTGGTCACATTGTATAGACAAACAGATATCATATCTCCATTAAAATATATTTATTTGTGTTCTGCAGAAGAAAGAAAGTCATATGAGTTGGAGACAACATGAGATTGAGTAAATGATGAGAGAATTATAATTTTTGGGTGAATAATTTTTTTACGGTGCAATGACATTTTACATTTTCATTTTAAAGAGCTCATTAGATAATTTTGATCAAAAGTTTTGTGCATTTAGTCAATGTCAATTAGCTTTGAAGCCATCTATACACTAGTGTACACATTTTTGATACACATCTAAAAAGGCTCTCTTCTGGGAGTACAGATGAAACATATTGATGACTCATACTGCGCTACACAGATTTTTGTCCAATCAAATGCTCTCAAGAATGAGAATAACCCTCCTCCATATAGCACTTGCAACTGACTAGCCAGTAAATTTTTGATGTTATGTAACTTAAACTTGTTGGATATTAAAAAAAGAAAAGAAAAGGATGAGTCCCCTTTCATATATCCCGCCCAACCATCCAGTTTTGATATGGAATATGTCGGCACAGGACAGAAAACTGTGTTGTCAAGCAATTTCATGAGGTGTACCAGAGAAGTATTTATAGTGGCCCTGTTGCACTTTCAAACCATTGCTCATTTTGGGGCGGGACTACCTGTTTTTTGACCAAAGGCACATAGGGTAGAGTTCGGAAAACCTGTTTAAAAAGTTTTTTATTTTGTACTTTTTCATGTTCTGTTTGGTGATGCTAGTGATGCACAAATCAGAGATTCCTCACAGAATCTGGATGTTTGTTTCAAAACCTTATAAGGGACAATATGGGTTTCAACATCATTTGCGTAGATGTCAGTATTTTTCTAACTTCCATTTCATCCGGTTAAAGGAAAGACCTTTGGTTGCTAACACAATGTCAGTGCCCTTTGTATTGCCATTAGCCAAATGAAAAGAAAAACTATTATAAAAATGCAAATTAGTTGAGGAGTGGTGGAACAAAGTGTCTGTTTCTGACACAGTGCAGATATGTTTTTTCTATCTCAAGAGCGTAGGAGAAGCGTAATTGCATTTGTTTTGGCTGGAGCACATGAATGTAGATGTAGGCACAGCCTGTAGAGCTCCACTTAAATCTCCCTGAGCTTGGCAAACACCCACTTAGTGGTCCCTGTACATACACGCATGAAATGAGAGTGAGAACACATTTACACACAGTTTAAATTCCTGATTAATGTGATTTTGTTATAGTCTAGAAATAAACATTGATGCTGCATTCCTTTTAACTCTGAACATCACTTGAAGTCATGCAACGGCAGGATGTCACACAAACATATCTGCACCCAGGGTGATTTACAGAGCTTTTAGGTGGCAGTGTCACCAAATTTATATGGTATTGTCAGGGCATGGTCACAATGACACATGCAAAGTTTCGTGCAGTTTCAGTACGTTAAAGCATTGCTGAGATCCTTTTTGGCATCTGCCCATCGATTCAGTGATCCGTTACATGAGAATGGTTTGGTCTATCAAAAAGCTACGAGTAACATTTTGCCAGAATGATCTGAAGATGATTTGACCCAAATTTGGGAAAGAACCGATGAACATTGTAGGAGTTCAAAAAATTGTTTTCAATTAAATTCAAAATGGCGGACAAGAAATATGGCCGACCATTAGTGTAATTGTACTCGAGATTGTAAAGAGTACAGTCTCGTGACAATAGGCAAAATAAAAAATGATAAATTATATGCTTTTCTTATAAACATGACTGCAATGAAAAAAATTATGTACTGGATTTGCTTAAAAATATAGTGCATTATTTTTGCGTCCCACTTTTTAAGCAAATTCCGCTAGGAATGTTAGCAACGTTACCTAAAGAAATGTAGCTGGCTATGGCCAAATGAATGAGCTTCCATTCAAAAATGTTTACTTAAAATACTTTGCCACGCCAGCTGCTACATTTAAGGTGTTTTAACCCAAAGGGTCTCTGTTTACCCAAATACACGTTTTGAGCTCGTTTAGCTCAATTGTATTTGCTATTAGCAGCTAACAAAAATAGTAACAAAATCATGACGATAAACAAAAAACATAAAAACAAGTGGGCTATGCAATGACTTAAAGAATTTCAGTAAATCTAAATAAACGCAATTCAAAATGCATTTTAACAGAGTGCACACTGCAGAAATATATGCAGGTAGGAGAAAACGCTCTAAACTAATGCTGTAACAAGAACACCAGAAACAGTTTGTATTTATTATTGAAACTATTCATTCAAAAGATCTTTTCAACTTGGCCAGACATTGTCATTATCAAGATGCAACACCATTTGCTGTATGACTTCTAAAAAGAAAAAAAAATTGTCAGCGTCTTTGGGTAGCTGATGAGAAGGGCATAAAGTAGCCCAAAAAGTCAGTGCACTGACCCAAGTTTTGACAAATGTCCCCAGCTCATTTTCAAGGACAATCAATACATCCAGTGTGTTGAAAGACAACTTGCGATCTTCCTGCTCCAAACCATTGATGGCATATGCCCCTTTCTGTGCTTGGTCAAGCTCCTCTTCCTAAATGCAGAGAAGTAATCTTTATCAAAATGTCTATTAACATTTTCCATTGTATTAATTTGCACAATTAAATCCTCAAAATCAATAATTACAGAGTAAAAAGAAAAGTGATGCTTAAAGGAATAGTTCACCCAAAAATAACAATTCTCTCATTTACTCACCACCATGCCATCCCAGATGTGTAGGACTTTCTTCTGTTGAACAACAACAAAGATTTTTTGAAGAATATGTCAGCTCTGTTGGTACATTCAATGCAAGTGAATGGTGGTCAAAAAGCACATTAAAGTGGCATAAAGTAATCCATATGACACCTGTGGTTTAATCTATGTCTTTAGAAGTGATTTGATAAGTGTGGTTGATAAACAGATCAATATTTAGGTACTTTTTACTATCAATATCCATTTTCACTTGTTTTTGGGATTCACATTCTTTGAGCATTTCAGCAGCTACTGGGCAGGGAGGACAATTCATATAAAAAATGACATAAATATTGATCTGAAGACATGGGTTCACTGGAGTCAAATTAATATCTTTAATGCTACCTTTATGTGCTTTTTGTACTTTCAAATTCTGGTCACCATTCACGTGCATCGTGAGGACCTACAGAGCTGAAATATTCTTCTAAAAACCTTAATTTGTGTTCTGCAGAATAAAGAAAGTCATACACATCCAGGATGGATGAGGGTGAGTGTGGCAGGGCAGAGGGAGGGGCTGGGTCGTGATTCTACACACCCGGTCTCTTATCAGGCTAATCAAGCCTCCGAGAGGGATAAAGGCCGACTGCGGACTGTGGTACTACAGAGAGAGAGAGCGTTTACGGGTAGCTGTCCATCCTATGTGTGTGTTTGTGTCTTTTGGGTTAAGTTCTACATTCAAATATTATTTACACCGTCAAGCCGGTTCTCGCCTCCTCCTTCCTCTTGTTCCCTTTACAGATGAGAGAATTTAAATTTTTGGGTGAATTATTCCTTTTTAAGTGTGATGTAGCCCCTGTACCAAACAACTTTTCCCATGCCTGCTCTACCTCCTCTATTGTGCAGCACATGACGTGCGAAATGATCCTGATTATTTTTATGCATTCCTTGCATTGTTTGAACATGTTTCATGCACAACAATGATTCTCTGTCAACATAAACTGATTTGAATATAATTGTTTCATACGTTACGATTTAAAATGGCGATCAGTGTATTGAAAATTACTTTTAATCTTTACATTTCTGTCATCATGTCTCCTTTTTATGTTTTGGAATCAGATTCATGTAGTGTTTATCATAGATAATTGATGTATTTTAAAAATGTATCATTATAATGGGGCTTTTGCAACTCAGTACTCAATACTCACTACTCATGAGTACTTTTAAACGAGCTACTCTTTTACTCTTACTTGAGTAGTTTTTTAGGACAGCTACTTTTACTCTATTCACACTACTTTTTTTGGGAAGTAACAGTACTTCTACTTGAGTATGATTTTTCAGTACTCTTTCCATCCCTGATGAAGAGTATCAGTCTGGTGAAAAAATGTATGGGCTCCTTTGTGTTGGTTCAACTGTGAAAATGTACACATCTAATTAGACTCATGCAGACAAATGTTTAATACACTGTAGATTTGCAAATGAAACGTAACATAAGTTAACAACTTATTTAAGAGAATAGAAACTTGAATACACAGAAAATTGATAGCAAAAAAAAAAAAATATCCTCTACTGATTTCACACTATGTTTAATATAATTTACCTTTGAACTTTTTGGAAAATCATTGTGTTGTCCACCACGAGCTATCCTCATCCAAAATGGCAGCCAGCCCCAAATATGCTTGCTTAAAATTCATTCACATTCTGTATCACGTAGCTTCCCATGGGATATAACAAAATTAGGCTGGGTTTACTGGATGAATAGACTGGTTTTCAGATTATTGTCGCTTCACTAAAAATAATTAGCTAAATTTCTTTATTATTATGAGTACAAAATAATCTCAATATCTTGTGGCACACATATAGCATATAATTAAGGAAAGATGACAGCATTACGTTTTCAGTTAAATCAGTTTATTTTAATGAGCAATATTTGCTGAAGCAAGGAATCATTTTTTTCAGTGTGTTGTTTCTCGGCCATTCGGTTAAAAATGTATAAGCATAAACATAAGTACAACTGTTGGTGGCACTACAGGGTTTGAGTTAGAGACTCCATATTTGCCATGAGAAATGTTCAGACTCCCCCCTACCTGTGAGCCAAATTTGTACATTTTACCATACAGGGCTATGGGCAGCCATAGACTCTCAGTCTTTTCTTTTGCTGAAATTATAAGAAGTAGAAGAACACTAACCGACCCAATAGGGACTCCACAGCTACAATGCTTGGCCCCTAAAAAAAAAAAAAAACCACACCTGAATGGGTAACAGGAATGAAATTTCAGCATAAATTTAGAATTCGTCCAGATAGTAGGGTGATATTTTTCATGTTAGGTTAATTTTATGTTAGAAAATAGTTTATCTAACATATAATATTCACTAAATAATAATAATAATAATAATAATAATAATAACAATAATAATATATTATGGGCACCATTACATAATGGAATGTTTACCCAGTTTCTAACTAATTTCACCAAATTGTTCTGTAATCTCTTTTTTAGTGACGTTGGACAGTGGCACACACCAGGGTGAGAGGTAAGAATGTTGCTGCTTTCTAATGAATCGTAAGTCTTTTAAGAACTGCTAAAAACTCCTCATTAACCGTTTCCTCTCAATTTGGCAACAGCGGTGCTCGTAAAGGCGGCAGATGGGGAAATAATGAGACCTACTGGAAAGAGCTCCATGCTGCCATGGCCCTGACCAACCTGGCCCAAGGAAAGGAGAGTGCAGCTCCAGGCACCACCAGCTGTATCATCCAGAAATCTTCCCATATAGCAGAGATTAAGACTGTCAAAGTGCCCACACAACCCCGACATTAGTGGTAAACAGACTGGACGGCAGTCTTATAAACTGTAATAGGACCTAATTGTTAAAAGACTACCTGAACACTTGAGTATGTATGTATATGCAATAATGATCTTGAAAACTAACCACAACAGCCTTTTCTGAGAGGAAAAATATATGGTGATTGACCAGTGTGCCTATTTTTCTACCACTGTCTTGTGAAAAATGACACAGCTTAGATGGTTACACATTTGTTTTTTGGACTGTACCACTGAAAACAGAAGTACAGAAATCTAAACAATTCTGATTTGTACAGTCATCGTTTCTGAAATACACTTTTTGTCAGTGGCTGAAATGTAATATATTCATTTATGTATTCAATTTTTAAGTTATGTTCATTTTAACATTATTCGACGGAGGATTATTGTCATCCTTTGACAATGGTATATAAACATTGTTGGATTCTTGAGTTTTTAAAGTGGAGCTTATAAAGGAACTTTCTAATGTTTCAAATATTTTACCCCCGAGTGAACCTAAACTTTTTGATAACACTTTACAATAAGGTTCAATTCATTAACATTAGTTAATGCATTAGGTATCATGAACAAACTATGAACTGTTTTTTACCATTTGTATTATTCTTTGTTAAAGTTAGTTAATAAAAATACAAATGTTTATTGTAAGTTGATGTTAGTTCACATTAGTGCATGAACTAATGTTAACATATACAACATTTGATTTAAAAAATATTACTACATCTTGAAATTAACATTAAGCATGTTAATAAATGCTGTAAAAGTATTGTTCATTGTTGGTTCTGTTAACTAATGTTAACAAATGGAACCTTATTTTAAAGTTTTACCCATTTTTATGTCATTTCTTGCTGAAATACACTTTTAATTTCATGCGGGCCATTGTCTGTTATTTTTATCATACATTGCGAGTTAAGTGAGAGCAAATAAAAAGTTTTTTTAATGGAATACAATTGTGCTTTGATAGAATTTCATCTCTATTTTTCACCGAAACCAGAGGAAAATAATGAGTGGGAGCCACATTTTGGTAAAGGAAACGGTAACTTCCAATCTGATAAAGAAATGGCTGAAACCCTAGTACAGTGCTTGTACTACTCCATACTGGACAAACATTTGCATTTGTCATGTACCTGATAGTTCTTGGAAGGTACTTGAATCTGGGTCTTGCTGGACACATTTAAACAACATTCAGTCAGCAGTTTGCTTTAGTAATTTTAGTAATTGAACATTCAGGATGGTCTGGCCAATGTCTCCATTCAAACCTGACCACATGCTCTGTGTTTTGCTCTGAAGACTTTCTCCCCACCCAAACTTCAAGGAAGACTAAAGCATATTTTTCACCATTCTTCTGGCCTTACCATCATCTATAATCATTTAGTGGTCAACTGCACCCGCTGTGTCAACACAAAGAGCCCAATACAAATAGTAAAACACCTCACAGTGAAATCGAGGAGTTGGAAAAAGGTGAAACTTGGTGGAAATCTGTTGATTTTAATGTAGTTTCAGTTCAAAGCATTATGAGGGCCACAGTGCTCTTTATTTAAAAGTCTAATTCAGAGCTCATACCACATTTAAGAGGGGAATCTGAATGCTTGCAGAGCTCTTCTGTCAGTGTATTGTACGGTTGCCTGGAAAGTGGGTTTTGGATAGATCTTATCGTACACATAAAATCGAAATCACAATTACAAAAGACATCTACAAAATAGAGGGCTTGTCAATATTTAAAGATCTAACAAATTGTGGTGTAGAGGCTGTATTGAATCAGTAATGGACATTTGTGATTTTGGTTTAAAAAATCTGCCAATACATTAGAGTAGACGTATAGGTATATATATATCCATCTGTTATAGTAAGAGCACCCATGAATTTTATTTACCACCAACTTAAAATTCTTCTGCATGAAAATAAATGGAAGGAAAAAATACAGGACCTTCCAAAGAAAAACATCTGTCATTATGTAATCCTGTAATGTAATGTTATTCTAAATTGTAGCTAATTGTGACGTCACAATACTCAATAATATGAATTAGGTTATGCACTAAATATATCATTATAATTTCATATAATATTTTAATGTAAATAAATCTTTGCATGAACGAAATGGAAACTCTTGCTCAAGAACTGGCACTTTTTCTTCTGTATTAGACATTTAACTGACAAAGGCTATTTTAAAAAAGTAGCAGGGACATATCCCACCCATAAAAGACACCTGGGTAAGATGAACAAATAATTAACAATATATTTTTAACATCATTTATTAATGTTAGGTAATAAAAATAAAATTGCTCATTGTTAGTTCAGAGTGCATTAACGAATGTTAACCTTTAAAAAAAAAAAAGGATTACTATATGTTAAAATAAATATTAACTAAGATTAATTGATGTTTAATAACTATTATTCATTGTCAGTTCATTTTATCTGCTGTTAACAAGATTATAATAATTTTCTTAAACTACAAATGATACACTAATAAAACATTTCGAAAATACCCAGAAGAAAATCACACAAACTTGTGGCAGAATAAGGTATTAAAACACTTCTATAATTACATATTTTAATGCAAAAAAGAAAAACACACTGTTGCTCTAAGAGACATATAATTGCTCTTAACTTTCCACTAAATAACGGAAAGTTGCAAACAGACTAGAACATCACTGTTCAAGTACATCAGCCTCAATCAAAGGAAAGAAATGTCTACAGAACAGAATATAAAGCAATTATGAGAACAGCACTGTTGCATCTGAACTTAAACCTCATAAAACATCCTAATTAGGGTACAGGTTAGTGTTTGGTTTTGAGGCTAAATTAAGTCATAAGCAATTCCTCCCATGACTGGATAAATCTTTCTGGAGTAGAGCAAACATATAAGAGGAATGCAAGTCATAATCATTAATACTTAAAACGTTATGACCAATACATATTCAGCAATAAATAAAAATGACCACTATAACCATATTGGTAATTTTAACAGGCTGTATTAACACTCTCTCTACAGATTCATTGTGACACCAGAAACATGCAGATCACATAAATATTAAGGCATAATCAAATCTTTCCTGTGTCAAATCAATCTGAACTGAAACTTCAAAAATAAGATATTACTTCAATCATGCCGCAGGATGTCTTTCTGATTAAAAACGACAAATACAGAAGTAGCTTTTGGTATCCATTCACATTAAACTAGACTAGAGACACTACAATTTCCTAGATAGGAGCGAAAGAATGCTTAAAACACAGTTCTGCAGATCACAGATCATCCCATGTGTTATTTGGACAAGAAAAAAAAGTGTAGTCATCATGGATTACATAAATAAATCATGCTTAAAGTAGGGTATTCCAAAACCAAACAGCGTTGTTTCTTGAGTCAGGAGAGATACTGAGGCTACACAACATTTCATAGACATAAATGTTTGAATTGTTCAGCATAGGTGGATCAGAACAGCTTGTCAAGATATATTATTTATAAAAGAATATTTCCAGCAAAAGAATTTAGGATCATGCTAAGCATCATTCAAAGGCAAATTAAAATAATTTTTAAAAAAAATAACACGGGATTATCAATTACAAACAAAAAAGCAGGAAATTAAAATGAAAGCATCAGAAAATACATTAAACAGATAATATGAAGAAAATTTAGCATGTAGATGTATGGTGTGGTGTGTGTCACCACACTGATAAGATCCTCTAATATCTTGACCCCTCCCCTCATGCAATCCTATTGGCCTATGCACGTTAGGTCAAAGGCAACTCTCCCATTGAGGGGTGAGCATGTCAGCTTGGTCCTCTTCCTGGGGGGAAAATACCTGCCATATTTCAAGATGGTCAGACTGTTGTTACCTTATACATTATGCATGACAACATTACACAGAATACAGGTAATTTAGCAATGTGAAACTTTACATATTAAAAATATTACTTAATATGACAATACTGGGAATTTGAAGACATAAACTGAGTGACACAGGATTGTGTGCAAACTGCAAAGGTCCCTTTGACAATATCTAAGGGAGCAGACCATTCCCCCTCAGAGGATGCTCTCATTCAGAAAAAAGAAAACGTTGCTTTCCATCTCAGTATGTGGTTGTGGGACGAGGTGTGGATGTTAAACCAGGGAACAGTAGCCCCCGCAGGCGCCCCGGCGCTGCTGCTCCTGATCGGACAGCTGGACTCCGTGGTTCTGGATGCTGCTTTCCCAGAGCCCTGGCGTCTGCAAGATCTTCTCCACCAGTTCTTCAAAGGCACACTGTACTCCGTCCCGTGTTTTTGCACTAGCCTCTGATAATCGTGCCGCATGGGTTAAGATAGACAGGAGAGATAAAGAGAAGAGACCATGTGAATCATCAAAGCAATACGTGTGATTGGTCTGACTTTCAAATGTGGTGTGTCAGAGTACAAAAGGTCATTTTAAGACTTCAGAGATCATTGATTGTAAAAAATAATGACCATTAGAGGTCAATGATACCATAAACAAAACTGAACATATTATATTAATAGTAAGTATAGTATATACACTATACAGGTGAATCTCATGAAAACATGTCCGGGTCACATTCCAGATCACCCCAAATTTGAAAATGAAACCCATTTTAAGGACCATAAAGATTATTGCATTGTGAGAGCATTTTCAAAATTTCTTATTACTACAATGCATCTGGACATTGCTATATAATTCCTAATATGCTTAATGGTTATACTCATTAATTCTCATCAAGTGAAACCTCTGTTTTAACCAATAACACACAAATTATTTATTTTGTATTGTTCTTGTACATATTGAATACATAAAACATTCACAGTATAAATTTGAAAATGTATGTGAACCCCTAGGCTAATAATGTCAAAAAAATCTAATTAGAGACAGGGATTGGCAAACCTGGCATCCAATTAATGAAACAAGATTGGAGGTTTGTGTTAGAGCTACTTAGACTTATAAAAAGTACACATCTGCTGACGTGGACCATGCCTTGCAAAAGAAAAGGGATATAAAAAGACCTATGATCAAGAATTGTTGCTTTACATTAAGCTGGAAAGGTGTACAAAGTTATTTCGAAGAGCTTATATAATCAACTGTCCACAGTTAGGGGGCTTTCACACTGGGCACGTTTGTTGCGGTCCGATTCTGAGTGCGATTGCTCTCGGTACCCTCTGCAGCATTGGTCTGGTTTCACACACTCACTTGATTCTATCGAACCCCGGTCCATTTGAGTTCATCTTACGTCATCACAAACACGCATGGAGAACACAACACGATTTTTTTGGTGCCATTATGCACACCAGAGTGAATGACAACTGCGTATATGTGCACTTCATGGTGTAACTCATCAAATATCCAGGGGAATGCGGCTTGCTGCTGCTCACAAACAGTGTTTTTTGAGGAGACAGATGATTGCAAGGAATTAATTTGCACCTTTGTTTACACTGCCCGCACGCTGAAGCTCGTTTCCAACGTGAAGTTATCACCACTGTCATCTCCTATTATACCCTATATTTATAACCTATAATAGTATTTATATATAGTATTTATAAGGTGTATAGACAGATAGACACAGTATTTATAGTGTTATTTGTACTTGAATGTCATTGTGGTGTCATTACATATCTGGGACTTTCCGAAATGTGTGGATCCTCGTGTGTTGTCGAAAATAATGATGTCGTCATTGGCTAAAACGCATGCGCAGGTTACTTTACTTCTTGAACGAGCGAGCACTCAAGTCCAAGTAGCTTTCACATTCATGCGAATCGTGCTACAGTTTCATTGCAACCGAACTCAGACCACCTACTACAGGTAGTCTCGGGTTCGGTACCACGGTGCGCACCCCGGTCCACATGACACCTTTCACATTACAAATGTTTCATGCGAACCGTGCTCTGTTTCGAACTAAACCACCAGTGTGAAAGCACTCTTTGACAAATTGTCTATAAACGGAGATGATTTAGCACTGTGGCTACTCTCTCTCTCTAGAAGTGGCTGCTCAGACAAGATTACTTAAAGAGCACACCACAGAATGCTCTTAGAATGCCCGAGAGTGACAGCTAAAGGCTTGAAGGAATCATTTGAACTGGTTAACATCTCTGTATAGAAAACATTAAACAGGCATGGTGTCCATGGCAAGACACCACGAAGGAAGCTGCTGCAAACCTGAATTTGCCACCTTGACACTCTGTGAAAATGTTTTGTGGACTGATGAAACTAAGGTTGAATTGTTTGGGAAGATCTCGCATCACTGCCTTTGGTGTAAAAAGGAAAATGCATACCAAGATGAAAACGTCATACCAACGATGAAGTACAGTGGAGGGAGCATCATGATTTGGGGCTACTTTGCTGCTTCGGGGCCTGGACCACTTGCTATCAATTTGGAAATGTAATTACCAAGTATATCAAGATAACCTACAGAATAATGCCAGGGTGGCCGTTTCTACAAGGTGTAGAAAATCCACCTTTTGGAGTGTCCAGTCTGAACCCTGACCTTAAGCCAATAGAGATGCTGTGGAATGCCATTCACACCAGACATCCTATGGCTGAGTTGAAGTAGTTCTGTATGAAAAATGGTCAAAAATTCCTTCTAAACGTTTTGCAGGTCTAATCCGCATCTATCAAAAATACTTGCTTGAGTTTTTGCTGCCAAAGGAGGATCGACCAGTTATTAAATCCAAGGGTTCACTTACTTTCCACAGAACTGTGAATGTTTAATGAGATGTTAAATAAAGACACTACAGATTATAATTGTTTGTGTGTTGTTCGCTTGAGCACATAGTTTTTGTATGTTTTATACTTCTGACTGATGAAGATGAGATCACGTTTTATTCCAAAGGGTTAACATACTTTTTCTTGCCACGGTGTGTGTGTGTGTGTGTGTGTGTGTGTGTGTGTGTGTGTGTGTGTGTGTGTGTGTGTGTGTGTGTGTGTGTGTGTGTATCTATATATATTACATTTGCAGTAATGAGATTAAGACTTTCTTGCATTATGTTGGTAAAAATAGGAAGGGAAATACATGGAAAAAAATCTTAACAGTACTAAAAATAGGCTTATTTTCTTCATGACAAAAATGTATTGGGAGTGATATTGACCGGTTCAGTGAAATTCAACTATACACTTTCATAAGCAGTGTACAAGCAAGTAGACCCATTACAGTATAGACTTATCTCTATGTTCCATGATCTCTTCAGGAACAAAGGTAAACGTGTATTGCCATTACCGAAGTATCTTTTCAACACAAGTTCCTTTTTTTTATAACTGACAGACATTTTGACATCGGTGACCTCATTTTAACTGTACTGGAAAATATAAATACAATCCTGGCAAGACAAAATGGTCTGCACAAAGAAAGATTATAAAGCTCATCTACATCTTGTGATGGCTGACAAGGGTACTGTAATGCCAAAAGAACAATTTAGCCATCCAAAACATCAAATCCAATTGCAAACAAAATAAATTATAAAAAAAAAAAAGAAGAGGAAACGTACCGATAAAAAGCATAGAGTGTTTCCGTGCAAACTTCAAGCCTTCGTTTCGGTCTACTTCACGGTTATCCTGAAACAGAGAGGTCATTCTGTTTATAATTTTGAATTACACCAAGAAAAATATAACAAAAGAACATTTACAGAACACTAATTGTCAGCGAAAATAACATCAACACTTGTCTTTAAGGTCGCATTCCATGACTTCTGTAGACATCTGTGAAACGTCCGTGTTTTGACTTGTTTCCATTGTTTTCCATAAGCAAGAAAGAATTGCTTAACCTTGTAATGTGTTTAGCTCTACTTTGGAAAAGGTCACATTATTTTATTTTCCAATTTTTTTGGTCAATGGTAAACCAAAATGGAGGAGGATAACCGCTTTTGTGATTGACTCAAAGTTGTACCACATTAAGTTTAACAAAAAGCAGCGTAAGAGTGGCTGGAAACAGCTTTTGTGGTCTGCATTATAATCTACAGCTCAGAATGAGAGATGTGGACATGGAAAATATTAGAATAACTTAGACTAAACTTTGGCACACGTGCAATTACTTGTGACTTGGCTCTGACTTGAACTGATGACTCAGGACAATTCCATTCTTAACAGGCTGGGATTAGACAAAGTCGTGATTTATGAAACAATAGCTAGTTTATGACGTGGTTTATATCTCAGTATGCAGCGATTGGTGAGAAAAGTAACGAATACATGTGAAAAATATTTCTTGATGTAATTAAAAACAACTCATTTAACATTTGTGCAACAAGAAACCACCACAGCCAACAGCCTTTACAAACATTAAATATCATTAGCTGGCATGAGTCGATTAATGACAAACATGAGGTTCACAGTGCTGTACTATAGTATAATGTAGATACAACTATAGTTCAGTAGATTTGTGAAATGTATATTGTTACAAGCTGCAGTAATGTTATAATTTGTATTATTAAATTCTATTAAAAAAAAAAAGTAGTACTTATTTTTGTTAGCAAGTCTTAAAGTATTGACTTGATTAAACTCTTGATTTACACCCTTCCATCATAGATTCAACACATGGATCCAAGTCAATACAAGTTAAGCTCAATCGACAGCATTTGTGGAATAATGATGATCACCACAAAAAAATTATTTGATATATATTAAATGATTTGTCCCTTCCTTTTCTTATAAAAAGAGGGGTTACGGTGAGGCACTTACAATGGAAGTGAATGGGGCAAATTTTGGATGCTTTTAAAAAGGCACAAATATGAAGCTTATCATTTTAAAAAAGCACTTATGTTCATTCTTCGATTAAGACGTGTATATTTTGAGCTGTAAAGTTGTTTAAATCATCTTTTTTTTTTTACAGTCCTTTTAGGGTTTACTGATAGGGGTACTACTCATGGAAATAAAGTTAGTAAACAGAAAAGATTAGTAAGTGATTTCATAACACTACAATCATGTTTAGACGCATATTGTTTGTGTCTTGTGGCTACACATTTGATACAGTGAGTATTTTAACATTTATGGATTGGCCCCCATTCACTTCCATTATAAGTGTCTCAATGGAACCCAGATTTTTGCTCTTTTTTTTTTTTTTTAAGAAAAGGAGGGGTAAATCTAGAATAAATTGTAATCAACAATACCCCACATATGCTGTCGATTGAGCTTAACTTGAATTGAACCCAGAATATTCCTTTAACTGAGAATTGATTATGACTTGCAGAACAATGACTCTGCCCCAAGCCTTTGCAGAATTCAAAAATAGATACCAGGCATCCATCAAAATGTCTTGACATGCCACACTGTTGATAGTCATGGCTGGTTAAGACAAAAACTTAAAATGAACATGGAAGTGATTTAACTAAAACATAACAAAGTATCAACAAGTTTGATTGCAACGTTACACATCCATAAAGTAAATCAGACAAACCTTGTCTATTTTGTTGCCCACTAGCATTTTAACCAGGTCGTTGCGCGTGCAGTATGTCTCCAGCTCGTTGAGCCAGTTCTCAAGTTTTGTGAACGTGTCCCGCTTTGTCACATCATACACTATAAGAAATGAAAACAATAACATAGTATTGCATTAAGCATATGGTATGCTAACAAGTGTACGAATCGGAGTTGTTTCGAGAGTTAAACTCCCAGGGATAATCAGAGATACAGTCAGAGGTTTAACGATAACGATAATGAGCGGCTGACTGCACATTTTCAAACTAATTACATGGCTACTTACCAAATAAATAAATGCAGATAAAATATTGATTAGAGTCAAATGTATTTTCTAATCTGAGAAGAGACCGCAGAGTGATATGAGAGACATGAAACAAGCATAGCTACCATGCAGAAAACGGTTTGTCTACGACAATGGTCATTATAAACAAATATTTGAGACCAGAAAGTCACGATTGACAAACCAGAATCAAGTATTGAGGAGAATCATTAAAAAAATCTATATCAATTATGTAAAAAAAATTACTAACCTAAAATGACACCCTGTGCTCCTCTGTAGTAGCTTGGTGTTAGAGTTCTGAACCTCTCCTGACCCGCGGTGTCCTAAAATAGAAAGGTCATTTCAAAGTATTTCTGCAGCTTGCTATAAACATGTTTAGTCCTAAATCACTTATAGAAGTACATAGTGACATCTAGTGGAATCATTCAACTGTAAGCTGTAGCAGACATTTGACAAATATATTCTGTGCACTTGAGCAGTTACATCCCTTTTTGAGTGTTTATTGAGAGTAAAATCTTTTTTAAAGCACCTTAAAATACATTATTACAGTACTTACCCATATTGCCAGCTTGGCTCTGTTGCCATCTATTGCAATAGTTTTTACTTTGAAGTCCACACCTAAATCAACCCAATAAAAATATGTATATTATAAATGATGCTCTACTTCGGCAAGCATTAACTTTACCCATGTTATGGACTATTGACATTATATGCTAGGCATAGTAACAACAAGAATTCAATTTTCAGTCTGTAAGATTAAGCTGAAATGTTTTTAAGCTCATTAGCATCAAGAGTTTAAAGGCCATGCATGGTCTGTTTCCAATTCATGACTTGTTATTATTGGTAGAATTAAAGCTAGTATACACAATCGCTCATGTGTGACTCACCAATAGTTGCAGATAATTCTGGGTCGAATGTGTCATCTGTGAAGCGCAGCAGCAAACTGTGGAGATAAACAGATAAACACTAGCAAATTAAACTTTAAATGATATAACACATTACGTAAAATCCTCAATTATTCTTAGAAACTCGCATTCTAAACTTCTGAGTTGGAAACTAATGAACTTTTCCTTAATTCAAATTAAAAAAGGCTACAAATAGTTGGCTTGAGCACTAATTTTGTTAACGTACTTTGTCATCATAAAAAAAAAGAATATATATAATTAGATTTTTAGACCCCAAATTGGAATGCCCAATTACCAATGCGCTCCTCGTGATGGCGTTGTGACTCGCCTTAATCCGGGTGGCAGAAGATGAATCTCGGATGCCTCCGTGTCTGAGACCGTCAATCCATGCATTTTATCACATGGCTCGTTGAGCGCGTTACTGTGGAGACGTAGCGTGTGGAGGCTTTGCGCTATTCTACGCACAACTCACCACGTGCCACACCGAGAGCGAGAACCACATTATAGCGATCACGAGGAGGTTACCCCATGTGACTCCACCCTCCCTAGAAACCGGGCCAATTTGGTTGCTTAGGAGAAATGGCTCGAACTCATGACTCCAAGTGTTGTAGTAAGCATCTTTATCCGCTGAACTACCTATATTTTAAGTATTAAAGCTGTATTACAACAAGTATTTATCCTTCTATTAAAGGGAGTTCCCCCAAAAATGAAAATCCTCTCATAATTTACTCGCCCTCATGCCACCCCAGATGTGTATGACTTACTTTCTTTTTTGTAGGTCCATTCAATGCAAGCGAATGGTGGACAGAACTATGAAGGTCCAAAAAGAACATAAAGGCATATTTAAGACCTTTTTTATTATAAATTATCATCCCTGCCCAGTAGGTGGTGATATGCACAAATAATGTAAAATTAGTACAAATTTTTTTTTTTAAATGCTTAAATATTTATCTGTTTCTCACCCACACCCATCATATAGATTCTGACAATATGGATTAAACCACTGGAGTCTTATATCTTTTCTTATTATTTATTAAAAAATTCTTTAACTTTTTTTTTACATTATTTATGCATATCTCAACCAACTGGGCAGGGAGGAGAAATTATATATATATACAAGTCCTTTTTTTAAATATGCCTGTATGTGCTTTTTGCACCTTCAAAGGCCTGATCACCATTCACTTGCATTTTATCCTACAGAGCTGAAATATTCTTCTAAAAATCTTAATTTGTGATCCGCAGAATAAAGAAAGTCATAAACATCTTGAATGGCATGAGGGTTAGTAAATGATGAGAGAATTTTAATTTTTGTGTAAACTATCCCTTTAAAACTCTTAAGCATGTTTATCTACAGTGAGCTGCCACATAACAAGCAGTTAGCAGGATTGCTAAAGGATTGCTGCCAGCCAGTGCTTCTCATGTCTAATTAAATATTTAAGGGATGCGAAAACTGTAACGGTATACAAAGTATGCATTACCAATATATATATATATATATATATATATATATATATATATATATATATATTACATTTATTTTAAAGTCAAATTATCTGACATAAATTCATGCATCACAATTTGAATGCTAGCAAGCGAGACAGCTTACAAATAAGTCAACAGCAAAAAATACCGCGACGAGCCATAAATGTTACATTTCCTTCAGTTCTTGAGTCAAAAACAACTTGCATCCCTATAGTTTACTGACTGATGTTGTAAACTCTGACACAGCATTGTTGCTTGTTCAGATGAAGCCATAGCTACTGCTATTTGACAACTCACACATTTGTCGGACAAGATTAAAACAAAACAAACATATAACACTGTTACCTTGATTTACCGACACCACTCTCTCCGATTATTAAAATCTTTAACGTTGTTAGCACGTCGTCGTCCATGTTCTCGTTGTTGACTCTAAGCTGGTTAAACTCCCGTTCACTGTCGCCTGCGCTGGAACTTCCGGCTAGAGCATGACGTCACCGGGGAGTGTCGAATTAGACATTGCGTAATGAAGCTCCTCCATCGTTACGAAAGATGTCAACAGTTGAAGGTACTGTAAGCAATTTTTCTATTTTATTAATTGACATGCTGAAAATCCCCCTGTCGGTCAGTTGAACGGCTGCCAATACAGTTGTCAAATGAAAGTTTATTATGACATTAAATTAAATTAACCATTCCTCATGTTTACTAAAATGTTTACAAATTTTTTTATATATTGAATAAATAAAAAAAATTTTTTATTTATTTATTTTATTTATTTTTATTATTTTCTTAAATAAAAAATAATAATTATAATTATATATATATATATATATATATATATATATATATATATATATATATATATATATATATATATATATAGGCTATATCTGTAAACTGATCTGTAAACTTTAAAATATTCAGTTTCAAATGTATAGCCACAAGACATAAATGATATATTTTATTGTGAAATGATTAGTGTGATGAAAGGGCTTACTAACGTTTTATTTTAATGTTATAAGTTTTACAACTACTTTGCCAGCCAACAAACCCTAAAACGACTGTTAAAATTATGATTTAATCAACATTATAGCTCAAATAATACATGAGTTTTAAGCATTTAAGTGCTTTTATAAAATTATAATCTTCAAATTTCTGCCTTTTAAACCCTCCAAAAAATTGGCCCTGTTCTCTTCCATTGTAAGTGCCTACATTTTTCCTTTTATTCAGCACAAAGGAAAAAACTGTTATACAGCATTTTTCTAGATCCCTTCTCTGATTTCTATATATCTCAGGATCTTGGCCAGTTTTTTTAAGTGGTTTTCCTTGTCTGCTAGTTCAGAGATCCATTGTTCTTATAGGAAGTATAATGCCTCCAAATTTACAGGAGGTAGAGGGATCACTGCTTCAGAAAATTGCTTCACTTAAAGAACCTCAACCACTTGATGATGAGTTTGAATGGTAATTCTAGTGGAGGTGTATCCCCTAATTACTTCTCAAGAATACAAAAGACAAAGCCTGTATCAGCACTGTGATATTGTTCTAATAGAGAGCCCTGCAGCAATATGACCTGCTCTTTTGATAGTCTTCATATCCTTGTCATATCCTTGATATCATTTGCAAATGAACATAAAAAGGGGGGAAAGCAGCTCCTATGGAAAATACTAAACCAATGCACCTGAAATAAACGTAATATATTTATGTTTGAGATGAGAACATAAATATATGGCGTGATATATTGATTTGATTAAATTAAAATGTTCAAAAGGATTCAGACTTCTTATGGATGAATTTAAAATGAGCTAATAAAACACAATTTAACTAATAAAACAAAACTATCAGCAGCACCATACGTTTCATTATGGTAGCAACAACTAATCGATAAAATTGCTAATTATCAATAATGGAAATAATCAACCACGAATTTCATTATCGATAAGTTGGATATTTGCGGCGGGCACAGAGAAGATCCGTCAGTGATGTCACTTTTCAGCCAGGGGCGTGTCTAGGGGGAGGCTGGGGGAGGCAGTGCCTCCCCTAGGATAAGCTCTGCCTCCCCTGAGAATTTGAGAAATAATCTGTCCATCTGTTGTTTTGAGTGTAGCCCCGAATGTATTTTGAATAGTTGACTGACAAATATGAAACCGGACAAAAGCCTATGTAAACCCCCGAAATCATAAGTTGCCTTATTTCATTGTGCTTTGGCTTTGCACATACTGCATACAGCCTGTAAAAATAGACATAGGCATAATCTAGCCTATAGAATAAGTTCCTTTGCTGTCGGTAGCCTATGGGCGACTCTGTTTCTTCCTCTCTGTTGAATATGCAGCAGATAGAGGAGGAGCTTGCACAGTCGTTGACATCAACTAACGTTACTTAGTGGCAAGTTAACGGCAATTAGCAGGAAAGACAGCAAAAATTAAGCAAATGAGGCTTTGGGGATTTTTCCGAAAGAAGTCAGTGGGTAAAAATTCACATTTGTTTTTGTCCTTAAAGTCTTAAGATCATCATCTAGCTGGCTTTCACCCACAGTAGGCTAAACCTCAAGAGTTGTAACCTCTAACCTCCCCGAAAAGATTGACGCATCTTGGTAGCTCCGAGTTAACGCAGTCGCCTCTCATGCCGGAGACCTCGGATCGAGTCCCGTTTAGAGTGTACTTTTCTTGTTTATCAGGTGTTGTTTTCGCTAAGGATAACCAATAAGCATTAACATAAAATGTATGTGTTGTGGGAAGTGGTTGCTAGTGTGAAAATAAAATTGTCTGGGCTAAGCCCCGGATGTCCTTCAATGCTGGAAACGCCTCTGCATGTGATGATAAATTACAATTTAAAAGTGGATTGTTTTGTGCATATTTTTCCATCGCTAGCAGATGAGTGAGGTCTGCCACAACAAAAATCCAGTTTAAGCCCTATAGTCTAATAGGGGCCCTGTGCCTATCTCTGGGTTCCTGGCTTAGAAAAAGATATGCACTAAAACAGATTGTGTGTAGTATAGCTTAATTTTGTGCCGATTTTTTCAATTGTTTATGTTGCCCCCCCAAACATGATATCCTGGTAACCCCTCTGTTTTCAGCCCAGTGAAAGATGTGTTGCATGATGAAACTAATTTGAAAAACAATGGAGACGAGTTGAATCGGAAATAAAAACTGTGCAGCTTTCATAGATATCAGACTGAAGTCTCAGCAGTCAAGGTGTGCCGGGTTATAAAGTGTTTTTTCCCTCCTGCTCATATAAGCGCATGTAATACAGTGAGCACTGCAGTCTTTTCAGCTGAGAGTGAATATGTGCAGGGTTTAGATGATTGTACAATATTAAACTGTATGTAATGCTGAATATAATGTAAAATGATGTAAGGGTCCTGATATTTGAAAGCCCTCCTGATAATGCCACATGTAATGTCTGATTTCACTAGTACATTTATACTATGGCAAACATTATTTTACTGGATAAACACAATATTTTAAAGAATAGTTTAGAAACATGTAATCAGTGAAAATACTATTTTAAAAACTATAATATAAAAATACTTAAATGTATATAATCAGTGACAGTGTACAAGCATATGTATCTAACATGATTATGTATTTTTCAGCTGGACAGAATTATTAATATTTCTATTCTCATGTCACTATTGCCCTCTGCTGGGCTGATTTTCTGTCCCACTCCATCCCTATGGATCATTTTACTCTTTAATGATGAGCATTTTTTGTTAAGTTTTACAAGTAAAGGAACTGTTTCGCATATGTCCTGAATGTAATAATAATAATAAATCCAAACATAACTTTTCATGATTCAGGCTTTGTTCAAAGTTTTGTGAGTATAGCATCATGAATTCATTAATGTAAATCAAACCAAATCTTTATGCCCTTTAGCATTTACATTTAAAAAAAAAAAAATCAAATTTTAATAAAATCCAGGAAATAAAATTGCAATTTTTATCAGATTAATCGTAGAAATAATCAAAGATTAATCGATTATCATAACAATCGTTATACAGTACAAAAAGATACTGCATATATAATATGCTAATTTGTTTGTTGCTAGCTAGCAACAAGCTGCAAGGTTCAATATTATTTGAACAGAAAAAATTTAAGTAAAGGTAACTCAATTCATTAAGGTTTTTGCAACACAAAATATTTGAGTAGAGCCTACATTTTTATTTCATCACAGAAACTCATTCCCATTGTTTGGAGCCAATGTCCACAATTTAATTAATGAGATCTCCTTCTCATTAAGTTAAGCTTTAATCTATGTATAAATAAGCAGGTGCAGTGTCAGTTAGGTAAAAATGTCTTCAAAATATGCATGGTAGCCTGTTATTATTCTTATTATTATTCTGCTCTCTTTATGTTATTATTATTATTAGGCTATTATTATAATTACTGATCACAGTAATATGTAAGCTCCTCCCCAAAAGGAAGGTATGTAAATGTACTCAAAATAAGAAAATGAATAGTTTGTAATTATTCATATTAGGCTCATATACTGTGGCATCAGTGATGGTTAGAGAGCACAATGAGTAGATTAGTACTAATCTTTGCAGTCATCGTGGTGTCTTGCATCACAGATTGCATCGAAAAGTCCATCCGGATTTGTTTTGAAACTTCACTCTGCAGCTGCCAGTGTTCGCAGATCTTCGCAGACCTGAAGTCCAATTACTTAGTGGAGCACCGAAAATGGACGCACAAATGTGGAAAGGCGTTTCTTTCAAGAAACCTTCCTGCAATTTGACACACAATTTTCAGTTCTACGATATAGAGTCTTTGCATCTTTGATATTCTCCTGTCAGACAAACATACTCAGTATTGGAACATTATATGAGATACTGCGAATAGATGGAGATGTTAGAGGAATCAGCGCAAATCATGGCGCTAAGCAGTTTGTATACTCGGATATTTGCGCTACTGTGAGCAGAACATGTTATGCTAACGTAATGCCTGATGTCTTAAATTACAACGTGAGCAACATTCATTTGGTCAACTTAACGTCCCATTTCTATTGTCAGTCAAAAAGCAACTGTGTCCACCTTGGAAATGTCAATAGTGAGGTTGAGTTGGATTACAATGGAGTTGTTGAAAGCACCAAGGCAATAAGACTTTTCTATTATCTTCAAGAGAACAACAGTACATGAGACATTGTGGCTTCTGGAGTGTTTTAACTTGCTCCCTAATGTGACAACCTCCCTAACAGAAGTAAGTGGGAAATCCTTAGGAAATGTTTACCAGCTTTGAATTTTTGTTAGTAAGTTAAAATGTATAGATAAATATGGTTAAAAGATGATTTACTACCCTATAAACTCGCATTTAATATACTATTATTAACCTCATGCATGGAGTGATAACTAAAGGAGGTCCTTCCTGGGGGGAAGCTTCCATGGATTGCCTGACAGAAGTCTTAGCAACAAAGGAAACCATAACTGAGGGATAGGTGGGAATGCATATAGTAGGCAGTTCGGCCATTCGTGAGACAGTGCATCCTGGCCCAAGGGGCTGGACACTTCTGTCCTTGCGAACCATAGACGACAGTGAGTGGTCATCTCTGAAGCAAAAAGATCCACCTCTGCTCTTCCAAATCGAAGCCAGATCTCCTGCACAACATCTGGATGAATTCTCCATTCACCTGGATGTACCCGATCCCTGGAAAAAGCATCCGCTGTCTGGTTGCATGCTCCTGAAATATGAGCTGCCCTCAGTGAAGCGAGTCACGGCTGGCACCATGACAGGATCTTGTGCGTAAGCTGTAGAGACCTGCGGGATTTCGTGCCGCCCTGGTGGTTTAGATGGAACACTGTTCAGGTATTGTCGGACCGAACGAGAATGTGGCGGCCTGCCAGGACTGGCATGAAATATTTTAAAGCCATGAACACTGCACGTAGTTCCAGAAGGTTGATATGTTCTGTGGTCTGGGTCGGTGTCGGTATCCAGCGCCCGCAAATACCCCTCTGGTTCCATGTTGCCCCCCACCCAGTGAGGGAAGCATCGGTCGTGACCAACTCCCGTCGAGAGGGAACAACACCCAGGGGCACTTCTGTCTTCAACAACTCCACCTGCCTCCCACCACTTCAATGCCCGTAAGCAACGGTGAGAAATTACAATCAGTCAATGGCGATGTCTGGTGGGATCTAGTTGCAAACTGTTGTTCCACAACTGAAGTGGTCTGAGGTGGAGTAAACCCAGGGGAATCACCACTGTAGCAGCAGTTAACATCCCTATTAGTCATAGGACTACCTGGTACTGTAAAAACACACCTGGCTGAAAGCGAGCCAAGAGTTGTAGAATGTATGTCACACGTTCTTGAGACAGGGAGGCAGACATTAGGCAGGAATTCAGGGTTATTCCTATGAACGTAGTGGTCTGTGTTGGATTCAAACAGCTCTTTTTCTCGTTCACAGAAAAACCCAACTTCTGCACGTCTCAAAAGCAGTCAGGAGTTTTGCACATTCTGCTGTTTTGTGGGGGCACAAAGAAGCCAGTCATCCAGATAAGGCATAATACGCATACCTCTCATCCAAAGAGGAGACAGAGCTGCGCTCACACACCTTGTGAAGACACGAGGAGCAAGGGAAAAACCGAAAGGTAGAACCTTGAACTGGTAGGCTTGATTCAGGAAACTGAGACGCAGAAACTTTCTGTGATGAGCAGCAATTGGGATGTGAAAGTATGCATCTTTCAGGTCGACACTTACAAACCAATCGTCTGCTGCCACAGACCGAAGAACGTCGGCTGTGTGAGGCATTCGAAAAGGAAGGACCTTCAGGAACAAATTCAGATGCCTCAAATCGAGAATTGGGCGGAAACCACCGTCCTTCTTCGGAACAAGAAAATATGTTGAATGGAACCCCTCTTCCTGAACGAGGGGATGAACTTTTTCTATGGTTCCCTTCTGTAACAGAGAACGAATTTCCAGAGAGAGGGCCACTGAACAAACTGCATTTTTTACAACCGTAGGAACGATTCTTGAAAATCTGGGAGTCCGGCGTCGAAACTGTAGAGTATATCCCCTGCTCAGAGTCGTCAAAACCCAAGGATCTGCTGTGTTGGTCCTCCAGTACTCTATCTGTTCTATTGAAAAACGATCGACCGCCGGCCTGAGTGTCTCAGGGTTTATGTATGCGACTTTTAGTGGTCGGGGGGGCAGGGGGGGCTGAAGGAGGACCCCCTCCTGGCAAATGTCGATGATGTGGCCGAAAAACTGTAGCATTCTCAGTAGCCCGAGGCCTTTGAGGAGGCTGTGACTGAGGTGTAGCATGCTGGCGGAAATATTGCTCCGGTGTGGCATAGCGATGTCGGGTCTGAACTGCTGGCATCCTAAAGGTAGGGTTGCGCTGTACCTGCGTTAGTTGACGAGTGGCCTCAGACAGCTTTACCCTCTTTTCCAACAGTTCCGGAACATTAGGACCAAAAAGATGCCCAGGAACAAATGGAAGATCTCTCAAGGTTTTCTTGCAGTCCTCAGGTAGCCGTGCTTGGGCAAGCCACACTTGGTGGCGGGCTGCCAGAAGCGTGGCTTCAAGACTACCCAGCTTGCGGGTTACGTGGCCCGTTGCCAAAAGAGCCGTTTGCAGAAACTGTGAAATTGAGGGATCAACATTTGCTGGTTCTAGCGTATTCTGGTAGCAGCAAGTAGTAACTGACAGATTGCGTTTTCTGCACGATTTATGTAAGCAACAGACTCGTATGCCTTTTTTAGTAATGAATCTGTGCGACCACATTGCGCACTGGGACATCGCACATTCCCTCGTAGAGCCTCGTCAGGAGACACCACCAAAGCTGCAACAGGCTGCTCTATTTCTGGAGCACGACTCACCCCGATGGAATCTGCTTTAGCCATAGATGCTAATGTCCGAGCAATCTTTGAGCGCCATTTAGGCAGACCAGAACAAGTGAGGGCATTTGAAAACTAGGCCACAATATCTTTACATGGTGGCATGGCAAAAGAAGTCGCAGCTGTGGCCTGCCTGAAAAAGACATTGGTTTGGGCAGATTGGACAGGTGACTCTTCAAGTACTATATGAGAAAGAGCCATTCGAAGCACAGCCAAAGTATGATCAGAAGAGGGCTGGGCCTGTCCAGATGACTGAACTGACCCCCCCCCCCCCCTCCGTTGCTGGAAAACCAGCGAAAACATCCTGAGGTGATGGTTGCGCCGCAACATTCACAGCATTCCCATGATCATGAAAAAAAGAATCAGAAGCAATCGTCTTGCTCTTGTGTTAATTCCCAATCCTCTTTGTGCCTTGTGGGTGGCCTTTGCCATCACTTCAGTCATTTTGGGAGTTACCGGCTTCATGGCACTTCTAAACCTTGATTCCATCTCCACAATAAACCTGGTCAATAGCACTGGCTTCTCTGAAGACATCTCTGCTCATATATCCTACACGTTTGTATCCAGGGCCAAGTCCGATGTGAACGAGAGAGTTGTGGAGGCACTGACACACCTGGGCTATCTCATACTTCAAGGGGCCCTGTCAATAATTGTGGGTGCAGTGGTGCTTTTAGCTTCTACAAGCTACATATTTAGAATGCTCTTCACCATCGTCTTCCTGTTCTGTAGTTCCATATCGTTTGGAGTACTTCACGGCATCACTTTTATTCCAGTTCTTATCACTTTCTTTGGATTTTGCCACAATTTATGGCAACACTGAATCCAAATATCAAATTACTGTGCTTTTTCTGAAATACACCCACCCCTAATAGCACATGTACATCACCCAGATGTCTATTTGATGTGTCTTTA
This sequence comes from Xyrauchen texanus, assembly GCF_025860055.1. Lineage (NCBI taxonomy): Eukaryota > Metazoa > Chordata > Actinopteri > Cypriniformes > Catostomidae > Xyrauchen > Xyrauchen texanus. The sequence continues at coordinate 15,029,699 of NC_068284.1, read as the reverse complement.
CTAGGGCTGTCAATCGATCAAAATGTTTAATCGAATGAATTACATGGTGTCCCGATTAATTAATCACGATTAATCGCATATACAAATATTTGCTGAGAAAGCCCCTCATATAACAATAATTCAATACATAATGATGAAATAATTATACATAGTTATTTTTAAATACAAAAAACAATATATATATATATATATATATATATATATATATATATATATATATATATATATATATATATACACTCACCTAAAGGATTATTAGGAACACCTGTTCAATTTCTCATTAATGCAATTATCTAATCAACCAATCACATGGCAGTTGCTTCAATGCATTTAGGGGTGTGGTCCTGGTCAAGACAATCTCCTGAACTCCAAACTGAATGTCAGAATGGGAAAGAAAGGTGATTTAAGCAATTTTGAGCATGGCATGGTTGTTGGTGCCAGACGGGCCGGTCTGAGTATTTCACAATCTGCTCAGTTACTGGGATTTTCACGCACAACCATTTCTAGGGTTAACAAAGAATGGTGTGAAAAGGGAAAAACATCCAGTATGCGGCAGTCCTGTGGGCGAAAATGCCTTGTTGATGCTAGAGGTCAGAGGAGAATGGGCTGATAGAAGAGCAACTTTGCCTGAAATAACCACTCGTTACAACCGAGGTATGCAGCAAAGCATTTGTGAAGCCACAACACGCACAACCTTGAGGCGGATGGGCTACAACAGCAGAAGACCCCACCGGGTACCACTCATCTCCACTACAAATAGGAAAAAGAGGCTACAATTTGCAAGAGCTCACCAAAATTGGCCAGTTGAAGACTGGAAAAATGTTGCCTGGTCTGATGAGTCTCGATTTCTGTTGAGACATTCAGATGGTATAGTCAGAATTTGGCGTAAACAGAATGAGAACATGGATCCATCATGCCTTGTTACCACTGTGCAGGCTGGTAGTGGTGGTGTAATGGTGTGGGGGATGTTTTATTGGCACACTTTAGGCCCCTTAGTGCCAATTGGGCATTGTTTAAATGCCACGGCCTACCTGAGCATTGTTTCTGACCATGTCCATCCCTTTATGGCCACCATGTACCCATCCTCTGATGGCTACTTCCAGCAGGATAATACACCATGTCACAAAGCTTGAATAATTTCAAATTGGTTTCTTGAACATGACAATGAGTTCACTGTACTAAAATGGCCCCCACAGTCAACAGATCTCAACCCAATAGAGCATCTTTGGGATATGGTGGAACGGGAGCTTTGTGCCCTAGATGTGCATCCCACAAATCTCCATCAACTGCAAGATGCTATCCTATCAATATGGGCCAACATTTCTAAAAAATGCTTTCAGCACCTTGTTGAATCAATGCCACATAGAATTAAGGCAGTTCTGAAGGCGAAAGGGGGTCAAACACAGTATTAGTATGGTGTTCCTAATAATCCTTTAGGTGAGTGTATATATATATAAAATAAAAAAATATTCAGATAATTAAAATGCATTACATTCTTGTGGCAGAAGAGTTAATCATTGATAAAACAAAATAAAAGCAGATTTAGAATACAATGTATTGTTTACTACCATATTATTGATCATAAGTCAATCATTGGCATACAGTTCACAGCAATCCATTTCACAAGTGAATTTGTCAATCAGTTGGAGATTTATTATGAGGGCTTGTTTAAGAACCCGTCAATGAACACCTGCATCAGACATTTATTTATTTATTTTTTAAACAAGCCAGGGGTATACATAGGGTGACCACCTGGCTATTGCTCTGTTGCAGGTCAGCAGACCTGATTTTGCGGGACACGAGGGAGAGATTACTTACTATTATTGTACTAGGTGAATAAATATTGATTTTATATTCTATGTATTTTTGCAGTGATGTTAAATGTTAATGACGGCGCTGTGAACGTCACTCAGTTTGGCATAAGGTTTATGATACAAACTAATTTTAACAGCTCAGACCTACTCAATGTAAATATAATGAAGTGAAAATAATAATCTAATCGTTAAAAAGCACATTTCCAAATAAGCACATCGATTCCATTATTAAAGACTAGAAAGATTAAATGTGTTCTTACTATTTTTGCATCTTTTAGGATTTAGTGCATCTGGAATTACATTTTTTTTGTCTGATCTGGCTGGTTCGAGTAGGGCCTTCTCATTCATTATGACTGTAGATCTCCTGGCAGGCGTAGGTGTTCACTTTCACCAGGAGTTCACTTTTGATGAGGTCCACAGATGCTCAGTTCCTTGTCTCTATCCACGCAGCGGTCATCAGTGAAAACACCCTCTCCACAAACGCATTGGTGACAGGAATGCTCAAAGCCAAAGATATCGGAGCTGTCATGTTTGGGGCACTGAAATGCTTCAGCAGAGCTGTCCGTGAAACTTCAGTGGCATACCCTGCACTCTCCTTTTTTAGGGTCACCAGTAACTGGTTTTAATAATGTATATATTTTCTCCAATTCTTTATTATACGAACAAAGACACTTTCTTCTCGGTAGCCCATTTTTCTGTTGCAGTTTTTTTCCCAGTGTTTTCACGCTCTGGCAAGAAAAAAAGGCTGCGCATGCTCAGTGTTTTCTTATTAACTTTTTTTTTATAGTGATTTTGTAATTAAAGGACGATGAAATAAAATGATGCTGAAATAATAATAAAGCTAAAAAATTATACAGACAAAATTGAAATGCGGGACACTGCTTATGACTTGCGGGACGTGGGACAAAGCTTCCAATTTCGGGACTGTCCCGCATTGGTCACCCTACCATATGACCTGCGTCAGACATGCTTGTGTCGCGTCTCGGGTGTGTTGCATCATAAAATAAAATGTTTAGGTCACTGTGTCAAGTTAAATATAGTTTAATACTCAATCTTTAAACACATCTTGAGATCCCTTAGTTCGCATTTGAACCCTTAGTAACGCATATGTGTTGTTTTCTTCACTGTATAAACTGTGTGTCGCTCACACAGCTGAAATTTCACTTACTGCCCTCTGGAGTATACAGGTGGTACTAGAAGCATGCGATTAAATGCGTTAATTATTTTAACGCGTTATTTTTTGTATAATTAATCACGCGTTATTAACGCGTTAACTCAACAGCCCTAGTCTTTACATCTGGAAGACTATTTTTTCTCAGGTGTCAATAAAATATTCAGCAGATGTCTTTGAGATGTTTGTTATTTAGAATGTTTGTAAATCTGACATTTTTAAGATATTTGCAGATGCTAATTAGATTTAGATCTTTTAATTTGGAAAGCATCACAAACAGACATCTCGGAGATGTACTTGTGCTATCTGGGACTCTACTTTTCAATGATTCTTTTTAGAAATAAATACTTTGATAAAAAAAAAAATCACAATATTAATGAGGAGAGTAAGAGGGAAGTTAAAGTGGCACAAAAAGTGTTTGGATATTTAAAATTCTTAAAAATGCATGAATTTTATTGCATTAGAAACAAAATATCAAAGTGGCATCTGCAAACAAATTATGCAAGATCTTTTTTTAAAACATACTTCACTTTTATAAGGCTACGTCCAAACTAATCGGTCTAAATTTGAAAAATTAGTTTTTGGTTTCCTAACATATTGTTTTCTTAAGTAAATGGTAATGGAGCCTTTCTGTCAGCTCGAACCAATCTGGTCATTCTTTTTTTTTTTTTTTTTTTTTTTTTATTAGGGACCATGTACAATTTCAAACATAAATGTTGCCATTTGATGCATTGTACCAGAGTTAGCCGTAGGCTATTTTACATCTGCAGTCCCCTGGCAGGGTACAATAAAAACAAACTCACCCACCCCCAACCCCCCATCCCCTACATACATACAAAAAACACATTTTATCAACACCACATCAGCTTCAGTGAGTACAGATTTGAGTGGTCTTCAGAAAGGTTTTCAGTTCTGACTTAAAACTCTTGATGGAATTGCAGCTCTTTACGTCATTTGCTATTGCATTCCGTTGTGTAGTGGCTTTGTAAGAAAAAGCAGATTGTCTAAAGGTTGACAGAAGGGTATGTTACAGTCAAAAATGGAAGCTATTCTGGTAGATTTTACTGAAGTTACAGGGCGATTGCAAACAAAAACCAATAAACAAGCAGGGGCCAGGCCATGTAGAATCTTATACACTAGAGTCAAGTTTGAAAAGAGTCTAAAATTTTTAAAACTCAATAAATTATGTTTCTCTGACTAAGATCTTGCAATGGTGATATCGGAATGGGTTTTTATCAAGGATTTTTATAGCGTGCTTGTATAATGATTCTAAAGGTCTAATGGCAGACTCACTGGTCTGTCCCCAACAGGTGATACAATATGAAATATGTGAAAAAATTAAGGCATGCATAAATATTTTGGCTACATCCATAGGGAGGAACAATCTAATCTGTCTAAAGTTTGCCAAATTGTATTTTATAGTTTTTGTCATTTTCTTAATGTGTTTCTTAAAATTGAAATTTGAATCTAAAATGACACCAAGATATTTAAATTCAGTTACAATGTCAATTGATTCATTTTTAATTAAAATGTCTAAAATTCTCCGCTGACCTCTCTCATCACAAGGTGTTTTCAACTGCAGAACTGCCACTCACTGGATGTTTTAGGTTTTTGGCACCATTCAGAGTAAATTCTAGAGACTGGTGTGTGTGAAAATCCCACGAGATCAGCAATTACAGAAATACTCAAACCAGTCCATCTGGCACCAACAAACATGCCACGGTCCAAATCACTGAGATCACATTTTTCCCCATTCTGAACATTAACCGAAGCTTCTGACCCATATCTGCATTCGTATTTATGCATTGCACGGTTGCCACATGATTGGGTGATGAATAAGTAGGTGTACTTAAAGTGGTCGATGAGTGTACAGTCAGGTCCATAAATATTGGGACATCGACACAATTCTAATATTTTTGGCTCTATACACCACCACAATGGATTTGAAATGAAACGAACAAGATGTGCTTTAACTGCAGACTTTCAGCTTTAATTTGAGGGTATTTACATCCAAATCAGGTGAACGGTGTAGGAATTACAACAGTTTGTATATGTGCCTCCCACTTTTTTAAGGGACCAAAAGTAATGGGACAGATTAACAATCATAAATCAAACTTTCACTTTTTAATACTTGGTTGCAAATCCTTTGCAGTCAATTACAGCCTGAAGTCTGGAACGCATAGACATCACCAGATGCTGGGTTTCATCCCTGGTGATGCTCTGCCAGGCCTCTACTGCAACTGTCTTCAGTTCCTGCTTGTTCCTGGGGCATTTTCCCTTCAGTTTTGTCTTCATCAAGTGAAATGCATGCTCAATCGGATTCAGGTCAGGTGATTGACTTGGCCATTGCATAACATTCCACTTCTTTCCCTTAAACTCGTTGGTTGCTTTCGCAGTATGCTTCGGGTCATTGTCCATCTGTACTGTGAAGCGCCGTCCAATGAGTTCTGAAGCATTTGGCTGAATAGGAGCAGATAATATTGCCCGAAATACTTCAGAATTCATCCTGCTGCTTTTGTCAGCAGTCACATCATCAATAAATACAAGAGAACCAGTTCCATTGGCAGCCATACATGCCCACGCCATGACACTACCACCACCATGCTTCACTGATGAGGTGGTATGCTTTGGATCATGAGCAGTTCCTTTCCTTCTCCATACTCTTCTCTTCCCATCACTCTGGTACAAGTTGTTCTTTGTTTCATCTGTCCATAGGATGTTGTTCCAGAACTGTGAAGGCTTTTTTAGATGTTGTTTGGCAAACTATAATCTGGCCTTCCTGTTTTTGAGGCTCACCAATGGTTTACATCTTGTGGTGAACCCTCTATATTCACTCTGGTGAAGTCTTCTCTTGATTGTTGACTTTGACACACATACACCTACCTCCTGGAGAGTGTTCTTGATCTGGCCAACTGTTGTGAAGGGTGTTTTCTTCACCAGGGAAAGAATTCTTCGGTCATCCACCACAGTTGTTTTCCGTGATCTTCCGGGACTTTTGGTGTTGCTGAGCTCACCGGTGCGTTCTTTCTTTTTAAGAATGTTTCAAACAGTTGATTTGGCCACACCTAATGTTTTTGCTATCTCTCTGATGGGTTTGTTTTGATTTTTCAGCCTAATGATGGCTTGCTTCACTGATAGTGACAGCTCCTTGGATCTCATATTGAGAGTTGACAGCAACAGATTCCAAATGCGAATAGCACACTTGAAATGAATTCTGGACCTTTTATCTGCTCCTTGTAAATGGGATAATGAGGGAATAACACACACCTGGCCATGGAACAGCCAATTGTCCCATTGCTTTTGGTCCCTTAAAAAGTGGGAGGCACATATACAAACTGTTGTAATTCCTACACCGTTCACCTGATTTGGATGTAAATACCCTCAAATTAAAGCTGAAAGTCTACAATTAAAGCACATCTTGTTCGTTTCATTTCAAATCCATTGTGGTGGTGTATAGAGCCAAAAAGATTAGAATTGTGTCGATGTCCCAATATTTATGGACCTGACTGTATGTATAGTGCATCACATTAACAATGTAAAGTTGAGAAAGTAAATAATGTCTTCATTTTGAATTGCTTTACAATTCGAAACCTGTCAAACTAAATATTTTGGTTAAACTGTGCTTGTGCCTTGTTTTTTTTTTTAAAGTAAATTCCACTTCATACGATATTTAATCTAATGCAATGACATTGATACCTTGTAAGTGTAAAGTGGCCAAATACCTTTTGGAGGTCATTGTATATAGTTGTTAAACATGTATTTGTTTGGTTGTATTTAATGATAAAGAATTTCCTCAAAGCAGAGGGCTGTGAGAAAAAATACAATAAAAAAAATCAGTCATGGAGTCTCAGGTATTCGTTTAGATGTTTTTATTTCACTTCAGCTCAGTTAAACCCACTCACTATTAAATGTGCAACAGCATCAAAGAAAAAGCATTTCGAATTACAAACCAGGCAAAACTCCATGACTAAAATCAATCTATACACTTATATACAATGATACAATGTCCTTGTTTAAGTTTATTGATTATAAATATATACTGTATATACACAACTAAAATGGTCTTGGGTAAAATGCAAACATACATGGAGGCAAGGTTCACTCATAGATGTAGAACTGCTGTACATGAATAAATATTACATGTATAGAATAAAGCTGAATAGAACCAATGTCTCCACTGGGATGTGAACCTATCAGAGGGTTTAGGAAGATTGTGCATGTTTTGGAAATATATTTTCCACTGTGTGTGTGTTGTGATTTTTCTGTCCTGCTTTTGTTGTATGAACAGCAAGTATGATTGAATAGATGAATTTTTTTTTAATCTAATTTCATTTGACATAATTTTCCAGATTCATGTACAATTGAGTGCTGTCATGTATAGTTAAAGATGGGTCTCAGGACAAAGCTCAACGCTAGACTTGGATAAACTAGCACTGAGGATTTTACACTACAATACTTAAACACAGGATCATGCATAATCTCCCTCTAAGAAAAAGGATTTATGATGTGAATCCATAACATGATTCACATGAAATCCTGAAGTCGTTTAAATTCCTTCATAGTTCATTAGACTGAAGGTGCAGAAAGTGAAAAATACATGGACTTCTCAAAGGCCATCATGAAACATACAGTATACTCAACCTGGCTCAGACAATTGTGGCTCAAACAAAGCGAACAGGGATTTGATACCGATCAATAGACTGGACCATTGCTTACAGCTTTAGGATTTATTCAAAACCAGCCTCTGCTCCACTATAAATAAAGGCAGCACCTTAGATGCAAAATAATAATATTTAAAGCCAGGGATAGAGCAAGATGACTTCTTTGCAAACAAAAACCCTATGAAGGAGCTTGTGTTATAGCTTTCTTATGAGTGTAAAACAACTATTTTCAGAGAAGTGGCTCAGAAAACTATGCAATTTTATGAATGGGAAGTGTAAGCCTACCAAGCTCTTGGCTGCATATGTACATTCATATCTTTCTTCTTCCCCACTGCCTAACAGTCCTGCTGAGCTCTCATCTGCTGTCTATTGTCTTTCCTTCCAAGACTAACTGGATATCTTTGGCGTCCAATGTCTCATACTGTAGTAGAGCCTCAGCCAGGATTTTGTGCTCTTTAGCGCGAGACTTCAGGATTGCTTTTGCACGCTCATAGGAATCCTAGAACAAGATTAAAAAAAAAAAGAATCAGACAAAATCCTGAGAGAATTGTACACATTTTAAAGCAATACTAAATTTTTATTTGGTAGTTGGTGTAATTCAGAAAAACAAAACCCATTAAACATATTAATTTATTTATTTGAATTCCCCTTGAAAGCCACTGTATTATCCATTAGTAAAATATATCATCCCATAATGAGAATCTGAAGAGAAAATATGGCTTTAATACGGTCCTTAACATAGGCAATGTTTTAGTACTGGTTCGGCTAGATCAGATGTCGTGATTGGACCACGAAGTTTACCCTCAGAAGTATCCTGACTTCATGTTCAATGGCTGCCTGTGTTTCTGGACTCTGTTTGGTGAGGTCAGCATATGTCATGACACCCAACTATGACAAAAAAAATGGAAGAACAACAACAAAAATTAAGTAATCTTACTCAGATGAAAGCCCTGTTCCAAATCCTAGATATGCACCCTTAAGAAAATTCACCACTAATTATTATCACATGCAAATAAGCTTTGCGGCAAATTGTCCATTGTTGCCAAAGGTTTATTGGAGGTTCACCACTATTAGCGAAGAGCAGCAAACTTCTGGCAAATATCTGTGGTGAATCAAAAGCTTATTTGCATGTGAAAATAACAAGCTGCTAATTTGTGGCTAGATTCGATTTTTTCATTTTCTGGTTTACACGGAATATACTAACCGTCGTGGAATAACCTCATATATGTGACTGATTTTAAGACTACATAGGCAGTAAATCTCGGTGACTCAAGCAGCCACACAAATAGTGTTCCACATGCAAATCGAAAAGAGATTCAACAATTACAGGTGATTCTAATAGTATTTGATGTTAGCATGTTGCTAAGCAAAGACAATACAGCACACTAAAATGAGGGGTCTTAGAAAGCAGCATATTGTCTGAAACTGCCTTCACATTGAGTGCATTCAAATACAATACTCTTACATGAGTCTTACAATTACAGCTGATTCTAATAGTGTTTGATGTTAGCATGTTGCAAAGCAAAGACAACACAACATTCTTAATATGCAGTGTCTTAACATATCAGGCGATTCTAATAGAGGTTGATGTTAATATGTTGCTAAGATAAGACAATACAACACTCTAAAATGAGGGGTCTTAGAAAGCAGCATATTGTCTGAAACTGCCTTCACATTGAGAACATGCATACAATGCATTAAAATGCCAGCTTACTGGGTTTGAATTACATACAAGAATTTTAGACTGTTTACATTTTACATTACATTTATACGTTTGGCAGACACTTTTATCCAAAGTGACTTACAGTGCACTTATTACAGGTATAATCCCCCCTGAGCAACCTGGAGTTAAGCGCCTTGCTCAAGGACACAACGGTGGTGGCTGTGAGGATCGAACCAACAATCTTCTGATTAACAGTTGTGTGCATTAGCCCACTACGCCACCACCACTCCTATGTTTACTGTTCAGATCACATATGAAAATGACTATATCCATAAAGCTTCTGCAAAAGCAGCTTATCATTTATTACTGATCATTTATTAACTAAACAAGGTCACAACTATATTTAATTCACAAAGATGAATTGACAATTATGACAAACCTTTTCACTCATCCCAAATCTGGTCACCATCATTTTGGCTATTTTTGTAGCACCGTCAAAGTCACTTGATGCTCCTATGTGACAAAAAAAACATTACACGGATTCAGCAAACTTAGTGACTGTTGATGTCAGACATTTACATACACTTAGGTTGAAGTCATTAAAACTAATTTTGTAACCACTCCACAGATTTCACATTAGCAAACTATAGTTTCGGTTCTAAGTCATTTAGGACAAGAGTAATTTTTCCAACAATTGTTTACAGACAGATTGTTTCACTTTCAACTGACTAATCACAATTCCAGTGGGTCAGAAGTTTACATACACCCAGAAAATGATGTTAAGCCTTTAGGCAATTAGCTTCTAGTAGGCTAATTGGCATCACCCGGAGGTGTACCTGTGGATGTATTTTAAGACCAACCGTCAAACTCAGTGCCTCTTTGCTTGACATCAAGGGAAAAATCAAAATAAATCAGCTAAGACCTCAGAAAACTTTGTGAACCTCCAAAAGTCTGGTTCATCATTGGGAGCAATTTCCAAATGCCTGAAGGTACTACATTCATCTGTACAAGAAATAGTATGCAAGTATAAACACCATGAGACTATGCAGCCATCATAGCACTCTTGAAGATGCTGTCTCTCTCCTAGAGATGAACATAGTTTGGTGGGGAAAGTGCAAATCAATCCCAGAACAGCAGCAAAGTATGTTGTGAAGATGGGAGGAAACAGGTAGGACAAGAATCTATATCCACAGTAAAACGAGTCCTATATCGACATAACCTGAAAGGCTACTCAGTAAGGAAGCAGTCACTGCTCCAAAACCACCATAAAGTCAGAATACAGTTTGAAAGTGCACATGGGGACAAAGATCTTATTTTTTTGGAGAAATGTCCTCTGGTCTAATAAAATAAAAATGTTACTGTTTGGCCATAATGACCATTATTATGCTTGGATAAAAAAGGGTGGGGCTTTCAAGCCAAAAGAACACCATCCCAACTGTGAATCATGGGTGTGGCAGCATTATGTTTTGGGGGTGTTTTGCTGAAGGAGGGACTGGTGCACATCACAAAATAGATATCATGAGTAAGGAAAAGTATGTGGATATTTGGAAGCAACATTTTAAGACATCAGCCAGGAAGTTAAAGGTCATTCACAAATGGGTCTTCCAAATGGACAATGACCCCAAGCATACCTTCAAAGTTGTGTCAAAATGGCTTAAGTACAACAAAGTCAAGGTATTGGAGTTGCCAACACAAAGCCCTGACCTCAATCTGATAGAAAATTTGTGGGCAGAACTGAAAAAGCATGTGCAAGCAATGAGGCCTACAAATCTGACACCAGTTCTGTCTGGAGGAATGGGCCAACATTCCAGCAACTTATTGTGAGAAACTTGTGGAAGTCAAAAATGTTTGACCTAAGTTAAACAATTTAAAGGCAACGCTAGCAAATAATAAAGTTCATATAAACGTCTGACCCACTGGGAATGTGATGAAAGAAATAAAAGCTGAAATAAATCATTCTCTCTATTATATGACATTTTACATTCTTAAAATAAAGTAGTGATCCTAACTGACATAAGACAGGGAAATGTGAAAACCTGAATTGAGTTTAAATGTATTTGGCTAAGGTGTATGTAAAATTCTGACTTCAACTGTAGTTTTTGATATGGCTTTTTTACCATGCATGAAGGGAATTTGTATAATATGATGTACAGTCCTGTCAAACTATAACACAATCAAATTACCTTTCAGCATGTACAGAAAAATAAATATACATTATTTTTAATTGCACTGCAATACCTAACATTACACAAACCCACCAGTGGTGATATTCTCAATGCCAAAGATAAGCTCCTCTGCCACTCGTCCACCCATACTGACATCCATCTGGGCCAACAGCTGAGCACGAGTTTCATTCCAACGGTCATTTTCTGGAAGCATGGACACCTAATGAGAACAGAAAAATTATAAATCAAGGTAGATTGTCTCTCACTTAATATGTTCCATTAAAATAAAGGTGCAGCTCATATCTTTAACAAGTTTAGATCTTGATGGCGCATTTTTGTTTCTTTTTACTAAATCCATGAGGTCTTTTAAGGTACATATTTTGATAAACTTTCATTCACATGTCTACAATGGGTGCATGTTCACTTCCAAAATAAAGTTTTGGTAAACTAATGTTCATGCAAAGTTGAAAGTGGCTAGAATTTCGGCCTATGTCTAATCAGGGCTCAATGTTCAAATATATATTTTTTTCTGCTGGCCAGCAGTTCAAATGTTTTCTAGCCATGCCATAATTTTCACTTTTTTGTATTCTTTATTTCGTTATATTTTATTTCTAGAAATATTTTTGTTTGTATATTTGACAAGTTTAATATTTATATTTTTCATTAAGTTATTGGTTGAGGAGTTTAAAACAACAGAGAATTGACAACAATAATGTTTCATCACACAAATCCAAGTTGCAAGGCATTAAATAAAACCTTAAATATAAATGAATAATTTAGCAACAATACAGTACTGTCTCAATTGGGCAAGTGACTGTTTTATTAAAGGGATAGTTCCCTAGTTCTCTCATCATTTATCATTATCATGCCATCCCAGATGTGTATGACTTTCTTCTACTGAACACAAAGATTTTTAGAAGAATATCTCAGCTCTGTAGGTCCTCACAATGCAAGTTAATGGTGGCCAAAACTTTGAAGGTCCAAAAAGCACATAAAGTCTGCATAAAAGTAATCCATATGACTACAGTAGTATAATCCATGTCTTCAGAATCAATATGATAGGTGAGGGTGAGAAACAGATCAATATGTAAGACCTACAGAGCTGAGATAACCCATGTGTGTTCAAAAGAACACATACACATTTAGAAAGGCATGAGGGTGAGTAAATTCTGAGATAAACAATTTTGGGTGAACTATTCCTTAAACTGGCCTAAAACCCGCTCATAACGGCAGGCCATCCTTATTGATGAGTCCTGATAATCATCATTACGGTCGGCTGACATACACTGGTGGCCAAAAGTTTGGAATAATGTACAGATTTTGCTCTTATGGAAAGAAATTGGTACTTTTATTCACCAAAGTGGCATTCAACTGATCACAATGTATAGTCAGGACATTAATAATGTGAAAAATTACTATTATAATAAAAATAAAAAGTTCAGAACTTCTTAAACTACTTCAAAGTGTTCTCATCAAAAAACTCTACCACATGCGGCAATGACAGCTTTGCAGATCCTTGCCATTGTAGCTGTCAGTTTGTCCAGATACTCAGTTTACATTTCACCCCACACTTCCTGTAGCACTTGCCATATATGTGGCTGTCTTGTCACTTCTCATGCACCTTACAGTCTAGCTGATCCCACAAAAGCTCAATTGGGTTAAGATACAAAACACTTTTTTCCAATTATCTGTTGTAAAATATCTGTATTTCTTTACACTCTCTAACCTTTTCTTTTTGTTTTTCTGTTTCAAAAGTGGCTTTTTCTTTGCAATTCTTCCCATAAGTCCTGCACCCCTGAGTCTTCTCTTTACTGTTGAACATGAAACTGGTGTTGAGCGGGTAGAATTCAATGAAGCTGTCAGCTGAGGACACGTGAGGCGTCTATTTCTCAAACTAGAGACTCTGATGTACTTATCCTCTTGTTTAGTTGTACATCTGGCCTTCCACATCTCTTTCTGTCCTTGCTAGAGCCAGTTGTTCTTTGTTTTGAAGACTGTAGTTTATAGCTTTATATGAAATCTTCAGTTTTTTGGCAATTTCAAGCATTTTATAGCCTTCATTCCTCAAAACAATGATTGACTGATGAGTTTCTATAGAAAGAAGTTTCTTTTTTTTGGCCATTTCTGACCAAATATTGACCTTAAGACATGCCAGTCTATTGCACACTGTTGCAACTCAAAAACACACACAAAGACAATATTAAGCTTCATTTAATGAACCAAATAGCTTTGTGTGTTTTATACAATGGCAAGTGATTTGGGAAATGGGGCCTGTCTAGATTTGATAAAAAAATGACTTTTTTCAAATAGGGATGGTACTGTTTTTTAGATCAGTAATGTCCTGACTATATTTTGTGATCAGTTGAATGCCACTTTGTTGAATTAAAGTACCAATTTCCTTCTGAAACATTATTCCAAACTTTTGGTCACCATTGTGTGTGTGTATATATATATATATAAATAAAAAACCTATTTTTCTGGTCATTACTTCACAGAAGTTACGCAAGGCATTTTTCATATATTTAATTTGTATTCATAAAAATATCTGTAGATAAATACTGATTATGTATTGTTATATTGAATCATATCAATGATAATTAAATATTATTTTTTTGTGCCAATTTAATGAAAATAGTGTTGAAAACATGCCTTGATTATACTGAAGTAGATTTGACTGTATTTTATTTTTGCTTTAAACATTTGAATCTCCTTGATTACAGTGGTCAAAATTATTGTTCCTTAAATATTGAGATATAATTATTTTAGCTACATCTTTAACACTTCCCCAAGGTACAACACAAACTGTAAGCAACCAAAGTTACTCACGTGTCCCAAAGTAGGGCCTCTCGGCATTATGGTGGCTTTATTAATAGGCATAGCGTCTTTGGTGTAGTATGCAATAATGGCATGTCCCGATTCATGGTATGCTGTGATCTCTTTATTCTTTTCATCAATTTGTGCACTCCTGCGCTCTGGGCCTGTGCATGAAACAGAGAAAGTGAATAGAAATCAAAAGGTATTCATTTATCTTAAACTTTCAACATTCTGAATGTATCTACACTTCCAAGAAAACATAACTTTTCTTTTTGGCTAAGAGGACTCTGAAACTTTCTAAAGAAGACATTATTATACATCTCACAATGCAAAAAAATGTAAAGAGTCCTACCCATCAGTATTTTGTCCTTAGCAAACTCAAGCTCCTTCATTGTCACCATGTCTTTACCATCCACAGCGGCCTTCAGTGCAGACTGGTTAACAAGATTCTCCAGATCAGCACCAGAGAACCCCACTGTTCCTCTGGCAATGACCTCTGCCTGCACAGCTGGAGGCAAGACAAGTCAAAGATTTTTGTGTTAATTTAGCATACTGGCACACATTTCTTTATTCTACAATTGCTATATGATAACATTTCCTCTCTCCTACTCACCAGAGTCTACTTTTATTTTCTTAAGGTACCACTTGATGATTTCAGTGCGGCCTTTCACATCTGGCCTGGGGACGGTAACCTGCATATCAAAGCGGCCTGGCCGGATCAGAGCACTAGGGAACAAGAGATCATACCAATCGGCAACATTATAAGAGGAGAACTTCTAACCAACAAACCCAGATATCTCTATCTTATCATTATCTGTTCAAATCTTTAATAAAAAGGCAGCTGCTAATCATTGTAGTAATTTTTTAAGAAATCCACATACTTATCCAAAGCTTCAGGGAAGTTTGTTGCGCCAATTATTATGACACCTTCATTTGGCTTAAACCTGCAGACATCAAACAAAAAATTAGTTAATGCAACTATTCAATGAATAATAATACATATCAACTTAAAGACCCATAAATTCGCTTGAGGAGCGCAGTTTCCTTTCCTGTGCTGACATACTTTCTTTTGAAACAGGATGTTGGGGCAGGACACTACTGTTAACTTGACAGAGCATCCTAAAAATGCAGCACTTATTCCAAACTTGTACGTCTGAGCATGTACATAGAGCAACAGTTAAAAATAGTGCAGATGGAATTGAAGAACGCATACTGTGAGAACTGGAAACATTGACGAATTCAATACAAAACAGATTGCTGTCAACTTAATTAATTGCCATATCATTCAATTAACATTTTTAATCAATTGAAAGACTGTAAATTTGTTTTTTTAGATAAAACATTATTTTGTCAACTTTAAATCAGTACACTTGCATAAATGACCTCAAAGCTAACAGACAAAACTTCAGTTTTTATATAATTGCACTGCTGTAACATGACTTCAAGGTGCATGGCTCACCCATCCATCTCAGCTAGAAGCTGATTGATAGTCTGTCTAGAATAGGGGTGCATGGGAGACTCAATCCTCTTTCCTCCCACACTGTCCAGCTCATCAATGAAGATGACACAAGGAGCATTAGCTTTAGCCTCCCCTAGAGGAAAAATTAGGAGAATTACTTTAATTATGGTACACAACCAGTGGGCATATTAGTCTTCCAGTAATTAGCTGAAAGTAATCGATATTTAGCAAGCTACTAACACAGCATAAGGCTGCATCTAGAAGGCTTGAATTACTTACTGAAAAGGTTTCTTATTCGACTGGCACCGACCCCAACGAACATCTCATCAAACTCTGAGCCGGATGCATAGTAAAATGGCACATCTGCCTCACCCGCTACAGCACGGGCCAACAGTGTCTTTCCTGTACCTGGAGGCCCAACCAGCATGATTCCTGCAAAATAAATGCTGCTGTAAGGCATTTAATCCATAAGCAAGTGTAGTGTATGTGCTATGAAACCAGAGGTACAGTATGTTGGGCATATCACCTCAGAGTTGAAACAATTTAAGGTGCACACTCAGTAATCTGTGTTAATTGCAACATTCTAAACAGAAATAAATAAAAATAGTAGAATATTTTGAAAAAATACATTTAAAATGATGAAGACTCAAATCACATCAGTCTTAGATAAAAACACTCATGAGCTCAGCTGTTGAGATCAAATGTCCAGCTGAATATTACTTGCTGAATTTGGATGCCTACACACAGAATAACAGCACATTTTTACAATGACTTAAGTCTCTGAGAACTTCTGTTTGTATGTGATGCTGCATCTACACTGCTAGGTGTCAGTGCGACAAACTGAAATTTTGCGGAGTGCACCTTTCAGAATTAATGATTTAGTTTTGATTTCCATGAAACTAAAAGTGATCTATTATAGTACTTCAATTATAGAACATGCAGCCTTTCTGCAAATGTGTGGTCTTGCCTTTAGGCAGTTTTCCTCCCAAAACTGTGAACTTCTGTGGGTTGCGTAGAAACTCCACCACCTCCTGCAACTCGTTCTTGGCCTCATCCACACCCTTTACATGCTCGAAGGTGACGTTCTTCATCTGGACAGGATCCATTGCCGAGTCCAGGCCTGATGTGGTTCGGAATCTCACTGTCCAGAATGGTTACATTACAGATCACACACTCAGCATTCTCCAAGGCACTCAATGCAAATAAGCAAACCACCAGCAAGATCCAAGCCACTACGCTACAGAACATGCACCACTCACTGCTGATTTTTGACCTTATATTTAAAAACTAACAGACATGACACATAGAACAAAAACTATACTCAACAATAGTTAGCAAGACAAACTAGACATGAAGATCATCCTAAAGAGCTTTTACCTGATAAGAAAGGTGTTTTTGAGAGACCATAGAGGCCTACCAGCAAGAGCACCAACAAAATTAGTCGTGTCCTCCTTAATGATTCTATTGCAGAAGAGTGAAGGGGAAAAACATTTAATAATGAATTTACATACTGTATTTAATAAAAATTAAACTCACAATTCTTCCTAGTCAGCTTTGGCAATATTGTATTGTTTACAGTTATGCCAACAAAATTATTTTTAATTGAATTAGGAGACACCTGCACTGCTTCTCCAATCAGTTCCAAATACAATCCTAAGGTTCTGATCAGGTTTTTGAGATCACACAGAAAAAGAATGAAAATGACTTTAAGCCATTTATATATATATAAAAAATTATGTTTTAATCATATTTAACCAACCAAATGCGTTAACACGTTAACTTCAACAGCTCTAATTTGTATACAACAATGCAGTGGAAAGGAAGTAGAATAATAGTCATACGGCAAAAACCTGTATCTTCTTTGCTGAATTCATTATTTGTTTTTAATTGAAGACAACTTGCCTTGGGTTCTCTGTGTTAGGGCCTGTGCTTTGAGGAAGCCTTCTGCAAAACCAGTCTTAAAAGCATCATGTTGACCATCAGGAATGTTTCTATTTTTAAGGAGCTTGTCCAAAGTTTCAACATCTTGGCCTTTGTCTCGTGTTAGCAAGCCCTTATGGAAAAAAACAGCAGAAAATATTAAAACACCAATACAAACAAAAGCACATTTCAAATGTACAAACGAGGGTCAGTGGGAGGTTAACTCAGATGGGAGGTTAACTCATAATTGCAGTCCGGTGACAGGACAATGACTATTGCACCTCAGACTGTACATGGAACAGCATACGCAGTAAGGGGATTTTAGAGTATTCAAACATTTTAGTGTGGATTAGCAACTTTTGGAAAACAGCAGTGCGGACGGAAAGCGTTTTGAAAACTAAAACACAGTATTCAAATGTATCCGGATGAATATAATGGACGTAGCCTTAAAGGACGATTTAGACAAATTTACAGCTCAATATTTTTTTTTACAGAAGAATCAATTAAAATCACTTTCAATTAAAAAACAAATAGGACCTCCACACTGCCTTTCATTGTAAGTGAATTACTGTAAACACAAATATTGTATGTTTTTAGGGACAAGTCCCAATTATTGTCTGTGGTAACCGATGTAGGCTACAGCACAGATGCAATCAATAGAGCACTATATTGCTGTGCGGGTTACCTTCATAAAGGATGGTGTGAATCCCTCAGGCTCCACTGAACTTTCATTACTGCCCTGAAGACGGCGCGTTTTGGACTTCAGAGTTTTAAAACCTCGCTTTGGGACAAACACTGAAAACACAGATCCCAACATGATAAATATTAGCTGCCAACATAGATCACACTTTTCAAATGAAGCTGTCTGTTTACAGTGTGATAAATGAATAATTAAAATTGAACACCTTACATGGTAAATATTTGAGATCTGTGCATAGTGTTTGGAGAGGTGTCTTGTTCTGTCTAGAGAACACAGGAGTAACACCACCCATTCTTGAGAACCCTAAGTAAAAGATTAAGGAAACAGTAAGTTATGAATATTATACAGTTGAAGTCAGAAGTTTACATACACCTTATCCAAATACATTTAAACTCAGTTTTTCACAATTACTGACATTTAATGGTAGAAAGCATTCCCTGTCGTAGGACAGTTAGGATCACTACTATATTTTTAAGAATGTGAAATAATAGTTTATTTCAGCTTTTATTACTTCATCACATTCCCAGTGGGTCAGAAGTTTACCTACACTTTGTTAGTATTTGGTAGCATTGCCTTTAAATTGTTTAACTTGTGTCAAATGTTATGGGTTGCCTTCCACAAGCATCTCATAAGAAGTTGCTGAAATTTTGGAATCGGATTGAGGTCAGGACTTTGTGATGGCCACTCAAATACATTGACTTTGTTATCCTTAAGCAATTTTGCCACAATTTGAGGTATGCTTGGGGTCATTGTCCATTTGGAAGACCCATTCGCAACAGAGCTTTAACTTCCTGGCTGATGTCTTGAGATGTTTCTTCAAAATATCCACATCATTTTCCTTCCTCATGATGTCATCTATTTTGTGAAGTGCACCAGTCCCTCCTGCAGCAAAGCAACCCCACAACATGATGCTGCCACCCCATTCTTCACGGTTGGGATGGTGTTCTTTGGCTTGCAAGCCTTGTCCTTTTTCCTCCAAACATAATGATAGCCATTATGGCCAAACAGTTCAATTTTTGTTTCATTAGACCAGAGGACATTTGTCCAAAAAGTAAATTCTTTGTCCCCATGTGCACTTGCAAACTGTATTCTGACTTTTTTATGGTGGTTTTGGAGCTGTTGCTTCTTCCTTGCTGAGCAGCCTTTCAGGTTATGTTGATATAGGTCTCGTTTTACTGTGGATATAGATACTTGTGCTTGTATAGAAGATACCCGTTTCCTCCAGTATCTTCACAAGGTCCTTTGCTGCTGTTCTGGGATTGATTTGCACTTTTTACACCAAACTACATTCATCTCTAGGAGACAGAATGCATCTCTTTGCTGAGTGGAATGATGGCTGTGTGGAACAATGTTGTTTATACTTGCATACTATTGTTTGTACAGACTGACGTGGCATTGCTCCCAAGGATAAATCAGACTTATGGAGGTCCACAATTTGTTTGAGGTCTTTTGATTTTCACATGATGTCAAGCAAAGAGGCATTGAGTTTGAAGGTAGGCCTTAAAATACCTCAACAGGTACACCTCCAATTCAGTACACCTCCTATCAGAAGCTAACTGGCTACAAGCTTGACATCATTTTCTGGAATTTTCCAAGCTGCTTAAAGGCAGTTAACTTTGTGTATGTGAACTTCTGACCCACAGGAATTGTGATATAGTCAGTTGAAACAAACTGTCTGTAAAACTTTTTTTGGAACAATTAAAAAATGTGTTTTATTGCCTTCAACCTAAATGTAAACTTCTGTCTTCAACTGTATATGAAAAACAGAATTTTATATTGCACAATGCAAAATGAAAAAGATGCACAGCTATTAACCCATGTAAGCCCAGGCATTACTTCCTGCACCAGTATGTTGCTACTGTATCTACAGTGCTATGGCAAACAAATCATTAAAAAAAAAATGTAATAAATAAAAAATAACAATATACATATTATTCCTGGCACATATACACACACACACACACACACACACATACATACATATAGCTAAAAATAAACATCTGAACTAACCCTAGCCCAGATAAAGAGAGACTGAAGGAATTATTATTTTAAGTCTCACCATGTTTATTGTGAAAGAATGAATCTGAGGAAAGGTGGGAAGTAGTCCAGATGTTTGGCACAGTCTTCATTGGTGAGGGTGGCAGCAGCTGCTGTGGATTAATGCAGGGTAGAAGTCTGTCTACCAGCTCATCCAACGGAACCGCCCTTAGATCTGTCAGACCAAAATCCCTGAGGCTCCATGATGGCTTCCCACCACAAAACCACAAAACCATCATGATTTTAGGTTAAAAAATTTAAATAAAACTGCCTTTGGGCACATTTCTATGAAACTTTTGATTGCATGGAACATACATATAAATAATGAAAATACCTCTGTGCTGTTCAGGTCTTGTTCTGGTGCGTTGTCTTTTTGCTTGTGACTGACTGAAGTATTGCTGGTCACTGAACCCGTCAGAGAGTGCAGGGCATTGATGAGGTGACTCAGCTGGACTGTTACCTGAGGTATTGACCAAGCCTTTCATTAGCATATTCTTAACATAAACTAATTTTATATATATATATATATATTTATTAGAGATGCGCCGATCGACCGGCCAGGGACCGGAATTAGCCAATTTTCCGCATGCTCGGCCCGGACCTGTAACCGTCCGGTCAGCCTCACGTCTTTCCGAATCCAAGCCGGTCCTTTTTGTTGCCAGCGGCGCAGGCAATAACGTCACAGCTGGATGTAAACATGTCATTGGCGTGGAAGATCTTCACTGTGAGTGAAGAATACATAAAGTTCGAAATGTGTAATAATTGTAAGGCCAAAGTAAACCCTGGGGGAACCACCACAATAACTTTCGGATCAACAAACCTAATTAGACATTTATAACACCATCACCCAGATGAAAATGCCCATTTTAAAAAAGAAGCTAAAAAGTGAAAGCGGCTAAAGCTAGCCAGAGCTCAGAGCTGGTCACAAGTCAGCAGCCTCACCTATCATTCCTTGGTATGAGCAACGAAAAGACCAAAGCAATTACGAGGAAAATTATGGAATTCCTGGCCCTGGATGACCAGCTGTTCTCCATAGTTGAGGACAGAGGCTTCAGAAATCTGATAAATTTCCTCGATACAGAGTAGGAGGTACTTTCCGACGTCGCGTTGCCCGAGTTGTTTAATCTCGTGTCATGTCACACACACAGCCTGTTACCTGTCAACATTTGGGTACACAAATCCGGGAGAGGGGAAGTAGGGTGCTGGATGGCAGAGGCAGGCTAAATACTATAGAAATTGTGCCGTTGTGATTTAATGTGCTGAGTAACGTATTTTTCCCCACCGCGTCCGATATTAAAATCAGTGCGACACACATTGCAAAAGGCGTGGGCATTGTCGATATGGCTTCGGGATATGAAATTAAATTCTTCCATCCAGCTGTTGTTAAATTTAATTTTTTTTTCACCGGAGCACCAGCTGAGTCTTCTCCTCCCACCAGTGATGCTTGATTTAACATCCCGCATCTACAGCCTGCACAGATATCAACAGCGCAAATGGGTTGTAGGTTGCCAGATTGTGGTCATAAATGATTTGTAATGTGTATGATGTGTCGATTGTGTGAGTAGGATGCGTTTCATTCAAGATCTGGCAACTTGACCACCTTGGAATAATATATTGATGTGATTATTCATATAACGTGGTTTGGGCCATACAAATTAAGGTTTTTTTTGTTGGGAGAAATAACTAAACGGGAGACTCCCGGGAAAAACGGGAGTGTTGACAGATATGGTTACAAGCCGTTCCCGAAGCAGTGCTCAGTTTTACAACTGATATTTGTACACCTAACGTAAGTTGAGTGTATTGGACACTTCAGTTTTTCAGATCTTTGGAATTGTTTTGTTAGACGAGTAATAAAGAGAAAAAGGTCCTTTTATAAAAATAGTGGGAAATGACATCTGTTATATATAAAGCAACTCATTTGCAGTTAATTATTATTTCTACCTCTTTCTAGTCACAGAGCACTTTATTTTGAGAGTTGTTTAAGTGAGAGAAGATCCTGTAACTGTAGTTTGGGGGAAATTGTAATGTTTAATAATTTATTTTATTATGAAATTAAAATGTTGCATTGAAGAAAGGTAGATTTTGTTTGTATATGCGGTCAATAGTTCTTAGAAAGAAAATCGGAAAAAATCGTTAACGGCAGGTCACACTTGCAAAAAATCGGAAATCGGCCAAGAAAATTTCAATTGGTGCATCTCTAATATATATATATATATATATACACACACACACATATACACACAAATCTTTTACTCAGTGGGATTCAAAAGTCCAATTTAACAAAGGAAATGCTTTCTTTAAAAAAATACAACAAACATAAAATAATAATAATATTGTCATCATAACAATTTCAGTGAAAAAGATAATTACATGTTTATTATTTATTTTACCACATACCTTTATTTAAAGGGATAGTTCACCCAAAAATGAAAACTCTCTCATCATTTACTCATCCTCATGCCATTCCAGATGTGTATGACATTCCTCCTCCTTCTAAACAAACTTTTTAGAAGAATATCTCAGTTCTGTAGGTCCATGCAAAGCAAGTGAATAGTGACAAAAAAATGTAAAGCTCCAAAGAGCAAACAAAGGCAGCATAAAAGCAATCCATAAGACACCAGTGTTTTAATCAATGTCTTCTGAAGTGATCGAATCAGTTTTGGGTGAGAACAGACTAAAATATAACTAATTTTTCACAACAAGTCTTGACATTAGCGGTCTCCTTGGTGATCATGATTTCAAGCTCAATTACACTTAGCACTACCTAGCGATTAGCGCATGCGTTAAGCACCAGAAAATCTGTAATCAAGCTTGAAATCATAAACGTGCATAGAGATTGCAATGGCAAGTTGTACAGTGAAAAAGGAGTTACACTTGCATTGTGAGGACCTAGAGATAAAATTATCTTCTAAAAATCTTAATTTGGTTCATCACAAGAAAGTCAGTCATACACATCTGGGATGGCATGAGGGTGAATAAATAATGATAATTTACATTTTTGGTATAAACAATCCTTTAGATTATTCTCACAACTTTATTAATTTCAGAGTTAAAATTAAAAAGAAAATAGCACGTTTTAATGTGGATTTTGGGAAGCAATTTACATGTACTAAACTTAATGGATTTGACAAATTGTATTAAATAACAAGCGTTTTTTCCTTTAAAGTGCTTTGTGATCGTAAAGCGTTTGTGTATGCAAACGAATCCGGCCTGAGAATGTTTCATCCACTACGTTACTTAACAGCAGTTTTGGCCGATCAACAACACCGTGACCAAAGTACATACAGAACACTAATGAAAAAATGCCAGCACCACAATATCACGCCAAGACCCCTATATGCATTAGAACTGTTTTTAAAAAGTATTCGCTCAAATATAGAGATTTAGTTGTGTGATGAAGTAAAGACAGTGGCATGTAATGCGTACGCTAGCCAGCTAGCCTTCACGCGCTACAGTAAAGTTATGAAATCAGCTGTCCAGAATAGATGCCATTCGTTACCTGCGGCTGTAGGGAAGTGGAAAGTGAAAACATTTCCGTTAAGGTGATGGCAAACTCTTGAAGAGTTTACTGATTTGGAGTTACATGTAATGCCCTCCACCGATGTCCTCTTCCGTTCAACTAGCTTCGCCGACGCTGCGAAGTATCATCAATGCGACGCAACTTTTCATATCCGGAAAGGAAGCTGACAAAATAAAAGTCCAAACGTCCACCGCCCTGGTTGCAACCAATTTCAAAATACTTTTATCTGTCAGACGTTGAACTCCCTCCCATATTCAGATTTCAATAATCAGTTTGTTGTGCCTTATTGGCATGACAAACAACATACATATATGAATGGTATATAAGTATGCTCAACTTAGCTAGACTGTCTAATAATGATGCAAAATAACTTAGAAAAGCACACAGCAGTACACAAAAGAAGAAATAAAAACATACAGTTGAAAATCAATCAAAAGAATGAACATGGATAAAATAATGGTAGCTGTGGGTGTCTGTATGATGCATTGAAATATCTGTCTTAGTATGTTTTGCTATATATATTGTATTCTTTTTTGTTTTAATTACCTATGTCTTGCTGTTTTTGGTATTGTTTGTATTGTTGTACACTGGAAGCTCCTGTCACCAAGACAAATTCCTTGTATGTGTAAGCATACTTGCCAATAAAGCTGATTCTGATATAGGGAATTGGAAGAAATGGAAACATCCGTGTGTCCTTATGGACTGAAAGGTTTTGAAATTGGATCCCATCAGATTTCAACGCAAATAATTTCAAGTGTTTAAGCATAATTTTTCATCATGCACTGTGAATGTTATCACTCTCACACAGTTTCATAATTACTGGTGAGTATAGCACCTTTACTGATGTCAATGTAGTCCTACTGCTGAGTAGTACTTAGAAGAAGGGGGGAAACACTATCATTGAAATTAATCGGTCCGCAAGAGTCATGATAGATTTGCCTCAAGTTAAAGTGTTAATTGGATACCTCTTTTATAGCTGACACACACTGCTAACCAACAAAATGTGTCTCATCATTGCTGCTGTCGTTCCATACCAAAAAATATGCTGTTATTTTGTCCATGGAAAAGAATGCTCATTCAGTGTGTGTGTGTGTGTGTGTGTGTGTGTGTGAGAGAGAGAGAGAGAGACCCTTACGAAACAAAAATATATTTTTTATATGTATCAATAGGCCTATATAACCATGTATGGTTCATGCATATTGCAGAATCTTGAAAAATATAAGCACTAGATTCCACATATGAACTTTTATTTTTTAATTTATCACATTATATTTTTCAAAATATTCACATATATTTTTGTTTCAGTAAGGGTCTCTCTCTCTCTCACACACAAACACACACACACACACACTAAATGAGCCTTCGTTTTTATAGATATATATATATATATATATATATATATATATATATATATATATATATATATATATATATATAAAAGCAATATCACACTCGCAAGAATGCGATATGGCCCTATATCAGCACTTTTGTGATTCGGCTGCAGACACGAGGCCATAGGAAATCAAATCAGTGCTGATTTAGGGCCATATAACGTGACTGTGAGTGTGATTTTGCTTATATACAGCAAATCAATGAACAAGTAAATAAAAAGGAAAAACTGAGTACGTCATAAAAAACGCATTTGTGCATGGAACTACTTTCTTACATGACATATCAAAAACTGCTGTTGCTGGTTCAAACCAAATGATGCGTCCAAGCCTTCGTTAGTAATTTAAAAATTTATATTTAGAAGTAGTATCACAGCTTGGGCTGTTTCTAACCAGTTATTGGAGAAACAAGGGTGTGTGTGTGTGTGTGTGTGAGAGAGAGAGAGAGAGAGAGAGAGAGGCGGAGTGTGTTTGATCACCTGTTGCCACATCCAAGCAGAGATGCTGTCAGCTTTCTGACAGTCAACTTTCTCAGTAGTAAAATAGCTGTCCAAGCGGGGGTATATCTCCCTATTTCGTGGTAGCGGTGCACAAGAGTCGATCACTATAGAAACCACAATGTCCTCCACCATTTTAAACAGTATGCACCTTGAGTTCTGTAATCAATCAGTCCGTTGTGTCTATCAGCTACGATGAGCCGTAATGCTGAAGTTGTTCTTTTAAAGCTCTTTCCTAGCTTTAGTAATGTAGTAGTAATACAAGCGATCACGGAGCGCTGTTCTATGTAAACAATGACTAACAGATTCACTTCACATCACCAACTGGCTCATATTACACACAAAAATGATCTTTTGCCACCACTTGCTGGCTAACATATGTAATGTAAAAAAAAAAAAAGAATAGACGTAAAAAGAGACACATAGCCTACAGTAGCACTTAACACATCTGCACTGCTCTTACACTTTAGTTTAGGATGATGAACTTAAGTGGAGTGATACACAGTGAAGTGTCCGAGTGCTGATTGTGTCAGACGTTGCTCATGGAACGTCTCTCGTCCAATCAGATCTATGGGTTTTCAGTTTTAATCCAAAAACGTCACAGAACATAATTATGTCTGAAAAATCTAAATGTAAGTGAATGCACTCTTGCATTATTAGGCAAGAAATTACATGGTGAGGGGGTGTGGAGTGAAGGAGATGAGAATGAAATAAAGAGAAATAAAAGAAAGAGGAAATATAAAACATACACTATGTGACTTATTCTCAAACAATTTGAAGAATATTTAAGTGTTTGATCAGCTTTAAGACCATTCTGGACAGACAGTATTTAATCTAATAAAATAATATTTTAGTAATGTTTAAATATTATTATTTACAGGTGAAACTCGAAAAATTAGAATATCGTGCAAAAGTTCATTAATTTCAGTAATTCAACTTAAAAGGTGAAACTAATATATTATATAGACTCATTACAAGCAAAGTAAGATATTTCAAGCCTTTATTTGATATAATTTTGATGATTATGGCTTACAGCTTATGAAAACCCCAAATTCAGAATCTCAGAAAATTAGAATATTGTGAAAAGGTTCAGTATTGTAGGCTCAAAGTGTCACACTCTAATCAGCTAAACACCTGCAAAGGGTTCCTGAGCCTTTAAATGTTCTCTCAGTCTGGTTCAGTTGAATTCACAATCATGGGGAAGACTGCTGACCTGACAGTTGTGCAGAAAACCATCATTGACACCCTCCACAAGGAGGGAAAGCCTCAAAAGGTAATTGCAAAAGAAGTTGGATGTTCTCAAAGTGCTGTATCAAAGCACATTAATAGAAAGTTAAGTGGAAGGGAAAAGTGTGGAAGAAAAAGGTGCACAAGCAGCAGGGATGACCGTAGCCTGGAGAGGATTGTCAGGAAAAGGCCATTCAAATGTGTGGGGAGCTTCACAAGGAGTGGACTGAGGCTGGAGTTACTGCATCAAGAGCCACCACACACAGACGGGTCCTGGACATGGGCTTCAAATGTCAAACGTCTTACCTGGGCTAAAGAAAAAAAGAACTGGTCTGTTGCTCAGTGGTCCAAAGTCCTCTTTTCTGATGAGAGCAAATTTTGCATCTCATTTGGAAACCAAGGTCCCAGAGTCTGGAGGAAGAATGGAGAGGCACACAATCCAAGATGCTTGAAGTCCAGTGTGAAGTTTCCACAGTCTGTGTTGGTTTGGGGAGCCATGTCATCGGCTGGTGTTGGTCCACTGTGCTTTATTAAGTCCAGAGTCAACGCAGCCATCTACCGGGACATTTTAGAGCACTTCATGCTTCCTTCAGCAGACAAGCTTTATGGAGATGCTGACTTCATTTTCCAGCAGGACTTGGCACCTGCCCACACTGCCAAAAGTACCAAAACCTGGTTCAATGACCATGGTATTACTGTGCTTGATTGGCCAGCAAACTCGCCTGACCTGAACCCCATAGAGAATCTATGGGGCATTGCCAAGAGAAAGATGAGAGACATGAGACCAAACAATGCAGAAGAGCTGAAGGCCGCTATTGAAGCATCTTGGTCTTCCATAACACCTCAGCAGTGCCACAGGCTGATAGCATCCATGCCACGCCGCATTGAGGCAGTAATTAATGCAAAAGGGGCCCAAACCAAGTACTGAGTACATATGCATGATTATACTTTTCAGAGGGCCGACATTTCTGTATTTAAAATCCTTTTTTTTATTGATTTCATGTAATATTCTAATTTTCTGAGATTCTGAATTTGGGGTTTTCATAAGCTGTAAGCCATAATCATCAAAATTATATCAAATAAAGGCTTGAAATATCTTACTTTGCTTGTAATGAGTCTATATAATATATTAGTTTCACCTTTTAAGTTGAATTACTGAAATTAATGAACTTTTGCACGATATTCTAATTTTTCGAGTTTCACCTGTATATACATAATATATATATATATATATATATATATATATATATATATATATATATATATATATATATATATATATATATATACTATATCATTCTTTTTAGGATTTATATTTCAATATATACTGCTCAACAATTTAATCTAAATTCTCCTGTATTATTATTCACACAAATCCAGATAACAGTCACACGAAAGAGAATGGTCATTTCTAGCTGGATAGTGAGCATTGTTGTCAGTGTCATCTGCTGGCCTTGTTTTAGCATTTTGCATTCTTTGTGAAATAGATAATAGACTGTTTCCATAGATAATTTATACAGAATATGATTCCAACCAGCTGGGATAGGCTCCAGCCCCCCGCGACCCTGTACACAGGATAAGCGGTTGACGATGGATGGATGGATGGATGATTCCAACCACCTATGATTATTTAGTGTTTTAATTTAACAGATAAATAATTATTTCTAAGTTAAATGGTGCTTTAACAAGTTAACCATTTGGTTATTTAAAATGTATACAAATCTTATGAAATAACCTGACTGTGCTTGCTGCATATCTTGGAAGCTGAATTTAGCCTTCATTTAATATATAATTTCAACATGCAAATAAACCATTGGTTATTTCTCGTAAATCCGATGACCGTGTTGAATGAAATTATCATCACTCAACAAATGTCATTAGATGTCATTAAGAATAATAGCATCCTCTATTGTCTACCCAGAAATGTTTACATTTTTTTAAGATTTCAGTTTAATGACACATTTCTATTAAACTGAATTGAGTAAGCTTTAAATGGTGTACATCTTATGAATTCAAAATAAATGGAAATTATTTTATTAAAATTAATGAGGGACTTTTAAAACTTAGTAAACAAAATTCTTAAGTATTAAATAATACAATTTGGTAAATGTTAAAGCAACTACATTTGCTTTTATTGAACTCATTTTATAATTAGCAAAGCATGTTTATATTGAATTTAAACCAATTGTTCAAATCTTACTTTTGCAAGGAATAATATATATTTATTTATTTTCACACCTTTTCTCCCCAATTTGGAATGCCCAATTCCCAAGTCCTCGTGGTGGCGTAGTGACTCAATCCGGGTGGCAGAGAACGAATTATTGCCTCTGCATCTGAAACCATCATTCCGCACATCTTATCACGTGGCTTGTTGAGGGCGTTACCGCGGAGACATAGACGTAGCGCATGTGGAG
Organism: Xyrauchen texanus; assembly: GCF_025860055.1. NCBI lineage: Eukaryota > Metazoa > Chordata > Actinopteri > Cypriniformes > Catostomidae > Xyrauchen > Xyrauchen texanus. The sequence continues at coordinate 15,000,249 of NC_068284.1, read as the reverse complement.
GCTTCACGCTATTCTCCACGGCATCCATGCACAACTCACCATGCACCCCACCGAGATCGAACCACATTGTGACCATGAGGAGGTTACCCTATGTGACTCTACCCTCCCTAGCAACCAGGCCAATTTGGTGCTTAGGAGACCTGACTGGAGTCACTCTAACTCCCAACTCCGTACAATTTTTGAGTGTTATAAATAATGCTAAATATCTTTTCCAATTGTATATATATATATATTATGTGCAGTTGAGTGCATACATTAGCATATCCCTTGCTAATCTGCAAACAAGATGTTAAATTTGTTTTTGTTTTTTAAATAAGGGCGATCATAAAAAATACATTTGGCTTTTTATTTAGTTCTGACCTGATGAAGCGATTTGACATAACAGATATTTACATATATATTCCACAAGACAAAACAATAATTGAAGAATCACAAATGATCCTGTTAAAAAGTTTACATCCCCTTGGTTTTTAATATGGTGTGTTGCTCAATGATCAAAGACTGTTTGTTCATTTTGTGATAGTTGTTCATGAGTCCCTGCTTTGTCCTGCAGGGAAAAATCCCTCAGATACTGTACATTCTTTGGTTTCCCAGCATCTTCTGCACAATTGAGTTCTTCCCAACAGTGGCTATATGATGTTGAGATCTAGCTCATGACACTAAGTACAATTTAGGGACTCAAACACAACTATTACAAAAGGTGCAAATATTCACTAATTCTTAAGAAGGCAACACGCTATATTAAGAACAAAGAGGATGTAAACTTGGGACAGGATGAACTGTGTAGATTTTTATCATTTTGTCTTGCAATATAAAAAGTAATATAGCAACAATGCAAAATAAAAGAACACTGCAAAATACATTAATACAAAATAACATACAAGACAAACAAATGAACAAGGACAAAATAAAAGGATGGTTGCCATACAGTTGGTATCCTGTGTCTATGGATTCATTCTTTGAAATATATTTTTTTCAAGGATTGAATATTCTTCTGATCAGTGTAATAGTAATAATAGTTTGTTTATATGTTTATTCTTTCCAATCATTAACAAAACTTATTTTGTTATTTTGACTGTATCAAGAGAGATTACATACAGAATTTAAACCTGACTGGATGATTGATTGCTGATTGTTATCTTTCTTCCAGTTTAGAAACTAGAGTTTATATGTATTTTCCTACTGTTCTTACAATTGCTCTGCAATTCCTTGTTATTTGTAGTCTTGGCTCTATTGATTATCTTGATTCTTGCCTGATGTTTTTCGACTAAACATTTTGCATTATGGATCATTTGCACTGTTTGTTTGATCCATGAATAACCTCCTACACTTGATGTCTTTGGGTTCATGGATCCTCAGTCTGAGCTTAGCTTCAGTTTATTATCTCTGTTCCTCTTTGCAGAGACATTCTCTATGTTTGACATTTACTGTTTTTGTGATCAATGCACCTGCATGTGGGTACCAACCAGTTGGTTGCCTCATGTTACTGTCAAAGTGATAATCATCTGACCTCTTTTTATAGCTGAAACATACTTGATGTAATGTGTCTAATCTTTGATGCTGTACATAAAGAAATAATTCATGCAAAAATGAAAAACCATGTAAAAATGTATTCACATTCTGGAACTCATACAGTTCTAAACAATTCATAGTGACCACATCTGTCAAACTTAAAATTAAAGTAAGTTAACCATTTAAGTAACATTAAAATAGTCCATATGACTTGTGTGTTATTCGAAATCCTCTAAAGCCATAAAATATGTTGTGGCAGGGCGGACAGATGTGGCAGGGCGGACAGATGTGCCCTGCCACAGATGTGTAAAAAAGAGACTGACAATTAGGTTGTATTAATTGAAAATATTCCACTCATGTGCAGCTCTCAAATCTCATTCTCTACATAATGGAACTGCCACATTATGACAATTTTTTAATCTGACGTGAATAGCATGGTTTTAGAAGACTTGAGTGCATGTGAGTCACATGGACTACTTTTATATCTTTTTTTTTTTTTACTTTTAAGAGCTTGCCAGATGTGGTAACTTTTAACTGTTTTATTGAGAGTTGCATAAAGTATCATCAAACATTCTCCATTTGTGTTACAAAAAAAAAAATCAAAAATGCATATTTTGGAACAACATTAGGGCAAGAAAATAATAACATTTTCATTTTGGGTGAACTACTCCTTTAAGAGAATACACCAAAGGTGTGAATGCAGTGTTCTCTTCTTCCATTGCCAGCCAACAGAGCTGATTAATACAAAGTTGTAAAATTTGGCACAGTGAAAGGACAGAGATGCCATTTTTTATTTTTTGCAAATAACTTTTGAACCGTTTTTTCTTAAAAAAAAAAAAAAATATATATATATATATATATATATATATATATATATATATATATATATATATATATATATATATATATCAAATATACAGTTAATATATTATTTTATTTGACAAAGATTCACATTTAATTAAGGATATGCAAATCTAGTCAACTAAATGGATCTGATGCTGCTAGTCAACACTGGAATTACTAGTTGGTTAATATTTCCCCCCATTAAAATGATCATCATCTTTATACATTTACGTTTGGCTTTACATTTTTACAGAGGCTGCACTTAAACTACTGTCATATTAATGTTACATATTTTAAATGGAATTAATAAGAGAAATATTATTTTAAAAAGAGGATATGTAGAGCAGATACAAAGTTTCCTTTCACCTCAGCCTGCATGTGCTTCTTCCCTCTCTCACTCGCGGAACGTGCAGGAAAATGTCCTCTCACTAGACGAGCAAACTCAGCAAAGTAGTTATGAAATCACTTTGGTGGTGGTGCGGAAATCAGATTTCCAAACTTTTGAAAGTCCCTATGGATGTTTTCACATTTGAGTCTTCTTTAAATCTGTGCATGCTTGTACATTATTTTTCAGCTGTGCAGGTTTATTCAAGGACAGTATAGCCACATCAGATGAGTCAAGTCTCGTCTTTCACCAGATCATGTCGACGTGTTAATTTTTCTCATTAAAAAATTGTATGCTTTTGAGGAAGCAGCCTAGAAAATAACTGTATTTTTAACGAGGTGCTGACTGCTTAACGTGTCTTTTATTCTGTGTGCATGTCATGTTTAGAATACATTAGGTTTATTGTAGGCTACATCACAGGCCTATTTTTTTCTATCCTATGCTACTTATTTCTTTTTACATCATAACTGTTATTGGTTAACTTTCTTTACCAAACAGCTTTCATTTTAGATCAATGGCTAATGAATGACTGCACGTTTTTCCCTCTTGATTTGGATTAATCTACCTGTTAATTATTTTCAATAATGTCCTGACTGTTTTAATATGTTAAGTAACTTTTACTTGGTGAATTCCGTTTAGAATAGGCTGGGTTGCTCTATTGGTCCTGCACTATTCAAATTGTTTTCATAAATATTCCTGTTAAATACTTGCTAACATTATGCAGATAAATGCCCATTTTTATTGGAATTTGGAATATAGTTAGTATTTTAAATGTCGCATAAACTTTTATTTTTTACTGTTTTCTGAAGGTTGATTTCTTTATAGACTTGTCGACTAGTCGGCTTAAACATTTCCATTTAATCCTCAGTTAAATAAGTCATTCAGCACATCCCTATATTTATTTATGTCCAATTAACTGATTCAATAAACAATGTGCAACATTTTCAATTCATCAAAATATTTCAGTTCCATTTTTGCATAAAGATTGCATAAACAGTAGATATAAATCAGGCCTACAGTATTAATGCAGATTTGTTTCTATCTATATGCATATTAATAAAATAAATCCCTCACTATAAATCTGCTGGATCAGTATCAGCATTCGTCCAGATGACCATTTTGTTCAGGACACGCAGCAGTTGTTTAAATTTACCAGTTGAACCCTTTGGTGCTGCCATGATGAGTGACTTTTAGAATTGGAATACTTTAAAACTGTAAAATTGGAGAAAAATTAGACATAATACACTCTCAAAGATAAATGTAAAATGTAATTTTAAAGTATTCACAGCGCAAAACCCAAAATGGATTAAATTCATTATTTTCCTCAAAATTCTACAAACAATATCCCAAAATGACAATGTGAAAGAAGTTTGTTTGAAATCTTTGCAAATTTATTAAAAATAAAAAACGGAAAAAAAAAAAAAAAAAAAAAATAAATAAAACAAAAAAAATCACATGTACATAAGTATTCACAGGTTTTGCTCAATACTTTGTTGAAGCACCTTTGGCACCAATTACAGCCTCAAAACTATTAGTGTATAATGCTACAAGTTTGGCACACCTATTTTTGGGCAGTTTCTCCCATTCTTCTTTGTAGGACCTCTCAAGCTCCAAGAGGTTGGATGGAGAGCGTCGGTGCACAGCCAGTAGCCACTCCTTTTTTATCTTTGCTGTGTGCTTAGGGTTGTTGTCCTGTTGGAAGATTAACCTTCACCCCAGTCTGAGGTCCAGAGTGCTCTGGAGCAGGTTTTCATCAAGGATGTCTCTGTACATTGCTGCATTCATCTTTCCCTTGATCCTGACTAGTCTCCCAGGTCCTGCAGCTGAAAAACATCCCCACAGCATGATGCTGCCACCACCATGCTTCACTCTAGGGATGGTATTGGCCAGGTGATGAGCGGTGCCTGGTTTTTTCCAGGCATGACGCTTGCCATTCAGGCCAAAGAGTTCAATCTTTTGTTTCTCATGGTCTGAGAGTCCTTCAGGTGTCTTTTGGCAAACTTCAGGTGGGCTGTCATGTGCCTTTTACTGAGGAGTGGCTTCCGTCTGGCCACTCTACCATACAGGCCTGATTGGTGGATTGCGGCAGAAATGGTTGTTCTTCTGGAAGACTCTCCTCTCTCCACAGAGAAACTTTGGAGCTCTGTCAGAGTGACCATCGGGTTCTTGGTCACCTCCCTGACTGAGACCCTTCTCCCCAATCGCTCAGTTTGGCAGTGCGGCAAGCTCTGGGAAGAGTCCTGGTGGTTCCAAACTTCCATTTATGGATGATGGAGGTCACTGTGCTCATTGGGACCTTCAATGCCGCAGAAATGTTTCTGTACCCTTCCCCAGATCTGTGCCTTTATACAATCCTGTCTCGGAGCTCTACAGACAATTCCTTGGACTTCGTGGCTTGGTTTGTGCTCTGACATGCACTATGGGACCTTATATGGACAGGTGTGTGCCTTTCCAAATCATGTCCAATCAACTGAATTTACCACAGGTGGACTCCAATCAAGTTTTAGAAACATCTAAAGGATGATCAGTGGAAACAGAATTGCACCTTAATAAATTTGCAAAGATTCCAAACAAACTTCTTTCACATTGACATTATGGGGTATTGTTTGTAGAATTTAAATAATGAATTTAATCCATTTTGGAATAAGACTGTAACATAACAAAATGTGGAAAAATGAAGTGCTGTGAAAACTTTCCGGATGCACTGTACAGTATGTTAAAAAATAAATAATTAAAGCATTGATAACTTACTCTAGTTTCTCCAGTTTACATTTTGGATCCTTCTGTAGAGCAGAGAGTTGTTTCACTCCTGAGTCTCCTGGTTTAATATGGCTCTGATTCAATTCTCTCAGGTGTGAGGGGTTTGATCTCAGAGCTGAAGTCAGAGCAGCACAACCTTCTTCTCCAATACTGCAGTCCCACAGCCTGCAGAGAGTAAAGAGCATAAATTATTACTTGGGTTTTTTGTATAAGCTTTAGGGTGAGAGTGTATGTGCTTGTGTCCCTCTGGAAAACAACAACCACCTATCCTGTTTTAATGAGCAATACTCTCACAGAGTACTTGATAAATTAAGTAAAAAAATGACAATAATTTACAAGACCATCTGAAAAAAAAATAATAATAAATTACACACAAAACTGAACCTGCATCAAAAATCAGGTACTGTCAGAGTACACTATGTACTGTATTTGAGGAAGGATGCAATTTTCTGATTCAAATTCACCATATTCCAGAACTGCAATCTACATGGAGTTTCCAGAAGTACAAGGTGTCAAGTGCTCAGAGACAGGCCATGGTCAAGAAGGCTGAAACACGACCACCACTGAATAAGATTCACAAGTTGAAGCACCAAGATTGGGCAAAGAATTACCTGAAGACAGGTTTTTCAAAGGTTTTATGGACAGATGAAATTAGTGACTCTTGATAGACCAGATGGATGGGCCCTTGGGTGGATCATTAATGGACACAGGGAACTACTTACAGTCAGGTGCCAGCAAAGTGGAGGAAGGGTATTGGTATGGGCTTCTATTAATAAGGATGAGGTAGCTGGACCTTTTCGAGTTGAAGATGGACTGAAACTCAACTCCCAAACCTACTGCCAGTTTCTGTAATGTAGTTTCTTCAAGCAGTGGTACAGGAAGAATTCCTCAGTATTCAAGAAGGCCATGATATTTATGCAGGACAATGCTCCATCACATGCATCCAAGTACTCCATTTCTTGGCTAGCCAGCAAAGGGCCTCAAAGATGCCCAAATAATGACTTCCCCTTCCTTACCTGACTTAAATCCTACTGAGAACTTGTGGGCCCTTCTCAAATGCTAATTAGAGCCCGAATGGAGATGTTTTAAATTCATAGGCTACACCATTTTCATTTATGCATTTGGCAGACGCTTTTATCCAAAGCGACTTACAGTGCACTTATTACAGGGACAATCCCCCCAGAGCAACCTGGAGTTGCTCAAGGACACAATGGTGTTGGCAGTGGGGATCGAGCCGAGAAACCTTCTGCTTACCAGTTCAGTGCTTTAGCCCACTACGCCAACACCACCATCACATTAAATGCATGATCATATATAATCTGTCCTCCGGTGCATCTGAAATTTGTTTTATTAGAGCGTGCATTAAAAATCACGCCAAGTAGTCTGTCAGTACAAGAAAAACTCACATGCGAAAGTGTTAAACAGACTATCTGCTAAAAGGGCAATGGAATTTAAAATGTGCATTTCTGCGACTGGGGTAAAAGAAATGTGAAAACAGCACACACACACACATTTTGAGTACCTCGAGGCTACAGCAGTGTTATAGAGTACTCAGAAGTCATGAATATTAGTACGCATACTACAGTAACTTCAACATAGAATGTAGCAACTTGCGACAAGTATACACCATATCCCTCGAGAAATGTTTCATTCATTAAAGCATGACAAACAATATAAGCTTCAACAACCCTACCAGAAAATATAACCAAGCATTATAGCAAGTAAACAACTTCGTCAAACAATTCATCAGCTTACAGACACAAGACACAGTAGCAAGCCCTTCTTTTCTGTGCTTGCGGACATGACATAAAAGTAGCACTGATTTTGAGATATCGTGTCAGATTTATCAATTTAGAAATTGTAGGTTTACGTTATCTGTCCTTCGTGCTAAATCCGACCCAATAGCTCAAAATATAAATCATTATAGTAGGCTTACCATAGTGACTCTGGGTAAGGCAAGGACCTTTTTTATGCTTAAAAATGCAATTTTGTTCATTTTTAGTCTTTAGTGCAGCTTTAATCTATTTCTTTGTACTTTCTATTTCTTTAATCTGTACTTTGAGTACAGCAAAAAATTATAAACAATGAATAAGTTTAGTTTGTCTATATTGTGCTTGTGTGTTTTCACGAGATAAAACATGAGGCTGTTTTGTGTCTGTGTGAGAAGTATTCACTGATAAATTAGCAACTGCACGTATACATATAGTGGAAGACAGAATGTAGATTTGTTCTGTACTCATCCATTATAAGTACTAGAGTTAATTATATAGCCATAAATTGCAGAATTTGTTATTTTTGACACTCAGATGACTTTGACTCAGATTGATCACTGAATCCCAAGAGAGCACCATGTATTTCCAAATAGGCCTATTCTCTTTGACTGGCAATAGCTGCTATTTGTTGTCTTAATTCAGAGTAATAATAGAAAATGATGTTGCTCTTGAGTGATAACAGTATTTCTCCTACTTACACACTAACACATACAACAACATTACAACAGTGATGACACGCACTCCAGTTTCTTCAGTTTACAGAGTGGATCCTCTAGTAGAGCCGAGAGCTGCTTCACTCCCGAGTCTCCAGGTTCATTATTGCTTAGATTCAGTTCTTTCAGGTGTGAGGGGTTTGATCTCAGAGCTGAAACCAGAGTAGCACAGCCTTCCTCTTCAATTTTGCAGTCAAACAGCCTGCAGAAAGAAAATTCAGTCATCAATATTGTGTTATATGTGCTTTTAAGACACTCTGTTGGACATTTGGTTTCTAATTTTGATCACTTTGCACTGGGTAGGCCCAAGTGAAACATCATTGGTTCAAAATTTGTGCACCAAAAAGCTTTATATAAAACATCAAATATTTTTTGACTGGATGTGATTTTTCCATGTCACACAGCATTTTCGGAGTTTCACAATTACTGTTGTGTCACATGTTAAGGACAACAAAACTTATTTTCAGGTTTAGCTATACTTTGGGTACATTTCTCACAAATTTTATCTGAAAAAGATACAGCTTTGTCACAAGCACACACACTCACTTAGGGTTTGCATGACAACTCATTGGGCCTCATTCATGAAACTTTCATAAATATACACTCACTGAAAACTTTATTGGGAACACCTTTACACCTACTTATTCATGTGATTATCTAATCAGCCAATTGTGTGGCAGAATTGCAATGCATAAAATTATGTATTTATGGGTCAATAGCTTAAGTTAATGTTCACATCAACCATCAGAATGGGGAAAAATGTGCCAGACGGGCTGGTTTGAGTATTTAGGGCCGGCTGTGGCTCAGGTGGTAGAGCGGGTCGGCCACTAATCGCAGGGTTGGTGGTTCGATTCACGGCCCACATGACTCCACGTGAACCCCAAGTTGCTCCCAATGGCAGGCTAGCGCCTTGCATGGCAGCTCTGCCGTCATTGGTGTGTGAATGTGTGTGTGAATGGGTGAATGAGATGCAGTGTAAAGCAATTTCAATACCGCTAATGTTAAAAAAGCACTATATAAGTGCAAAAAAAAATTATTTCCGTATTTAACAGCAGTCAAATAGAGCATTAACAGCATTACCATAATGAACGTGACAAATCGATGTCTATGCTGAATTAGTGAAACCTAAATTATAGAACTCTATTTATAGAAATTTTCAAACCAGTTATGTTAGAGAGTGTTTAATTTTTTCAAGAAAATCTCACACAAAAATCTTCGTCCTATGCCAAGCACTTCTGCTGGAAAAACTAGATTACATTTATAAAGCAGAGGTGGGAACAAAATATATATTGAAGAAATAAATGCAAGCATCAAAGTACAATTCTTTTTTTTTAATATAATTTTTGGTATTTAAAAAGGGATAGTTCATCCAAAAATGAAAATTCAGTCATTATTTACTCACTCCTGTGTTCTTATAACCCCAAATTACTTTCTTTCTTTTTCTTAACACAAAAACGATGTGTTATTATACAATGGCAGTTTATTCAAGCTTCAAAAGGACACAAAAGTATAATTTAGAAGTATTAAATTATTGTTTGTGACTCATGTCTTGTTCTGAATGAATACAATAAAGTTTAGTGAGAAACAAACCGATATTGAATGTATTATTAAGTGAATCTCTTGACCGACCATTGATCTCCTGTGCACTTTCATGAGTCAGACTGCACGTGAGCTTTAGAGCTCTTTGCATGTGAGCAGTAGTAACACAGCAAGCGCAAGATGGAGTGTTCAAACAAAAACTAGTTTTGTTTAGCTTCAACCGGACCACCAGTAAGTAAGTAAGTAAGTAAGTAAGTAAAGTTTATTTATAAAGCGCTTTTCACAGATAAAATCACAAAGTGCTGTACAGGAGGATAAGTAAAAACAAACAGTATAAAATGTATATACATATGTAAGATTAAAGTGACACTAGTAAAAACCCATCAACCAAAAGCCTTATTAAATAAACATGTTTTCAGCGCCTTTTTAAAAGAGGCAACAGTGTCTGCCAGACGCATGGACAGGGGCAGGGCGTTCCACAGTCTGGGAGCTACAGACTGAAATGACATGTCCCCTCGGGTCTTATAACGAGTCTTAGGGACTGCAAGCAAGTTCTGGCCAGAGGACCGGAGAGTGCGGTCAGAGGAATACAACTTCAAAAGGTCCAGGATGTAATGTGGGGCCTGACCATTTAAGGCTCTGAAAGTCAGCACTAAAATCTTAAAATCAATCCTGAATTTTACAGGGAGCCAATGGAGATCCATTAAGACTGGTGTTATGTGAGACCTTCGAGGGGCACCTGTTAAAAGTCTAGCAGCAGAATTTTGAACAATTTGCAATTTGTTCAAAGCAGACTTATTCAGACAGATAAAAACAGAGTTGCAGTAGTCAAGTCTTGTTGATACGAAAGCATGAATTATTATTTCCAGAACTTTCTTTGATAACATTTTGCGAATTTTAGAGATGTTCCTAGGATGATAAAAACAATTTCGGACGAGCTGTTTAGAGTGTGTCTCCAAAGACATGGCCTGGTCAAACACAACCCCCAGGTTTTTGAGGCTGGATTTGACAGAGCGGCCCAGAGAGCCAAGGTGCTGTTTGATCAGCGGGATCTTATGGTCTGGGGCAAAAATCAGAGTTTCAGTCTTGTTTGGGTTTATCTGTAAATAGTTTGTGGCTAGCCAGTCTTTGATGGAGGACACACACTCTAAAAACAGAGACAAACGATGAAACTCAGACTCGTTAAAAGAACAATACAACTGGACATCATCAGCATAGAAATGGTATGATACATCCTTGAAACAACCAATAATTTGACCAAGTGGCAAAATGTACATTAAAAACAAAATAGGACCCAAAACTGAACCTTGTGCCACTCCACAGGACAAATTGGTCACATCAGACTGAACATTGTTCACAGCAACATTAAAGGTTCTGTCATGAATATAGGAAGAGAACCACTGAAGGACAGATCCTGATAGTCCCATCTCATTATGAAGCCGATTGATCAGTATACCGTGATCCACAGTGTCAAAAGCAGAAGTCAAATCAAGAAGTAAAAGTACAGTGTAGCGGCCAGAGTCCGCTGCCATCATCACATCACTAGAGACTTTGATAAGGGCTGTTTCAGTAGAATGTAATTTTCGAAAGCCAGATTGAAAAGTATCAAACAGGTTGTGCTGCTCCATAAAGGAGGTCAGCTGGCATGCCACTACTTTTTCCAAAATTTTGGAGATAAATGGAAGTTTAGATATGGGCCTATAGTTTTTAGGTTCTGAAGGGTCAAGATTGGGCTTTTTAAGGATCGGATTTACAGCAATACCAGCGATATTAACAACAGAAAACACAACATAGCTGCACACAAACTAGAGAACATAACTTAAAAATTTCTGAAGAGTTTGTACACCAAATAACAGCCAATAAAATCCGGTTCAAACAAATAAGGCTGGGCATTGAAATGCATCTATTTTTAAACTACAAACACTTCAGAAATATTTGTAAGTTCTGTTCTCTGTTCTCTGGTTCTCTGGTTGTGCAGCTATGGAGTGTTTTCTGATGTTAATATTGCTGGTGGTCCTGTTGAAGCGAAACAAAATGAGTTTTCTAGAATAGCCCATCTATAGTATACAGAATAGTAACTACTGCTCTCCTCCAAGGAGCACTAAAGCTTGTGTGAAGCCTCATGAACGCACACAGGATATCAACTGTCAGTGAAAATTACTATATTAGATTTTGGTTTGTTTCTCACTAAACCTTATGGTATTCCTTCAGAACAAGCCATAAGACATACATTAATTTTTTAGACTTTTGAATTATAATTTTGTGTCCTTTTGAAGCTTGAAGAGGTGGTCACCATAAACTGCCACTATTTTTTACTACTTTCACAATTTCTCCCTTTGTGTTAAGAAAAATAATGTCATATGGGGTTATAACAACACGGGGTAAAAAAATGACTGAATTCTCATTTTTGGGTGAACTAATCCTTTAAGGTTTATTTATTCAAATATAATTTTTTTAATGATTTATTTCATTTAAATTCTATCAAAATGTAGTCATGGCAGTTTGCCCGAAAGAACACAAAACGTTTGGATGTCTTACACGCAATTTACAAGTGGTCAGACACAGGTGAATTTTTGTTTGTACCAACTAACATTTGGAGATACAAAAACTTTCACAAATATGAGAAATTACATTGGAAAGTCTTCACAAACAATTTACACAAAAAAAAAATTCTGCTTGTGTTTTATGAATGAGGCCCACTGTTACTAGTGGACTAGTCATGCAACAAAGGTAGTCGACTGGTCAGCTAGTCAATGGGTCAAAGTTAACCCTATGTATCTCACTGAACAGTGTGCAGCATCAGCTTTCTTTGCTGTTCAATGTTATGTTGATAGCATGTGTGTGAGTGGAGAGAATGTCTGCACAGCTGAAATGATGCAGGTAAGAAATTAAAAGCATGCAAATCTCCATTGACAGATTCATACTGTTTGCAATTTCAAAAAGTGCAAACACCAGTTGTCCCATTCTCTTAGAGCTTTTGTCAGCATTTGCCCTACACTTCAGTTTCAGGGGGCTTCTAAATATGTCTGGCTTGTACTGCTAAACAAACACTTAAAATGTCCATGCAGTGTGGTTCACTCATAATGTAAACACAAATAACATCCCTTTATGTATTTAATAATGTGACTCACCACAATGTCTCCAGTTTACAGTGTGGATCCTCCAGTAGAGCAGAGAGCTGCTTCACTCCTGATTCTCCTGGTTTATTATGGCTCAGATCCAGTTCTCTCATGTGTGAGGAGTTTGATCTCAGAGCTGAAGCCAGAGCAGCACAACCTTCCTCTTCAATACTGCAATTCCACAGCCTGTAGAAGGTAAAAAGCATGAACAATCATTCAGGTATTCCTGTAACCTGTAAAGGAATAGTTAACCCAACACAAATGTTTTTAGAAGAATATCTCCACTCTGTAGGTCCTCACAATGTAAGTGAATTGTGACCAAAACTTTGAAGCTCCAAAAAGCACCATATGACTCCAGTTTTTTAATCTATGTCTTAAGCAATATAATTGATTTTGGGTGAGAACAGACCTATATATAATTCCTTGTTCACTGTACATCTTGCCATTGAAATCTCTATGCACAATCACAATTTTAAGCTCATTTAATCTTCCTAGTGCTTGAAGCATGCGCAGAGTGCTAAATGGCGCTAAGTGTTATCGAGCTTGAAATCGTGATTGCCAAGGAGACTGCCGATGTAAAGATTAATTCTGAAAAATAAGTTATATCTTGGCCTCTTCTCACCCAAAACCGATTGGATCACTTCAGAAGACACTTTTACGCTGCCTTTATATGCTTTTTGGAGCTTGAAAATTTTGGTCACCATTCATACAGAGCTGAGATATTCTACTAATAATCTTCATTTGTGTTCAGCAGAAGGCAGAATGTTAATGTATTTGAGCTCTTCTGTCAGTCAATGTGAAAAAATTACAAAAAGGTTTGTACGCCAAACGACGAAACCCCCCACCCCCTGTACTAATAGTTTACTGAAGGACTAAATGATTTATAGACTGGATAGCACTGTAATAAAGTAATCAGTTGTCCACTGAATCTGAAAAATGAATGTGTTTTTATTAAGGCTGTCAATCGATAAAAAATGTAATCGAATTAATAACTTGGTGTCCCGATTAATTAATCGCGACTAATTGCACATACAAATATTTGCTGAGAAAGCCACTCATATAACAATAACTCAATATACACTCACCTAAAGGATTATTAGGAACACCATACTAATACTGTGTTTGACCCCCTTTCGCCTTCAGAACTGCCTTAATTCTACGTGGCATTGATTCAACAAGGTGCTGAAAGCATTCTTTAGAAATGTTGGCCCATATTGATAGGATAGCATCTTGCAGTTGATGGAGATTTCTGGGATGCACATCCAGGTCACGAAGCTCCCGTTCCACCACATCCCAAAGATGCTCTATTGGGTTGAGATCTGGTGACTGTGGGGGCCATTTTAGTACAGTGAACTCATTGTCATGTTCAAGAAACCAATTTGAAATGATTCGAGCTTTGTGACATGGTGCATTATCCTGCTGGAAGTAGCCATCAGAGGATGGGTACATGGTGGCCATAAAGGGATGGACATGGTCAGAAACAATGCTCAGGTAGGCCGTGGCATTTAAACGATGCCCAATTGGCACTAAGGGGCCTAAAGTGTGCAAAGAAAACATCCCCCACACCATTACACCACCACCACCAGCCTGCACAGTGGTAACAAGGCATGATGGATCCATGTTCTCATTCTGTTTACGCCAAATTCTGACTCTACCATCTGAATGTCTCAACAGAAATCGAGACTCATCAGACCAGGCAACATTTTTCCAGTCTTTAACTGTCCAATTTTGGTGAGCTCTTGCAAATTGTAGCCTCTTTTTCCTATTTGTAGTGGAGATGAGTGGTACCGGTGGGGTCTTCTGCTGTTGTAGCCCATCCGCCTCAAGGTTGTGCATGTTGTGGCTTCACAAATGCTTTGCTGCATACCTCGGTTGTAACGAGTGGTTATTTCAGGCAAAGTTGCTCTTCTATCAGCTTGAATCAGTCGGCCCATTCTCCTCTGACCTCTAGCATCAACAAGGCATTTTCTCCCACAGGACTGCCGCATACTGGATGTTTTTCCTTTTCACACCATTCTTTGTAAACCCTAGAAATGGTTGTGCATGAAAATCCCAGTAACTGAGCAGATTGTGAAATACTCAGACCGGCCCGTCTGGCACCAACAACCATGCCACGCTCAAAATTGCTTAAATCACCTTTCTTTCCCATTCTGACATTCAGTTTGGAGTTCAGGAGATTGTCTTGACCTGGACCACACCCCTAAATGCATTGAAGCAACTGCCATGTGATTGGTTGATTAAATAATTGCATTAATGAGAAATTGAACAGGTGTTCCTAATAATCCTTTAGGTGAGTGTATAATGATTATACATATTTATATCAATATATAATTATTAGGGCTGTCGATTTAACGCGTTAATTCAGTGCGATTAATTTTACAAAAAATAACACGTTAAATAAATGAACGCATTTAATCGCAATGCCCCCCCGGATCATAATAAGGATGAGTCCTGAGAAATGCAAGCTTGTAGTACCATCTGTTTACTCCAGAGGGCAGCAAGTGAAATTTCAGCTGTATGAGCAACGCGCTGTTTATACAGTGAAGAAAAACACTTCAGTAGGCAGAACAACATGTTCTTGCGTTCAAAACATTTGAAGGAGCGCAAATGCGAACTAAGGGATCTCAAGTTGTGTTTAAAGATTGAGTATTAAACTATATTTAACTTGAAACAGTGACCTAAATATTTTATGTTTATGATGCAACGCATCCGAGACACTACACAATTTGACAAGTCTGATGCTGGATTGAGATGGTGCAAAATTTGGAAATTACCCATAAATATTTAATCACGAATAAAATCAAAGAGATTTCCTTCAAACTTATTTATAAGTACTACCTCACTAATTATTTTATTGTAGAGAGATTTAATTGTGATGTCAATGTATTCTGTATTTTGGAGTTGTCCCTACTCGACTTGTTTTTGGTCTGATTTCTGCAAGATTGTTAGAGATCATATTATTCCCAGCTTTCAACTTTGTTTTGAAAATGTTTTATTATTTTTTTAGCTATGACATGTCTCTTCATAAGGAATATTATTTGATTAATGTTCTGCTTTTGTTGGCAAAGTTTAGTATTCATAAATGTAAGTATGGTGGTTATAAACCATTAGTTAAAAGTTTTAATTCAGAGGTTCAGCAATACCTAAGACCAATTTCCAATTTGAGAAACAAGAAAGCTGTAAAGTGTATTGAAATATTTAAACAAAATGATATTTTTATTAAACTGTTTATTTATTTTCCTTGTTTGTTTTAATATACCTCTTGGCTCTAGATGTAAAGGTTTTGTAAGCATAAAAAAAATTAAAATGTCTGACGCAGGTGTTGTAAGGGGGTCCACCTATTAGTCCAATGGCGGCTTCCAACAGCGTGGATGAAGGTCTCCTGCGCGTTAAATTTAAGTTATTTCGTTCCAGTTAAATAACTTTATTATTCATTTTAAGATCCTAGTTTATTTTATCTGACTCCAATTATAAAAGTTTCTAAGGACAAATTAATGTTCTAATCTTAATTATTATTATTAAATTTGATTTAACATTGAATCATTATATTTAACTCTATTTTATATTGTACTCGTTCATTTGGATTCCTGTCGCTTAGAGAGTCTCGCGCCGGCCGTGTACGCGGATCTCATGGTCACAAATATGCAAGTATTGGTCATTAAAACAGTAAATGACTAAATACTAATTAGATGGCTGCTCCTGCTTGCCCTTTTATCTACAAGTACTTTGCTTAGTCCCCTTAGATAGTAAACATATACACTCACCTAAAGGATTATTAGGAACACCATACTAATACTGTGTTTGACCCCCTTTCGCCTTCAGAACTGCCTTAATTCTATGTGGCAAGGTGCTGAAAGCGTTCTTTAGAAATGTTGGCCCATATTGATAGGATAGCATCTTGCAGTTGATGGAGATTTGTGGGATGCACATCCAGGGCACGAAGCTCCCGTTCCACCACATCCCAAAGATGCTCTATTGGGTTGAGATCTGGTGACTGTGGGGGCCATTTTAGTACAGTGAACTCACTGTCATGTTCAAGAAACCAATTTGAAATGATTCGAGCTTTGGGACATGGTGCATTATCCTGCTGGAAGTAGCCATCAGAGGATGGGTACATGGTGGCCATAAAGGGATGGACATGGTCAGAAACAATGCTCAGGTAGGCCGTGGCATTTAAACAATGCCCAACTGGCACTAAGGGGCCTAAAGTGTGCCAAGAAAACATCCCCCACACCATTACACCACCACCAGCAGCCTGCACAGTGGTAAAAAGGCATGATGAATCCATGTTCTCATTCTGTTTACGCCAAATTCTGACTCTACCACCTGAATGTCTCAAAAGAAATCGAGACTCATCAGACCAGGCAACATTTTTCCAGTCTTCAACTGTCCAATTTTGGTGAGCTCTTGCAAATTGTAGCCTCTTTTTCCTATTTGTAGTGGAGATGAGTGGTACCCGGTGGGGTCTTCTGCTGTTGTATCCCATCCGCCTCAAGGTTGTGCATGTTGTGGCTTCACAAATGCTTTGCTGCATACCTTGGTTGTAACGAGTTGTTATTTCAGGATTTCAGGAGCAAAGATGCTCTTCTATCAGCTTGAATCAGTCGGCCCATTCTCCTCTGACCTCTAGCATCAACAAGGCATTTTGCCCACAGGACTGCCGCATACTGAATGTTTTTCCCTTTTCACACCATTCTTTGTAAACCCTAGAAATGGTTGTGCGTGAAAATCCCAGTAACTGAGCAGATTGTGAAATACTCAGACCGGCCAGTCTGGCACCAACAACCATGCCACGCTCAAAATTGCTTAAATCACCTTTCTTTCCCATTCTGACATTCAGTTTGGAGTTCAGGAGATTGTCTTGACCAGGACCACACCCCTAAATGCATTGAAGCAACTGCCATGTGATTGGTTGATTAGATAGTTTCATTAATGAGAAATTGAACAGGTGTTCCTAATTATCCTTTAGGTGAGTGTATTAGAGTAACATTTCTACCCAGAAGTCATCACCACTAAATTTACAAAGCATACAACATACACAAGTTAAAATAGTTTTATATGATCATGCCATATTTTCCTATGTACACTTAGCTAGAAAATCTTACAATAACCAGAGGTTTAGACTTCACCCTATTTAGGCTTGGTTGACACTAAATGGAAATTCCCTAAGTACACTTGAAATAATACCAATTACGGTAGTTAGTCGGAGCTCTAAAGTCTCAGTCGGTGTGCCCCATGCTCCACTCAAAACCGGCTTTAGTCCGCTGCTAACCTGGTCGAAGATTTGCGGAAACAAGGACTTAACGTAATTGTGGCAGGGTGGAGGGCGGGGCCGGGTCGTGATCATACACACCCGGTCACTTATCAGGCTAATTAAGCCTCCTAGAGGGATAAAGGCCAATGACAGACGGTGGTGCGACGAGAGAGAGATTTATGGACATGTCCATCATGTGTGTGTGTTTGTCTTTTAAGTTTATCATTAAAACTATTATTTATATTGTCAAGCCGGTTCTCGCCTCCTCCTTCCTATTGACTCACTTTACAGTAATCTACTAAAGGCAATAGTTTCAGAGTAAATCAGAATAAAATCAAATGTAAAAATTTATTTACTAGGTAAAATAATAAATTAATCAATTCCAATTAGACAATAATAAGTCAAATTTAGACATTTTATCAAATCATAAGAAATTCAAATTGCAATTCCCTTATATAAACTACACACAGTAAACTGTGTAGGATCGTCTGACTACAGAGAACCACAAACAATGTGTCACATTTCCTTAAATACCCAAACCATGAACAAAGGGTATTTTGGGAGTGGTTAGGTTTGGAAGTCCTGGGGACATACCTCATTAACATAAAGGCAGGGATAGGGACAGACCTCCAGAATTATACAGCATTTGGCAAAGACCTTATAACTTTGTTACCAACAGATTTATCAACATGGGAAAAATAACATATACCAGTCACACTGAGACATTTTAAATGACAATATGCCTAGTCACATTATTTGTATACATCAGACATTATATTTTGCTGCATGTGGCTCTTAGGTGAGTTTGAAGTGATTCTGAGCTGAAGGGGAAGGAGGAGTAGAGGGGGGCAGATGTTTGTGAGTTTTAGGAGAATTGGCCTAAATTGGCCTGAGGTGAGATAGAGGTCAGATGTGAGATTTGTTTTATTGTCCTTGCTCTGATATGTTGACACAGGTGAAAATGTTCTTCTGTGTCAGAGTTTATATGGACTTGGTTCTCGCAGAGTTCTTTGACTTTTACAACATCTTGATGTCAGCCTTACAGTGTAAATTGACGGGTCCTTAAACAAGCCCTCATAATAAATCTCCAACTGATTTACAAATTCACTTGTGAAATGGATTTGCTGTGAAATGTATGCCAATGATTGTCTTATGATCAATAATATGGTAGTAAACAATACATGGTATTCTAAAGCCACTTTTTGTATTGTCTTATCAATGATTAAGAATGTAATGCATTTTAATTATCTTAATATTTTTTATTTATATATCTATCTATATCTATCTATCTATCCATCTATATATATATATATATATATATATATATATATATATATATATATATATATATATATATATATACACCTACGCCAGACGTCTCGGATGTGTTGCGTCATAAAAATAAAATGTTTACGTCACTGTGTCAAGTCAAATATAATTTAATAATCAATCTTTAAACAGATCTTGAGATCCCTTAGATCGCATTTGCGCTCCTTCGAGTGTTTTGAACGCAAGATTGTAACATGTGTTTGTGGTGATCTGCCTACTGAAGTATTTTCTTCACTATATAAACTGTGCGTTGCTCATACAGCTGAAATTTCAGCAGTAAACAGGTGGTACTACAAGCTTGCATTTCTCAGGAATCTTCCTTATTATGGTCCGTGGGCATGCGATTAATTGCTTAAATTTTTTTAATGCTTTATTTTTTGTAAAATTAATCGCACTGAATTAACGCGTTAAATCGACAGCCCTAGTTTTTATGTAAGTTTTTGAGAGATCAAATGTTTGGTGATTTTGTATGTGTGAATAAAAAGAGAGACTGGTTTGTACTGAAAAATTCGCCTGTGGGTATTTCCAATGGATCATCCATCATTCATTTATCTTCACTCATCCTGAGAGATATCAGTATTTCTCCTTACAAATAAGAACTATTTAAAGAAATGATAACACTCACTGTAGTTTTTCCAGTTTACAGTGTGAATCCTCCAGTAGAGCAGCTAGCAGTTTCGCTCCTGAGTATCCTGGTTTATTGCAGTTCAGATTCAGCTCTCTCAGATGTGAGGGGTTTGATTTCAGAGCTGCAGCTAGAGCAGCACAGCCTTCCTCTCCAACACCGCAGGCAGACAGACTGCAGAAAGAAGAAAAAAACCCTTACAGTGATAGCTCCTTTTCTTCTCTAGAAGAGCAATTGCCAAGTCTTCCTACATAAAACTGAATTTGAAAACAGTATGCGTATGTTTGTATGATTTCATTCACATTTGGCTGATCCCATGATATCGGTGGGATCAATGCTGGGGGGACTTCTGTGTGAAGGCAAGCCAGTGCCGGTGTTGTGCCTAATTCTGACTGCCCGAGAAGGGTATAGCTGCAGGCAAAGCTCCATAAAAGGCTGTGAGCACCAGATCGCCATTAAAGATATAGGGAGCCCCTAACCATACCCTTTCATAAGTCAAGTCAAGTCAAGTGGTTTTTATTGTCGTTCAACCATATACAGTTAATGCAGTACACTGCGAAACGAGACAACGTTCCTCCAGGTCTATGGTGCTACATAAAAACAACATGGGACAAACACAGAACCACATGAGACTACACAGACTAAATAACATTTCTACATAAAGTGCACATGCAAACATTGTCATATACCAGTATAGTATCTGTTTATTATGGGCAGAGTCATTTTCAGCATCTATCTAGATTCTAACTCCCTCATTCTTCTGCCTGGATACACAGATAGTCATAAAAAATAGGTTTGGTGGGTTAACACGGTGTCATATTCACTGTTGTCTTTTGTTTTTGTACTTTTATATTGAAATTCTTGATTTGTTTCCTGTTTCCTGCATTAGTTTTGTAGTCCTTTGTAGTTTTATTCCTTGATTGGTTCTCCCTGATTATTTCTCATTCCCTGATTGTTTCCCCAGGTGTTAATCGTTCCCTTGTGTATTTAAGCCCTTGGATTCCCCGTTTCCTGTGTCAGAGTACGTACATTTAATTTTAGAGATGTTCATCTCTGAGAATCCTCTTAACGAGCCAGCACCCACGCCTACCACGGCCAACAAGCCAGCGCCCACGTCTGCCACGGCCAACGAGCCAGCGCCCACGTATGCCACGGCAAACGCTCAACAAAAAAATGCTCAACTGAAACACGTTTGGTGAGCAGACATTGTTCCTAAAGAGACAGTATACAGTTTTAGTGCTTGTTTACATATCAATGTAAACTATGTAAATAATGCAAATTATTAATTCAAAAACAAACATGTAAAAAATGTGTGATAAATGTGTAAACATGCATATATTTAAAGGGACAATAATACATTATGAATACCTACAAAATGATACCATATGCAATTTCCATACATATTATTCTTAGAATAAAGAATTGTAAATTTACAAAGCTAAAATGTGATTTAAAATTATCTTCAAACATGTATCTGTAGAATGTTGCAATGCAGTGTACATATTGAAATTGTTGTATGTAAATGCAACAGCATCAACTAATTTAAAAATACCAGTCATAACAACTATAATCTAATTATATTCTTGTGTGTATCAAAAAACAAACAAACTACAAATCAAATTCTTTCAAACATACACACTGCTTTATTGCTTATGTTTAAAGGCTATTTGATGGAACTGTATATTACTAACTTTCACTTTTGTAAGCTACATCCAACAAACTCTGCAAAGATTTCAGGCATTTCTGGCTCATGCTGCTATATCTGTTCTTACTCATCTCAAATATGTGGTGCGCTCTATTCAGAAGTGATCCTCCTTATACCCTATTCCCTTCAAATACTTCACCCTCCACTGTGAGAGCTTTGGAGGGCTGAAAGGTTTGTGGTCATTTTATTTGATTGGAAATTCAGTTTGGAACAACACTACAGGTTGGCTATCATTATTATTACTCTCAACCAAGTGCCCTGCTATGGCATCATTTTTGCTTTCAAAGTTGCCACAAATCCCGAAACTACATTACATTGGCAGGATGTTCAAATGAGCTGAGTTTGATTGGGAATCCTCATGCTTTTCTTCTGACTGTAAGACCTGCAAAAATGTCTATCTAAAAGCAATTAAAACTATTTAAAACTTTTAGACAAGGTGTAATGCTTGAAGAAAAAGTCAAGAAAGCTGGCAGAGATGAGAGCAGGGAATTATGGGAAGTGTAGTCCGGGAGAAGATGACAGGGGAGAAACACAGGCCAGACAACAGTGAATCGTGACATAGCCCCCCTCTAAGGATCAGATTCAAGACACTCCCCCCCAAAAAAAGAAGAAAAAAATAAAATAAAAATTGTCTATGTAATGTGGGGAAAAAAAGGGAAAACAGGCAGTACAAGGGGGCACAAGAGGCAAGGGGATGAGGGGAATAGGGCAAAGACAGGGAGGCAGGGCCAAGATGGAGCCGGGGACCAGGGAGACCAGAGCAGGTCAGGTGGATGGCTAGGAGACCAAGGTGACCAGAGCAGATCTGGGGGACGGTCTGGAGAGCAAGGGGATGACCTCAAGGTGGGGACCGGGTCTGGAGGCCTGGGCGACTGCCGCAGGACAGGGACTGGGTCAGGAGGCCTGGGAGGCGGCACAGGACGGGGACTGGGTCAGGAGTCCTGGGAGTAGGTCACAGGACAGGGACTGGGTCTGGAGGCCTGGGAGGCAGCCACAGGACGAGGACTGGATTAGGCGGCCTGGGAGGCGGCCACAGAACGGACAACAGTGAATCATGACACAAGGTTTTGTCAAACTACGATTATAGTTTGTCTCGACAAACTTTACGTATCTGGTTTAATCAATGCTTTTTCAAACACTTTTGTGTGAAAATAAAATATCAATATTTTATTTCCCCCAACCACCTGAGCCAAGTTATTTGCTTGTAATGTAGGAAGAAGTGATTTATCTACAGGAGTCTGCAGTTGCATGTAAGTGTATGTTTATTTAATTGTTTCACTTTGTTTTAGATTATTATTCATTGCTAGATTTGTGCTGTTTGTTAACTGTGTTGAACTTGTGTCACTTAAACGTGTGTGTGTGTGTGTGTGCGCTAAATAGTTTTTGACTTGTCCTAGGGAATTCACTGTTAGGTTTAGAGTTGTTTGTTTATTGTGTATAAAACTAGCATTATTTGTGTCTAAACAGTGCTTCACTTGTTTTAGAGTATTTGTTATTGCTAAAGTTTAGCATTTCTTTTTTGTTTTTTTATTTTTATTTTTTCAAATATTACATTAATAACAATGAACATCAAACAAAACACAAATGGGAAAGGAGGAAAAAAAAGAAAAGAGAGATACAATATAAAACGGTTAGAAAATCATCTCTTTCATATCAAATCATTTGGCACTATTTTTATATAATTAAAAAATGGTTTCCAGATTTTATAAAATAATTCACCCATGCCCCTCATTGAATATGTGATCTTCTCTATACAGCAGCAAACCTCCGACAACCACAATCCAATCGATACATCAATGTCTGCTTTCCATTTCAAAGCAATACATTTTTTAGCTATTATCAACAACATTTCAGTAAGCTTAATTGCTTGATTATGTCGGAGGTTAGAGTTGGTAACATGACCTAATAAACACACCTCTGGGTCCATTGGAAAATCAATTATTGTCTCAATCCGGACATACAGCACCACATCGAGACCGAGCCGGGCGTGGTGGTACGTTGCCGCCCCTATCGCTTACCCGAACATAAAAAGAAAATAGTGCAGGAGGAATTGGATGCGATGCTCGATATGTGGGTAATAGAGTAATCCCACAGTGATTGGTCCAGCCCGGTTGTTCTTGTTCCCAATAGCGATGGGTCTGTGTGGATTACAGAAAAGTCAACGCGGTATCTAAATTTGACGCGTACCCAATGCCCCATGTTGATGAACTGCTCGATCGGTTAGGTACTGCTCGTTTTTATTCGACCTTCGATTTAACGAAGGGTTATCGGCAGAACCCCTTGACACCAATGTCCCGTGAGAAAACAGCCTTCACTACGCCGTTCGGATTACACCAATTTGTGACACTTCCTTTCAGTTTGTTTGGGGCACCAGCCACGTTTCAGCGTCTTATGGATCGGATCCTCAGACCTCACACCGCTTATGTGCAACATCTGAGGGCCGTCCTGAGATCGCTGCGGCGGGCGGGGCTCACAGCAAATCCTAAGAAGTGCGCGATTGGGCATTTTGGAGGTACGGTATCTGGGGTTCCACTTGGGTCATGGCCAGGTTTGTCCCCAAATTGACAAAACCATGGCGATAGCGACTTGCTCTAGACCCAAGACCAAAAAGTGGGTGAGGCAGTTCCTGGGGCTGGCTGGCTATTATAAGAGGTTTGTGCCTAATTATTCGGATGTCACCAGCCCGCTGACTGACCTCACTAAAAAGGGGGCTCCAATGGTCGGAGCAGTGGCAACAGGCGTTTATGCAGATTAAAGCAGCACTTTGTGGGGGGCTGCTTCTTCATGCACCTGACTTCTCTCTCCCTTTTGTATTGCAGACGGACACTTCAGACAGGGGACTGGGGGCCGTACTCTCACAGATGGTGGAGGGGGAGGAGCGCCCGGTGCTGTACATTAGCTGTAAGCTCTCCTTAAGGGAGACTAAGTACAGCACCATGGAGAAGGAGTGTTTGGCCATCAAGTGGGCGGTCCTCACCCTCCGTTACTACCTGCTGGGGCGGGCCTTCACCCTCTGCTCGGATCACGCCCCACTGCAGTGGCTCCACCGCATGAAAGATACTAACGCCCGGATCACCCGTTGGTATCTGGCCCTCCAGCCCTTTAAATTCAAGGTGGTCCACAGACCGGGGGTGCAGATGGCTGTCGCTGACTTCCTCTCCAGAAATGGGGGGGGTGGGCGGTGGGGTAATGTGGCAGCGGGGGCGTGGTCAAGCGCCCGTCCGGGAGAGAAAAGCGGTAAGGGCGCTTACACCTGAGCCAAATTATGTCTAACACCTGTCTCTAATTTCAGTGAGAACGGGGAGAGCGGCATAAAAGGCAGCCAGAGGGCCTCCATGGGGAGAGAGAGACTGACTTGAGAATTACTGTGTGTGTGTGTGTGTGTAATGAGAGCTATCTTTGTAAAAGTGCTGTGTGCACATCCGGATTGAGACAATAAAGAAACTTACCTCTGAGCCACTGCTTCAAGTGTCATCCCTTGGAGGAGATCTTTTACACTGGTGTAAAAAATTTAACTGGATCAATCTATACCTAGAATTCAAGTTTGAGGTGACCCCATCTTTACATAATTGACCACACAGGTCCCCATCTATTCTTACCCCCAAATCCTGTTCCCATCTACTTCTGGGTTTATCTGGGTCAGCTGAAGGCTGGCTTGAGATCAGAGCTTCATATATTCTAGGTATTGTTTTATATAGTGGTTTATTAGAATAGCAGAGTTGCTCAATACATGTCAAATCAGGTATTTTAGGATAAGTTTTTGCTTTGACCCTTAAACAATCTCGTAATTGCAGATAACTAAAGAATTCTTTATTACAAAATTTATATTTATTCTTTAACTGTTTGTAAAGGGTGTTCTTTAAAAAATTATTTAACTGGGTGTGTAGAATCACGACCCAGCCCCACCCTCCGCCCTGTCACATTCCTCCCTCATTCTCTCAGGTCGGGGAGCCCCTGGCATGACGTACACCCCCCCTTCTTTCCCTGGGGAGGGCGTGCCTTACGCCCCTTCTGCAGGCAGGTCATCCCCACCTTACCTAATCTGGGAGGGGACAGGCAGAGGGAAACAATAATGATTAGGGGATGAGAGGGAAAAGGTCAACACGGAGCGGCAGTGGGACAGAAAGAGGAGAGAGAAAGAGAACAAAAAAAATTAATGGAAAGGAGGAGGCGAGAACCGGCTTGACAATATAAATAATAGTTTAATGGAAAAACTTAAACCAAATGACACAAACACACACATATGATGTACAGCTGCCCGTAAACGCTCTCTCTGTTGCACCACTGTCTGCAGTTGGCCTTTCTCCCTCTCAGAGGCTTGATTAGCCTGATAATGGACCAGGTGTGTAGAATCACGGCCCATGCAACTGATCCACCTCCACCCAGATGTCCGCTCAACCGGACATTTGTACCACCAAACCTGCGAGAGAGGGTAATTCGTTGGGTACATTCCTCCACGAACTCGGGGCATCCTGGTATTACCTTCACAGCACGCCTGCTGAGAAATCGATTCTGGTGGGAAATGCTGCAGATCGACACTACCACTTTCGTGAACGGTTGTCATACCTGCAACATGGCAAAGACCCCAAACAATCTCCGGCAGGTCTGCTTCAACCTCTGCCCATACCACAACGACCATGGTCCCACATCGCCGCCGACATCGTGACTGATCTGCCAGTCTCTCAAGGTCATACCACCATCCTAACCGTCATTGACCGGTTCTCCAAAGCATGCCGCTTCATTCCCCTAGCAAAGCTCCCATCAGCCTTCGAAAACCACGGAGCACCTCTTCCATTACGTCTTCCGTTATTACGGGCTCTCCGAAGATATCATCTCGGACCGGGGTCCCCAATTCACCTCCAGGGTTTGGACAGCATTCTTCCGCTTATTAAACGTCAACATCAGCCTCACTTCAGGGTACCATTCTCATTCGAATGGTCAGACGGAGTGACTGAACCAGGAAATCACCAAGTTTCTACATATGTACTGTCAACGCAACCAAACCGATTGGAGCCGTTTCCTTCCCTGGGCCGAATATGCACAAAACTCGATCCTCAAACCCTCCACCAACCTAACACCCTTCCAGTGCATTTTGGGGTACCAACCCCCTCTGTTCCCCTGGTCAGGCAAACCATCGGATGTTCCCACGGTGAACACCTGGCTCCAGCGCAACAAGGCCGTATGGGATCAGGCCCACGTCCACCTCCAACGAGCCGTAAACAGATCAAGGGAACATGCAGACCGACATCGTCCTCCCTGTCCCAACTACGCTCCGGGACAGTGGGTGTGGCTCTCAACTCGCGATCTTTGTCTCCGCTTACTCTGCAAAAAACTCAGTCCCTGGTATGTGGGTTCCTTTAAGATTGTAAAGAAAATTAACTCTGTGTCATTTTGCCTCCAACTACCCGCTAAATACCGCATTTCTCGTACCTTTCATGTCTCGTTGCTGAAACCGGCCGGTGGTCCGAGGGCTGAGGAGGAGGACGTGAACCCCAGCCCCCCTCCCATGATCGTGGACGGTGAAGAGGTGTTCCTGGTGCGAGGTATGCTAGACTCCAGATGTCAGCGAGGTCAAATCCAATACCTGGTGGACTTTGAGGGGTACGGTCCGGAGGAGAGATCCTGGGTCGGAGCAGATGACATCCTCGATCCCAACCTCATCTCGGCATTCCACAGGATCAACCCAGAGAATCCGGACCCTCGACCACGAGGTAGACCCCGACGTCCGTCGCGCCCTCGCGTCAGGAGCCGCTCACAGGAGGGGGACTCTGTCACGAACACCGTGAAGGTGCCTCCTCAATCGGCCACCGGAGATCTGACTCACCTGAGTATTGACTTTAAAGACTACATTTCCCATAAGCCTGTATACCTGGCCCTATTACACCACAGCTGTTCCAAATCATCATCACTCTATTTAAACCATGCCTGTTTGTTCATTAATCGCAAAGTCTTGTTTGCCCCGGCTACATTTCTGAGCATTATTATTACTACTACCGATCTTCTGTGTTTTGAGCTTGCCCTGTATTCTCATATTGCCGTCTGCTGCCTGCCCTGATCTCCTGCCTGTCTGACCACGAATACTGTTTACCTCTGATATCCATGTTTGCTCATTCTTTGCTCCACGCATGTATTAACTTGAGTCTGTTTTCCTAATAAAACCGCATATGGATCCCAACCAGCCTGAGTCCTCGTTACACTGAACATATGCATCCATTGTCAGGAGCACAGCACAAACTGCTTGCATCTAGTTTAATTACAGCCAAGAAGTTACTCCTGTTGTTCTGGAAGAAAAAGGAGGCTCCTACTGTCAAGTTATGGCTTGATGTCTTCTACTTTACATTTGGAGCAAATTAGATACTGTTTGAAGGGAAAATTTGAGCAGTTTGACAAAATCTGGCACCCTTTCAGCTGTTATCTTGATGGAAACCATGTGGATTAACGCATCATTTTGTTAATATAACGCTTTAACACTCTTTCATCATACCTTTTCAGGTCAGAGTAAATAGGTCAGGTATGGGATGGTTTGTTTATATATATATATATATATATTTTTTTTTTTTTTTCTTTCTTTCTTTTTATTATTATTATTTTTTTAATTATTATTATCTGTAAGATTGTAAAGTCATCTGTTTAAAAAAAAAAAAAAAAAGAAATACCATCCAGTGCAAGATAACACTTTTGCAAATATTAACTTTATATCCAGAGAAAGTGCTATATAATTGTAACACCGGCTGTAAATTAGACAAAGAGTCTGTGGGGTTAGTGAGAAATAAAAGAATATCATCAGCAAACAATTATATTTTATGTGTTTCAGGGTCGATTACAAAGCCCTTTATATCAGGATTGAATCTAACAGCCTCAGCTAAAGTTTCGATAGCCAGGGCAAAGAGATCTGGCTTAGGGGGCATCCTTGTCTACATCCTCTGTAGAAAGGGATTGATTCATTTTGCCTTAGGGGATTTATAAAGTGATTGAATTAGGTCAATATATGCAGCTCAAAATCCAAATCTTTTCAGCACTTCACAAAGGTATGACCACTCGACCCGATCAAAAGCCTTTTCAGCATCAAGAGAAACTACTAGTCCTGGTATATGTTTTCCTTTAGCAGTATGAATGACATTACAGAATCTCCTCAGATAAATTGCCTATAGTTGTAAGATTATATATGCAGAAGAATTGAAACAACATCTATCTAGATCTAGGAAAAAAACTGCCTTTCAGTTTGGAATGTTTCAACGTCTTAAATCACCGGCCTTCACAAGAACCCCCACACCAGGCTGTTCTTTGTAAAATTACAAGTACCATCAGATTTGCACAACTCTTAAGACATTTCATCTTTATCTAGCCTTGCTAGATAATGCTGAAAATCACTTTTAACTGTGGTAACGTTTGCACCTGACAAAATAATGATTACAGACTGATGGAACTCTTTAAAATGTGTGTAGCGATATGCAATCACCTATAATTCACAAATATAATCTTTAATTCTGTATGATTTATCTCATTCTACTAAGAATGGTAACTATAAGGTTTAACTTGATAAAATGCAATGATGTGTAAAACCAATATGATTTTGTAACCAGAGATTTTCATGTTTTATTACCTACACGTATAACATCATGTTTAGTATTTAAACATTTGTTTGTGTATGAAGAAAAATCTGATGACAATGAATATCATGCCTCTTGTACCATTCTCAAGATAGAAATATCATGATTAAACATGCACTATTTTTGAGCGGGAAATTCTTAAGAGTCTGAAACAAAGGACCATAACTCAACTATCGGAAAAGACAGCCCAGTTGACCACGTGATTGTGAAAAGTCACTTCTGATTGGCTCTGGACACTTTTGGGGGATGCGGACAATCTCAGTTCAAATAGATCCAAACAGGAAGAAGTCTTGCTTTTGTCTCTTCATCTCAGGCTCTTGTCTCTTGCGCTTGCTCTCTTCTGCTGCGCTTGCTCTCTGCTCTTCGCCTCTCTTCACTCTTCTTCGGCCTGCATGTGCTTCGTCTGGTCGCTCCGCTAATGGCCAGGTCCTCCCATGTGAGATCCAAGGGAACTGGGGACTTGATGTCCTGAGAAGGAGTGAGAAGGCCTCGCTTCACAGTTAAACTAATTCATACAGACAATAAACTCGATCAAAAAGAGATCAAAACATCGACAGAACAAACTTTTGACCAAGAACCAAGCCACACAAAACGGAAGTACATCTCAAATATTGTGCTAAAAGTGCCGGTGTATTAATAAAATAATTTGGGTAATCCGATAGCAAATCGATGTAGACTCAAAGAAGGATAAATGGTTCTTAAGGTATTGTCAACAGACCCCGTAGAGTTCATCTTCACTGTTCTTATCAGTTATTACATATTCTGTCACTTTTCACCAACCTGTCTCATGTATATATGTGTTAGATTAGATTTATGTTTAGAATAGTAATACGGTTTGTCTGTGTTCAAAGATGACTTGACTGTGGTGTATTTTGATAAATAATCTCATCCCTGTTTCTGAAAGATTTAGCTTCTAAGCTGTACCTAAATACATGCGATATTATTTTCCATAAGCCATGAGAATAATATCAGTCCAATAAGTGAATTAATCATAATTCACTTATTAAATCTAATTCCTTACAGTAGAAAATGTGAGCTGATACAGCTATACGTTGTATTACGATTTCAATGGTGGAGAATCTATTAAAGGGTAACTAAACACCTGCTCAGAGTCTGACTCCACCCACTAGAAATATCTGAAAATGCAGGAAAAGTGGGCAGACCCCGGCGGGGATAGAGGGAACGAACCGAAAGGGGCTGAGCGGGGAGGGGGCACCTGAGACTCGTAGTGACGAATTAATTGACAGCTGCTGTCAGACTCTATGTTATTATTATTCCTCACACGGTCGCAAGATGACATGTAGATGAATCTGGCGTGGTGAGCTGGAACCTGCTTACGTCAGCTGTCACCGCTTACGTCACGAAGTACCGCAACAGCCAATAGGAAAATTCAACTGCAGTAGCCACCGTTCAACCTGAAGAGGGCAGCACTCAGATGTTTTTACACCATATATTGTAGAATTAAAACACTTTATACACAAATGTCAAAAAAATTACTTGAATCAATGACCAGTACTAATAAAGCCCCATGCTTACAGATCATTAACTAAAAAAAGTTGGTTTAGGGTTTAGTTACCCTTTAAGACAAATAATCTGGTTATTTGTTATTTATCTAATTTATTTATTTATTATGTCAAACGCAACTAATTCCATTACACATTTCATTACCTAATAAGGTACAACAAGGACAGTTTAAGCCAGTCCATAGCTCACATATTTCGAGACTCTAAATTCCCTCCTAAATTTAGCATGCGTGCAAATTACCCTACATACTGTCACGATGGTGGATGAAGGCAGACACAGGACGAGGATCTATCTGCAGCAAGGTTTATTAAAAATAAAAGGCAACACAAAAGAACACGAACAAAGGAAACATCCACAATGGGAAAAGGTAAACAAAACACTAAAGGCAAACAAAGGGTTAACATAACATGGAAGGCATACACGGGGATAACTGCGGTGAAAACAACGACGGAAACATAGGAAACAGGCATCTACATACAACATCTAAAGACCGACAGAGGAATGGAGAAATAAACAGGGTTATATACACAAACACAATGAAGACTAAACAAGACACAGGTGAGAACAATGAAGAGTGCAGGCAGTGAGAGAGGCCAGGAATTGTGGGAATTGTAGTTTATACACAGACAGTGAAACACGGACCGGGCCACAAGGAACGTGACATGGAATGTGAGAAGTGGCGTGTGAAACAGACAACACGGGAACGTGACATAGCCCCCCCCTCAAAAGGACCGGATTCCAGACGGTCCTAAGAAAAGGAATAGAAAAAATAAACAAAGGTTCAAGGACAGGGGGCCTGGACAAAGGGGAAAACAGACAGACCAAAGGGGCCACAAGGGACACAAAGACAGACTAAGGGGGCATAAGGGACACAGAGACAGACCAAGGAGGCACAAGGAACAATTAGGCAGTCCATGGGGGAAAAAGGGGCAATTAGGCAGTCCACGGGGGCACAAGGGGCAATTAGGCAGACCAGGAAGGCCGAGAGGGCAAGCAAGCAGGCTCTGGGGATGTGTGAAGAGAACCGGGTCAGGTGGCTTGGGGGGCATCCACCGGGTAGGGACAGGTTTATATGGCCCGGGAGCTGGCCCCAAGGCAAGGGCCGGTTCTGGGGGCCTAGGGGGTGGCCGTAGGGCAAGGGCTGGTTCGGGGTGCCTGGGAAGCAGAGCCATGGAAGGCGAAGCCGCGGAAGGTTCGGGAGGCAGAGCCGTGGGAGGCCCAGGATGCAGAGCCATGGGAGGCCCGGGAGGCGGAACCGAGGGAGGCTCGGAAGACAGAGCCGAGGAAGGTGGCACCGTAGGAGGCTCTAGAGGCGAAGCCCTGGAAGGCTCTGGAGGCGGAGCCGAGGGAGGTGGCGCCATAGGAGGCTTTAAAGGCGGAGGCCTAGAAGGCTCCGTAGGCGGAGCCAAGGGAGGTGATGGCTTAGGAGGCTCAGAAGGCGGAGCCGAGGGAGCCACTGGAGGCGGAGCCGGGGGAGGCTCAGGAGGCGGAACTGAAGGAGGCTCTGGAGGCGGAGCCGAGGGAGATGGCGCCGTAGGCGGCTCTAGAGGCGGAGCCCCGGAAGGCTCGAGAGGCTTGAGAGGCAGAGCCCTGGAAGACTCGAGAGGTTTGAGAGGCGGAGCCCTGGAAGACTCGAGAGGTTTGAGAGGCGGAGCCCTGGAAGGCTCAAGAGGCTTGAGAGGCGGAGCCCTGGAAGACTTGAGTGACTTGAGGGGCGGAGCCCTGGAAGACTCGAGTGACTTGAGGGGCGGAGCCCTTGGAGGCTCAAGAGGAGCCCATGGAGGCTCGGGAGGCTTGAGAGGCGGAGCCCTAGGAGGCTCGGGAGGAGGAGCCCTGGAAGGCTCGAGAGACTTGGGAGGCGGAGCCCTAGGAGGCTCGAGAGGCGCTGGCTCTTGGTAGGTCCTGGCTACTGGTGCTGGCTCTTGGACGGTCATGGCTGCTGGCGCTGGCCCTTGGACGGTCATGGCTGCTGGCGCTGGCCCTGGGACGGTCATGGCTGCTGGCGCTGGCCCTGGGACGGTCATGGCTGCTGGCGCTGGCTCTCGGACGGTCATGGCTACTGGCGCTGGCTCTCGGATGGGCATGGCTACTGGCGCTGGCTCTTGGATGGGCATGGCTACTGGCGCTGGCTCTTGGACGGTCGAGGCCACTGGGACATGGTCAGGGACGGTCGAGGCTACTGGCGCTGGCTCAGGGACGGTCGAGGCCACGGGCGCTGGCTCAGAGACGGTCGAGGCCACGGCGCTGGCTCAGGGACGGTCGAGGCCACGGGCGCTGGCTCAGGGACGCCGACGGTCGAGGCTACAGGCGCTGGCTCAGAGACGGTCGAGGCTACAGGCGCTAGCTCAGGGACGGTCGAGGCTACAGGCGCTGGCTCACTGACCTCTGGGGCGACAGGCTCTGGCTGGTTGACCGTGGCTGACGAGGGCAGCGCTGGCATCACAAGGGGTGGTTCCTCTGGCGCGAGTTTCCTCAGAACGAGGCTCACGTACTCCCTCCACAGGAGCTCTCCGGGTACCGGCGCCTCTCTCCACTGGGATGACGGTAACCCGACCCAGTAGATGGACTTCAGGGCATCGTCGTCGAGCCCGGTGTGGATGGTGACCGTGGAGAAGAGTCGTGAGTACACACGGACGGGAAGATTTGCCCGGGCCAGTTCGAGGAAAACCGCTGCTAGATCCATTTGGCGGTCGGTCTTTCTGTCACGATGGTGGATGAAGGCAGACACAGGATGAGGATCTATCTGCAGCAAGGTTTATTAAAAATAAAAGGCAACACAAAAAAACATGAACAAAGGAAACATCCACGATGTAGGTCCTGGCTACTGGCGCTGGCCCTTGAATGGTCATGGCTACTGGCGTTGGTCCTGGGACGGTCATGGCTACTGGCGCTTTCTCTTGGACGGTCATAGCTGCTGGCGCTGGCTATTGGACGGTCATGGCTGCTGGCGCTGGCCCTTGGGCGGTCATGGCTGCTGGCGCTGGCCCTGGGACGGTCATGGCTGCTGGCGCTGGCTCTTGGACGGTCATGGCTGCTGGCGCTGGCTCTTGGACGGGCATGGCTACTGGCGCTGGCTCTTGGATGGTCATGGCTGCTGGCGCTGGCTCTTGGACGGTCATAGCTGCTGGCGCTGGCCCTTGGGCGGTCATGGCTGCTGGCGCAGGCCCTGGGACGGTCATGGCTACTGGCGCTGGCTCAGGGATGGTCGAGGCCACAGGCGCTGGCTCAGGGACGGTCGAGGCCACGAGCGCTGGCTCAGGGACGGTCGAGGCCACAGGCGCTGGCTCAGGGACGGTCGAGGCCACGGGCACTGGCTCAGGGACGGTCGAGGCCACGGCGCTGGCTCAGGGACGGTCGAGGCCACGGGCGCTGGCTCAGGGACAGTCGAGGCTACGGGTGCTGGCTCAGGGACGGTTGAGGCTACGGGCGCTGGCTCAGGGACGGTCGAGGCTACAGGCGCTGGCTCACTGACGGCCGAGGCGACAGGCACTGGCTCACTGACCTCTGGGGCGACAGGCACTGGCTCACTGACCTCTGGGGCGACAGGCTCTGGCTGGTTGACCGTGGCTGACGAGGGCTCAGGCTCGTTGACCGTGGCTGACGAAGGCTCTGGCTCGCTGACCGGGGCAGGCGTGGGCTCTGGCTTGCAGACCGGGGCAGGCGTTGGCACTGGCTCGCAGACCGTGGCAGGCGTGGACTGGAGAGCGGAGGTTTTCCTTCTCCTCCTAAACTTTATGTGCTTTCTCGCCAAGCTCATAATAATGCTGATTAGAACTAATAATAGCCCTCTCTGCCTGGTAGATGTTCATTTTATTATTCTCCTTTTTTTTTGTAATTCCCTATAAAGTTCCTTGGACTGATCCTTATGATATATTTTTTCAAGTGCTGAGATTCTAGCTTATTCAAATTACATTTTTTGTTTTTATTAACCCCTTAGTATATGCAATACATTGACCCCTAAGATAAGCCTTTAATGTGTCCCATAATATAAAGCTATTGGTACAAGAAGGTTTATTTGTAGAAGTAAAAATATCAATTTGCTCTCTTATAAATTTATGGAATTCAGATTGTTTAAAAAGAATAGGATTTAGTCTCCACCTGTAAGTCCCTCCTGTTTTCTCTGGGATGGACAATCACATTACAAGGGGAGAATGGTCACTCAATAAACTAGGGAGATATTCATCAACCAACACACGATATAAAAGTTGGGCGGATAACAAAAAATAATCTATACGAGTGTGTGTGTATCATGAGGATGTGAATTAAAAGAGTAATCTTGTGGATGTTCCTGTCTCCAAACATCAGTTAGATTGAAATATTTCATAATCTATCAAGTACATTGTCTAGACAAAAGTTTAAGTCTCCACCTACCAAGAGTGGGCCTGATGATTGAGCAATTTGAAGGAAAATCTTTTGTATAAACAAGTGATCATCAATATTTGGAGCATATATATTTAACATTGTCCACTGTTCAGAGTACATATGCCCTTGTATCATTACATATCGTCCTGATGGATCAAGTACAGATTTTGTAACCGTAAAAGGGGTATATTTATTTGACTTAGAATTAAACGAAGACACAAACACTTGGCCCACCCACTCTCGTTTTAATTTTTTATGCTCAGAGTCTGTTAGATGCGTTTCCTGCAGGAAAACTATTTCTGCCCTCAACTTCTTAAGGTACATATAGACTCTTTTTCTTCTAACTGGACTATGTAGACCCTTTGTATCAAATGTCACAAATTTCAAAGGCTTTATCATGTATAATCTATGTTATCCAAATCACCATATAAAATGCCCTCATAAAGAATTAACACTAAACAGATCGATCCACTATCACCACAGATTTGAAATGTTAACATGTATCTTTCAAAAAAGCAAATAGACAAAAGAAAAGAAAACACATATATACACAAAAATAGCACTAACATAGCTGCTGAACCAGAACTAAACTTACAAAAAATGTAAGCGAAAAAATACAGGCACCCACCTTCACTCCTCAAAGGAAGTGGGGAAATAAACTAAAATCGAAATACCCATCCAAATGAAATCACGGATGACGAAGGATGATCAGGTGAAGTTTCCAGAGTAATCAGTCAGCAAAATCGCTCACCCGGTCTGTACTAACAAATAATCGCTGAGTCAGCTCAAACTGGGACGAATATGGGACCATATCTGTCTCAAAATACAGCAACTCAGCAACGTCCACTGCTACTCGGTCATGTTTCGACAGGAACTTCATTGCTTCGTCCAGTGTGTGACAGATCCGTATTCCACCACCCTCCATAAAATTACAATACGAGTGGGATATACGAGATGACGTTTGACATTCTTCTCCTTTAATGCCTTGAGTGCTGGAATCATTTCTCTTCTACGGCTCATCAAATCTGATGAGAAATCTGGATAAAAGCTGACTCTCTTCCCATCAACGGAAATTGGAGCTTTATCACGGGCAATACGTAGGATACTTTCACGGTCCTGGAATCTCAATTCGAATCAGAATGGGCCTACATTCCCATATGTTTACTCCACGCATAACATGTGCCCTCAAGCACATCCTTGTTATCTGTTACAGACAGTTTACACAATATAGACGCAGGACACAACGCAACAGCTGGGGGCCCAATTGAAGGGGCCTTTGTTTAGGCTTTGGGGCCCTTCAATTGGGCCCCCAGCCTATATTAATAATAAAAGGTGCTGTAAAAAATATGTAAATGTATCCAAAAAAGATTTCACTCCCTGAAAGATATTAATGAAATAAGTGTCATGAGATATCTCACCAGTCTCTTTGACAGCTGAAAGCTCTGTAAGCAGTAAACAAAAATGTGTCCACGGGTCACAGTCTCTGATGCTCTCTGGCTGTCAATAATTTTGCGGATTCTCATATATTAATTGCAGCGAAATATTGAGGTTTAATTCCATTTTTATGACATGTTGCTCATAGCAGCTGTCAGTTGAGGGCGCTATTTTGATGCTGTTGTTTTTGACAACCGTTTCTGCTTGCCGTCTGTCTCATAAAGGTAATTTTGTATCTTTGGAGTAGAGATAGATCCCTTTTTAAAGAGGGAGTATATCTAATCCAATGGCTCAGCTTGTTAAAATTCTAGCACCATTGCTGTAATCAGGGATTTTGAAAAAACCCTAAAACAAGTTTGTAGAATTACAGAATATTATGTTGTCTAGCCAACATAACTACATTTGAAATCTTTCCTTCACATGTGCTTTTGTGTTTATGTTCAAAAAACTATTTATGAGAGAAACAAGAATTGTCTCAGTGTTTCCCAAACTGTGGTATGCGTACCCCTTGGGGTACGTGAGGTGACGATGGGGGTACGTGAACAAATTTCTGAGATTTACCTTTCTTTTAATTCCATCCCAGTCTAAAAGAACATTTAAACTAAGTTCATGTATTTCTCACTGACAAAAGAAAAATGCATCTACTTATGCACTTGCACTTATCAGTCATCCACAATTAAATTTTTATGTTTTTCCGTTATTTGTATATAAGGTGATGGTATAAATCCATAAGCTTTGATGACAGGTATCAAATGTCACTCTCAGTAGTGCTCCAAAATAATATTCCACATTCACACATTAATATTCACTCACAGCAAAGAGCCCTGTTATTTCATTGTAGCATGATGTTTTTTTTTTTTTTTCAGCAAATGAGACCAATCTTGCTGATAGTTTCAAATGATACATAAAAAAGCACCTTGAGCTCGAAGGCAATGCCGTACCTGCAACGATGCAAAATTCCTCACACAGTACCAGCATTTATTCTTACGTACTGGCAGCTCTTATAAAGTGCTGGTATGGTGTCCTGCTCCCGTGACACAATGGGGGGAGTTCACAAGTTATCTTTCACACATCTCGTTAATCAATAAGCCATTTATTCAATGTGTATATGATAAATATAACATGTACAAAACATATTCAATATAACATGTTTTATACAAGGAAGGGAGCTGTTTTACAAAGATAATTGTTTTAAATATTCAGTACTTATTTAAAAAAAATTATTGTGTGAATTTCTTTGTGTTAGCAAGGGGATAGCCCTATGTGAAAGGGTGTTGAATATTTGGAGGGTTTGGGAACCACTGGTACAAAACACAGTATATTGGTTGAGAAAAAAAAGATTTTGATCTAGTCACGTCAACCATTTCAAAATTCAGTTAAAAATGTTGTTACATACTGTAATTTCTCCAGTTTACAGTGTGAATCCTCAAGCAGAGCACAGAGTAGCTTCACTCCTGAGTATCCTGGATTATTATGGAGTTCAGATTCAGTTCTCTCAGGTGAGAGGGGTTTGATTTCAGAGCTGAAGCCAGAGCAGCACAGGCTTCCTCTCCAATACTGCAGTCAGACAGACTGTTGAGAGAGAAAAAAGCATTACAGTGATAACTACAAAAGTTGTAAAATCTCTTCAAAAGAAAGAAGACAATCAGTAGAGAATAGGCCTATTTTGAAAGTCTTTTTACTCAATACTGAATCTAAAAGTGTGTATATTAAGGAAAGAAAGGGACCTGTGGCAGTGATCCGCTGGTTAGTCCAGTTATGGGTTAGGGTTATTCAGACACATAAAAATGTTTTCCTCCCCAATTTGGAATGCCCAATTCCCAATGCGTTCTAAATCCTCATGATGGCGTAGTGACTCGCCTCAAGGTGGTGGAGGACGAATCTCAGTTGCCTCCGCATCCGAGAACGTCAACCTGCGCATCTTATCATATGGCTTGTTACTGCCATACCCTCATCAATCTCCCCATCTCCAGCCATCACCAGCTCCAATTCACTCATACTCTAATCAGCCACACCTGTTCCCAATCACCTCATCAAGGACTCTATATACACTCACCTAATTCACCCAGTCTGGATTGAGTCTAGTCTCAGATCACCGTCCCTACTAACATCCCCTATATGTTTTGTAATGGAAAACTCTACTTTTGTGAGAGCTGCATCTGTGCCGCTAGGTGTCAGTATAGTCAAAGATCACTGCCATATCAGATAGCACAACAATATCACAAAAATATACTGAGAGCTTTGTTGCATTTACAGTGCTTGCATTTTGCGAGGCTGAAATTTAACCTTATATTTTTAGGCATTGAATATTTAATTTAGAAACATTTCTAAACTAATTTCATTTCTAAAATATTCAGTAAATTTGAAAAAACAATCTATATTTTTCAACAGGTAAAATTTTCCCCACTCTATTTCGCTTCCTCAAATTCAGTGGTTCAAATTCAGTTGGAAATTTAACCTTCCACATCTGGCAACTGCAGGAAAAGCAGCAGAGTACTGATGCACAATGCAATTGTGGAACAATGCAATCAGGTGTTGACGGCTGAAGATGAAAGCTACAGGTAGAGAGAACAGCTGTGTATGCTTTGAAAGTTTGTTTTTCAATTTGAAAAAAATTGAGCATAAAAGGAGAAAAATTTGAAAATTAAATAAAATTATTTATTACAATAAAAATAATACATTAAAGAATGGAAAATTAATTAGGCCTAAATCAAACAATTGCCTACCTTTGTGCACAAATTTGTACAAAATGGACGTATGATGTAGTATTAAATTCAGAAGAAATTTTGCCAATATTATACTGTATTTACGGGGGAAAGTTGTATATCTTGGTGCGTCTTCCGACATTCCTTCTCTAACACTGAAGGGCACTGTCATGCGCATATTGTTATGTATTGATGTCACCGGTATCAGTTTGGTCGCAAAGCGCAGATCTCTGCTTAATCAGTGAATATTTGTAGATTTACCCTATGTTTGCGCTTCCACTGCCCGATTGTGCAAATGATATAGGTAGAGTTGGGGTACTTGAGTTCGGATTAGAATCTGAGTCATGAGTCCAATTTTAATGGACTTGGACATGTCACGGACTCAGATACATTTTTTACTCCACCTTGACTCAGACTTGAGCCTTTTGGACTCGGGATATTTGTCAGAGTCCCTGGTATTTGTGATGCAATGACAAACAAGCAAAGAAATACGTAACATAGAGTGACCATACATCCTCTTTTTCCAGGACATCTCCTCTTTCATAATGATGTGCTCTCTACAGTTAGTAAGTACTATCATACATTCTGTGTATTTGACACCTTCACATCAGTTTTCACGCATATATCTCCTTACGTGTGATTATTCTGTCTGAGTGCGACAGCACTCACTCTTTCAAAGTACTCTCTCACTCTCTCACCCATGTATGTGCTCTGTGTGTGTGCACGAGAGAAATCACCACACAAGCTCAGCCACTATCATCCAGAAACATCAATAATGCAACTACACTTTTAAAAGTACGTTCCCCAAAATGTTCAGTTAGAAAAGTCAGAAAATACAATGAAGAACAGAAGTCTCTATTCACCTATTATTCATACTAAATATAAAGTGAAAAGAACAACACCTTATCTCAAGGAGAGTTTGTCATAAAATCTTAACTTTAGAGAAGTAGGCTACACATGGATACAGTAGGAGGACTGAAAAGTGTGAAGTGTAGTAGAATAAAAATACTGTAGTAGAATAAAAATACTGTAGCGCAGAAGAGGGCGGGGCCAGGCCAGAATGATGCAGGCCCGGACCCCAATCAGCCTGATGAGGCGAGCAAGGGATAAAGGCAACCTGAGATGGCAGTTCGAGAGAGAGAGTGAACTACAGGCAGCTGCCCAGTTTATCATTAAACTTTATTTATATTGTCAAGCCAGTTCTCCCCTCCTCCTTTCACTTATAATACATTTACATTGGTGCCACAACTGGGAGGCAGGAGTAATGCTGTCTTAGAGTCCTTGACACTGCCGTCCACCAAGGGGAGTGACTCTGCCATCCGCCAGGGGACGGAGTATCCCGACCGTCCAGACGAGGGGAATGGCCGCCATCCGCAAGGAGGGACTGGACTCCCCGACCACCTGGAGCTAAAGAGCCGCTGCCAGGGGCAGAGGAGTGCAATGCCGACTGCCAGAAATCACGGAGGGGCGTTCTGCCACTGGGGCTCGGAGGTTTGACTCTGGTCTGCCCGGGGAGGAGCAACTGTCTACCGCCAGAGAGGGTAGAGGAGTGATCGAGGACCACGCGATGGGCTCCTCAGCGATGGGCTCCCACTGAGGCAGCGCAGGGAAGAGCGTGGGGCCGGACCAGATTACGTACCCTGAACCCCAATCAGCCTGATGAGGCGAACAAGGGATAAAGGCGACTGGATATGGCAGTTCGAGAGAGAGAGAGAACTACAGGCAGCTGCCCTGTATGTGTTTATGTGTTTTTGTTTAAGTTTATCATTAAACTTTATTGTCAAACCGGTTCTCTCCTCCTCATCTGATCTTTTCTCTTTATATTTTCTGTTTTATTTTATGGGCATTATTAAATGTTTTAATATGACCATTTATTAAAATGGTATTAAACACATTCAATGTATTTAATTACATTATATTACATTACAATACATTACATGTATTTCACCCATAATTTATATAAAACTAAACTAAATTGAATGGACAAATTGAAAATGAAGTAAAAAAAACTAAAATAAAAATTTGAAATAATAATAACTCTGGTTGTAATGACTAATGCAGCTTTCACTTTTATTAGTCTATGTTTGAGTGGAGGGGAAAAATCAACAAATATCAATGAAATGTGAAATGTCAACAGAACACAATAAGAATTGTGTTGAAGACAGTTTTGTCTTCATACATCTAAAGCATATGCTTTCATTCTGAAACCAATTAGAATTTCTCAGCAGGAAACTAATCATAAAATGTGAATATGAAATGCAACAGAGGAGTTTTTGTTGCATTTATATTGACAAATAGATTTTCTTAGCTGTGAAGTTTAAAAAAAGCTTAAAATTTTAATTCAGATTCATGAACAGATTAATTCGGACACGACTCGGACTTGGCCTGTTATGGACTCGAGTCTGACTCTGCCCCTTTTGGACTCGGACTAGATTGTTTAAAGAATTTTGTAAAATATTTGTGGATATGGTTTATGTTTAGCATTGATGACATGTCACCCATTAAATTCAATAAATTTTAAAATTAGGTTTCATTTTGCAGTTTATTTTAACCTGGCAAATCAACTTGTGCACTCATATGCTCCAAAGCCCTGGCTTTCAAATATTGGCTAGGTTTACCGAAGCACTAAGTTGGACGTTAGAAGCACTTAAGTAGAACTTAATCTCTAAGGTGCGTTTCCCAAAAACATTGTTATCTAAGTAGTTCATAAAAACTTTTGTAAATTAACAAGAGCTTTGAACCTCTTAAGTCCATTAAGTGCAACTTAACATATCTTTCTGGCATCTTTCACAGTTTATCAAAGACAATGGAACATTTCATAAATTGTATTCTTTAGTTCATAGGAAAGCCATTGTAAACTAATCGCTATGAAATCAATAGGCAGCCTCCACAGTCTGTGTATGCGACGTGATAGGTCTAAATTTAGCCTTCTTTGATAAGCATAACTGTAATGGTAAGACGATAATACGGTAAGACCGTTAAAAAAGACGATATGTTCTTATTAAACAGATTATTTAAGAAGACATATGTGAGTAATGTGATGTGAGTAAAGTTGGTTAACAAAGGAGATTAGAGAGAGAGAGTGTGTAATGAGAGATTATCTCTCTCTCTTCCTCCTTCTCTTCCTCCAATGAATGTTTCAAAATATGCTCGCCTATAGTCTTTTTACAAGGCAGTAACAAATTGCATTATGCACAAAGGCAGTAAGGCTACAAGTAGCCTACACAGTGCCTCGCACTCTAACCAGATGGTCTATTAACATTTAGGCTGGTCTATGAGTAGTTCAATCCTGATGACTATCATTTTAAACCTGTTCTGTGTGCATTTGTTCAGTTTCAGCCAAAGCAACAAAACTTTAGGCTATGTGAGAGCCCCTTATGATTCACATTGCATGCATTCACATTACATGCATTTATTGTGTCACTTTAATTCATCTCTATGATTGAACATCAAAACATCTGAAACTCCATATTACTAAAGCCACCATGCGGCGTGATAGGTCTAAATTTACAAGACATATATACCCCCCCAGAGTATAAAGTTATATTACTCTCCTTTGATAAGCATAATTGTAATGGTAAAACAATAATATGGTAAGATGGTTAATAGAAAGACGATATGTTCTTATTAAACAGATTAGTTAAGAAGCCATATATGGGGGGACCTGGGTTGCTCAGCGAGTACTGACACTGACTACCACCCCTGGAGTCGCGAGTTCAAATCCAGGGTGTGGTGAGTGACTCCAGCCAGGTCTCCTAAGCAACCAAATTGGCCCAGTTGCTATAATGTGGTTCGCTCTCGGTGGGGCGTGTGGTGAGCAGGGTTTTTCCTGCATAGAGAATTACTAGGCGGCCTCCTCCGGCTGTCTAAAAAACTCTGGTTTGTGTCTTAACACTAACAAGCATTGCACTCGGTGGATTGTCATTTGTAACTGCAAATCTCTGCAATAATAATAAAAACAATTCCATTGTCAAATAGTTGCTTGATGTCATTTAATGTAACTTGAGATCATATAAAACTATAATGATGACGCGAGATGAGAGGAGCGCTGCAGCTCGAGTGTCTGATAGAAACAAAGATGACAGCTTGGTGATCCCTTGAAGATTATTTCATACTTAATTAAAGTTCATATAATATGGGAGCGTGCCATGTAAATAAACAAAAACTCCAAAACTGTCATTTTCTGTGCAGTCAGAGCCGCTTCAACCAGTCGCGGAAGAGACCCAATCTGAGCGGGAGTCAAGACCTGGAGAGATTTAAAGTTCCACCAGCTGATGCACACTCTAACACGGCAACGCTCGTCTCTCACCACTGCTGTCTGCAGCTTGCAATGTCATCATCATGAGATCATGATGATTAGATCAATTTTATGTGAAAAATAACACTAAAATGACAACAATAAAATGCATGTGTGTGTATATTTATATAGGTTTTGGATAGACTAAATTGACAAATGCTTGTCAATAATACTCTTATGGCAAAAAATGCTTACAATGTTCAGTGACTAAAATGTCAATATGACTAAATGTTACTAAAACTACATTAAAATGCCCAGAGTTTGTCAACTAAAACTTGACTAAAAAGTAGATAA
Source organism: Xyrauchen texanus (assembly GCF_025860055.1). Lineage (NCBI taxonomy): Eukaryota > Metazoa > Chordata > Actinopteri > Cypriniformes > Catostomidae > Xyrauchen > Xyrauchen texanus. The sequence goes on along the minus strand of NC_068284.1, from coordinate 14,956,467 downwards.
GATTGACTAAATATGATAAAAACTAAAAAGCATTTTGACATTTGACACAGGACTAAAACCAAATGAAAAAACAGATGAGCGTAATTGACACTATTGTTCAGTTGCCAGGTCATTAGAAGTGTATTAATGCAAAGCCAACATTTACGTGTTCTTAACATCACGGTTTTGATCAGCATGGTACCACCTCTGCCTCAATTTGAACCAGGAAAAACCCTGAAGAGTTGTGCGTGGATGCTATGGTGGATGGCATGAAGTCTCTACACGCGCTATGTCTCTGTGGTAATGCGGAGGCAACTGAAATTCGTCCCGGATTGAGGAGAGTCACTACGCCACCAAGAGGACGGATTGGGAAATGGGCATTCCAAATTGAAAAAAAAAAAAAAAAAAGTATTCAACTTCGCTAGTTATTTTTAGTACAAAAAAAATACATAATATTTAAGAATTTTTGGGAAGAAGAAGAAAGTTATAAGTGCTAAATCTGTTTATAAACTAAAACGTGCTGTGCTTGGCACAATGGAAGCCTGCAGGACACAGCATCATGGGCACAGCAGCTTGCATAAAAGGAGCCGTTCATTCAGGTACGAGGGATCCGTCTGAACACGTTTAACAACTGAACAAAATTCACTTCTTTTTAAAGAGGCCCTATCATGCTTTTTGGGATTTTACCTTTTCTTTAGTGTGTAATGTAGATGTTTGTGCATTTAAAAGGTCTGCAAAGTTACAAAGCACAAAGTCCATGCAAAAGGGATTTATTCTCTCCCACAGACAACACTGCTCAAGAACTACAAAAAATGGCTGGATTGTAGTCCAGCTATTTCTTCCGTAAAGTCACTATGTAACACATTTGCATAATGCCCACCAAAGGGCTACGTTGGCCCACCCTCAAACAAATGTGAACAATTCACGAAAGCAAAACCTTGCTCTGAAAGCAAAACCTCTTTGTCTGGACTTCCAAAGGCAAACAAATTGAAGAATTATTTAGCAGTAATCACAGCCAATGCCGGATTTTCAAGATGGTTACTCCTGAAAGATGGTGCAGGTAAAACTTTGTTGGGACAATCTTGCACATCAGGATCACAACCTGTAAATACGCTTTATTATTTGTGGATTTATATGCTACAGAGAATTCAAATGCAGAGTTTTGTGTTGTAGCTATGGTGTACACCCAGTGCACAGCTCTAGGCCTCTGCTAACCTGCTAGCTAATGGTTCTCGCTATCCGTGGGGCACGTAGGGAGTTGTGCGTGGATGCCACGGAGAACAACGTGAAGCTCGGAGGTCACATACTCAACACGCCACGTGATAAGATGCACGGATTGACTGTCTCAGACGTGGATGCAACTGAGATTTGTAAAATTGGGCATTCAAAATTGGGGACAAAAAAGTGTACTAGTAAGTAAGCTCCAAAATTAAAACTTACCACTGTAAAACATCCTGCTCAATTTATGCTTGCGAAGGTGGTTCGGGTTGATCAGCTTGTTGTTCATTATTTCATTCATTATCGGACTCAAACTGGTACGGAAAAAACTGACACCACTGTTACCGTTGTTACAATAGTGTTTACAGCTGTTAAAGACGCCTGAAACTCAGTTCTGTTTCATTCCTACTGACCACCAGAGGCAGTGTAAACACTACTGGATTATCGCAGCGCCAGACAGATAGGTCGAGAGAATATACCAACAAAGTCACGTAGTGACTTATGCTGAGCCCTGGGGGTTATAAATCACAGTCGCTCAGCACTCTGCTCTTTCGCTTTCTAGCCTGGTTGAGAAAGCTTACAAGAGCAGCGAGATATCATCCTCTCAAGCTGTGTCAGCACGCATCTACACCACTTCAACGGATCTGAAGTATTTTAGCTGCGTTTTGGTGAGTTTCATTCCTTTTCGTCTGTAACATACTGTGCCTTTCGTTGCAATCCGGTGGCTGGTGTTTTCCGCAATATAAGTTAACGTCTCCTGTTGACCTTATCATCATCCATTCAGTTGTTCTGAGCATTTTTTCTCGAACTTATATGATACTCTGTGCCCCTTGGTTCAATCCATCGGCCATTTTAGATATATATTTTCTCTTTTTCGTGAGATATTTCTTGCCATTACCTGTCGGTTCTCCCAGAGGAATCATATAATTATTATTTTCCTTGCCTGTCTTGTGCTTCATTACATCCTTCTGCTGGACCTAAACCTTACGGTGCTATCCAAAGGTGTTATTAGCGAGTAACTATGGCTCACAGCTCGATTGCCACTGGTTTCCCACTGACCCCCAGCTGTGCCCTAATAATCTTCTCCCGGATGACGGTCATGACATCTGACCGTCGTGTTTGGGTGTTCAACATCTGAGAGAGGCTCTCGTGGACCCGTTTCTGCACTGCAGTCTTTTACCTACGTCGGAACGGTGGCTCCGTCTTGCTGAATTAGACCCTAATTCAATGGTGAAATTCGGACAGTTGGATGTAGCTCCTTCTCGCACTCAGAAGCGCAGGGCTTCTGCGGCAGCTGACGCTCCCCTCCCATCTAAGAGGAGGGCCACATCGTGATGTGATGAACATTCGCATGTTGAGGAATTCACTTTCAAAGACGGTTGTGTCTGTGACGGCACAACCATCACCTCAGGATGTTTTCACTGTCTAGTGGGTTCAGTCATCTGGACAGACCCAGCCCTCTTCTGATCAAACTTTGGCTGTGCTCTGAATGGCAATTGCTCATCTAGGACTTGATGAGTCACCTATCCAATCTGCCCAAACCAATGTCTTTTTCAGGCAGGCCACAGCTGCGACTTCTTTTACCGTGCCACCATGTAAAGATTTTGTGGCTGAATTTTCAATTGGCCTCACAGATTCTGGTCCACCTAAACAGCACTCTAAGATTGGAATGTGTGACGAACATTCTGCAACTCTTGGCTCACTTTCACCCGGGTGTGTCATTGCAGTACCAGGTGGTCCTATGACTAATAGGGATGTTAACCGCTGCTACAGTGGTGATTCCCCTGGGTTTACTCCACCTCAGACCACTCCAGTTATGGAACAACAGTTTGCGGCTAGATCCCACCAGACATCACTATCGACTGATTGGAATTTCTCAACTTTGCATACGTACGTTGAGGTGGTGGAGACAGATAGAGTTAGAGAACCCGTGTGTTGTTCCCTCTCGTCGGGAGTTGGGCACGACTGATGCTTTCTTCACAGGGTGGGGGGGCAACATAGAATCAGAGGGGTATTTGCGGGTGCTGGACACCAAACCAGGCCACAGAACATATCAACCTGCTGGAACTACGTGCAGTGTTCATGGCTTTAAAGTATTTCATGCCAGTCCTGGCAGGCCGCCATTTTCTTGTTCGGTTCAACAATACCTCAACAGTGTTCCATCTGAAATAACAGGGCAGCACGAAATCCAGCAGGTCTCTACAGCTTACTTCGGAGATGACTGCTCACTGTCGTATATGGTTCGCAAGGACAGAAGTGTGCAGTCCCTTGGGCCAGGATGCACTGTCTCATGAATGGCCGAACTGCCTACTATATGTGTTCCCAACTATCCCTCTGTTATGGGAGGCATCACACAGGATCTCCCTGTGCACAGAGTGCTACTTGTGACACCGTGATGACCAGCCAGACCATGGTTTCCTTAATTGCTGAGACTTCTGTCAGGGAATACATGGAAGCTTCCCCCCAGGAAGGACCTCCTCTCCCAGCTGGAGGCCAGAATCTGGCACCCGGATCCAGCTCGTCTGCAGCTTTGGGTCTGGCCATTGGGTTAAATCCTTATCTGGAACATTGTAATCCTGCGGTTATTCACACAATCTCCAATGCTAGAGCTTCTTCCACACGACAGATTTATGCCTCCCACTGGAGGCTTATTTCTGCATGGTGTGAGAAGCAGGGGCTTGATCCTACAATGTGTGACATTCCGAGCATCTTAAGCTTTCTTCAAAATTTACTGGAGGAGGGCAAAGCGGCTTCCACGTTGAAAGTGTATGTCGCTGTGATTTCTGCATATCATGGTCCAATTGGGGGATCTTCTCTTGGATCTCACAGTCTTGTCGGCAGTTTTCTGAAGGGCGCATGCCATCTGAAGCCTGCTCAGAATCCTCACTTTCCCATGTGGGATTTGCCAATCGTGCTTGCATTCCTTTGCTAATCCCAGTTTGAGACCTTGCAAAGTATTGACATTAAATGTTAACCTTGAAGACTGCTTTTTTGTTGGCTATTGCTTCTGTGAAACGAGTCAGTGAGTTGCACGCACTGTCTGTTAATGAATTGTGCTTGCGATGGTTGCCGGATGACTCCGGGGTGGTCCTACGACCCAATCCTTTTCTTCCAAAAGTCCTTCTTCCTCGTTCATACACCAGCAGATTGAACTGGCCTCTTTTCAGACATCTTCAGGGTCTGATTCAAGTGCTCAACTATTGTGTCCTGTTCATGCCTTGAAGTGTTATGTGGACACTACTGATCAATTTAGACAGTCAGACCAGTTATTTGTCTGCTATGGTGGTGTGAAGAAAGGTGCTTCAGTGTCGAAGCAGAGGTTGTCAAACTGGATAGTGGAAAATATTACACTGGCTTTCAAGGCAGCAAGGCAACCATTGCCCTGGGGGCTAACTTGTTATTCCACAATGGCCATCTCATCTTCGTGTGCTGTTTTTAGAGGAGTTTCGTTAGCTGACATCTGCACTGCCACTACCTGAGCTTCTCCATGCACGTTTGCCAGGTTTTATTAGGTCAACGTTGCTGCTCATCATGCCGTGAGTTCTGCAGTTCTTCAGGAGCGGCCTTAATTTTTCATCAGGTTGGTGGCATTCCTCATGACAATGTTGGTATGTGTCATCCAGTAGTGTTTACACTGCCACTGGCGGTCAGTAGGGATGAGACAGAACATTAGTTATACATGTAACTGTGGTTCTGTGAATTCCGGATGACCGCCAGAGTTCTTGGTCACTCGGAATGCACGAGAAAGGCGGACCGAGGCAGAGTGCTGAGCGACTGTGGTTAATAACCCCCAGGGCTCAGCATACGTCACTACGTGACTTTGTTGGTATATTCTCTCGACCTATCTGGCTGGTGTTGCGATAATCCAGTAGTGTTTACACTGCTTCTGGCGGTCATCCGGAATTCAAAGAACCACAGTTACATGTGTAACTAACGTTATGGTAAGGGCTGTTACATTTCCAACATGGGTTATGTGGTTAACCCATCACAACCAACTAGGCCAACTGACCAATCAGAGCACACTGGGCTTTTCGAAAAGGGGGGCTTTAAAGAGATAGGACCTAAATCACAGCATTTGAGCCAGAGGATGAAAACAGTTTTAGCAGAAATGTACAGTATGAGGAATATAGTGGGGGTTTTTTTTACATAAAAGCATGTAAACCTATTCTAGTAGACCCCCATAATAAAATCATGAACCTGTAAATTAAATTAACACAATGCAGTTTGACATATATGTGGGAATATCTTGTTTACCTGCAGCTATATGCCTAAAACAAACTTTTAAATACCTTAGAAAGATACAATGCCAACAGTGTCGGAAATTAACGTGGACTTGGTCAAAAATGCATTTGAAGTTAACAAAAATATACCCAAAATAAAAATATGAAGGCAGAAAATGTCCACGCAATGAGTTCCCATGTTTTATTAATAATATCTGATATAGTTACTATTACATATATTGCGATTTTATTTTAACTTTTCACTAAAAGTTATTTTTTCCCACCGTCCGGTTCCTCACACCATTGCACGCTCAGATGCTTCTATCAAACCACATCAGTCCGGTATTGTACTACCGTGTTAATATCTCAATAGGTTAAATAACCATAATGTTAGTTAGGACTTTATTATTACAACGGTAATACAATAATACATATACAGAACAACCAGTTTTAGTCTTTGAAGCAATCATATCTCTCACTAAACACTGTGTGAAATGTTTTAGTTTTTTTGCCTTATTTTATTCAGTTGGCATGTAAGAGTTGATAACAGTTTGCTTAATAATCTCATTCCATATCTGGATAATTGCTGTAATATCATTGAGGATTAATTTCCTCCAATATGATATTGCATTATATTAGTTTTGTACAGTATGTTAACTTAATAACCAAAATACTTGGACATACAATGAGAATAAACCTGATATAGGAAAGCATTTCAGTCACAATGCACATTATGTAGTTTATAGCTGATTTAGAGACATTTAGGATGTTACAAATGGCTATTTATATTTAAAAAAAAATTGAATTACTTAAAATGTTCTGATTGTACAAAAATCCTTGCAACAATGCAGGTCTTTGGCATTTAGAAGCTGTTAGTTTAGGACCTGTGAGAAGTCAGTTTCTTAAACTGGAGACTGTGATTTACTTATCTTTTTGTTGTGGATCTGGGCCGTCCACCTCCCTCTCTATCCTGGTTGGAAATATTTTTTTCAAAGCAGTAATGCATGGAATAGCCTTCATCTCTCTAAAACAATAGACTATGAGAAAATAGAATTTCAGGAGAAATGGGTTTCTTTCTGCCAATTTTTAAAATCAAAATTTGACTTGCAAGTGTAAAGCAACTTGTAAGAACTCAGCAAATGGGGTAAAACCGCTTGGTAGCGCAACCATTTTCAATGAATAAGAACATTTTCTTGAGTACCAAATTAGCAATTTAGAATGCTTTTGTATGGAATATGTGACACAGTATATGTCTGCCATCACGGGTAAAGAAAGAATTGAATAAATACCACTTGTTTCAAACTGTAATAATAATAATTTGCAATCAATTGGTGAAAGGAAGCATCTATTTCTTTCAAGAACAAAAATGGATTGAGGTGAGCCACGGCGCCACGACGAGGACATAGAGCGCATTGGGAATTGTGCATTCCAATTTGAGGAGAACAAGGGAAGAAAAAAAAAACAATGTTACATTTCAGCCTCGTAAAATGCAAGCATTGTAAACGCAACACATTTAAATGCAAGCACTGAATATACTTTTTTTTTATTAGAGAAATTAAACATGCTTTTATGCTTCAAAGACTTTAGTCATGAATGAAGCTTCACCAGAAAGACCATGCTGGTCAAACAACTTCATCAGCTAAGTTGTCCTGGTGAAAATCATGGCAATGCTGATCCAACGGCTAGGCCAGCACCAAAATCAGCACTAACCAGCATTAACCAGCTTAGACCAGCATAGGAATTGTAATTTTTATTTTTGTATATAGCCGGGAGTGAATAGACATTTCAAACTAAATTATTTAAAATTCATGATGTTTCAGTTAAGATCCAGAATAAGAAAACAACACAAAAGTATGAGAAATCTTACTGAATCAATGACTAAATGTGTATTTTGCACCTGCAGCTGAAATGTTATCTAATGTCAACATTTGTCTAGCCACTTCTAAAGATTTTTAAAGACATTTACGGTCGTTGAGCACTTTATTAGGAACACATGTCCACCTACTTATTCATGCGATTATCTAATCAGCCAATCGAGTGGCAGCAGCACAATCCATGCAATTATGCAGATATGGGTCAGAAGCTTCAGTTAATGTTCACATCAACCATCAGAATGGGGAAAAATGTGTTCTCCTTGTTTTCGACCATGACATGATAGTTGGTGCCAGAAGGGCTGGTTTGAGTATTTCTGTACCTGCTGATCTCCTGGGATTTTCATGCACAACAGTCTCTAGAGGTTACTCATAATGGTGCCAAAAACAAAAACTTCGAATGAATGTCAATTCTGCGGACAGAAACTCCTTGATGAAGGAGGTCAATGGTGAATAGCCAGACTGGTTGGAGCTGACAGAAAGGCTGAAGTAACTCAGATAACCACTTTGTACAATCGGGCACTTTATTAGGACCATAGTGTTCTTAATAAAGTGCTCAGTGAGTGTAGATAAAAATCATAAAAAGATTTTTAAAATATATAATAATACATTTACATATGAGCAATGTATTACTGAAAGACATTTTGGTCTAGAGAAATTATTCCTTATATTTTAACCAAATTTTTAAAAAATCTTCACGTGATTATGCTTGTGCCCAGGCTTGTGTGTGTTCATGATGAAAGAACAACTGATGAGTGGAACAAGAATTTTCTAACATAAAGAAAGCTTTGATTTTGTCCTGTCAACTGTTTGAAAATGCAGTTTGAAAAATAGTACTCACTGTAATTTCTCCAGTTTACAGTGTGGATCCTCCAGTAGAGCAGAGAGTAGCTTCACACCTGAGTCTCGAGGTTCATTATAGCTCAGATTCAGTTCTCTCAGGTGTGAAGGGTTTGATCTCAGAGCTGAAGCCAGAGCAGCAAAAACTTTCTCTTCAATACTGCAGTGAGACAGACTTACAGAGAACCAGAAAACTTGTAATCTACATGAATCGAAAACTATATAATGAAGTAAAATATTTTGCAACACAAAATACTCACTTAGATTTTCTAGATGCTTTGACCACTGGCAGCAGCTTCAGAAGACATTCTTCAGATGGATCGTATTTACTCAGTTTGAATTCATCCAGCTCCTCTTCTGAGTTCAGCAACACAAACACCAAAGCTGACCACTGAGCAGGAGAGAGTCTGACTTTAGAGAGACAACTGGCACCTGTTGTGCTCAGGTATGTTTGGACTTCCTGCACTAGAGAATGATCATTCAGTTCATTCAGACAGTGGAATAGGTTGATGGATTTCTCTGATCTTCTTTTTGATGTATGCAACTGTTTCTGGATTGCTGTGGAAGCATCTTACTGTCTTTCTCAGGAGGCCTTGTAAAAGTGTCTGATTTGACTTCAGTGAGAGACCAAGAAGGAATCGGAGGAAAAGATCCCAGTGTCCGTTCTCACTCTGTAAGGCCTTGTCCACTTCTTGCTTCATTAAATGTGATGTTGAACTGAATGAATTCCAGAGTTCTGTTTTTTGTTGAGAAGTGGAAAGCATCTTGAATAAAGCAGCTAGAAACCCCTGAATACTTAGATGCACAAAGCTGTACATCTTCCCTAGGTGCAGTCCAAACTCCTCTCTGAAGATCTCAGTACAAACTCCGGAGTACACGGACACTTCTCGGACATCAATGCCACACTCCCTCAGGTCCTCCTCATAAAAGATCAGGTTCCCTTTCTCCAATTGTTCATAAGCCAACTTTCCTAGTGACAGAATGCTCTTTCTAGCCTGATGAGGATCTATTTCACATTTCCCATCATACTTCTGGGTCTTCAGTTTGGTCTGAAAGATCAGGAAGTGCATGAACATTTGTGTGAGAGTCTTGGGGATCTTTGCACTTTCAACTTCCCCCATCATTCTCTCTAGAACAGTAGCTGACATCCAACAAAAGATTGGGATGTGACACATGATGTACAGGCTTCTTGAGGACTTGATGTGTGTGATGATTCTATCGGCCAGGTTCTTATTAATTATTCACTTCCTGAAATATTCATCCTTCTGAAGGTCCTTGAACCCTCGTACCTCTGTGACTTGGTCAAAATACTCAGGAGGGATCTGATTTGCTGCTGCTGGTCGAGAGGTTATCCAGAGCTGAGCATAAGGAAGTAGATTCCCCTTGATGAGGTTGGTCAGTAGCACATCCACTGAGGCTGATTCTGTTACATCAGACAGGCTCTTATTGTTTTGGAAATTTAGATGTAGTCGACACTCATCCAGATATGTATCAGACCATCAAATATGAACAAGACTTTATAGATATCATAATCTGTCAATTTCAATTCCTTTGTTTCTGTGTAATAGCAATTTAGAAGTTCTATTAGACTTACATTTTCCTTTATTAAATTCAGCTCTCTGAAAGAAAATGGAAATATGAAGTGAACTTCCTGATTTGCTTTTCCTTCAGCCCAGTCCAGAATGAACTTCTGCACAGAGATTGTTTTTCCAATTCCAGCAACTCCTTTAGTCAGCACAGTTCTGATGGGTTTGTCTTGTCCAGGAAAGGGTTTAAAGATGTCATTGAATTTGATTGGTGTTTCCTGCATATCTAGTCTCCTGGACATTTTCTCAATCTGTCTCACCTCATGTTCATTATTGACTCCTCCACTCCCTCCCTCTGTGATGTAGAGCTCAGTGTAGATCTCAATCAAAGATGTTGAGTTGCTATGATTAGAGTTTGCTTCATTAATTCTCTGAAATCTGTCTTTTAGTCTAGATTTTAGTTTTCGTTGATACCAAGGCATTAGTTCTGATAAGTAGATGAAAGGGAAGGAGAATTAACATTTGTCCTATTTATGAATAATGATTAATTGATCAAAATGGAAAATTAGGTTCTGTTGTACTCCTCTGATAAAGGAATTCAACACTAATAAACAACACATGTTTTTTTTGTATAACATACAATACATTGGAGGCAGAGGGTTCTTGATAAAAAATACACTTTCATCAGTTAAAGTAATAATGTGATGATCCAAAGCTCTTACTGGTCTGTAGTGTGTTTGCAAGGTCTGTCTGCTTCATCTTCCTCAGGGTGTCCAGTGTGATCTTTAGAAAGCCCTCTCTGACTGTACTCTGACTCTGATCCTCCTCTTCTTGCTCAGAGCTTTCAGGGAAATCTGGACTCAGCAGTCTCTTGAAACTTTTTAGCTCATTCTTAATAACAGAGATGATTTTGTGCTCAAGTTCCTGAAATCACAGTGTATTTACAAACAATCAAACACCATTCAGCATTCACCAACCACCATCTCCCAACAGAGGGTGAACTGTAGTATCATTACACACGTATTAGGACTTAATTTATTTGTAGGTTAGTGCTGTCTGAAAACAAATACACATCAATGAATTATATCACACCTGATAACACATCAAACTAAAATTCCAGTTAATCATCGACCAATAGTGTTTACATATGCAGAAGGCAAAAGTGATGGCTGAATTGGATTGGCTGCTTGCTGAATTGGATGAGTTTTGTCAGCACAACACAGGTTTGGGGATAAACATTGATGAGCTAATTCATTAATTGTCATTTAAAAGCTTTGTATTGCAAGTGGCCAACATAGGTAGGTGGGAAATATACACACACTGAGCACTTAATTAGGAACACTATGGTCCTAATAAAGTGCCCGACGTGGTTTTCTGCTGTTGAAGCCCATCCGCCTCAAGGTTCAACGTGCATTTTGAGATGCTTTTCTCATCAACATGGCGTTTCCATCTGCAGAACTGCTGCTCACTGGATGTTTTTTGTTTTTGGCACCATTCTGAGTAAACTCTAGACTCTAACTGTTGTGCGTGACAACCCCAGCAGAAAAATTCAAACCAGCCTGTCTGGCACCAACAATCATGCCACAGTGGAAATCACTGAGAGCACATTTTTTCCCCATTCTGATGGATGATATGAACATTAAATTAAGCTCCTGACCTGTATCTACATGATTTATGCAATGCACTGCAGCCACATGATTGGGTTAATAGATAATCGCATGAATAAGTAGGTGCACGTCTTCTTAATAAAGTGCTAAGTAGATGTGTTTCCACTTAGGGCAAAATTAGGGTGTGCTAGTGCGTTCCCACTATCACTTCCAGGGCTTCATTGTGGCCAATGGCCTTAGGTTTGCCAATTACCCTTGGGCCAAACAAGGCCAACTGGGTAGTGAGGCAGGGTCAGTGTCAAAGGTGTAGATTCAATTAACTTGCCAGGTTGTGTATACAGCGGTACTGGTTCGGGGAAAAATTGTTTTTGCAAGTACAGTGCAAATCCGTTAAAATGCACAATGGACAAAACAGTGAAAAAACTTTCCATGGTTCGAGATTGTGGACGGTGTGCTGGGACATCATCCCGCTGTTAGTGGAGAGACCACTCGGGAGACCATAGCAGTTACAGTCGGTGAGTTGTCAAAGTTAACTTATCTTGCTAGCTAGCTAATGTTTACATATAGATATAAACTCGATACTGTAGATCACTAGATAACATGATACCTCAGCTTGACCTTCCCTCTGGCTTGTGAAATGGGTGGAGTGTGTGACGTTGGCACCAGGGCGATGTGTTAAGGGTGGGTTTTAGGGCAACACTGTGGGGCTATTAGCCCAATGGTGGGAACGCATATCAATTTTGGTCTTGTGGCTCGAGGTCCAAGGCTATTGGCCCCGGCTGGCCAGTTGATAGCCCCAGCTTGCATTGGCCTGATAGTGGAAATGCAGCTAGTGAGTGTATATTAAGGCCAGAGCATGGTGAGGTGTTTTTGTAAAGAAATTAAAACACTTTAAATGATGTACAATTGTAGCAAGGATTTTACAGGTTTTTTATTTTTATTTTAAATACTGTTATGTTGGGCCAGAAAATGCACACATACATACTATGAAAATGGAATCCAAGTTCTTCTGTACAATATAAGATTTTGATCCATTCTGCTGTTGACTATAGTTCGACAGAACATTGCATTTTCTTGTGAATATGTATCAATGCATTGAACTCACATCAGTAAATGAATGGATAATGTGTATATTTCTCATACTACACAACACCTGAGATCAGAGTCTCCCGAACCGAATTCAATTGGAAGATCCAGTGACTGGACACACAGCTGGATTCAGGAGATTCTTTCTGACACAGACTAAAACACAACAGCATTCAAACACTGTTCCAAAATCTCACATGACAGAAACACCTTTACGGTTTCACCAACACAATATTCCACCCTTTCACGTGAGTCACTTTGTTCAGTTTGTTTGTTCACTTCTGATTTATATTGAGGGGAAAACAACAATTAATCAACAATTTATAATGTTTTGACAAAACTGAAAAATGTAATTATTTAATAATTGACTGAATGATTAAGAAGAATTGCTGAGTAAAAAGTGATCTCTTTATATTAAGTAAAATGTATTAATTCCTACCAAAGAATCTGCCCCTATGTGGTATTGCATTTTTCTGTAATGTCTAATTGTATGGCATCTTCATATATGATGATGAAAATAATATGGTAAACTCTATGGTAATTAACTGTATTTCTGAATTTACCAGTGATATTTCAGTAAATTATCATACTAATGCATTGAATTCACACCAGTAAATGAATGAATAATGTGTGTGTATATATATATATATATATAAAACACCTGAGCTCTCAACACAGAAGAATCTCCTGACCTAAATTTAATTGGAGTATTCATTGACTCGCCACTCTTCATGGACACACAGCTGGGTTCAGGAGATTCTTTCTGACACAGACTAAAACACAACAGCAAATAAAGCACTGTAAACAAAATGCAGTATCACAACTTTTGAAACTAACACTTTTTTTTCTGTTCCCTTCCGAGGGAACTCGCACTGCGTCGTTGAAAACGACTCTTTGGGGAACGCTCCTTAGCGTGCGCCTCTGAATTATGAATGAAACTATTCCAATCTTGATTGGTGTTGCGTCATGATGTAACATGTGACGGCATAACCGGATGCATAAAAGTGACGCCGGTACACACACACATTAGCTTTCGCTCTTCAGCAAGCGCTCTATGTTGAAATTGTTTGTCTTATTTGGTGTTGTTTGTCTGATTTAAAAATATTATGGCCACCCAACAGTTCATGAAGTGCGTGCACCCCTGCCCTCGTTTCATTACGTGTAGGGACACGCACGCTTTATGTGTGAACTGTTTGGGAGCGCAGCACGCACAGGCAGCTCTCGAGGGATCTGCCTGTGAAAGTTGTGAAGCACTACCCATGAGAGTGCTGCGCTCCCGGTTGGCGTGCTTTGATGAGCACGGTCAGGCTCGCGTTCCCCACGGTTTTGGTCCCGCGTCTGTTGAGGCAGCGCGGCGATTGAAATCGCGGGGTTCGCAGCGGGATTTTGCAGATGAGAATGAGACTGCTGCGGCACGTTCTCATTCTTCGTTTGAGGATCCCGAGCCTACTGTGAGTGGTGCAGAAGCCTGCATCGCGGCTTCTTCTGCCCATGATCAGGTCCCGTTGCTTGAGCTCACTGCTTCCGAGGAAGTGGATATGCTCAGCATCGATGCAGACGACCGTGAGCCAAGCACGCCAGTTTTTGGCCAAGCTTATGAGGAGCTGATTGAGGTTGTGACGCGTGCCGTGGCCAGACTGAATATCAGCTGGCCACAAAATGAGCAGGGAACGCAAGTTGAAAGCAAATTAGACGTGCGTTTCCTGCAGCACAGATCACAACATCAGCGCCGGGGTTTGCCGCTTTTCCCGATCTCCACAAAGATATCTAAAACGAGATCGTGGGGTAAACCGCGATTCGTCCCGTATCTCCAGCCCCAGTGTTTGATTACAGACGACGTTTTGGGGGCACGGGATATGGGCTAAAACCCTGGCGCTGCCTAGTAAGCCCTGCAGAGATACATCTGCTTTAATAAGTAGGGCTTACATGGCCGCACACAATCGGTGTTGGTTTCCCGCCGTCTCTGACGCTCGGGCCACATCAATTTCCAGCTGAACGCACACCGCGCCGTTCGTGGTCAAAAAAATAAAAAAATAAATAATAATTAAAAAAAAAATAAAAAAAACCAACAAGCATCAATTGTGGTCACAGAAACCGTATCGACTAAATCCTGCCGGTCTTTCGCTTCAGGGAGTCGAGAACAGTGCTTGAAAAACACCCGAGGCCAGCCTCGAGAGGCTGGTTCCCTTAGTAGAAGCTTCGGGAAAGAGGTCCTACCGAGGTGGTAGAACCTCGGAGGGCTGTCTGTTGCTCTCGCAGCGGAGTCCTCAGGAAATCGGTGTCGGTTCCCGCTGTCTCTGACGCTTCGGGCCACATCAATTTCCAGCGAACGCACACCGTGCCGTTCGTGTCAAAAAATAAAAAACACACATCAATTGTGGTCACAAGGACTGTATCGACTAAATCCTGCCGGTATCTCGCTTCAGGAAGTCGAGAACAGTGCTCGAAAAACACCCGAGACCAGCCTCGAGAGGCTGGTTCCCTTAGTAGATTTTGTAGAGGCATGGAATCATCTTCCCAACATATCTGCATGGGTCCTGCATATAATAAAATCAGGGTACAGACTGCAGTTCGGCACTCGCCCCCAAATTCTCTGGGGTGGTGTAGACTACAGTGGATCCGAGCAGGCTCAGGTGATGGAACAAGAAGTGCAATCTCTGCTGCTGAAGGAGGCCATAGAACGTGTTCCTCATTCAGACGGGAGTCCGGTCTTTACAGCCGGTACTTTATAGTTCCAAAAAGGATGGGGGTTGAGGCTGATTTTAGATCTCAGAGTTTTGAACCGGCCTTTGAGGAGGTTCAGGTTCAAAATGCTTACCATTCCTGTCATCGTGAGTCAGATCAGATCCGAGGACTGGTTTGTCACGATAGATCTAAAAGACGCCTATTTTCATGTACCCATCCTTCCATGTCACAGGAGGTTCCTGAGGTTCGCTCGGGGCTGAAGCTTACCAATATCGGGTTCTTCCGTTCGGCCTAGCACTCTCTCCCCGCACATTCACCAAATGTATGGATGCAGCTCCTGCTCCTCTGAGACTTCAGGGCATCCGCGATACTGAATTTTATCGATGACTGGCTCATTCTGGCCCAGTCTCGAGAAATGGCGGTTCGGCATCGAGATGTCGTCCTTGGCCATATTCGAAGTTTGGGGTTGAGACTCAACACAAAAAGAGTGTGTTACAACCATCCCAGTGCACAACGTTTCTGGGTGTTGTGTGGGACTCGGTTACGATGCAGGCACGCATGTCTCCTGCACGTATCGAGTCCGTTCTGGCGATGGTGTCCGGGTTAAAACTAGGCCAGGCCATCACTGTAAAGCAGTTTCAAAGACTGCTGGGCCTCATGGCAGCGGCATCCAACATTATACCTTTGGCCCTTCTACACATGAGGCCCCTCCAGTGGTGGCTGAAAGCCAAGGGGTTTTCCCCAAGGGGAATCCATTTCAGTATAATCAGAGTAACGCGCAGATGCCTTCGTTCTCTGCTAATATGGAAGAAACCTTGGTTCCTGTCCCTAGGGCCAGTGTTGGGAGCGTCATGTCGCCGGAAAACCGTTTCGACAGACGCCTCCTCACTGGCTGGGGCGTCATGGACGGCCGCTTTGCCAGGGGTCTGTGGCAGGACCATCATCATTCTTGGCACATAAACTGTCTAGAGATGTTGGCTGTGTTCAGGGCTCTGAGGAGCTTCCTTCCAGACATCTGAGGTTACCATGTCCTAGTACGCTCGGACAATACATCAGTGGTAGCTTATCTGAACCAACAAGGGGGACTCGGATCAGCCCTCTGTGCAGACTGGCGCATCAGATAATTCTTTGGTCCCAAGGGAAAATACTGTCTATCAGAGCAATGTATGTTCCGGGGTTCAGAATCAGGGAGCAGACATCCTGTCGAGGCAGGGGCTGAGGCCCGGGGAATGGAGACTTCATCCAGAGGTGGTGAAGTCGATAGGGGACAAATTTGGACCATCGGAAGTGGATCTATCCGCGTCTCGAGGGACGTCCCACTGTCCACTTTGGTTCTTCCTCTCACATCCAGCCCAACTGGGGTTGGATGCCATGGTACAGGCCTGGCCGAGGCCTCGCCTGTACGCATTTCCCCGATCGCTCTGCTCCCGGAGTCCTGGAAAGGGTCCGCCAAGAGGGCATCAGTCTACTTTTGGTTGCTCCAATGTGGCCGGCCCGAGTATGGTTCTCAGACATAATTTCATTCTTGATAGCTCCCACGCAGATTCCTCTGAGGAGGATCTGTTGTCTCAGGCAGGGGCACAGTTTTCCACCCCACCAGAGCTGTGGAAACTGTGGGTCTGGCCCCTGAGGGGTTCAGTACCTAAATGCTGGTCTATCAGCGGGGGTGGTTGAAACCATACTTGGCTCTAGGGCTCCGTCTACTAGGAGATTATATGGCCTCAAGTGGAATGTGTTCGGACCCCTTCAGTCGGCTTCGCCCAAGGACCTGACGTTCAAGATGGCTTTTCTCTTAGCTATTACCTCTCTAAAGAGGGTGGGAGATCTTCAAGCCCTGGCAGTAACACCAGCTTGCTTGGAGTTTGACCCTGGCGGAGTTAAAGCCATTCTGCACCCGAGACCTGGCTATGTGCCTAAGGTGCCTTCTAACGCGGCACGGTCTCACGGTCCTGCAGGCTTTTCATCCTCCACCTCATGTGTCGGCAGAAGAAGAGAGGCTCCATTTGCTCTGCCCTGTCAGAGCTTTGGGCATTTACCTCGAGAGGTCCTCTTCTTGGAGGAGGTCGGACCAACTGTTAGTGTGTTTTGGGTCACCTAAGAAGGGGCTCCCTGCCTTGAAACAAACCATTAGTAATTGGATTGTTCAGGCTATTATCTCGGCCTACAGGTGCGCAATTTGCCTTCATCTTTGGCCATAAGGGCTCATTCAACTAGAGGCATGGCGTCCTCTAGGGCTCTCTTATCGGGAGTGCCCCTCCAGGAGATCTGTGAGGCAGCCGGTTGGGCTACCCCGCACACTTTCATCAGGTTTTATAGTCTGAACCTCCCTAGTACGCCTGGCGCACGTGTGCTCTCGTCCTAGTTGAGTGCCTGAGTTCAGTTTCACTCTAGGGCAGGCCTTTTTCGGTGCGTGGCCTAGTGGGCATTCGTTCCCCAAAGAGTCGTTTTCAACGACGCAGTGCGAGTTCCCTCGGAAGGGAACGTCTCGGGTTATGACTATAACCCTTGTTCCCTGAGAAGGGAACGAGACACTGCGTCGTCCTGCCACGCCCTCAATGCCTGAGAGCGGCTTGCTTCATCGCTAGGCTAATGTGTGTGTGTACCGGCGTCACTTTTATGCATCCGGTTATGCCGTCACATGTTACGTCATGACGCAACACCAATCAAGATTGGAATAGTTTCATTCATAATTCAGAGGCGCACGCTAAGGAGCGTTCCCCAAAGAGTCGTTTTCAACGACGCAGTGTCTCGTTCCCTTCTCAGGGAACAAGGGTTATAGTCATAACCAGAGATGTTTTACCCACTCCCGAATTTCATTCTTTTTCACTTGATAGTTTTTTCACTTTGTTGAATTTGTTTGTTACCTTGAAATGTGGAGCGTAAAGAAACACTATCATGTTTTGACATTACATGTATGTCTTAATATTTCTGAACTGACTCAATCATCCTGCATTGCTGTGTTCACTTTCTTTCCAGTAAAAATAATTAAACCTTACCAGTTATTTGGGAAACTGCTCTTATGTGTGAACTGATTTCATCCCCTGTAACCCTGTTTTACAATCAAACACCTTAAGAGTTAAACAAGCTTTAGAATGGGCAAAACCTGATGTATTATCCCTGGTGTCAGTTTTCGTCAAGCATTCTAAGACAAGAGGACAAGTCTCAAAAATTTGTTTTAAGTCCCTGACCTTTTAAAAACTGAAAATAAGCAGGTAATCTTACTCTCACATGGTATCCCTGTAAACATGCACACCTATATACAGCACATAATATTTTACCTGGGCACAGAAGAAGAGTTATCCTCTCTGCAGAGATGTGAACAATTAATTGGCTGGTTTCTCCTCACAGACACATTGCTGTGTTCAAGTAAGTCTGCATTCCCTTCCTGAATATAACTAAAATGAAAATACCTTGGATATGTACAGTATTTATTGTGTCAAATACTTGAAAGTATTCTGAAGGTCTCTCACCTCTTGATTGTCTTTGTGTCATTTTCTTTAGCGAGACTCATGATGAAGGTGATGGTACCATCTAAAAGCAAATGTAGATGCTTTCCTACAGAACAAGTTAGATAATTTCAGATATTATTATATATATATAATTTCATGCTCAAATCTACCTGTCTCAACAGCCAGTCCACAGCATTAACCTGCACAAACGAGAAGCAATTTCATCATAGAATGATTCACAGACAACAGCACAAATTCAGACAAGCACTATTTGAAACAAAAAGCAGAAGTAGAAGTGGATAATTAACAGACCCAGCATTTTTGATGCCTGATGTTGTTTAAAAGTAGATCTGAAACTGCTTATAGTTGTCTGGCCTGATTTTGCCTATGCAAGATGATTTGGAATCAAATTTCCAGTTCTGTAACCAGCATTTAATACATGATTGCAAGTCCAGTTATAATAGTAATACTAATTTCCTTGTAAGAACTATCAAAAGTCATAAGTAATTTGTACCCCTGTGTGTGTTGTCATGCAATGCAATATCCCAGTTCAACCCCATCAAGAGCTTTTGATGGAAACATAATAATTAAAATGAAATATTGCACACTAACTTAATGTCCAAAAAATTCTAAATAAATAATGCCATTAATATTCTGTGTGTAGCCTATAAGACTTTTATGCTGTGAACATTTTATATTATCTGGGTATATATATACACTCACCTAAAGGATTATTAGGAACACCATACTAATACTGTGTTTGACCCCCTTTCGCCTTCAGAACTGCCTTAATTCTACATGGCATTGATTCAACAAGGTGCTGAAAGCATTCTTTAGAAATGTTGGCCCATATTGATAGGGTAGCATCTTGCAGTTGATGGAGATTTGTGGGATGCACATCCAGGGCACGAAGCTCCCGTTCCACCACATCCCAAAGATGCTCTATTGGGTTGAGATCTAGTGACTGTGGGGGCCATTTTAGTACAGTGAACTCATTGTCATGTTCAAGAAACCAATTTGAAATGATTTGAGCTTTGTGACATGGTGCATTATCCTGCTGGAAGTAGCCATCAGAGGATGGGCACATGGTGGCCATAAAGGGATGGACATGGTCAGAAACAATGCTCAGGTAGGCCGTGGCATTTAAACGATGCCCAATTGGCACTAAGGGGCCTAAAGTGTGCCAAGAAAACATCCCCCACACCATTACACCACCACCACCAGCCTGCACAGTGGTAACAAGGCATGATGGATCCATGTTCTCATTCTGTTTACGCCAAATTCTGACTCTACCATCTGAATGTCTCAACAGAAATCGAGACTCATCAGACCAGGCAACATTTTTCCAGTCTTCAACTGTCCAATTTTGGTGAGCTCTTGCAAACTGTAGCCTCTTTTTCCTATTTGTAGTGGAGATGAGTGGTACCCGGTGGGGTCTTCTGCTGTTGTAGCCCATCCGCCTCAAGGTTGTGCATGTTGTGGCTTCACAAATGCTTTGCTGCATACCTCGGTTGTAACGAAAGTGGTTATTTCAGGCAAAGTTGCTCTTCTATCAGCTTGAATCAGTCGGCCCATTCTCCTCTGACCTCTAGCATCAACAAGGCATTTTCGCCCACAGGACTGCCGCGATACTGGATGTTTTTCCCTTTTCACACCATTCTTTGTAAACCCTAGAAATCGTTGTAGCGTGAAAATCCCAGTAACTGAGCAGATTGTGAAATACTCAGACTGGCCCGTCTGGCACCAACAACCATGCCACGCTCAAAATTGCTTAAATCACCTTTCTTTCCCATTCTGACATTCAGTTTGGAGTTCAGGAGATTGTCTTGACCAGGACCACACCCCTAAATGCATTGAAGCAACTGCCATGTGATTGGTTGATTAGATAATTGCATTAATGAGAAACTGAACAGGTGTTCCTAATAATCCTTTAGGTGAGTGTACGGTGGGTAATGTTCATTTACAGTAAATTCTGTATTTTTTCCATACATTTCTATATTGTCCACTCAAGTGTTTAATAATCATAATTAATGAATTAATAACCCAGTCAAGTATATAATAATTCATATAATACACATATAATAATAATGAACCATCCCTTTAAGAGTGAAGACTTCCATGTTGCCAAATAGTTATGAAAACCACCTGTGGTTATTTAGTAGTATAAATTATTGTTAAAACCATGCTTCGTTGTTTGTGTAGCTAACATTGTGCATTTAAGTTTAAGCACCTGACCATTGGTCATTTGACAATTTATAAACATCTGATGACATTGACTGACTGTGGCTGCTGCTGCATATCTCAGCCCGTTTTATTTTAATGTTTAATTTCAATATGCATATTAAAAAGTCATTGATTATGCAAATCTTTGCCTATGAATACACTTGTGCCCTTCAAGTGGACTCGTAAAAATGGTAATAACGAGTTCCGAGCACATGAATGACCCAGCGAAGTCAGAAGTTCAAGTGTGAAACTCTGAATTCTAAATGATACCAGAGTTTCCATAATGGAAGCTGTTGTAAACTTTCAACATGGCGGAGGAGAGTACGGTTTCTGTAGTGAATGACAGGCTTTATACATTTTTTCAGCTAATTGTTAATGCTTGCAGTTTTGTCATATTAATTTATGTTTATCAGCAACCATTTGATGCATGTTGCACAGTTTTACAATGTGAAAATAGCTTGTATTTGACCAAACTTCCATTATCATCAGCAGGCTAACTGAGTAATGTGTATAATTGTGTCAAAATAAAAGTTCCACCAAAAATATGTATGATTGCACCTGGTGTCGTCCACATTTCCTGTTCTTTCCGACAACAAAAGTCTTGAACAGGACATACTCATAACTATCAATTCAGAAGTGGGAAGTAGGATAATTCTGATAGAACATGAAGGCAGCAACTGTTACGTTGACATATTGCCATGGCCAAAAGTATTGGTAGTGACATAAAGTTTGTGTTTCGCAAAGTTTTCTGCTTCAGTTGTTGTGGTGTTGATTCACATTGTTTCTACATTATTGTGATCAGACGCATTTTAAATAATTGCAAAAAGCATAATTGGCCAAAAAATTTACTTTATCACAAAAACCCAAGGTGAGAGGTTCAACTGCAGGGAAGAAGGCTTCATGATGTCCCAGAGTGTCCAGCAAGCGCCAGGACTGTCTCCTCCAGAGGAGTCAGCTACGGAATCGTGTCACCACCAGTGCAGAGCTTGCTCAATATTGATAGTCCGGAGAAGAAAAGGTGAACGCTACCATGGGTCCTGTGTCATGCCAAAAGTGAAGCATCCTGAGACCATCCATGTGTGGGGTTGTTTTTAATCCAAGGGAGTGGGTTCTCTCACAATTCTGTCCAAAAACACTGCCATGAATAAAGAATGGTATCAAAACGTCCTGCAAGAGCAACATCTCCCAACAATCCAGGAGCAATTTGGAGATGATCCGTGCATTTTCCAGCATCATGATAGAGCACCATGTCACAAGGCAAGAGTGATAATGAAGTGGCTCGGAGATCATTACATTAACATTTTGGATCTGTGGCCAGGCAAATCCCCAGATCTTAATCCCATTGAGAACCTGTGGTCAATCCTCAAAAGGCGAGTGGACAAGCAGAAGCCCACAAATTGTGATCAACTCCGAACACTAATAAGGCAAGAATGGATCGCCATCAGTCAGGATTTGGCAAAGAATCTGATATCCAGCATGCCAGAGCGAATTGAAGTGGTTATGAAGAATAAGGGTCAACACTGTGAATATTGACACTGATGTTTTTGCCAATAAAAGTCTTCCAAACTTATGAAATGCTTATCATTGTTTTCCAGTATACCACAGAAACATGTTAAAAAGAATCTACAAATACTGAAGCAGCAAACTTTGCAAAACACAAAATTGATGTCACTGCCAATACTTTTAGCAACACCTACTATACATGAGTTATGCAAACTATCTGTTAAAAACTAGTGAATATAACAGCTACATTCCAAAAATGTCTGTTTCATGGAGATTTGTGCAGAACCCTTGACACCCTGTCTTAAAACTTGCAATGGAATAATTGTAATGGCAGTGCATATGAAACAGGTTATACAGATTTTGAAACAACCTTTCCCTTACGACTCAGTACACTTGACATTGCGTAGCTATGCATATGGGAGTGCCTTCATACATGACCTAGTTGAAAGCTCTCTACAATAAAGCCAATATTCTATTATTGGCTATGGTGTTTGTGCCACGCTTGTTTTGGCGTGAAACTGTCCACTATAAAAACAGGTGCACAAACACCATTTCCTCAGAATTTCTTCCTTCAACACAGCGATAATCTCTGGTCTAGAGGCCCTCTACCTTCGCCGTCAATATAAATCAGTCAGCGGGATGAATCTTCGTGGAAAAACTTTCCCCTGCATTGTTCGGGTGAAAATCACACCGCCTCGCCGATTGATGCTTTGCTGGTGAACGGGTCTCAGCGTCCTGATTCCCCGCAGTGCTTCGGCAGGGTTTGTGTATCCTTACAAAGCAATTGTATATTGTGTATTGTATACTGTGTGATATAAATATAAATCTATATTAATTCATATATCTAAAAGAGTCACTTATGTGTTCGCGTCTTTTTAAAGATGTCGTTCCGTAAGTGTTCCTTGTGCGAGAGGCACATCCCGCCATCAGATCAGCATGAGAGCTGTGTTTACTCTCTGGGCCCCACCCACGCAGAGTCGGCTCTCATGGATACAGACTGCCCTCACTGTGTCTCTAGATGCTTCGCTTGTGAATCACCCTCATTCTGATTCAGCTTCACGCGCCCTCCAACCCGCCTCTTCTTTGATACCTGAGGATTCACATGAGGAGGCACGGTGGGGCCGCAAGGTAGAGCAGGATGACTTTGAGATGGTCGTTGTGGTGGCACACGCCCTGTAAGCTCCTCAATCTCTCCGAAGCGCATGTTTTCCGATACGCTATGTGCGAGACAAGCTCCAACCTTCTGAAAGAGTGGGCAGCCTTGTCTCGTGCAGCGGTTATGACGCTGATGATAATAATGACGATGTCATTATGTCTCTCGCTGCAAAAGGCGAGTGGTCAGTGGATGAACCAAACAGTGTTGACAAACGTCCGCACTGGCGGGAAAAACTTACTCAGCAGCAGAACAAGCTGGATCAGCATTCCCCACAATGGAGGTGCTCCAGGAATTTCAAGCCAAGCTCCTCAGGCAAATGGACACGCACAGCTTCGATCCAGAGATATTCAAAGAGCTATGCACCACTAAAGATTTAGCGCTGCATACCACGAAAATCAATGCACAGGCCATTGGCAAGTCCATGCTCAACCTGGCAGTTCTGGATCGACATATGGCTGACCCTCACAAAACTTTGTGAAAAGAAAAAAGCCACTCTTTTGGATGCTCCAGCCGGCCTTTTTGGTGGCTCTGTGGATAAGTTTGCAGAGCGTTACGTTGCGATTAAGCAGCAGTCACAGGCGATGAGACACTTTATGCTCAAACAGAGTATATCACAGCCGGTTCGCCCTCGCTTTGTTTCGAGCCAGCGCCTGACTAAAAGCCTCATACCAGCAGCCACACCGGCACCTGCGTATCAGCAAAAGTGTACTTATGGGCAGAACCCTTGGAAGCGGAAAGCAGAGCCCACGGATCCCTCAGGGTCTGCAAAAAAAAAAAAAAAGGCTTGATTGGAGACACAAAAAACTGTTCCCCATCTCCCCACTATCGTTTTTCGGGAAAGGAATATTGTCATTCACTATATTGTTCAAAATGTTGTTTCTTTGTCTTGAACTCAAAAAATGCAGTAAATGCTATAAGTGCAAAAAAGAATACAGCATTCGTTGCAAATACATGAGATGCTCACACATTCTCAATAAAGAGCCCTTTTTCCTCTTCAAAGCATTATGCGCAACCACTTCTTTATAGTGACCAAATTGCTCTCTGTCCCATCACGTTGATGTGTGGCAAGCCCTAATGGGTATTTCAGAATGGGTGCAAAAATGATCTAACATGGTTATACGATCCAAATTTGCACACTGGCCACCCCGTTTCATTGGCGTTCTGTCTTCCAGGTTCCCAGTTTTATCCGAAGACACGTCAGTGTTACTAGATGAAATACACAGTCTCATAATGAAAAACGTGATGGAGATTGTGCCAAATTGTCAAGCACAAAAAGGTTTTTATAGCCGTTATTTTCTTGTTACAAAAAAATACGGCGGGTTTCAGCCAATTCTGGATCTGAGACATTTAAAGCGCCCATTCAGAATGATTACTCAAAAACGGATCTTATCTCATGTAGGCTCACATGATTAGTTGGCGTCGATAGATCTGAAGGATGCATACTTTAATATCCAAATTGTACCCTGTCATGACAGTGCGTCTGCTGCCGTGTTGAAGCTGCCCAGGATATGAGTGGCGTGACGTGCCAATGTAGGCGCGGTACTATCCAGGAGCCAGCGGCTGCGTGCCCGTTGCACATGCTGCCCCAACCAAGTTTGGAGGAGTCTGTGGTGACCACAACTCGTCTGGACACCTGCTGTAGGGGGACTCCTGTCCGCAGTCTGTCTGTCTATGGGTTGAATCTCTGGCGGCAGAAAGAGGTGATGAATGCATGGTATGTGTCGCGGCGCCATGTCCATCTCGGGACTGGAGTCTGAAGCCAATGCTGAAGCGGTCTCACACGCATCAACCCGAGCGGCAAGTCCAGAGCGGTGCGGTTAGTCTGAGCAAACTTCAGACAAGGCACAGCAGTTCCACTGAGGCAGTTCCAGAGGCTCCTGTGGCATATGACATCCTCAGCGGCGGACGCACCGCTCGGGTTGATGCATATGAGACCGCTTCAGCAGGATTTCGAGGATTTACCCGACGAAACAGAGCTCGTTGCACTCCCCAAATCGTTGTCAACGTCAGCCGTGCCAGCCCCGATCCCGTATGATGGAGGCGCGGCGTGGGGGCGGCTGAAGTGGGTTTCTCTCGGAGGAAAGAAAGCTGCAATGTCGCAATGAGAACATGAACCATTCATAAATCTCTGCCTGCGTGTGATCGCAGCCCAGACACACGCGGCAGCTCTTATGACCATCAGAAAAAGAGATATCTGCCGCATCCAGGAACTACACAAAGGCGGAAAGACATCTTTAAAAAGACGCATCTTTAAAACGATGTTCAACACCAATGTGTATACTCTTTTAGAGAAAATATACTCTTTTACAGGTTTATTTGCATTTACATTACATTTATGCATTTGGCAGACGCTTTTATCCAAAGCGACTTACAGAGCCCTTCTTACAGGGACAATCCCCCCGGATCAACCTGGAGTTAAGTGCCTTGCTCAAGGACACAATGGTGGTGGCTGTGGGGATCGAACCAGCGTCCTTCTGATTACCAGTTTACCAGTTATGTGGTTTAGACCACTACACCACCACTCCACTCTACTCCTGCTCTTTAAGCAAATGCTGTCGAAGCGCTCAGGGGCGTGGACTGCACTGGCATGCAGAGAAGGGAGAAAGACCCTGGTAATGCACTGTAGGATCCAACACAATGCTCTTAGAGGCAAGTGGAACAGTAGTGGAACACCAGCTTGCTGAACACACAACCACTCAGCTCCAAAGAAAAAAATCTAAATGGAGAGAAGCACGATTCCCTCCTTTTATACCCGTATGTCCAGGGGAGGGACATGCAAATTCTGTCTGCTAATTTTTCATTGGCCTTTTCTCAAGTTCAGAGGTAACCGAGGCCTTCAAGAAAGACCCCTAGTGTCGCTTCATTCGACACAACGTCGAGTGAGCGACAGACGGGGAACAATCTATTTGCCTCAGTGGAGAATCCCCACTGTACCCTCTGGTACTCAAAGTCCCAAGTTGTCAGGCGGAAAGTGGTGACTATGGATGCTTCCGACACAGGTTGAGGGGCGATGTGCTATGGACGCCTGAATTTCGGCACCTGGACAGGTGGGAGGAGGGCATGGCACATCATCCGCTTAGAGCTATTGGCTGTAAATCTAGCCTTAAAGGCTTTCAGTCAGAAATAGCGAGCTGTCCTGTTCTGGTTTGCACAGAAACATGACAGTTGTGGCATATATAAACAGCCATGGTGGAATTCATTCCACACCACTGTTGAGACTGACACGTCTCCTCCTCCTATGGAGCAAGCATCATCTCTCCCTGAGAGTGACATATATCCCAGGCCGCCTTAATTATTGCACGGGACAGCTGTCATGCTAAGGGGTGATACCGGGCGAATGGAGACTTCATCCTCAAACTGTACGGAGGATTTGGGATATATTCGGCAAAGCAGAAATCAATCTATTTGCCTCATTGGAGAATGCCCACTCTCCCCTTTGTTATTCGAGGTCCCAAGCCACACTGGGAACAGATGCAATGGCACACAAATGGCCGGTGAAATGTAAATATATGTTTCCCCGGTATGCTTTATTCACTTTGTTATATGCAAAGTCGTATAGGACAAGGAAACGGTTCTATTAGTTGCTCCGAAATGGCCCAACCAGAAAATGATGGAGATGCTGTACAACTTGCTCACCATGGGAAATACCACTGAGGAGGGATCTCCTCTGTAGTGCGGAGTGATGGGATTCTGTTCCTCATATGGATAGCTACACAATGTCAAGTTTACTGCGTCGTAAAGGAACGTCTCTGTTATGTACGTAACCTCGGTTCCCTGAGATGAAGGGAACAAGACACTGCCAACGCTAGCCGCACTACAAGACTCTTCTCTGTCAGAAATTCTGATGAAATGTTGTCAGTGCACCTGTTTTTATAGAGGAAATTTTTGCGCCAAAACAAGTTGGGATCACACACCATAGTCAATATTAGAATATTGGTGTTATTGTAGAGAGGTTTCATCTAGGTCGCTTATGAAGACACTCCCATACGTAGCTAGGCAATATCTCCTTCCCTTGTCTCAGGGAGCGGAGGTTACTTACATAACCAAGACTTTTATAATCTAATCAAGAAAGCAAAATATCTAGGATATCCATCTCTATATAAAAAAATATAACTTTGAATTTCAATTGATTTAAGATTCGTGCACAGTGTTTGATTCTAAAATATTTACTTTATCTGCATATAAATATCAAATATTTGATATTGTCAAATTATGAGAATTCAATTTATGAAAGAGTTAATTGCTGAGAAACACTTTCATACCGCTAGATCTCACGAATGATGTCCTCCGGAGGTTGCGTTTGTCTGCCGCATACGTCATCGAGGCTTTCTCGTTTCAGAAAAGCGAGTAGGACATTTCAAATTCGACCTAATGTATTTATTTGATTCTCCCCCTGGCTCTTTGTTTGTTTAATATGCTGTATTCTGTATTAATCACGTTTTTGTATGTTCTTACTGTTTGTTTTGTTAAACATCAATAAAGAAAAAAATAAATTGTTTTAACTCTCTACATCATTAAAACTCTCCTAAAATGTAACTCATACATTCTCTTTTAAAGGGACATTGTTCCCTTCTCACTCGAGACCCTCGTGCAACCATGATACGTTATGCTTCCGTTGTTCTACGAAGGCCGTCTTGTTAAACCGTGACTGTATACTATACTGCAGCCTTCAAAGGACGCGTCCTACCTAGCACGCAGCCTTCCAAACGAGACCCAGCCGTGTCTGCTCACTTTAAATTCTGGCGTGACGTCATTTTACACGACGGGAACTGCTGGATGCCAAACAGTCCCACCTCCGCTGGCTCAAACTCTGATTGACAATAATGGCGACGCGTTCATCTTGAGTTGCGCCCAGTGAAACATTCCATAAGAACGCGTTTTTAGCTATTCTCGTAGACTTTTAAAGCCTTAAATTTGGTTTTAAAATTACCTTAAATAAATATTATCAGGATTCTTTTCGGTGGCGAGGAAATCTCAAGGTCTGTTGTTGGGATAACAAAGGTATCTTCATCCAAGGCGATTTGGCTGCTGTTTACAGACGTGAGAGTGTGATTGTTTCGGGCGTGAGGAACTGCGATAAGTTGACTTACTACCATTTCAGGCGTTCTGTTTTCATTCGTTATAAACGGGACGCTGCGGGTTCATATCCGTTGGATTGCATCGCTGATTATTTGCAAGCGCTTTTCTCGCGCAGACATTCGCAATCGTGCCACGCGAAGTTGAACAATCTGTTGAGCGTCTCGCGACTGCACTGTAAATATCGCGGGCCATTTTTTTTTTTATTTCACGATTAAAACCACGGTTGCTTTTTCTGAACTGAAATACTTTGCAGCTGTTTTGGCAAAGTCTGGTTACTACTCTCAACTTTAGGAAGGATAGCTATAGCATGTTAGCCCAGACTAGCTAATTAGCTTCAGCTAACGGACTGAAATTGTCTCTTGTTAAAAACTCGCTTGTTATTGTAGCTTGAACAGCTCTCAGACTGTTTAGAATAGATCACTGTTAAAAGTATATAGTTTGTTTATTTACAGACTACTCGTTTTCTCTATTAAACAAGCTAGGTCACAATTTTCGTGTCCTTATCGATAAGTTATCCTATCCTTACTTGCCATTGACCCCGATGTAAGACGGGGCGAATCATTGAATTTCAAATAGCTGGCTCAACGGCTAACTAAATTCATCGTCATCGCGGTATTTGCTCTTAAATGACCACCGGTAGGAATAACAGGGTGATGATGGAAGGAGTGGGTGCTCGAGTTATCCGGGGGCCTGACTGGAAGTGGGGTAAACAGGACGGAGGAGAGGGGCACGTCGGCACCGTGAGGAGTTTTGAGAGCCCGGAGGAGGTGGTTGTGGTGTGGGATAACGGCACCGCCGCCAATTATCGCTGCTCTGGAGCGTATGACGTGAGGATATTAGACAGTGCGCCCACAGGTGAGACTGTTTAATTGATGCAGTATTAATCCAGTGCATTGGTCACCTGATCAGCAATTTCACTGTTTTATAATACACACTAAAAACAAACACATTGTTATAGCTAGTATTATTTGAACAAGCATTGTTGCATTATGCAACGTTTAAAATTTCATTAATATGCATTCAAATATAATAAAACTTTGTTTGATGTGAATTCATATTTGAATAAGCACGACCTGCTGACTTCATCATTATATTGTTAATAAATGAGTGTTCGTTACCCAATGGCTTGTACTGTCATACCAGATTAGAGACCCAAACTGACGTTTAAATGAAACCGGTGGAGGACACATACATATGTGATTTCAATGTAACAGGAATCAAGCACGACGGCACCATGTGTGACACCTGCCGGCAGCAGCCCATCATCGGGATACGATGGAAATGCGCAGAGTGCACCAACTATGACCTCTGCACCACCTGTTACCATGGTGACAAGCATCACCTGCGCC
Organism: Xyrauchen texanus; assembly: GCF_025860055.1. Classification (NCBI taxonomy): domain Eukaryota; kingdom Metazoa; phylum Chordata; class Actinopteri; order Cypriniformes; family Catostomidae; genus Xyrauchen; species Xyrauchen texanus. Next base: position 14,926,676 of record NC_068284.1, on the reverse strand, counting down.
ACAGGTTCTACCGCATCACCACACCTGGCAGTGAGAGGTGAGTGTGGCTTGCCTCACTGTGGTCCTGACTCTTGGTATTATTCCTTCTGTGGATGAGGTTGCTTCTTTGGATAGTTTATTAGACCCAACATGCCGCATCTTCTACAGTTATGGACTGTTGTTGCTAGGCGACAGGTAGGACACTCTTCAGAGTCATTGGTCCCAGTGTGTACATCAATGTGTGAGATTTGTGCAAGCACAATTTACACCTAGGATTAAATCTATATACTCCTTTAGGTCAAAGTTACATAGATCTTAAAGGAATGTTTTGGGTTAAGCTCAATCAACAGCATTTGTGGCATAATGTTGATTACCAATGAAAATAATCTAACTTCGCTCCTTGTTTATGAAAAAGAAAGGAAAAATCTTGGTTACAGTAATGCACTAACAAATGGAAGTTGAATGGGTCCAATCCACAAACAATGAAATGCATGTTGTTTAAAAAGTTTGATAAAACCATTTATTAACCTTATCTATATAAAGCTATATTTAATACTGGGATAACAGGATTTCTTTCACATGGCAACACAATTGTAATACTGGATATAACTTTACACAGGTAAGATTAGTTAGCAGTTTTATCACACTAAAATCATACAAATGTGTATAAATTTTGCAACTGGTAGCTATGCTATTGAAACAGTGTGCATTTTAGCATTTATGCACTGGCCCCCTTGCACTACTATTGTAAGTGCCTTGCTGTAACTGCAGTTTTTGCTCTTCTAAAATAATTGTTTTTGTTTTTATAAATGAAACGCTATGCCACATGCTGTCGATTGAGCTTAACTCGTTTTGAACTAGGAAGATTCTTTTAAAGTCGGCATGACATAAAAATTGGATCCTGTTTATTGTGTTAATGCATGTTACTTGTCTTATTGTGAATGATTCATCCATGCATATTTGCTTTTTTATAATAAAAAAATTAATTGCACAATTTTTAATCAAAATGTCATAGCTTGTTCTGTGAAATGACTGACTCTAAGTCAGTTTTAACCCTGCCCCTCGAGAGTCTTGTAAACAAGCGTGGTGTCAAACTCCTTTTCCTTACCCCAAACTTCCTTGGTTACGGGCCAGCTGGCATGAATTTACATTACCAAGGAGGAGGCATAATGGCAAATTTGCAGTTGTGTTTGAGACATTTCACGCATGAATTGCTGAGTGATCACTAATTAATACAACCAGAGGCCATTTTTGATAGTGCAACTCGGATGCCTTTGGAGTTTATTCATATTTTTAATTGCAGATATCTTGGATGTACAGCATGAGTAAGTGTTTTTTCTTAACCTTTATAGTATTTAGTGTATTTTGATTCAAATCGTTGAAAAATTATGATCTTTTCCTTGCTCGTTTCTCAATGGCTACAGCCCCGATTTAAGTGAAGACTCAAGACTCGAGCAGCATGATTGAAGGGGTGTGTGTTTGTGTCTGTGTGTCGACTGCAAACTCTCATTCAGATCTGCCTCCAATCTGGTATGCACCACCCATGATTTACAATCCAATCAACAACTGATGAATACAGTCAAGTCCCCAACCTAAATGTTTTTCGACAAGCCAGTTCACTCTAAAATACAATACAGAAGTTGGTCACAATTTGACAGATGTGCTCCGAGTTCAGCTAGGTGTGATAACGTTCACTAGGTTTGCGTGGTTTACCAGTACCAATTAAGTATCACGATACCAAAACATTTTAAAATGGTATGATATCATGTTGTTGTTAATTTCAGTACCATTCAGTACAGTATGCTGTCATTAGCAAAATTACATGAGATGTGACAGTTTTGAGATGAAATCAATGACTAAATAAAAACCACTAGATATGGTAAAGTTTGATCATTAAACAGCAGAAGGATGCAATTTAATTAAATATTACACAGTCACATACGCTGCACGCTACAGAATGAACAAGAGGTGCTGCTCTGCTCGGTCGTCTGCTTCATGCATGCGTGTTTGCTCACACACTACTGGTGCTTAATTTTCATGCTGTGTATTTGGAGTATAATAGGCTGTTAAAGCCTAAATGAACTGCTCAGAGATTTCAGAGTTGCGGCGGGAGTATCCCAGCATTAATGGGAAGCTTGACAATACTAACCCCTAAACACAGTAAGAATGGTCAAAATTAAAGTCCCGCTTAAATGAAAGCTCTATTCAACTGGATGTGTGAAATTGAAGACAGAAAATTATAACTACAGTACAAACATCTAATATTCAGAATGTAGCAATAATACTCATAACAATTCTATACCATTAAATGGTTGTTTTAATATTATTATTATCTCTAAGCAATATCACAAATGCAAATGTTTTATCAGCATGTTGAGATTCAGCCATAGCAGCGTTGTGCCACAAGTAGTAATTTCTTTTTCTCATCAATAATATAAAGCTAGCTCTGTTGCGCAGCAATTTAATTTAATTAATAATTACATTGAATTAAAACATTTAACATGGAATCCAGAAAAACTCAAACGTGAAATGCATAATTTGTTTTATGTTTTGATTATCATATCGATAATCACAAACTATTTTGCATGTTTGTCATGATCATAAAACAAGAAACATGTTCCATTTCTAAATGTGTTTATGGCTATTTCTGTTGGTGTGATCTGTGGTTAGTTTAGGGGTGTCCAAAATATATTACCAATTACAAATAGACATTGATTGTTTATAAAAAGTCCTAATAAAGTTAGATTAACTCTGTGCTATCCTACTAAACTTTTTCACATGAAATATAAAAAATGGAATGGCTATTTTGTTTCTAGAGTTGCCATCCATTTCCTTTTTCTGGCTTGAGTAATGTCTCTTTCACTGCCTCCATATGGTAAGGCTATTAAGAAGTCTAGCAGTTGAGACGTCTCTCGTGGCAGCCCTCCATAACTGCCCTCAACATGAGCTCAAAGAAACAATAGGTCATCTCAACAGCTGGTCCCCTTTTAAATAAGTGTGACTCCCTTTCCCTATTGAGAATGCTTACTGCAGTACTACAGACAAAGACAGTGAAGAGACTCTGCTGTGAAGATATTACTGGGTGTATCTTTTGGCAGCTGCTGTTTCAAGTCGTGTTTTCCAGCTGCTAACCAAATGCCTTTAGGGCACATATAACCTTAAAACTGACATTTTATGTCCAAAAACAATAAATTCTTTCCAATTATTTTTCCCTTTGTGAATTTTCTTTTTATTTGTTTGTCATTAAGTCTCTTGTTTTAGATTAATATTTTCTAGAGAAGTTTCAAACGGCGCTTGCAGAACTTCACTTTTTGGTTGGCATTTCTGTTTTGAGAAAGCTTTTTGTTGTTACGGAAGAGAAGTAAACACATGTCGGATACAACCATCTGGCAACCTGGCAGCTGTGCTTCTGTATGGGGCAGCCTCCAGATGGGATATAAGCAAACTTGTGAAGAAACCAAAACATTAAGAGAAAAATAAGTTTTTTTTTTTATTCCAGGTGTTAAAATGTGAATTAAGTTGAACTATAAAGCCTTATAGGTTGCAGGAAGTTATTCTTCACCTCTGACTCTTAACAATATTTTTCTAAAGAAAAAAAAATTGCCTTCACTTACCATTTTGTTTATATAATTCATATTTTCTGGGATTTTTAAGCAATTGATTTCTATTTGCATTGAGTAACACACTTGTATGTGTTTGCGCAGAGTCCTTTTGGAATCGCGTCGCAAGTCAAAGAAGATCACTGCCCGAGGCATCTTTGCAGGAGGACGGGTGGTGCGTGGAGTGGACTGGCAGTGGGAGGACCAGGATGGAGGGAATGGCAGAAGAGGGAAGGTAATGCTTCAACATGTTCTGGAATGCTTATGGCATCTCTTATTAGATGAGAGAAGATCTATCTGTCAAGTACGTAATCTTTGACGTGTTATGCTCTTACATGTCCTCTGAGGTGAAATCACATGGTGCAGTCTTCATACCCATTGCTAAATTACTGTTGAGAATGTAAAGCTATTTCATCAGACTAGATGCAAGGGTTGCCTAATGGCAAAAAACCTTTAAAAAGTAATATTTCTATAGTGCAGGGGTCAGCCATGAAAGGGTATACACTGGCATGCGAGAGCGAGTAGCTAGCAGTTGATTTATTGGAAGTCCCTCACACATGCATGCCAATCTTGCTCTGTTGACCTTCATCATAAACATTGAATTGTCCTTTATGATCATAATATAAATGTTTATAATTTTAAAGGAATATTAACATATTACACGGTTTCCACTGCAAGCGTTAGTCGCGAGGTGTTAGTCCTAGGCTTAGCAGTGAGGGATATTTTCGGCGTTGAGGCTATTTTTGCCGTGCTGCTCATACTGAGCTCAGTGGCTCTGGGTGCAGTACAACACTAAAATAATCATGATTATTATGACCTTATTAAAGGACCCAATAGATGACTTTATTTCCTGTGCAGAAGCACTGCTGTTTCTCACAGAAGAGACACGGCCAATGTGAACATCCAACTCGACCGCCCGCTCACGTAGGAAATGTGTGAACCCAACGTTTGCAATGAAAACTACCATCAGACATGCAATATGTGTCTTAACTGTTTAAATATTTACCCACATACAATAAATATTGTATTTCGATATGAGCGTATTCCATATCAAAACTTAATAACAACAGTTTCAATTGAATAGTATTATTTACTGCATTCAAATTAAATACAAAGACATAATTTTAGCATTATGAAGTTATTTTTATTCACTTATCCTTTCACAAACAGTAGTCCATGTGCTGCTGTGGTGGAGACTGGATCTATTCCTCCCGTTACATCTTATATGGTGGTCTTGATCAGATAACAACATTGTTAGATCATATTTGACCTCATATCTGTCAAAATGATTGCACTTTGTTACAAATATCATCATTGATGTAAAATCCTGAGGTTTTTCCTGATGCAATGTTCTAGTGGAAATTTAAAGAAGCCCTTATCTCCAGTAATCTGTGGGAACCCCACAAACAGCACTTTTCGGGCAGTTTCAGCACAAGTAATTCAACTATTACATTTGTTTCAGCTGTTACTTTTTGAGCATCCCAACAACCAACCCCCAATAGCACCATTGGCTGTAGTAGGCTTTAGTATTGGTGTATTAACAGCCATCAAAACTACCAATTTGCCAATTTCCAGTCAGTAATCTTTCCATCAGTTCAAATGATGTTGTACTAGTCAGCCATTTGCTTGGCCTTTGAAAAATCTGATATTTTAAGCCACTTCAGTTAAGTGTGTTTAAATACATTTAAAGAGTGCTTTTAGACACTCTTCTTTCAAAGAGAGAGCCTAATTGATATTTGACTGTTAAATCCACTATTTGTAATTAGAGCAGCATTTCTACCTCTCAGATTGGCATGTTTAAATGTTCACTCTGAACATAAGTGCAAAGACCTGCTTCTTTTTTGCAGTTTTTGCTTTGTGATTAAAGGCCCTTTTAGATTCTAATTTAAAGCAATATTTCGCACAAAAAGGAAAGTTTTTCATAATTTACTCACCCTCGTCGTTCCAAATCTTTTTTTCCCCCATTAAAATGGATCTGTAAAGTGCCTCACCTTAAAGCTTAAAAGACCCCAAAGTATCCTGAAAGTAGTCATTGAAGGCATACAATATGTTTTGGTGAGGAAACGACCCAAAATTTCAGTTAAAATATTGACATTTATTGTGCTTTCATGAGTGCAATGAGAGGTAGCGTGTTCACAGTGGCTGGTTTAATGCTAAAACACGTCAGGTTTTCACATGAACATTATGGTACATTTTATGGCTTTGGATTACATAGGGTTTTGTCAATTATGACATTTAATTTTTGGGTGAACATTCCAAAAACAAAAAGCAACAGGAAGTTTAGGTGAGGTATATTTACATGTTAATCTGATGTTTCTGTACTTGTTAAAGTGTATGGATGAAATTGCATTTGGTGCATCATTGTAGTTGAAATCACAGCTTGTTTTACACTAGATAATTAAACTCAACTAAACCTTTAGGACATTTTTCGGGTTTCTTCAAGCTGACAATCATATAGAACAAGACTGGATTGCAATTAGTTTCCTGCTTTGAATAAATGCATTATTACAATTACAAGCCCTGTTTAAGGAACTGGCCATTATTTAAGATGTTAATTGCAAGTTTTTACAAAGCAATTCTACAGTTTCACAGGGCAGAATATCTTTATTGGGATGCCCTTGGTCCTTGAATTTCTATTTGCTAGCTGAAAAAAGCAGGCTGTAGGCTGCTGTTATGACTAAATTCCAGAACCCTTTGAATTTCAGAGATTAACAGTTCTCTGCGATTTTTACATACTCAAAACACACAATATCCGTCTGTATCACTTTCTCTTCCCTCTCCCTCAACATACTCCTCTGCTTCAGGTGACAGAGATCCAGGACTGGAGTGCTGCCAGCCCCCACAGCGCAGCCTACGTCCTCTGGGACAACGGAGCTAAGAACCTCTACCGAGTGGGATTCGAGGGAATGGTGAGCCACCCCCACTGCTCACGTGCGCGCACACACAAAAGACTGCAGTTAGCTGGCCTTTGTGCTACCACCCACCCCCCTACCCACACACTGCACCACACACAGACTCGCCATCCAGTGAACCAGGCTTCTTTTATATGAGCCATGTGCAGGGCAGTCATTGTGAGGGACAGCTGGATGAGCTATCTACATGATAAAAGAAATCCGTTCTCTTTCTCTCTCTTCACAAGAGAGAGTGACTCAACATAAAGACCAAAGGAAAAGAGAGGAGGGGATGTGGTTTGTAAAAGCGTGCCTGGGCCATTCAAGTGATGGGCTGCTTATTCATTGGCTGTAAGACTTTCTGCGATGTCTGAATTTCAGCCAATCATTTTGTGGTTGGGCACTGACTTTTGTCTGTTATTGCAATATATCCGGAGGGTGTGCGCAGCCATCTGCCACTGGAATTATTAATTAGATCTGTATAAAGAGCATGAAAAGCAGATGACTGGATCACAGAGAGGGCTTTCGATGTTTAGAGTTTAGTTGCTCATAACTTTTAGGCACAAGACATTTTCAACAAATGTGTCATATATAATTTATTGTCTTTCTCTTTTCTTTAGTCTGATTTGAAATGTGTGCAAGATGCCAAAGGTGGCGCTTTTTACAGAGACCATTGTCCAGTGTTGGGTAAGTAGTAAAATGTAAAAATATTGTCTGAATGTATCACTCAAGTATCTTCATGATATGTTTTATAGAAGTGTATCTAAGCTCTATGGGCTAAGTGAAGTCGTCTGTTCCATCTTAATAAAGTGAATTCTGTAAGAGGCATCCACTAGGTGTCAGCACTAGATGCTTTGGAGAGGTTGATGTTCAAACATGAGCTAAAGTGACACATTCCTGTATAAAGGCTGTTCTGGCTCCAGTCCATAATTGATCTTAGCTATTCAATATACTTATACTTGAAACCATAAGGCATGGTCACACTAAGCTCATTGTCTCAATGCTTGGTAAAACTTCCTTCAATGTGACTTGCCCCCTTGCTTTGCACTATTTTGTCCAGCTCTCTTTTTTTCTTATTTAAAAAAATATATCCTTTTTTCTAACTTAAAAATAGAAATCGAGTACAACTATATGCAAATGTGCCAAAAAGATGTCTCCTTTTTAATTTTGTGATTGACGTCATTTTCACCAAGTACCTTGACAAATTGGAATCCAGTCAACAATTTGTATACATTTTATACACCATGATTTTTACTCTGGGACTGCAACAGCACTCAACAGTCTGTTTAGAAGGGATTAGAGGTTGTACACAAAGGACAGGTTCTTGTTTTAAAGCACTAGACAGAGCACAGGTTCATGACATGTTTTAAAAACTTTTAACACATCTTGATTTGAGAAAAGCAACACTCATGACGCGAAGTGCTGAGAAAACAGCAAAAATAAAAATACGATGCTGTGGTCTAAGACGTCTGGCTGACGCATGTGTACATGGACCTAACAATTCCAAAACAATTCTAAGCAGTTTTGTTGAAGTGCTTTTTAGATAATCTCACTCTGTACCTCCTCTCCTGTACCTCCTCTGTTTCTTCTAGGTGAACAGAATGGCAACAGAAACCCAGGAGGCCTGCAGATTGGAGACTTAGTCAACATTGATCTGGATCTGGAGATCGTTCAGTCGCTGCAGCATGGTCACGGAGGCTGGACTGATGGCATGTTTGAAACACTCACCACCACTGGCACCGTGTGCGGCATTGATGAAGACCATGACATTGTTGTTCAGTACCCTAGCGGAAACAGGTCAGCCACACAGCACCCCTGAAAAGTATTTTTAGTTCTGTATGAGTTCAGTTGTATTATTGATAAGGCCACTAATGTACTTGATGTTTCTTGTTTTAGTTTATGTCATGCAGAAGTCGCATGATTTACTACTGTACCAGTGGTCCAGAATGTTGACTTTGTGTTTTAACTCTAAATCTTTTATGCACTCTAGGTGGACATTTAATCCGGCTGTACTCACCAAGGCAAATGTGGTGCGTAGTGGAGAAGTGGCAGCTGGTGCAGAAGGAGGCAGCTCTCAGTTTATGGTGGGAGACCTGGTCCAGATCTGTTATGACATCGACCGCATCAAATTGCTCCAGAGAGGTCATGGAGAGTGGGCTGAAGCTATGCTGCCAGTGAGCATCACCTACCTCATCCTTAATGATTACTTGGCATTGTTTCCGTCTCACTCATGTCTCTTTTCTTATGTCTGACTCCAATGAGTTATAACAAAAGTGGTTTGTTTTTGGCATTTTGCTTCTTTATGGAAGGCAGAGTAGAGTGGGTACAGGAAATGTTGAGGAGAGTGAAAATGGAATCAGGAATGTTGTAAACCAGATCCAAATTTTTCACCCATATGAGCATCATAACCTAATGTGTTGGAACACTAAGCACTTGCCCAAAGCTTTGACTCACAAAGAGACTGTTTTGGGATATGAATCAGACCAATTGCGATACATCTCCAAGAAATCAGAAGCTAATAAATGGCACTTTCGATTTCTGTGTTTTACAATATGCAGGAGGTTCTCCAGTGGTCACAATCCAGTAAAAAGAAGTTTACTTATTTTAATGTGTTAAATTTCTTTATTTTGCCCACAAAAAAATGGCCTGTAAAACCAGGCATTGATGAGATGTCATCATTGTCTATAAAGACCCACTGTGGATGAGTTTAAGAGGCTGATGTCCATTAAATTGCTGCCATTGGCAACCCACTAGCACCGTTGTTTTATTTTATCTACAGGCAGTTTCAAGCATCTCTGCCTCCTAGAGCAGTGGATGAAAAGCTAAGAGTAGCTCACTTGGTTTCCATTTCTTAGAACACCTTCCTTTTGTTTTCCTCAATGAACAGAGCTTAACAGAATTCCAATAGCTACATTTATGAGCAATGGAGATGAGATATGGTCCTGAAAGCTTAGGAGCCTTTGGGTATTCTCTTTTTAAATGAGCCAATCTCTATTTTAAAAGCCAAACACTTATTGATTTTTCTCCTCCGACCACCACTTCTCTCCCAGAGGAGTGTTTGTACCTGTGCACAGACACAAAAACACACACACAAGCTTGTGTAGTGTTCTAGCTGTTGCTTGTTGACCTGGGGGGAAACAAAAGTGGGTTAAATGCAGTAGATCTCATTTTAGGGCAGACACACACTCAGATGCCTGTGTTTTCTCCCATGCAGACCCTTGGGAAGGTGGGCCGAGTTCAGCAGATCTACTCTGACAGTGACCTGAAAGTTGAGGTGTGTGGGACGTCCTGGACATACAATCCAGCCGCTGTTACTAAAGTGGCTCCTTCTGGCTCTGCTGTTACCAATGCCTCTGGAGGTATTAGACACACACACATACATACATGAGTGGTCCTTCACATCCTTATAAATCATCACAATTCAAAATACTGTGATATTAACTGATTTTCTAGAGCAGAGGTGCCCAAACTTTTTCATATGAAGGTCCAGAAATCAATCTTGATTGAGGGACGTGGGTCAAAGGTTAATGTTGCAATTCAGCAAGGGGCATTTTTTACATTTACAAATGTAATTGTTTCCTAGCCTTATGAAATTACATCCTTTTTATGTCAAATAATTTCATTTAAACAGTTACATTTTAAAGTGGCATGTTTCAATAATTACAAAATTGCATGACCTCTGCATTGCATAATGTGCATTGTGACTGAAACAACTTGTTTTTTTTTTTCATTCACATATTTCCAAATATTTTGGCTATTAAATTAACAGCCTACAAACTAATGCACTGACACACAGGAGTAGATGGCAGCATTTTTCCAGATTTGGAATGGGAGCATCTCCTTCATGCCAATTTAATAAAATAAACATTTAACAATGAACAATAGTCAGAGATATGATTCATACAGTGGTAACTGTTCTGTAAAATTATTAATGTATCATTAATAATGTTCTATTTAAAATCAAGGCTATTTAAAACATCCAGATATTATTTTTGTTAATATTATTATAAACTACATTGTGGCATTTGGTAATTTTAGCACGGGAGCACGACAATGAACTGATGTGCAGCGAGAGAAGTTGAGTGCCCGTCTATGCGCGGTTATGGCGCGAGCATCCGCCACTGACACGACAACATCTGCACAACGGACCGCAAGAAACAAATAATATCCCGCGAAAATTCAAATGAAGATCGTGATGTATGTGTTTGGAACTATATCAGATTGCAGGGGATTTTTTTTTTGTTTGTTTTTTTGCCCAGAGAGCCTTGTACATTTCCAAACCTAGATGGAACTAGATATGGAGATGAGAAATGTAACAGGTGTTTAAGTGCCTCTCTTAACCTGAAGCTTGTAAATGACTTCCTTACTGTGCGCGCTTATACTAATTTCAACAAGCGCTCAAACAGGCTGCTGACAGCTGCACAAGCGTTGTTGACATGAAAGAAATTGAGAGACAGTGCAAATTTACTTGTGCACCTTCTGCAATTATGGTTAGATACATAAACAAGTTTATTGATTTGATTTTGTTGATCTGTATCTATTGGTTTAATCATTTGCAGCTGCACTCTAAAAGTGTGTGGGAATTTCCATCATTATAAATGTAGAACTTGCAGGAATTATTAGAATTGTGCTCTATACTCGTAGTTCTGCACAGATTTTCAGGCCCTGCAAACTTGTATTATAGTTGCCCTGGTTCTCCTTTATGATTTCATTATATAAAAAATCATTACTCTGCAATCTGCTAAATTAATTAAATGAAAAGCTACATCAATAGCATTTTTTTTTCTCCTCTTGCCATATACGGCCAGGCAGGCCTAATAAAAGGTTATCATGGGTCAACATTGGCCCGCTGGCCCTGGTTTGGGCATCTCCATGCTAGAGGTTGAAGTTAACTTATATTTCAATGGTGCTCGCAGTCAAACAATTAGCACTTTCCCCATCAGTTATCGTGTACCCTGTATGACACTATAGCAGTATTGACAGAGTCCTTCTATGCCTGCAGAGCGCTTGTCTCAGCTCCTCAAGAAGCTCTTTGAGACCCAGGAGTCTGGAGACATTAATGAAGAACTGGTGAAGGCTGCAGCCAATGGAGACTTAGCCAAAGTGGAGGACATTCTTAAGAGGCCAGATGTAGACGTAAGAGCTCTGCAAAGCGCATACCAGATACTAACTCTTACTGTGTTTATCTTTCTGCGTGTTCCACAGCTGTCATGACTATAACATTTGTTAAATTCAATACTTGCACCCACAGAAAGCTCAGCAGATTTATGCAGAATTTGAATGTCCTTCATTTACAACATTCTACACATCCCTTACCCATTGCATGTTTGTTTCTTAAATGTTTTTGCTACAATTGTTGTGCTTTCAGCTACCAGTAAGAACAGATTTTACACATTGAACGTTTTTCCCCTACAATCAGCAGCATAAATGTGACTAGTGCAGATTCTGTGTTGGCCTTGTCATAACATCCTATTCAATCTGATATTGAAATATGTGGTAATTCTTGATTATTACATTTAGAAAGTGCAGTAAATAAGTGAGAATTAAGAAACTTTGTGTTAACAATCAGTGCTTGATTCAACAGAACGGCATGATTAAACAATGGTAATTGTTCAGCCTGATGGTGGAAAAATGGCTTTAGATGCCCATGGAAGTCAGAATACCCCTCAGCAGTTCTGTAGTCAGGCTAGTCCTCCTGTTCTGCTGAGAGGGCAGGACCCCCCTTTTCTATTTTTCATGCACTCAAAATGTTCTTTATAGGAAAAACTTAATTTCAGGTTTTTTGGCTTTTCTGTGTTGGTTCCAGTGCAGCCCCTCACTGAAGTAATGTGAGTGAGTGAGTGAGTGAGTGAGTGAGTGAGATTGGCTTGGGTGACTGGCCAAATTATATGCTCAGCAGGACAAGACATGTCCTGCAAATACTCCAGGGGCTCCAGCATTAATATTCATGCCCTTGCACACTTGTTTATCTTACCGCAATGCTGCAGATCACACACAGACAATGTGCATTCTCATAATCCTGCTTACACGCATTACAAATATAGCACAACCTCACCAAAATTTCATCAGGGACACACACAGACACTCGATCAATCATGTCTTTTGTTTCCAGGTGAATGGGCAGTGCGCAGGACACACTGCTATGCAGGCGGCCAGCCAGAATGGCCATGTGGATGTCCTCAAACTGCTGCTGAAACATAATGTAGACCTGGAGGCTGAGGTATGTACTGCCTCAAGGAATATCTCTTCCTGTATCCTGTTTCATAACCACTTCAGATAACCATTGGTTGTTTCTTCTGAAGTTTGTTGTGTTTAGAATGGGGAAAACTGTTGTAGTCTGTCAATTGACTGCTGATCATAAACCACTTAGATCCAGTTACTTGTGGTTCAGTCCCCTCAAGAAGAAGTGCGTGTAAGTGGACCACATGGAGCACATGGGTGAATCTCTCAAAGCCTTTTATAACAATGGTTTTTATATTTCACCCCAAAATCAAAAGATAGAAAATACATTTTTCTTAAAGAAAGTGAAGCCTATTTTGGGACCAATGATTTTTTCATAAAATGTTTTTTGCCTTTTGGACATTTATTTTATGATAATTCAGAACAATTCTTCCCTCAGCCCTCATTACTGTAATCCAAAGAAATCTCTTTTTCCTTACACAAATACAAACAAAAACCCAATTTGTTTCAATTAAATAGTATTTATACATCAAGGGAGTATTTATTGTACTGTCCTTAATTTTTATTAAATGGTCTTAAAAACCTGCTTTATTTTCTATAAATGTATGTTCTCTCATCTTTTGGGGTGAACATATTTTGTGAGCTTTACCCATACAGATGTCTCACTTCTGCTGCTAGTGGCAAGGTGACTTGGATTGAGTGAAATATTTAGGACATTTAAAGGCCATTTAAAGAGTTTAGCATAAAAATATAATATAGATAAACTCATAGAATTAATCCTATTCACACAAAGTGAAACTTTTCTATGTGAATGTTAGTTGCAAATGAGCTTTTAAAAGGGATCAATGAATTCCAATGGCACCATTCACTCTAGGTCTGACGAATCACCTGCCAACAACCCGAAGATTTATTTTTTACAGAGGGCAGTGGAGCGTTCTTTGTTTTGTTGTTTTGGACTGTCAAGAAAACTAAATGACCATTGAGATATGACTGTTGCACATTCCAGCGTGTTGCTGCTGCTAATCAACTGACAAACACCAGCATTGGATATGTAGAAACCCTGAATTCAATACAAATATGCAATATTTGCAATAACAACAACAAAAAAATAATGAACAGTTTTTTTATTTTATAATTTTTGTAATGTTCTGATGCATCACATTTTATACTATACTTTTTTTATTACTTGATGTACATTATTCTATGTGTATTTATATCACTGTATCACTGTTTTATCCAGGCATTAAAAAAAGGGAATTGCATTTCGGAAGTCCGCTTGGAATATACTTCTGAATATACTTATACTGCAAAATAAATTGATAAAAGACATGAAATGTATGTAAAAGCATGCTTATCTCACTTGAACAAAAAAAAACAGATTCTATATTCCTCAATGCATAGAAAATATGCCTAGTACATAATGAAACCGTTATGCCAAATTAGGTAAATAAATGCCTTAATAGTGATAAATTAATCTAATGCATTGAGTGCTAAATGCTGAAAGATCTGTGCAGTAAACCAGAATAAATATGTTTGGATAACAGCACCGTCTACTGTACTGGGGTGAAATAGTTTCAATCTCTTTGTACTGACCATTCTTCAGCAGTTCGTCTCGCAAATTCGTCTCAAATTTGGTCTGAACCGGCCTAACACACTAGCTAGTATCTTGTATTTATAGCCTTGCTCTGTAGAAAAAAAAATATCATACATCTTGAATGTAATGGATCAATTTTGGAAAGAAGCGTTGTAGTCCATGGAGTGCTTTTAAGCACCTTGTGACAGTGTGGAGGGCGGGGACGTGATTATACACACCCGGTCCCTTATCAGGCTAATTAAGCCTTCGAGAGGGATAAAGCCCGATTGCGGATGGTGGTGCGATGAGAGAGAGATCATTTACGGACATGTGCGTCGTGTGTGTGTGTGTGTTTGTCTCTGCTGTTTCTTCATCTTCCTGTACAGCTGTACAACTCATTCCCTCTCTTCCTCCATCATCCTCTTCCTCCTTTTTTCACTTTCAGCTCTGGTTTTCGCTCTATCTGGTTGTTAGTGAGTAATAAAACATGCTCACTCTCTTGCGTCCCACCGTCCACAATCGGCCTTTATCCATCTCGGAGGCTTAATTAGCCTGATAAGGGACCAGGTGTGTATAATCACGACCTGGCCCTGCCCTCCGCCCTGTCACACACCTATATACTGAACCAATGAAATTAACTGAGAGCTTTCATTTTTCTCCATTGCCCCTTCTTTTCCGAAACTCAATAGAAACCTGGTCCCTCTGCCCCTAGAGTATTAATTCCACATAATTCGTATCCTCCTACAAGTGAACAATTTTTTTCATATGTGAAGAATCTATATTTTTTCTCCACATTTCAAAGCTGTTTGTATCCAAGGTAGTATTGTTCAGGGAGGTTTTAGCCTTTTGTTATTGTAATATGAATGTTAATCGAAAGAGGTTCTTTCCTTAATGTTTGTAAAGAAAAGATTTGTGGTAGCAAAGAGACATATTGACAAAATGAGTCAACTGAACTCACCATTTGCCAAATAATGAGGGCAAGTCAATGTTGGCATGCAGTTAGTGCATTTTCTGTTTAATTATGTGCAAAGAGGGAAAAAATTGGATGCTGGGAACGCTAGCATTGTTATTCCAAACAACGTGAAGGGTTCTCCGCTACAATCAAGTAGGAATATTTATGTCCTGGCGTCTGATGGTATTTCAGGGGCAGAAAAGAGCCTGTTGCTGTGGAGAAGATCATACACACTGTTGTGAATGTTGTAAGCTTTGATTACATCCCACCACCACCACCACCACCACGTCACTTTTTTTAAATATTATCATTTCATTGCTTTTGTTTGGTTCTCTGTTATGAATTGTTTGACAGCAAAATCGCAGAGGGCTGTAAAGGTGAAAAATGGTCAGGTGTGTAATGTGGTTAAATCTTATTTAGTTTTATTTATTTTTAAATTAGTCTATCCGAAATGCCATATTAAGGAAAATGATTCAAAGTCATCTAATAACATGAAATTCATAACCATACAATGGGGGTTCTACACTAATTTTTACTCTTATATACTGCCTGTGTGAGTGAATCCTTTTACTTATAATTCACAGATGTCTTACAGTTTTAAACAGTCTTTGTTTTATCGTGTAATATTGTGATTCACTGCAGAAAAACAGTTTAGACTTATTGCCCCAATCAGCCAGGGGACTGAATCGATTATTAGGCAAAGTCTAATTTATGGCTGCAAATCACTTTTAACCTCTACATTATTATAAAGCGATTGCGGCGTCCCCATAAACATTCCTCAGCATTTTACTTTTCTAGGCCAGTCATACTTCTAAAAGCTTTTAAGTCATATACTGGACTCAAACTCTTGACATGTTTAAATGAAGATGCTGTCAGTGATTGATGTGTGGCTCCTTCAGGATAAGGATGGAGACCGAGCTGTCCATCATGCATCCTTCGGGGACGAGGGCTCCGTCATCGAGGTGCTGCATCGAGGCGGGGCTGACCTGAATGCCAGAAACAAGCGCAGACAGACACCCCTGCACATTGCTGTAAACAAGGGCCACCTACAGGTGGTGAAGACATTACTTGAATTTGGCTGCCACCCCAGCCTGCAGGTGAACAATCTATCAGTATTTTAGGCACTGGTGTCTCAGTACCTCTTGGTTCATATATTCATACACACATTTAAATGATTAAATGTGTTTGTTTTACGTAATATATTAACTGAAAATATACATTTGACAAGGCTGTTGGTATATTTTGGAACGGACATTAAACAGAAGCACCAATTTTGAAAATTAACCAACTGGGCACCATTATCAGCTGATGATCTCAAAATGGCCAGATACCAACCAATCTCTAATTGAAATATAGCACTGGCTTGATTTTTATATAAAATACGACTCCTAGAAGCTATTTTAAATTCAGGATTCCCATGGTCATGGAAAACCTGGAGATATCTAGGAGTGATAAAGTTGTGATTTTCAGGCCTGAAAAAATTATGTCAATTAATAAAATCATTAAATGTCATGGACTGTTCTGTCAGGAATTTTTTGTAGTTTTGCTTTTACAATATTTTATCACCTGTAAATTGTGTCATCTTTACAAAAGCTTTTTTAAAAAAACCTTATCCAGTATTCACACACAATGTGAAGTCATGGAAATTGATTTTTCCAGAAAGTGTGGGAACCCTGTGTATTGCATAGCTTTTCTTGGTCTTCTCTTGGATGACGGAATTTCACAGAGGCCCTGTTTACACCTTGCATTAACATGCATTTTTGGTGATAGGATCATTATTGGATTGCACTTGACCACATTAAATGACAGGTGTAAATCCACCCAAGACGTAATGTGAACGAATCCTAATCGGATCATTTACACCTATAATTTCATGTGGTCAAATCCTATCTGATAGTGAGCCGTTCACTGAAAACACTAGTTAATTGCAAGGTGTAAATGGGGCCTTACATTCTCAGATCTGACTGCAGTCTTAAATTTAAGTTGTAGCTACCAGCAAAACTACAATTTCTCATGCCGGTAGCACCGTTTTCAAAGGATTGTTAAATATACCGTTCATATTGACTAGACACAGATGACAAAGAGGGGCTTTTCTAGGTGAATGACACCGTGTGGCACATAAGACATTATCCCCTCTGTTCAGCAGTGAACAATCTTGTACAGTTTTACCATGAATCAGCACCCATTTGTAGGCTGCATTCCTAGAGCTAAAGAAATGCCAAACCGATTAAACATTGCCATGAATATCCAAGATATATTAGCATACTTTAGTATTTGTATATTTGAGCAGATTTTCTGCCTATTCTGTAGTAGTTGTACATCACGTCCCACCCATCGCAAATAGAAACACCCCAGTAAACTTTTTTCTGTGAGTCAAATTGAATAAATCTGCTATGCATTTAGAAGCATTGAATTATACTTGCAAAGAGGGTGTAACTTAGTGCTGCCATCTGCAGGACTCTGAGGGAGACACACCTCTGCATGATGCCATCAGCAAGAAGAGGGATGACATGCTGTCTGTGCTCCTGGAAGCAGGTGCTGATGTCACCATTACCAACAATAACGGCTTCAATGCACTTCACCATGCAGCTCTGCGGGGGAACCCCAGGTATGGCTTCATTCACTCAACTGCTATTAATAGAATATATTGTAGGATTTGTCATAAATTAGGCTGTAATTGGACTTCTGCTCTATTATTGTGGGCTGATGTGGTCGGTGAGAATATTTTTCACTGAATGTATTGAATGGTTTCAGTTCATATTAGTGCTTGAGTAGAAAGAACTGAATATTTCTAGACGTTCATCCAAACTAATTGAAGTGTATAATTTTTGGAGCCGCTAGCGTCATCAAATGGAATTGCAAAAATGACTCTTTCAAACAAGTCTCCCCATCAAACAAATGGTACCGCTCTGAAATCACGCCAGTGGTTGAGCCTGCCTCTGTCAGGGTGGTTGCTCTGATATTTTTCTAGAAAAATCAACCTGCGAGTGACTTATATGCAATTGTCTCTGCATGTTAGGCCTGTTGCGATTTTATTAAATAATCATCTAATCGTGGTTATTTGAGAACTGCAATTATTGATCACTTCAAATTCCAATCACATTTTAGTGTCCAAATAAAGGAATTTTAAGCAAATTTATAAAGGCCATGAATGGCACGTTTGTGTTTCTCAACTGAACTCCGAACATCTCCATCTGCACCGAGATCAGCTTGAAGAGCGGGTGAAGATGAACTGCTTCTGAAGCACTGTGATGAAGAGGAACCAAATTTAAAGATAGTTGATAGTGAATGCAGAGCGCTCTTGGTTTCACTTTATTTAAACGATCATGTATTAACAAATGCTCAGTGTTCTTGACATGCAGTGACCCAGAAGATCCTGCTTGGAGATGATAAAATGAAGAAACAGAATCTTAAAGGTCCGTCTTAATGTGAAATATGGGCTTTTGGAGAGCCTTAAAATAACATGTAAAAGTGAAGAATTTAGAACAGAAATATAATGCTATTGCATACTTGTATTTAATATAGTATAATAGCTTTTCAGGTTGGCTGTTTTCTAAAAACAGGGAAAATGTAAAAATTGTACGTCATTCATAAGTTTTTAAAGTCTTAAAGGTAATCATATATCCCTATTTTTTTTAAATGATTCAAAGTTCAATATCAAGAAATGAAGTACATGTACACCTTAAAATTGCTTATATATTTTTATTACTATTTTTGTTTTTCTCCCCAATTTGGAATGCCCAATTTCTGCGCTCCAAGTCTTCGTGGTGGCGTAGTGACTCGCCTCAATTCCGGGTGGCGGAGGACAAATCTCAGTTGCCTCTGCGTCTGAGACTGTCAATCCGCGCATCTTATCATGTGGCTTGTTGAGCGCGTTGCCACGGAGACACGCTATTCTCCGCAGTACATCTCACCACGCGCCCCACTGGGAGCGAAGCACATTATAGCGACCACGAGGAGGTTACCCCACGGGACTCTATCCTTCCTAGCAACCGGGTTTGGTTGCTTAGTAGACCTGGCTGGAATCACTAAGCACGCCCTGAATAATTAATTTTGTATTATTATTAAATGACGTGGAGATAATGTCCCTATTACCAGTCAGATATCACTGAAATGGGTGACATGCAATATTACACCTGTTTCTTTAACAGCCCTAGGCTCTGTAAACAGCAGGATAAAACATGTCTGCGGGCCGATGTCATATTGCTGGTTTAACCAATCAGAAGCGCATTCACCGGGCAGCCCGTATATACTCGTATTAGTGACTGTATGTTGTCCTACTCCTGTGAAATGCTCAGAGGAACCCATTGCCCTCCATCGGCTCTTAACACAATGGTCTCTAGTAGGTTTGTGTTTAGAGGGGGTGTGGTTAATTCAATGGCTGGTTTGGAGGAAGCTTATAGCTCCTATAAGAAGTATGACAAGTAATTGTTAGAATCATAATTATTTGTTTGACCATTAATCGTCAGCCAAATTTCAGAATCGGGACAGCCCTACAGTGCATATGAAGATGTGGTGAGGAGAAGGTATTTTAACTTCGAAAAAATGTACCCTATTTATAGAGGATTTTACTCTTGCGCTGGCTTTGAGGCACTACTGTAACATTCATGCTCTTTGACACATATTCCTCTGGCTGTAGTCTAAATGGCCAGATCAAGCATTCAGATTATGTTTGATGCCTGCGTTTACTCTTTTAATGCTTGTACTTTCCAAGATCAGTTAGCCTGTATTTAAATATTCATTGGAAATAAAATAATTGGAACAGAGCTTATTATTTTAAAATCTTTTGCTATTCCAAAATCGCTGTTTAAAGTTTAGCTCCAAATCCTTCAGATCAATCTTGGCTTTTATCTCTCAGTGGCAACACGGGGATCCTTTTTATTGACTTTGTGGATGAAAAACTGTCCGTTTCAGTATTTATTACTCGCTTGGACAGGTTCTGCTCCCAAGCAATGCTCTACTGTACATTCACCATCAGAAAGTCCTAAAGATATAAAGCTCTCCTCCAGTTCACCATTTTCTTGTGTTTCTTGCTTGAGCTCCCACTGTTGCAATCTGTTTCGGACAGCATTCTTGCCTGTGACCAAGCCACTTTTAGTTACAGCCAGTTTAAAATAAACTTGCTCTGATAGGTCACATGCTAGGTTTGAGAGCTTGTATTAAACTTGTGGCCATCTTGGCTTTTATGGTTTAAAGGGTTATAAAAAGACAACCTGGAGTCTGTAATTCCGTGGAAATTATGAATATACACTGGTGGCCAAAAGTTTGGAATAATGTACAGATTTTGCTTTTATGGAAAGAAATTGGTACTTTTATTCACCAAAGTGGCATTCAACTGATCACAATGTATAGTCATTACATTAATAACATGAAAAATTAGTATTACAATTTGAAAAATGTTTCAGGACTTCTTAAACTACTACAAAGTGTTCTCATCAAAAAAGCCTCCATGTGCAGCAATGGCTTTGCAGATCCTTGGCATTCTAGCTGTCAGTTTGTCCAGATACTAGAGTGAAATTTCACACCATGCTTCCTGTAGCATTTGCCATATATGTGGCTGTCTGTTGGGCACTTCTCATGTACCTTACAGTCTAGCTGATCCCACAAAAGCTCAATGGGGTAAGATCCATAACACTTTTCCAATGATCGGTTGTCTAATATCTGTTTCTTTGCCCACTCTAACCTTTTTCTTTTTGATTTTCTGTTTCAAAAGTGTCATTTTCTTTGCAATTTTTCCCATAAGGCCTGCACCCCTGAGTCTTCTCTTTACTGTTGTACATGAAGCTGGTGTTGAGCGAGTAGAATTCAATGAAGCTGTCAGCTGAGGACACGTGAAGCGTCCGTTTCTCAAACTAGAGACTCTGATGTACTTATCCTCTTGTTTAGTTGTACATCTGGCCTTCCACATCTCTTTCTGTCCTTGCTAGAGCCAGTTGTTCTTTGTCTTTGAAGACTGTAATGTACAACTTTTTATGAAATCTTTTTAATTTCGCCTTCATTCCTCAAAGCAATGATTGACTCACGTGTTTCAAGAGAGAGCTGTTTCTTTTTTGCCATTTTTGACCTAATGTTGACCTTAAGACATGTCAGAAAATTGCATACTGTGACAACTCAAAAACACATTTAATGAACCAAATAGCTTTCAAGTGTGTTTTATATAATGGCAAGTGATTTTTCTAGAATCAAATTAACAATTTAGTATGATTACTCAAGGATAAGTGTTGGAGTGATGGCTGCTGGAAATTGAGCCTGTCTAGATTTGATCAAAAATGACTTTTTTCAAATAGTGATGATGCTGTTTTTTCATCAGTAATGTCCACTATTGCATGATAATCCTGTAAATATTTAAAATGACCCAGTAAATATTAAAACAGTGTAGTATTGTCTCTTGAACCATTTTAGGCTTCTCTCAAAGTTTATCCCAGAAACATCTTGCAGCCGGGAACACTGTTTTGCTTTTCTCATCCTTGAGGCCTTTTCACACCAAACGCGGCATGATTATGAGAGGCGAATCACTGACAAATGGCCCTATCCCATAGAAAGCGAAGCGAATGTTCGCCATTAGAGCATAGCTTTCAGTCACGTGACTGGTGTGGAGACCTGGAGGTCAAATACCATCCCAGCATGGCAGCCAACACTGGACACTCCATAGAACTGCAGCACAGTCCTGTCAAGTTTCTACTGTTTTATTTGGGAAAAAGTGTTGACGAAACATTATCGGTCCCTCCGCCCCCTGACGTAATCAGTTCCTGTGTGGAGACCAGCAATCTTTGGGGGCCAGTGTTAAACCAGGTTTTTGGCCCCGGAACGGCCTTTGCTGCGTAAGAAACATGCGGAACGGTTCAAGAATTTGCACCGGCCCTGAACCATGATGGTGGAAAAGGGCTATCTGTAGTGTATGCACTCCATTTTTGTTTTTACAGTTTTCACCACTAATCCGATTGTCAAATATTTTCTGATTGGATGAGCCATGTTGGAAGCCATTTTAAAATGCAGATAAACCTTTAACCATATTCTGTGCAAGTTTCTACATTGTTTGCCAACCCGCATACACACCGTTTTATAAAAGCAATAAGTCACATTTGTCTGTGCATTAGAGTGATTTTACCACAGGTTTAAATTGAGGTGTGCATTAGAACACCCTTTACCTGTAGTAAAATCACTATATCGCTTTGATTTACCGGTCCAGTGAATGCTTTTATTAAATATCCCGCTAAACTTCCCATCTATACTTTGTGAGATTGCACCCTGAAGATGTTGGAAATGCTTGTTTTTGTGCTCTTGTGTGTTTGTGACGGTCCCAGGCTGAAAGGGGGACTGGTTCCTCTCAGTGGCTCTCTGGATTGCGGCTGGGAGGCAGTTGTGCTCCAGCACTGTAAACAGTACGATTAATAGCCCATGAATCATAACACACTCCACAAACAGGACCTGCAGAGGCGGCCACTGCACTATTACTACAGAACAAATAGGTCAACCTGTTTGTTAATCACTACATGGAGTCCCACCCTCACATGCAGTTCTGTGTGCCACCACAAAACCATTACAGCTGCTTATTTTGAACCTTTAATTAATAGCCACGTCTAGAACTGTTGCGATTATTAAATAATTCTCTAAATTTAATAATTTCTCTTTTTTTTATCTAACCACAGTTAAGATAATTGATTATTGTCCTCTTCAAATTCCAATCGTGGGTTGCTGTCCAAATAAGGGTATTTTAAGTAAAAACGCACATTTGTGTGTCTCATTCAATTGAACTCTAATCGTCTCATTGAGCTGCACTGTGTATTGCACTGAGAGCAACTCCTGGAGTGCGCTTGAACATGAACCACTTCAGAAGTGCTGTGATGAACACTGATTGTGGAGGTTCACTCCAAACTCCCACAAAAATATAAATGAGGATTTTAATAGTGAACGCAAAGTGCATTAACATTTGAGTAATGTCAAATGTTCTTGGTCAATGGTGTTGATACACTCAGTGTATGACACTTAGTGACACAGAGGAGACGACGCCCGCTCACTCTACATTATTCCGTCAGAAATATTTTACGCTTGCATACGTTAATATAACATAATAGCTATAGAGGTTGGCTGGGTTCCAAAAACAACAGTGTAAATGTAAAATAGACCAAGACTAAAGTTGACCAAAGAGAGAGATATTTTAAATATTTGGAAATATATTTGTATTTGAAATATTATTGGTCATGTCAAGTTTTTAAAACCTTTAAGAAAACACATAGGAGTATGACATTTTGTATGACAATTAATTGTAAAATTTCTAAAATAGACTATTAATCTTCATAGTCACAATAACCTTTTTTCCAAAATTCATAATCATGACAGCCCTAGCCACGTCTTAATTAGCTAGCAGTGAAAATAGAAACAGATATTAGAATTTTATAAATCTGATTGGTTAATGTGTTTTTTTTTTAAATATCTGTCTATTGAAAAGTAGTTGAATTTGAAAGCAAATGAACAGTGCAGATTATCTGCAGGTTGCCAAATTTTAGGTGCATTGCCACCTTTTCTGCATTTGATGAAGTGAGAATCGTATGTTTTTGTAATTATTGAGTCTTTATTGATTAAAAACTTGGGCCACAGATTAGTTGTTTTTTGATCCATGTGTAGTTGACCTAGAATTCCAAGCACTGACAACATTTGTCCTGCAGTTTTACCTGCTTTACTTAATCAAACTATTGTAAACCTTTTTATTATTATTATTCTTTTATAAAATTCATGCATTTTAATGAAAGATTATTATTATTATTATTATTATTATTCTTGTACTTTTAAAAGTCAATGTGTCACACCACAAGGCTATTTATGTGAACTGAAATAAAGCTAAAATGTGCTTTTAAAAATTGTGAAAAACTCAAAAGAACTGGTGACCAGTTACAACACCTAAAATATACAATCCTTTATAAACATGTATAATATTTAAATGGGCATATTGTTGGTAAAGTGCTTCTGCATATAAACTGCTGTATGATGGATGGAAGTAGGTGCAGCACGGGTTCAGCATGGTTTTGGTGATGGATCAGTGTAACTATGGTGGAAATTATGATGCAGCGTTGTGATCCATGTGACTGAGAGAGAAGGATGCTGTTCTGATGCAGAGGAGAGGGAGGGTCACATTGCATGCCTGTGCTGCGTCAGTGTGCCAGGGGGCCATAATTGGTGGACACTCTGTGTATGATCTGTGTACAACCCCCCGCACTCTAAAGCATCTGGCTTTCATCTCCACTCCCCTGACTACAAGCAGAGGAGGGTTACTGACAGGCTTACAGGCTACTGATCCTGCATGTGTCGCAGTGAGCTCATGCTGCAACTCCTCTCCCACCTGTCCCTCCTTTTCTCTTAATTTAGTTTTCTTTTTTTCATCTCTATTTTCATGTATTCCCAGATATTTAGATATGTTGATGTCAGTCCGCTTACTTATCTCACTTTCACATCCTCATGGCAGAATTTTTTATTTTCTTTTTGCCTACTTTTGTATGGTGACTGATTCTCTTTGCCTATATTCTAACCTTTGCATTTAACCCATTTTTTTGGATTTTGCAGAAGGGTCACAGTCGTCGGTATGCAATGAGAACAGATATGAGTGTAAAGATATTTTCTTTTTGACTTTTAAAAGTTTATTTCTATGTAGCTAAATACAGTGTTTTTTTTTTGTTTTTTTTAGAAAAGGCAATCACAATACTTTGTGCCAAGATTTATTCTAAGCAGCTTTGTCATTAGGACATGAAATACACAATCACAATTTTCTACAGAAGCAAAGGAGACATGATGGAGACTGTTCATGTTGTCATCAAAGCATAGCTACAGCTGGTTGAAGGGGACCAAATCCATTGAAGAGGTGATTTGGTTCCATTTTACCAGCTTTAGCAAAGCATTGGGGTGGTTCTTGTTAATGAGACTTGTATAAAACAGCTTCTGTGATCTGCATCATGCCCTTAAGTGGTCTAACTTTGCAAAACATGACAAGCAATCTCCCCAAGGTGCATTTCATTAGATAATTTCTCAGAATGGCTTATAAGCTCCAATACATGTCACCACCAAGGAATGGACATTCACTGTTCATTTCTCCCTTGCACCATCTATTGAATAACCTTCCCTACACTCCACCGAGCTCAGTGTTTTTTTTCTCTTTGTAAAAAAGAAAGAGCAGTTGTACTTTAAATAAAAAATATATATTATATATAAAAGATAATAATCCATCTGCTGCACTTGAGTCAAGTGTCAAGGCTTGGTGCAGCAGTTACAGCAGCTAATGGATTAAGCCCGGTGAGTGCAGTGTGTTGGCAATTAACATGTGCAGCTTTTTGAAGATGTCACTTTCGAAATCTTCAAAGGATTTCATTCTCAGCTACATTGCAGTGCTTTGCTAATTTACCCCCTTAATTCAATAATGAGTGAGGTGGGGAGTAGATGTCCTCAGAGACTGCTCCTGTGGTGTTGTTGAAATAAGGAATACAGATATTTGTACTTCCTTCCACCCTCCGCTTTTGACAGTCTGGATCGTAGGCAGATACTAGTCCACAAAACATTTTAGTGATGCACAATGAATGAAACAAGTCAAGCGTTGTTTTGTAAGGTGCAGTCGACTGTCGGTCAGCAAAGAACCAAGCAGAAAGCCTCTAGCTACTTAGCAAGCGACCCGCTGAGAGTGTAAGCGAGGGTTCATTGCTGCTCAATATGGCGCTTATTACATAGGGGTCAGTAAAGTGCTATTTACACTACTGGTCCCCCCTCCCTTCATTACAGACATTCGCTCACAGATTCTGGACAAAGTTCGGCCCTCAAATTCAGTGGCCATAAGAGGGTAAAAGCCAGGGACAGCAGCTGAGCATTTTATAATGTCAGCATCTGCTGTGGGTGTCACTCAGTCTGGGGATGAGGGCGAGAAAGTGGGAACACAGCCACAGTAGTGACAAGCAAACCGTACAGCAAGCAGTGCTCAAAAATGGAAAGAGCACAGCCCTACAGAGGACAGACTGGTGTGTCTGACATTCAGAAAAATGGGCCACGAGCTCTCACAGGCTCCAATCATAGCCAAAAACCTTTATCTTCACAAACAATGTGCCCTTTACGTCCTCCTTGGTTGTTAAAACGAGAGTGAGAGATTAAAAATGTCAGCTTCTAGTGTACATGCAGATCAGAGACACCGTGATCTTAGTTATCATCATGAATCAAATAATATCTTAACAAAGATACAGTATGTTGTGGTGCACCGTCAAACACCTGGGATAGGTTTAAAAGAAATCACACCCATCATATGAAACTGTCACCTGTTGATCTGTTAAAAGGTTCAGAATCAAAAACACTGACTAGTTGCCTACTGTTAAAACGGTAGCATTGTGTTAAGTACACATTGTCCTATCATTCTATTGTGTTCAAAATTAGTGCTATTGTAACCTGGTACACACCAATAAACAAAAAAGGAGAACATGCTTAGAAATTCTCTTCTAAAGGCCTCCCATCATCTTTTGTAACTGTCATTTGGAATCAGCTGACAGCAGACCCAACTCTGATCCTGCATTGTCACTGTTCCATGCTTTAATCTGACCACTCGGTGGTCCACCAAAGAATTTGGCAAGCCTAGCAAACATAAACAATGGGGGAGGAATGAGGGCCAGGGTGAAACGGACAGCCATACTATTCCGCAATGTTGGAGAAGATTCTTTGTAATTGATAGATGCCATTTACCTTTCTGGAACTGTTACCTCAGCAGCTCGTCTGTAACAATATTCAACCTTCAAGGGACAAAAACGTTGACCCAATCCCAACCTAAGTTTGAAAAGATTATGGTTTTATCAGTGAAGGCTTATCAGGCAGAAACCAGGTCTTAGGGCATTTTCAGACCTGTAGCCCGCTTAATTTGTTCTGAATCAGGGGTTAAAATTGTAACAATGTTTCATGTTGTTCTTGTTTCGGTTCGCTTTCACAAGGCAACATTTCAATAAGGACCAGAACTGTGCTAATAAGTCACATGTCAACAAACTCTGCCCTCATCGGTCAGAATGTTTGTGCGCTTTTCCAGAATTTGGCTCCATCAATATACCAGTTAAAATAATATAGGCTTACCTGTACAAATTTTCTCTTGGGTTTTATAGGGATTCTGTTTGTTTTGTTGTTCCGTTGGATCGGATTGCATTCTCACCACAGGTGAACCACTCCAGTGTTCATTTGGAATTAGACCAAGACTACCTTGTCACTTTGTTTCGGACCGATTTGTTTTTGTGTGGATCCAAGTGTGTTTGCCACAATCATATATGCCTAAACAAACGGAACTATGGGAAAAAACACTCCAGCTTCCGAAACGAATTCTCCAAACGAGCCAGGTGTGAAAAAGCCTTAAGTTGCAGCTGGCCATGATTCGAAGCCGAAAATGCAATAAACTCTCCAATAATTAAATGAGCTCCTGTTCCTATGGCGACGTTTCGAGCTGTTATTGGTTCTTTTACGTAGCATTGACTGTGAACTCATTCTGTCACTGAGAATGTGGGCCTTACAAACCAGCATTTCAATACATTGAGATCTCAACAAAAATCTCATTGACGATCTCTTAGTATTTTATTTTTACGGTAGCTACCTGCAACAAAGAACTAACTAGCATGCCAATTGCTGAATTGGGTATGGGCAGTGTGAAATGTTGAATTCACTGAAAGAGCAGCAACTTTCCTCACAATCCACTGCTGCAATAAGTTTTTGTACCCCAGTTCAAAATCACTACATGTCCCCATGTTCAATGAACCATTGTGATGCAAGAAATCATGGCAAAGTTTGTAAACTGATGATCAGCACCTGACCAAGAATACATACTTCTTTACATTCCATAGCTGTCATATGTTCATATGGGCACATAAAGAAGTATGTACACCAAGTAGGCAGCCCCAGGCACAGCTTGGTATCCTTACCTTCTGTGATTTGATGATGTTTGGTTGGCGAAGCCCTTATATAAACTAAACCATATGTTTAATCAGTCTGTAGATCAGCAAGAATTTTTTTTCCTACATCATCCTGCAGAATGCAGTGGATTAGCGGTATACATAAGGTGACCGTCAGATATGCTTTAGAATAACAGGTCAGACTTTCTTTTGACTTATCCCAATCAAGCAGAGCTAGCAGGTTTTCACAGTATGCATTACATGTATTCAGGATCACACAGTGATGTATCTTCTGTTGACCTTGGTTGTCCTCAAGAGAGCATGTAGTATCCTTAGTGAAACAAAATTAACAATGCCTTGTTCAATGTTATTGTGGGTAAAAAAATAAGTGTTTTATTTGTAAAAATAGTCTTGGGGGGGGGGGTTTAGGGGAAAGTGTTCCAAGTAAAATGTCCTTGCTGTTGCATGTTGTCCATTTAAAGTTTAACGTGGTGTCCTAGGAAAAAAACAAACAAACGGCTTATTTCAAGTCAAATAGTGTCCTTAACACGGTTTGCATCATCATCTGCTTTCCGCTCACACACTCTCCTGCAGTTGTAATTTTTCTCTCTTGATTTCTCCCCGTTTTTTCGTTGTTTAACCACATCTCTAGTTGTATGTCAGACCAGTTGCTGATATCAGAAAATTAGGTTGATCCAAGTGGAACAGGAAGCTATTGTGAGTGGGATTTGGGCTTTAGCCACACAGACCAGGCCAGAGGTCATATGCAAGCGCTAATTCCCATTCAGCAGTAGTGATTTGGAGTGAGTGCTGATACTCCTTTCTCTTTTTAACCCATTCCTTTTTCTACCTCTGTGCTGACCTGGGTGTGTTTATTCTAGATGCTGCTCTAATGCTATGTGCTAGAGATCAATAACTGTTTGCATGGCAGCATAAAATGTTCAGTGGCTCTCTAATTAATCTTTGCTCCAGCACCACACATTCCACAAGTCAACACTGCCCTGTCTCATCCTCCTCCTCTCAGGAGCCTGTCCAATACCAGGCCAAAAGTAGAGGGACATGGGTGGAAACATAACAGAAGGACACTTAGGCTATTCTGGGCAGGGTTGGAAATCCTGGTTGAGTTTGTGTGCTTGACAGGTTTAGATATGATGGTGAGGTATGACTGGAGCAGGCTATGAATGGTTGGGGCTATTGTGGTGCCACAGTGTTCGTTAAGATTTAGGGATGAGTGTGTTGAGAGAGGAGGAGATAGCACTGCAGCACTATGGCCCTGCCCCTGCCTAGTGATTGGAAAGCATGCAGAGAGACACAGAAAGTTGGTTACTACCCTGAGTGCTGTGGGTTCAGCCACTGATACAGATCCAGAAGCCTTCATTCAACCTCCTCAGAGAATTAATATGCCACTACTTCTGTTTTCCATCAATACCAACACCCCACCCTCCACACACACCTGGGCTTAAACTCACGTCCCACACCGATGTCCCTCCATCAGCAGCTAGCATACACCTGTGTCCCTACGGTGACAAAAAACAGTACTGAAATGCAAAAAATGTTTCCAGTAATTTGAGCTGACCTTCAGAAAAATAAGTGTTTGCATTTTGCAAAAGGCAGTGCAATGCAAGGTGTGTAACTATCCCAATAGAGTTGTATTCCATTTGAAAGTGTATCAGAGTGCAATATCCAAGTTGTAAGATTTAAAAACAAAATTGTTTAGGTAGGGAAAAAAACTGCACATGATTATCAGTGAAACGAGTCCATCTTTAGATCTATTCAGTGCTGCAGCCACAAGGAGGAAATGAACCAGAGAGTACAGTGCTGCAGCAGCCCGCTGCCTGACCAGCATTGGCAAAGCAAGAGAGAGAGTGAGGGAGGAGGGCAGGAGAGAGAGAAAGAGTGAGCGAGGTGGAGACAGAGTAAGCTAGCTAGCAAGCAAGCAAATCCATGTGGATGACAGTAACTTTCCCCCGTTCCACCTTCATCTGCCTCTCCGTCTTTAAGTATTTTCTGTAGAGGGAACCACTTAGCCATTTGCCAAGGTGTTCCCAGAGAAGTAGTTTCTCAGTTATGGTGCTGCAGAGCTGTAAATTCACTTCCTCTCACCGACCATACAGCGCACCCTAGCTGACCAGCCACACTTAATATCCCAGTGCATCCGGATAAGAGAAAGGGGGATCAAAAAAAGACGCCTTTGCGGACCAGCCGGCTGGGGGGGTAAACTCCTGTCCAGAGGGAGTAAGGCACAGAGAGCATATATTACCTGTCAGCTCAGTTTCCTCAGCTCTCCGCTCCTCCCTCTTCTCTCCTGTGTGTGAAAAGCCATAATGACCTCCGGAGTTCTCCAGCTGCTGCAGTCAGTGCATGCCTGACTCGCTGATTCAGCTTCTCTGAAGCGGGGTGGGGGGAGGTTTGTGAACTGTGTTTTAGAGAAGGAATAAGAGTGGTAAAGGAGGAGGGTAAAGCAGGAGGGGTGGAGTCGGGGAAGATAGCACACTGTCGCCTTACATTTAGGCAGGAATAGACATCATGCTGACATGAGGAGCCGTGTCTTCTGCTCTAAAAATGGGCAGAAAAAAACTGCAACACTTTCACCCCCTAATCCCACCCTCCTGTCTCTAACATGCTCATTCGCAGGGAATTCTGTGAAGATGTGCATGCCTGCTGGAGCTCTCGCTAGCTGTTTACTGTTCAGGCTTTTTGCAGAGTTTATTTTGGCATCTTTCTGCTCTATCATTTTAAAAAGGTGATTTGATACCTCTCGCCACTGCCTCATGTAGTTTTTTTTTTTTTTTTAATGCTTCTTTTATTAATTTCACCATTTAAATTTAAATAAAACAAGGTGGAAAGGTAGATAATATATGTTCTCATTTTATTTAAAGCTGAATAATGCAATTTCTTTGCCACTTGTGCTACCAAACAGAATTGCAAAAAATTATTTTTTGATCAAACAAACAGCTAGTCCTGCCCCACACTCGCACCATTGTTTGAGTCAATGTTATTGTGTGGGCTGGACAGAAGTCCCTCAAAACAAACAAATTTTTACAGCTTCAAAAAGATGAAGAGAAAATTAACCTACAAATGGCTTACTTATAGTTGTCTCTGCATATTAAGATGTGAGAAATATTTTAACAACAAAAAATGTTAGCACTTAAGCTCTAAGTTGTGTGCATCAACCACACTTTTAATAAGGGGGGGTGGACATAATACAATTTAATGATTGCAAATAAGATGTAAAAAAAATGTCTGGAATTAAAAAATATTTGCACACAAAACTCACTAAAACTATTTGTTAAAAGCCTTAAAGCCACATCTTCACAGAATTCCCTGCGAATGAACATGTTAGAGACAGGAGGGTGGGATAAGTGGGTGAAAGTGTTGCATTTATTTTTCAATTCTGATATCTATAGCTGGATTTCAGAATTGGCATTGGCAATAAAAAAAAATGATCTGTCGACCACTACCAGAGACTCTGAGCTTTTCAGCTGACTTTCCCCACTACTTTAAGAGATTGCTCCATGACGTTATTTCTCCTGAAGGAACAAGGTGAATGAAGTCTCTAAACACAAGAGACATCAGTTGCAATGTACACTTGCACCTAAGAGCTAAATATGTTCCTCTTTTGTAAGTCGCTTTGGATAGACGCATCCGCTAAATGACTAAATGTAAATGTAAATCATTAGCACTTTTTAGCCAGGCCAGTATTTGAAAACCTCCTCTTCGGTATCTCGCTCACCTCCTTTTGACCATATTTAGTCAACCAGTGCAAAAAATAACCACCCTCTCCCTTCCTTGCACTAAGGCAGCTGTCTCCCAACAAGCTCTGGGAAGCCTCCCATCCAGAGTTCCACCTATCGATTGTGTGTCCTGAAAGGCGAGTTGCTAGCTTGCGTTAGCACAGCACTGGCTTGCTGGTCTGCTTTTTGGTGTGCTATTTTTAGTACCACCAAATAAAGTGGTCTCATGGTTCCACTTCTGTTTCCCATACTTTTTTTGTCCCCCTCCCCTGCTTTTCTAACACCCAGCCTCTCCTCCGTACTCTAACTCTCAAGCTAAACACCATCTTCGTACTCTGTTCTCTTTTAAATAGTGTCAGAAAGTGCTGCATATGGTATATCTTGCCTGTTCTCAACACTATACTTCGTAACATTTGCAGTTATGTGTGAGAGAAGAGAGGGAGAGCAATCGCGCTAGAATGTTTGTGAAAAGCCTATAGCGTACTGGAGAGCAATATGGATCAAACCTGTTACATTTCTTGAAAGGACACTAGCTTAACTATTCACAAATGTTGAACTGTTATCATGCCT
This sequence comes from Xyrauchen texanus, assembly GCF_025860055.1. Taxonomy (NCBI): domain Eukaryota; kingdom Metazoa; phylum Chordata; class Actinopteri; order Cypriniformes; family Catostomidae; genus Xyrauchen; species Xyrauchen texanus. The sequence continues at coordinate 14,894,314 of NC_068284.1, read as the reverse complement.
ATGATTTGTCTCAGGTCTGGGGCACGCAAGGATTTCCCCTGGGGTTAAAGTTTTACTTTTGAGCTTTTCATTCATTTTCAAGAGCCACATTCAAGCTTCCTGAGGCACAACTACCGAAATATTTATATATTAGGAGGTCCTGTCATTCATTGTGACAGTTTTAGCCAGCAGTGTCCTTTGTCATCTCACTGCTTTGTCCTCCACTGCTGTGCCTCTCTACTTGCAGTAACAATGCAACCTCTGCAGTCTGCCTACCTCAACACTGAGATAATTACAGCACCTAAGGCTCTCTTATCTTTCTAAGTAATGTTTTCACACCATTAAGTGTAATGTTTCTGTTAAATAATGTAATTCTCTAGTTGGAATTTGTACCAAAGCTGCTCGTCTCCTACTTTTCATAGCTTGCAGCAGTGTTGGACTAGCATATGAGGATAAAATACAGTTTTCAAACTTTCATAAAATAAATCCGCAATCACATGAATAGTATAATGGTAGGTAAAAGCCTGCAAATTGCTTTTTTAATCAAGTCTTTTTTTAAATTGTAGAGTAATTCAATCCAATCAGTGTGTTTTCAGTGTAATGTATTGGCTTTCAAATGCTCTGTATTTATGGGTGTTACTGAAATTGACTATTTGCCAGGTGTAATGCACTCTACTAACTAATGCATCTGCTTGAGACCCTAACCTCAGCCAAACAGACCCATTGAAAGAGTAGTTCATGGTGCTGCAATACCTAGCAGATCACTCATTTAAAAAAAAAAAAAAAGAAGAAAAAGAAAATTATGAAAATCACCCTGAAAACTGGGACCTCTGAGAAAATAATCTTTAGCCAACAAACCCAAAAGAAAAAGTCTGAAAACTTTTGACAGCTTTGTGAACATTACGTTTAAAAAGTGAGAGGTTGACAAGCTTTCCAGTCAGAGATAATTTTGATGTATGGGAAGTGAATGGAGAGGCCCATCAGAATGAATATCTAACACCCCATTAGTGATGTGATCTATTGGTCAGGTCAGCCTTTTTTCATGTCGATACTATTCTGAGTTTAATTCCACCTACTCCAGGATAGAGAAAGCATACCTTGCATATATCCTACAAATGTTAGCCATCTAATGCCCTTCCTTTGAGTCATAAATTGTGAATGTCTATTCAAACAGGTTCGTTGATCAGAAAAAGAAGACCCACTAATTGATGACGTTGTTGTATTCTGTCTTGCAGTTAAAGGCAAGTGGTTTTACTTTGAACAGTGGAAAAATGGGCTGTGTGTGTTCCATTGCAGGGAGCCTGGTTTGCCTTTTTTTAAGATTTGGTTGGGTATCTTAAGAAACCCAATGAAATATCTACAACGCCAGCGCGTTTTGCTGTTTTTTTTTTTTTTTCACATAGCAGCAACATAGACTTAAAATACTCTGTCATTTATGGTCATATAAATAAAATCAGTACATGATCATAAACTATAGAGGGTCTTCTTTTTTTGTGTACACTCATATTAACATCAAAACCTTGTGTTTTTTGTTAAATAAATAAAATAAAAAGGTTGAGCTTTCAGCAGTCTCTGTGTTCACGATCATATTTCAGAAACACGTCACTAAAATTAACTTAAACTCCACAAATTCTTCTCACACAAACATGAAACATATGTCTAAAGAAAGCTTAAAATGTCTACTTATAAATAAAACAATTCAAATTTAAAACAAATATTCTCCTGCAATGTAATCTGTATGAAACAAAGCGATGTACGGTTTTCCTGGCACAGCTTCATTATCTCTAATATGATCCCACCCACCAGCAGAGCGTGCCATTCATACGCTAATGTGCTGAGGCGATCAAGGCAAATGGTAAACGCCCCCGACTGCGAGATTTGATGTAAACACAACACAACTCAACTTTTTTGCATGTTTGTAATGATACTCCTGGATGTAAGGATGAGTTAACAGAAGAGCGGGACTCAGATGAACATTTGTATTTTGAAGAGAGACTTGATCCAGCAGAGGATACAATTTCAGACGAGTAAGTCATTTAGTTTTCATGAGCTGACATACTATTTTAAATAAACATGTACATGTTTTACTAGTGGGACTGTTTCCAGACAGGATTCAAAGTATTGACATGTCCTAATAGGCAAGTTTTATTTACATTGTATGCTGTATGATATAAATACGATATGTAATATGCACTTTAAATATGCCCATATTAGAAAATCAGCATATTATCATATGTATTTTGGATCAAATATATGCAGTCTTGGTGAGCAGAAGAGACTTCTTTTAATGGTAGTGTAGGTCTAAAATTAAGTAAAATCTTTATGTAAAGAAAATATATAGTCAGATTACTTCTTTTAACTTAAAATTGATTTTGATCATTAAATCTCCTCACATTCATTCTCTGTCACATTCCTCATTGATAGGCCCAGAGGAGTGGTCTTTGTGTCCTCAGGTGTGAATCACATAAATATTCATGATAGTTCACGCCTCCTCGCATATTACCATTCAGCACTAAAATTGTCACACAAAAGTTAAATTACTATATTGTTTTGTATGAATGAGTGATCAGGATGATTTTTCACATCATTTTGTAGCAAAAACTCTAGGCTACAAGATCCAGTTCTCAAAAGTCTTGTGGACAAATGTTTAGTATGTGTTATATGACCTTATTTCAGTGACTTAAAATTTTCGTTTTTTTCAAAAACCATGCATAAATTATATTTTCTCAAAAATACAAACCTGTACATACATGTTGCTCACATATTATTGTAGCCCAGTTTGTGCTGAATACAGTGTTATCAGACTTTAGCCATTAATATGTTTTTAAGCAACTGAAAAATGCACATATGTCAAGGCATGTCAAAACTTCTCCAGGGCCCAAAACACCCTCAGACCCCAGAGGGTTAAAATTGTGCAGCTTGTTGAGGAGATATTTGGGAAAGAATACAACTATTTCTGAGAATAGAATTAAAGCAGGAATTTCGCAATAAAGGACAGTCTGCATTGTAGTAAGCACAATATGAAGACTCCGAGATCAACAGAAGTACCGTAATTTCCGGACTATTGAGCGCACCTGAATATAAGCCGCACCCACTGATTTTTAAATAAAATATTATTTTAAACATAAATAAGCCGCACCTGTCTATAAGACGCAGGTGCCTACCGGTACATTGAAACATTACTCAGGCTTTAACGAAACACGGCTTGTAACAAAAATAAATAGGCTTTAACGAAACACGGTGTGGCAGCGGGGGCGTGGTCAAGCGCCCGTCCGGGAGAGAAAAGCGGTAAGGGCGCTTACACCTGAGCTAAATTATGTCTAACACCGGTGTCTAATTTGTCACCGTGTGACAGTTTTCCCAAGAAGGACACGTGAAGCAGGGCACTTGAAATTAGACACCGCCGCTTGACCACGCCCCCGCTGCCACACACGGCTTGTAATAAAACATTTGCAGTAAACAGTAGCCTACCAAGAAAGTCATTGGTCACTATCTTCCTCGTCCTGTGCACTGAAACCACTGAAGTCATCTCTTTCGGTGTCGGAGTTGAATAGCCTCAGATTAGTTGTCTTTTTGCACTGAGTCAATTCCTCACGCTGCTGTTTCCAACGTCTTATCATCGACTCATTAAGACCAAGCTCCCGTGCAGCAGCTCTATTTGCTTTTCCAACAGCCAGATCAATCGCCTTCAACTTGAAAGCAGCATCATATGCATTTCTCCGTGTCTTGAGGGTGACAAAATGACTACCGTAATCAGAATGATGGGAAGTTTGAGCGCGCTCGATTTAATCTAAACAGTAAACAAAAAAAGTTGTTTTGACCTTAACCCGTTCAGCAATTTCATTGGTCTAATGAAAGCTTCACGCTGCCAAAAAAACTGAGCACGTCACCGAATGTTTTTTTTTTATTTATTTATTTTTTTTTAAAATTTGAAAGCGGGAAAAATCCATATATTAGCCGCGTCATTGTATAAGCCGCGAGGTTCAAAGCGTGGGGAAAAAGTTGCGGCTTATAGTCCGGAAATTACGGTACTCATTATAAATGGCTCTTTCCTGGACAAACTCGCAACCTTTTTTTTTTTTTTTTGGTCATGCTACTCTCCGCGATCCAAACACAAATTACCAAGTGCCCCATTGAGAGCGAGAACCACTAATCGTGACCACAAGAAGATTACCCCATGTGACTCTGCCCTCCCTAGCAACCGGGCCAATTTTGGTTACTTAGGAGACCTGGCTGGAGTCACTCAGCACACCCTGGATTCAAACTTGTGACTCAAGTGGTTGTTGTCAGATTCAATACTTGCTGAGCAACCCAGGCCCCAAACTCACAACCTTTTGTCCTGCTTTCCAAGTTTCATTATCCAATACATTTAAAGGAATAGTTCACCCAAAAATGTTAATTATCTCATTATTCACTTACCCTGATGCCATCCCAGATGTGTATGACTGACTGTCTTCAGCAGAATGCAAATGAAGATTTTTAGAAAATAGAGCTCTGTGAGGTCCTTACAATAGAAGTACATGGGTGCCAGCACTTTGACATTCCAAAAGTCATTTATAGGCAGCAATAAAGTAATACACAAGACTCCAGTTGAATAATGAATGTCTTCTGAATCTAATCGATAGGTTTATGTAAAAAAATCAATAATTAAATCTGTGCTTCCATCCAGGGATCTGATGCAGTTTGAAATTGGCCAAACTCTCACGTGATGTTCTTTCTTCTATTGTAAATAAGCGGCCTTTCTGAATTCCACTCTTGCATCATGCTTTGTGTCAGCTGATGGCATGAAGCTCTTTTTAAAAGTTAATAATGTTTTAATTATCGCTAAATTTTTTAGTCATGCAGATTAATTTATTGCTGCCTAAATATGACTTTTGGAACATCAAAGTGCTGGCACCCATGTACTTCTATTGTAAGGACCTGACAGAGCTCTATCTTCAAAAAATCTTAATTTGTGTAAGTAAGTATTTTCATTTTTGAGCAAAATATTTGTTATGTGATCAATGGAAAGGAGGAGGCGAGAACCTGCTTTTCAATATAAATAAAAGTTTAATGATAAACTTAAACCCCCACCCTCCGCCCTGCCACAATATTCATTTAACCACTGGGCCAATCAGTTGACACAGCTCAAAGGTGCCAAAGAGACATTCCAAGCTGAGAACAGCAGGTTTAAAAAATAAAATTGTGTATATATATATATATATATATATATATATATATATATATATATATATATATATATATATATAATATTATTCATTTTGAAAATTTCTCTGCAATTTTCAGAAGACTTTGAAGGAAGCAATGCTAATAATTTAGTTTTTATTAAATAAGCATTTTGACCATTGTGTGGCACTGTCTCCAAACTGCAAACTGCCTCATGATCCATGGAATCTAAAGACACAAAATTCTTACTTGCAGGACAAACATTACAAATGTTATGGTCCAAAATGGCAAATTTTGATATTTCTTGACCCATAGGTGGTACTGTCACCAAACTGTGCATACTCCCTGAGATCATGGTTCTGATAAAGCATACCAAATTTTGTTTAGATGGGACAAAGCTTTGCCGAGATAAAGTCTCACTTCCTGTTTTTGTCGACCTCGTTAACTTCACGTTGGCATAAAAAAAATCCTTGGCCTGTCTTGGGAGGATCGGACACCCCATACAGAGATACTGGCCAACACTAACACCCTCTGTATGGAATCAGTGCTGGCCAGATGTCATTTTCGCTGGCTTGGGCATGTCATCTGCATGCTGGAACACTGGTTATCACGTCAAGTCCTGTATGGCCAAATCCCTACAGCAAAATTAGCTGTTGGTGGGCAGAAGAGGTGTTTTAAAGACTGCAGCAGAAACATCCTGAAATGCTGTGGCATTGATCCCACTCATGTTGAGACTCTGGCTCACGACAGGTCTGTTTGGCATGCTTCTTGTGCCAGTGTAGACTGAAGAATTGCATCAATCCGTACAACAACGGAGGAATGAAAGACGTGCTCAATGCCACATATGGGCTGCTGGCACTGCCCTAGCATCCGGCTTCTCCTGCCTCACCTGCAACGGAGTGTGTGGTTCTTGGATCTGTCTCAACAGCCACATGAAGTGGCATCAGCATCAACCCAGCTGATTCCATTCCTTGAAGCAAGCGTTATCATTGGAGACAATGGACAGCTAATAGAAGAGAATATTTGGATACTGCCCTCATGAAAAACATAAATAGTGGCAAAACATCCATTGCTAAACTCTCACAAATGATGAACCTATGCTAGTATGCATAGTTACTATGATTGATGTGCTACTGCAATCTGAATAGAAAAAGAAAAATCTGATCTGGCCACTTATAACTTGCAGTTTGAACAGTCAACCTAAAAAAAATCTGATTTGAACAAAACCATAGATATTTTGGGTGGGCTCTTTTGACTTGGGGCGCTAAACAGTGCCCTAGTAATCCCAAAGCAATAACAATTTAAAAATCGAGTTACTTATGTTGGTATATTTCCTGTCTATTGTGTGACAGTCTCAATTGTTTAACCCTTTAGAATCAAACGTACAAAACCATACATGTTCATTTGCTGTAATTCACTACAAGTGTTGCACAGCTAAGATTTCCAACCACGATCTGAGATCTACCACTCAGGTTCACTCTGACAATCACTGCTTTGACTGGGCTCACCACCCATGGGTTATTCTCTGTAGTTTTGTGACAGTCACAGAAGTGCTTAGTTCAGGTAGCCCCATAACAAGAGGTGTCATCAATCACACTAGTACCTGGCTTAAGATGCTAGAATGGCTGAACGTTGATAAGTATTGAGTGTTAAGCAGGGGTTTTAATTGCTATGGGCCTCAGGGTCTATGGAAGGAGACAAATTACTTTTTTAATGTTAGTTGTCTGATTAATTTTGGCACAGCTCTTAAGTCAAGGTACGATTGATTACAAACAACAGACCTATCCATGGAGCTGGATTTGATTTCTCATTTTAAAAAGTAGACCGATGAATAAAGACATTTGTTTTAGGCTTTCAAGATACCATCTCTATGCATTATTGACTAGTGCCATGTGATAACGCCAGCTTCAGCTGAAACAAACACCTTTCATTCTTTGTGTACTTTGTTATAACACTAACCTACACACCATTTTTTTCTTGCTGTATTTCTCTCTCCCTCGTTCCCCAGCCCTTTAAGCATTCCATCATGGTGAGGGTAAAGCTGCTGAGCGGCAGACGGCATAAAAGTGATTTATGTAGGGCCAACTTGAGTGCTGTTGGGGGAAGCCTGTGCAGCCGGTCTCTCAACTCCTGGCCATTGTTCCACTCAGCCCCACTGCGGCTATAGCAGCACTCTGCTCTGATCCCTCACCTCAGCTTTAAATCCCCTCTACACACCTACTGTAAGCCCCAATGCTAGAAACACTTCAAAATCTGTGATTTTTAGTAGGAATGGGTCTAATTCACTTCTATATAATTCAGTTGCACAGACTAGATGGAGATAGATTTGTATTTTCTTTTTAATCTTTAGTGTGCGTTTCGAAGTGATTTGAAAAGTTATTTTTGAAATTGATAAGACTTGAGTGCTAAGGAACGTGGCAAGCATGAAGACCCTTACAGACAAGGAACAATGACCATTTGCAATCTTTTTTGTTTATAAGACTGTGGCTACCTGTGCCATATTAATAACTTGAAATGCCTTTGTGGATTTCAAGGTATTGAGAACCAATAAACTGATCATAGAAGCAGCAAAAACAAGTCATGCTGACCAAACCTGGACCTCTTGAAATTAGGATTTCCCCTTATCCCTCTGGGGTCTGAGGGCGTTTTGGGCCCTGGAGAAGTTTTGACATGCCTAGACATTTGTGCTTTTTTCAGTTGCTTAAAAACATTAATGGCTAAAGTTAGGGTTGGGCGATGTCCCCTAAATTGGCAGTTGACTATGTTGACAGTAAAACATCACGATGGACGATGATATCGTCGGTGGGGTGGGGGGGGTTATATAATTTCATATAATTTTCAAAAATTATATGAAAAATTATAATTTCGTTATTTTACTAACCCAACTAATGACTCGTCGGCGCTTTTATCAGTAGGTTGCACGACACGTGAAGCATTTATTTTTTTAGCTTTCACTTAAGAAGAGTTGAGCACTTTTTATTTTAATATATCTCTTTACATAAATACTATTTTCCACTTAAAAACTATAATTTCATTATTTTACTCACTGATGAGCAAAAGGTCGAGGCAGAAATGACCATGTACCTGCAGGAAATGGCCATTGATGGGGAAGAGGACCCGCTGACTTGGTGGAAAACGAACGACAAAAGGTTTCCGTTCATGGCAAGATTAGCACGGAAATATCTGTGCATATGTGCTACCAGTACTCCATCAGAGCGGGTCTTCAGCACAACGGGTAGTGTAGTTACTCCAATCCGCAGCTTATTAAAACCAGATAAAGTGAATATGTTGGTATTCCTGGCCAGAAACATCGAAATTTAAACATGGTCTACGGTGAAAGATATTAGAATTCTTTACGCATTTTTCACTATCCGTTGCGGAGCTATTCGATTTTGCATATTATTTTTTAAACGTTCATTTGTGTAGTTCATATGACCACTTTACAATATTTCAATAACATAATTTATTTTGTAGCCTGTGCTGAAGTTAATTGTGCTGCTAATTATAAGTGAAATGTTAATGCTGAGTTTCGGTCTGAGTGTTGTACCCGTTTTCATGTTCTTTATTTGTTGTTCCTCTATGTTTTAATAAATGTGTGTTATTCATATTCACCTTGTTTCTTTCATTTGATTTGACATTATGGATTTATGGCCAAGGAAATTTTTCTTTAAAAGTATTAACCAGACAAAAGTTATTTGACGTTCACTGGTCTGGGTTTATCTTAAACTGCCGCTTCAGTGTATACAAGAGCTATGAGACAATGAGCAAGATTTTCTGAGACACTACAACTACTAATAATTCATTAATAAAGGCTATTTTCTTGTAGCCTACAACATAAAATATTTTAATCTAAATGTACAGTGTAAAACATGTAAAAAAAAGACAAGAAGCTAACAATGTCAAGATCAATATTTGTGTAGCCTGCCTGACACGGTATTTTCACAGACTAACACGTCACGTCTCTGACATATACTACAGTATTTAAAATAGCATATATGCATTAGTTATATTCTCAATTTAATTTACAGAGCAATCCCTGCAAAGTTTTTAGGTTAACTATAGAAGAGACTAGGATTAGTGAGTCACACTAGCAAGACTCGCAAAAGGGGGCGTGGCATCACGATGGTGGCTCTACATCGTGATGTTGGTCAGCCATCACGATGGATGATGATATCGTCCATCGGCACAACCCTAGCTAAAGTCTGATAACACTGTATTCAGCACAAACTGAGCAACAATAATATGTGAGCAACACGTGTGTACATGTTTGTATTTTTGAGAAAATAATGTTTATGCATGGTTTTTGAAAAAACTAAAATGTTAAGTCATTGAAATAAGGCCATATAACACAAATGTGTCCACAAGACTTTTGAGAACTGTATCTTGTACAGAATTGTCTGAAGTTTGGCTGCAAAATGATGTGAAAACCATCCTTCTCTCTCATTCATACAAAACAATATAGTAATTTAACTTTTGTTAGTCACTTTTCGTGTTAGAAAGGTCATATGTGAGGAGGTGTGAATTATCATGAATATTGATGTAATTCACACCTGAGGAGACAAAGACACCCTTCCCCTGGGCCTATCAATGTAAGGAGACTTAATGATCAAAATCAAGTTTCAAGTTAAAAGAAATAATCTGACTATACATTTTCTTTACATAAAGGCTTAAGTTTTAGACCTACACTACCGTTGAAAAGTTTTAGAAGTCTCTACTGCTCACTAAGGCTGTATTTATTTTATTAAAAAATACAGTATAAACAGCGATATTGTGAACTCTTTTTACAATTCAAAAGAACAGTTTTCTATTTAAATATATTGTAAAATGCTTTTTGTGATCAAAGCTGAATTTTCAGCATAATTTCTGCAGCCTTCAGTGTCACATGATCCTTCAGAAATCATTATAATATGCAGATTTTATAATATGGGCATATTTACCTCACATTTGACACCTTTACACCCCAACACATATTTGCAAGCACAAGCTTCGTTGATGATAATGAGGCAGCATAAACACTAGTTAAAATATAATCTAAACATGTACAGTGGGTACGGAAAGTATTCAGACCCCCTTAAATTTTTCACTCTTTGTTATATTGCAGCCATTTGCTAAAATCATTTACGTTAATTTTTTTCCCTCATTATTGTACACACAGCACCCCATATTGACAGAAAAACACAGAATTGTTGACATTTTTGCACATTTATTAAAAAAGAAAAACTGAAATATCACATGGTCCCAAGTATTCAGACCCTTTGTTCAGTATTTAGTAGAAGCACCCTTTTGATCTAATACAGCCATGAGTCTTTTTGGGAAAGATGCAACAAGTTTTTCACATCTGGATTTGGGTATCCTCTGCCATTCCTCCTTGCAGATCCTCTCCAGTTCTGTCAGGTTGGATGGTAAACGTTGGTGTACAGCCATTTTCAGGTGTCTCCAGAGATGCTCAATTGGGTTTAAGTCAGGGCTCTGGCTGGGCCATTCAAGAACAGTCACGGAGTTGTTGTGAAGCCACTCCTTCGTTATTTTAGCGGTGTGCTTAGGGTCATTGTCTTGTTGGAAGGTGAACCTTCGGCCCAGTCTGAGGTCCAGAGCACTCTGGAGAAGGTTTTCATCCAGGATATCCCTGTACTTGGCCGCATTCATCTTTCCCTCGATTGCAACCAGTTGTCCTGTCCCTGCAGCTGAATAACACCCCCACAGCATGATGCTGCCACCACCATGCTTCACTGTTGAGACTGTATTGTACGGGTGATGAGCAGTGCCTGGTTTTCTCCACACATACCGCTTAGAATTACTGCCAAAAAGTTCTATCTTGGTCTCATCAGACCAGAGAATCTTATTTATCACCATCTTGGAGTCCTTCAGGTGTTTTCTAGCAAACTCCATGCAGGCTTTCATGTGTCTTGCACTGAGGAGAGGCTTCCGTCGGGCCACTGTGCCATAAAGCCCCGACTGGTGGATGGCTGCAGTGATGGTTGACTTACTACAACTTTCTCCCGACTGCATCTCTGGAGCTCAGCCACAGTGATCTTTGGGTTCTTCTTTACCTCTCTCATCAAGGCTCTTCTCCCCCGATAGCTCAGTTTGGCCGGACGGCCAGCTCTAGGAGGGGTTCTGGTTGTCCCAAATGTCTTCCATTTAAGGATTATGGAGGCCACTGTGCTCTTATGAACCTTAAGGGCAGCAGACATTTTTTTGTAACCTTGGCCAGATCTGTGCCTTGCCACAATTCTGTCTCTGAGCTCTTCAGGCAGTTCCTTTGACCTCATGATTCTCATTTGCTCTGACATGCACTGTGAGCTGTAATGTCTTATATAGACAGGTGTGTGGCTTTCCTAATCAAGTCCAATCAGTATAATTAAACACAGCTGGACTCAATTGAAGGTGTAGAACCATCTCAAGGATGATCAGAAGAAATGGACAGCACCTGAGTTAAATATATGAGTGTCACAGCAAAGGGTCTTAATACTTATGACCATGTGATATTTCAGTTTTTCTTTTTTAATAAATGTGCAAAAATGTCAACAATTCTGTGTTTTTCTGTCAATATGGGGTGCTGTGTGTACAATAATAAGGAAAAAAAAATGAACTTAAATGATTTTAGCAAATGGCTGCAATATAACAGAGTGAAAAATTTAAGGGGGTCTGAATACTTTCCGTACCCACAGTATATAAAATCTCGGTTTATTTTGGACTGGTTTACAACTGCTGTTAGACCTTCCTTATCATTTGTAATCAGTCAAATATTTCTCTGTTAACACATGTCATTGAACAGATTCAAATAATGCCTTGAAAAGAATTCCGTTTTAAATTAGGCCTACCTTTATTTACTTTAAACAAGTAATCAAATAGGCCTCTACAAGTGATAAAAAAATATGTGCGTTGGCACGGAAACTTGCATACACGCAAATTTGTGCTTTTCAGTTTAAACTGGACACGAGTGATACAACTGACCCAGAAAAACGCAATCTTTTCAACTTTAAAGTTTGTTTGAGTCTTTTATGGCAATAATGAAAACATTGATTGGTACCAGGTAAACGTGAAATTCAACATTGTTTTTCAGATGTATCTACAGAATGATTTTTAGGCTACTGTAGATTTGATACATTAATAGGTTTCTGATTTAGACTTTATTCTGAACAGACTTTGGGTCTGTAAATTCAAATGAGTAATTTATCATCCTAATTTTGTGTTCAGTTTTAAAGAGTGTATTAATTATCCAGAAAACAGCAGTGAATGTTTTTCTCTTTTTCACTGTTGGTTTATTAATATTCCCTACAATTTTATATGTATGAATCAAATGCAATATAAAGGACTGTGGTTATATAATAATGATTATATTAGTAGATACCATGTGCCCCCTTGGTTTTCCTTGATATTTTTTAATTATTATAAAGTGAGTCTGGACTTTATATGCATCAAACGATCATGTCTTGTGCATGCGCTCTTTTATATATATATATATATATATATATATATATATATATATATATATATATATATATAAATCGAATGTACAATCATTTATAGCTTTTTTTTTTCTTCTCTGTGCATGAATGCAGCAAGCGATGTCGGAAGATTTTATCTGCAACCACTAATCTAGAATAATTTTTTTATGTTTCACTTATCGTTATGGTGTGGATTTGGCTTTAGGAAACTGACCTGCAGTTATGTGCTACTTTATCCCAAAGCAGAAATCGAAAACTGGCCGATTTAAGTGTGATAATTCTGCTATGAAATTCTCTGTGAGAGAGTGGAAATCTTTGTCATTCAAATTATCAGTTGTACAATAGAGGCATTAAAGCAGAATGATCTGCCTGCAAATTAGGACACACTGATCTGCAAGATCATACATGTTTATTGGTTTTGTGTGTGTGTGTGTAAGCTGGGATTCAAGGCAAAATGCTTTGCCAATATAAAGTATTATTAAGCCTACATGTTCAATTGAGGGTGCTCTAACATTCACAACTCTGCAGAACCGGGCTCGCATAGCCGTCAGCTGAACTAACATGATGGCAAAACAACAAGTTACATTACTTATCTAGTAACTATTATTGAATAGTAGTGTAGCCTACTAGCTCACCTTTTGCTGCACTACATCGCGTAGCACATTGTACATAAACAGCAATGGTGTTGAAGTCGGAGTTGCTGCTGTGTTAGTCAATATTTGTATTGCTGTATACGTTGGTACTGAGTATTGGTACAGATTTCCCAATTCGATTCCGATTCACAAGCTCTTGATTCGATTTCAATTTCAACTCTATTTGATGCCAATTCATATGGGTATATTTCAGTTATAATGTCCCTTTTGCTAACAAATGAAATAAATTCTCTCCCAGCTAATGCTTTTAATTATACAGCAGACCTTCTAACTAGGTACATTAATAAATTGTATTTTAGTAGTTATATTTTATTAGTTTTTCATCATTTTGGTCACATTTTAGCTTTTTATAAAGGAACAAATCAATGTATTCAGTCAATAAATATGAGATTATATCGCATACAGTGCATCCGGAAAGTATTCACAGCGCTTCACCTTTTCCACATTTTGTTATGTTACAGCCTCATTCCAAAATTGATTAAATTCATTATTTTCCCAAAAAATTCTACAAACAATACCCCATAATGACATCAAAGAAGTTTGTTTGATATCTTTGCAAATTTTAAAAAAATAAAAAACGATCACATGTACATAAGTATTAACAGCCTTTGCCATGACACTCAAAATTGAGCTCAGGTGCATCCTGTTTCCACTGATCATCCTTGAGATGTTTCTACAACTTGATTCGAGTCCACCTGTGGTAAATTCAGTTGATTTGGAAAGGCACACACCTGTCTATATAAGGTCCCACAGTTAACGGTGCATGTCAGAGCACAAACCATGAAGTCCAAGGAATTGTCTGTAGACCTCCGAGACAGGATTGTATTGAGGCACAGATCTGGGGAAGGGTACAGAAAAATGTCTGCAGCATTGAAGGTCCCAATGAGCACAGTGGCCTCCATCCGTAAATGGAAGAGGTTTGGAACCACCAGGACTCTTCCTAGAGCTGGCGATCATAACTGGGCGATCAGGGGAGGAGGGCCTTAGTCAGGGAGGTGACCAAGAACCCAATGGTCACTCTGACAGAGCTCCAGCGTTTCTCTGTGGAGAGAGTAGAACCTTCCAGAAGAACAATCATCTCTGCAGCACTCCACCAAGCAGGCCTGTATGGTAGAGTAGCCAGACAGAAGCAACTCCTCAGTAAAAGGCACATGACAGCCCACCTGGAGTTTGCCAAAAGGCACATGAAGGACTCTCAGACCATGAGAAACAAAATTCTCTGGTCTAATGAAACAAAGATTGAACTCTTTGGCCTGAATGGCAAATGTCATGTCTGGAGGAAACCAGGCACCGCTCATCACCTGGCCAATACCATACCTACAGTGAAGCATGGTGGTGGTAGTATCATGCTGTGGGGATGTTTTTCAGGGGCAGGAACTGGGAGACTAGTCAGGATCGAGGTAAAGATGAATGCAGCAATGTACAGAGACCTCCTTGATGAAAACCTGCTCCAGAGTACACTGGACCTCAGACTGGGGCAAAGGTTCATCTTCCAACAGGACAATGACCCTAAGCATACAGCCAAGATAACAAAGGTGTGGCTACTGGACAACTCTGTGAATGTCTTTTGAGTGGCCCAGCCAGAGCCCAGACTTGAACCCGATTGAACATCTCTGGAGAGATCTGAAAATGGCTGTGCACTGACGTTCCCCATTCAACCCGATGGAGCTTGAGAGGTCCTGCAATGTAGAATGGGAGAAACTGCCCAAAAATAGGTGTGCCAAGCTTGTAGCGTCATACACAAAAAGACTTGAGGCTGTAAGTGGTGCCAAAGGTCCTTCAACAAAGTATTGAGCAAAGGCTGTGAATACTTATGTACATGTATTTTTTATTTTTTTTATTTTATATATTATTTTTTATTTATTTATAATAAATTTGCAAAGATTTCAAACAAAGTTCTTTCATGTTGTCATGATGGGGAATTGTTTGTAGAATTGAGGAACATAATTAATTTAATCCATTATGAAATAAGGCTGTAACATAACAAAATGTGGAAAAAGTGCTGTGAATACTTTCCGGATGCACAATTTGCGGATTCTATTATTTTTTACATTTTATGTTTTAATTGCATAATTTGTAATATTTACATAGATTTGTTGAACACATGCTAAAAACTGGTACTGTCTCTAAGGAAACCTGGCATTTCTGTATACAGCGTGTGTAAATGAGCGCATGTTAACGCGAGACTCGAATAGCTTGAAATTTGGTTGCAAATGTGAGTGATTTCCTGTCATTTGTAGTGGGCGGGTTGCACATAGATAAAAGTTCTTGGGATTTAAGCGTCTGGAAAATTTGTACTCGCCCCTAATTGTCAGTGCTGTATTGTTTAGTACATAAAAATATAATATTTATTATATAGCTAGCTAGCTGCTACCGATCCTCATTACCAGTTTCCATGACAGCAGAGCTAAGTAGCTGCTAGCCTGCTAATACTTACTTACAGGCTGATTTCATGACTGTGATTCAGTTGGCTAGTTGTGTGTGTGTAACTTTTCTGAACTGCTTGTGTTTTTAGCAAGGCGTACCTGATCTGATAATCTAGATGTAGAACATTGGCTATTGGCTAAATATCGAAAATTACTCCAGTTTTCTTTATCGATATAAAAAAAATTGCAATATTGTTTTACTGCCCAGCCCTAATATCAGTGATGTCTACCGTTCCCTTATGTGAGTGAGAGTCAGCCACCAATCATAGCTCTGAGTCAGAGACAGAATTTCAATCATTCCACAAAGAAAATAACTCCGTGTTCCCTCATTGTCAAATGTCTGCTGGCTTAAAAAGCTGTCCAGAATGTTAACATGCATCCATGTATCCATCTATGTATCCATGAATTTGGATTTATAATTTATTTTGTACAAAAGAGCTCTTGTTTGAGGTATTTATGGTACATTTGTATTGATGCTGTACATTGCACCTCTATGGCTCTGATTCATTCTCCAAATGGTCTAGTCATATAGCATTACATTTAACGTTCTAGTTACCATATTTAATTTTGTTTCCCTATTCTTGGGGATATATATCATGTAATTTGTTGCCATGAGATCACAGCAATATTTCAGATATGAAAGAACGGAGTTCTTATCGGTGTGCCTCAAGAAACGGTATAAATAATTAGGTCATGGATATTACTGTGCCGTTGGGTCCCACGTTGACTCAGATAATTTGTATGAGAAAGATGTATCTGTGAAGTTGATGATGGTTTGTAAAGTGCTCTGCAATCTCTGTGAATTTCACAGCCTTTAAACAACATCGGCATTAAATAAGACTGCATAGTAACAACCACAGCCATACATCCAAAAGAGACAAAGATTGCAAGAAATCCCTTTACAAGAGCACATTTATGCAAGAAACTCAAAAGCATCCATGTTTGGCTTCAGATTGAATCTACCCCTTGATTATTCTTAATTGTTTCATTTAGTCAAATTTCTTATGTCTTGTTTTTATTTTTGTCAAAGAGACTTTCAAGCAAGGTCTAATGCCTTGAGTTTTGGTGCTTTTTGATATGGTTTATTTAAACATAAAGAAACTGTACCACATTTTTTGCACAGCCACACACTGTTTATGTGTGAAAAGAGCTCATTTGTTTAAGCTTGAAAGTGTCAGTTGGCATCAGAGATTTCTCACCCACCTTGTTTGCCAAGAGACTGAGCCAGCAAACCAAGGTGGAATTTGTGCAGTTCTTAATACCACCTTTGTGGAAACCTTTTGAGCCTGTTAAAAGGGATACCATACCCAAAACCCACCCTTGTATTGTTCTGACCCTGTATTCTTTTTTTTTCTTCCAATACATGTATTATTCACCAATACATGTTGTAGTTACTCTAAATGTACCCGTAATGTCACCTTCGTGATCGTGTCCAGGCCGCATACAAGTCTACTTTATTCTTGACTGCATTGAAGATATTGTCTGTCTGTTCTACAGTATGTTAGCGTTAGCCCTTTTTTTTCTTAGTGGTGAGCTCCAGTCCCATGACAAATTAGCATGTGGCTACAGAGACAAGAGGCCTCATCGGCTTGTTCCTGAGGGATCTTCAGATCTCACAGGGTGACCCAGTTCCATCGTGCTTCTCCTTCACCTCAATTCTCCTCTTGCCTTTCCTTTTTTCCCTCCAGTTCTACATTTGCCCATGTTCATTTGAGTGTTAAGACAGCTGCTTCAGCCACCCTCTTTTCACATAGCCATTCCTTTTATCGTGGGTGTGTCAACTACACCAAAGGTAAGTCGATATCAAGACCATAGAAACATTTTGCACCAATAAAAAGTCTTTTGCCTCCCTTTCACTTTGCTCATAGTAGAGCAAATCATTTTCAGAAAAGAATAACAGGGAGTGCCACGGACACCTGCATATTGTTAGGGTTCTTTGAACTCCACTGCAGTCAAAAAAGTTGACTGCAATGCAGTAGTGCCAGCAAGCTGCATTAATATTAATGCCTGCCCATTTTCAACACAGTGGCAGGCAGCCTGTCAATCTACACTGCCTCTGGAAGGGCTCGTCACTCACAAAGCCAGTGCCTTGCTGGCACTGATTCATCGCTTTGTTGCCGACACAAGGGGGCACCAGTTCCAGACCATTTTCTATCCACTACTGGCTACTGCCTTCCTGTGAGATGCCTCTGCCAATACAGACTATCACTGATACTTGCCTTGTCCCAGGGTGCATCAATTCATGTACATCATTTTGACACACCCAAAAGAGTTCTTTTTTCAGTGGTTAATTGGAAACCAAGATGTGCTGTTTTTTTTCTTTCTATGTTAAGATTTTCTTTTAATTCTTTTTTCACAACACAATTTTATTCATCAATTTATGTTTTTAACATTTCCATTTTGCCTATTTTTAAGTTAAGATTAAAGTTATTCATTGTGTTTGCTCTTTATTTGTGTGCTTCCCCCAAAGACTGAGTAAACCATGCATTAGATAAGCAGCATTACATAGTACTCAAGGGCCATCTCAACTAATTCCAAGCCTTAAAGACTGAGCAATGCAGGTGTAAAGATGTAACCACACTGCGAGTGTGCATGGTGCGTGCACTGCAGTACAGCTGTTTTACTGCACAGCACTCCAAATGTGTACAGAGCTGCTGATAAATACTTGTATACTCTCTTCCTGCACTAAGAAACTAGAGACAGGCTTTGGGTTTTCTAGAATCCACCCTGCAGCAAAAAGTAACACTCCAGAGACTGCTACAAATTCAGTCATCTCTGAAAATGTATTCATCATTTTCTTTTTTCTTTTTTTTTTTTTTTGTACGCCTCCACATTTATTTCTGCTCATTTCACCAC
Source organism: Xyrauchen texanus (assembly GCF_025860055.1). NCBI lineage: Eukaryota > Metazoa > Chordata > Actinopteri > Cypriniformes > Catostomidae > Xyrauchen > Xyrauchen texanus. The sequence goes on along the minus strand of NC_068284.1, from coordinate 14,875,783 downwards.
TACTTCCTTAAGGACATCCTTAACAATCAAATGAATTTGAAAAAAACAAACTCATCTAACCCTACATTTATTCTCATGTCCTGTTAACAGCCAGGTCAGCACTGCCTAAAGTAGTCTTCTAGAGTTTTACTTCATTCGTCATGAATGAATGAAATTGCTGGGGGATGTCATATTTGACATCAAGATGGATGAATGAATGTTTGCGTAATATGAACTCTGTAGTTACACTTTCCACAGCAGTTGGGGCACATCTGAATTCTATCTATTTCACACATACGATTCTCTGTATTTTACTATTATACCATCTATTTTACTAGATAAATACATTTTTGTCATTTTGACTAATGCACAATCCCAAACCACAAACAATCAGAAAATTTAAAATGAAATGATTAAAGTTTAAAATTATTTTGAAAGTCATGCTATTCTGTTTTTTCGATCACTGCTGTTTCTGCAATTATTCATGCATATCCCTACTATTTACCTTTTACTCTCAGCACAAACCTCATGATATTCTTCCACAATTCTGTTTGTCATCCCCTAGTTCAAGGTCATTATTACCCCAGAATCACTTATTCCAACAATCCCTCATCTTCTCTCTTATCTCACACTATTTCCTTAGTTTGCCTCAATTTCAGCCAGTCTGTGATAGTAATAGATTTTCTAAACCAATTCTCTCATTTCTGGTTTGCTTGTTTTCCGATTTTCAATGCTCTTTTATCCAGGGCAGGCAACTGGGGTTACGTTCCATGTTTTACACTGTGGATCTGAGCTGTCGGTTTGTAGTTTGCTCTCGGTTCTTGTTCAATTTTCTCTCTGAAGTCCAAAGTTTAGTACCCTTTATATGACATTCACAGCCTCACAATATCAACAGAAGTCACTTGCTACATTTATTTGCATTTATTAGCTAATGTATTTATGGCTAAATTTAGTATTCTTTGTTCTGCAGTGCAATGCGTGTGCTGTTGTCTAAACTGCCACGGCCATGGATAGTGGATGAGAAGAAGGACGATGGTTACACTGCCCTTCATCTGGCTGCCCTCAACAACCATGTGGAGGTGGCAGAGCTCCTAGTCCATCAGGTTAAGAGTTCTATCACACAAACACGTTATTCACACTGCATTACCTTAAGTAGACTCTGCTGAAGAACCAGTACTTCAGCATGTTTAGTCAGTCTCTTTGAAGTGTGAAAGCAAGCTGAAAGTACCTGTGCAGGTAATGACAAGTTTTGTTCAGATTGATAATTATTCAGTTAAGGTGATTAGGGATCAGAAAAGCTGTAAAGATGCACTTGTTTTAACTCTGCTCTCTTTTTCTAGATTAATCACATGCATAACAAATCATAAGATAGAAAGTGTTCAGATAAAGGAACATTTTTATTTCTTAATAGCATTTCACTGATTTGTAACAAAGGTAACTTTGCTCTACTATATAAGCTCTTGTTCAAAAACTAGTGAGCTGCCTTGCTGTCTACAGTCTCCTAAGACAGCATCCTAACTTAAATAATACCTTTATAAGTGACTGATTTAGACTGCTCTACATGGCCAATTTAAAATCGTGTTCCTCAAATTAAGCACATGGCAGATTTGACTTGATCACAATCAATCTATGGATGCTGTCTTAGGAGACTTGCTGTCTACAGTCTCCTAAGACAGCATCCTAACTTAAATAATACCTTTATAAGTGACTGATTTAGACTGCTCTACATGGCCAATTTAAAATCGTGTTCCTCAAATTAAGCACATGGCAGATTTCACTTGATCACAATCAATCTATGGATATTTTTTTCCTCATGAATCGTTGCAATGCTTATTTGCCTTTTTTGTGGAGGATGCATGCAATTCTTCCTTAAATTCTGGCCAAAGTAAGGTATTCTAACTTTTGGAACAGCCTTCCTGTTGATGGCATAACATTGGTGCCTTAAAAAGCTGTCTAGGTTGTCAGCTCACTCTATAGCTTTAGATTATCACCTTGAGGAATTGTCTAGTATAGTTATGAGCTTGTTAATGACAAAAAGTGATGTACAACATTTGAAACTCAGTTTAAAGTCTCCTTCTCCTCACCACCTGTGCTCCATGTGTGAATTTGGCAAAACTGGTTCAATGCCTTCACATGCACAGTACAGCAGGACACTGTGGCTCAGTGTTATGTCGTGGCACAGTAAGAACGTGATTGCAACATTACAGCAGTATTGTGAGAATGCTGCTCTGGCTCAGTTCAGCCTTTTGCCGACTACCTTGCACTGTGAGAGAGAGAGAGAGAGAGAGACAGACAAAGAAAAGGGTTCACAGTGACTTCTCAGCCTACGAAACCCCAGTAGAGCTGCACTGCAGTAGTGCAGAGAAGCTATGTTGCTATGGGGTTTCAGTCAGGGAATATCTGAATACAAATCACTGTTACGCCCCACCAGCTCACATTTCTTTGTGGGACTATGGGACACAAGCAATTATTTCTCTTCATTAGTTGAAGAACGATATGGATAGTTACTTAAATTACTCACTCATAGAAAGTCAGTGAAAGAATTTTCAATTTTATTGTGGTATGTAAATAAATAAATATCCACCATCACAACTGTCTTGAAGAAAGAGATGCACAGGGACCAAAATAATTGATTGATTATTGGGTATATATAAAAAGGCATCTCATGTATATGTATTTCTATAATTGTATTTATACATCACACTATATTTAGTTTAATGCATTTATTTTACTGGAGTTGGTCAGAGGATAGACAATTTATTTGTTCTTTCTCTGTGTTGCGCTCTCTATAGGGAAATGCCAATTTGGACATACAGAACGTTAACCAGCAGACGGCATTGCACCTTGCCGTTGAGCGTCAGCACACCCAGATTGTACGAGTAAGTGGCTCTGTCTTCTATTTGAATGCCCTCATCCTCTGATCTGGCTTCCTACTCAACACTAGCGCATTGATGAGGCAATGTTGTTAAGTGCCTTTACATTTGAATGCTGGGAGTTCTGCTGCAGATTTATCCCCTCCAATTAAATTAATTCACTTCTGAGCAGTCTGGTCCATGCCAGTAGAGGGATGAAAGTGGGTGTTGAGTGGGCTAGTCAATGGAGGTTAGGCGCCATCTTGTGGGCATATGAGAGCAGTCCAACTCTCCTCATTTCAGCAACATTGGATTCATTCATTGCTGCTACCCTTTTTTAAATAAACCATCTGTAATGACTTGATCTATTAAAAGAGATTTTCAAGTAATGACAAAACAAACATGGCACAGACCAAAGGTCCTGTCCTTGTTTTAGGTTGTGTCATCGGGAATACATTTCGATACATCTTTGCCATCTGGCACATAACCTAACACCTTGTATATTCATAGTCTGTAGTTCAGTTGTAAAAGTTTATGGGAAGACATTCATAAAACATATATGATGACATTTTTCACCTCTGCTACAGATGTCATTGTAAGCTTGTGCATCAGTTAATGTTGGCAAGATTAAATTGTGAGACTGCCACCACTGAACAGATTGGTTAAAATCAGTGCTCTGTATTCATGTCCAGCTGTTGGTACGAGCCGAAGCCAAATTGGACGTGCAAGACAAGGACGGAGACACGCCACTGCATGAGGCTCTGCGTCACCACACACTTTCTCAACTGCGCCAACTTCAGGACATGCAGGACGTCAGTAAAGTGGAACCCTGGGAGCCCTCTAAAAACACAGTATGTACAGAGTTCTACATAAGCAGTAAAGGTATTGTCATGCTTTCGATAAACAGGATGTGGCATAGTACACACAATATGAGAAGAGGATAACTGATTATTGGGGGGTCAGTTCGCTGATGCATCATGATTTTTCCTCAAACAATTCTCAAATCAATCCAGAAAAATTCATAATCTTAATTTTAAATCAATTTTGTATCATTTAGGTTTTAATTTATCCACAGGACACAGAAAGCTCATTTGCTTCGTCATATATATACCCAAAAAGGTGTATTAACACCATAAAAACAAACATTACAGATATGTTTAATTGCCAAGGACAAAAAGGACAAGATTTGTTTTACAACACTGGAAACAATCAACCATCTTTCCACGTGAATTAATCTACATTTATAGGGAACACTTTTGTGCACTGTGCTGCTTTTGTATCATGTGCATGACACCAAAACACAGGCTTATAAATGCAACGAAGAAACATCATATATGTATTATCAAAATCACATAAGTAACATAACAGAAATTAATTTTTTTTTAAACTGTTAAAATCTTGCAGTATAAATATTTTCCTCATATTTTCGTCAATAGTATGGTTCAATAAAATTGTTTCATTATTGTCATGCGTCTTTTTTATCTTATATTCATTACATTTGACAATCAAAATTCCCTTTCTCTATTAACTTCAGTGATTTTGCACTGATCTTAAGGTGGCAATACTATGAGAAGTACTGCAATACAAATTTTGTAATTGCTTAGAGAAGTACAGGTAGTGAGGAAGGTGAGAGACATTGGAAACAGAATTGATTTTTTATATATATATATATATATATATATATATATATACACACACACACACACACACACACATATATATATACACACATATACACACATATATATATATATATATATATATATACACACACACATATACACACATATATATATATATATATATATATATATATATATATATATATATATATATATATATATACACACATATATATATATATACACACATATACACACAGTGAGGGGAAAAACGTATTTGATCCCCTGCTGATATTGTACGTTGGCCCACTGACAAACAAATTAGTCTATAATTTTAATGGTAGGTTCATTTGAACAGTGAGAGACCGAATAACAACAAAAAAAATCCAGAAAAACCCATATAAAAAAATGTTATAAATTGCATTTTAATGAGGGAAATAAGTATTCGACCCCTCTGCAAAACATGACTTAGTTCTTGGTGGCAAAACCCTTGTTGGCAATCACAGAGGTCAGATGTTTCTTGTAGTGGGCCACCAGGTTTGCACACATCTCAGGAGGGATTTTGTCCCACTCCTCTTTGTAGATCTTAAAGTCATTAAGGTTTCGAGGCTGACATTTGGCAACTCGAACCTTCAGCTCCCTCCACAGATTTTCTATGGGATTAAGGTCTGCAGACTGGCTAGGCCACTCCAGGACCTTAATGTGCTTCTTCTTGAGCCACTCCTTTGTTGCCTTGGCCGTGTGTTTTGGGTCATTGTCTTGCTGGAATACCCATCCATGACCCATTTTCAATGCCCTGGCTGAGGGAAGGAGGTTCTCATCCAAGATTTGATGGCCCCGTCCAGCATCCCTTTGATGCGGTGAAGTTTTTCTGCAAAGGGGACAGGACAACACCCCCAAAGCATAATGTTTCCACCTCCATGTTTGATGGTAGGGATGGTGTTCTTGGGGTCATAGGCAGCATTCCTCCTCCAAACACGGCGAGTTGAGTGGATGCCAAAGTGCTCGATTTTGGTCTTATCTGACCACAACACTTTCACCCAGTTCTCCTCTGAATCATTCAGATGTTCATAGGCAAACTTCAGAAGGGCCTGTACATGTGCTTTCTTGAGCAGGGTGACTTTGCGGGTGCTGCAGGATTTCAGTCCTTCACGGCGTAGTGTGTTACCAATTGTTTCCTTGGTGACTATGGTCCCAGCTGCCTTGAGATCATTGACAAGATCCTCCCGTGTAGTTCTGGGCTTCACCTTTCTCATGATCATTGCAACTCTTGCATGGAGCAGGATTTTTATTAAATTTTTTTGCTCTAACCTAGTTGGTTAGAAAAGCTTAATCTCTAAACCCTTACTACTCATTTACATTTATGCATTTGGCAGACGCTTTTATCCAAAGCGACTTACAGTGCACCTATTAGCCTACACTGCACATTCTAGCATAGAAACTGATTGTGTAGAGCAGTGTATGCTTAAGTATGCGCTACGCTTGTCCCAGGCACAATAAACACACGAGTGGATTTACTGTTTGGAGAATGGAGACCACACCCAGATGTGGGAGAAATTCACCAAGCTGCTCACTCAATGTCATCTGAACCAGTGTCTAAATTGAAATCCCGTGAGAGACTCGGCGTGTGTGTGCGATAGAGACTGAACGGCAGCCAGAGAAAATAATAGTTTTGAGATTTTAAACTTCAGAAAAATAAACTTCATTCGATTTGTTTTAAATATGTATAGATAGTGTCTTATAATGCATTGACAATCTAATCTTAGGTTTATCTTGCCAATAAAACTTGATATGAATTGAATCTGCCCATTTGATCCTGTAGTTAATAGTCCACTTTAAAATGCTACAAGATTTTGCCCAATTGTTAATTACAGCATGTCCACTGTTTTTATGGCATGTAAACATACTTTTATCTAAGTTTTATACCTGTAGAAGTGTCTCTAACATTATTTGCAAAAAGAAAATAAATAAATTAATCATTTTCTTGCAAGTTCTTTGAGACAAAGTATATGATTATAATTTATAATTAGTCTTAATGTACCATGATTAATTGCAGTTAATCACAGAAAACTGTGTGATTTTACTTCATTAACAGCCCTACTCATGACCTCCAAAATTATTCTCGTCAAGCCTCCCTTCAAAAACTTTTGAGAGGCAAAGTCATTATGGGCAAATCACCCTTATTTGGATTGTAATAACTTATTCTTGTCCAGGCTGCTTCTGCTAAACGTCCCCAAAATACTGCCATTTGACTTGCACTATTTGCACTTTTATGTAAGTCACTTTGAGGAGAAAGAATCTGCCAAGAGTTAGACATTGAATGGAAATTACCTTTATGGTCTGAATGCCTCATTAACCATTAACAGCAACATTGGCAGTTTGAATGAAACTTTTTTTTTTTTTTTTTTTTTTAACTGAAGTATTTGTTTTTATGGCTCTGGCCTGGAGTCTTTAGGCAGTGTTTCTTGTTTGGATATGTCTGACTAATGTAGTCATTTGGCATGTAACGTTACACAAATTTAACAATACGTTGCAAAGCCTCACGATACGTTACAAAAAAAAAACAGCGCTCACAAATGTTTCACTCAAACTCATTCAAGGATTCAACATAAATGTCTTTTAAATGTTTGACATGGGCAACAAAAAGCAGAGCTCTATAATAAAGTAACTTAAACAATAGCACAGCTTTTTTGTTATTATTATAATATGAGAAGCTCATATGAACTCACAATTCACACACCTTTTTGTCATTGTAATTATATAGCACTTTTCACAACACACATTGTTTCAAAGCAGCTTTATAGAAGAATCATGCCTTAATGTATTAAAGCCCCCAGTGATCAAGCTAAAGTGACCGTAGCAAGGAAAACGACTCTGTTACTAACGTAACCTCGGTTCCCTGAGAGGAGGGAACGAGTATTGCGTAAGTAGCTTACGCTATGGGAAAACTCCGTTTCTTGAGAAATATTGAAGTGTTTATGTAAAACGCATTGCAGCTGCACAGCAGACAGCAATGAGCGAGGCAGCTCTGTCATTGGCTGTGCTGCGGCAACTTGCTTGAACCAATGGCGGGGCGACTCTGAACGCGCGACCAATGGGTGCTCACTTCGCGCTCGCGCGCTCCGAGCCCGCCAAGATGGGCGTGGCTAGGGCTATATATTAGGCGCCCCGTCATGAGAGTTCTTTAGGTTCAATCGACTGAAGCGATCTGACCAAGCACAAGCACGGCAGCTTACGCAATACTCGTTCCCTCCTCTCAGGGAACCGAGGTTACGTTAGTAACCGAGTCGTTCCCTCTCGAGAGGTCTCTCCTATTGCGTAAGTAGCTTACGCTATGGGAACACCATGCAAAACGCCGTGCTTGCTGACTTCACTCTATAAAGCCAGAGGCAGATGCCTGAGCCTTAAAGCAAAGTGATTATTCAACGAGCCGGCCAACGGCGAGCTATATAATGGGATAATACAGAGCGCCTTTGCCCCAAGGTGGCCCATGGTGGGGCGCTCAATGTAAAAACATAAGCACATATCTTATGTACTGATTTTTTTACTTACTGATATGCATAAAAAAACCCTCTAAGTCAGTCAGAGACGGACCTTATAAGGGAGGAGATAATGCTCAGCAAATACATACTCCAGTTCATACTACAGTCAGGCTGATAGAATGTTGGAATGCCATGAGGGGACCTGTAGGTTATAAAACCTGATAAATGTCGGCGAGGCCCAGCCTGCCGCCGCACAAATATCTTCAATGGGTATCCCACTCGACCACGCCCACGAGGAGGCCATGCTCCTCGTAGAGTGAGCTCTGACGCCTAAGGGGCATTGAAGGCCCTTGGCTTCATAAGCCAGCGCTATAGCATCCACTATCCAGCGCGATATTCTTTGCTTTGAAACTGCGAGACCTTTAGTGCGGCCGCCAAAGCATACGAATAATTGTTCCATCTGTCTGAACGGGGCAGAACGTTCCAAGTATACTCGAGCGCCCTGACCAGGCAGAGTAAATTAGCGTCGCTTTCGTCTGCTGGAGACGATAGCGCTGCCAGAGATATAACCTGTACTCTGAAGGGTGTGGAGAGCACTTTAGGAATATACCCGTGCTTTGGCCTAAGGACAACTCTGCAGTCGTTAGGTCCAAATTCCAGGCAAGCAGCGCTTGATGACAGCACGTGCAGGTCGCCCACTCTCTTGACTGAGGCGAGTGCCAGCAAGAGTGCAGTTTTGAGCGAGAGCTGTTTAAGGTGCACGGTTCGGAGAGGTTCGAACGGGGCACTCTTGAGTGCGTCCAGGACCGTGGCTAGGTCCCAGATCGGCACCCAGGGGGGGCGAGGAGGGTTCATCCTCCTAGCGCCTCTTAGGAAACGAATGATTGGGTCGTTTTTCCCTAATGAGCGTCACTTGTCAGGATTGTGTGACGCCGCTATGGCAGCCACATAGACTTTGAGTGTGGAGGGTGTGCGGCCCGCCTCCAGCAGCTCTTGGTATCTCGCACGATTTGGGGTTCAAGCTCTTGGTATCACACCAGTCACTGAACACTTTCCACTTTTGGGCATATAAGCGCCTCGTAGAGGGCGCTCGCGCCTCAGTGATGGTTCTCAACACTCCACTTGGGAGGTTCTCGGGAACCCGTTGAGGGGCAATGCATGGAGGGCCCACAGATCGGGGCGGGGATGAAGAATCATCCCGTTGGCCTGCCTGAGGAGGTCCAGCCTCAACGGAATCGGCCATGGGGCAGATTGCATCATCTGCATCAGTTCTGGAAACCACATCTGGTTCTTCCAGAGTGGGGCTACCAGGAGCACTGCACATTTCACTTCCCTGATCCGACTGATGACCTGAGGTAGCATCGCGATCGGGGGAAAAGCATACAAGGGGCGGTTCGGCCAGACTTGGGCAAGCGCGTCCGTGCTTTTTGAGAAGAAAAGAGGGCAGTGCGCATTTTCCCTGGAGGCGAAGAGGTCGACCTTTGCCTCGCCAAAGGTTTGCCATAACCACTGAGCCGTCAGGGGGTGGAGAGATATTCCCCTGGGAGAACTTTGTCTCTGGACGGCATGTCCGCTCCCTGGTTCAGGATGCCTGGCACATGCGCTGCTCTCAGCGAGCGCAGGTTGTGCTGTGACCATAAGATGAGCTCCCTGGCCATAGAGTGCAGGGAGCTTGACCTGAGTCCACCCTGGCAATTTATATACGATACTACCGTCATGTTGTCCGTTCGGACCAGGACGTGTTCGTTTTTCAGGTACGGAAGCAGGGCTCTGAGAGCCAAGGCGACCGCTTTCATTTTCAGACAGCTTATATGTAGGCACTTTACCGGGTTTGACCAAAAGCCGGAGACAGGCCTGCCCTCGTAAAGGGCCCCCCATCCTATTTTGGAGGCATCTGTCATGATAATTTTTCTCCGTGTGTTCACGCCCAGACTCACGCCGGTTTGATACCAGTCGACGGCTTTCCAGGGCGTCAGGGCTTTTATACAGCCGTGATTCGTTCTGATTAAAAAGTGGCCCGAGCGCCACGCGTGAGTGGGGACACTGCTCTTGAGCCAGCGTTGGAGAGGACGCATGTGCAACAATCCTAGCTGGAGTACAGCTGATGCCGAGGCCATGAGACCGAGCATCCTTTGAAATTGTTTGACGAGGCGTCGCGCCGCTCTGAATGATGTTGCAAAGCGCCGAATAGCGGCGAGCACTCTGATGAGAGCGCCGTCATCTGCACTGAGTCTAGCACTATTCCCAGAAAAGAGATATTTTGGCTGGGGATAGCACGCTCTTTGCAAAATTGATTCTCAGACCCAGGCATTCTAGATGGCTGATAACCCAAGATCTGTGCGTTGTCAACTGACTCTCTGATTGTGCTATGATTAGCCAATTGTCGAGGTAATTCAGTATTCGCACTCCCGCTGTCTCAGGGGAAAGTGCTGCGTCCATACATTTCAGTGAATGTACGGGGGCCAATGATAGGCGAATGGTAGTACTGTGTACTGGTATGACTGTCCCTCGAAGCGAATCTCAGAAAAGGCCTGTGATGAGGCGCTATCGGGATGTGAAAGTAAGCGTCTTTCAAATCCACTGATAGGAACCAATCCCGGGCTGAACTTGCGCGAGGATATGTTTGGTCGTTAACATTCTGAGCGAGCGAATCATTAAAGCTTTGTTCAGATGTCTAAGATCTAGGATGGGGCGGAGGCCACAGTCCTTTTCGGGACGAGAAAATAGCGGCTGTAAAAACCCGCCTAGCTCATAGAGGGAGGGACAGTTTCTATAGCGCCCTTCTCTATCAGTTTGAGCACCTTGGTGCGTAGAACATGTGAAACATCTTTCCTCACTTTCGTCTCGACCACCGCTGAAAAGCGGGGTGGTCTCGTGGCGAATTGAAGCGAGTAACCGTGTTTTATTATGTTCAAAACCCATTTCGGTATGTCGGGGATTTTTTCCCAGGCTTTTGCTCGCACAGATATGGGCTGCATGCTGGCTGGGGGCGTGTCGCAGTGACGTATGGGCCCCACCGGCGAATCGCCTTGTGCTAACACTGAGCTTACAGCTCTCAGAAGCGCGGGCGCGCGCTGAGCAGCTTTGTTGAGTGCCGAGTGCAGGGGTGCATGTGAGATTACAGGCACGTGTGCTATCTCCATAATGCTCGCAGCATGAGCTGGAGAAATGTTTGAAACTGTATCGACAGTGTTTACGGGTGGGGGTGCATACATTGTAATAGGCACAAAAAAACTTGAGAGAAACCTTGCCTCTGGTTTTACGAAATAAGTACATAATCCAATATTATTTTGCAGATTGGCTTTGCATGTAAACCATTACCGGCTTTATTACTGGCATATAACATGTGCGCAAATTTTGTGCTCATACTTGTTTGCATCACAGCTTTAAAGCAGAGAATAAGTGTCGTGTAATTGCGGGTTTCTGATGTTGTCGCTTTTTTTATGTTACTTATGAGTGTTTTGCTCAGTGTCATGCTCCATGTCATCTGGGAGAGGCTGGGTGTTAAAAGCTGCTGCTGTTTCTGTGATGTAAATAAAATTACATGTTTGATGTACTGTAGCTCTGAAAAGTGTAATCCCTGTGCAGAGAAAAAAGGTATAGCTGATAAAGAACGATCAGAGAGATCTTTGTCAGGTTTTGCTCTCCAGCATCTCTGCTGTCACACATTTTTTCTCTTCCATCAGTGCCAGTGTTTCTTCATCATCCTGCATGCTGGTTGTGACCTCCCATCCTGCAGCCTTTCTTTATCTTCATTTACACAATATGCTATCAATACACACTGGACCAACTATCAGAAAGTCTCACCATAGCGTCTGACACCAGATAAGACTGATGATGAGGGTCTCGTGCACATCTATCTGTTTCAACCTTTTGTAGTTCCTCTTGTGGCTGACCCCAGACTTCACGACTATTGTAAATCAAGCGTTGTTTGACGGGGCTGCTTCCAGGCCAGCAGTCTGCCATTTATTAAGACAACAGTGTGACAAATCTCTCCCCTATCAAACCATCACACTGTTAACGCATGCAACGGGTGTAGAGTCAGACCATCCATTTAAAACATTCCCACCAGGCAATCAGTATGCAGAGATATCTCCCCACCTTCTTTAGCCAAATATGGTCCATAGCATTTCATCCTGATGAATTTATTATACCAACATCATTGGCTCATGCTGTTTACTTTCTGGATCACTTCTGATTAGAGAACATGTAATGCTCTCAAAGCTATAAGGAGACCATATTTTGGATGGTGCTCTTGCTCTCATTTTACACAAAAATGCTAATTTCTGGTATTTTTAAATATTCATGGAATTGCATGCACTGGGTAAGGCAAGCATTTACTATAACTGTTGATCATTCGGGAGGTTAGGGTTTTTTCTAAAGACTCTAAAACCCCAAGTATTAAACTTCAGCGCATAACTGATCTTGCACACTTTATGCTGTGGACATGATAATCAGAGTTTTTATTTTTGCGGACAATAAAATGGGTGAAAAAATCCCATAGACGCGAAAGCGGGACCCAAGCCAAATCCAGCCATGTCTAGTCATAAAGTTAGTGGGCTCTTTTGAATTTGACCTTTTAAGCAACCACCCAGAACACCCTAGGGACAGTATAACAACATGCTAAAAACCACTCAAAATATTTTAGTAACCACATAGTGATGCCCTGGCAACCAGCCATGACACCTTGGCTTTGTTGAGGTAACTTTTGCATGGGCAAGCACAACTCACATTTTCTTCTGCAAATGTACAAGAGCTAGTTTCTTAATGAAAAAATGCCATATACTATAGGCTTTGCACTGTGCTGATTTTAATTACATGGTTAATTAAACTTCAACATGAGAAATTTATTTTCTCAACTTATTATAATAACCTATATTAATCTACAGCGTTTGACTATATAATGTGTGTTGTCTGTCTTCGCAGTTAATAATGGGACTGGGCACTCAGGGGGCTGAGAAGAAGAGCGCAGCTTCTATTGCTTGCTTCCTGGCTGCTAATGGTGCTGACCTCACCATCCGTAACAAGAAGGGTCAGTCTCCTCTGGACCTGTGCCCTGACCCCAGTCTCTGCAAGGCCCTGGCTAAATGCCACAAAGACAAGTCCAGGTATATACGTCTACTCCCAAACAGGATTGCATCCACTCAAGGTTGCGGTCTGTATATTTGAAATGACTCCATTGTGCTTTTCCTTACTTATTTTTATTAATGGTTCGATACAAATTACATGGACATCAATATTTAATTAACAATTTATTTAAATATATAATCGAAAATGTTCTAGAAAGATTTAGTTGCCACAACTAGCCCAACTGTTTAGTATTTAACAATTATTTGTAGTTAATTTATATAGCCCTGCAGTGTGACTTATAAATTTTTCAAAAGTACAAATATTCATGCAGTCTCTCAATTAAAATAAGGTCATAAAAACTGCATGGATAATAATTATGCATGAATCATATATATATATATATATATATATATTTATTTTTTTTTTTTTTTTTTTTTTGTGGAATAATTCCATGTCATATTGCAGAACACTGTTTTCACTGCTTGACATTTCATGTAAACTACTATTAATGACCTTTCTGCGCCTACATTTTATTTCTCTAAGTGTCTATATTTATGTTTTTATACTCTCTCCTTTTTCCTCTCTTGTCCTCAGTGGACAGGTTGGCTCTCATAGCCCATCTCTGAATGGTAATAATGAGACTCTGGAGGAATGCATGGTGTGCTCGGATATGAAGAGGGACACATTGTTCGGCCCCTGCAGTCATATCGCCACCTGTTCTCTATGCTCCCCCCGCGTCAAGAAGTGTCTCATATGCAAGGAACAGGTCCAGTCCAGAACCAAAGTACGGAAATGCTCCTAACTTACTAAAGGACAGACTCTGGCTATATATTACGGTATCTTTTGTGCATGCATTCTCATGTGCATTCTCTGTTTTCACCAACAGATTGAGGAGTGTGTGGTGTGCTCTGATAAGAAGGCAGCCATGCTCTTTCAGCCCTGCGGTCACATGTGCGCCTGTGAGAGTAAGTCAGCTTTCCCTCGTACACTCCTCCCCATCCCACTCACAACACCACACCTCTTCCCTCACCACCCCATGTGACTGTCTCTCATCCAGCCAAAAAAAGCTTATTCTGTCATCCAGCTTGCGTGTGCTCTCTCAATATCACACATCATATGACTGTGATAGAAGACATCTAGGTGTGCACACAATGACACACAGTACTCTTAAAAATGATGTATTTTTTAAAGTGCATTTATGGGTAAATCTCACAGAACCTGTCTGGGTCGTACTTCAACCCAAATTCAAAAGAAAGTAAGACATTTTATTTTGCATAAAGAAAATAATAATCCCTTTTTTTTAGGACTCTTAAGATTTATTCTCATTACTATAACGTAGGCTGCATCGATTATTGCCCTTGATATTGTAATCGTGATTATTAATGTTTCAAATATGAAATTACTGTGATGTCACCAAGTAAGCAACCATGTGGTTCTTCAGAGTAGCAGATTACAATTGTGGATATTAACTGCACTCCAGTTTGTTTTAAGCATCTTTTAAGTATTAAATATTGTAATGATGTTTGGTAATGTTAGGCCAGATAAAAAATATTTTAAATTGATATCTATGTATAGAATAAATGTAATTATTGCTAAATTACTGCTTAAATTATTAGTCACGTACAGTAAATAATATGAAAATATTCAAACTTATTAACAGCCGATTTAAATTGAACAAGTTACTTGCTGTCTTCATTAAGCCCTTTGGTGGTGAGACATGGGACCATTCATCCGGGTAGATCTTCAGTGGTGATCTTGTTCATGTAAAATCATCATTAGATAATTTTTGGCATCTGTGGTTGCACTTTGGAAATTAAAAACAGTCATTTGTGGTCGGAGTTTGTGCGATTCGTGAAAATGTTACATCTACTAATACCAGCAAATGGTCTTATTAGAGCAGATGCAATAACAATGACGGTGATTCCTGAAATATGCTATTCATGCCATATTCTTTATGTTGGCTACACCTCCAAAACAAACTTAGAAGGCAGAAGGATCCAGCTATTTTGTGCAAATCAAATTCAAATTGGCCTACTTATTAACATGACAAAACAAAACTGTTATTACATTTTTAATACATTGTACACAGAAATCGAGCCAGAGTCACTCACTGCAGGTTTACACTGTTTGAAATCTGCATTTTGACGCGAGCTCAGTGATGCTCCGCACAAAGTACTGCGCTCTCGTGAGAGCTCTCATTAAAAACAATGCTGTCTAATCAGCATAATAAATACATTATTTACACTGTGTCTGTGCATTGATTAGAATGGGAGCATTTTAGTTTTGTCTATTAGTTTTAATATCTACGTTCAAAGCGAGCGGTGCAACATGCAATGAATCCAGAATAATAAAAAAAAAAAAGCTTTTTTTAAGTGTCAGGTGATGTTTCTTCAGTCTTATTTTTTTTGTGGACTAAAATTTTGTGTGGACTAAAATGCTCTAATAAGACCATTTGCTGGTGGCTCTTATTGACCATTTGTCATTTCATTGCTCAACGGACATGTTAGTGATTGTTTTTTTGTAGCAGTTGTGTATTTCTAACATTGTAAATAGAACCCATTGACGCAACAGGAGCGGACTTAAATTGAAAGCATAAAACATTGCACAATTAATAAAAAAACTGATCACGATTACAAAATCGTGGCAGCCGTAAAAATTACTGAGTGCGCCTTTAAAATCATGATCACGCCAAAGACACTGCAAATGTCAAGATTTGTAGTGGAAAAGGAGTTACATTTTCATTTGGTCTGTTCTCACTCAAAACCTTTTTAAACTTAGATGTGTTGGACCCCATGGACTTGCATTGTATTATAAACCTGGTAGTCTTTGGGTTTCTGCTGGTTAATGAGTTAGCTTGAGAAGCTATCCCTTTACCTTGTGTGTTTGTGTGTGTTTCTCCTTTGCAGACTGTGCCAGCTTAATGAAAAAGTGTGTGCAGTGTCGGTCCGTGGTGGAGCAACGCATTCCCTTCGTTTTGTGTTGTGGAGGGAAAGGTATGGAGGATGCCACTGATGATGAGGACCTTAGTGAGTGAACTTCCACATGTTCCCGTTTTTCATTTCTCTTTCCTCTCTCTGCCTTGGTTCTCATGTCTCTCGTTTAATATTTATGTTCGCTTTGGTTGGTGCTTCTCTGTTTCTATTTCCCACACACATTTATTTCCCCATTGTTATGAATGATCTGTTATTTCCCAAATGTGTTGTCATCACTCAAATCAGATGTGGAGCCCCTCCTAATGTATAATATCAACACACTGGAATGAGCTTTGTAATTGCGCTGGAATGTCCTCAACATGCACTACATAGTTATAAGGATTTTTTAGCAAGCCACTCTTTTGTTCCAAGCAGAGGAGTGAAAATGAATCCTTGAATTCAGGATTTTTCTTAGATTGAAGTCTAATTTTTCTATTTAGTTTGATACGTCAGAGGGGATTGATAAGATTTATTTTCTTCCCCATCTTAATTTAAGTTGTGATTCACCACTATTTTTTACCATATTATTCCTTTTTATGTTGGTCTTGACACTGCCCATGCTCTTTATGTTGGTTTAGTTTGAGTTCAAAGGGATACTGGTGTAAGTTCACTTTTTATAGTGTTTATTTATAGAGAAAGGAGATCTGTTTCTTTTTAGCTTCGCTTAGATGTCCAACACATCCATCCATGCTGACATTTCTGCTGACCTACAGACATGCTAAGCTACACAAACACGTACACATAGTCCAGTCAACACAGGAATGTAGCCCTTAGCTCTTATCTTAGTCTGTCTTTGGTGCCTGAGCTCTGTTTGTTGTAAGGCGCCAATTTTCCATGCAGCAACGCATATAGAACATCTACACACCCCCCCGTAGATGTAGCAATGGGAGCGAAAGGCCTCCATAGATGGGCTTCTCATGTGCCTCAGTCACTGTGAAGCTCAGCCATTGTATGAGCCACATCTGTATACCCAAAGCAAACCACTTTAGTTCAAGTATAAACCAATCCCATTGCTCAAAAAGAGTGAACGAAAAGCCTTGCAGAGACCAATGTTGACATCTGAAGGCTACTGCAGTCACATACTTACAGATTCCACTGCATAGAGCTTGAATTTGAATACAGGACTCGCAATCATTCTGTCAGACAGATCCTAAAAACAGGGAAGACATGGGGAACTATTCAATTATCCAAACTTGTTAGCAAACCCCTGACGCTGACAAATTTCTCACTGTAATGTTACACACACACTATAAATGTCCCCTTTTAATTATTGATTATCCATCAAATTTCTTTCCAACTTGTCGGGCTTAAAATGAACCAGTTTGTCAACTTTTACTCTAAGTCGTCATAAAAATGTATTCCTTTCAGGCCCCTCTATATCTATTGCCTCCAAAACCTTTGTTACCAATTTTATTTTAGTGAAAAGCATAAAACATTTCTTTTATAATAGTGACTGTTGTCACATTCACTTAAAATTTTCCCTTTTACTCAATATCCATCTAATCTGTTCCAACATGCCGTGTTTAAAATTAACCAGTGTGTCAGCTTTCATACTAAGCCATCATAAACATTTCTTCCTTTCAGGCCCCTTTATATCCTCTAAAACCATTATTGCAAATGTTGTTTTAGTGATAAGCATAAAGTATTTCTTAGTGACTGCCATCACACATTCACCATATATTTCTCCTTCAATAAATAACCATCTAATTTTTGCAACTTTAAAATGAACCTGTCTCTCAACATAATTTCACACTAAACCATCATTAAAAAAAATTCTACCTTTCAGGCCCCTCTACATCCATGGCCTCTTAACCCTTTCTAACAAATGTTATTTGTAGTGAAACGCATAAAATGTCTCTTTTATTGTAGTGCCTGTCATCACATTGGCAGCAGTGTTTTCGCTCTTGCTCTCTCAATTTTTGCCGAAGATTGTGGACGAGGCCTTGTGAACAAGGCCTCCAATTCTTAACAGCTGTTTCTAAGACAATTGTGTTAACTTGCTCTTCCCTTTTTACTCCCTCTAATGAATTTATGACTAGAAAATGCCACAGGCCAGGCTGGATTTGCCCCCAAGCCCACTGCAGGGGTGCATGCATTACATAACAATGTGACTGGTTGCTTCTCAGCAGGGGTCTCTAACTCAATGGCAGGGGGGTCACAGGATCTTCTCCAGCCCAACAATCTGGCACTAAGTTGGTGTAAGTATCCTATTCCTCAACCCCAGTTCTTCCTGACTTAACTCCTTCCTGCTTCTTTGGGCGCAAAGTCCCATCTCTTCAACCCAGCAGACATTGTTGTGTCTGGCCTACACTTCGGCCATCTAGTGGTACCATAGGCCTGCTTGCAGCCTACTGCGATTCAGTGCCAAGCGTTAGCATAGGTTGATATCCCAAAAAGGTCCACCATATAATCCAAAATAAAGTGGCAGAACAAAGATGAAACTATACCTCTACTGATCTCACATAATCATGCCACAAATAATTATTTGAAAGCTACAAAAAAAAAAACTCACAAAAGTGTGATAGGTAAAGAGTTTGCTTCACATATGTTCGAAATCTCTGGGGTCTGACTTGGGGCCCAGGGGTCTGCTACTGGTAATAGGAATCATCTCTGGTTCCTGATAGGCTGGTGACCTGCTGGTATAATTCTCAATGGACTCTATTTTGCCTTTTAGCCAGTGGAAATATCCCAGCCCTGCAGAGGGACAAAGACAACACAAATGTCAATGCAGATGTGCAGAAGTTGCAACAGCAGTTGCAGGATATCAAAGAGCAGGTAGAGATTCTTATCCTTTTTAATTTCTTTCAAATATGTCTTCAACGTTTTTGTATTACTCTGCAGTGATACATTTTACACATTTGGTTTCCACTTAGACCATGTGCCCTGTGTGTTTGGATCGACTGAAGAATATGATCTTCATGTGTGGCCACGGCACCTGTCAGCTTTGTGGAGACAGAATGAGTGAGTGCCCCATCTGCCGCAAGGCCATCGAACGTCGGATCCTGCTTTACTAGAGAACCCGGTCTCAATTGGGGCCTTGACAAACATCCTTGCTTTTCAGCCACAGTGGGTGCTGCTGCTCTCATAAGCACCATTTCTGTATCTGCAAGGCTCTCTGTCTCTCACTAATCTAAGAATCATCAGTGTTATAGTTTTGTCTTAAAGCATCTGAAATCCTTAAATTCAACAGCCTTAGGCTCATAATTGTCTGGAAAACTTCAGTTTTCTGTGTGCTTGGATTATTTTCAACGCAGTGAGGAAGAAACTTGCTTTTATTCTTTATTCTCGTTCTGTTCATGCAAATGTTCGAGTTTTTGTGAGAAGCATAACAGCACCTTTTAAGGGGCAGGCTTTCTATAAGACATGAACTGAGTCTGCTAACTTCTCATTATATCAGTGTATTATGCTTCTATATCCTGTCGCAAGCACAACTGTATCTACAGAATCAGTGTAGGTGAAGACGTAGGACTTGACTGAACACTGAAAATATCTATAGTATGTCAATTCATTTTAAAATCACTTTTCGAGTAACCTAGCGTTCAGTTCCAAATCATGTGTAAATGTAATGCATTTTCATTTACTGACAAAAAAGTTTGCCTTGTTCACACACATTGATGAGAACATTCAAATATAATTAGCAACAGTACTGTTAGTATAAAATTTCATGGTCCTCACTTGAAATGCCAGCTGTACTACAGTATATACATTGAGTATTATTGTCACCCATGATGGAGGTGACTGTCACAAGATCAATGCTGGTGGCTGCATGCTTTTCATGGAACTGATCCCTGTTGTCTTCAAACAAATATTAATTTGCTTAAAGGTGCTGTAAGTGATTTTAAAATTTTTTTCATGGAAGGGTATGTGAAAAATGTTTTCCTACACCATGAAAGATATCAATGAAATAAGTGTTGTGAGATATCTCACCTGTCTCTGTGACTGCTCTAGACTCCGTAAACAAAAAGTGTCCGTGGGCCATGGTCAATTACACTTTCTGCCTGTTAATCATTTTGCGTATTCTCATAGAATTGTAGTTTCAGCGAATTGAGTCATAATGCTATTTTTATTGCATGTTGCTCAACAGTTTTCAGGTGAAGCCCCTATTTTGCTGCTGTTGTTTTTGACAACCGTTTCTTCATGATGTTGGTCTCAATAAAGCTCATTTGGTATCTTTTGAGTGTGTGGATTTGGATAGAGGGAGCCTGGCTAATTCAACAGCTCAGCTTGTAGAAAATCTAAAAGCAAGCTAAAATCACTTACAGCACCTTTAACAAACATTATTGGATTGTTCCCCAGCGGTCCTGCTTATTGTACCAAGTTTTCTTGCCAGATATTTAATACAAATAAGGATGAGTTTGGTAAAAACTGCCGGTTTTGTGCCATTGTTTAAACAAATATGAAATACTTCCATTTACCTTTTGGAAATAAGGTGCTGTTTATCTATCTTTACAAATGTCTTTAGTTAATTTATGTATTTTACATATTATATATTTTTTTTTTTTACATAAAATTAATAAACAAGCTGGAATATACCATCTTATAATACCCCATTAGATGTAACTATTATGGGGGTCCTACCTTAACTGGGCCGCAAAAAAGCCTGACCAAAAAAACATTTGTAGCCATGGACTATTAACAAAAATGGTCTTTCATTTAGCAATTTGGCATCTTTCTGTGCTTGCTGTCAAGATGCATTTTGAAGGCCTGTATCACATTGTCATGTGGCCCGTTCCAATATATTCATCATGGTGCCAGAGATCTGAAGTTACGTCTGTAGCTTGATGGCATGTTTCATTTTAGTGTGACTCACCACTGCAAAGCAGACATTTTTACTGGAAGCAAAACTAGTTTCATATTTTACCTTTTAAATATTTGTATCATTTTCTGTGATCACTTTAACACTAAAAGCTAGATGCACTAAAATACCTTAATGGTAGTATTGTATTGTCATGGTTACTCAAGCTGTCTGTTTTGTACCTTATTTTCAGTACACAAAAAACTGCCCTGGTTAAAAAAACAAAAAAACATTGATACTATCTTTTTTCTTTTTCTTGAATGAACGTTTGCTATATGCTGTACAACATTTATCATAGGAGACATTGTTTTTGCCCTGTATTGCATTTTACTTTAAAGCATTGCCTAATAAAGATTTAATGACATGGAGTAAATTTGTAATTGTAGCAGTAAGGTTTACCTTGGAAAAAGGGACCACACCATATTTTGTTGGAGAAGATCACCAAAAAAGAAAATATTTCATATAAAGAAAATTAAGCCTTTTTTTTAGGACTATTCACATTTTTTCATATGATGACAATTAAGTACATTTTACAAATTCTCAATGTGAAAATATCATATTCTAATACTGCAGTTTAAAAAAGAAATGGCCCTAATAATGGGCTTGGTCTTTTTGCAGTGCAATGTATCTTAATTCAATCAATTGTATGTGAAATATGACCAAGACCTTTTATTGACCTGCATTCTAAATAGCTCACTCAAAAAAAATGAAAATTCTCTCATTTACTCGCCCACATGCCATTCCAGATGTGTATGACTGTCTTCTGCAGAACACAAATATCTTTGCTGTGTTGATCCTTACAATGCAAAGTGAATGGTGGCCAGAAATCTAAAAGCAGCACAAATGATATCCATAAGACTTCACTGGTTAAATCCATACCTTCAAATTTAATATATGATCGGTGTGGGTAAGAAACAGATCAATTTATAAGTCCATTTTTACTATAGATCTCCAGTGAAAGTGGAGATGTATAGTGTAAAAAAAAAAAAAAAGACTTAAATATCTGTTTCTCACCCACATTTATATCGCTTCTGGAGATCTGGATTTAAGCACTGGAGTCCTATGAATATAACTTTTGTGCTGCTTTTGGACTTTCAGATTTCTGGACACCATTGAAAGGGCCTACAGAGTGGAGATATTCTTTTTAGAAATCTTTGTGTTCAGTAGAAGAAAGTTAAACACATTTGGGATGGCGTGAGTGTGAGTAAATGATGAGAATTTGTGGTCATGCTTGAATGCATTAGAAGATTAAACAAGTCATCCATAGAGAAAGATTTAATGGGAAAAAGAAGCACGACGCATCACTTGAATATTGGTGCTGTTGTTGCGTCCCATCCTAGTCTTGGGTTGGAGTAATCAAAAGGTCTTCAGGAGGGGGCAAGGCCAAAAAAATAAATAAATTATTCTCTGAAGAGGGAGGTAAATAACCTGTAAAAGAAAATACAAACAACTGAAAACTTCCCTGGCTCCCTTTCTAACTAAAACTAAATTGAAGTAAAACAAAATGGCACTCACCTCCCTGCTACCATGTATTAATTACCATTTACAATATTTACAAATAAATTATAATAAAGCAATAACAATTTATGTGAACGAAGGCAGTCAGATCAGGGCAAGTTGTCACGTGTAATATTATAAATATATACTATTATAATACTTGTTGGCCAAAACAATGGTTTGATATTTTTGTTGTTTCTGGAATCGGTCTGAGTTTCACAAATTTTTTCTAAATTTTGCTTTAAATAAAAGGTTCCATCATGAGAACTTGCCCCATATAGTGTGACCCACTATGTTATCATAAAATGTATATTCAATGAGTTGTATCTATTTTTTAATCTGCAATAACTGAAAATATTCATTGGCTTTTTTTTGTTGTTACCAAGACAACAAGTATGAGACAACAAAAATTGCAAAAATAAACCGACCCTGAGAAATATTCACTGGAGTAAAAAGTGTGATAACTAGCCCCATTCTTCATTAAATATAAATAAATAAACTCTTGAGACTGTTGTGTGAAAATCCCAGGAGATCAGCAGTTACAGAAATACAATCTGACACCAACAATCATGCCATGGACCAAATCACTGAGATCACATTTCTTCCCCATTCTGATGGTTGATATGAACATTAACTGAACCTCCTGACCTGTATCAGCCTTATTTTACGCATTGCACTGTTGCCACACAATTGACTGATTAGATAATCGCTTGAATAAGTAGATGAACAGGTATTCCTAATAAATTGCTCAGGGATTGTAATTAGAATGGCAGTCTATGGGGCAAGTGTACAATAGTTGCCCAAAAGACTTCCATTGTATGTACACTTCTGTTGGCTATACATGCATTTTTTGTTTTTATTGTAGTCTTGTGGTTTAACTTTAAAAGATGTAATCATGCTATGTGAATTGACCTCAAATTTATGCATTTATTCACAATTTGCAAAACATGCATAACATTACATTTAGCTGTGCACCTCACCAGATAAACAGTTCAGTAGATGAGGAGATCTAGGAAACAATTATCTTCTCAGTGGTTACAAGGCCATCTAGTTTGTGAAAGAAGAGTGACTGAGGGAGAGAGAGTGAATGCCGGTGCCCATCACTGTCTCCTTGGGTATCTGACACAGACAGAGTCCCCCACTGAGTGTGACTGACACCAGACCGTGGGGTACGAAAACCAGACAGATGACTAACAGCTTCATGAGGGAATCATCCCTCGGGCCCCCTTTCTTTATCTTTAACAGTGATCACACCTCTGCTCTGCTGCCTGCTATAGACAGCTATTACAGTGAGAGGCATCTTTGTGATTTATTGTGAGCCCAGAGTGACAGTAATAGCAGCCACCACAAGGTGGCAGTGTTATATTCTCGCGAATACTGCCAGCTATCATCTAGCCAGGGGTCAGAAACTAACCACAACAAATGTCACAAATGCAAGTATGGGCAGAAATGCACCTGTAATAAATTCAGTCACACTTTATATTTGGTGGCTTTAACTACTATGTACTTACATTAAATACATTCAAGACTGTGCATTTACTGTGTAACTACATGCTGTTCTACAAATATCCACATTTGCTGCTACTGAGGTTGAGGAAGGGATAGGTATGGGTAGATAAGTGTTAGGATCAGGGATTAGAGTTTGGGGTAAGGGATTGGGTTAGAGTAATAGTTAACAGTGTAACTACAAATGTAATTAAATGCAGGTTCTTTAAATGTAATTACAATGTAGCAATATGTATGTACATAATAAGTACATTATATTAAATGGTTAAGTACATAGTAGTTAAGGCCACCTAATATAAAGTGGGTCCATAAATTCTGTTGTAAGTTTAGTGCCTCTAGGCACTGTAGGTGACAATTATCTGTTATCTGAGACATCTCATAAGAAAATTACCTACAAAAAATGCACTAAATATTGCCCCTGAAGTTAATTTTACACTGCATCCCAAAATGCATCCCAAAATTTGCTCGCCCTCATGTAGTTTCAAACCCATATGACTTTCTTTTTTCCCAGTGGAACACAAAAGGAGATGTTAGGCAGAGTTTAAGTCTGTTAGTCACCATTTACTTTCATTGTATGGAAAAATATGCAATGAAAGTAAACGATGAACATTCTGCCTTGCATCTCTACAGAAGAAGGAACGTTTAGGGTTAGGGGCTAGGGTTGGAACAACTTGAGTACATTTTTGGGCAAAATATCCCTTTAATGAAATACTACATATTTTGAGATTTTATGTTTGACTCACCAGATATGTTTGAAACATTGGTCACAGCTGCCTGAGATCTACCTGAGAACACACTTAGTACCTCAGATGCCACACCCACATCAGGCCCAAAGTTTTGTGGATAATAGCTGTGTTGGAAGACATTGATCCCTGGGTCTGAAGGTCCTCACACATCACCTTGCTTAATGGCAGTGGGGGATATTTATGGCCTGTGTTAATGACAGGCATGGGCAAAGGGCGTTAGTACTTGACAGGCTCTTCTAAGTGTGCTGAGAGCGCACAGGCCACAGAGCAGTGGAGTTCGGAACCGGGAGACGCTACCCCACCCCTCACTGTTAAGTCATATAGAGGCCATGCTTTCTCCTCCCTCCGCTGTCTCAGGTACCTGACTCTGCGATTGTTTAATAGATACTGATCGGCCAAAAGTGTCTGCCTCAATTCTGCTTAAGACACGCAGAGTATAAGAGATAAAATAGTCACAGAGATAGCCTGAATAAACAAGCTGTATAGTAGTACTACTGACCTGTACCCCATTCACAGTTTGACCACTGGATTTCGCAAGCATCTACTCACATGCACAAACAACAGATGCATGCGGTCATTTCGCTTGAATTTACCCAACATTCTTTTGAAAATGTGTGTCACGTCGACACAATGTTAACATACAGTGACATTTGCGCACTTAAAAATATATGAATGTCTTTGCATTATATAGGCCTTAAAAAATAATCAAACCGATGGCATATTTTAAAGAATGATAGCACAATGTAACCCGCACACACACACACACAAGACGAGACAGTCACAATGTCGGAGGAAAAACTGCTTTATTAAACACAAAAGCGTGCAATGTACAAAAAGGGCAAATTCAGTGAAGAGTAGTCGAGGGAAGCGTGAGGTCAAAAGCCGGGGAATCAAGATAACAATAACAAGAGGGTCGAGGACGGGAAAACAGTTAACAACTAGGGACAAGTGGGAACGGAGACAGGGGAACAAGTTGGCAAGCTAAGAGGTAAAACAGTAGGGAGGTCAAAACTAGACGAGACTAGCAGGGCAACGATACGGGGAACTAAATACATACAATAACCAACCCGAAGTGAAGCGAAAGGGTTGTGATATATATAGGGGAACAAACGAGCGGTGCAGGTGAAGCGAATAACTAGGTGATGGGGCGAGTGCAGGTGTACATAATAAAGGGGTGATTGAGAAGCGCGTGAGTGCAGGTGGTCATAATGTTCAGGCTGCAGCGAGTGAGGCGAGAGCATGAGTCAGAGGGGAGAGAGTTTACTGGCGAGAGCTCGTAATAGCAGAACGAGCGTGTGAGCTCGTGAGGGAGGAAACAGAGCGTCACGAGCTCAAGGGGCGGAGCGAGGAAGCGGGAAGCGAGCATGCTCGCTGGAGTGTATGGGTGCGTGCTCGAGGAAGCGGAGATGGGGCAGAGGAGCGGGGTTACGTGACAGTACTCCCCCTCTGAATAGGGCGGCTCCTGGCGGCCACGCTGGGTTGCGTAGCTCGAGGGGACAGAACGAGCGTGTGAGCTCGAGGGGACAGAACGAGCGTGTGAGCTCGAGGGGACAGAAGCGGCGTGTGAGCTCGAGGGGACAGAAGGCACAAAAGGGGAATGAAACAGTCCATGGGGGTCAACGGGCAGTTCAAGGCAAGGTCAGGGGAACATAGTGGACAGGCGGGTGGTCGGGAGGTCTAGGGGGCAGCCATAGGGCAGAGACTGAGTCAGGAGGTCTGGAAGGCGACTGGAGGACAGGGACTGGGTCCGGGGGTCTGGAAGGTGACCACCGGACAGGAATAGGGTCCGGAGGCCAGGGAAGAGGCCACAGGACAGGTAGAGGAGCGGTAACAAGGGGAGCAGGCAAGACCCAGTGAGGAAAGGTTTCAGGGGCGGAGCCGTGAAAGGCGGAGTCGTGGAGGACTTGGGAGACTGAGCCTTGGAAGGCGGAGCCGTGAGAGACTCGGCAGGCGGGAAATTGAGAGACAGAAGAGGCGGCACCGAGGGAGGCTCGGGGGCTCGGAGGCAGAGCCGAGGAAGGCTCAGGAGGCGGAGCCGAGGGAGGTGGAGTCGCAGGAGGCCCCAGGGGCGAGGCCCTGGTGGGCTCTGGAGGTGGAGCCGAAGGAGGCTTTAGGGGCTGAAGGCCTGGAAGGCTCAGGAAGTGGAGCCCATGGAGGTGGCGCCGTAGGAGGCTCCAGAGGTGAAGCCCTGGAAGGCTCTGGAGGCAGAGCCGAGGGAGGTGACGCCGTGGGAGGTGGCGCTGTAGAAGGCTCCAGGAGTGAAGCCCTGGTAGGCTCTGGAGGCAGAGCGGGGAGGTGATGCGTGGGAGGTGGGCTGTAGAAGGCTCCAGGAGTGAAGCCCTGGTAGGCTCTGGAGGCAGAGCAGGGGAGGTGGCGCCGTAGGAGGCTCCAGAGGTGAAGCCCTGGAAGGCTCTGGAGGTGGAGCCAAGGGAGGCTTTAGAGGCGGAGCCGCAGGAGGCTCCAGAGGCGAATCTCTAGAAGGCTCTGGAGTCTTAGGGAGCAGAGCCATAGGAGGCTCGGGTGGTGGAGCAGTGGAAGGCTCGAGAGGCGGAGCCGTAGGAGGCTCAGAGGCTGAATCTCTAGAAGGCTCTGGAGTCTTAGGGAGCAGAGCTGTAGGAGGCTCGGGTGGTGGAGCCGTGGAAGGCTCAAGAGGCGGAGCCCTAGGAAGCTCTGGAGTCTTTGGGAGCAGAGCCATGAGAGGCTCGGGAGGTGGAGCCGTAGGAGGCTCTGGAGGGGAGCAGTAGGAGGCTCGGGAGGCAGAGCCATAGGAGCCTCTAGTGGCCGAGCCCTGGGAGGCTCGGGAGGTGGAGCCAGTAGGAGGCTCTGGAGGGAGCCGTAGGAGGCTCGGGAGGCAGAGCCATAGGAGCCTCTAGTGGCCGAGCCCTGGGAGGCTCGAGAGGCTTGAGGGGGAGCCTTGAAAGACTCGAGAGACGAAGCCCTGAGAGGCTTGAGAGGAGGAGCCCTGACAGACTCGAGAGGGAGCCCTGAGAGGCTTGAGAGGGAGGAGCCCTGAGAGACTCGAGGGCGGAGCCCTGAGGCGGAGGAGCCCTGAGAGACTCGAGGCGAGCCGTGAGAGGCTTGAGGGGTGGAGCCATGAAAGACTCGAGAGGGCGCCCTGAGGCGGAGGAGCCCTGAGAGACTCGAGAGGCGAAGCCGTGAGAGGCTTGAGGGGTGGAGCCATGAAAGACTCGAGGGATGGAGCCCTGAAAGACTCGAGAGGCGAGCCGTGAGAGGCTTGAGGGATGGAGCCCTGAGAGACTTCGAGAGGCGAGCCGTGAGAGGCTTGAGGGGTGGAGCCATGAAAGACTCGAGGGATGGAGCCCTGAGAGACTCGAGAGGCGAGCCGTGAGAGGCTTGAGGGATGGAGCCCTGAGAGACTCGAGAGGCGAAGCCGTGAGAGGCTTGAGGGGTGGAGCCATGAAAGACTCGAGGGATGGAGCCCTGAGAGACTCGAGAGGCGGAGCCGTGAGAGGCTTGAGGGATGGAGCCCTGAGAGACTCGAGGCAGAGCCGTGGGGAGAGCTCTGAGAGGCGGAGCAGAACCCGGCAGAGCCGTGGGAGACTCTGAGGGCGGAGCAGAACTCGGCAGAGCCGTGGGAGACTCTGAGGCGGAGCAGAACCCGGCAGAGCCGTGGGAGACTCTGAGGCGGAGCAGAAGCCGGCAGAGCTGTGGGAGACTCTGAGGGCGGAGCAGGGGTCTGCAGAGCCGTGGGAGACTCTGAGGGCGGAGCAGGGGTCTGCAGAGCCGTGGGAGACTCTGAGGGCGGAGCAGAGGTCTGCAGAGCCGTGGGAGACTCTGAGGGCGGAGCAGAGGTCTGCAGAGCCGTGGGAGACTCTGAGGGCGGAGCAGAGGTCTTGAGCACCAGGCGAGACTGGGGAGAAGGGGCCCTCTTCCTTCTCTTACGTCTTCGACCAACAGGGGCGTGGCCATGGGGACGGTCGAGGCTACAGGCGCTGGCTCAGGGGGTCGAGGCTACAGGCTGGCTCGCTGACCGTGGCAGACATGGGCGCTGGCTCACCGGCCGTGGCAGGCAGGGGCGCTGGCTCGTTGGCGTGGCGGGCATGGGCGCTGGCTCGTTGGCCGTGGCGGGCATGAGGCGCCGGCTCGTTGGCGTGCCAGGCTCGAGGCTGGGGCGTGACAGGCCTCGGGACTGGGGCCGTGTCAGGCTTAGGGACTGGGGCCGTGTCAGGCCTCGGGACTGGGGCCGTGGTAGGCTTCGAGGCGGGGGCCATGGTAGGCTTCGAGGCGGGGGTCTTGGTGTGGAGCGCTGGTTCAGTGTCTGCCTCCCCACAGTGAGCGAGGAACCAGAGTACAGTAGGGCGAGGTCAATAAACTGAGCCAGGTTAAGGGGCAGCGACCACCAGGCATTAATGATGAGGTTGGCTCATTCAGACCACATTGAAAAATGGTCTTCAGAGCCACCTCATTAAAATTCACCTGGTACGCCAGGACACAAAAATCCATAATATAAGCCTCCACGGTTTGGCTCCCTGGCGCTAAACCCACGAGTTGGGCCGCTGGGTCCATAATGCCGAGGCGGGGTTATGGGTTACACAACCGCTGCCTCGCATAAAAACCCCTTGGTCAGCGTCTGAAGAGCCGTAAAACCTCTCCGGGGTGGAGAGCTTACGGCTCAAAACGCATGGGAAGCATAAGCGGGCTCAGGGGCAGACACAGGTGACGCAGGGTGACAAAAATCAGAATCGCACGTACCTGCTGGCCCTGGGCTGTGGCGCTGATCATGCTTCCACACCGTAGCTCCTCGCGCTGAATGTGGCGTGTTCCTCCGCTCTAGTGAGCCGCGCGAATCCTCAGCGTGACGCATTGTGACTGTCTTCGGTGAGGTTGGTTATTCTGTAACCCGCACACACACACACAAGACGAGACAGTCACAATGTCGGAGGAAAAACTGCTTTATTAAACACAAAAGCGTGCAATGTACAAAAAGGGCAAATCCAGTGAAGAGTAGTCGAGGGAAGCGTGAGGTCAAAAGCAGGGAATCAAGATAACAATAACAAGAGGGTCGAGGGCGGGAAAACAGTTAACAACTAGGGACAAGTGGGAACGGAGACAGGGGAACAAGTTGGCAAGCTAAGAGGTAAAACAGTAGGGAGGTCAAAACTAGAGCGAGACTAGCAGGGCAACGATACGGGGAACTAAATACATACAATAACCAACCCGAGTGAAGCGAAAGGGTTGTGATATATATAGGGGAACAAACGAGCGGTGCAGGTGAAACGAATAACTAGGTGATGGGGCGAGTGCAGGTGTACATAATAAAGGGGTGATTGAGAAGCGCGTGAGTGCAGGTGGTCATAATGTTCAGGCTGCAGCGAGTGAGGCGAGAGCATGAGTCAGAGGGGAGAGAGTTTACTGAGCGAGAGCTCGTAATAGCAGAACGAGCGTGTGAGCTCGTGAGGGAGGAAACAGAGCGTATGAGCTCAAGGGGGCGGAGCGAGGAAGCGGGAAGCGAGCATGCTCGCGGAGTGTATGGGTGCGTGCTCGAGGAAGCGGAGATGGGGCAGAGGAGCGGGGTTCGTGACACACAAGCACACGTTTTGGTTAAGTTTTAAATTATAGTATTTGTATATTTATTATTGAATATTGAGACAATATTTGATTATAGTATTTAAAAATTATGATACTTTCTGCCATTTTCATAGTTAATGTGATTAGTTACATCTGTAGTTACTCTGCTGGCACACCTGTGTGAAAATGACACCACAAAATATGTTGGGCAGAATGTTAGCCTCAATCATTATTTACTCTCATTACATCTTATTTCATACAATGAAAGTGAATGGTGACCAAGGCAAACAATTTGTCTAACACCTGTTCCACAGAAAAATGTCATAGAGGTTTGGAACACCATTAGAGTAAATTATGACAGACATTTTTGGGTGAACCATCCTAAACCTTTTAGCTATTTAGTTTGGTAGTAGTTCAGTTGTTTGGCTCAGATGGCTCAAATAACTGAAGATAGTTCAGAGAAAGAAAAAGCATTATTTGTGTGCAGATACTACATGTATCTAATTCAGACACTATAAAGTATGACTTAACCTTGAGTTACCCATTGTAAACTACAATGTTTTGTTAACTTGCAATAAAAAAAAAAAAAAACCTTGCGTGACCCCGCGTACACTTGCATGGACGTTGTATTATGGCCTCGCTATATGCAGCACGTAATTTAAATTAATTTTAACCAACTCGTCTCAGTTCAGGAGATTCTATGCAGTCAATAAAGTGAAATGTGATAAAACAACATGGCGCTGACCACAGCAGAGTTTGTCTTTGAGAGAAACAGCAACAAAACAACATCTGGTAAGAACCCTAATTACGTTTTTACATTGAAACCTGTTTGAGTCAAAAGATTTGAGTCTCTAATTTCATCCGATATGCCATTTTTTAAATTTGATTGACTTATCGCCGCTTAACACAATGTACACCGATGTGTACTTTAGCGCATTTTCCCCTTAGAAATCCTATATTTACTGTCAATATCACATTGAGAATCAATGGGTTCATCCAAAAGCTGTAAAATGTTGCTTTCAGAGCCTTTATATGGAGTTGGGATGAAAATAAGGTGCATTTCGAACTGTTCTGATACCAGTGCACACAGCACTCTGGAGGTTAAGTCATTCACTAAATAGGACGCAAGGGATCATCCTATAGGTTTCTATGCAACTAAGTGCATTCAATCCAAACTTCCTATCAAAAGTTCAGTTTCAGGCTGCAGTTGATGTTTGGATGAAATGTCTGTAACGTGACTTTCTATAGCTTGGTATTATTTAATATTTCGCATATGTGGACATCAGTTTTTTAGAAAATTGTTTGCTCTAGAATTCGTTCTCTTCATGTTTATTAGGTGCTACTAGTTACAAATCGAAAAGGTAAATAGCAGTCAAGCTCTGGTCTCAGGAGGTTAAAGGAATAGTTCACCCAAAAAAATGAAAATTCTCTCATCATTTACTCACCCTGCTATCCCAGATGTGTATGACTGACTTTCTTCTGCAGAACACAAAGATGCTTTGAAGAAGTTTTTTAAGTTTTGTTTTATTTTTATCTCCGCTCTGTTGGTCCTTACAATGCAAGTGAATGGTGACCAGACCTTTGAAGCTCCAATTAATTGATTACGTTTTTGCTGCCTTTGAGTAATTTTGGAGCTTCAAAGTTTTGTTCACCATTCACTTGCATTGTAAGGACCAACAAAGCTGTGATATTATTCTAAACATCTTCGTTGTGTTCAGCAGAAGAAAGTCATACACATCTGGGTGTGGATGAGGGTGGATAAGGGTGAGTAAATGATGAGAGAATTTTGATTGTCCATAAGTGTTCAAATACTTTTTGGCTCCACTTTATGTTATTACATAAGGTATCCTAAGACCTGGCTCATACGTAAAGATGTAGAAATACTTGGTATTAGTCATCTAAAACTGGAACTCATTGATGGCCCTGTTTTAGTCATTGTTTCATCTTAAAGTAAATTATTTGCTGTATCAAAGAGGTGATCAATTAAAAAACATTGCATTCATAAGGGAGGTGAAGCAGTGCATGCTCAATCTGTACATTCATAAATTTACTTCTGAGGTCAGCGGGACGGTGTTATACATTTGCTTTCTACAGAATATGACACGCCACAATACAACTCAGTATGCTCACAGACTAACACTGTAATCCATTATTTGCATATTACTCACCTGAATTTATCACATGTCTTTTTACTGTTTTGTTTGCACTTGTTTTGAATAAAAATATGGCAGTAATGTCCTTTTGCTAACCGTCATATTTTTTTGACAGTGACATTTTGAATTCTGTATATTATATATATTGTGACTGTGCGGTTTAGTTCTACAGTACTGTTTGCACACTGTTAGACAATGTACAGTATGTAGACAACTTTTGTTATTAATATTACTGTATGACTTATATAAGGCATTTTAAAATACAGCACTGCCATAATTAATTTGATTGTATGTCTCATGTGCTTTAATTTACTATAGTTATTTTTAAAGTAATTTCATTGTGGTATGAAATACAGCTACTGGCTTTTTGCTGCCAGTATGGAGTTTTTGCTGTAATCTTATAACAAAGTAATTAACTACTGTAATCTATTTACTTTTTAGTCAAAAAGTAGTGTAATAGATTACATTTAAAATTTGTATAATCATATTACAGTTACTGATTTCCAATTAACTTAATTACTTTTAAGTACATCACTTGGGTTACACGTTTCTACAATAATATTATTTACAGTGCATTCAGAAAGTATTCAGACTCCTTACTTTTTCTTCATATTTTGTTATGTTGCAGTCTTATGCTAAAATGCTTTAATCAATCTACACTAAATAATCCCACAATAACAAAGCAAAAAAACAGATTTGTGATAACTTTTCAAATTTATTAAAAAGAAAAAACTTAAATATCACATTGACAAATGTATTCAGACCCTTAACTCGGTACTTAGTTGAAGTCTTTTTGGTTATGATGCGACAAGCTTTGCACACCTGGATTTGGGTATTTTCTACTATTCTTCTCTGCAGATCCTCCTATGCTCTGTCAGGTTGGATGAGGACCATTAGTTGAAGCAATTTACAGGTCTTTCCAGAGATAGGGTTCAAGTCCGGGCTCTGGCTGGGCCACTCAAGGACATTCACAGAGTCGTCCCAAAGCCACACTTCTTGACTCTGTGCTTGGGGTCATTGTCCTGTTGGAAGGTGAACCTTCGGCCCAGTCTGTGGTCCTGAGCACTGAACCAGAGTGACCATCGGGTTCTTGGTCACCTCTCAAGGCTCTTCTCCCCCGATTGTTCAGTTTGGCCGGGCGGCCAGCTCTAGGAAGAGTCCTGGTTGTTCCAATCTTCTTACATTTAAGAATTATGGAGGCCACTGTGATCTTGGGAACCTTCAACGTAGCCAAATAGTTTTGGGGGAGGTGGAATCTGTGCCTCGACACAATCCTGTCAGGTGGAAAGACAGGTGCACGCCTTTCCACATCATGTCCAATCAATTGAATTTGCCACAGGTGGACTCCAATCAAAGTGCAGAAACATCTCAAAGATGATCCAGAGAAATGGGGTGCACCTGAGCTAAATTTCAAAGGGTCTGAATACTTATGTCAATGTGATATTTCATGTTTTTTCTTTTTAATAAATTTGTAAAGTTATAAAAAAAACAGTTTTTTTCAATGGAGTATTGATGTGAAGAAATTATCATTTAAAGCATTTTTGCATTCGGCTGCAATATAACACAATGTGGAAAAAAATGAAGGTGTCTGAATACTTTCTGAATGCATTGAATGTATCATAAATTTAAAATGAATTATATTTATATATATGTCTGTTTGCATTTAAGTGACAGCTGAAGAGTCACTAACAGGTAAGGTCATGTGTGCGACAAGAAACAGAGAAAATATAGACATTATTTAGAATTCGTAGAGTTGAAAAACAAAAACTTTTCTGTGAAAAGTGTTTTAGAAAGTAACTGGAAAGAAAAATAATTAGTAATGTGATTACTTTTCCCATGAAGTAATGAGTATTGTAATCTTATTACAATGTTAGAGAAGTAATTAGTAATTTATAGTGAATGACTTTTTCAGTAATTTATCCAACTGCAGGTAAGTTGCTACTGGTTTTACATCAAACTTTTTACAGTGTTGTACACAAAAACTGATTTTTATACAGCTTGTTTTTTTACATTCAGATCACATACTGTTAGCTTTATCATACTGTGAATATTCTGTAGAATCTCAAAATGGTTGTTTTTCAACCAGGTAAATAGTAAATGGTCTGCACTTCTATAGCACTTATAAGGTGTTATTACCTTGGAAATGCATTGACATACACATACATGAGCACTATGTGCATCTTGAACAATTCCAGGATCATGATTGAACTCTCATTAACTGAACTCAGAATTTCCCTAGATTACATGGTTGGGGATGCTGTGCTTATCAATAGGCCACAAATGTAGTTGGAGCCTCCTGGCCACATTTACAGTGCAAATGTTATCGTTCCAATGACACTTTAAACAGTCTTTATCAATATATAGTCATTCAGGGTTTATGAGCTCTGATAAAAATGCCACTAGCTAACAGGGACATGCTAAACCTACCTCAGTTCCACTGTGGTGCCCATGTGCTTTTGGTGCTCACCACAAGTAAAGACACATTTGCCCAAGTGACATTACATTCACTGATCTGTTGGAAGAATGCAAAACAAGAAAAACATATTGACTTCTGATGTGAGGGGTAAGTGATAATGCGCCTCAAGCAGAATCATATCTTTCTATTATCTTTAAAATGCCGGGTTATCATAATTGCCTAATAATTCTATAAAACCTCTTGGAGCTCAACCTTTGCCTGGGTAGTAAAGCGGTTGAAGTACTTTTGATTTGATTTGGAGCTGATACTTGCTTGTTCACAGAACAGCAGGTAATTTATTAAAACTTCCTCTCAACTCTCCTCCATTTCTTTGGCTCAGTGTACATACTGTAATCACCTAGATGATACTTTAGTCAGTGATAAGCTGTGATAGGAGTGATTCAATACAATATATTTAGCATCAATCACATGCTCTGTACAGTGTGCACTAGCAGATGCTCAAATACTGTAGCGACACCTCACACACTTAGGCATTTATGCATTTGAGGTGGAATTGCCATTCCCCTGTAGGTGTGATTTTTTAAAGAAATGTAATGTGTGATATTTCCTTTATCTCAGTATAGCTAATTACTACTATTTTATTGTATAATATTTTGGAAACAAAACACAATTCATCTTTCCTATAATGTATTTATATGTGCCTGTAATAACTAATTACTACTAACAATTCATGTTTTATTTTATTTAAATTTATTTGGAAATTTGTTTTTGATGTATATATATCTTTCCTACAAAGCATCTTATTTGTTTTTATATTAATGCACAAATTATGTTTTTGAAGTGAAAATGACATTAATGAAAAAAATGATTTTAGTTTATATTTATATATATATATATATATATCCTATTAATAGATTATGTTTAGATCCCAGTGTCCTGGGGGACCTCTGCAATCAGTTTTACATGTATTGATGGTGAGAGCATTGGGAATGCTGAGTGCTGGGATATTTGTAAATCAGCTATTGATTGGGGTGCAACTCCAGGCAGTAAAAGAGTGATAACACAGTTAGACATTAACTTCTGTCAGGGGTCACACTGCAAGTTTCACATAGGTCCACAAAAAATTAGAAGAGGAAAAAAACTCCTGAAGTGATGGACTCTGGAATATTGATTTCTGCTC
Source organism: Xyrauchen texanus (assembly GCF_025860055.1). NCBI lineage: Eukaryota > Metazoa > Chordata > Actinopteri > Cypriniformes > Catostomidae > Xyrauchen > Xyrauchen texanus. Next base: position 14,839,984 of record NC_068284.1, on the reverse strand, counting down.
AACCCATTCTCTTACCCAAAGACAGAAGCAAATGAGAAAACTTAGCTTTGAGTTTTTCTTTTTCTGAAATGAGATAATGCCCCCTGCATTCCAGTCTACTCCCTTCAAGGCTGCTGGCGTTTGGCTAGCAACACCTGACAGATGCAGTCTTGTTTTTGTTCTTGTCTGAAGAGTCTTTGTTTTCAATTTGGACCCTCTTTTGTGTGAAGAGACCTTGCACATATTATCTTCGGAAAGTTCAACAAGTGAATGTTTCATCTGTGGAAGAATAGGCATATAAACTGAGCTAAGCATGCACCACTTTTATCATTAAATGAAGTGGAGATTAATTAAAATGATACATTATGATGTATTTATATGATAAACTATAGTTCAAAATATTTGTAAACATTTAAAAATAATTGATCCATTGCATTCTTTCCAAACAAATGTGTTGTTGGAAATGGTTCATTGGTGATTCATGAGAAGTTAAGGCAACTCAGTGCTAATGTCAAGGTTATTGCACTGCCTGGGAATGAAACACCTGGCCACAGATTGCTTTTTTCTGGTTCACCGTTCATGCAGAGAGACAGGAAGTGGTTGAGAATCAAGCTGTCACCTACGGCTGATGCCTTTTCCTTCTACCACTTCTCCGTTCTTTTAAAAATGTCTGTCCTTCAGAAACACCCCTATATGTTCTACACAAGGCCACACAAGCCACACTCAGGTTGATTTAGCCTTGGCATTATACTAGTTTGTTAACTCTATCCTGTATTAAATTTGTGCAATGATTATAATTGTTAGTCAGCAGCTAAATGGTAATTGAATGAGCTGCTGAAATACACAATAACTGTAATTCTGTGAAACTGTGTTTGAGCTCATGGTGTCTGATAAGGAAATGAAACTACAGCATTGGCTCTGTGTGTGTGTGTGTGTGTGTGTGTGTGTGTGTGTGTGTGTGTGTGTGTGTGTGTGTGTGTGTGTGTGTGTGTGGTTTATGAATAATTTTTACAGGTTACAAACTGGTAATTACAAGGGTATTATGCTATAAATGTGGTTTATGGGGGCATATCTAGTGTCCCCATAATTCAAATCACTTTCTGTAAAAATGCATAAAGTTTTTTGTGAGGGTTAGGTTTAGGGGTTGTGTTAGGTTTAGGGGATAGAATATATAGTTTGTACATTATAAAAATCATTATTTCTATGGAGAGTGCTCATAAGGATAGCCGCACTAATGTGTGTGTGTGTGTGTGTGTGTGTGTGTGTGTGTGTGTGTGTGTGTGTGTGTGTTTTGCAGACAGTGTGCTGCTTAGATAATGTGATTATATGTGACCTAAGGCAGGATAAAGACAAGTGTTGGAGGTTAAAGAAAACTTCATCTAAGAGTAGACAAAGATAGTGTTGTTTTTCACACTGACCAACAGAACCCTTCGTACTGTGAATCGAGACAAGGTCTAAAGCTAATTGCGCGAGCATTTCTGTGATGAGATCTTTTTATTTTTATTTTGACTATTTATTTCTAAATACATTGCAAGTTTAAATGGTCAGAATAATATTTGTATTATTATTATTCACATCATTATCACAATATATAATATTACATTTTATTTAAAGGGATATTTCACCCAAAAATTAAAATTCTCTCATCATTTACTCACCCTAATGTCATCCCAAACGTGTATGACTTTCTTTCTTCTGCTAAACACAAACGAAGATTTTTAGAAGAATATCTTCGCTCTGTTGGTACATACAATGCAAGTGAATGGTGGCCAGACATTTGTAGGTCCAAAAAGCATATAAAGGCAGCATAAAATAATCCATATGACTCCAGTGGTTAAATACATATATCTTCAGAAGCGATATGATAAGTGTTGGTGAGAAACAGATCAATATTATAGTCCTTTCTGACTATAACTGCTCCTCCCTGCCCAGTAGGTTGCAATATACACAAAGAAAGTGAATCACATTAAACAAAAGAAGAATGTAAAAGTGAAAATGGAGATTTACGGTAAAAAATAACTTAAATATTTATCTGTTTCTCACCCACAATTATCATATCACTTCAGAAGACATTGATTTGACCACTGTAGTTACTTTTATGCTTATTTCATTTGCAATTTGAACCTTCAACGTTCTGGTCACCATTCACTTCAATTGTATGGACCTACAGAGCTAAAATATTCTTCTAAAAATCTTCATTTGTTTTCAGCGGAAGAAAGAAAGTCATACACATCTGAGATGGCATGAGGGTGAAGAAATGATGAGAGATTTTCATTTTTGGGTGAACAATCCCTTTAGGGAAAATGTAATGCATAACCTACATTGCAAATTGTGCTGACTGATTTTAATAATCTGAAACAATATTCAGATGTGTCATTTCAATTAATTTGTGTAATATATATTTATAAATATATATATGACAAATCTGATCCAGGTCCAAGTGTGATTCTAGTTTCTGTATTCACTTTATAGACTTCAAAGAGACTTCATAAGTCTCTAGGGGTTTACATAATGTTTAATCAGAGCTCAATGTTTATCCAATAACAATATGATGGCTTCTTTTTTTTTTACACACACATTAAGGCATTCTAAATTATTCCGTTTTTAAGCAGAAATTTGTAATCCATTAAAAAAAGCTGCATTATATGAAGTTACATAAATATAGCAGTTACTAACTAAATTAAACTTAATGAATACCTAATGAAATTTATGTAATCAGCTGATTGTCTGTGCTTCAATATTTAATTGCTATAGTCTCATGGACGAAACTTAATTCATTGCATGAAAATGTTGTAAAATCCCAATTATTGACTGCACAATAAATTCCAATGTACAAAAAAAATAAAAAGAATAAAAAAATTATAATAATAATAAAATAAAAAAGAACTCTTTCGGATAGCAATAAAGTGAAGGTGTTTAGTTTATCAGACATTTACAAGTCTTTAGATTACTGAATGCTTTTTTTTTTCATCAATAACCAGTTTTCACTGAAGAGACTCCAGCAGATTTTCCCATAGTCCTGCAGTTCAAGGGTTCTGTTTGCACTGTGCATACACATCCATAAGCTGTTCTGATGTCCACTACATTGATTGAGCACTCATTATGCTCAGACCCCCTTATTGTATCCTCAGCAAACACATTTACTGAAACGTGAACACCAAAAATACATTTAAGTGATACTTATTTCTAAATCAAGCCTACAAATCAGTTGCAAGTAAATGCTTTTTTCTCCCTTCAACTAACTAATTTGCAATTCCATGTGGCTCCGTTGCAGAATTAGGAGGCTTAGTCATTAGAACATTGATAAGGACAGTGAAGTGGCACGTTGGGCAGAGATGTCCAGGTCGGCCCGGGCAGTGGAGGAGGGGTGTGTGAGTGTGTCACAACAGGAGACGGAGCCTTTGGGTCATCAGGAGGTTATCCTGACCCATGGTTGAGCCCCGTTGGCAGTGTTTATCAAAGCACCAAGGCAGGAGTCAGGCAAGCAGGGGGGGACAGGGCTGTTGGTGGTTGGGTGGGAGGGGGTGAAAGAGCTTACTGAAGGTGTCTGTCAAGGATGGCGCTGCTCTCCCTCTGCCCGGAGCCACAAGGCCATTATGGGGGAGATAGATAGTCCTTAATCATGTTCCCCTGACCCTGAAGAGAGGGAGGGAGGTGTTTTAGGGTTTGCCTGTGTGTGCGTGAGTTTTCAGTGAATTTTAGAATACAAATGTTGCTGGAGAATCATAAATTTAAGCAATACGAGCAACAATCGCAGGTGAGTACTCGTTAAAGGCTTATTCACACTAATAAAAACTCCACTCCCTGTCTGAATATTCCATGTCTGTCATTGTCGAAGCTCCCCACCTTTAACAGACTCTCAGATTCACAGAACATTTATGGGTTTACCTATAGGTGCACTATGCTTTGTTGTTTGCAGGCGGACCCCTCCACGATCACCAGCAACAGGTCCATGTCAGTTTAGCCTTGTTAGGGGGCCACAGATCTGGGGGGCTGTGTTAACTATTAACAAGCCCATACAGTATAACCATGTTACTGATTGACACCTCATGTTCTTGAGAGAATCGCGATAACCTGGGCCTTTTTCTTTACATGCGCAGGTGTTGCTTTATGCTAAGTAGCGTCTTGAGAGACTGGTACTACCATACTACTCTTCAACGTGATCACATGTAAATTCCACAACTTTCTTCTGAAAGTTCATGTACACTGAAATCAACCGCATTTGGCGTTATTAATTACAAGCAGCATCCTACATTAGACATTTTTGCGTCAGTTCACACTTGATCACATTTCACTACTGATAGTGTGAGAAATCTCCAAGACACAGGTTTAGGTCCTGCAGGAACCAGGATGTTATCACATTCACAAAGAGTGATTTGGAGGTTGCATTCTCACTCTAAAATTACATTTGAACTCCACTGACAGTTAGGTTTTGGGTTATAAGGTACAGTTAATCAAATATTTATACCTGTTGATTGTGTTATATCATTTAAAAATAAAAAAGCAAGTCGCTTTTGGCACCACTTTGTGGTCATTGTGATGCTCACCCATAGGTTTAACAACACTTCCAGCTTCGGCCACTGGGGGCAGTGATTGGAATTTTGGTAAGCACAGACTGTTTTCAGCAGCAAAACTTTCTACCTAATGTTGTTGAATTTACATACTTATACAGCAGAAACAGTAAAAGTAGTATGGTAGTATGCCAATCCGAACTCAGCTAATACTAGTGTATGTTCGCACTCCTTCACGGCTCTAAAGTGCACGTTTGATTTCATTTTGTATACCAGAGGTACAGAGGTGTTGAGTGGGGGTTACCTATTTGCCCAAGTCAAAAGCACCAACCCATATTCTGTAATATACAACATTTAGTTCCCTGTCCTCGAATCTGATTGGACGAGAGACGTTCCATGAGTACTGATGGTCTCACACTATCAGCACTCTGACACTTCACTGTTTGTATCACTCTGCTTGTGTTCATACTGTTCTAAACTAAAGTGTAATAGCAGTGCAGATGTGCTGAGAGCTATATATGTCTCTTTACCTTTAATTTTGTGACATTACAAATTTTAGCCAGCAGGTGGCAGCAAAATAAATATTTTGTGTGTAATATGAGCTAGTTGGGTGATGTGAAATGAGTCAGCATCAGTGTTTTCATTCATCAGCACTATGTGATTGCTCGGAATACTATTACACTACTTAAGCTGGGAAACAGCTTTAAACGGCTTTAAACGAACAACTTCAGCATTAAGGCTCATCAAGGCTGAAAGACACAACAGTCTGATTAATTACACAAACTCAAGTTGCTTACTTCTTACTGGAGTTTCCACATTGGAGAGGACATACTGTTCAAAATGGCGGAGGACATTGCGGTTTCTATAGCGAAAGACTCTTACGCACCAGCTACCGCAAAATAGGGAGGAATACCCCTGCTTGGACAGCTATTTTTCCACTGAGAAAATAGGATTAATTTGACCACAATGACATTATCTTCAAAAAGTTTACTAATACACTACAGCATCTGTACTTAGGTGGCAACAGGTGATGGCACATGCTCACTCTCTCTCTCTCTCTCTCTCTCTACACACACACACACACACACACACACACACACACACACACACCCTTGTTTCTCCAATAACTTGTTAGAAACAGCACAGGCCGTGATACTAGTTCTAAAGTGATATTTTTGAATTACTAACGGAGGCTTGGATGCATCTGCGATGGACTGGCGACCTGTCCAGGGTGTCCCCCGCCTTTCGCCCAATGTTAGCTGGGATAGGCTCCAGCCCCCCGTGACCCTGTACACAGGATAAGCGGTTGACGATGGATGGATGGATGGATGGATGGATGGCTTGGATGCATCATTTGTTTTGAACCAGCAATGGCAGATTCTGATCTATTGCATAAGCAAGTTGTTCCAAGCACAAATGCATTTTTTTATGTCGTACTCAGTTTTTCCTAATTTTAAAACATTTACTTGTTCATTGAACTGTTGTATGTAAGCAAAATCACACTCGAAATTGCGCTATATGGCCCTAAATTACCTACGTCCTTGTGTCTACCGCCGAATCACAGCAGTGCTGATGTAGGTCCACATCGCACTCTTGCTCGTGTGATATTGCTTAATTATGTTCTGGTCCCAAGATATAACTCTGGTTCCTCTTCCAATAAATCTATGGGATTTTTTTTTGTTGTTGTTGTTTGTTTGCCCGTCCAGTCTCTGGCACACCTCGCCTCAACAAACCACAAAATTTGAATTATAATTTCTTTTTTTAGCACAAACGGCACAGGATGAGTTAAGCTTTTAAGTTTAATACTTAGGGTTAGGGGTTTGTTCAAATCCCTAATCCTAAGTATGAACAATAGTAATTGGAGTGAGTGTAGTAGCAAATACAATGAATAAACTTGATAGGAGGATGATTTAAGATTAGGGAATAACGTCTCATGCATGGTTGAATGCTCTAGCATTTCAAATTATACTCTTTTAACTGCTAGCCCGTATGGACGTGTTCGCTGCATGCAAATTATGACTGCTTTGTGATACTCTTTAGAACAGTCAACCACAGGCACATATGCAGACAATATGTGCATTCTTTGCTGATGGCAAAATCTGTGTCATTCACTTTGTGCAGGATGTAGCAACACGCAAAATAAAAAGTATACTATGGCCTTTATGGTGAACCAGTAAGCTAATGAAGAGTTTTTATTTGTTTCATTTCCAATAACACTTTATTTCTAGGCTTGATTAGTTTTGTGCATTAAGTTGCTTGATCCTATGCTGTTCATCTTTTTAATTTTTTTGTCATTTAAAATATATTTTTAAAATGTGCATGACCTGTTTCAGGTGTTTAATGAAAGACCGCAGCAACATCACATATTGTTTTCTCAGGTTGCTTTGGGTGAGCTTTACATTTGCTTATCCAGTGAGCTCTTTGTCTTGTATGGGGGAGAACCTTTACATAATGTGACAACACAATGGTAACAGGGAGAGTGAGCACTCTAAGAGCTCATGCCCTTTGAATTCTGCTGTTGGCTTGGCTCACAAACCAAAGGTAAACACAGGTACATGGAACTACTGCTTGCAACAAGCAGGCCAATTGTTCCTAGAGATGGTGTTTAAAGTGAGCAAGGTGAGAAGGTCTGTTCAGTGTTTATTTTTTTCAACAGCTCAGAACAATTGAGCCAAGCTCACTCTTTCTTCTTTAAAAGGTAAAGAGGGACCAGGTGAAGAGATGGATAGCTAAGGCCATCACTACCCTACAAAGCCAAAATGCAGCAGCTATGGCAGCACTGAAACTGAGAACATTATTGAAGCCAAATGTTAATTATAAAATAGTCGCACTGGCTGTTTCCAGTTATACCAGTGCTGCTCCTATCTACTTGAATGGGAAAAGACAGAAATCTCCTAAACGGTTGGTCAAGATTACGATCAAAGTACATATTTTAATTCAGCAGTAAAATCTGAAAACAATGGTATCATTAATTGTGCTTCTTTTACTCAGATTATGCTAATTATAATATATATTATATATAATATAAATTATAATAATTTTTCGGCTTGTATAGCTAATGTGCATGCTCGTTGTAAAGTTGATTGAGAGGCAATGTTTGTATCTAAAAGGAGATTGGCTCTTTTACCTTTAAGTTGGGATTTCTTTTTTACATCCGTTGACCATTGGTTGCCGTTGGGCATTCCAATTTCTCCCATTTATTTTAATAGAAGTGGCCCATCTCTGCTAAATAATCTCTGGGTGACAGTCAAACCCCTGCTAAGCTAATGGGAGCATTGCAGTTTTGTTTTCTACGTAATCTTCCGAGCATGCGGTAATGATATATTATAAAATCTGAGATATTAAGTAGGGATACCCCATATTTAACTTGAATGGAACGCAGCATTAGAGACTATTTTGCTCATAACCTAATTTGTTTTTGTCTAAATGTGTAGTTGCTGTGTTTTGCAGGGCAGTTTAGAATTCCAATTAATTTTCCATTTTGGTTCATATAACTTCATGACTATGAAATTTGGGTCAAAAAATGTATTTATATCTAAACAGTATTGGCAGAATCAAACAAATATATAAAAACTGTGGCCCAGTGGTTAGTGGGGCAACAAAAGTTTGATTTAGGCTAGTGATATTGCTAATGAATAAAAAGGTAAAATAAATGAATATTCTCCATCACCATAAGCACAGAATACTCTAACGAGCCAGTAACAGACCCTAAGAATGCTGATAGACAATTTGTTGTGGGTATTGACCATTTATGCATTAATAACAGTGATCTTTTGTTAGCATATCTAACATGTCTCTATAGTGTACTTATTTTATCCTAATTTTAAAAGCCAAATCATATCAAATTAAAGGCTTACCAGTAATGATTAGATAGTGTGCAAGATGACGTCCTACATCCTATCTTTTTTCTAAAGAAAGTACATCTTAGCATCCCATATGAAAGATCAAGGCTGGTGCAGGTCCCAACAAAGCAGATAAGATACCTCTCATTGTCTCCAGTGTTCCAAGTAATTGCATATCTTGTTTTTTTAAATCTCTATTGGATGTTTAAAGTATCCCTACTAAAGAGTTTGCAACTTGTTGTCTTCCCAAACATAAAGTTCCAATGGGACCAAGCCTTACGACTATGCATCAGCCTATCAAAACAAATAGGCCTCAAAGGCTGACAAGGGGGAGTAATATAGGGAGTTTTAAGGGTAAAGAGAGGAGGATTAGGGCAATGGGGGGTCACTGATGGGGTGGGTGGAGCAGATCATGCTGGTTCCTCACTTTTCGTTAACTCCTCAACACTTATGGAGACAAGAAACTTTTGACTGACATCATCATGATGTTATGTGTACAGGGTAAGGCTGTTCAAGTTTTTTTCCCTCAAAAATAGGAATAAGAAAATTCCCATAATGCATTGAAGGAGGGACATGAACCACACAGGAAATATTATAACAGAAATACAGCTTTGGAAAAAATTAAGAGACCATGGCAAAATGATCAGTTTCTCAGGATTTACTATTTATAGGTATGTGTTTGAGTAAAATTACAATTTTGGTTTTATTCTATAAAGTACTGACAACATTTCTCCCAAATTCCAAATAACAATATTGTCATTTAGAGCATTTATTTGCAGAAAATGACAACTTGTCAAAATAACAAAAAAGATGCAGTTATTATATTAGAAGTTAATATTCATTTTGAAACACAATACTTATCGTTTTAACTTATATTTAACAATATTTGGTGGAATAACGCCAATTTTAAATTACAGCTTTCATGTTCTCTACCAGTCTTTCACATCGTTATTGAGTGACTTTAAGCCACTCCTGGTGCAAAAATTCAAGCAGCTCGTCTTTGTTTGATGGCTTGTGTCCATGATCACATTCCAGAGGTTTTCAATGGGGTTCGGGTCTGGAATTTGGGCTGGCAATAACAGAGCCTTGATTCAGTCGTCCTCCATCCACATCTTGATTGACCTGGCTGTGTGGCATGGAGCATTGTCCTGCTGGAAAAACAATGCTCAGAGTTGGGAAACATTCTCAGAGCAGAAGGAAACAAGTTTTCTTCCAGGATAATCTTGTACGCCTTGATTTATGTGTCCTTCACAAAGACATATCTGCCTGATTCCAACCTTGCTGAAGCACCCCCAGATCAACTCCGATCCTCCACCAAATTTCACAGTGGGTGCGAGACATTGTGGCTTGAAGGCTTCTCCAGGTCTCGGTCTAACCATTAGATGACCAGGTGGAGGATCAGTGATGATCTGGGGGTACTTCAGCAATTATGCAATATTCAAGATCTGAAAAAATTTCATTACGTCAATTTTGTTTTATTTTGACAAGTTGTAATTTTCTGCAAATAAATGCCCTAAATGACAATATTTTTATTTAGAATTCAGGGGAAATGCTGTCAGTACTTTATAGAATAAAACACCATTTTTCATTTTATTCAAAAACATACCTTTAAACGGTAAATCCATTGAAACTGATAATTTTTACCAGAGCTGTATACACACACACACAAACCAATCTGCCACAACATTAAAACCACCAGCCTAATATTGTGTAGAACCCCTTCGTGCCACAAAAACAGCTCAGACCCGTCGAGGCATGGGCTCCACAAGACCTCTGAAGGTGTCCTGTGGTATCTGACACCAAGATGTTTGCAGCAGATCCTTTAAGTCCTGTAAGTTGTGAGGTGGGGCCTCCATGGATCGGACATGTTGGCCCAGCAAATCACATAGATGCTCAATTATATTGAGAGCTGGGGAATTTGGAGGCGAAGTCAACACCTTTAACTCTTCATTATGTTCCTCAAACCATTCCTGAACAATTTTTGCAGTGTGGCAGGGCACATTATCCTGCTGAACGAGGCCACTGTCATCAGGGAATACTATTGCCATGAAGGGGTGTATGAGGTCTGCAACAATCTTTAGGTCAGTGGTACATGTCAAAGTAACATTCACATGAATGCCAGGACCCAGGATTTCCCAGCAGAATATTGCCCTGGGCCTCACACTGCTTCTGCCGGCTTGCCTTCTTCCCATAGTGCATCTTTCCATCTCTTCTCCGGGTAAATGATGCACACGCACCCGGCCATCCACATGATCTAAAAGAAAACATGATTCATCAGACCAGGCCACCTTCTTCCATTGCTCCATGATCCAGTTCTGACACTCACGTGTCCATTGTAGGCATTTTCAGCGGTGGACAGGGGTCAGCATGGGCCCTCTTTGACAAGTCTGCAACTACACAGCCCCATACGCAGCAAGCTGCAATGGTATTCTGACACCTTTCTATCATGACCAGCATTAAGTTTTTCAGCAATTTGTGCTACAGTAGCTCTTCTGTGGGTTCATACTAGATGGGCTAGCCTTTGCTCCCCACGAACATCAGTGATCCTTGGGCTCCCATTACACTGTCGCCGGTTCACTGGTTGTCCTTGCTTGGACCACGTTTGGTAGGTCCTAACCACTGCATACCGGGAGCACCCCACAAGACCTGCCGTTTTGGAGATGCTCTGACCCAGTTGTCTTGTCAAGTCGCTAAGATCCTTATGCTTGCCCATTTTTCCTTCTTTCAACACATGAAATTCAAGAACTGACTGTTCACTTGCTGCCTAATATATCCCACCCTTTGACAGGTGCCATTGTAATAATAGATGTTATTCACTTTACCTGTCAGTGGTTTTAATGTTGTGGCTAATCAGTATATATATATATATATATATATATATATATATATATATATATATATATATATATATATATATATACACACACACACTCACTGTCCACTTATTTGGAATACCTGTACACCTACTTATTCATGCGATTATCAAACTGTCCACTCGTGTGGCAGTAGTGCAATGCATAAAATCATGATGAAATGTGTCAGGAGATTCAGTTAATGCTCACATCAAACATCAGAATGGGGAAATGTTTGATCACAGTGATTTTGACCTTGCATGATTGATGATGCCAGACAGGCTGGTTTGAATATTTCTGTAACTGCTGATCTCTTGGGATTTACACATGCAACAGTTTCTAGTGTTTAATCAGAATGATGCCAAAAACAGAAAACATCCAGTGAGTGGCAGTTCTGTGGATGAAAATGGCTAGTTCATAAGAGAGGTTAACAGACAATGGCCAGACTGGTTCGAGCTGACAGAAAGGATATGGTAACTCAGATATCCCCTCTGTACAATTGCAGTGAGCAGAATAGCATCTCAGAATGCACAACACATTGAACCTTGAGGCGGTTGGGCTTCAACAGCAGAAGACCATGTTGGGTTCCACTTCTATCAGCCAAGAACAGAAAACTGAGGCTGCAGTGGGCCAACTATCCATGTACCTCAGCAGAAATCCAGATTCATCAGACCAGATCAGGACTTTAACTGTCCAGTTTTGGTGAGCCTGTGCCCATTAAATTTGTAAGTAATTTAGCAACTACCAAGAACAACCCAGCAACTACATAGCAACACCCTGATTACCATACACACCATCTTTCTTCAGAAGATGAAAACAATCAAGTAGCTATTTTTCTTTCTTCATCTAGACGTCTTTAGTATTTTATCTGTTCAAATAAAAGTTTGTAAAACTATACAAGGTACATTTTTCTATAGATATTTTTTCATTACATTTCCCCATTTATTAAGCTTTATATTAGTTACACTATCAACCTTTTTCCTGTGGGTCTCACTGAAGTAAACGGTTGGGGTGTGACTTCGCTAGATGATCTGGTTTCAGATGGATCATAGAGGTAGTCAGAAAAGCATGTGACCACATCACATTTGAAGTGTAAACGCCATCCTGAATGATGCGTTCCAGGTGGCAGCGAAGCACCACCTCTCAATCAACCGATGTGCCGAACAACAGTTTAAACTTATGTGCGTATTTAAATGAAATAACTGTCCGATTGGACAACTTGAAAAAGCGATTACATACCCAAGCACAAGAACTTCACGGCTCTTTCTCAGTGTGTCTGTCTGATATTAACATGTAGGGTGACAAGCTCAACTATCACAGGTACTCCACTAATACAACAGGTAATTTTCCCGAAATGTTACACTTGTGCTTAGATTAAATTTCAGCTGCATCTGGTAGAAACAGTGCACCAGTTTTGTTCACACTTTCTTTGTCTTTATGACTTGGTTGCAGTTTATTATCGCTCAGTAACACACTGACATAGTGATTGATGTATGTCATCATGAAATCAGATACCCTCTCCAAGAAAGCTGCTAGTACGCTGCAACTACAACTGTGTTTACTTGATAACTGAAGTAACGCCCACATTGTGCGCTAAACATCACAAGACATGGGAAAAAGGTGGATAGGTTTTAATTCTTAAAGGAATAATGAAATTAAAACTTATAAATATTTTTTACTCTGCTTAAGACAGATAGTCATGCTGGTTTGGAACAATGTGAGGGTGAATACATAATGACAGAATTTGCCTTTCTGGTTAAACTATTCCTTTAAAAAACCTAGTTTAAAGAATGACAAGGTGGAGTTCTAACAGTCTGCATACGTGCTGTAGAGACATTACATGGAAGTGCTGTATATCTGACAAAAGCACAAAGCTCAGATCTCCAATGCCTCTCCACAATGTAAGCATTATATGTACAGCAGATCTGCTGATATGACTCCCAATTCCAAGTTCCGCTGCCTTTTCAAAAACAAACACAATAAACCCAAAAGCACTGCTGTTTGGTCACTTGAATTTAAACATGACAGTATAAGAGCTGAAAAAACAGAACTTAAAAACTAATCAGGCTGAGAGAAGTGAGAGGGAGTGACCCCCCCCTCTCTCGCACTTTTTCTCTTTCTTTTTACAGGGAGCAGATCTAGACTCACTCAGTTCCCACCATGGGTGAACAGAAAGGCCAACAGTGAGCCCTTCTCTAACAGCGCCTGGTACAGAGCTGGTACTGGTAGAATAAGCACCTGATGACCTGATAAAAACATAATTGGAGAATGTAGAATTCATATTTATTTTGGTCTTGCCACACAAATTGGGCTCAACATCTATTGGAAGTGGGGTTTTGAAAAGTACGCACGTTTGAGTTCATGGCCCCTACAGTGAGTATGCGACAATTTGTGTTTTGTGTGTGTGTGTGTCCATGGAAGTCATGAGGACAAAATGAATTTGCATGGTCACTAAAGTGGCCATGTTTGTTGGGACTTCACTCCATTGGAGCAGAGTGAGATCTTATCGTGACTGAAGTGCACAGCTTTGTTCTCCAGAAAAAGAAATGGAAAGAAACCGTCTCAGGCATGACAACATTTTTCCATGGAAAGATGAAGGGTTCTGTTCACGCCCTTGATAATGGCTTGTACAGCTGAATCACAACTTCACTTTTAAAAATACACAAATTTTATGTGATATAAAGTTATGTTTAAGAAGTGTATTATGTTTGACATACTGTACCATGCAAAACTGCCTCAAGTAATTTTAAGATTGCAGCAATCAAATTAGGAATGGGAATGTATTTGTCCTGTAAGGCAAACAACTGCATTTTACAGTTTGAGGGAATATTGTTGAAAGAAAATTATTATTATTATTATTATTATTTTATTATTACACATGAAAATAAAACCATTTTTGGATATATAATGTTCTGGAGACTTTGATGTGCATGTGATGTACATGTTCACCATTGTCACATTTTTTGAGTCCTTTTGGCAGGAAATTCATAATATTATATGAAAAGTATTCGATCTTGAAATTCCTAAACATTTGAGGAAAATATTTGCGGACTCATTTTTATTGTCTTGAAAGATACTGTTATTACTGAAGAAAATTACTTTTTCTTTGAAACTGGAAGACATGAATTTCAACAATACTGAACAAAATAGACTGATTCTCTGATTTGGCCATTAAATCTCATAATACTGTGAAATTTTAATCTCCCTGTTTTATCTGGCTTATGATTTCTCTCTCTCTCTCTCTGTATGGCTTATGATACAGATAAAAGAGCTATGTTAAAATATATAATAAATAAAGATATTGAGTAGTAATTATAAATAATGACCTGAATATGCTTTTCCCAACATAAAAATGTAAAATTATAAAAAGATATTTTTAGAAAATCATATCAGACACCCTTATTTATAATGCCAAAGTAATATCAAACAATCTAATTTGCATATCCATGAAACAAATTCATGATGCCACTGCCTGACATGGCTCCTTGTCAGAGATATCACTCAGGCATAGCATGCTTTTCTCACCTCTTGTAAGTCTCAGGCTCTTGTGATGTAGCAAGTGTCAGAATAGACAGTAGATAGTGTCCACTGGCACTGAAACAGCTGATTCAGGGAAAGCCATAGTCTGTACCACAAAGCTGACCTTCCCCCCCAGACATAACACAGGCACAGCCCTGCAGGATGAGGGCTGATTGGATGGTGTATGGGAAAAACAACACAGCTCAAAGAATATGAGCTTCATTTTATTTTTGGAGGGCAGTGGCAGTAGTGGACACAGGCAGGCATTGGCTAAACAATACTGATTTCACTTTGTGGTACTTAGGAATGGTTCAAAGGTGAGGCACACACAGAAATGCGGGCCAGTAGAGTTGATCACATCCTGTTCATTCTTTTCATACTCTGAAAGGACAAGATGCCCCAGAACTCCAGTTTAATGCAAATCCACACCATGTAATTAGTTAGTTCAATAACAATTAAGGCAATCACTTATATATATAATATATAATGTAATATAATATAATATATGAATAAATAATTACAAGACAATTACAAGATTATATATATATAGTTGGCTCGTAATTATTTATTCATATATTATATTACATGATATTATATTAAAGAAACCAAAACCATTTGGACCTGTTCTTTGATAACAGCTGTATAGTGAGTAGACGGGCCCTAACAACTAATCTAGCTCTAATAGTTTCTTAAACACTTGAATCAAATGACGGATGACTGTGGCTCTTATCTGTATTCCAGCTCATCTCTCATGGGTCATCTAATGTGCTTGACTGCTCTCAGCTCTTTACTGCCTAATAGGCTCTGGAAAACCTTTTGGAGTTGTTGCTGCTAATCTACAATGTTTTTGGACCCACTATATATTAGGTGTACATACGTGTTTTTAATAACATTTAAAGTACCTGCATTTAATTACATCAGTAGTTATACTGTTAGCCTCTAACCATAAACCTAACCCTTATCTAACCCTACCCCTAAACCTCAGCAACAGCAAATTAATCTTTTGAGAATTTTGCAGAATAATGTGTCATTACACAATAAGTACATTGTATGTATTTTAATGTTAGTACATAAAAGACACCTAATATAGTGGGGCCGTTTATTGTTCTTGTTTTTTTCCCTTATTTTTCTTATTCATAAAAAAATTTATAAATCTTTGTCACAGTGTATAAAAGGATAAACATCTAAAACTAGCATCCCTACACTAGGACGTTTCCATAGTGACTACAGGATCCATGCACAATGTATATGATACATTTACAGAAATGGTAAATGGTAAATGGTCTGCACTTATATAGCGCTTTTTTATTAACCTTAGAGGTTACCAAAGCGCTTTACACTGCCATATGGATTCAAACATGCCATATAAAAACATGCCATCAAACATGCCATATAAAACTAACTATGCTGTTTTCACTAAATACCAGTTGAGAATAAAAACAAAGGCAAAAATACCATATTATGATTAGTTGTGCATTTGCAATTAAAAGCTGTTTCAAAGGAAATCTATCAAAAATGCAGCATTAATACAAAGATAATCAAATGTTAACAGCTAATTAAGATAATAGCTTCAGTTTCATCCAATAATTTAGCAAGTTCAGTTTAATAACATAATTTATCTACAGGGTTAATTATATACATATATATATATTATGGCTGTCAATCGAATAAAATTTGTAATCAAATTAATTACATGGTGTGTCCCGATTAATTTATCGCGATTAATCGCATATACAAATATATCCTCATATAACAATAATTCAATATATAAAGATTATACATATTTATATCAATATATAATTATACATAGTTATCTTTAAATATTAAAAAATTATATATATATATATATAAATAATAAAAAATATTCAGATAATTAAAATGCATTACATTCTTGTAGCAGAAGAGTTAATCATTGATAAGACAATACAAAAAGTGGCTTTAGAATACATTGTATTGTTTACTACCATATTATTGATCATAATCCAATCATTGGCACACAGTTCACATCAATCCATTTCACAAGTGAATTTGTCAATCAGTTCGAGATTTATTATGAGGGCTTGTTTAAGAACCGTCAATCTACACCTGCGTCAGTCATGCTTGTGTCGCGTCTCGGGTGCTTTGCTTCATAAACATAAAATGTTTAGGTCACTGTGTCAAGTTAAATATAGTTTAATACTCAATCTTTAAACACATCTTGAGATCCCTTAGTTCACATTTGCGCTCCTTCAGGTGTTTTGAACACAAGAACTGTGTTGTGGGTTGTTTTCTTCACTGTATAAACTGTGCGTTGCTCATACAGCTTAAGTTTCACTTACTGCCCTCTGGAGTAAACAGGTGGTACTACAAGCTTGCATTTCTCAGGAATCTTCCTTATTATGGTGCGATTAATTGCGTTAATTTTTTTAATGTGTTATTTTTTGTCAAATTAATCTCACTGAATCAACGCGTTAAATCGACAGCTCTAATATATAAATATATATATATATATATATATATATATATATATATATATATATATATATATATATATATATATATATATATAATCCACTACTATTACATGCAAACAATACTGGCACAGCTCAGTACAGATACAATGTTCTCCCTTTTGTACTTCCCCCATAATTCAGTGCTTCTGTGTCTGCACTGAATTTTCACCACTGAAACTGAGAGCAGGTTAATAAGAGAAATACAGTTGTCATAGTGGTGAATCACATGACTCAAACTGGGTGTGTCCAGTGATCTGTGAGAAGGTTGTTAACACCTTTACTATCAAGGCCTCTCCCACACACCCACATATACACACTCACGTACACACAAATGTTGCCTTTACACTTTCTTGATTAATCATCTACTATTGCAAACAGTAACATATAGCCTTTGCCTCTAACTGTCCCTCTCAAAAGGTCACAGTCTCTGACTTTCAGTGTAACCAGAGAAGGCAGTACCAGACATAAAAATGTAACTACATCTGTCATAAACCTTAAGTAAATAGGCACAATTTTAATGTACAAATAGGACGGAGAGTGTATTACTTAAATGCAGGAAGTAACTTGAGTGTTTTGTACTGTATAAAGAAGTTTTTTTTTTTAATATTTTGTATAAATCAGTGCCATCCTTTTGAAATCTAGGAGTGTTCAATATCATATAGATAATTTAGAAGGTACATCTGCATTTTATTTCAAACTTTTTCAAGGGATATAATTTTCTTTTTTCAGTCACTATATGTTTCACCTTTTTTGTGGAGCAATATTCACAATGGTGATTTAATGTATGCCATAACTGTTCTTCTAAGGAAAGGCCAACGCCCTGTCTTACAATATGTCACCAGAGGTAATGAGTATTTGATCACTGCATCATCATTCATGCAGCAACAACTGGTGATGTACAACACAAAGCAAACTAATTCAGCAATGGTTGTGATGCAAGAAACATTGTTTAAAGCAACATGATAAGCCATTAGCAAATATCTGATATGACAAGGACCAATCACAATCATTCCTTCTTTAATTTACTGTGGCCATCTAATTAAATAAAGAGGAAAACTATTCTGATGGCACTTGAACTAGTTAAAGGATTCTATAATTATATAGTAAGAGGTGATTAACAAACAGGAATAATTTATTTGAGGCAAAAACAATTAAAAAGCCTTATAATGATTATTATTATTATTAACAACAATTATAAAAAAATATAAGAAGAATTAATATTAATTCTCAAATAATAATGTAATTATATTATGATGATGATAATGATTATTACGAATTAATAATAAGGCTTTTAATTAGTTTTTACATAATTATTATTGTTATGGCAAATGTTGTAATAAAATACTTATTCGAGTACTGCCGTTAAATCATTGGTCAGTGCAGCTGTCTTTGGTAAAGAAACCTTGCTGGCAAACAAACATTGATTGTGTCGCTATTGTGTTCGTTGAATTCGTTGTACATAGTAAGGTCAAAGTACGCACGGAGAACATCTGATAAAGACTCCCTTTGCAATGGCCTGGAAAGGTGCCTAATAAAAGGTTAAAACAGTTTTTACATATTGCGTTAAAGCCACCGCTCTTGATATCCCACTGTAAGATTTATTTATGTATTATTTCAAATGCGACCTAATTTCGAAAAGCAGAGTTTTTTGGTTTTCAAGAAAATAAAGAGCAGTCTGTAGAGATGATCTTGATATGCCTATAATGTGTGTGACAGTTGCACATTATTATGTAATGCATACACTGTCTTCAACAAACGTTTCCCACATGCTCGCAATATCTAAACATATTTATGTCAAAGAGAATACCACTGTTGTTTAGATTACGTGTGTGTGTGTGTGTGTGTGTGTGTGTGTGTGTGTGTGTGTGTGTGTGTGTGTGTGTGTGTGCTGTGCATCATATTAGCAAATCTTTAGGGCACATTAAATAATCGATAAGTTATTAAATTATTAAATATCGACCAACTGGCAATTTCGTATCGGTAATAATAAAAATAACATAAAAGTATCGCACATAAAAATCGCAATGCAATTTTTGCTCTTTGAAACAGTTCTTTGTTTTTTAGACTCGTTTTTAATTTAAGCTATTATTAATTATTGGTGATTTGCATTATTATTCTTATTATTATACTGTTTCTTGATGATTTGTTATATTTGTTTTAACATAGCTATTTGATTAATATTAGTTTATCTCAGCGCTATCATTAAGAAGAATAATGTATAAAAATACATTTCATATTCTACTATACTAGAAAATTATACTTATGAGTTGATATCAACTCATAAGTATAATTTTCTAGTAGTAGTATAATATGAAATGTATTTTTATATATATATAGAGAGAGAGAGAGAGAGAGAGAGAGAGAGAGAGAGAGAGAGAGAGAGAGATAATAATAATAATAATAATAATAATAATAATAATTGTCTGTGGTGGTTTGTGGAAGACAGCCGACAATCTGATTTCACTGTGTCATTGTAGACACATCAGAGAACAGCTCATCTGTCAAATCACTACAGGACAGACAGCAGACTGACGCCCGGATCATGGATTCACACACTGCTATGGGAATTGTCTGGACAGCGTCTGTAACTCATGTAGAAAAAAAAACAAACAAGCAAACTCCAAAAAAATTATAATTTTCATAGCTCTCATATCTTTTTTTTCCCCGAAGTTAGCGAGAGTTCTGTAATGAATAGGTGATAAAAAATTGATTTAAATTAATTATTCGTTATCTTAATTGAAAAGTAGAAGGATTTGAAGTACATTACTTAAAACAAAATATGGCTGAAAAACTGTTAAGGTTGAAACAATTAAAATGGCCTTTTAAGGGCATTCCAACTGTTTAAATATTACGAATATATTAGTATATTGTTGTGAATTGTGTTAATAATATTACATATAATTAGCCTATTATATTATGCTCATAAATGAAAATGATGAGCTAATTAATAACTGAATTGTGTTGCATTGTCTTCATGAACACATGAAAAAATAGGTCTGAACATAATTCTATGTTGTTTATCGAATAGCCTGAAATATTCGATAAGATAAAGCGTCAGAAACCCTCACGACTTCACAATGATTAATCCAATTGACATCATCCCACACCTGATCACGTCACTATGCATATTCTGCCTGAATGAATTATCACCTGTTCAAAGTACCAAGCACTCAGTAATGCCTATTGCCCGCTGGGTGTTTGTGTAGAAGCCCTTATGATGCCCCATCGACTAAGATGAACTAATTAGCAACGACCCTCATTTGCATAGCACAGACAATGATCAACATCAAAACAAATAAAGAATGAGTGATTTCATCACTCTGTTTTGATGATTACTCTATACATAATATAGCCTACATTTTTTCTCCCAAAAATGATTAGTTATCGAATATTTATGTTTCAAACTGGCATAGCCTATCCACAGGCATATGGTAATATACACACATTTTGTGAGGAACTTGCTATTTAAATTACAAAGATATTTTATGTTCTAAAATTATTAAATGAGGCTTGTTATTTGCACTTATTATTACAACAAACTTCCACATATTATTCTGTCCTAAACATCCAGTGATATTCAGTCTTTTGCAAATGCAGTCAGATATGTAAGAGTTGCATTTTCCATTGGACATCAAGGACATGAAAACTAAGGTGGAAAGTGAAGAGCAGCACCCCTATCGAACAGATGTGTTTGCTCAAGCTGGGATCCAATCAGAGGCTCGGAGCAACAGGAGGCGCCTCCTCTCTTTAACATCGTCACGAGTGAACGGAGAACTTCCAGTTCTAATGTTCTCCAAGACCTGCCAGCACAGAACCGCGGGATCCTGCGAACAGCAACATATGGCAATCCACCAATAGGTCAGTGGTGACTTTTTCTTCCCAAATATTCCGTCTTGATTATAAATATCTTCCACTGCTCTTGTCAAACATCTGGGTGCTGGTTCTGAGCTGAGGAGGACCTAAACTATTTCGGGTTTTTCTTGTTACCCTGCCCCTCTCTGTTATCTGTTGTGGGTCTTATCAAGTGGTTATCTATTTTCTGCAAAGACATATTACGTTTTGTTTCCTATCTCTTACGCTGTGTGTGTGTTTTTTTTTTTGTTTGTTTTTTTTTTTTTTGGTAATTATGATGAGGCTACATCAAGAGGGAGGACGGTCTCATGACACGGATGGATTCAAATCCACAGTGTAAAGCCCTGTATGGTGTGTGTGTGTGTGTGTGTGTGTGTGTGTGTGTGTGTGTGTGTGTGTGTGTGTGTGTGTGTGTAGCTACGTGCGCATGTGTTTCCTTGGAATATAGTGAAGTTGTGTTCAGTCTTCCATGTCATGTAGCTTAACTTTCCATTTTGGCATATTACAACACTGGCATAAAAACCATGAAATGATTTGGGTAAGTTTGCAGCTATTTCGCGATGTATTGCCCGCTTAATAGATAACTCCATAAAACTTTGGAAAAACAAAACAAAAAAACTTTTTAACTGTAGTTGTCTGGGTGTTCTGAACTCATCTTAGCCATCTCTACCCATAGTGTAATTTGACCTTTGAGTGTAATCCAATTACATTGCCAAGCATTTATATATACCCACAGTTACCAGAACAACAGTCATTTTATGGATCTTCTCATTTTCAGTGTACTCTGCCTCTCCATTTTCCACGCACTGAGAGATATAAAAGGGATCCTGGATGGACCTGGGTGATAACAGCTGGTCCATGGTCAAGCGCGAAGTGTCCAGCAGCAGCAGTCCAGGGTCTCCAGCTGAGCAGAACTACCTGAACACTGACCGGAGAGACCAGCTGAGATCACCGGCGCACCTGGACGCGTTGGGAACCCGTCGCACCGAGAGCAGGCCCCTACACTCCTACGTTCACTTTGGGCATCCCAACAACGCCCTGCCCAGTTCAGACGACATTACGCTCTTCACGGATTTAGACCAGGGCAACAAACTCATCATCTCAGGTGGACACACCAGGGAGGCGCATAAAGGAGGCCTTATTGTGGACCCTACTGACATGTATCAGACGCTGGCCCTCGCCGCGGTCCAGAGCCAGGCAGGTTATAACGACTCGCCATCGGCCGGTTACATGCACTCCAACCCTAATTCTCCCGTATACGTTCCGACTTCCCGAGTCGGGACGATGATACCGAATTTGTCATACCTACAACCCAGCGTGTCATCGCAACCGAGCCATGCGGTCAGCAGTCATTCGGTCTGGTCGCAATCCGCCCCGGAGAGCCCGTCCTACAGCACTGGAAGCCCACACACCTCCAACCGGTTCCACTACTCACCCAGTCCTCCTATGAATAACGGCACATCGAGGGATACTAGCTATACGAATCCTTTGAATGTGAACAGTCGAGACCAGTATATTTCACGACCAATAAGTGGATCTTATAGCAGCCCGTATCCTTCTTATGTTGCACCGCAGCTATCACAGTTACAGACGGCGTGGCCAGCAGGGCCCTTCGAGAACTCCATGCTTCATTCGCTGCAATCCAGAAGCGCACCACTGTCCATCAGAGGTCCGAACGGAGGTAGGCTATATTAATCATGTAATGTCTTATGTTTGAGCATATATGCAGGCTATGTATTTAAATTCCACTATTATTTGGAAAAATGTGAAAACGCCCATTTTAAAAAAATCGTATATGTACAAGTCTGTGACCTTTTTTTTTTTTTTTGGATAAGTGAAACCCATATATAAACATGCATTTTGTTCATGCGTTTTATAATGCCATGTATCATATCTGACTGTGAAATTCAAACCCCTTACTCATATCGTTTTTTATTTTGGATTATTTATTTTATATAAATATATATATATATATTTTAAGTGCGCTTATAAAATATTGTATAGCCTATATATTTTATCTTTTTTTTTTTAAATTGAAGAAAATGGAAAATGGATAAATTTACTCATTCTTACATTTTTCACCTCCCAAGCTGTTATTAGGTCTATGTAGGCCTTGGAAGTAATATTAAGTATGTAGCATGATAATTCATAAAAATAATAATTACAACAACAGCATTAAAAAATACTTGTGTATAATGAAAATGTTAATGAAAACTCCTAATTAAGACTATTGACTATTGAGGCTAGTTTTAACAAAATATCTGACGTTACCCACGAGTTTATGAAGTTGTAGGCTATCCCATGGGATCTTTTAAGAAATATTTTTTATATCTAGCCAAAGTCCATGTAACGTATATTAAATGTTAATTAAATACACCAGGCCTACATTAGAATTTCACAGCACACACGCCTAGTTGCAATACAAATGCTAATTAGCTGCTCCACAAAATATCTCAATATTTAGATATTTTTTTTTATTATTATTTAATTTATTTATTATTGTAGTTCATAATAATTGCCGTATACTTGTGTAAATACACAGACACAATTACAGCAATGTAAAAAGTGAGACAATTTCTGATTTATTCAATGCTATGAAATTTGGGTAGAACAATGTAGGCCTACATTTGAATATAAATAAAATAATATATATTCATTTATTCAGGCTATTTATTTAGGCTTTTTATTTATCCATTGAACTGACAGACACATCACATCTGTCATTAATGTCATTAGCCTGTTACAATGTGTCTCAAGTCTGCGCAATTAATTTGGCAGACAATTGAAGTTGATGGTGAAGGTGACGATGTTTACTGAAGGTGAAATGTCTGTGTCTCAGATTTGCTGGAGGACATGATGGAGAGCCGCGAGTGTGTCAACTGCGGCTCCATTTCCACCCCGCTGTGGAGACGCGACGGCACGGGTCACTTTCTCTGTAACGCCTGCGGCCTGTACAGCAAAATGAATGGACTCAGCCGGCCATTAATTAAACCTCAGAAGCGTATGGTGAGCACCGACACGACGAGCTACTTAACCACACAATTTCCTGCCTATTAATTTCAAACAATAGCCAAGGGTTATCTGGAAACATCTTCACAGATCTACTCCTACAATAAAGGGTATTTTTTAAATAAAGGTACACGTTTGCAGGCATTGAACATTAATTAGGCTACAAAAAGACTGTATGCATCTTCTAATTTTGAATAATTACAAAATATTTAGTCTCTTATATTATTATTGTTATAATGTAAAATGACTTTGCATTTGCAAGTACTTATAATTAAGGCAAAGTCGTCATTTAAAAATGTCTCAACATTTGTCTCAAAGGTTTTATCAGTTTTTTTGGTATTTTATTATTTTCAGTTAATGACATTTTTCATTTATTTTGTCTCAAGTCGTCTTCAAGGCGAGTAGGTCTGTCTTGCGCTAACTGTCAGACGAGCACTACAACACTGTGGCGCAGAAACGCGGACGGAGAGCCCGTGTGCAACGCCTGTGGACTTTACACAAAGTTACATGGGGTAGGTTAAAACAGACATTCCGTGAACAAGATTTGAATGAAAATGTCACATAAAACTGGCAATAATTGTAGCACAGGATAAAAAAATAACGAAAAAGATTATGTCAAACAAATAAATAGAGACAAATCAGGTCTGGTTAGATACTACTAGTGCCCTATCAGATCTTATGAGGTCTTAAAGATTAATGTCCTTCACATGGTTCTGTCATCTTTCACCATTTATTTTATTTGTTTATATATATATATATATATACTGCTCAGGAAGGAGACGTATTCTGTCTCCTAGAGATGAATGTAATTTGGTGCGAAAAGATCAAATCAATCCCAGAAGAACACCAAAGGACGTTGTGAAGATGGGAGGAATCATGTAGACAAGTATCTATATCCACAGTAAAACCAGTCCTATATTGACATAACCTGAAAGGATGCTCAGCAAGGAAGAAGCCAATGCTCAAAAACCACCATAAAAAAGTCAGAATACAGTTTGCAAGTGCACATGGGGACAAAGATATTTGAAGATCTTTGAGAAATGTCTTTTGGTCTGATGAATTTTTTTTTTTTTTTTTAACTCTTTGGCCATAATGACTATCGTTATGTTTGGAGGAAAAAGAGTGGGGGGCTTTGCTGCAAGAGAGACTGGTGCACTTCACAAAATAGATGATATTATGAGGAAGGAAAATTATGTGGATAAATTGAAGCAACATCTCTCAAGACATCAGCCAGGAAGTTAAAGCTCGGTCACAAACGTGTCTTCCAAATGGACATTGACCCCAAGCATACCTCCAAAATTGTGACAAAATGGCTTAAGGACATTTTGTCACAATTTGCCAACACAAAGCCCTGCCCTCAATCCGAAAGAGAATTTTTGGGCAGAACTGAAAAAGCATTTGCAAGCAAGGAGGCCAACAAATCTGACACCGTTACACCAGTTCTGTCTGGAGGAATGGACCAAAATTCCAGCAAGTTGTGAGACGCTTGTGGAAGGCAACCCAAAATGTTTGACCCAAATTAAACAATTTAAAGGCAATGCTAACAAATACTAACAAAGTGCATGTAAACTGACCCACTGGGAGTGTGTTGAAAGAAATAAAAGCTGAAATAAAAATTCTTAAAATAAAGTAGTGATCCTAACTGACCTAAGACAGAGAATATTTTCTACGATTAAATGTCAGGAATTGTGAAAAACTGGTTTTAAATGTATTTGGCTAAGGTGTATGTCAATTCTGACTTCAAATGTATATATATATATATATATATATATATATATATATATATATATATATATATATATATACAGTTGAAGTGAGAATAGATACTTGTCAGATTTTGGGCTCTACTCTATATATATTTTTGAGTAGTAGTCAGTTGTTGTTTGGTTAATATATAAAAAAAAAACAACAACAAAAAAACAAAAAACAGAATTTGTTATGGCTACCAGTAAAATAAAATATAATTTAGATGTTTGTTTTTTGTTCAGGTCCCTCGGCCCCTTGCCATGAAGAAAGAAGGTATTCAAACGAGGAAAAGAAAACCCAAAACCTTGAACAAATCAAAGGGAACATCTGGTATGTTAAAACCCACAGCCACATTAAAACAGCTTTAATTTCGGTATATAGGCCTAATTGATAGTCTTAGCAGTCCAATGTGTTAATCTTGGTGGAGTCAAGGTCAACTAACTTGTTTAAATGATTCACAGGAAGTAGTTCTGTCCCCATGACTCCAACTTCCTCATCGTCTTCTAATTCAGAGGAGTGCACAAAAAACAGTCCTTCATCAACTCAGGTGCCTGTAACATCAGTAAGTTATGTCTTATAAATTTGCCTAATTATTTTTTGAACTAGTAAATAATGGGCCACGCTTACAGCTAGTTTGTTGTTTTACATGTATAATTGTTTATGAAATGCTGTTTGAATAATTATGTATCTACATCATTACACAATTTTTCTAATGCAAACAGACCATGCAACACATTATGACCTTAAAAAAGATTTCGACCTGACCAACACTGAAAAAAAAAAAACAATTGTGGTGAAGTAAATATATCAGAAAATATTTCTATATTAAATATGTTAGTTTAAGCGTGAACTTGAAAATACTGAAGTAAATTCTTAAAGTAATGCTTATAAGTAAATATTATTCATGATTGTTTGTTATCTTTACAATACGTCACCATTTATCAATCCTTAAGTAGAAAATCTTGTCATATTTATTTGCTAATTTGAGTAAATTGAACAGGAAATTGTAAGTACATTTTACTTAATCTTTGAAAGCTGGTGTTCTTGTACCAGCGTGGATAAATAACTGTTATGATAGGTAACTTCTTGTTTTGTGAAGTTTGAAGTTCATTTTCTACTCAAAATTACTCGTTCATGATCAAAAAAATGATCAGTTAATAGTTAGCATCCTCGTGTTTTGTGCACCAAGTGTTAAGGGCTGTGTGACCAGCTCAGGATCTTGTTTCTATCATTGTTAAAGCAAGGAGATGTTGTTTAATACACTACATAGCATGCTTGTGGTACATGATTAAGTATTTTAAAAATGCATTGAAATGCTAGTACACTTTTAAAAGCATTATTCAGTGCTACATTGCTTAAACAAAATGGACAAATAAAGAGTGAGTCAAATTGACTTGAAACAGAGTATTGTAAAATTAACACTTAAGAATATCTAATAAAAGCCATTTAATTATAACATTCCTTTACATGAAAATATGGTCTGTTACATTAAAAATTCTGCGTGGAAATAGTTTCCTAGGTTTTCCTAAGTAAACCCAACTCCACATGTTTTATGTAACTTAATGCAGTCAGGTTGATTCAGACAAGTTTAATAATATTTTGACTTAAATCAACAGTTAATTTAGATGTTAATACATTTTAAGGTTCCCATTTTTTCAGTGCAACAGGCATTAATTGAATAATGTTTGGTTCGATCCAGGTCAACTCTTCAACGCTGGTGGGCCAAGTCGAGGTTCCAGGCACGACAGGCTCCATGGTGAAGTACCCCGGCCAGGAGAGTCTATATACGAATGTTGGTCTGACATCCACAGCTGACGTGGCAGCCTCCGTGAGAGGGGACACTTGGTGCCCTATGGCCTTGGCCTAAACCCTGGCATTATGGGATGGGATCCTTGTGGCGTCCTTCAGCTCTCTAAAACGCCCCTTTGGCGTAGTGCGTAAAATGGCCGTTCCTGGCAGAGTGTTTGGCTGTCATCCGTTTTTGGTCTGTGTTCGTGATCTTGAGCAGAGGCCTTATCTGTTCCAAATACTCCAGTTTTTTAATCACCCGTGGAATACTTTGACTGGACGTTCAAAATGGAGATCATCTGTGGTACACTGCACTAGAGGACAACACTTGAGAGAGTCTGATTTAATACGCCTTTGGTACTTTTAGAGCACACCCCGCACCATGAGTGTTGCTCAGAGGAGAAAGTGGATCAAAATTTATTTTTTGAAAGTCGATTTGTATATAGTAATGCTAACAGACACTTTGCCCATAAAGACAAGGTTGTTGATTGGGATTGTGGTGAAGAGAGAAAAAAAAGAGGTTGATCTTTTCTAAAACTGGAACTGAAGATAAAGTGCCAAGTACTCCTCCTTACAGATGAATGCAAACCTATTTATGAAGCTACGGTTGTTAAAATAATGCATATATTTGTCAATAAAGACAATGTCAAATAGAGTAGGATTGAAGCTTTGCCCTTCTTTGTAAGTCTTGTTTCAATGATGTTGTCGCAGTGTGATGTCACTCACTTAACTGCACACCTAAAAAAAAAAAGCTCTTATGTGATGGTTTAAAACAGGGTATCAAAGATCACAGGAACTCATACAAGGCTTGTATGTTTTGTATGATGTCACATTTTTCTAGACATCACTCTCAAATTCTAATGGTCTAATCAAGCAAATTTGTAGTGAAGAAAATTGTTCTTCACAGGTTTTGTGTAAACTGTTCTGGAAGTGCAAACCTAAATGGCAAAATCTGAATGGTGTAAATAGTCTGTTAGAACAAACAGCACTCAGGATTTCTTTTCTGATGCATACTTTGTTACAATACAAAACTGCAAAAAAAGAAAAAAGAAAAAAAAAAAGGTTTTGCTGCAATATGTTTGGATAAAAGACTACCTAACTTATGACATTGATGTGCAAATGTCAATGCGTATTACATGCTGTTTATTTTTTATTTTTTACTTTCAGTTTGATACACATCTTTAGTCACTACTTGCGCTGATGCAGGGGCAATTTATATTTTGGGTCTTGCTTTCACATTTTATCAAATGATTTAGAGAGAAAAATGTGTCATAATTAAACAGTTGTGAAAGTACGTTTCTTGTGAGTGACCATTGAAGCCACAAACATAACGCACAATGACAGTAAATAAATGGCAAGCCAAACCGCTTAATTCACTCGTGAATGAGTTCATTCTCAAGTGGTTTTGAAATGCATGATTTACCACCTCTGTTCTGTTAAACAGTTAACCAACTGAAAGTTTCCCATGTAAACGTCCTATATGGCTTTTAAATGGGCTTAAAAGACCACCACTGGTGCCTTTCTCTAAGATGTCCCAGGAGAACCAGATTAATTCCACTACAGAGAGAGAAATTACAATTTTATTGACAATTTCACAAGCTTTTGTGTCATAAGGACACTGTGTGAACAACAAAAGAAACATTGTGCTCTAGTTGTGATTCCCCGCCTTTATAACCTCTAAGAACTATTTATTTCTGCAATGTAGTGTGTTTAATAGAGGTGTTTGTTCATTTTTTTTTAATTAATGTATTTGTATTGTATGGTTGTGTTTTCTTGGCATAAGTTTGATTCTAAAATTACTCTGGGCTAGTACAGACACAGATTTATGATTCATTTGTTTGAGTTTTTTTCTTTAACAATATTTAACGCATGTGTCAAAACTGCAAGGTATGTTTATTAGTTGTTGTTTTTTGTAATTATGAGGTTTAAATTTTGCGTTTAATGGTATGAGTGGTTCTACGTGATCTTCACATACTGTAAATGTTTATCACGTTATGAACCATTAATTACCATAAATATAACAAACATTATGTTTTTCCCTTACATTTTACCTTGAATTTTACATCAGACATTATCTGTTATGCTGAGTGTTCAAAAACCATTGACTCTCCCTACTGTTTTCCAGTGTACAGAGTATTGAGAAGGATGTCATTGATAGGTATATTTTGTTAAAAACTACACAAGCTAAATTCTGTTTGTTCAGATTAGTTCATTAACACTGGAATAATAAATAAGAGCCATAACTAAACCAGTTGTGTTTTTCCTGACCTTAATTTCCCTTGAATCTCAAATAATACAAATGTTTTGACAGAAGAATTATTTTAAGTACTTTTTTAAAATGATAAGCTTCACATGTCTGCCTTTAAATCCTCTGAAAAAGTTGTCCCATTCACTTCCATTGTAAGTGCCTCACTGTAACCTACATTTTTGCTTCTTTTTTTAAATAATTTTTTAAGAAAAGGAGGCATGGGTTGAAATGTTTTTTTTTTTTTTTGTGGTAATCAACATTAGACTACAAATGCAGTCGATTGAGTTGAACTTGTATTGAAATTGAAAAATTGATTTAATAAAGCAATTAAAACATACAATTATTAAGGTTTTGAGAAGTAAATAAATGTAATATCATACATAAACTATGCATATATTGGTTAACCTTTGCCTATATTTGTTGAATATAACCAAATATCGATTTAAAATTGCTAGATTTGGAATAGGGTTCTATTACCTTAGAGGGTGTGCAACTTATTTTAAAGTCAAAAGTTAATATTCTGTGACAGCCTTTCAGTGTATCACAGTTTAGAGTTTAACATTAGAAAGCTTTGTTAAGCCATAGCCCAACCCAAATGAATTGTTGGTTTATGTGAACTTTGACAATGTGCTGATCTTTGCCTCAGGGTTGCACTTTGATTTACAACTGACTTATAATGTCTTGGCATCAATATTGGAGGTCTCTGATGTAACTTGTGTTCTATTTGAAGCTAGTGAAGAAAACAGATAGATGCAGCATGTCCTGCCATTCTCAACCCCTTGAGTTAGAGAGCATTCAGAGCCACTGATGTGGAAAGAACAGACAAGGAAATGTATCATACGTCCCAGTTGTTGTAATTTGTTGTAGAGTTTTGCTTTAAAAGTGGGTAAAAAATGTGGTATCCCAGCCACTGTTAAAATGGTCTTCTCTGTAGTATATACGTACATTGTTCTTTTCTTTTGTTTCACCTCTATAAAGAAGAGAACCTCTATTTACACTGCGCCAAATCCTTTTAAGGGATATTTCACCCACAATTTCTTTATTCTGACATAATTTAAAATGTTTCCCATAATATTTAAATTTTTGGATACCTTGAAAAAACCTTGATTATCAATTAACCTAAAATTTTAATATAACCCTCTGTCACTGTTTGTCCATTGCAACAGCATAATTCCAGCCCAGACGAGAATTTCCACAGAGCAAACAGTTGCTCCCTATTGCCCTTTTTAACTGCGTTTGGCCCCTTTGCTTAAGAGAGAAGTACCAGCCACAACATAAACCCAAGAAACTCTGAAACACACACCATTAATAACAGCTTTGGCACAGGCCAACAAAATTCACTTAGACTGCTCTAACGTCACATAACATTCCAGCTCCTTTCTCCTGTCACCTACCGCTCCAGCGTTGATGAAGATTTATCCAGATGTATTCTGGTTATCTGCTCAGGGTGTATGACATATTGGTATGAGGTTTATTGGGGGTTGGGATCTGCGAAGGATTTGAGTAAATTCTTCTCTTTGTGATTGAGGGAGGGGGGAGTGACATCCTTTGCCAAGACACTCTGCGCAAGCACAGATCTTGTGGCACATGGTGGTATTGCATTTCTGACTGCTTTGGTCAATCTGTAGGCTACAAGTTGAGGTGGCATTAAAGAATCAAAAACATCTGAGCTCTGCTATGATGCTTGTATTGTTTTAATATGTCTTTCTCTGTCTAAGGGGTAATGTTTGAAAAATTTGGCAGGGTTATTTCATTTTAATATTAATTACTATGGCTAACAACATACAATTTAAAGGGTTAGTTCACCCAAAAATGAAAATTATCCCATAATTTACTCACTCTCAAGCCATCCTCAGTGTATATGACTTTCTTCTTTCAGCCAAACACAATCAGATTTATATAAAAAAATATCCTGGCTCTTCCAAGCTTTATAATGGGAGTGAATGGTACCTTAGATTTTGAAGCCCAAAAAAATTGCATCCATCCATCAAAAAAGTAATTCATACTGCTCTAGGGGGTTAATAAAGGCCTTCTGAAGCGATACGATGCGTTTTTGTCAGAAATATATCCAAAAGTGTAACTTTATAAACTATAAAAACTGGCTTCTTGTAACGGCCGTCAGCGCGTTCACAAGAGAGTCGAGTTCCGGCGTATGTCGTAGGCTCAGCATAAGCTCCGGTGTGAAGTGATGAACGCGGAAGCACACGTTTTTTACACCAAAAGAAAATGGCAAAAAGAAGTGAGTTGTTTTAGCTATACTGTAGATTTGTATTAGTCTTAAAATATAGTCTTTGTTAACCCCCTGGCGCCATATGGATAACTTTTTTGATGGATGGATGCGCTTTTTTGGGCTTCAAAATCTAAGGTACCATTCACTCCCATTATAAAGCTTGAAAGAGCCAGGATATTTTTTTTATATAACTCAGATAGTGTTTGGCTGAAAGAAGAAAGTCATATACACAGAGGATGGCTTGAGAGTGAGTAAATTATGGGATAATTTTTATTTTTGGGTGAACTAACCCTTTAAGAGAACTATTTGTATTTTTTTCAATGGAAAAAGAGACACAGGCTGGAAACAAACTGGAAAGTAATCAACGATGAGCATGATTTAGAGGTTGCATTTACCCTTTATTAAATTTTTACTCCACTGACGGTTAGGTTCAGGGTGTATGAAAGAAAATATGCATTCCTGTTGACTGTATTACATAATTTATGCCTACAAACAACTCACAACTCTGGAAACTGGAGCTTGCATGTGCCCATATGTTCGATGACACTTCCAGCTTCAGCCACTGGGGGCAGTAGTTCAAATTTGAGTAAGCACAGACCGATTTTAGCTAAATAACATTTACCCACTGTCATCCAATTTGCAGTAAGATCAGTCTGAAATGGTGGCCTAAGGTTTATACAGCTTTAAATAAGTAAAAGTAAATGATATGTTACCAATACCATTTTAGAATTGTGCTTAACCACTACATAAACCACGCAATTGTGTGCAGCCCCCAGTCAGACGGCAAAACACTCAAGGGGCGATGTGCTGTTCTGTGTTCACGCATGTATGTGCTGTTGCGGAGTGGTTCATGTTCATTGTGAAGGCAAAGTGCTGCAGGTCCTCCCTTTGTGCAATAGAGTGCAACAGTCTGGTTCCGGAAGTAAAAATGCCATTAATTTCTTCCATAGACAAATAGATTTACAATGCTAACATAAAAACTTTTTATATTATTTGTTTTTTGCATTTAAAACCTTCTGCTCTCAGCTTGGAATGTCTCTTTGGCACTTTCAAGCTGTGTCAGCTGAATGGCCTGGTGGTTAAAGCATTGGAATGCTGGTCAAAACTGGTTGTGAGTTTGAGTACAGGAAAGATAATTTTTAAAATGTGTAATTCTATTGATTTCTGAGTCTTGAGGTTGTACTTATTACAATGTAGACTGTACTTTATTGCAGAATTCCTTCTTCAATTAAAAAAAAAAAATTGTCATTTTTTCAAACATCAGCCATATATCCTTTCTGCCATTTAAAATGTTATGAAAAAGTAATTTTTAATCATTTAAAAGCTTTGTCCGATTTGAATGAAAATTGGAAGGGGTCTTCGACATCATGTCCTGTGGGTACCTAAGCAGTTTGGAGACAATGCCACATAGTGGTCAAAATGCTTAGTCAATTTAAACAAAACTTGTAATGTATCATTGCTTCCTTATTCTACGTCTTCTGAAATTGCAGAGATAAATGCCTGTGTATTTATTATATTATTATTATTTTATTTAAAACCTGTTGCTCTCAGCTTGGAATGTCTTTTTGGCACTTTTGAGATGGGTCAACTGGATGGCCCAGTGGTTACCCATTGGAATACAGGTCAAAAGGTTGTGAGGTTGAGTCAAGGAAAGAGCAGTTTTAAAAATTGTACTTCTGTTAAACACTGAGTCTTCATATGATGCTTACTTTGTAAATCAGTCTCTGTAACTGTATTAAGGTGGAAGCATTTTTCTCCGGTTGAGCCTCTGTCCCTCAAAATGTATGTATGAGCATGGTTGAAGCATCCATCAAAGCCAGCACTTGCTTTTACTGACACAATGACAGGGTTCTCCCCAGCTTGAATCTTGTAAAGTGCAGGGTAATTGAACACCTCACATGGGGGCCCTTCCTTTATCGCATCTTTGACGAGTAGGCATTGTACCTCGGAGTGTAAAATGTCCATGTCTCGCACAGTACGGGGTAGGACAAAAAGCTGTGAAGGTTTAGAAGAAGTCACCTTCTTCTAAAGGGTAGGACCTTGAACAGAAATTCTGTCCCCTTGAAGGCAAATCTCAAGAATGGCTTATAGCAAGGGGTTATCCGCACACATGGCTTTTTCAAATCGATTGATGCAAACCAGTCCAGCGGACGAACATTAGACAAAATCTGTCTCTGAGTAACCACCTTGAATGGAGACTTAAAAGTGTCCAATTCAAGTGCCGCAAGTCCAGTATGGACCACAGTCTACCATCCTACTTGGAGACCAGAAAATTAGCAGCTGAAGAAGCCATTTCAAGCCTTGCATGCCAGTACTTCCTTCATTGCATATTTGTCAAGGAGGCATTGTACTACTGAGTATAAAATCGGACTTGAAACCTTTCACTGTAAGGTTTCAAGGTGGTTGCCTTACAAACTGAAGCACATCACCTTGTTTGACTGTGCTCAGCTTCCAGCTGGAGACTCCCGGGAGACCATGCCACACATACACACAGCGGGTCAAAGGACCCAGGGACTCATGTGTGGCCATTGGTGGCTGAACTCCACCCTCCTTCGGGGGGTGGTTGCTCAGCGCAACAGTGTTGTTAAGATGAATATTGCGTACAGACATTATGAGGTCTGTCAGTTGTTCTGGGGCATGGCAGACTTCTGGCACACTGTAAACAGTCAAGACTGGAATAGCACTCTCGATCTTGGCATACAATGGAGGGAAGAGTGAGTTTGCTGTCTTGGGAATGCGAAAGAAACCGCTTTACAGGGTTTATTCAGCATGCATGCCTTGTGCATACGCAATAAGGTCTTAAGCTCATGTTGTAACATGGCAGACTTCCAACACATCACCAACAAGAGCAAAAACAGGCATCGAAGTGACCGGTAATACGCCAGCAACTCATTCCTAGCTCACAACAGTTGAGAAATCGAGAGACACGGAGACACCTAAAATCTCTGTGTTGCGACATGACATCAACAACAGCAAAAACAGGGCTTAACCATCCTGTGTTTCAGAGGAGATGTCACATTTTAATCCTCGGCTTACAACAAAAAGTGAATTCATGACAATTTTTAGCCATGTTTGTCATTCCACTGAAACCAGGCTGCCATATACCTGCCAATTCTCTGGGCAGAGAACTTGGTGGCCGGAATACCAATTCGTGGCATGGCCCTTTTGCACAAGCACAGCAAAGGCAGCTGCACCAGAGACCTGAGTTCTCACTGAACAGGAAGAACATCAAGTCATAAAGTGCAGCTCTGCAAAGAGGAGCGTCGAAATTGAAAGCATGGTGAAAACCTTTTTTGTTTAATGCTCAAGCGAGAACTTTAAGCAACTCAGCTTCAGAGACTGATTTTTCCCATTTTCCACCCTTGGGGGAAAATACGGCAAGCACCTCACCTAAGTCATACATGTCTCACTAATGAACCAGCAATAAAGCATCCCCCTCATCTCCGGCGAACATGACTGTATCATGTGCTTCAATAGTCACATCCAGTTGAAGCCGCAATAACACGACATGTGGCGGAGTGCCAAACTTCACCAGCCAATCAAGTTGGTGTGATGGTATAGAGATTTTAAAGTCACCACCCCTGGGAGGAGCTCCCACAGCTTCAGCTACTGATGTAGCGTTTAAGTTACCTTCTTGAAAAGGAACAGAATGTTTCTAGATTCGTGTAGTAGAATGTCAAATAATATTTTAACCCTTATATTTCTTGTTTCCTGAGGGATACAGATACAAACATTTGAGAGGCTGTGAGTAAAGGTGGATAAATAACTGAGAAAAATATTGTACAGGTGTCCCTGCAGCTAGTTTGGTCAAGTGGATTTGTATAAAAACACTGTTATAAACTCATCATCTTTATCTTAACGTGACATGAAGGCATGATGTGAGAACACCACTGGCCTCATAGTTATGTTTGTTTTTTAGGTCAATACAAACAGTATTTTTAGGGGAAACTGGGAACAGGGAAAAATATTGCATGAAATTAATTTATTACGGTATTTTTGATGTTCTTCTCGATTTAAAATTTAGCATGCTACGCAATGGTGCATACATTTTATACTACAGGAACCCATGGCAACAGAAGGAGGAGTCATGGATGCACCATTATAGCACCATGTGCAGAATATTATTCCAATAGCCCATAATAAACACAGAGATGGATATCCCACTAAATCAAGCCTGGCATCAATGTAAATGTGGTGTAGTTCCCGAGCCTGTGATGTCCAGTACTGAGCTCTGTATTTGGACAGTGAAGAAAAGGTTCAGTGTCACCCTCTTCACTCTGGGATGGAGTTGAAAGTCCACCCTGAGCCAGAGTAAACATGGAGGAGGTCTAACTGAGCTGAGAGCTGTAGGCTGTTTGAAAATGGGTAAAGAATGGTTTTCCCCTGAGGGGAGTTACCCAACGGATCTCAGTAAAGAACTGACTGTCTGCGTCTACAGCCTCTGGGAGAGATGGGATCACTGACACAACCCTTGAGTATTTAGAGTAAAATTCAGCCCAATTTCCAACTGATCTTTCCCTAAACAAACAGGCTTGGCTGGAAAAGGAAATCCTGAGGACATTTCCTCAGGAATATGTGTGATAAATTTCTTTCAATATGACATTATAAAGGAATGATAATATTGTGGAATCTTTATACAGTCTCTTGGTTTCATTTTCTGTACGGAGACATATGAAGTCATACAAAGGAATCTCATAATATCCTTAAAATTACCATAAATGGAAAATTCTGAAATAAATGAATCACCCTAATGTCGTTCCAGACCCATATGACTCATATGAGTTTTTTTTGAAGGCATAAGATTTACATAAGATTAGTTTTGCTGAGGAACAACCTGAACTGTGAGTCATTTTCACTGAAAATCTTTCATGGCATGTTTATGAGCATTATGAGAGAAGCTTGTTTACAGTGGTGTTTCATGTGTTTCTCTAATGCACTCATGAATGCACAATAGACATCAAGATTTTCACGGAAAAATGGGATGAATTGGGATGCATTAGACCTTCACCAAAGGTCTACTTGCTCTGATGCATACTGTATGATCATGACATGTTAAATACTATGTACAATGTTAATAATACTAAATTATTAATAATACAGTATAACTGCTAGTTGTACTATCATTGCAGTTTACTACAACAGTTAGCTACAGCTATCAAATCACACAGTTAAAGGCCTAGCCAAACAAAGGAGCATGAGGAACTATTTTGATTAAACAATGATTCAATTAGCATCATTGGAGACGTGTGAGTGATCGAGGACATTGCAGGAGGCCAAGACATTAGTTTTTTTTTTTTTTTTTTTTTGTTTTTTTACTTTCCAAATGTTCAACATGAGGAAGACTGCATGGGGGAAGGGGAATTTGGATTAGTGTAGAAAAAGCAAGGTGTACTGTGGAACACAAGGGAAGGGCAAAAGTACATATCCTTAGATTTGAGAGCGGAAAAGCCAGCATTAGTCTAACTGACAACTGACTCCAGTATGGCCTCCAATAATGATTAGGAGGATATGACACTCACACTTCCACAAGCACTGTTTCCAATGTTGTGGACTGTGTGAAGGGCAATTGCATGTGAAGTTTGTCCCATGAGGCAGGCCAACCTTACTCAAATTCCTCAAATATATTTTGCAAATGCACTCCTATAATCAAAATATGACTTTTTATATTAGTACTCTTCATTCTAGTTGTTCAGGTAAGGCTTTTAAAATTGTTGTTCAGCCTAAACTGCCACTATATTGTTCTTTTGGTTTTGGACATTATCATTTTCTAACATCATGGGAACATGTGAGCTCCAGTGTCTGAGTGAAATGTCCACAGACTGGCCTAACCCTAACTGAATATTGAACTGTAAATTATGCAATACAGTCATCAGCAATGCTCTTTTTATTAACCCTTCCTCCTAACCCAAACTACATCCCTAAACCTAACCATCAGTGGAGAATTTGTTTTATTTTATAGCAAAAATACAACTTCCGGATCATGCTCACCATTGTGTATGTAAACGTGATTACTTCCTGGTTTCCATGAG
The DNA here is from genome assembly GCF_025860055.1 of Xyrauchen texanus. NCBI lineage: Eukaryota > Metazoa > Chordata > Actinopteri > Cypriniformes > Catostomidae > Xyrauchen > Xyrauchen texanus. Next base: position 14,801,887 of record NC_068284.1, on the reverse strand, counting down.
ACCAGAAGCTACGTATCGGAAGTTGCTTGCAATGCATTACAGTAGTGCCAGAGGGGAAGGTGCTTACATTTGAATTGATGCTAAAAATATCTGATGGGAGATGGCACTGGCAGCAATTTGGCAGAATGAGGCCAATTTTAGGGTACATGAACATTAGGAAGTAACATTCTGATTTCCTGTTTGATCATGTTGTAGCACTACTGCTTAGCTTACATGTTAGTTGTTGAGGTCTCTGCAGGGTAAACCAATTATATAGTTAAGTGCATTTCCTTGCAAATCCACACCAATTAACCCGACGATGTGTAAGGTCATGTAAATGCCTTTAAGGGAGTTATTTTATCAATTGTTTAATAAAAATAAATTTGTTACCCCATGTGACTCTACCCTCCCTAGCAACCGAGCTAATATGTTTGCTTAGGAGACCTGGCTGGAGTCACTCAGCACACTCTGGATTTGAACTCGCGACCCCAGGTGTGGAAGAGAATGATCTGATTTCTGATAGTTCTCAGCGTATTGTTATGCATGTAAATTAGAGATGTGCACAAGTAGTCGAATATTCAAATATTTGTTCTGCAATAATTATTCGAATAGTAAAAATACTGTTAGAATTTCGCAAAGTTTTGCTTTGCTGGCCATATATACAGTGAGATGCATGTTAAATCCTGAACACACAAACTAAAACTGGTAGTTATAACAGAATGCACTGGGTGGTGCTGTGGAGTGTGGACACAAGTTGATCACATTTGTTGAGCAAACGGTTCTGTCAGTATGCACACCAGAAAAGCGGGTTATTGTGAGAATGTGGCTTACTGTGAGAAAGCTGGGTTCCTGATTAAATATACTGGATAAGCGTTGTACACTTTGCTCTCATATATGTGCAGCTCGTCAGAAAGCAGTGTCCCTGTAGCAATGTAATGCCCATGACACTTCTGTAATCAATAAACATGGCATCCGAGAAAGACTATGCTAGCTGAGGTAAGGGACATTCTATAATTTAAACTGGTGTATGTAAATGAGTATATACGAGCATGTGGATATGCTTGTTTTTCTCAAAAAAACATAACATGAGATACAATATGAACATAATAACTATTATATGCCAAGTGTTTATACTCATCCCGTACATTAACTGCATCGGTTTCTTTTTCTTCACTTTGCGTGAGCTTAAATTCTTTCATTCTATTCTTTTTTGGTTTTCATGCATTGCTTGCTTAAATATATATATATATATATATATATATATATATATATATATATATATATATATATATATATATATATATATCAGGACAGATATAAGCTTGCTTTGATTAGAATTAGAAGCTTGTTTTTTTTTATGGTGATGCAACCTTTATGACTAAAACAATAATTTTACAACGTCTCTTTCTCATTAATTACCTTCATTTAAATAATAGAATATTAGAATATTTGTTTTTTATGAGCTTAAATATTTGTAAACCAAACTATTCTTGAAAATAGTTTCCAAATCATTCTTTGTTCAAAAGTTCCAGAGAGAATCAACACTGTGAGGAACGTTGTGTGATTTGACTTGTTTTTATTTGAAGATTGTCTGTTGTAAAGGAAATGAGGGAAGATTTTTTTCTCTCAGCATTGTGCCAAACTAGACTAGAAGCTTTTTCCGAGAGTAAATATACAGCAGTGTGAATAGGATATAGATTTGAATTTAAATAGGATATATATTTCTGACTTGTTTTTAATTCTTTGACCACTTTCAGATCTGAAATCCAGTCACTGATGCTTTCATAGGCCAAAGAAGTAACTGGAGTTCGACAATCTTCTTCGAGTGGTCCTTTACTATTATTTTCCCAATTTCCTTTTTACCTATTTTCCCTATTTCAGAACCCACTAAATCATGAAGCTCATATAAGTATTTTCTCCAAGTACTCCAGACATAATCCAAGTTTTTTCATGGGTTCACTGTGAGGTCACCTATCTCTCCTCTCCCACTAGCTCAACAGTCATCTCACATTCAAAAGGCTTGGAGCTGAGTTCAACACATTGGTCTATGGGAAACTGTGCTTGCCGCCAATTGCAACTTCCAGGCATATTTCTGTCAGAGCTCAAGCCTTTAAAAAACAACACAATCACTGAACTCATTGCAGCCCCATTTGAATCAATTACCAATGTCTCAACAAACCAAATTCTAATAATTCTTAACAGGGGGAGTGAATTGTTGTCATATGCAAAAGCTTTCATGCTTAAGCAGCAGAAAATTTGATAAATACACTGAAATGTGCAGTGTGTGTGTGTGTATATGTGTGTGTGTGTGTGAATAGGCAACAAGCAGCTGTATAGACAACAAACCATACTTACCGACAGCAGATGGCATGAGATGATGGAGCGTTCTTCCATTCAAACACAACTGGAGGGAGTGCAACTCTGAATGCAGGGATCTCGAGACATGTTTTTATGTTTTCATTTTTAAGTTTCAAACTACGTTTAATTTGACACCGCAGCATGTTATAATGCAATGTTTATGAAGTGACAAAACCAAAGTGAGACAATCCAAAAGCATCTGTCTGATGCATGTTCATTGACACGCCCATAGAAAAGACCTTATAATAAGTCCAGACAGGCTGATGAATTAAGTTGCTATGGACTGTAGGCCAATGATCCATGGTGGTCTGTGAGTGAATTGTCAGGGGAGGCACATATGTAAATCAGTTTTGAAATATCAAACCAATATCATGTTTTATTATCCTATATGTTTCTGCTGGTAATTTTGCTCCTGGAACCAGATGATCATCTCTACCAGATATCTTAAAATAGTCTTGTTAACTTCCTGTGTGCTATAATCTGTCCGATCACCAACCAAACAATTTTCATTAATGTGTGGAGCTCTCCAGTTCTTTTGCTGTTTTTGTTGTTTGTCCTTTAGTAATTACTTTTCTATCAGTTTCACCAGAGACAAACTGTTAAATACTTGGCAGCAAACAGCAGATAATTTATTTACAGGTATTTGATTGTTGAGATGTTCTGTTGGACATTTTAGTCAGAGGAGCTGTGGTGTTGTACAAGCATGCTAAAAGACGCAAGAGAGGGAAGCAAGCTGGCCAAACTGCTTCAACTCGGCTTCCGAACTTCGCTGCCAAGAGCACACCTAGCGAATCTCCGCTCTCTTCCTAACAAAACGGACAAATTACTTCTAACCCTTACAAATAAGGACTGCTGCTCTGTGTTTCACGGGAACCTGAGAAACCATTCCGGACAGCGCATTACATATGCCAGGCTTTCAGCTGTTCAGAGCGGATCGTATCGCAGAGTTATCGGGAAAAACGACAGGTGGTGTAACATGCTTTTACATCAATGCAAGTTGGTTTACTGATGTAACAGCATTGAAGAAGATGTGCTGCCCTAATTTAGAAGCGCTCTTCCTCAACTGTAAACATTTCTACTCGCCACAGGAGTTTTCCTAGTTTATTCTGGTGAGTGTTTATATTACTCCACAAGCATGCGTGAACACAGCGCTGCAACAGCTGGCTGATCCCATCATAGACACGGAGCAACAAAACCTAGACTCACTTATTATTATTCTTGAAGATTTTAATAAAGCAACCCTCACACATAAACAGCCCAAATAAAAACAGCACATTACATACCCAACCAGAGACAGAATTATACTGGAAAACTGTTATACTACATTAAAGGATGCATATAACTCTGTCCCTAGAGCAGCTTTAGGAATCTCTGATCACTGTCTGGTTCGTTTTCTTCCAACCTAAGAGTAGAAACTAAAATCAGATAAACCTGTAGCAAAGACTGTAAAGAGAGGACCAATTAAGCAGAGCTGGAATTATAAGCCTGTTTTGACTGCATTGATTGGATTTGATTTTGAAGCTGCAGCCACAGACCTGGACAAGCTCACAGATACTGTGACATAATTTATCAATTTCTGTGGAAACATGTGCATTCCTACTAGGATTCATTTAATATACAGCAGTGACAAACCATGGTTTACAGCAAAACTCAGGCAGCTTCGTCAGGCCAAAAATTATACTTACAGAAGTGGGGATAATATCTTGTATAATCAGGCCAAAAACACAGTGACAACGGATATTAGAGTGGCTAAAAGAAGCTAAACAAAGTTTCTGCTAACATCCCTGCATCAGTGTGGAGTGGCCTAAAAGACACCATTGGGATGTGTGCCAGGTCTTCCGGAAACAGAAGACAAGGAAAGCACAGGACCCAGACTGTGTTTTAGCCTTTTGTCTAAAAGCCTGTGCTGACCAGCTGTCCCAAACCTTCACACACACCTTCAATACATAAATAGACTACTGTGAAGTTCCCAACTGCTTCAAACATTCCACCATCATCTTTGTCTCAAAGAAAACCAAGATTGCAGGACTTAATTACTACAGACCTGTCACCCTGACATCTGTGGTCATGAAGTCATTTAAGAGACTGGTGGTGGCCAACCTGAAGGACATCACTGGACCCTTTCTGGATCCCCTGCAGTTTGTCTATCAAGCTAACAGGTCATTGGATGATGCAGTCAATATGGGACTGCGTTATATACTGCAACATCTAGATAGACCAGGGACTTTTGCAAGGATTCTATTTGTGGACTTCAGTTCGGCTTTAAACACCATCATCCCTGCTCTCCTATGGTATAAATTAGCCCAGGTCTCAGTTCCCACCTCTGTCTGTCAGTGGATCACCAGCTTTCTGACAGATAGGCTGCAGTTAGCGAGACTGGGGAAATTCACTTCCAGAACATGTACAATCAACACTGGTGCCCCCCAGAAATGTGTGCTCTCCCCACTACTCTTCTCCATGTACTCAAACTGTCAAGCTCCTGAAGTTTGCAGATGACACTACAATCATCTGCCTCATCCAATGAGTCTGTGTACAGAAGGGAGGTTGAACGGCTGGCTCACTGCTGCAGTCAAAACAACCTGGAGCAGAACATGCTCAAAACAGCAGAGATGATAGTGGACTTTAGGAGGAACACCCCAGCATTGACCCCGCTCACCATTCTAAACAGCACTGTGGCAGCAGTGGAGGTTCCTGGGCACTAGCATCTCACAGGACCTGAAGTGGGAGACCCACATTGAATCCACTGTCAAAAAGGACCGACAGAGTTTGTACTTCCTTCACCAGCTGAGGAAGTTCAACCTACCACAGGTGCTGCTGATTCAGTTCTACTCAGCATCCATTGATTCTGTCCTCTGCACTTCTGTAACTGTCTGGTTTGGTTCAGCTACCAAGTCAGACATCAGAAGACATCAAAGTATAGTCCGGACTGCTGAACGGATTATTGGTTCTCACCTTCCATCCCTCCAAGAACCGTACACCTCCAGATTGAGGAAAAGGGCTGGAAAAATCACTTTGGACCCAATTCACCCAGCACAATACCTTTTTGAACTGTTGCCCTCTGGCTGGCACTGCAGAGCACTGAGCACCAGAACAGTCAGGCACAAGAACAGTTTCTTCCATCAGGCCATTTACCTTATGAACAATTAAAACTGCCCCCAATACTCTCCATTGTGGCAATACAATCATGTGCATATTCAAATATTCCTTCATATTTATATTTGGCATATCCTACCTCTTCTGCAAAATACATTAAATCACCTTTCACATAACTGTATATCTGTATATAACATATTTGAACATTATTATAGCCCTAGTGTATTTACCTCTGTTTTTATTCTTATTTCACTGTTTACATATATATGTTTATATGTATATCTCAGTGTTTGAATGTATATGTTGTATTGTATATTTGTTGTATTCTCTTAGCACTGGAAGCTTCTGTCACCATGTCAAATGCCTTGTGTGTGTAAGCATACTCAGCAATATGCAAAATCACCATCTACAGACTACAATTAATGCAAACATTTATACAGTGAATTGAGGGCCCCATTCCTTATCCAGTGACATCTATAAACTTTTCATTTATTTCATTTCATTTATGCATTTGGCAGACGCTTTTATCCAAAGTGACTTACAGTGCACTTATTGCAGGGACAATCCCCCCAGAACAACCTGGAGTTAAGTGCCTTGCTCAAGGGCACAATGGTGGTGGCCATGGGGTTTGAACCAACAACCTTCTGATTAACACCAAAGTGTAACTACCTACCAAAGTGTAGATGAACACCATCCTTCACTGTTTCATTTAGTCCCTGTGCTTTAGCCACTACGCCTCCACCACTCCATATAGTATCTATAGTACTTACCTACCAAAGTGTAGATGAACACCATCCTTCACTGCTTCATTTAGTCAAATTTATAAGTTTTAATTGCTGTATGAATCGGTATGAATGCCAGAGAAAGCTGACGATACAAAGCTTTCGGTCATTATTAAACTGACTGTAAAACAGTTAAAGGATGGGAAAGGAGGAGGCGAGAACCGGCTTGACGATATAAATCATAGTTTAATGGAAAACTTAAAAGACAACACAAACACACATGACGGACATGTCCGCTAACGATCTCTCTCTCCCGCACAGCCCTCTGCAGTCGACCTTTAAACCTCACGGAGGCATAATTAGCCTAATACGGGACCGGGTGTGTAGGATCACGACCCGGCCCCGCCCTCCGCCCTGCCACACTGACCAATCAAAATGGATATTCAAATGACGCAATGTGCAAAATAGGCAAAACGGTGGCAAAATAGGATTTGCCTCCTTCCGCATTCATAACCAATCATTATCAGAGGTAACAGTTTAAGCCAATCAGCTTTCATCTCTGCATGAAAGAAACATTTTAAATATATATTTTAAGTAAAGGCATATTCTTTTAATTAAAGGCATCTGAGTTATGGTAAATTGATCACTTTTGTTTTTTGCATTCATTTTGAATACATTTTTGAGCTCAGCCTCCTGATTTGGAAATAAACCATACATTGCCTTTTAAAGTCACTTTTTGTATTGTTTAATCAATATTTTACACGGCTGCCACAATAATGTATTGCATTTTAATTATCTGAATAATTATATACAGTATATTATAATTTTATTATTTCAATATAAGGATTCATAATCATTTAATAATTATTTATTGAATTTTTTTTTTCATTCTCTGGAAAATAAGTATTTGGCATATCATGTAATTAATTATATATATTTTTTTATGTATTGACAGCTCTAATAATTACACATGTCGAATGTAAACAGGGCAGCGTCTCAATCACTTTTTAATCATCTGAGGACACTTTAGAGATCTGGGGTGTATTAGTTTTTGGTAAGAATCTTACTTTTTAAGATTCTTAAAATTCTGTTGAGATCTTAAGTAACTCACAAAAACCACTGTTTATAACCTGTTTATGAGATGTTAAACTCATCTACATGGATGAAAAACAAAGAACTGCTCCACCGTGCTCTGCATAAGCATATTTATCACACTTGCAATTACAGATAAGTTAAAATAGCAGCTTTGTTTATTTGTGCGCCATTAGGATAAAGTGGTTTCTGTGTATGAGAGTCGGAGTTGTTCTAGGACTGCCCTTCTAAACTATCGCAGTCCCCTGGGAGCCAATAATGATCTGATAACAAGACAAGAAAGCGGAGTAAATCAGGGATGACGTAAGACAGGATAGAGCACAGAGAGAAACACTTCAGGAACTATAGTTAGATACATGGACAAAGGACAAACCTGCAGATTACAGTGAATTGTACATTTTAAAGGAATAGTTCACCCAAATCATTCCATCTAACTCATTCTGCCTAACAACTTCTTTTGTGTTCCACTGAAGAAAGAAAGCCATATACTCTAGGTTTGGAAATTCATAAGGGATAGAAAGTGAAAACTGAATTAAATTTTTTGGTTGGACTATCATTTTAACTGCATGAATATTTATGGATGTTGTGTACATTTTAACCACTAACATTTTGAACAAATGTTTGTTTTTAATGACATTATGATGTATGGGTATCATATCAAATTGGCTTGAGCCTTTTACATTTCAGCAAGGCCTCGGTTTTAATGTCACTTTGTTGTAGTCATCAGAAAATGTTTGTACCAAGTCAGACAAAAATAATGTTTTCCTTGCAGAGTGTGACCATGCAGACCTCTTGGCCAAGGCTCCCTATTAATTACCCACATGACTTTAAAACTTCCTGTTCCCCGTCTGGGCACTTCGACAGTGCAGTTAAAGAGTTATTTCTCTAAAAGAGTTATTTTCTCTAAAAGAGCAAATACACAGTGGCGTTGAATGTCCTTTATAAAAATGCCCTTCTGCCCCTGTGTAGTTCCTGGTTGCGGCAGAATGCTCTCCACTCCTGACGGCCACAGGCGCTGTCTCGTGTGTCTGGGCAGCGATCACACTGAGGCAGCGTTTGTGGATGCTAATGTTCTCACTGTGAGAACATGTCCATGGCAACGTTGCGGTCGCGGCTTCCACAAAAGGAACGCCACTTCAGCCACCCCCTGCGTTGCTCCTTCTTCCCACGGGATTGAGGACGATCCAGCTGGTGATGGAGGCGATTTGGGGATGGCAGCGGACGCGGTTTTGCCAGGTACGTCCCCGCGAACCACCCGCCCCCCCCCGGCACACTCGTTGACTTCCGTCCGGGCTCGAGCATTACCTACTCTGCCCCGCTGCGAAGTCCCGCTGGATACGTCAAAAATAATCGGCCCCTTAGTGCCCCTAGCACGGAGCTTGGACACATGGCTCTCGCTTCCTAGTCCATCACGCTGGCTGGCCAGGACCATTCGACTTGGTTATGCAATGATTTCGGGATGGCAGTGGACGCGGTTTTGCTGGGTACGTACCTGCGAACCACCCACCCCCCGGCACGCTTGTTGACTTCCGTCCGGGCTCCAGCATTACCTACTCCGCCCCGCTGCGAAGAAAGGCAGCGGCTTACGACCGATCTTAGACTCCGGCATCTAGATTGGTTCGCAGCGGTAGACCTGAAGGACGCGTACTTCCACGTCTCAATATTGCCTCGACATCGACCATTTCTATAGTACACGTTCGACAGCCAGGCGTATAAGTACAAGGTCCTCCCCTTCTGCATGTCCCTGTCCCCTCGCGTCTTCACGAAGGTTGCAGAGGCAGCCCTTGCCCCGCTTCGGGAAGCAGGCATCCACATTCTCAACTATCTTGACGACTGGCTCATTCTGGCCCACTTCCGAGAGTTATTATGTGCCCGTTTAGGTCTTGAGGTCAACGTCTTAGCAGACGCACTATCACGACAATGCTTGCCCAGTGGAGAGTGGTGGCTTCACCCCCAGTCGGTCCAGCTGATTTGGGAATGGTTCGGCAAGGCCCAGGTAGATCTGTTCGCCTCCCGAGAAACCTCCCACTGGTACACCCGAACGGAGGCTCCCCTCGGGGCAGACGCGCCGAGGGGAGCCGAGGGGAGCTGAGGGGTCAGTTCGAGAGAGAGAGAGATACACATGCAGCCCCATTGTGTCTATGAGTTTCTTATTAAACTTTGTTTACTGTTCAGGTGGTTCTCGCCTCCTCCTTGCCCATCCTTATACTGTTACAGTGCTGTTTGGTGTTTCTGGGAAATGGTCCCATAAAGTTCACTCCCAGCATGTGCCCAGGCTCAACTACAGGTGTTGACTGCAGTCATCCAGGCAATTTAGAAATGGAAGGTTTATATTTTTGGCATACCTGACAGACTTTACAGTACTTCCAGATATCTGTCTTTATACTTGGCCAATATGTGACTTCTAGCAGCCGCAGGAGGGTTTTCAAATGTCCCAAGTGTCCACTCAAAGGATTGTCATGAGCAAACTTCAACAGTTCTCCACAGTGACACATTGCGATGACCAACTGAAACTTCTGCCCTTGCTTCTGATTTAGCACACAATGGAACAGGTATCCATTTCCATGGTGTAATGTACTCAGTTGGGGTCACAGTCATTTTGATATGTAGCTTTGAATATCAAAACCTCAGTGTCTTTCTGTTGTGACTCTTCTAGCTCTTCCATGTCGATTGGAAGGTTCACTGGACTCTTAGATACTCTCTGAGCTTTGCACACAGCAAGAAATCCTGGAGATGTTGTTTCCTCCTTGCTCCTTGAAAATGTATCAGGCACAACGTTACACTGACCTTTCGAATATTTTACTTCAAAGTTGAAATCTTGGAGCCGAATGGTCCATCGTGATAACAGGGAAGGTTTTGAAGATCCAGGACAAAGCTGAGTGGTTGGTGATTACTTCAAAGTGTTGACCTTCAAGGTAGGGTCTCCACTTTTCCATACCCCAGACACACCTATTCAGATGCAGAGTATGCCCTTTAAGCACCATGAAGTAATCTGGATCCATAGGCTACAATATGTTCCTCACCATCCTTCTCCTTGGTCAACACAGCTCCAAGTCCAACTTGGCTGGCATCGGTCTGAATTTTAAATGGTCTAGAGAAGTCAGGAGGAGTCAGAACAGGAGTTTCATTCAGGGCCTGCTTTAAGCCATCAAAGAAACTTTGACAGTCTTCGGACTAAACCCACATGAATCCTTTCTGTTTCAATGCATGCAGAGGTGCTGCTTTCTCAGCAAAACAGTAGATGAATTGGTGATACCACCATGCTACACCCATAAATCACTACACATCTTTGAGCAACTGAGGGGTTGGAAACTCACTCACAGCTCTCACCTTTGCTGGATCCATCTTCACACCTTCTGCTGACACTACATGCCCCAAGAAAGTTAGTGATCATTGAATCAGGTTACCTTTCTTGAGGTTAATGGTCAGACCTGTTTTTTGAAGACAGCTGAGGACTTGTGAGAGGTGTTCAGCTTCATCTTTTGGTAAACAACAAAATTGTCTATATAGACAAAACAGCACTTTCCGTTTATGTCTTTCAGCACTCTCTCTTCCACTTATCTACATCAATCTTTAGAATGAGGCAGCAGCATTTTTTTAGACCAAAGGGGATACATAGAAATTCATAAAGACCAATTCTCGATTCAATCATTAGATGTATAATTTTAGATTTCAAACTCTCAATTACATCCATCCATCCATATTCTATAGCCACTTATGTAGAGTCGCGGGTAGTGCTGCAGCCTATCCCAGCTGTCTTGGGCCGAAGGCAGGGAATCACCCTGGACAGGTGGCCAGTACATCGCAGGGCAACACACACACAGACATACACATTCACACTCTACTCTTGATTCCAGTGTTAGAAAAGTACTTCATCATTACAATTATTTACCTTTTGATATTTTTGCTAAATCTTGAAGAACAAAGAAAGCCTGCAAGGTAACATGTAAACAGACCATAATGAAATGAAATAATGATGTAGAGGGAGCCAAATAACTACCTTTAAATGATGGAGCTACTGCCATTTTGATATAACAACAGCCATGAGTAAAGATTTCATAACATTTTGATGAAGACATTTACGATCTTAATCAGTCAGAAACTCAGAATCACATTAATACCAAGTCTTGTGGAAATGTGGGACATCATACACAGCCCCTGTGTATCACAACTATGTCAAGCCTGGAAGCCCCCAACAGAAAACAGGCGGGTTATCACACCACTAACATTTATTTAACCCTTTTCTCCTGTGGAGCACCAACGAGGAGGGTGCTGTGGGGACTGGATTCTTTTCTAAGATAAGTTACCATACTTACTGAACATTACACTATAGTCCTTCAAAAGCACACCCATTTATCCACACTCCTCTCCCTCATAGAAAACCATACATGCATACAGTATAACACAAACCACAATAACAGCAGATCCATGGACATATACCCACTTAACACTGGAGCTCACATCACAACAAACGTACAGTAGACCAAGGTAACATAAACACTACTTTAAATCAGTTTTTAAAATAAGGGTCCATTGCTTTGCTGCCCTGTCCCAAACAGCCATTCCACTTTTACATCTTCACTCTCCACTAGGAGTTATGTATGAAACAGGGGGATGATTTGGACACAGCGAAAGATTCTCATACGCATTTATGTCGGCTGGTCTAGAATTTACGGCAGAGCTCCTCACTCCCACAGATCCTTTGTAGGGACAATTTTTTCTCTGATTCATCACTCAGAAGTAATTATGGCTGATATCCAAATAAATAGAGGATGCTTTGAGCCAACATGATTTTAGAACACAGCTTTTTAATATGCTGCTTTCTGTTGTGGAAGAAGATGAGGAAATTGATCTAGAGGCCTGGAGTGTGTCTCACGCATAATCCTGAGCTCAAAAAACATAACAGACCAAAAAAATAACTCTTGACCATGCACTAAATCATCATTATGTACCATTTAGGAATAATACTGGTGATAAGTATGATGAAAATGGATTAGGTTGACCATATAAAAAGCTGTTTTGATTCTGTTTTTAAGTATGGTGTGTTAGCATACCTTAATATGTAGCAAGCAGAAATTTATGTAGGTATTACTGTGGCTTTTGAAGTCTTTCATTCTTAACCCTCATATTGCATTAAAAAATGCCTACAACTTTTGAATTAAGGGTAATTTCTTCTGGCACTGAAAATCATTCAAAAAGCATAAATTCTTTATTTTTTTTATATTATTATTATTATATGCCGCCAATGACCCCCAGTGAGAAAAAAAAGGTTTTATTGTGGTCCTAAAGTTTATAATTATAGGGAACACAAATAAATACATTGAGAATTAAAGGGATAGTTCACCCAAAAAAAAAAAAAAAAAAAAAGAAATCAATATTTGTTCAGTCTTGTCTTTTTCTAAAATAATGTGACTTTCTTTCTTTTGCACAAATGGGACATTTTGAAAGATATTCCGCTCTATGTCATACAATGGCAGTGGATGGTGACCACCTCTTCAAGCTTTAAAAGGACACATAAGTATAATTTAAAAGTATAGTAAATTATTTAGTGTGACTCATGCCTTGTTCTGGAGGCATAAAATAAGGTTTGGTGAGAAACAACCTTATTATTTAGTTAAAACCTTGACCAAACGTTGCTCTCGTGCACATTCTTGCGAGTGCACAAGAGCAGCAGTTGCACTGCCCCCTCTCACAAATGAGTTGTTCAAGCTTGAAACTACCAATCAAACCACCAGTGATGTAAACAACAGAAAACACAAAACAGTTGCACACACACCAGAAACAGAACTTACAAAACATGTCTGAAGAGTTTGAAGCCGAAAAATAGATGCATTTCTATGCCCAGCCTTATTTGTATGAAATGGAGTACACTAAAAATGAAGAGAACTGAGAAGCCACAGCTGGGCAGAGAGTACAGGAGACCACAGTGTTTTGGAGGTTTTGGATGGTTCACTTATCAAAAGTGAACTTGAAAAATCAGAAAGAATGGTGGAGGGAGCTGGTATGTCTGTCATGTCATCTCTATTCTGAACCGGCGTGTATTTCTGACAAAATTCTGACTGAAGAGAGCAAGACCTCAGCAAAACAGCTCATAGGGGTGACACCCTCGGCCAAAATCAAGTTGTTTTTACCCGAATAGTGAGATGCTGGCTTCAATATACTGTTATGAAAAAGATTTTAAACATGTGCCAGTTCACAGCAAACAGGGCTGCACGGCGCGACCCCGCAAATAGAAACCAAGCGATCAACAGAATATCCTATCACAACATAACAACTAATAACATAGAAAAGATACCCTTTATTGTGTGTTGTGTTACATCTGGTTAGGACACGGTGTGACTTTGGCCTCCATCTCTTTTAGTTTGATTTCCCAGTACTCAGGTTCATAAAAATAAGGCTTGGTATAGAAATGCATCTACTCTTCAATTTCAAACTCTTCAAACGTTTTTTGTAAGTTCAGTTCTCTGGTTTGTTTTCTGTTTTCTGTTTTTAATATTTCTGTGGTGGTCCGATTGTACCAAACAAGTTAATTAATCTTGAGCACCCCATCTCGCCAGCAGGGGCAGGTTAACTGCTGCTCTCGTGCACTCTCATGAATGCGCACAGGAGAGCAATACATGCAGGAGAGCAACTTGTGTGTCATTGGCAAAAAAGTCAGAAAACAAAATGAACAAAAACACAGGTCAGGCAATATGTGGGGAGAAAAAAAGCCCTGCATCTCTATTCACATAATATCCAAACTATCTGACAAGCACAAAAAAGTTTTGGACCCTATCAAATAAATAATTATATTATTATGTGCACTTGAGGTAAATGAGACCTAAACAGCTTATTTTTGTAATAAATTAAATATAATTACTTTTTCTTTTTTGTTACTATATATATATATATATGAAGAACACCACCTGGCTTGTGGGCCGCCAGGTAATTTGAGTTTAAGATGTGTAAGACTGAGTGACATTGAATCATTTATTAGACTTTTGAATTATACTTTTGCATCCTTTTGAAGCTTGACGGGGTGGTCACCATCCACAGTCATTGTATGACTACATTGAGCATACATTTTTTTCTAAATTTCAATTTTTTCTGTACCAAAAAAGACATATTGGTTTAGAACAAGATGAGGGTGAGTAAATTATGAATGAATTTAGATTTTTGGGTGAAGTATCCCTTTAAAGGATGAACATAATTTGTATAGAATCATTTTAAAAAGTAAAACAAAATAAAAAAATTACTTTGCAAACTTGGCAAAAAGTAATTTTAATCACCCTTTACAGTGCTAATCAGTGGGTAGGTTATGTAATTGAAAATTAAAGATTAATTGTTTGTGTAATTTCTACACTACTAGTGTCAACAAACAGATTTACAAAAATAGTGACAGGTTCCCCAAGCATTCCCACTGTCTTCCATGGGTTGGAAAAACATATTGTTCTTCCCCAAACTCACTCCATTGATCAAATCAATGTGGCTAAGTCCCACAGAGGCACAATGTTTAGGAATGGCTTACTTATAGCTGACTCTGCATATTAAGCAAGGATAGGAGAAAATATTTTAACATAGGAAAACATTACACGTTTTACCCAAAAACCTGGGAGGAAATTAAGTGTGAAGCAACTTTTGAATTGAATTGTCCTCTGGCTATTTTGTAATTAAGCTAATTCTAAAAAAAAAAAAACTGATCAATAACGTTTCTAAATGTAAGAATTTGTTATGAAAACCCAGGCAGTCTTCTGAATGCCAGAAATGTCTCTTTCTAAGATGCTCACTTCTCATGCCTTCCACTCTATGTCCTCTTCTCTTTGTTTTGCTCTGCTCCTAAACACCTGTCACTCTGCTGTAGCCTGTGTGAGGTCCCCTTTCACAGTCTATTGAGCACTCTCTCACGCAGAACACCCCAGCAGAGCCCTCTGCCTTCCCATCCTTCATGGCTCAGTTCCAGGCTTTTACTAAAGGCTGCTCAGGACCCTAGAACATCAATAATTTGTTTATAATTAGCCCTGGCACCTCTTTGCTACTTAGAGAGTGCTTGTTTTTCAAAAAGGTCCAGGGGGTCGGCTGACGGATGGGTTGAAGGTGGTTGTGCAAAATCCAAGTAAGAGGGTCTTGGGCTGTGGCAGCCTTGGTCACATTCCTTGCAAGCCGCCCTAGAGTCATGGCTGACAAGGTGATAGCGATAACAGCCAAAGGGAGATAGTCCTTAGGGACTGCTTTACTGAGTCCTGCATGGGATCACTCAGTTTGAGTATGCAACAGAAGACCTGAGAGGAGACGTGGTGCCCAGACCTGGCAGTCAGGAACGTTTATGCTCGCTGAATGCTCAATTAATAAATGCAGCTGTTTATATCAAGACGTGTGAGGTATAAATACACTTTGTGTGGTCCCTTAAGTTTACATGGCTGATGGGGTTACGTACATCTTAGTACCATCCTCTGATTGTTTTCCAGCGAGGACAATATCCATGGGAACATTACACACAGCGGATCTGCATTGTAAATGAACCCACCTCTGGACACATAATCATTGAGTATTTTGGATGGTGTTTGGAGGATGTCACATGAGATTGTAAATGTCATTAAATACATTATAAGATATTTACAAAGCTGAATTCAATGGCTCACTTTGTAATTGTGTCATATTGCATAGCGAAGACTATGGACCAGCATTACTGGTCACCGGAATATGTTGTGTTTTGGATCAGGCTTCTTAAATAGCTTAACCAGCAAGACATTCTTTATCAAACAGCTTCACCAGAACAACTATTTTCTTCACCAGAACAACTATTTTCTTCACCAGAACAACCTGAGTAGCATTTCCCAAAAGCATCGTAAGCCTAAATAGATTGCAGAAACCACAATGGTCTCTAATATCAACTTAAGTTTGCAATGCTTTTGGGAAATGTGACCCTGGATTACACTGCATTTTCTTTATCAATTTTTCGTCTTGTTTTCTAGTAAATATGTCTAAACATATAAACCACGAGGTATTTACATTTACTTGGGAAGCATAGTGACATACTGTAAGACTTGTTTAAGGAATAGTTCACCCCAAAATGTTAATTCTATCATTATTTACTCACCCTCATGCCATCCCAGATGTCTATGACTTTCTTTTATCTGCTGAACACAACTAAAGATTTCTAGAAGATTCATCTCTTTAGGTACATACAATGCAAGTGAATGGTACCAAAATGTTGAAGCTCCAAAAGGACTTAAAGGCAGCATGAAAGTAATCCATAAAACTAATCCATATCTTCAGAAGTGACATGGCTGATGTGAGTAAGAAACAGATCAATATTTAGTCAATCTCCTCATTCACGTTAATTTTCACATTCTTCTTCTTTTGTTTTTGGCAATTAGCATTCTTTGTGCATGTTGCCACCTACTGGTTAGGGAGGAGAATTTATAGTAAAAACAATTATGTAAATATTGATCTGTTTCTCACCCACACCTATTATATCGCTTCTGAATGTATGGATTTAACCACTGGACTCTTATGGATTACTTTTATGGTCCCTTTATGTGCTTTTGTAGCTTCAAAATTTTGGTACCCATCCAATGGCATTGTGAGGACATACAGATCTGAGATATTCTTCTAAAAATCTAATTTTTTGTCTTACCAAAAGTAAGAATTTTTTTCTTGTTTAAAGCATAAACCTCATTCAAACTTAAAATATTGCTTCTCAAGTAAATCTTATTACAAGGGTGTTCAGGGGTTTTACTGGAGTAAAGATAATTTTTAATGTTATTTATTTATTCATTGCAGTTTATCATGTTGGTCATGCTGGTCATTTCAGCAGAGGAGACATATTATGTACTTTAGACAGCCTTTTCTCAGGAGAAAACTTTAACTTTTTCTTTCCCCACATGTTCATATTTCATATTAAAACATGACACAATTTCGGCTGTGCCTATGGGTCAAATTTACTACGTCTATATCAGTATACATATGCCAGATGCCAGTGGCAAATGATGATGAATGTCATAACCTAATTCTCTGGTTTGAAGCCTGTGTCTACAAGACAACCATGCCTGGGCAACTCCTAAGTGTATTACCTAGTTTGTGTTGCTATGTAATTAGCATTTTTGTTTAACTAGCATTATTTCATATGGCAAAGAGTTTCTGTTTGATTCTATGGAAGAACAAGATTAACCTCTGTTCCCCTTCTGTCGCTCTCTCCACATTGTGTCGGAGAAGCGACACTAGAGGTCTCTCTTGAGCGCCGATATATACCTCTGTTCTGTGAAAAAAGGCCAATGAGAAGTTGGCAGACGGTATTTGCATATCCCGCCCCCGGACATACGGGCATTTAAGCGGGGCGAATACGGGAGTTCATTCAGAAAATTTCTTCAGAGCCGAAGGTTGTGCATGCAGTCTGCTGCGAGTCACACACCGGTTCCTGTTTAATCCTCTGACGCTCTGCGCTGTGCTGGCCCGTAGAACTCGGTAACACGCTGATGATCTGGCCTTGTGCCTAGCGCCCTTTCCCTCAGCCGTGGTAAAATAGTGCGCCTTTGTTCCCAGGAGACCCCATCTTTTGGATCCCTGGTTGATTCCTCCGTAGCCCTTTTGGCTTGGCCCGTTCCCAGGTTGGCAAGCATCACCTTGTTCCCCTCACTAGGGTAACCAGAAGGATTCTGATGACTTTAATGGGGCATTGGGGAAGGGTATGTGCAGCCTGATACAGCTGGTCGCCTTTGCACGTAAGAATACCTGCCCACTCCTCTATCAGCAGTTCACGGACACGGCTCAGCACATGGCATGATTGAAGTGGGACCCCTAGTGTCGCTTCTCCGACACAACATGGAGAGAGCGACAGAAGGGGAACGTCTAGGTTACGTATGTAACCTCCGTTCCCCGATGGAGGGAACGAGACGTTGTGTCTTCCCCACCACGTCGCTGAGCTGAGCCACTGTTGTGGCCGGACCATTTCCGGCTCCTCAGAATAATCCTGAATGAACTCCCGTATTCGCCCATATGTCCGGGGGTGGGATATGCAAATACAGTCTGCCAACTTCTCATTGGCCTTTTTTCATAGAACAGAGGTATATATCGGCGCTCAAGAGAGACCCCTAGTGTCGCTTCTCCGACACAACGTCTCGTTCCCTCCATCGGGGAACGGAGGTTACATACGTTTTCTAAAGGCCTGTTAGACTATCTGTATCCTCATCAGCAGACTATATACCGAGTTGAAATACCTGTAATCCATTAAAAGGACAGTTCACAAAAAATTTTAATCCAGAATTTTGACTTACCCTCATGTTGTTACAAACTCATATGACATGTTAAGCAGTATGTTAGTATCAGTCACCTTTCACTTTCAATGCATCTTTTTTTTCTACGCAATGAATGGAATGGTGACTGAGGTCATTTTGCCTAATATCTCCTTTCATGTTTCAAAGTAGAAGGATATTTTTGCGTGACTGAGTAAATGATTAAAGATATTTCATTTCTGGAGACGTATCCCTTTAATGGGGGATATTTCCATGTGTTACTTCTCTTCCTTCCCATTGATATGGCAGCTAAACTGCACCTCATGTTTCACCTGTTGGTGACCGCTTACCTGTAGATGCCCTCTCCCTCTCTTTGATCTAACAAGTCTGTGTGTGTACAGTAGAGGTCACAATCACAGACACACACACACCTTTGCAATCCTTTCTATGGATATGTCATACAATGGTGCAATGGTCCTGTGTTGTCTGACACTTAATCAGGGATTAAACATTAAAGTGCAGCAAGTGTGAAATAAATAAGTTGAGGCTATATTTGAACACTTCTAAGCAGCAGATATTCATGTCAATACTGGCCTTTCTTAGCCTGCCATCGAATGTTTGCCCTTTTCTAAGATCTGAGTGGGCGGCTAGACAGAGGTGCTATAAAAGTGTCTGAAAAATCAGGCGTCAATTCAAGATTTATTTGTATCTCTTTTCAGAATACATATTTGTTCTAATCAGTTTTTTAGGTACTGATGCCATAGGGCCCTATTCATGTAAGTGTGCAAAGAACAGCGCTACGTGATGCGACCATACCCTACGTCTCCAATTTTCATGAGAGCGCCAATTCTAAGCACAATTTTTGTACTACCACAAAGCACAAGTGGGAGTGTTTGTGCTAACTTTCGGTGTGTTTGCGCAATCTGGGGGAGTACTGTATGTAAATGAAGTGGTACAAAGGAAAATGAAAAATAAAAATGCAGTTTCTGATTAAAGGTGCACTCAATTTTTGATGCATGTCTTTATACTCTGACACCTAAGGGCATGGATAGCATCATTCAAAAGCAATAGTCAAACAGTTTTCAGTTACAGATGCCACTGTAGAAATTCACTATTCACAGTCAGCCATGATTAATTTAACTCTTGAGTGAAGGTGTCCATTAACAGGACGGTTACTGAGATTAAGCGAGTAGTATTCAGCTGGTCATGTGATTCTAACATGGCAGCCCCCATGAGGAGACCCTCTCCATGTAGAATAAAACTGCTTTTATAAGGTTACTGATATGACTGGAGTCTTCATCTCATATCAGTGCTCATGACATATGCTTCAAATTGACTATTCATTTTTTAAAGAGTAAATGTTTTTAATGAGGAAAAGGTCACCTTTAATTGGGTCACTTTGCATTGAAAGCTGCACTGGTTTCAAATTTGTTCTAATGTTTGTTGTGTGATTCTGAGGATAATCTTTGTATTCATTTTATTTATTTAATATATGTTTCATGTTTTTATTTAATGACAAATGGTGTAACCATTAAGTAAAATTGAATAACATATTTTCCTTACAGCTCGAATGGGAGGGTATACATCAGAATGATTTTGCAATGTAAACTAGTAAGTAAACATATTTTTTAAATTAAAAAGTACTTTAAAAAATATAGTATTTTTTTTCTTAGGGTCATACAATTTGACATTGAACTAACCTTGCCATGTCATAAAAATATATTAAATTATTGGATATTTTTGGGTGGAAGCACGAGTCGAATTCACAAGGTTCCGTGTTGATACAATAAGCACTTTTGAGGACTACTGTAAATAATCACATAATTTACCCAAGTTTGCCAGTATAGGGACATCAACTCTTTTAAAGTTATTCAGCATTTGGTCTGAGGCAGGTATCAGAAAGTAATTGATTTGAGCAGATATGAGCAGAGCTGCATATTCTGCTTTGTTTACTTAGTTATGTCAGTGAAATACACTGTGATGAAGTGTTCTGTGCTGTACTTACACTTTTTACAAATGTTCTTCTATTTTACAGTGTTTTCTGTGGAATCATACGGAATCAAATTCACGTGAAAAGTATTTCAGTCACAGATCCAAATATAATAAGCGTGAATCAAAATAATAAGCGTGAATCAAAAAATAATATGCACAAAAATAAGTAAAAGGCACAGATCAGAATAATTAGAGCAGATTAAAAAATAACAAACATGAATTAAAAATATAAACACATTTATTATATGCTGCAAAAAAAAAAAAAAATGTAATAATGTTTTCCTTTGTTATTTGAATTGCTTTCTGACAGTTTTGCTCATATTTTCATTTTTTGGTATGTTTCCGCTGTATTTTTCGTAACTTTTGTTTCCAAGTTCTGCGCTTGGTTTTCCAAAACTTGTGAGTAGTGTTTCATGTAAATCAGGGGGCGTTTTGTGTCCCCATTGGTCCACAAGTTCTTGATTGACAGCTCCTCCTCTAGCCAATCATTCGAAGAGGGGAAGGGATGTCTCTCCAATGCGACTCAGACAGCTGCAGCTTAATATTATATTATTTGTGGTTGCTAGACATTCTGCTTGTGTCTGTTTTGAGTATTTTCTGCCAGCTCTAGGAATATATGGCAGCATATATTATATTTGTTTATATTATTTTGATACATGTTTGTTCATTTTTGATCTGCGCAATTTTTTTTGTATCTGCGCTTTTTATTTATTTTTGCGCTTATCATTTTTTTTATCTGCTCTTATTATTTTTTGATTCATGATTGTTATTTGTGGATCCGTGACCGAAATACTTTTGACGGGATTTTGATCACGTACAATCACTCGGGGAGACTTACGCGCCATTATATAAATAATTTATTTTCTCATGCCAGTCTTTTTATTATGGCATGGTAGCACGGTTCGCATGAAAAATTGGTAATGTGAAAGCTGTCTGGAGGACCGGGGTGCGCACCGTGGTACCGCACCCGAGACTACCTGTAGAGGTGGTCTGAGTTCGGATGCAATGGAACTGTAGAACGAAGCAGCTCGGACTGGGTGCGCACTCGTTCAGGAAGTATGCGTTTTAGCCAATGACGACATCATTGGTTTTGACGACAACACACGAGGATCCACACATTCCTGAAAGTCTAAAAAAAGTAATGACACCACAATAACATGTACAATCAACACTATAAATACTGTCTGTCTATCTGTCTATACACCTTATAAATACTATATATAAATACTATTATAGGTTATAAATATAGGGTATAATAGGAGATGACAGTGGTGATAACTTCACCTTGGACACGAGCGTAAGCATGCAGGCAGTGTAAACAAAGGTGCAAATTAATTCCTTACAATCAGCTGTCTCCTCAAAAAACACTGTTTGGGAGCAGCAGCAAGCCGCATTCCCCTGGATATTTGATGAGTTACACCATGAAGTGCACATATACAAAGTTGTCGTTCACTCTGGTGTGCATAATGGCACCAAAAAATAAAAAAGTATGATGAGTCGTGTCGTGTTCTACATTCTTGTTTGTGATGACGTAAGATGAATGCAAATAGACTCAATAGAATCAAGTGAGTGTGAAACCAGACCAATGCTGCAGAGGGTACCGGGAACAATCACACTCGGAATCGGACCGCAACAAACGTGCCCAGTGTGAAAAGTCAAAGGTCTGGCTGCGTGAGACTTTAAACTCATATGATTTTCTTTCTTTTTCTTAACACAAAGTGAGAAATTCTGAAAAGATTTTGTTCTCAGTGATGTCATACAATGGCAGTTTATGGTGACCACCTCTTCAAGCTTCAAAAGGACACAAAAGTATAATTCAGGAGCCTAATGTATAATTCCATGAGACTCGTGATTTGGTGTGAAAAACAAACAAAAATTGTATGTATTATTTAGTAAAAATGTTCACTGACAGATCTCCTGTGCGCAAGCTTTACAGCTCTTTGCACGAGAGCAACAGTAATTACGCAGCACGCACGAGATGGGACGTTCAAGCGAAAACTCATTTTGTTTTGCTTCAACAAGACCACCAGCAATATTATCAACAGAAAGCACAACATAGCTGCACACAAACCAGAGAACAGAACTTACAAACATGTCTAATGAGTTTTTGTGGAAGATAAATGCATTTCAATGTCCATTTTCAATGTTTCAGAGTCTTCTATCTAAAAGAGAGATGGGCCTGAAGGTAGCTATTGTCACAATGTGTCCTACTCAAATGCCAGACAAAACACAATAAAAGTTATATTGTCTGTGTTAATCAGATTTTTTTGTCTTAAGCAGACACAACGAGCAACAGGACATTCTGTTGATTGCTTGGTTTATATATTTGGCGTTGCGCCCAGTAACCCTAACCTATTCTAAAATTGAAACTGAATGTGTTTGAGTAAAAAGTTGTATTGCTTTCATGCTGTTCACCTATAGGGAAAAGAGGAGCATTTCTTGTTTTGTTTTTTCTTTTACAGCCTCTCATCTTGTAAAGGCAATTTTATTTCAAAAGGTTTTGTTCTTGTAATATTCACGTTGATAGATTTAGGAGAACTTGAACAATTTCCATAACATTTGGGAATTGGGTTTTGGGTGTTCTGTTATCATAGTGTAAACTTCAACAAAACACCCTCACAAGAGCTTGTAATTCATTATCAAAATTGGATATGAAACATAAGTTGGTTCAGAGGTTGAAAATCTCTCCTTTAAAAATGACTCATTTGTCATTTGTCACAATGACAATTACAAAATAAAAGTCAGTTAAAGCAATTTTTCCACAGTAACATACAGTAGAAAGAACGAGTAGACAAAATATATACCCTCTCTGGTCATATTTTCCAAAGCATCTAGTCTGCCAAAAGAGCTCTATAATTGAAGTTCCTAACTCAAGTTTGGGAGGAGCTTGTTCATATAATCCCATTAAACAATTACGTTCAATTGGCCCGCCTATCTCCTATGACAACTTTCAAGCATCCCTCCTTCTCCACATCTCCACCTTTAGCCAGTCCATAGTTGGACAGAACGCCAAATTTGTTTACCATTTTTGCTTTAAGATTATATGATCAATTGAACTCGTGGATTGTTACTTATTAATTGTTTTGGTCCTAATTATATCCCAGTTTATTGGGGGTTTTTTGGCCCAGTGGTTAGTGGCCTATGATGAAGATGTGGGTTTAAGGCCAGCCCACAACATTTTCCCATGCATCCCACCCGCTGATTTCCTACACTATCTTCAATCTTAATAAAATTGCAAGTAGAAAAAGAAATACAATACATAAAATACATATCACATTCACTAGTTTCATGGTTAAATAATTAGCACAGAGGAAAGGAGAAATAAAAAATGTGGCTTATATTCTGTGATGGTGGAGAGAGTCCAGACGCAGCTTGGCTAAGACCCTCCCATCTTCTGAGGACAACATAATCAACTTTCTATGTTGATTAAGAAATAGCACTGGATTTTCACTGCATGAGACCTTGTGAGATCGCTTCAAAAACAATACCAAAATCCCTGTACTAAGTGCACAGCTTGTGTACAGGGCTTTAAAAATCTGGACCTGTTTCCTGATTTCTCTCATTTAATTTAATCATTTTGTTAATCCCATGTTCATCAAATTACTGTGTTATCATTAGGGACAAGTCAATAATCTTCCCCTGAAAATAGTTCAGCTCTCTAAAATGTAATTTAAGGATTAAACTTTTAGTAGACCCAGAATTCTTCCTGCTTACTTATCACTTTCTGAATAGGATTTTGTTCCAGGTGGTCAAAAGATCAAATTAAATTTAGCCACTTCTGATCAAACTACTATTTTGGTTCCACTGTTGTTTTAGAACACACCTGTTTTAGCTTCAAGATGAACTCCCTTTTTAGTTAAATCCTATTTGAAAGACAAGGCATGATACAGTCCAGCCATTTCATTGTGGCTAATCAGGCCACAGTGCCTTAAACTCTATCAAGCAGATGTAACTGTCAAAACGTTCACTTCAAAGCTGGGTTTTCAATACTTCCTGTTTGCATTTCAAGTTGTGCCAGTGCTTTCATCTTGTCCTGTTTCCCAACGGGTCTCAGCTCATAGACAGTTTCAGGAAATCGCAGGGAAAGCCTGTCACATCAATCTGGGATGGCGCATCTATACATGGCATCGCAGTAGCCCAGAAAGAGGATCCAAAGACCCAATGCAGGCTGCAACCAAAAGCTAAGGCAGCTGACTTATAGTCATGACAACTTCCAATAATTTGAACGAGATGGTGAAATCTTAAGACATTATATATTTTGGCTCGTATGAAAAGGAACAACATTTATTCCAATAAAGACCAACCAATCAATAAACAGAGTTTAATATTGATAAAATACAGGCATCAAATTTAAGCTAGTCTTCTATTCAACACTTTATTTTATGAAATGAATCATCTGTGAACAAATTCACTTGCAAGTTTGTTAACCTTTAATGTGCTTCCCTCATCTGGCTCTAAACACCTTCTTCCGTGTAACACAAAAGTTATTTGTCTATTAAAAATATTGTTAAGTTTGGAGTTTTAGTAAGGGGTTAGACTTTATGGTTCGGTTTAGGTGTGGGTTATTGGTTAAACTTAGGACAAATCTTAAGACATGCTGCTGTTGCACAATTATATATGCATGCAATCCCCACAAAGCAGATTTAGACTGTTAGTTCTAGGCTGGAGGAGGGTTTCAGTCAGAAAACTCTAGTAGAGCACTGCAGTGAGACAGACTATCTGCAAACATCTGAGGCAATTTAAATGCTAGACAAAAAGGTAGAACACTATTTGATAGGCTAAAATATTCCTTGTCAAATTATGTTAGATTGGCCCATGTTTCATTAAAGTTGTTGGAACTTTTAAGATTTTTTTTAACTGCCACATTTAATGATACAAGACTGCTCTTCTCTTTCCAGACATATCCGTTAGAATTGTTAATTTGTTTTTAACAACTGACCACTTATAAAAGCAAAACCTTCCCCTGGTTACTCTAGTAGCAGCAGTAGCCATGAGAAACTGCTGATGTGGAGTTTTTTTGAAAAATGCTCTGGCGTTGCTGTCACACGTCTCCATCCATTAGTCCAGCAGGGAGAAGGGAAATGATGCGGCCCATCATTGTGTGTCGGCCGAGCCTGAGAGAGATTACAGGGTCGGAGGAGGTGTTAGGGAGCATTGCGCTGCTGCTGTAGAGGAAAGCGCCGGCTCCAAAGGGCTTCCCTCCTCCCCGTGGGGCTGTGATAGGCTGGGTGGCAGGAGGGGCGGCGGAGGATGCGGCTGCCATGATGGGGGAGGCTATCGGCCAGGCTGGGCTCTCTTCTACCCTTTAGCTGACAGGATCTGGTCAGTGTCCTGCCACTGAGGGTCATGGCCTAGCTTAGGAACACAAACTTATCTGCGGTGCATCTGCCGGGCCGCCTGCGCAGTCAGCCTGTCTCCATGGCAGACTGCGTTCTCTTTCCTGCAGGGGGAGGTGGGGGGATAAGTGCACTGAGGAGAGTGACTGAGAGAGAGAAAGAGAGAGAGAAGAGGCAAAGTATGGGGGGGACAGAATGGGAAATCAAGGATCGAGTCCTTGCCAAGTCGCTGAGCTACATGGAAAACACGAGATGCCTCCAGGGTAAGAGGCCCACTTCTGAATTTCGACAAACAAAAATAACTTGAGCGACTGGATACAGCCATTCCTCAAGTGCTGTGCACTTTTGTCAGCCAGAATTCCCAGAAGATGAGCAGAGTCATTCTGGAACATGGGATGTCTTTGAAGAATGCTAATTTTCTCTACTGTTACAAGTGAGGAAGAAACTTAATAATTGTGTTTTGCCCAAGTTATTTATCATTTGTCTCTCCGCAGATGGAGATGACCTTTGAGTGACCAATGTAGAGCTCAACCCTGGCCCTTTTGGTGACTTATTTCATCATTCCAGCAGCATATGAATAAATTCTCATGACCTAATGCATTGTAGAATGCCTTGGAACTAGAGTTAATGTTTTTTTTCTGTCTTTATTTTCTCAATCTACTCCCACCCTTTCCTCAGCAGAGCAAGGGAACACTGGCTGTGTCTGCCCAGGAGAAAATGACAACTTCATTTGAAATGCTTGGATAGAGCATAGAGTGGGAAAACAAATAATTTGTAAGCAGTGCAGTAAATTCTACCTGCCAAAATCTTGTCTGCCTAACCTTAACCCAGACGAGAGAATTAGGAGATGATGAATGGCCAAGAGTGCTCAGTGAAAGGCATGATTAAGGTCTCTTCTTTTTTGAGTAAGGGGTTTTGTTTGAAACTACTGGTTTTGTGGTGAGCCCTTAACATTTTAAGCTACATAAGTAGTGGATGAAGGCACCAGAAGATATTTCATTCTTGCTAATAAGAGTTTAATTTCTTAAAGATGGCAGAGAGAGGAATGGAGGCACTTTTTTCTATTTTTACACTTACAGAAGATATGCATCACCACCTACAGTTGTAATATTTTATTATAGACTGTGGCAGGGCGAAGGGTGGGCCGGGTCGTGATTCTACACACCCGGTCCCTTATCAGGCTAATCAAGCCTCCGAGAGGGATAAAGGCCAACTGCGGAGGATGGTGTGGGAGAGAGAGATCGTTTATCGTGTCATGTCCTTCATGTGTGTGTTTGTGTCTTTTTTTTAAGTTTATCATTAAAATATTATTTATATTGCCAAGCCGGTTCTCGCCTCCTCCTTTCCATTGAACTGCTTTACATAGACTTAAAAGGGATACTTCACAAAAATATATAAATTATGTCATCATTTACTCACCCTCATGCCATTACAAACCCATGACTTTCTTTCTTCTGTAGAAGTAATATCCAGATGCTAGTCAGAATGTTGCTCTATTCCATACCATGAAAGTGGATGGGAACATGGGGCTGTCAAGCTCCAAAAAGGACAAATAAGCACCTTAAAATCATCATAAATGTATTCCATTAAAGATTAATGTAATATATTCCAAGTCTTCAGAAGAAATATGGTAGCTTTGAGTGAGGAATAGACTGAAAATTAAGTTGTCGTTGAATGAAAATCTCACCTTGACAACCATGATCACTACTTTCATTGACTGGAAAAGAGCACAAAAAAATTATTTTGACTTGAGGTTGAGTAAATGATGACAGAATGTTTATTTTAGAGTAGACTTTAATTATTTTTGAATAGCCTCAATAGCCACACTAGCAACTGATGCTAGGGGCTGTAGCCTTTAGCCTTTAGCCTCCTCATTAGCGTGCCCGTCTCCCATGCCGGAGACGCTGGTTCAAATCCCACTCGGAGCGGGTTGAGCAGGACCGGTTACAGTGGTGCCATGACCCAGATGTGGGTGAGTGTAATGGTAGCCAGCTGGTAGGTAGCTGTGCAGTGTGTAAACCTCACTCCCCTGACCTCAAGAGACACATTAGCGACTGACGCTAGGGGCTGTAGCCTTAAGCCTTCTTGTTAGTGCCCCCTCCTCCCATGCCAGAGACGGCGGTTCGAAGCTTGGTTGGAGCGGGTCGAGCAGGACTGGTGACACAAAGTCTAAATTTGCTGTTATAAAATAATTTGGTTGCTGTTATAAAAATTGTGGAAGTCATGCTCCAGTGATGTTCCATTTGTATTTATCAAAAAATAAAAAATAGAGAAATTGTGAGGGAACAGAAAGAAAGTTGTCCTGAAGATGACTGAAAAAGCTGAAAAGGTTTTTAAAGGCAAACAATTATGAACTACCTATTTTGTGATTTTGATTGCTAATGATTTCTGATGAGGCAAATCATGTAAGTAATAACAAAATAAGAGTTTCAAACCTGACTCTTCATGTTTTATGTTTGGTGATTAAATGGTTCGAAGTTCTTGTGAAAATCAGTGGTAAGTAATGACTAGTTTTATAAGCATTTGGAGCAGTTTTTGTACCAGAAGGATGCTGGTACAATCAGCTAACACTGTAATTAAATTTACAGGAGACACCTTTTATTCAAACTTAAAACAGAAACCTCATTGAGTCCTTGGAAACTGACCTGACACCTGTTCTTTCTCATCATGCTTTCATGAGGTGCTGGATAGGTCTGCACAGTATCACCAAAGCTACCATACATTTACTAATGTATAAAATATTGATTTATTCAGTCTTAGCAATATTGTTTGTTTTTAGAATGTACAATAATAATTATATTTTTTCATCATGTCTGTTGTTGGTGGTATTGTTTTTAAACTTTCATTAAAAACAATGATGTGTGAAGAATCTTACCATGTTGTCTGTTGTGGCATCACATGTCATGCTCCTGGAGTTTCAGGGACTCATGTCCTCAACTTTGATATATTGTCAACTGTTAAAACTACATTTTTGTACATGCATTCATTAGAATGTTTTGTTTGTTTGTTTGTTTGTTTTTTTGCCTTGTTTCTTTGAATTTTTTTATTTCCTTTATAACTCCCTTGTATTCCTTGAAGTCTATTAAAAGAAAACATTTATTTCTCTTTCATTGGTTATTCTCATTTATGTTTAATTAAAAAATTCAGTAGTTCTCTAGCTAGCGTTAGCGTTGATCTTCTTACTTTAAGTACCGATACAACAGTATCTATCACATGCGATCGGAATTATCGTAAATATGAGTTTCCCACTCGGAAGTTGCACATGAATGACCCCTCAAATCATAATTACGACTGGGAATCTCTGAGATAAGTTTCCCAGATGGGAGGAGTCATAAACTTTCAACATGGCAGAGGAGAGTACAGTTTCTGTAATGACTTTCGGTTTAATCGGTTCAATACAAGTTATGCTCAATCAACAACATTTGTGACATAAAATTTTTATCACAAAAATTAATTTCGACTTGTCCTCCTTTAAAAAGAGCAAAAATCTGGGTTACAGTGAGGCACTTAAAATGGAAGTGAATGGAGGACAATTTGTGAACATTAAAATACTCACTTTTTCAAACGTTTAGCCTCAAGATATAAACAATGTGTGTTATAATGATTTTAGTGATAAAAACACTTACTATCCGCATCTGTGTTAAAGTTATTGACAATGTAATGTCAACAAAACCTAAAACCCTAAAACGACTGTAAAAATGACAATTTGAACAAATTTGCAGCTCAAATAATACATGAGTCTTAAAATAAAAATTAGTGTAAGTGCATTTATAAAACTATAAGTTTCATATTTCTGCTTTTAAACCCTCCAAAATTGGCCACATTCACTTCCATTGTAAGTGCCTCACTGTAACACTGTAACACACTCCTTTTAAAGGAGGGACGAGTTGACTTTTTTTTTTTAATATTAATCAATATTATGCCACAAATGCTGTTTCTTGAACTTAACTTGTATTGAACCCGGAACATTTCTTTATATGTTGAGATGTGGGGAATGTATGTTGAATTTTAGGTTCCAATGTTGTGCATTTTTTGTTAAAATGTGTACCTGACATGACAATTCACAATTACACATGCAATATGAAATGATATGGAAAGAATAAGCTATGTGGAATTTGTCAAATAAAAAAAAGCTAAAATGTGGTTAAATAGTGAAAAACTGAATATAAAATAAAATATACATTTTCACAAACTAAACATTGCCGAAGATTGCATACCCCTTATGTTTTAGGCCTATAAGTTTTCACACCAAATAGCAGAAGATGCTGGGAAACCAAAGAATGTTCAGTATTTTTCTTCAGATAAGTGGGCAGCTTCACAGCTCAGGACAAAGCAGGGACTCATGAACAATTATTACACAAACAGTCATTAATCATAGAGAAAGCAACACACCATATTAAAGGGTTTGCTCTCGTATCTCTAAAGCTCATGAACGCACGCAGGAGATCAACGGTTAGTGAAGTGTTTCACTTAATAAAACATCAGATTTCCGTTTGTTTCTCACCAAACCTTATCGTATTCCCTCAGAACAAGACATGAGTCACATACAATCATTTGTTAGACTTCTGAATTATTCTTTTGCATTCTTCGAAGCTTGAAGAAATGGTCACCATAAACTGGAAT
Source organism: Xyrauchen texanus (assembly GCF_025860055.1). Taxonomy (NCBI): domain Eukaryota; kingdom Metazoa; phylum Chordata; class Actinopteri; order Cypriniformes; family Catostomidae; genus Xyrauchen; species Xyrauchen texanus. The sequence continues at coordinate 14,771,482 of NC_068284.1, read as the reverse complement.
TGTGTGACATCACTGAGCACAATTCGTTTTTTGTTTTGTGTAAGAAAAAGAAAGAAATTTCTTTAAATTAATTTAATATTTTTGTCTTGTGGAATATATGAGAGTATCTGTTGTTAAATACCTTTTTATGATACCTGTTACTTTTTTTAAACGATAACACAAGGCTGCATCAGGGTTTTATGTGCACAAGCAGTGCGTAGAACTGCCCCAGTTTTTTCTGCGAATAACAGTCATGTCCGTGTTAAATGGCCCTAATATTAGCAGTGGGCTTTATCAGTGTTTTCGAATGTAGCATTTGTAGTCAAGCTGTGAGAGGTTACTTCTCAGAGAGTACAAATTACTAGTGTTGACTCGTTATTTTCCCAAACCAGTCGGCAGAGAGAGACTAAAAAGAATCTCAGTATATATTATTTCTTTAAATAGGGATCATTTTTAGATAAAAGTAAACTAAATTGAATGGACAAATGAAAATAAAAATTCTAAACAATATTAACTCTGGTTTTAATGACTAACACAGCTTTCATGTTCTTTAGTCTGTTTGAGTGAAAGGGAAAAACCAACAAATAACTAAAATGTCAACAGAATAAGAAGCATATTGAAGGACAGTTTTGTCTTCATACGATTTCATTCTGAAACCACTTTGAAGTTTGTTCAGCAGGAAACAAATCATAAAATATAAAGGTGTTTTTATTACATTTATACTTACAATTGATTTTTCTTAGAAGTGAAAGATAAAACAAGCTTATAATATTGATGTTGAGTCTATGGTTACAATTTAAATTCCGATTCATGAACAGATTCATTCGAACTCGGACTCGACCTGGACTCAGCCTCTTTTGGACTTAGACTCAACTCGGACTCGATTGTTTAAAGACTCGGACTTGGCTTGGACTCGACTAAGGTGGACTCGAACCTAATTCTATTATTTATTACTCCTATAATATAATTGCTTTCCCTAAATACAATTGTCAGAATTCAAGCGAACAGACTTCTACAATCTTTCACATTATTTCTAAGAGAGATATTAGCTTCATTAGAGAACTGCTTAGCATGAAATAAACCTCAATTATCTAGAGATACAGAATGTCATGGTAAAGGAAATATTAGAATAGTTTTTGATGATCAAATTTAGCATATTCATGAATACTGTATTTGGCGAACTTGTGTTGTTTCCAAGCAACCGAATTCATGGTTTACACAAAATCCACAACAATCGCTGTGCCTAGCTACTTTGCACTAAATGAATAAAGACGTGTGCCGTTCCATACAGGTGGAGACAGATGGGCCCCCCTTAATATAGCTGTGATAACAAAGAAAAGAAAATTACACGTTGCTTTCCAGCTGCATTTGTAAGCACCACTGAAAACAGTCCATTACTAACATGTAATTTAAAAAAGTTTGAGTGAAATTTGTATGAGCTTTTTGTAAATTCAACTGATACTACTTTAGAGAGTGGTCTAAACAATTCATAATTCTTTATTTGTCCAACAAAAAAGAAGCAACATCGGCATCACTTTTCTCTGTCATCAAATATTTCCACCATGTGTATGCCAGTCCAATGTTTACTCTTGTTTTTTGCTTTTGCCAGGTCTTCCTGTCTTCTTGTTACAGACCTTTTTTGCTTGTTTGGCAGTACAGCTACTGAATCTCTTGTTGTCTCTGCTTCTAAAGCACGATAACAAATATGTTCCCCATCTGTCGCTCACTCGATTGGCAGACCGAATTTGCATGTCCCTCCTCCGGACATACGGGTATAAAAGGAGGGAATCGTGCGTCTGTCCATTCAGATTTTTTCTTCAGAGCCAAGCGGTTGTGTGTTCAGCAAGCTGGTGTTCCACTACTGTTCCACTCACCTCTAAGAGCATTGCTGTTGGATCATTTGGCGCATTACCCTTTTCTGCACTCCAGTGCAGTCCACGCCCTGAGCCGCCGCTTCGACTGCGTTTCCTTAAAGAGCAAATAGACCTGTAACAGAGTATATTTCCTCTAAAAGAGTATACATATTTGTATTGAACATATTTTTTAAAGACACGTCTTTTTAACGATGTCTTTCTGCCTATGTGTAGTTCCAGGATGCAGCAGATATCTCTCCACTTCTGAAATAAGAGCTGCCTCTGTCTGTGTCTGGGCTGCGATCACAAGCAGGCAGTGTTTTATGAATGGTTCATGTTCTCATTTCGAGAACATAACCATGGCAACGTTGCGGTCGCGGCTTTCTTTCCTCCAAGAGTAAGCCACTTCAGCCACCCCCCGCGTTGCGCCTCCTTCCTACGGGATTGATCCAGCGCGGCTGGCGATGAAGGCGATTTGGGGAGTGCAGCGGGCTCGGTTTTTCCGGGTAAATCTCCACGAACCACCTGCTCCCCAGCACGCTAATTTGCTTCCATCTGGGTCTGATGCAAGACCGGCTCGCCCCACGGCCAGTCTGATGTCTCCCTCAGACCCCGCGAGCTGGATGATGATTTCACCGCTGCGTCGGAGAGCATCACAGTGGCATCTGATGCTGATGACTGGGCTGTCATCTTTGGGTCTGCTAGTCCAGTATGAGCCTAACGCACAGATGTCCACTATGTTTGCCCGGACTGCCGTGAGTGTGGGGCTTGACTGGAACTCTATCCACCCACTCCCCGGTTCCTATCTTCCCGGAAGTGCATGACGAGTTGACGAAGCCGTAGAGGGCACCTTTTACTGCCCAAAACCGGCTTCCATGCTCCTTCGCTCTCACTACCCTCGACGGCAGAGAGGTCCCTCCCACAGTCTCCGCCCTACATGCCATGGCCCTCCTGCAAGTCCACCAGGTCAAGGCACTTAAAGATCTGCACTTGGGTAGTCCTGATCCTGATTTGCTGCAGGAACTGTGCTCGACGACTGACTGATTGTCACAGCGCCGGAACTCGGACAGGTGCCGCTCACACTCATGGTCCGGGAACGACATCTGAGGTAGTGAACCTGCAAGAAAAGCTGCAACAGGAGGAGGCAGACCCAGCCTTATCGTTGCTGTGTCCAGTACCAATGTGGACCGCACGCAGAGATTTAGATGTTCTGAGCAGCTCTTTGTTTGCTGTGTCAGACAGTGGAGAGGGGTGCTATCTCCAACAGAGGTTGCCCACTGTGTCGTCAACGCCATGGCTGGCCTATCAGACCCAGGCCGTGTCTGCCCCCTTGCGGGTTTGAGCACACTCTACGAGCAGTGTGGTGTTCTCGTGGGAACTAGCCAACGGCACCTCCCTAGCCGACATCTGAAGAGCAGCGGACTGGGCAACACCCAATACCTTTACGAGATTCTTAAATCTCAGGGTTGAGTCGGTCTTGTCCCATATTTTGTCAGGTCAGAGCACGTAGAACTCAGTAATGCGGAACGGCTGACCGGGTGTTCCACTTGCACATAGTGCCCTTCCCCACCACTGAGACGATCACGTGCACACTTTCCCCCAGGAGAGTCCACTAAACTCGCGCTCCCTGGATGTCTTTCCTCCCTAGCCCTCTGGTCCCCCGAATTCAGCTCAGGAATTCCCAACCAGACCAACTATGGGTACTAACTACTCTGTAATGTAATAGGTGCTCCACAGGGTTTGGCCATCACGGATGAATCCCCCTGTGTGTATTTTCCGCGGTACGGTCACCCTGCCGGTGGACCCGCGTCTCCCTAGGGCAGGCCCCCGACCCCCGGTCGCTGTGTTTGTAGCAACTTCTCTCTCTCTAGGTAGGATCTACCACCGCTCCACTTCCACATGTGGCCTGAAAACCCATGTGACGTATTCGGCACATTTAACCTCCCCCCAGCCTGGGCAGGATGTGGTCTCCATGGGGTCTTTTCCCCCTGAAAGAATAAGAGTTGGAAAAGAACGCCTTCTCCCCAGTCGCTTTAAAACTATGCGAGAAACATAGAGAGAGAAAAGGCGGGGCTGGTGCGGCCTGCTCCCATGCTTGGCATGTTGCTCCAGGGATGCCGGGAACCTAGTTTATGACATTTTTATGGGCCGTTGGGGAAGGGTATGGCAGTCTGAGGCAGCCTACTGGTTTGGCACGCAACTGCCTTACCGTACCTGCGTCAGCAGTTCACGTACATGGTTCAGCGCATGGCGTGATTGAATAGGGACCCCTAGTGTCGCTTCATTCGACACAACGATAAGTGAGTGACAGTCTAGGTTACTATTGTAACCCCCGTTCCTTGATGGAGGGAATGAGCGTTGTGTCCCCCCGGCCATGATGCTGTTCCTAGCACTGTAACGGCCGAACCTCATTCTCGGCTCCTCAGTGCAAAACCTGAATGGACCGACACACCTGTTTTATAACCGTATGCCTGTATGTCCGGGGGAGGGACATGTAAATTCTGTCTGCCAATTTCTCATTGGCCTTTTCTCAAGTTCAGAGGTAACCGAGGCCTTCAAGAAAGACCCCTAGTGTTGCTTCATTCGACACACCTTATCGTTCCCTCCATCAGGGAATGGGGGTTACAATAGTAACCTAGATGTTCCATTGTGTTCTTTTCAGAATCAGCTTTATTGCCAAGTATGCTTACACATACAAGGAATTTGTTTTGGTGACAGAAGCTTCCAGTGCACAAACAATACAACAACAAGACAGAGATAATAATAATAATAAAAAAAAAATCTTTCTTGCAACACCAAACAACAACACTTTGCTAAGTATAGTCACATGTATCTACATAGGTGGCAGCCAATGAGCGTGAGGATTCTCTTCTTCGGCCTTTAGTGAAACACCACCGGTCATATGATTTCAACATGGTGAAACACATTGAAGGGGGTGACCTGCACCGTGTAGAATAAAACACTTTTTATCGAAAACTATTATGAGTCTTCATCTCATGTGTGTACACCATTCAGATCAAACTTCACAAAAACACAATTCATTTGTTAATGTGAAAATCTTAAATTAGCCCCAAATTAATGAATGCACCTTTAACTACCTACTTTCTCAAAAATAATAGACACAAATGACACAAATTTACATACAAAAAGAGTGCATAGCTATAAAATGAGAATAGCATATCTCAAATATTTTTTTTTGAAAGAAACTGATGAGAAATCTTTGTTCAAATATATAATGCAAAAATGAATGCACGTCATAATATTATGAGCTACAAATGAGATCAAGATACATACGAGATCGCTGGAGTCTTAGGAAAGAGGAGACTAAAGCAAAATTTTCCATTTGCTCTATTTATCTCATTGACATATCATTTGTGATTTACATCACATTTGGACCTTTTGTCTAATCCTACAAAACGGCACTTCTGTTTTTACATTTTATTATACATAATGTATGATCCATGGCACTGATCAAACATTTTTGGTGGTGACTAACCTGGATTTCAGTTTCTGAGGCTCAGGAATGTCACAAATAGGGTAGAAAAGGTCTTTTGTTTCATGTTTCATGATGTGAAACACAAGTTGGATAAGGCAGAGCATTAGACTGTGTCAAAAAATACCACTAACCACAGACTGCCCTGCATTTAGTAAAGCCCCTCTGACAAGACACTGTAGGCAGAGCCATTAAACCTGTAGCACATCACTCACTGCTCATCCACTGTACACTATTAACCTCTCTGATTGCTGCTGAACACCACACAATAAATTTGCTGTTTCGTTTTTTACTTCAGTGGGTCTCCCTAAAATTTAACCATTTAGGCTATGAACTAAAATTTTATGCTGCTAAAAGCCTTTATGATGCACCATATAATCTGACATCAGGTGATCATGAAGATGCACAGCATGTGATGCTGAAAATGTGTAAACATACTTTTGTTCCACTTGTCTGCTACATTTTATGATGGCTCCACCAGTGGCGGCTCCTGAAAAAATTCTCAGGGGGGGCAATTTTTCTGATAATGATTAAGGTGACCCATTCAATGGGTACAGATGAGCAAAAATGACATGGCTCCACAATTAATTATTCCACTTATTCATTACTCACATTAATCCAATGTTGTGTGATGTAAAATAACTAAACAGGACACATTTTTAAAAAGATATGTCCAGCAACAACAAATACGGGGGCAGCATATAAGTCAATACCAGAAGCATTTATTGACTGATCTCAAAAGTTATCTAAGTTATCACAGTACAAATAATCAAGGGTGTTCTTTCACATTCCTCAACACTGCATAAACAATCTGCATTTCCATAAACAAATAAAATATCAGCTTAAAATACAAGTAGACAAATTGTTGAGAGAAGTGGATCTTTAGAACTACATTTTCTGGAATGTAGGATATCACCAAATTGCTACATAATAAAAGCAAAATAACTTCTGCCCTCTTGTATAGATTTGTGAAAATGTACATGAACAGCGATAGACATTTTGCATGAAAACAGCATTTGAAAATAATTTCTAGAAAGGTAAACACAGCTATTTGGCTTTGTAAATATGAACAACCATATTCTGGCCATTTGTATAGATTTGTAAAAATGAACATGAACAGATTTTCTTTAACTTTTTTTTGAATGAATGAAAAAGAACTATTTAAAACAACATCAACTGTGAACTGATTTGGTGTGTGTGTGTGTGTGTGTGTTAAAGAGACAGACAGGGAGAGAGAAAGAGGGAGAGAGAGAGAGAGAGAGAGAGAGAGAGAGAGAGAGAGAGAGAGAGAGAGAGAGAGAGAGAGAGAGAGAGAGAGGCTACATTATTTGTACTGAAACTGTGCTCTTCTCTCTTTCAATACAGCAAAGCGATCAATTACTTTATCATTGAAATCAGGCATGTTGAGGATGAGTTCCCTCTCCATTGAAAGCATGGCCAGTGCATTCAGACGTTCCTGGCCCATTGAATTTTGCAGGAAGGTCTTAACACGTGTCAAAGTTGAGAAACATCTCTCAGCTTCAGCTGTTGTCAAGGGAGTAGTTATGAGGATGTTCAACAGAGTCACAGTCTCAGAGAATGTCTAGGGGAGAGTGGGGGCGGTTGCAACACTTTTTACATTTCCTTCAGATTCTCAGCGACTGTTTGTATTAGAAAGTCAAAAAAATAAAATATTAAACCCATATATGTCACCTACCTGCCCATACTGTTGCAACATGTGTATATATGATAATATGAATGTAATTTGTACTTAAATAGACCCTGAAAAATGTTGCGACTGTCCCCATATTTGGGGAAAGTTGCAACAGTACCGAGGGGCAGTTGCAACAGTTATTTAGATGTAATAAAACTCATACTTCTGCATCATTTTTCAAATCTTTTTTTAGTTTATTTGAGACCAGAGTTCATCGAGTTAACTTATTTAAGTAAAAAACAAGTTTTTTCTGGTTCTTGGACAGTTGTGACCCCGGTCTCATCAATATTCCAGATGTCCTTCCCTTCAAATTTGTTTTTGTCAAGCACATTGGCAAGATTGTCGTAAAACAAGGATAGGCCTACATTGTAACGGTTGAAGCTTGTGTTCTGTGTGAGACTGGTAGCTTGAGGGCACCGTATAGACAGACTGGGCTGTCTTTTCATGAACCCCATAAACCAATCCCGGCCAGCCAGGAAGCACTCATTCCAGGTTTCAGGGTAGGAGCACTTGTAGTAGACAGCCAGTTGGAAGGCCAATCGACGAACCTGCGAAATGGATGGTAATTTCTCTTATCTTATTATTTCACAGTCTCAATATTCTTATATAAGGCTCCCTACCAGCCCTCCCTTTAAGCCTACACTCTGCTTTAATACCTTCCTCATGCTTAGGCCTACCTCTTTAGTGCTGAGACCATAGAAATGATCAGCTGCTCTTTTTAGGTATTCTGCCAGGCCATCTTCCTGTTGGACTGAGAAGACCCTCCTCGGGGTCCAGTAACCTGTCCTCATCTCCTCTCCTTGACTTAGCCTCTCTCTCTTTTTAATAAAGCGGTAGAGGGTTGTGTGGCAAATTGAATACTGTTTTGCCACAGACCTCACTGTCCTGCCGTCATTGCTCACTACAGCAGCAGCTAAGGACAGAATAGGTAGAGGGACACCCCTATCTGTTGTCCTTTTCCTGTCTCGTGGCATACTGAAAAAACAGAACAGAAAATTTAGGATATACTGCAGCCTTGTTTGACTTTTAAAAAAGCAATTTGCTGAAATACAAAGAGGAGACACCTGGCTATTGAAATATGTTCTTTATCAAACCACTGAATTGCCTTTTATATCAATTTTATATAATTGTCATTATTATTGTCATGAGGGACAGTTGCAACACCATGTGGGGACAGTTGCAAAAATGCGTTGCAACTGTCCCACCCCTGGCAGCCATCTTAAAACTAGTGATGCTAGCCTAACACATTAGCTTGAACACATTGTACCCAAGTCTGTTAAGAGCTAAGAAACTGCACATTCAAATTATAAAACTATAAAGATCAATACTTAAAACGTTTAGACAGTATGACAAAAAAATCTAGTTGTAAAAAAAGTTACTTTTTTACCTTGAATTTCAGTTCTCCCTTAAGGAAGTTTAACATGTGGCTGTTAACTTCTAGAAAGAAGGAGGGGCATACTGAGCATGTGCAGTAGAAGTGTCATGACTCCAGCTCATTCCTGATTGGAGAAATCAGCAATGTTGCAACTGCCACACGTTGCAACTGTCCCCACTCTCCCCTACTGGAGGTTGTAGCTCATGAGAACCTGGTACAGTGCACCACAGCAGCCCTTGAATTCAGGATTCTCATAGATCAGAGAGAGTTCTGTCTTGAGTTTTGCCTTGTTCAGCATGGTGTATGCATTCACAGTGGCATTCAGAGCCTCATCAGGAAATTAATGGTACCTTTCAAACATATCTGCTTGCAGTAAGGTAGCACTCACAAGGTGGCCAGTGAAAAAGAACCTTGCTTTGGTGTGATCCAGGATGGTGTCGCAGACCTCTTCAGACATCCTCTTCTCTCAAAGCCGTTCTGGGACTTTTGGCTCCTGTTGCTACTTGCAGCTGCTGTTGAGAGGAGTCCCTGAAGGCAAACAGACCAATGTGTTTGTTAGGCTATGTACAGTACTGTAGTCTATGTGATGCACAGGTATATGCAATTAATCCATGTATAGTACAAAGATTTCAGTTCCACTTAAAATGGGCAGGGATGCATATAGTGTTTAAGTTAGCCTTTGTGTCTCACCTAGACTGGATGTTCAGCACAGTATATAAAGTAAGCTAGATTACACCACTGGCCATATACACTCACCTAAAGGATTATTAGGAACACCTGTTCAATTTCTCATTAATGCAATTATCTAATCAACCAATCACATGGCAGTTGCTTCAATGCATTTAGGGGTGTGGTCCTGGTCAAGACAATCTCCTGAACTCCAAACTGAATGTCAAAATGGGAAAGAAAGGTGATTTAAGCAATTTTGAGCGTGGCATGGTTGTTGGTGCCAGACGGGCTGGTCTGAGTATTTCACAATCTGCTCAGTTACTGGGATTTTCACGCACAACCATTTCTAGGGTTTACAAAGAATGGTGTGAAAAGGAAAAACATCCAGTATGCGGCAGTCCTGTGGGCGAAAATGCCTTGTTGATGCTAGAGGTCAGAGGAGAATGGGCCGACTGATTCAAGCTGATAGAAGAGCAACTTTGCCTGAAATAACCACTCGTTACAACCGAGGTATACAGCAAAGCATTTGTGAAGCCACAACACGCACAACCTTGAGGCGGATGGGCTACAACAGCAGAAGACCCCACCGGGTACCACTCATCTCCACTACAAATAGGAAAAAGAGGCTACAATTTGCAAGAGCTCACCAAAATTGGACAGTTGAAGACTGGAAAAATGTTGCCTGGTCTGATGAGTCTCGATTTCTGTTGAGACATTCAGATGGTAGAGTCAGAATTTGGCATAAACAGAATGAGAACATGGATCCATCATGCCTTGTTACCACTGTGCAGGCTGGTGGTGGTGGTGTAATGGTGTGGGGGATGTTTTCTTGGCACACTTTAGGCCCCTTAGTGCCAATTGGGCATCGTTTAAATGCCACGGCCTACCTGAGCATTGTTTCTGACCATGTCCATCTCTTTATGGCCACCATGTACCCATCCTCTGATGGCTACTTCCAGCAGGATAATGCACCATGTCACAAAGCTCGAATCATTTCAAATTGGTTTCTTGAACATGACAATGAGTTCACTGTACTAAAATGGCCCCCACAGTCACCAGATCTCAACCCAATAGAGCATCTTTGGGATGTGGTGGAACGGGAGCTTCGTGCCCTGGATGTGCATCCCACAAATCTCCATCAACTGCAAGATGCTATCCTATCAATATGGGCCAACATTTCTAAAGAATGCTTTCAGCACCTTGTTGAATCAATGCCACGTAGAATTAAAGCAGTTCTGAAGGCGAAAGGGGGTCAAACACAGTATTAGTATGATGTTCCTAATAATCCTTTAAGTGAGTGTATAATGAGAATAATGTAATTTCTAACACAAATGCAGTCTCCTTTCATGCATACATTTTCAAATGACAAAGCTCTGCTTTGAGAACGATAGAATGATATTGTTTAATCTTACCTTATGGCCTGCACACTGCTTGTGAAGCTGTCGAGGGCACGTTTGATGAAGATAGCATCGATGTCCTTCTTCTGGAGCTCCTGATACGGAGTATCGACTTGGGGCATATTTTGTGAAAAAGTCACAGGAAAAAAATGAAATCTTCATCATGTAGCATCCTCACGTAGCCAGATGCCTCCCTCACGGTGGGCTGGTCAAATGAACCCGTCCTGATGGCTTCAATACATTGTATGAGGTCGTCTCGATTCTCGTAGACAGTGTTCTCGACTCTGCTGTTGAAGTTCCACCGTGTGGATGAAGTTCTGGGCAGTCTTAGTGCAACAGTCTGGTCAAGAATGCTGGTCCGTTTGGGTGACCGGAAAAAAAAAGTTGCAATCCCACTCAGATCGGAAAAGAAAATATTAACTTTTTTTCTGCGACCATTTGACCAGTCCAAGAAAAATACCAGGGTTGGTGGAGCCCTCAGTTTCATCTTTGCCTCACAAAGCACACTTAAGCGGTGCTGTCTGCCGTGCCGCCTTCAGGGTGAAAGAGGCAGGGGTAGCAGAAGACTGCATTGGCTATGTCGCAGCCTGCTAGCCAGGTTTTTCCAATTTTTGGAAAATCCTCGGGTGTAGGACGTTCCCCCTTTAGTAGAAACCTGTTGAATGATTAAATTTGGTCTGGGAGGTCCTAATTGTTTCGTTATCGTTATCTTGATTCGTTCGCAGACTAAAAGGAACTTCTTTTAAAGAGACAATCGAGTTGCACTGAACGCAAGCCATCTTGACAGTAGTATGTGAATTGATTGATGCTGCTACCCGCTCTTTTCTTAGTTACGCTCATGGTTACGTTATGTATGAGGAAAGCACATAAGTGCAAGCCCTCCCAGAACCCATAGAGATTGTATTGAAAGCTCTGATATTTGAAAAAAATATGTTTTTACATGACAGTCTATGAGAGACTTCTGGGGCAATTTTCAACCTGACTGAAATTGGCCCAAAAGGGGCGGGGCCATTTTAAGCACGACTTTAGCCTGATTGGCAGATCATATGTCTAGATTAGAACACTGATAACGACTGTTGCCGTGATAGAATTGGTTAGAAAACAAAATCCCTTCCTTTTCCCGTTTGGCAGTGCGTCGCCCATATCGCCCTAATGAACACACCGCCCCTGGGCTCCACACAAACAAGTTTACAATTTGTGAGCAGCAATAATTAAATTCCTAAAAATGTATAATTAAGTAATAAGGTATGAGAGGCTGTACTGTATTGTGAAAAAGCATTGTTAGGCATAACCAAGGTTGGGGAGTAACGAAATACATGCAATGGGATTACATATTTAAAATACAAAATATAAGTAACTGTATTCCACTACAGTTACAGTTTAAATCATTGGTGTTTAGAATACAGTTACATTCAAAAAGTATTTTGATTACTGAAGAGATTACTTTGCATTTTATTGTCATTTGTTTCATTTAATATTTAGTCCTTTCAGATGGAAAACATTTATACATATAAATGATGTGATCCAAAGTGCATTTGAACAGCAGTGAAACACTTTCTCATGATGTGTTACATTCACACGAGCAGACAGAGAAGTCAGTTTGAAGTAAGTTTGTAGCACAAGAAATAGAAATAAATCTTATGTAAATGGTCAGCTTTACGCTAAGCTAAAATTCTTTTTCTAGCTATTTTACATGCACGTTACCAGGCACGATAAAAAAAGTTGATCAAGAAAATTCACGTTGGATCATAATTTCTTTTTTTTTGTGATATGATATCTGTGGGTGAGAAGAAGATCAATATTTAAGTCCTTTTTTACTATCAATCTCTACTTTCACGTTCTTCTTTTATTTTGGCGATTCGCATTCTTTGTGCATATTGCCACCTGGGCAGGGAGGAGAATTTGTAGTAAAAAAGGACTTATATATTGATCTGTTTCTCACCCACACCTATCATATCACCTTTTGAAGAAATATATATTTAACCACTGGAGTTTTATAGATTATTTTATGCTGCCTTTATGTGCTTTTGAAGCTTAAAACTTTTGGTCAGCATTCACTTGTATTGTATGAACCTACAGAGATTCTAAAAATCTTTGTTTGTGTTCAGCAGATGAAAGAATGTCATACACATAAGGGTGAGTTAAAGATGAGAGAATTTTTATTTTTGGGTGAACTATCCATTTAAGAACACAAATTTATATTAAAACATTATTATTCTAAGCACATTCATAATGTGCCATCCTTCTGCTGAAAGATATAATCACGTAACGAAACAATCCTCTGTGGGTGCTGTGCAGTGATACGGTGAGTAGGTGTTTTGTGTCAAAATATATACTGTGACTTTCAACACAGCTGATACACTGTATTGACCAATCCGCATCCAGAACCAGAACTATTTGTTTTATAATGAACTTTATAATGAAAAAACTAAATGAAAAGTATTTTTAACATGAAGAAAAAGTCAGTTTAATATATTTAATATTGCTCTGCCCACATATCAGTATGTTTCTTGAATTACTGTGGCCATTAAACATGACTTGATCTAATATGGAGAAGCTTTAATAAAAATGTCAAACCACTCAAGAATTTATGAGTCATCATGGTGATCTATATCTCTACTCACACCTTGAACGTGTAAGCTAAAACTCCTCACACAATCTTGATAATATTTCAGAAAGAACTCAAACAAAAACATAGTTAATTATTTGTAACAAACTCTGCTCTTAAGCATTGTGAACTAAAAGAACACGGGGGAGAGGCTGAGATGAAATAGAGGGAGCTCAGGCTCAGCGAACATTCTGTCCCAGCTGCTTCTCTCAAGGCTGTTTGGGGCGTGTGCTGCACGGTTTCCACCCCTGTCCGTTCCAGCAGGTGCCAGGCACGGAAGGGCTTCAGCCATGCAGCGCTGATCCAAGACGCCCTCGGCCAGTCGTGATGGAATCTCTCCTCTCCCTCCTCCTCTGGGCCAGAACTATGAGCTGTGATGGGCTGGGCCCACACATTCCTATTCATCAGCATTTACAGTAAAGGCATGCATATGCACAAACACAGATAAATTAACACAGTGGCCCGATAAACCTGATAGTTTATCTACCAAACTGCACAGGTTATCTGTAGTGTTTGTAGAGGTTTTTAGCATTTGTCATCAGACAGTATCTACAGTAGATTGATTCAAACTACTGTAAAAACAAATAATAGCATATTTTATTAAAATTGTAAATTGTATATCTAGATTTTTTAATTTTCTAAAGAAAATGTGAGTGGGGCTTTTCTGTTCAAAAGTTGCCTCCAAAATACTAAGGAGGGAACTTAACCCTACACTTTTCAATATATATATATATATACAGTATCTCACAAAACTGAGTACACCCCTCACATTATTGTAAATATTTGATTATATCTTTTCATGTGACAACACTGAAGAAATAACACTTTGCTACAATGTAAAGTAGTGAGTTTACAGCTTGTATAAAAGTGTAAATTTGCTGTCTCCTCAAAATAACTCAACACACAGCCAATAATGTCTAAACCGCTGGCAACAAAAGTGAGTACACCCCTAAGTGAAAATGTCCAAATTGGGCCCAATTAGCCATTTTCCCTCCCAGGTGTCATGTGACTCGTTAGTGTTACAAGGTCTCAGGTGTGAATGGGGAGCAGGTGTGTTAAATTTGGTGTCATTGCTCTCACACTCCCTCATACTGGTAACTGGAAGTTCAACATGGCACCTCATGGCAAAGAACTCTCTGAGGATCTGAAAAAAATTGTTGCTCTACAAAAGATGGCCTAGGCTATAAGAAGATTGCCAAGACCCTGACACTGAGCTGCAGCACGGTGGCCACGATGACAGCGGTTTAACAGAACAGGTTCCACTCAGAACAGGCCTCGGCATGGTTGACCAAAGAAGTTGAGTGCACGTGCTCAGCATCATATCCAGATGTTGTCTTAGGGAAATAGACGTATGAGTGTGTCCAGCAATACTGCAGAGGTTGAAGGGGTGGGGGGGTCAGCCTGTCAGTGCTCAGACCATACGCCACACACTGCATCAAATTGGTCTGCATGGCTGTCGTCTCATTAGGAAGCCTGTTCTAAAGATGATGCACAAGAAAGCCAGCAAACAGTTTGCTGAAGACATGCAGACTAAGGACATGGATTACTGGAACCATGTCCTGTGGTCTGATGAGACCAAGATAAACTTATTTGGTTCAGATGGTGTCAAGCGTGTGTGGCGGAAACCAGGTGAGGAGTACAAAGACAAGTGTGTCTTGCCTACAGTCAAGCATGGTGATGGAAGTGTCATGGTCTGGGGCTGCATGAGTGCTGCCGGCACTGGGGAGCTACAGTTCATTGAGGGAGCCATGAATGCCAACATATACTGTGACATACTGAAGCAGAGCATGATCCCCTCCCTTCGGAGACTGGGCCGCAGGGCAGTATTCCAGCATGATAACGACCCCAAACACACCTCCAAGACAAACACTGCCTTGCTAAAGAAGCTGAGGGTGAAGGTGATGGACTGGCCAAGCATGTCTCCAGACCTAAACCCTATTGAGCATCTGTGGGGCATCCTCAAAAGGAAGGTGGAGGAGCACAAGGTCTCTAACATCCACAAGCTCCATGATGTCGTCATGGAGGAGTGGAAGAGGACTCCAGTGGTAACCTGTGAAGTTCTGGTGAACTCCATGCCCAAGAGGGTTAAAGCAGTGCTGGAAAATAATGGTTATATTATACACAAAATATTGACACTTTGGGCCCAATGGGGTGTACTCACTTTTGTTGCCAGCAGTTTAGACATTAATGGCTGTGTGTTGAGTTATTTTGAAAGGACAGCAAATGTACACTGTTATACAAGCTGTAAACTCACTACTTTACGTTGTAGCAAAGTGTCATTTCTTCAGTGTTGTCGCATGAAAAGATATAATCAAATATTTACAAAAATGTGAGGGGTGTACTCACTTTTGTGAGATACTGTATATCCTGTTTATATTGTAGCTGTCAGAATTAATGTGTTAACACATAATCCATCCATCCATCCATCCATCGTCAACCGCTTATCCTGTGTACAGGGTCGCGGGGGGCTGGAGCCTATCCCAGCTAACATTGGGCGAAAGGCGGGGGACACCCTGGACAGGTCGCCAGTCCATCGCAGGTGTTAACACATAAGGTTAATTTAAATAGTTTAACGAGTTAATTTGTTGTGTTTAACGCGTTTACCATTAGTAAAGAATTAAGCAGCATAAACACTGGTCAAACCTGTGCAGAGCCTTTATGATGTGTCGCTGTGTCTGCCCGAAGTCATTTCACTGACGCACACTTCACAACACACATGCAACAGAGATAGTTGTTTCATCCGAAACTGGGTACTGTCACAGTATGTACTACATTTGAGGAAGAGCTCACTTATCTGCCAGCAAAACAGTATGTTCTTTTAGGTATGCATGTGAGTAGTATGAATAGATTTCGGACATACGTCATCCGGGGACATTGTCATCATGTCATGACCCGAATATATGATGTAATAACAACAACTGCTAAAACTGATTTGGTTTTGTTAAACAAACACATCAAACACATAATACAGCTGCCGAGGGATTATGGGATCGTTAAGTGTCAAGTCGATCTGCACTTCAAAATCTTGCTAGAAATAGTAGGACATCTGGGTATTTCTCGCTTACTGCTTCATGAATACTGTGGATTCGAACATACTACTCTATTGGCATACTGTTTTTGGCATACTATATAGCAGAGAAGTATGGATATTCGGACACAGTGTCCATGTCAATGATGAATTGATGGAAAAAGGATCTCTTGCTATTTGTTGTATAAAACAAGCCCAGATGGGATTTGTGACAGAAATCAAGTACTTTGCAGTCCCTGTTATGTGCAATTGAATTACCACAGAGCAAATCATGTCTTAACTATCGCAAAAACGATGTGTGCAGCGCTTTTCATGTGGAGTTTAAAGCGCATCTTGATGCTGGATTTGAAGCCCTGATGCGAATCATGAACTTTACAATTTCTGTAGCAAAGCGGATAGCCAAAATCTGTTGGCTGATTGATATTGTGGAGGATGACAGTTTAAGAGATTTAATGCCCATTACAATGAATATGCAACATATGGAGGGGCTAGCTCTTTTAATTAGTCATACTTCCACTTACATTTTGGGTTTTATGTTACTTTTTACTATTTTAGTGTATTTCTATCTTTATACTCTGGAAGGCTTTGATTGGAAAATGTTAATAAAGCATTATGTTGATACATTTGGTTATGTTTTCTTTCCTAAAAAGCAAATAAATGCATTTTGACATGAAAAAATTATAAATAGAGTCAAATTTCACAACTTTTAAAATCTGTAATTAAGCTGCTTATCCTATGCAGGGTCGTGGGATGTGCTGGAGCCTATCCCAGTTGTCTCAGGCCGAAGGCAGGGAAACACCCTGGACAGGTGAGTCGATCTCAGGGCTAACACACACATTCACACTCTCACTCACACTGGGCAATTATAGATTCTCCAATTCACTTCATCTGCATGTCTTTGGACAGTGGGGGAAACCAGAGCACCCAGAGGAAACCCAAGAAAACACAGGGAGGACATGCAAACTCCACACAGAAAGGCCCAGGTTGAGCAGGGAATCAAACCAGTGACCTTAATGCTGTGAGGCAACAGTGCTACCCACAGAGCATTCAAATTAAATAATTTCTACATCATTATCAATTTGTCCTTTCAAGTTTAGCTTTATCTAAAATTATCTATATATAAAGAAATAATAGTCTATACTGAGATTTCTTTCTGAGTCTCTATCTGTTGACTGGTTTGGGAAAATGCATACAAATGAGTCAACACAGTTGTAATTAGCACTCGCCGAGAAGTTATATCTCAAGATTTGGCTGCAAATGCTACATCAAATTTGGCTGCAAATGCTACAAAAACACTGGAAAAGCCCGCTGCTAATATTAGGGCCATTTAACACGGACATGACAGTATTGTCTAGTTAATTCGCGGAACACGGCACAATGGGGGGCAGTTCTGCGTGCAGCTCGTGGACCTAAAACCCTGATGCTTCTCTATGCGTCTCGCAATACCTGCCATTGAAAATAACAAATATTTGATATTTGCTTGTGCCGCGTTGGTCTGCAATCATTAAATTATGTACAATCACTGGTTATGTAGCTTATGAAGGGCAGTACTACATAAAAATTATGATCTTTTAATTCTTATATTTGTATAAATTCTGAAAGCGGTGTGAAAACTTTTAAAACAAAAGGGACATGCAAAATTCTGCACTTAACTGTATATATAGTTCGTATATAAATGTATAATTTATTTTATATTTAGTTTTTCAAGATTTAACCACATTTTAGCTTTTTAAAATGTAACAATTCCACGTAGCCTATTCTAGCCATATCATTTCATATTGCATGTGTAATTATAAGTAGAATTGTCATGTCACGTCATGTACACATTTTAACACAAAATTCACTACCTTGGAACCTAAAATTCAACATACAACCACAACATCTCAATATTTAAGTGCTTCCCTAATGGAAAATCCAGATTTAGTTGGTAGCTGTGTTTTGGAACATGGTAGCTGGTTTCTAGCTGGTCCAAACGGTCATGAGCTGGTCCAAGCTGGTCTTTAGCTGGTCCAAGCTACCAGCTTGCCATAGCAGGTGGTCAAGCTCATTTTTGGAACATGGTAGCTAGTTGACCAGCTAATGACCAGCTTGGACAAGACTTTTGAAAAATAAAACATACTTTTACAAGTTTCTTTATTTTAATCATAACAGGGACATATTAAAGACTGTATTAGTCATACTGGTCAAGCTAAATTACCAAAAAATTCAGATGTCCATCCAGTTAAATGGGCAGCATCAGGGTGGGCAATAACAGGGTGGACATTCAGTGGATAATTAGCCACCAAATGACTTTATTTCTGTGAACATAAATCAATCAAGGGACACATAAAAATCCTCCATGGATCCACTTTATATTAGGTGGCCTTAACTACTATGTACTCAACCCTTACTGGGGCAGTGGTGGCTCAGTGGTTGAGGCTCAGGGTTACTGACCAGAAGGTTGGGGGTTCAAGCCCCAGCACCACCAAGATGCCACTGTTGGGCCCTTGAGCAAGGCACTTAACTCCAGGTTGCTCCGGGGGGACTGTCCCTGTAATAAGTGCACTGTAAGTCGCTTTGGATAAAAGCGTCTGCCAAATGCATAAATATAAATATAATATAAATATATTTGATATAATGTACTTATGTACATACATATTGCTACATTGTAATTGCATTTAATTACATTTGTAGTTACATTGTTTACTTAACCCCTAAACCTAACCCAAACCTTACCCCAAAATCTAACTCTAACCCCTGATCCTAAACATAACCTACCCTTACCTACCCTACCACAACCTCAGTAGCAGCAAATGTGGATATTTTGCAGAACAACATGTAGATACACAGTAAATTGTCTTGTATGTATTTAATGTTAGTACATAGTAGTTAAAGACACCAAATATAAAGTGTGATCACCTTCACTATCAGTGTTAAAATTACACATTTACCACAAATGAATACATGTTAATGAGATAATGTTATACTAAACTCTTAACTGCATGTGGGGGGAAAAAATTGAAATCCAATGATTTAGCATTTATTTTTGTCAAAGATGTTTGACATGCAGTTTTGGGACATGAGGAAGTGACACAGTGGAATAGAAAAGGATTTCAATAATTTAAAATGTAACTGTTAAGCCCAGAAAAGTGTGTAACATATAAAACGTCCTAATTCATTTTAAAAAGCCTATCAAAATTGTAATGGGGTGAAACTGAATAATATAAATACCACACACACATTTGTAAAGGGGAATTAAATGACACAGAATTGTAGGAATGACCCATATTTACAGGTGTTCCTGTGTAAGATGCTGCTTTACATAGAAAAACAGTGTGGACGGAGGCAAAAACACATTCAGTGTGAACATCCTTTACTGGGAGAGAAAAGGCTTAACATGAAAATAGTGCATTTCAAATTGGATTAGTATAGTTATTTTGGCAGTAAATAGTGTTTGTGGCTCAGGTGGTAGAGAGGGTCGGCTGCTAATCGCAGGGTTGGCGGTTCGATTCCAAGCCCACACAACTCCGCATCCAAGTGTCCATGGGCAAGACACTGAACCCCAAGTTGCTCCCAATGGCAGGCTAGCGCCTTGCATGGCAGCTCTGCCATCATTGGTGTATGAGTGTGTGTGTGAATGGGACACAGTGTAAAGTGCTTTGGTAACCTCTAAGGTAAAAAAAAAAAAAAGCTACATATACTATATAAGTGCAGACCATTTACTTTTATTTGGGATTTTTTCTAACCTCTCTCTCTACCCGAACAAGCTCTGACATGCAATCAAATGCAATGGCATGTCATGAATAGGTGTGTTTAATGCTGTTTTAAAATCCCAATGGTGGGAAACTATTAACATGCACTCGAATGCTATATGATTTTGACAAAATGATCTTGCTTCTGACAGAAAACACATGCTGATTGTCACTAATCGTCCGTGAAAAAGCAACATCCGATATCTCACACAACTCACGCAAAAAGGTCAATTTCTCTCGATTTGTGAAACATCCTCAGCAGTTTGGGTGTGTGACACTAAAATACGGGACAAATCCGTGTATGGATTTCGTATAGAACGCAATATTTTCCCTTAATTATGGGCCGATTCCTTATTTTACAGGAAATTTGGCATATTTTGTTAATTAATTTCACCTGATACTGCTTCAGTATAGGGTGAATCTCTCTCCACTCACTGTCATAAATTCCCTCAGTTGGCAGTGACAACGGTTGTCAGGGGCAGAGAATGGTAGAATCCAAGTGATAATGCACCAATTACAGCAAAGAATCTCCAGTTTCACAAAACAGCATCCAAATGAGTTAAAGGAAAACTAACACAACAGTAGATTATGGACTTCTGAAGCAGTCAAATTAGATGGTATACAGAGGGTATACGCAAATAATGATCCTTAATAGGCGTTATACGCAAACAGCCCTGGGAAAAAAGTTAGCATATGGTGTATACGTGCGAATGGCCCCGACTGCACCACTGATCATTGCCATGGTAACCAAATACATTTCAGCTGATTTGCTGAAAGACTAAAATGAAAGTATCTTGTATAATGTCAAATCAACATATGAAGCAACAAAATTGCTTCTCTTCTCTGCCAACGATACCAGAGACAATAGCGAGAAGGACAATGAGGATATTTATTTTAAGAAGAACAAAATCAGTGAGCCCACCAGCTGAAACCGGGATATAATTAAAACATTTTGAGAATTTGTCAGGACACTGGAACACACTTTTTAAAACAGGGACTGGTCAGTCTGTCGCTGTAGTAACATTTAAGTGTATTGATTGGTGAGCCTGTATGCATGGTTATGTGCAGGGTTGGGAGTAACGAAATACATGTAATGGGATTACGTATTCAAAATACAAAATATAAGTAACTGTATTCCACTACAGTTACAGTTTAAATCATTGTTATTTAGAATACAGTTACATTCAAAAAGTATTTTGATTACTGAAGAGATTACTTTGCATTTTATTGTCATTTGTTTAATTTAATATTTAGTCCTTTCAGATGGAAAACATTTATACATTATGTGATCCAAAGTGCATTTGAATAGCAGTGAAACACTTTCTTATGATGTATTACATTCATACGAACAGACAGAGAAGTAAGTTTGGAGCACAGAAATAGAAATAAAGCGGTCAGCTTTACGCTAAGCTAAAATGCTATTTCTAGCCATTTTACATGCACATGTTACCAGACACAATCATATTATTCCCACACATATGTATGTGATATGCGCCCATAAGGGTGGAGTAACAAGCACCACCTGTCAATGTGTAAATGGTGTGAAAATAGGTTTTCAGAGATCGAGACTCCTGAGAGGAGCTTCCATAGCATCAGCTACTGACACAGCGTCTCGTTCCCTCCTTTCAGGGAACCATGATTACATCAGTAACCAAGACAGTTTAAATACACAGTATTTCATAAAATCTGAATCCTTTACAACCCACATTCATGAAAAAAAAAAATTATAAAAAAAAGGAAATTCCACTATGATATCAGAAATTAGAGGTTCACGCAGTGTTCACACACTGAACATTTTGCTTGTCTCCCTTATTTAACACACCGGATTCAACTCATTATCTCATTAGTAGAGGCTCCATGAGCAGAATTGGGTGTGTCAAATAAGTGTGACATCTAAAATGTGCAGTGTTGGGGGTACTCCAGGACCAGGATTGGGAAACACTGAGTTAACGCATTAACTTTGGCAGCCCTAAAAGCACTTAAAAACAACAGCAAAACTACCCCAAAACTCACAATCAGAGTGAAAACTAATGACAACTAAACTTAATTGAAAGGACAAATTGAATCTAAAATTAAAATAAAAACAAAATTAAACATTCAAATTAACGATAACCCTGAACGGGGGTCGTTTTAGGTCAAAAAACATAATTTACAGATGGAACGAATGAATCATTGATAATTTGTAGCTTGCTTTTGGGTGGGAAAGGTCATTATGACATAAATGTCAATGAAAATTATTACTTGGCTTTTTAAAGAGCACAATTTTGAGAGCCCTGTCATAGACAATGAAGCAATATTTTTATTTTAAATACACTATCTTGTGTCATACCAAGGTCATTTTGCTGGCTCTGGAATGCATAGATCTTCTTCCTCTCCACATGCTGACTCAAAATTAGCTCCTTCCTTTTATATGGAAGAACCGCTGCTCTTACCCACTCACACATATGGGCTTTTCCTCACTGTTTTGGCTGTCATTACAGTAAACATAGAGTCTATACACTGACCTCCCCAATGAACCTGCTGCTACTGTTTCACCTCTGTCTTCCCCATAAATCCTCCAGCATGTTTCCTTTCAGCCACCCAAATGTGACCCCTTTATTGTTCCATCCAGTTGTCCTCATCCTGCTATGCATGTTGTTACCTGAAATCAAAATATTCACAAAACTACAGGAATAGTTCTAAAAAGCTGGACTCTTAGAAGGGGTTTCTATCGAAAGTGATGCGATTTTTTTATCAAACGTGCCGTGTCACTTGTGTTTACATTTTTCCAATGAATGTATATGACATGCCTTTTTCTTGAAAGCTAATGTAAGTGAAAGTGGTTGCCAAAATATCTGCTCTAATGGAGATGACTTGAGGAAACATCTTAGGCCATCATGAAAAGTCAACTTAGTGTAGCGAATGGAATTAAAAATGGTTTAATCTTTGTCAAAGCAATGCAGCATGTGAAAGGTTGTGTGACGACCACTTCATGGTGAGGTTTGTGCTGCTATACATTTTTGCATGGTAAACTGAAGAGATTTTAGCTCAAACTTCTCAAATGAAAACAAATGAATGCTTTATTTTGAGTTAAACAGAAAAGTATGTTATCACAGGTCTGCTTTCCTTCACACAATAGACATAATAGTTTCAAAAACAATCCCGTTATGACTAAATTGTTTTATTGTTCTTGTTATGCGCAAGAATGTTATTAACATCCACCGAAATTCCTCAGTTATAAGAATCATTTTAAGAGATCACAGCTTCACATATACCACGTGATCATTAAACTAATATCTTTTAAAGTAAAGGAATTTTATTTTCAATTTGTTTAACTAAATAACGCACATTTTATATAGTAATTATATGATTTTGGAATTATATTCCAAAGTTTCTCTTTTATTTGTGAATTTCTCAAATTGTAATGTTTCTGGTTTTGCTTGCATTAATGCAAACTGTAATTACTGACATTTATTATTTGCTTTGCGTTTTTCTATAGGTCATATAAATTGGTGAATAATAAAATGAATTAGGTTAAAACATTTAACTAAAATATTTTTAAAGACAAATGTGAACCATTTTTTGAAACCCAGGCAGTCTCCTTTTTTAAAAAGATAATCTCATTTCTGAGGAATTCTGACTCATGCCAGGAACATGTCAGACTTGTGAAGGGAAGGGGGTTGGGGGGTGCTAAATAACTGTTGTGCGATCTCATTGGTAATGTTTATGTTCCTTTAAACATGATGCTAAAGCACAACTGCTTGAGTTACATGAGGTGAAAATTATTTGGTTTAGGATGCTTTTTTTTCTCTTATTTAGCATTTAGTGCCAACACTGAAGCTGAGAAAAATTGCTTTTTAGTCCCTATAATTTTTACACTCCGTTTTCTCTGAATTTGAGCATAGTTGAGCCAAATCAATCTGTCACCTCTCACAGGACAGATCATAGTCTAAGATATTTCAGTCAAAACTCAAAAAACTATATATAGTCTATACAGTATGGACTATATAAAAGTTTGTCTTTTCCTTAAATTTGCGGATTTTTTTTTTTCACCATTCCACTATGTTTTCCAATGATTAGCATCCACTCAACCCATTAAATCCCAGAATGGCTGCCATGTGTCTTCATCTGAAGTGGGCTATAATATAAATCTCTCCAGTGTGAGGGCCAGGCCTGACCGTACAGTTGGCCTCCATGAGCCTTTGTTTGGCAGACGCCTACGCTTCTCCTTTCATCCTCCCCTGAGATAAATCCCTTGATGGACCCATCTCGACTCTGGTTGAAAGTGCAGTGCAGCCGCCATCATACATCACAGTGGAGCTGGGCCGTTTGATGTGGGGCTGCTGTGGCCCATGGGTGGCCCACGGGTGTGCTGGAGTGGAGCTTCCTCGCAGTTCCCCCTTGAAACATGCTCATCAATCCTGGGATCTCGCCCTCTGCCCTCTTGACCACAGAGAACCAACAACAAAAACAATCACCGTCAGACTGCGTGACGATTGGGAGGGCTCAGTGGAAGAAGTAGCTCCGATTAGGCCCCTGACAGTGTATAAATCACACCCTAAATTGGTACCTGATAAAAACAAACAGAAAATAAGTCTATTTTCTTACTTTATTTCAACAGATTTTTGACCAAACTATCTGAAATCACATGGTTCCCTATTTTCTTTCCCTTTATTGTCTTCCTAAAGTAAAATGTCAAAGATAAAGTTTTAACTTTAGTCACTTCACATGAGTCACATTTTACTCCATGAACCCAATTGATAAAAAAAGGACATTCTGATAAATCACTTTCACTTTCAGTTCCACCAGATTTATATACATATTCCAACCCAATCTCAAGACAAGTCGTAATAATAATCATACAAGTTTAACCCCTAACAAAAACCTAAACCTAATCATAAAGTCTAACCCCTTACCTAAACCCTAAAACCATGATTTAAATAGGAAAATAACTTTGGAGAAAACATCAGGGGTTTGGAACAAGATAAGGGAAGCATATTACACACTCAAAAAACAAACAAAAACTAGCTTATTCAGTTTACTTAATTAAAATAAAGCAACACCATTCTAGAACTTTGTGTCAAAACTTGATTTCATTGTGTTCTATCTATTTAAATTAGTAAAATGGAAGTTTACTTAATCCATTTGAATTGGGACTACATTCATAGTTTTTGTGGTGTTAATGTAGAATTGATTAACCAAAGCAGGTGTTTTCAATTTTTCCAGCATACTTTGCATGGGACTCTATAAAATGAAGTGTTATTTTATGTGTTTATGATAAATATGAAGGGGGATACTTCTTAGTGTTTCATGTTTTGAGTTTCTGTTATGGTGGAGTTGTAGGGATTACCATAATGGTGAAAAGTGTGAGCTAACAATGAGGATAGATACATTTGTGTCTTCAGTGCCCAAATGCTTAATAAGTGTTATTAGAAGACATGGTGATGTTTCACAGTGATAAACACTTGACTGTCCCAACTTTTTTGGAGTGAGTTGCAATCATCTGTTTTGAAATGAGTGTACATTAAAAAAAACAAACAGTGAAATTCACAGGTTATAACATCATATAATGTGAAGTTGCAGTGCTTTCCATTTAGCAAAGGGTAAATATAATTAACAAATCAATTACAAATTTTTGTTTTTATTAGCATTTTTCGTGCTGTCCCAACTTTTTCAGAATTGGGGTTGTAGATGTCACAATCTACATCAAAAGAAAGATCATAGTGTAGGAGATCCAATTTTAATTATGAAAAAAATTGTAGTTACTGCATTTTACCTTTGCATGGCAGATCAGCCGTTTGCTGCTAGAAAACCATCACCAAATAAAATTACTATTGTTCCCTTGGCATGTCTTTTTCCTCCAATCAATGTGAAGTAGTTGCCACACTGTGTGCATCATGATTCACAATGAGGTGCCAAAATCATTTGAGGGGGAGGAAGCCCCACACAAACACAGGAAGTGCTGCATTTCACACAGAGGGACAGAGAGTCTGAAGTCTGCGCTCTGCTCAACTGATTTAGGGATAAGATTAACCTGGCTGAGAGTTGCTTTATTGTTGCTTGTGACAACGTAGCCACAGAAACCACTGTGAAAATGTGTGTTATTTTGGTCCGTTATGAGACTAAGGAAGTAATAAAACAGCACAAAATGTGCAACCAATTGAGGCTCTGTCAAATTAAAAGCGGAAAGTGAAAGTAGTTTATGTTTTATTGACATATGATGTTGAGGGACTTTGTCTATCCAACACAACACTCTTTCAAACATTTCTTGTCCCCTGGAAACCAATATTTGATATGCAAATGTGCTGGAAAAAATGGAGAGAAAGATAACAAGCCTGACTCAACAGTTAAAATGGCTTCTGTTTTTAAGGAGTTGCTCATATATTCCTTCATTTGATCACCTGTCATTACATAACATGGTTAACTCAGCATGTTAAAATAATGTCATTGACCTGAATGCTTCTGACCGAGAAAGGTTATCAGTGTGGAAGAATTCTGACCAGATGATGGAGAAAAGGGACCACCCACTGTTACTGGAGCATGGATATTGAAGTCTGTGTTTACAAGTAGCAGTAAATTTAATCATTTTCATCAACATGTTTCCTACTTAATTTATTTGCCCAATTAGCAGATTGAAACATTCAGCAACACATACGAGCCTGAAGAGGAAGTACGTCGAAGGAGGGACCAAAGTACTGAACTTCAGTGTGTGGATGCAGTTTGTTATGTACAGAATTTATGTAAATATAGAATGAGTAACACTTTTTCTTTCTTAAAAAAAAAGTGTCAGATAGGAGGCTAGCTAAAATTTGATTCGGTTCAGGATGCATGAATTGCTTTCATTTATGAATGTGTTATTATTACATTATTGGAACATTAGAACATTAGTTAACATGAACTAACAATGATCAATACTTTTACAGCATTTATTAATCTTGGTTAATGGTTAATGTTAATTTGATCATATAGACTAGTAATAAAAAAAAATTATCAAAAGTTGTGTATGTTAACATTAGTTAATGCACTTAGAACTAAAATGATCTAACAATTAACAATTGTATTTTTATTACCTAGCAGTGACAAAGATGAATAAATGCTGTGCATTGTTCATGACACCTAATGCATTAACTAATGTTAATCAAATTAACCTTATTGTAAAATGTTACAACAGGTTATTTAAAATAGATCAAGGTGGAGTATAGGTCAGT
Source organism: Xyrauchen texanus (assembly GCF_025860055.1). Lineage (NCBI taxonomy): Eukaryota > Metazoa > Chordata > Actinopteri > Cypriniformes > Catostomidae > Xyrauchen > Xyrauchen texanus. The sequence goes on along the minus strand of NC_068284.1, from coordinate 14,744,469 downwards.
ACTGTCGTCACTGCTTGATTTGTCATGTCAGCTAACCTCATACTGTGCACATAACTTTAAAACATGTGAAATTCCCAAATTACACCACAATCTATTCACCTCGTTTTTTTTTTTTTTTGATGTTCTCTTGTGAGCTCAGAGGACTGATTGAGTAAGAATTCTACAGTATCTGTTACAAACGGCAAATGAACTTGAATGACATTTAATCACTGGTTTATTTCACCTCTCATTCAGTTATCGCGAGACATTCACACACTCCACTTTAATAAGTTACACAATAGCTCCTTCTAGTGGACAACGAGCGAATTGCACACCCACGCATAGGAAATCCAGTACACTCATAAACTCATTAAATATCGAGATTAAAGTCATTATAATGCGAGATTAAACTCGTTAAATTTCGAGAAAAAAGTCGAAATACAATCTTGAGAATAAACTCATTAAATATCGAGAATAAAGTCATTATAATGCGAGATTAAACTAACGAGTTTTTCTCGAAACACAACGACTTTATTCTCGATATTTAATGAGTTTATTCTCAAGATTTTATTTCGACTTTTTTCTCGAAATTTAACGAGTTTAATCTCGCATTATAATGACTTTAATCTCGATATTTAATGAGTTTATTCTCAAGATTGTATTTCGACTTTTTTCTCGAAATTTAACGAGTTTAATCTCGCATTATAATGACTTTAATCTCGAGATGGCTTTATTTTTTTATTATTATTATTGCTTGGCCCTAATCCTCTACCGTACCCTCATGACATCCCAGATGTGTATGTCTTTCTTTCTTCTACTGAACACTAAACAAATATTTTTTATAAGAAATATATTTCAGCACTGTAGGTCCATTCAATACCAGTGAATTGTCAGAACTGTGAAGCTCCAAAAATCATGTAAAGGCGTCGTTAAAGTTATAAGTGCAGGTTAAAAAAAAAAATGTTTTTAAATTGTGTGAACTATCCCTTTAAAACCAGACGTTTCGTCCCCACATAACTTTTAGGCATATGCAATTGATTTGATTGACCACTAGATGGAACTATCCCGCTTAAAGTATATGTGCATTCAAGTTCGACCAGGAAGTTGCCATCAATTTGCTCTTGCAATATCTTGTGCCAAACTGACAACGTGTATAATTTCATAATTTCAGTTTCGTAATATTGATAAGAACATGGTCGGTTGCACAGGAATCCAAATATGTCATTAAACACTCATATATATATATATATATATATATATATATATATATATATATATATATATATATATATACACATACACACACATACATACATCACACACACACACACACACACACACACATTCTTATTATACACTTATTGCACTCTAAATATTCTATTCATATACCTTTGTTTTTCCAAAATGCACTAAGTGAATAATATATCATGAAGATGCATTTTTTTAATTGCCTTAAGAAGGGAGCAGTATGGGATCAAAATCCCGTCAAAGGTATTGCAGTCACGGATCCAAAAATAATAAGCATAAATCAAAATAATAAGCACAAAAATAAATAAAAAGTGCAGATAAAAATTAAAAGCACAGATTAAAATAATTAGCACAGAGATCATAAAATAACAAGCATGAATCAAATATATGTAAACACATTTAAAATATGCTGCAAAACAAAAACAGAAAATTAAAGCAAAGTCATAAGATTATATATCTTATGACTAATATATATATATATATATATATATATATATATATATATATATATATATATATATATATATATATAGGCTAAATAGTCAGAGAGCACACAAAAAACTGTAATTTCAACAAGGAAACGTGATTTTGTTTGCAATTCTGATGACTTTGCTTTTTTTTCCAGCATATTTTAAATGTTTTTGATATTTTTGATTCATGCTTGTTATTTTTTTATGTGCGCTAATTATTTATTTTTGCAATTATCTATTTATTTTTATCTGCGCTTATTATTGTGATTCACACTTATTATTTTTGGATCTTTGACTGCAATATTTTTGACGGGATTTTGATCCCATAGCAGTTCTATTGCCGATGTTGCAGTTGTCTAGAAGTTGAGTTTTAGCTAAATCTGCAACAACTCGTGTTATCTCGGACTGCCCGTGCCGTGAATGCTTGATTTTATGTAATTTTAAAGATGTCCTGTCCAAGTAGCTCAGAAGGGCGGTACAAGAATGAAAGGGGAAAAAAAACATTCAGACTGCGTTTAAAAACCTTGTGTGTCGCCTACCTAGGCGGCATATAAGGGCATCATACCAAAACAGCGAGAAGAGTCGCAACGGTCAAATACGTCCTTCTATCACGTGTTTACATAAGAAAACAAATGAAAACTGCGCGGATTGGAAAAACGCGGTCGGTGTGAACGACTAGAATTGAGAATTGAGTTCCACACGTACTAAACATGCTGCCTAGCTAGGCTTCTCGCTAGGTTTCGAGACAATCCTTCGTTCTCATGAATCCCTATTGGTCAAACTAATGTTCCTACTGCCACAATACTGCACACACGTGACCCTTATTTTCTGTACACACAGACACACACACACACACAGTATAACACAGAAGGCATTTAAAAGACAACGCTATGGCGTTTTGACCAACACTTTCAGCCCACATCCATACAAACATCATGAACTATCTCCGTTGACAAACACACATTCATGCACCCGTGATGGCGAGCGCGCTGCAGATGAAGCACTCCAGTCTGGAACACACACGGAAGCGCGTGATAGACCCACGGCGGAGGCAAGCTGCACTCTCATTCCTCAGCAACATCTCTCTGGACGGACGACCCGTGCAGGATGACGGGGACAATCAGACCGAAGAGGAGGACAGCTCTGTTATGGAAGCAAGGACTAGACAGAGCCTGGTTTCAGCAGTGGGCCAGCAGCAGGCACTGGTCGGAGCAGCGAACCAGGCTCTCAGCAGTGCCCGAGCTGCTGGCTTCATGGCCGGGCTGACGGGTCCCAGCGCGGCTGCTGTTGCTGCTCCTCCTCCTCCTCCTCCAGCATGTAGTGCGGATGCGGAGGGGGATGCGAGCAGCGCTTCTGTGTTCAGCTCCCCTTTTTCTGCAGTGCCACCGGCGACGAGGGGGAGACTGCAGACGTACACTCAGGGAATTCTGCCTGTGTCCTACAGGCAGTCCAGCCAGAACTACTGCTGTCTAGAGGGGGGTCCGATAGCCAACTCTGCCCTGGAGCTGCAGAGATCCAGGTAACTAATGCATTAAAGTGAGCTCACTTGTAGGAATGCGTTGCAATTTATATTTGTATTTTCTAACAATCAACAAAATATTAAACCGAGTGTCTTCTGCAAATAAATTATGCCACACCTTTTCAAAGAAAATAACTTATATATATATATAACTTTTTATAAAATATTGGGGAGGTCCAATTTTTCATTACAACACATTACACAATAGAAAAAAGAAATAAATAGAAAATTATATTCATTGCACACTCTTAAATATTAATACACTGTCAGCCTATTCACATATTTATAAGTCAGTTGACAGGTGAAACACATAAAATATTGACATGTTCCACTAAGAGTCACAACCCAAAAGGTTTCCAAATTCCCTATTTCTTATATCTTAATTTGAGCCACACACACACACACACACACACACACACACACACACACACACACACACTTACTTACAATTAAGACAGTTAATTGCAATAGTAATATATTAACAAAGCTGCTCTTCAAAGTCATTATGCACAAGCTGTTCATATGTATTCTCTGTATTGAACATATACATGCCACATTTTTACAAATGTATCTTATGGTTAGTCTTCAATCTATATTAATTCAGACTTCACTCACAAATACAGTGCATCGAAATTTCAAAGGAACATGCAAATGTTGAGGACAAACAAAGAAAATAACAAGTTCTGAATCTGTACAGTGGGGGATTACCTAGATATTATTGAAATAAGAGATTACCTGCCATTGAACTGATGGCCCTGTTAGACACATTAACAACAATCCCTGAAAAACTAATCAATAAGATCCATTCAGACTAATGCATCATTCATTAATATCCTAAGTGACCTGTGTTTTGTGGTTACTGCTGATGACACAGTTTGCATGAGTGAATTTGTGTCTGATGTTTGTGTTGCTTTTTTTGTGTGTGGGGGCCAATACATTGTCACTGTTATTCAAAAGTTAAAATGTAATGACTGATCTATGCTTGCAATAGTTATTTTATATGCACAGGCTCTTTCCACCTACCTGCAGTAGGAGCAGCATTCTCTTTGACACTATTTAAAATATATATTTACTCATATTCTGAACTATTCAGATCAGTAATTTCTTCTTAATTAAAGATTCCCCAGCAAGTAATATTTTTCAAAGTATGCACTCTAAATTAAACCACATGGCAGCTACAGTAGTATCTCTAAAGGCACCAGATCATATATTTAGCATGGTCATAGTGACAACTGACTCTAATCAGAGATGAGCAGGTGGAAACAGTGAAGTGTCTGCCAGACACATTCATTTCAATCACAACTGCTCCGAAAACCAGCCTAACCACACATAACCAAAGAGCCACGGATGCTGTCCGGTCTGTTACTCTAGCTGTTGCTTAAGAGCCATGCAAAGCACAGCCAAATCTACGCACACACACACACACACACACACATACACACATCTTTTGCACCTGCTCCTTATGCTTTAACATATACACACACGTGGTAATATGAGAATCTGGAGGCCATGCATACAAGATTGTTGTCCTTTATTCAGCAGCTTTGTTATATAGGGCCAGACTCAGAGAGCAGAGTGTTGTTGTGAATATACACTGGCAGCCAAAAGTTTGGAAAAATTTACAGATTTCGCTGTTTTGGAAGGAAATTGGTACTTTAAGTGCGTACGCCCCACTCCCACACTGGCCTGCACTCACATTGCAATTAACGTTCCAGGCCTGAGCACGCTTGCGTCATTACTTGTTTTGAAGAAAAGCGCTCTTGCACAGTCCATCATTGTAATGTTACTTACTTTGTGGCTTATTTGGAGTCGTTTGGGGCACAGTGACACACGGCCCTCTCACAGGCCCGAGTTGCCAGATTTACGGAGTGCATTCCGTACCTTCAGATACTGAACCCGCAGTTTTTTCAGCTTGTCAATGAATTGCTCAATGGGTCTTATTTAAATAATTTTTTTATTCCCTTTTCTTCCAATTTGGAATGCCCAATTGCCACTACTTAGTAGGTCCTTGTGGTGGCACTGTTACTCACCTCAATCCTGGTGGCGGAGAACAAGCCTCAGTTGCCTCTGCTTCTGAGACAGTCAATCCACGCATCTTATCATGTGGCTCGCTGTGTATGACACCGCATAGACTCACAGCATGGGAGGCTAATGCTACTCTCCGCGATCCACGCACAACTTACCATGTGCCACATTGAGAGCAAGAACCCCTAATCATGACCACGATGAGGTTACACCTTATGACTATCCTCTTTAGCAACCGGGCTAATTTAGTTGCTTAGGAGACCTGTCTGGAGTCACTAAGCACACCCTGGATTTGAACTCGCGACTCCAGGGGTGGTAGTCAGCGTCAATACTCGCTGAACTACCCAGGCCCCTTCTCAATGGTTCTTTGGGATCCACGAGAACAAAGATAGTAGCACATTTTTTGTGTGTTCTTGTGTTGTATCCAGTTGTTCCTGTATACTGTCTTCTGCCCAAATTTCCAGTAAACACTGCGCCTCTGCCGTAGACCAAAATGACCCCTTTGCCCAGTCACATCATTGACGTCATGTTTCGAGTTCCGTGCTCCTTCACGGTCAGCAATCACACTAGATGCGTATCGTGTCTGAGCCAACTGAACCATGCCCGAGCCCACCTCTTCAAGTGGGCCAAAGCATGGTACAGCGCGATCACACTAGTTAAATGAACTGGACTTTGGGGGTCAAAAGGGCACGGTAAAGATCACCTAGTGTGAGTACACCCTAATTCACCAAAGTGGCATTCCACTGATCACAAAGTATTGTCAGGACATTACTGATGTAAAAAAACAGCACTAACACTATTTGAAAAAAGTAATTTTTGATAAAATATAGACCAGTCCCATTTCCAGAAACCATCAATCCAACACCTTATCCTTGAGTAATCATGTTAAATTGCTAATTTGGTTCTAGAAAATCACTTGCCATTATATAAAACACACTTGAAAGCTATTTGGTTCGTTTAATTAAGCTTAACATTGTCTTTGTTTTTGAGTTGCCAAAGTGTACAAAAATGGCAAAAAAGAAACTGCTTTCTCTAGAAACCCGCCAGTCAATCATTGTTTTGAGGAATGAAGGCTGTACAATGCTTGAAATTTGCAAAACACTGAAGATTTTATACAAAGGTGTACACCACAGTCTTCAAAGACAAAGGATAACTGGCTCTAACAAGGACAGAAAGAGATCTGGAAGATGTACAACTAAACAAGAGGATAAGTACATCAGAGTCTCTAGTTCAGAAATAGATGCCTCACGTGTCCTCCGTTGACAGCTTCATTGAATTCTACCCGCTTAACATCAGTGTCATGTACAACAGTAAAGAGAAGACTCAGGGGTGCAGGCCTTATGTGAAGAATTGCAAAGAAAAAGCCACTTTTGAAACAGAAAATCAAAAAGAAATGGTTTAGAGTAGGCAAAGAAACACAGACCTTGGACAACTGATCATTGGAAAAGAGTGTTATGGATCTTACCCCCATTGAGCTGTTGTGGGATCAGCTAGACTGTAAGGTGCATGAGAAGTGCTCGACTAGACAGCCACATCTATGGCAAGTGCTACAGGAAGCATGAGGTGAAATGTCACCTGAGTAGTGTTGTCAAAAGTACCGACTTCGGTACCAAGTCGGTACTGAAATTTTTAAAATGTGACACTTTGAGCGCTGTTGAGCGGAATCGTAAACACCTCTGATTGGCCATTGTGTTCTCGCGCTCATCGGATATGTCTGTGATTGGCTACAATGATCAACGCACGGAGCGCTTTGAGAGTACACGGAAGTGTTTGAAAGTTTTTTAAAAAACGGGAGTGGGAGCTTTTGAAAGCACAAGCAGCAGTCTATCAGCGGACCGGTCCTGCTTTCAAACGCTCCCGTGTGTATCTGTGCAAGCGCTGTGTGAAGAGCGCCATTGATGTATATTTACAACATGTTTTGAAGCGCTGATCATTGTAGCCAATCACAGACATATCCGATGAGCGCAAGAACACAATGGCCAATCAGAAGTGTTTACGATTCCGCTCAACAGCGCACATTTTTAAAATTTCAGTACCGACTTGGTACCGAAGTCGGTACTTTTGACAACACTACACCTGAGTATCTGGACAAACTGACAAAGATGTCATTGCTGCACATGGAGGATTTTTTGATGAGTTCTGAATTTTTTTTTCAAATTGTAATAGTAATTATTCATGTTATTAATGTCCTGACTATACATTGTGATCAGCTGAATGCCACTTTAATAAATAAAAGTACCAATTTCTTTCCATAAGAGCATAATCTGTACATTATTCCAAACATTTGGCTGCCAGTGTAGATAGCGTTCAATATTGCTATTTTCTTGATGGCTGTGCCATGTTTTTCAGAAAAGAGTGAAAATATTTTATAACATTTTGATTTAATATGACAAAAAAAATGAAGGTTAATTAATTAATGACAGGTTAATTACCTTAAGTTAATCTGACAGAGATAGTTCACTTCAGTATGAAAATTCTCTCATTATCATCTAGGCTGATCTTTTCCATACAACAAATTGGGTAGTGATTCACACTGTTAAGCTTAAAAAAAGTGAAAAAAGCACCATAAAAATATCATAAAAGTAGTCCATACAGCAAGTGCACTATAATGCTTTGTTTGAGGAATCATCCAAAATGGAAGTAGTTACTCACTGAAAATCTTACTATGGTAGAGGGGAAGATTTTCTAAGGTTACATGTTTACTTACATTTAGAAGATTTTTGGCAACACACCATTGCTCCAGACATTTCTCACAGTGAAATCGGAAACAGTATATTGAGTTATCTTTAGCTAAAATCGGTCTGTGCTTACCTGGATTCTAAACACTACCCCCACTGTGAGCTAAATTTTCCAGGTGCAATGTCCACGGAGGTGCGCAAAAAGTGAGTTGTGAAGCGAGTTGTTTTCAGCAGTACAGTAGTGATGGGCATTCCAGCTCTTTTCTGTGAGCCGGCTCTTTTGGTTCCCAAAAGGCTCTTTAAAAAAATATATGTTATTTTTTCAAGTCAAACAGTTTGCGATAGATAGGTTGACTATAATTGGTGTTGAAACAATTCTAATTAAATTCTTAAATGAAATCATACTCTACCTTAAACACAATGTATTTAAGAATGCATTGGTTTGTTATGATGTTTAATGCTATTAAACATTTGCATTTAAAGTGCATAAAAACTTTTTATTGTATATAAAGAAAGTGCATATAAATCTAACCATTCAAAATGTACAGTCTGAACAGCATAATAGTCATGGCCACCACTGGCCAAATTGATGCCTATGCAGAGTTCACGGATATGAGCGATCGTCTGTGTTACGCAACTGCTTTTGGGTCCTTGAAGAAGGTATAACGTGCGAGTAAGGGCAGCCGGTGGACTTTCTGGTGCCCTCCTAGGGTAAGATGGTGCCCCCCTAGGGAGTTGGTGCCCTATGCAGACTGCGTAGTATGCATGTAGGGAGCGGCGGTACTGATAAGGCGGTACATGCTGCTTGTCAATGAGTCTGCATAATGTAGCTGATCCTAGGGTACTGGAACTCCTGGACACAACATGCAACTTCTGCATGATCATGTTGATTGCTGCTCATAGACAGAACAGTAAAAAAACAGGACTCAACTGGTGGCAGTGGGATGATGGAGGTTGCCATGTTAGCACACTGAAACAGCAATGTGATAGATTGTGAGCAGACTTAAAAAGCGATGGCTGACATGTGATTGGCTAAGAGTTACCTAGCTAATGGCGTGATGATGTACAGCTGCTAGTCTTCCTGCTAGAACTTACTTGCATTTCAATTAAGCCATTTTGTTGTATGTATGTGAGGACAGTTGTCTGATTACAGTAAATACACAACAAAACCACACACGCACACACATATAGGCATACTTTCTCTTAAAACAGTGTCGGGCTTGTTCTAAATGGGCAGCTGCTGGATACAAACACAGATTCCAGGCAGGATGCCCAGTCTCTACCCTGACTCCCTCTCCTTCCTCTACTCCCTGCCTCTGACCTCCACTTCCTCTCCCAGACTCCCTCCTGCCTGGCCTGCCACTCTTCACCAGGAAGACCCAAACCTTCAGAAGAGCTGCCAAGAGCAGCCTGTGTAGAGAGTCTGTGCAGAGTGGCCATGTCCCTGATATGCTGACACAGGCATCCAAAGATAATTTGTACAAACACACATACTCTCTTCGTGACCCTGTTCTTGTGAGCCTTATGTTAAGCAACCAGACAGTCTGTCTTGATTGGGCCAGTCCAGACAAAAGCATTATTGCAGTCCTGTCAGATCACACTGTTTGAGTGTATTAGGTAATGGTTTATTTTGAATGCCTAGCTATACATCTATGTAAATAGACCATGTCTTTCTGGTGCCAACTTAATCTTGCCTCACAATTGCACCACTCCTGCGAGACCGCTAAATAGAGTATGATGTCATGAAAGAGCAAGTTTAGAGCAGATTGGCATGAATGGGAAATAAATGAAAAGAAACAAAAGTGAACAATGGGAGGTTTTCAACACATCTAGTGTTTTAACATGATTTAAAACAATTACTTTGTCGTAGAGCAATTATGTTTTCTTTTTCAAAATGTTTTCAAGGCTAGCTTTTGCTCTAATATACTCTTGACTAAACATTGAGGTTTCCCAGTTGATTGTTGTTAACAATCAGTTGAATGGATCTTGTCCTTTTCCTTTATATTGTGTGGTTAGCTGGCGTTACTGCGAGATTAAGCTGACATTTTTTCCAGCTAAAAACATGGTGTCAGGATAAGGTTTTAGATCAAACCTTTAAACCAGGATCAGATGTGGTGGAAATTGCAACCTGGCAAAAGCTTGCCAGGGCCTGATAAAAAAAAAAAACCCATGACCCGCCAAGTCTCGTTGTTCAGAGAGTTTCAGGAACAAAGGAATTTTACAGGATTGGATCCAGTCGGTCATTTAAAACAATGTACTTTGGTATTTTAAGGATTGAGGAAATGCGGTTGTTTAACAATAGCAAGCAGATTTTTGTAAAACACTTCGCTGTATAGACCATTTCAAGAATGTAAACAAAGACAAATTAATTACAACTGTCCAAACGTAGTTCCAGATCCTTTCACCAAAGTCTCTTTTTCAAGGTAAGTCACTCCACTCAGTGGCCATTTTTGGAACACTCTTGGGCAGTTTGTGCAGATTTTTTCTATGTAAACAAGTGTCATGACAGTGCAGCTCCTATCTACTTGATCCAAAACGGTTGGTCAAGACTACGATAAAAGAATATATTTCAAATTAGCAGGAAAATGTATTTGTCTGAGGCGCATGTGACGGCAACTTCACTCGAGCGGTTGTGCGGGTCCGGTGACACATCTTACTCGCACCGGACCCTCACCGCTTCGTTCCTGTACCTGCGTCAGCAGGTAGATACCGGTCTCCCCACTGGGCATTCCAATTTCTTCCATTTATTTTAATAAAAGTGGCCCGTCTCTGTTTAGACGAACAGGAAATGTTCACAGAACAGTGCAATGCAATGTTCACTTGATGTCACCAACGAACAGTCATTGAAATGTAAAACATATTGTATGTTGATTCATCATCAAGTTGGACAAAATAGTATATTGCTTACCATATTTTTTGGTTCTCATACCTCTATTTATCATGTACAGAGTGCGCAAAGCAAATTTAATCAACTGCACAGTACACGTGGACTGTTAACATGCAGCCCAGTTTTTCTAGACAAGGCTAGGGTATAGTTCGTTTTTCCACATGCTGTTCCTTGTAACACACGGTTGAGCACTCAGCCTTTCAAAGTATAGTCTTTTGACCAAGAGCCCATCCGGATGCATTTGACACATGCGCTTGACAACCAACTCAATTTCACCGACAACATCTCAAAAACAGCCCGATCATGTAGATTTATTCTCTACAACATTTGGAAGGTAAGACCCTTCCCTCTCTGATCATGCCACACAACTCCATGTTAGTCGCTTTACTGTAATACTCTTTTAGCCAGCCTTCCTGCATGTGCAGTTAGTCCTCTGCAAATGATCCAGAATGCAGCAGCATGTCTGGTCTTCCATGAACCCAAGAGAGTGTGTTACAGCTCTTCTTGTCTCTCTACACTGGCTACAGGTTGCTGCACATTTCAAGATAAAGGCTCTAATGCTGGCTTACAGAACAGTAACTGGTTCTGCTCCAGCAGACCTAAAATCAATCCTTGAGAGCTACACACACCAGAAGGCTGCGGTCTGCAAAGGAGCAGTGCCTTTTGGTACAAACACAAAGAGGCACCAATTTCTTTCCTGGGCTTTCGGCTTTACTGTACCTCTGGTGGAACATGCTTAATAATAATAATAATAATAATATTAAAAATGTATTTTCTATAGTGCCTTTAAAAGTTGCATCTCAAAGCGCTTTACAAGAGAAAAATAATAATAATATATTGAAATACAAAAAAGAAAACATGCAATCAGAACAGTTTGAAAAGAATACAATAATAATCACATAATAATCACAGAAAAGCAACCATAAAAAAAAAATTAAGGGAAAATTTTATAATACTAAAAGATTCAGCATGTCTAACCTCAGAGGGAAGACAATTCCACAGTTTTGGAGCAAAAGAAGAGAAGGCCCTGTCACCCATAGAATGAGTAGGAGGAACAGTTGAAAAAACAGATTCGGAGGAGCGGAGATCACGCATTGGAGTGTAGGTGGTTAAAAGTTCAGACAAGTATTGAGGAGCCAAACCATGCAAAGCCTTGTAGGTAAACATGATCATTTTAAAGTCTACTCGAAACTTGACAGGGAGCCAGTGCAATGACTCCAAGATAGGAGTGATGTGATCACTTGTCCTGGACCTAGTCGAGATTCGAGCGGAAGAGTTTTGCACATTCTGCAACTTATTTAAGGTAGATTTAGAGACCCCAACAAGTAAAGCATTGCAATAATCAATACGAGAAAATACTAAAGTATTGATCAGTTTTTCAGCAACTAAAACTGATCATTGCAACCTAATCCTTCCCAACTCCATCCGTGAAGCAGATTCCCTCTCTTGAAACACCATGTCTTGCAAAAGACATGCATTCACTCAAATATTATAACAAATAAATAAACATTTCATGTTGCACTCTAATCTCTGTCTTGGCTAGTACTTTTTCAATGCAATTGAAACTTTGTAATGCAGCACTTTTCATGTTATTGTCTACTTAAGATGAGTCACTTGTATCCTTCCTAAAAGTCACTTTGGATAAATGTATTTGCTAATTGAATGAATGTAAATGCACACTACAACTGCTTTGTGATACTCTTTAGTACTGTCATTGGCAGACACATGTGCAGATGAAGCACACCGATGTGTCTAGAAAACTGGATCTATGCATAAAATCCTTGCACACTGTGCTTATGCTGAATGTGTTCACGGAAAACCAAAGTGACTGCGACTGTGTGTGTTGTCTGTGTATGCATCCTGGCATTGATTGTTCTAAAGAATATCACAAAACAGTCATAGTGCACATGCATTTATGGATCACAGCCTAACGTGTAGGCCTATACTTTAAAAAGGCTACGCTTCACTGCTTGTATCAGTTTACTTGTCTGTGTTTGCAGTGTTCCAGGCAGACTCAGTTTTGCTCAGTGACCCATAAGGGTTGAGCTTCGGTTGGAAATATTTTTATTAGTGGGGCAAAAATAGACAAAATTACTTGCCAATTGTTTCTAAAATGTAAGTTACTTAATATTAGCTACTTGTTTTAGAACTGTTGCTCGCTATCTTACTATATCATGAATATCATTGATATTCAGTACAACAGCAATCTTGCAAATAACAAATAACATTTGTGCTTTGACTCTCAGAAAGTGACTCGTGCAATTCCTGGCATAACTAACTGTTAGAAAAAAGTCTTTGCTAGTAGCCTTGTAGATTGAGTTCATAAACATTAGTATTGATGTTTTGACTGAGGTATTAGTTTGTTCTGCTCATGACTATTGTTTTCTTAGCATGCCAGTAGTATATGCATAATCACATAGAATACATAGCTATGTTTTTCCTTTACTCCTGTGAGGTCAAAGTCTCAGACAGCTTTTGACATTGAGATGTTCTTATAATAATTAAGGGGTCAGGAACTCTTGATGTTTTAGAAATATCTCCACAATTGTTCAAGCTCTTACAACCTTAGTGTTTTCTTATTTGACTCTTATGTGTGATATCTATGTTTAAATAGCATGTGAAACAGAATGCATTATACAAAGATAAACATTTCAAAAAGTAGCATGCTACATTGTTGTCACTTTCAGGAGTTTTTGCGGCAGTTTTCTTCCAATTTTGAATAAAAACCTCATAAGCTTTGACAGTCTGCTCAAATAATGAGTCAAGAAAGAGATGTTAAAATCTAAGCTGATATTACTTCTTGATCATTTATTACACTGGAAATGGAAGGTCAAATCGAGCGTTTTGCATTGAAAGAAGTATTCTACGCAATGTGCGCTATTGTATACTGCACATTTTTGCAAAAGTGTATCTGGGTATTAATATTCCATGCTGATGCATGCTACTTACACTACACAAAATGTGTTCTGTGCCCAGTATACAAAATATAAACTGCAGAAATAGTAAGAGTAGTGTTCATATGCTATTCAAAGTCAACGTTTTGTCATTTTACCATGTTCTCACACAGAGAAATGAAACTGTTACACAGGTCTCACAGCACCAAACCACCATGTGGCTTTTTCTCAAACTCTCTAGTGTATTCTACTTTATCAGCAAGCTAATGGATGTTGCTCATTACCTGCAAGAAAGGAATGTGTTATGTGAAATTGTAACTGAAATCTGTGCCGGAGCCGTGAATTATCCTCTTACAGGGACTTGATTCTGGAACATTCTGTGTGTGAGCTCATGTTACATCAGGAAAATAGCAAAGCTGCAACAGGTTTGGTATGGTTGGAAAACTTAGTTTTGAAATAATATTCTAATCTTCGATGTGTTGTACTCAACCAAGCCTTGTTTGGCAACTTCTAGTTCGTAATGACAAGTTGACACATTGGTTGTATATTTGACTCAAAAGGTGATGTTGGGAATTCTGTGCTGAAAATTATTTACCTGAGGCAATCGTCTATGGTTAAATGTACTCCAGAGGTTATGTTTGGGGATTCTAAATCTGTGGCACTGGCAATAAATATTTTAAATCAATGGTTTGTAAAGTAGGCTATGTAAAGGTCTAAAAAAATTATATTTACAGCAGCCCCCATTTCTCATTACCACGATGTTAATTATAATATTCTCATTACCGCAGCGTGGAATTATGTATTATTTAAATTGTAGTGTAAGTATTTTTACATCATTGTAGCTTTCCTTGGTACTTCCTTTCATCTTTGCTGATTTTAGTTAAGAAAATTATTGTACAACAACGTAAACAACAAGAATACAATAGGAGTAGTAAAAGTAAAACATTCCGACGTGTTTCGATTATGGAGTTTTCCTGTTAACCGTTTTGACGATTATTTGCAAATTTTCTAATTATTGCAACAGTACTGAGGCAAAAAGTAATATCATATCACAATTGAAGTGTTAGTGGACATGCTTGTTAAGAATATATGGACGCTAAACGCAGCCCTACAATAGGAACATGGACAAATTCAAAACAAATAAATAGGAGGTATATAATAAGAGACACTCAAACACTCCACCCTGCACTCTGTTAATGCAGCTTAGGCACAATACTTTTCTGGCTTAATCTCAAGGAATTCCCATTGTTCTAAATTTGTATTTAACACAATAAACACAGCACTCAATCATGCTGTTACCACATTCCCTGATGTTACCCTTGACAGCGTGTGAATTTATTTACATTTTACAGTTCTTCGTGGATAAGGTTGATGCTATTAGATCTAGTATCCCCCCTTTGACCTTGATCAAGACCCTCTTATTCACAACTAATAATGACACCCATCTTTATCTCTCACTGCAGTCATGTAATAATTTGGCTCTAAAATACCTCCTTGACTGTCTAATTGAAATCAAAAGATGGATGGATGGATGGCTGTCAACTTTGTCCAGCTTAATGAAACTAAATCTGAAGTTGTAGTGTTTGGCCCCAAAGATCTTGCCCCCTCATCATTAATTTACATACTCAAGCGAGGAATCTGCATGTTATCTTCTATTCTGATATAAAATTTGCTTAGCAAATAAATTCTGTGGTTAATGGTGCATTTTTCCAACTCTGGTCCATTGCCAAACGGAAACCCTTCCTGTCTTTTAAGGATCTGGAGACTGTTATTCATACTTTCATTTCATCCAGACTGGATTATTGTAATTCATTGTATTTGGGGCTTTCAAACGCTTCTTTGTCATGTCTACAGTTAGTACAAAATACTGCGGCTAGGCTCCTGACTGGACATTTCTGGAGTGTGGCTTCTCTTCACTGGCTTCCAGTTAAACATAAAGTTTGATTTAAGGTTCTTTTCATTGTTTTATTCGCAGGATCTGCATGGGCTGGCAACTTACTATATTTCTGATCTTCTTCGTCAATATCAGACTTTTAGGCCTCTAAGGTCATAACAGAGCCTACTATTGAGTGTCATTAAGTCCCGTTTTAAATCTCAAGGGTATCGTGCCTTCTTTTTTACTGCCCCTTGCCTTTAGAATAGTCTGCCTCTCCACATTAGATCCTGTGCTACAATTGGGAGTTTTAAATCTCTTTTGAAAACCCATATTTTCTCTGTTGCCTATGAGCATACCTAGATGTACTGTAATCATATTTTATATGTTTTTATTGTGCATGTGTTTTCATGTGGCTCTATTTTTGTCATTCTTGTGTAAAGCGCTTAGTTCAACATGTGTTGTTTTAAATATGCTATAAAAATAAACTTGATTGATAAACTGAAAAATAGGGCACCACTCCACATATGTAGAATTGGCTTCAAAAGTGCATAACTGTAAGATTAATGTGGATGTGCAGCATGTATTTCGCAGCATCTAACAGTTTTTTTTCTTCTGCAACAGATTATTAAAGCAATCCATTGTCTGTCAGACACCCCGCTATAAAGAATCAGCAACAGACTCCTGTAATCTCTCCAAAACACTTGAAGCATTCCAAAAAGTTACATTTCTCAATTCATCCCTTTAATCACCACAGTTATATCATATTTATATTTAACAAATATTTAACACACTAGTTTGTTGTTGGATGAATAGTGGAACATCCTGTCCCATTTTTAGGATGTATTCCTTTATATGACTTCTGTCTGCATGTTTTACATCTGTTATCTTCAGTAACCCTCGGTCATTCAAATACTCACAAACAGCCAATTTAAGTCACTTTTTCGGTGGGTATGTGTCTGGTAGAATTTAATTGAATGTAGTTTGTGTGTAGCCCCAGATTGACGTGAACTTAAAATTCACATTCAGTCCACGATACTTGGCCAAGCACCATGAAGACCGTCAGTAACTACACTCACCAACCATTTTATTAGGTGCATCTGTACACCTACATATTCATGCGATTTATCTAATCAGCCAATCATGTGGCAGCAGTGCAATGCATAAAATCATGCAGACACGTGGCAGAATCAAGGGGAATCATGCAGAGCTTCACTTAATGTTCACATCAACCATCAGAATGGGGAAAAAATGTGAGCTCAGTGGATTTTGACCATGACATGATTGTTGGTGCCAGACGGGCTGGTTTGAGTATTTCTGTAACTGCTGATCTTCTGGTATTTTCATGCAGAACAGTCATTAGAGTTTACTCAGAATGGTTTTCACATAAGGTGAAATGTGTCATTTCTGCACCACTAGCAGCACTAAACAGAACGGCAAAAAAAACGTCAAACTCCGATAGTCCCACACCAAACTCAAGCCATTGGTTGAGCCAAAGTTGTTATGTCCGGCTGCTTTAGCAATCAGGTTGCAGTTCCATTATGGTGTTGCTAGTGGTGCAGAAATTACACACATCACTTTAATTCATTACTAAAAGATTATAATATTGTAAAATGAAAACACAAGCTTAATATGACAGTGTTTGTCTCACCCTGTTGTTGTCAATGTGCAGACGGAGGCTGATATCCCAGCGGTCTTCACTGGAGACTCTTGAGGATATTGAGGAAAACGCCCCTCTACGCAGGTAAGGATGGTTTTATGGTTCTGGATCAGTCCGTTCTTGCTGAATATAGCAATGATTTATTGGAATATGGTACATGTGTATAACCTTTAACCAATAGTGTACATACTGTGAGTGTGTTTCTGTCATATTGTGATTGTATTACTTTAGTTAGCATTAACATTGAATAACTCTCTGGTCTCCGATTTTTAATGTGCTTTTGGTGTCGTACTACTACAGGGCTCAATAATAAGGATGGCCCGCTGGCCTGGGGCCGGTGCAAAAGAGTTTTGGGCCAGTGGACAGAACTGCCTCTTGCCCTGTTGTGCCAGTGCTGCATTTGCAAAATTTTTACATTTGTTAATTTTGTCAATGTGTTTTATGCCTTGCAAACTTAAACATTTGGATTTCTGTGATGTACTGAACATTGTTGTTGCAAATTCTACTGATTAAAACTCATCATCAAGGTAACATTATATAGCTGGCCGTAATACTGGTAATTCCAACATGGCATGAACGCACCATAATTTTGAACGTATCAGTAAGAATTGGTTGAACATTACAAACCAATCAGTAATGTTTTGCTTCATATGCCATCATTTTCCAGCAAAGTGTTTTATTTCATAAGGAAATCTTAACATTTAATGAAAAATTTGAATATTATTCCTGGCAAATATGCATACAAAAATAAATAAAAAGTATAATTCTTTGTGGTGGGGCCAGTGAAACTGTTAGCAGGGCAAGTATAAATCTGAACAATGGCCCATCCGGATTAGCAGAAAAATTCTTACCATTGAGCCATGTACTAAAGCATTTTCATTATCTCATGAGGAATTTCTTGTACCGTCGTCTTATATCAGCATTTGTTTCTAAAAAGAACAGTGTTGACGCTGCTGTGTTTCATCTAGATGCCGAACTTTATCCGGTTCACCGCGGCCAAAGAGTTTCAAGAAGGTCCACTTCATCAAAAATATGAGGCAGCATGACATGCGCAATGGAAGGTATGCTTGCATCTCCCCAACAACACACACACACAGAACAACATCTGCATTTAACATCCACGTTTCAGCAAGACTTCCTCTAACGTTATTAATAGATTTTCCTTAGTTCTAAGGTTTCCTTTTTTATAGAGTTATTTTTCAAAAGTATAATACAATAATAAAAATAAAAACCCTTGTTTTAGTGTCATTTTCACAGCATGATAATGAAAAATATGTGAAGAGTGAGGACACCTAAATATTTCCTGAACCCAGATTTGATAAAGTCATGCTATTTAGATATATTGTGTTTTTTTTGTTTTGTTTTTTGGACCCACATACGTTGTCTTTAACTATTATGTATTAAGCATTTGATACAATGTACTTATTAATTGCATAAGTGTTCTTGCATTGTACTTCCATTTAGTGTAACGGCATTTAATTACATCTGTAGTTACATTGTTAACCGTAGCCCCAAACCTAACCCTAACCCTACTCCTAAACCTACCCGTACCTCAAACTCAGTAACAGCAAATGTGAATTTTGGAGAACAATATGTATTAGACAATAAATACATTGTACTGTAAGTATTTTAATATTAGTACATAGTAGTTAAAGTGGGACCACTTTACTGAAAAGTTTTTTGGGTTGATTGTAGGACAAGATTTAAGATTTTGGCTGTGTTTTATTGGTGATTTTATATTATTTTACAAATACTTTGTCAATGAAGTGTTCACGACATAGTGCTCGCTTGTATGTCTGAACTGTGAATGGGGTTTCCTTTGGATTTTCTGGCAAATGCTAAAATAAACAAATTTGCAATCTTCCAGAGATGAATACATTTTGGCCTTGCTTTGTAAGCTATCTACATTGGTTCAGAAGTGTCGTAGAGCAGAAAGGACTAGATTTTCTCAGCCTGTTTTCTGACATTTTGATTTACATTCATGCTTAGATCAATTATTACGGTACTGTTTGAAGAAATATGAAGGAAATATAGGCATTGAAAGGCTTGGTAGAATCTTTCGTTCACAAACTCTTTGTTTATTTGCAAGCATGTTCGGTTTTCCCAGCGGCCTCAGTGAGGTTTTTATTTACTTCAATTGGTGTTTTTACAGGAGGTTTATCTTTCTTTCTTGTTTTCTTTTTCTTGTCTTTGTGGAATATTCTTTCAAACACACTCCCACAGTATTGTATGATGTACCATATCAGTTATTTACTGTGTATCTCTCCATCTTTCCTGTGGTCCTGTGACGACCTCTATATTAACAGAGCTCACTTAAATTAGTTTATGTATCATTTTGTCTTTATAGGATAGTCCTTATGAGTGGCAGAAGATCCTTCTATAGTGTATTTTCTGTCCTGCCCTATCGAGATTGTAGCCAAACAGGGTATGTATTCTTCAGCATGCAAATCTTCTCTTGTCCACCGTTTCTTTGTTTTACTTTCTTCTTTTTTCCAACCCCCCATTTTGACTCACATTTTTTTCTTGGCCAGATAGAATTGGTTCACTTAATAATAGTAACTAATTATAGCCTTCTTTTAAATAATCATTTGGAAT
Source organism: Xyrauchen texanus (assembly GCF_025860055.1). NCBI lineage: Eukaryota > Metazoa > Chordata > Actinopteri > Cypriniformes > Catostomidae > Xyrauchen > Xyrauchen texanus. Next base: position 14,724,641 of record NC_068284.1, on the reverse strand, counting down.
ATTTCAGTTAAGGTACTGTATGTACACACAAGGTGTGTCACTGGTTGCTTTATAATAATGTATTTTCCATATACAGCAGTGTTCTCAGCAGATTATAGACTGTATGCATAGATCGCTTGTTTCAGTATTTCACAGCTGTCCAATTGTTGGAAGTAGAGTAGGTGTGTTCTTTCAATTCTTTGATGAACTAATAATATTTACCAACATGCTTGGGCACGCTCCTCAACCTTGCTTCAAAAGCATTCTGCTTTTGCCCTGGAACTGCAGCTGTTCATCTTAATATTTCTTTCAGATTGAACAAATCTTGCCATCTGCCTTGATATCTCACTTCTAATGGGATGTTTCTCTTGATAGCTCTGAATTTCCTACTTTCCCAAATTTTAATGCAGTTTGTGCTCTTTTGAGTGAAGTGTACTCAGGTTTAGTACTAAAAAATATTTGATATTTTAGACATTTCTCTTCATTAGTTGAGCAAAAGATTTAAATTGCTTTGAACATGCGAGTGGAGCCTGTTGGCTTGTTTTAAACAAAAGCAACTGGAAGATATCTCAATTTTGGGATTTATTATAGTCTATGCAGATCGTGCTCTGTGGGGATGGTTCAGATTTGACCTTGAGCCCTGCCGTATCTGCCTTTTATTGATATATATTCATTAATGAATGACTACTGATAAAAAAAGCTATTGCGCTATTGATTCCAATAGAAGAACCTATTCATTAAGAAATAAATCATGCAAAATGTGAAGAAAAAAAATTGCAAGGGTGTCTATATTTTCTAAAGGCTCTATATATTATCTGGAAAAAGGGCATAGTACGATACATTTAAAGGTCCCTTTTAATGACTTCACTTATTTTTATTGAAGTACTTTAGAACATCCACAAGTTTTCAATTATTAATATAATATTATATGGGCTGTTGATTTAGCACGTTATTTCAGTTTGATTAATTATGGAAAAAATTGTGTAAAAAAAAATAAAATAAAAAAAATCAATTAATCATGTCCCAGGACCGTAATAAGGAATATTCCTACCTGAGCAATTCAAGCCTGAAGTACCACCTGTTTTCAGCTGGGGGCAGTAAGTGAAACTCCAGCTGTATACCATTCTCGGCTTGATTGACACTAAGGACAGCACAACACAGCTGGACAAAGCGCAGTTCTGAATTCAAGGAACTAGATATAACTTGACCAAGCGACCTAAAAACACTGCATTTAAAAACGCAACAAAACCAAAGTGTGACACTCCAAAAGCATCCGTCTGAAGAATCTATGCTATACTCATCTGACACAATAAAGGAATGCATTTTAATTATCTGAATTATTATATTTATAATATTTAAATATAGCTATTATCATTTATTTATTATTTGTATTCTAATTTTATAATTTTTATTTAATTAATTAATCATTATATATTATGTTTATTTGAGGGCCTTTCTCAGCAAAAATGTATATAAATCGATTAATTATTCAAATGAATCAGCAAATATAAATATTTGCTGAAAAAGGCCCTCAAATAACAATTAATATCATGTAATTAATTAGTGTAAACATTTTAATTTCAAACATGTTTATATAGTATTATGAAATATACAGTGGGATCCTTAACCCGGGTTAGGTAAGCAAACATTTTCATTACAAATTATATTATCAGTATAACAGTTTAAGATTTTTGTATATGATTTTCAAATTTACATGAATTTCAGTATTTCTTAGTATTTGGTATGTACTATTTCTGCTTTAATAACAGCTTTAATAGATGCTTTAATAAGGCAAGGAAATCTGACCTTTAATACCATGTCATTAACATTCCAATGGTCACATATTTACCTACATTTAATTAGTGCCCTAGAAATAGTGTAGCATCTTAAGTATTTCTTCTTAATATTACTAACTATTATATTTTACTTGTTTTGATAAAAGAACCCAAAAATCTGATTTAACTTTATAAATCCTGTATTTTGAAAAAGACGTTTGGGCCCCAGTGACTATATAAACGGTTATATAACTGAATTGTGTGCAAAGTTATGCAGTCAATGATGTATGGCCCATGGCAGGATTTAGCTTAATTTAGTCCATTGATATTTTGGCTCTGGCAATTGGCAGTGAAATGCACAGTATTGACTGAACAGTCTCAGTGTGATTTTCCTTGATGTTGTGCCAACATTGTCAGGGGACTGGTGGACTGGTGGACACAAAGTAACTGATTTTGGAAGTGCAGGCAACAAATATATTTATAAATGCATATTATGATAAATACTGTATATTATAATCATAAATTATAAAACATAGGCCTACATTAAAAGATAAAATGATTTTTTTTCCGGTATTGCCCGTTTGAAAAACAATGCAGGGGAATTTATGCAAGTTTATGCTATTTTGGAGCAACACAATAATATTGAAAAAACGACCCATGTCATCTTGTTCTCTCGCTTTATCTCTCGCTTTATTATAACATTAAAACTACCCATTCTTCTACTGTTTTGCACTTACATCTCTATACTTTCTGGGAACCTTTGCACAATATACACATTTACGTTGCAGAACTTTTGATAAAAACAGAATTTTTATCATTTTCGGGACACGCTGTTTGTCTTGCACATCCACAAGTCTCTAACTGACAAGTTTCTAAAAACTTTAGGGCTAGACTGTTTAGATGCTGCTGACTGCAGTAGGTCTACTATTTCGCTGGTGTTCGCGTTTGTAGCACTCTTGGGTGATACTTCTCTCGTTAAGCTTTAATGATTATTACATTCTACCATACACAGAGTGCTAATGACATATTAAATGTCCTGTCCCGTGCATGAGGGAGTGAGTGAGCGAGAAAGAGAGAGATTGATCCGATCCAAATCAGGTTTTTGAAAATCACACCAAAAAGAATGAAACATTTTGATGCCATAGTGAATACATGCAGTACTACTGTGTTTAAAAAAATGATGTAGTATTTAATTTAAATGTTGTATTTAAAATACGGCATGATTTAAATGAGATCCCTCAAAAAAGTTGCTAATTAGCTTTTCAGGTGGTCTCATTTTGCATTCAGGGGCTTTGAGACCCCCCTAATTCGCATCGTGGGATTATGTCAGCAAACTGAACTGATAATTAGCTGTGGGACTGCCAAGACTGCATCTTGTACCAGTACACCGTGGATGGAGAAGTTGTATGGACTCCTCCTGAAAAGTTTGTTTTGTCTATAAATATTGATTTAAAAACTCCTGTGAGCACCTGTTGCTTTTAGTTTTTCCTTATTACTTTTCCATTCACTGAACTTCATTTGGGCTCACAAGCACAATACTTATAACTGATGTCTCTAAACTCTTGGGATCTAGGATTTGTGAAGCATCACTAAACATATCAAATTCTCTGTGACGGTGCTGAGGGTGATTTCTGCATCCTTTTTCATCAGCTACTAATACGATTCTTAAGTCCTTCTATTAAACTAAGTCTATAGATAAGTTGATTCATTAGTTTGTTATACTGTAGTATTTTTAAATGTATCTGGTATAGAAGCTGCCTATTTAAGTGTCCATAACATCTGGTTAGTTGGAACTTGTCTGTCTTTTATGAGCTGTTTTTTTTTCTTCTATATCCTCTCTAATAATCCTTTTATGCATTGACTAAATGTCAACATTATTTACTGATGCTCTAGTCCAGATAATGCTGTTTGTACATCTGCTTCCTATCGTAACCATGCCAGATAATCTTCAAATCTTCTAGTGTCCTGCAAACAAAGTCACAATCTTAGTAGTATTTATTTAGATAAAGTTTGAGCAACTAAAATGCATCCGATTTTATGAAACAGTGATACCTTCAAAGTAACAAATAACATACTTGTCACAGTATGGCTTCTGGATGGTACTTACATTTTAACAGACCATAGATGTTAAAGTAGCACTCCTAAATTCAAGGCACACATGAAACATAGGCCTATCACAAAGGTTTGAAATGTAACACGGAAGTGACGTAATTTGTCTTAAATGCAGAAGAAAATAGAAAAATATGACCTGCATTTACATCTTCACTGAGGTGCTTCATGTGCTTTGTGATATATACAGGTCCTTCTCAAAAAATTAGCATATTGTGATAAAGGTCATTATTTTCCATAATGTAATGATAAAAATTAAATTTTCATATATTTTAGATTCATTGCACACCAACTGAAATATTTCAGGTCTTTTATTGTTTTAATACTGATGATTTTGGCATACAGCTCATGAAAACCCAAAATTCCTATCTCAAAAAATTAGCATATTTCATCCGACCAATAAAAGAAGTGTTTTTAATACAAAAAAAAAAAAATCAACCTTCAAATTATGTTCAGTTATGCACTCAATACTTGGTCGGGAATCCTTTTGCAGAAATGACTGCTTCAATGCGGCGTGACATGGAGGCAATCAGCCTGTGGCACTGCTGAGGTGTTATGGAGGCCCAGGATGCTTCGATAGCGGCCTTAAGCTCATCCAGAGTGTTGGGTCTTATGCCTCTCAACTTTCTCTTCACAATATCCCACAGATTCTCTATGGGGTTCAGGTCAGGAGAGTTGGCAGGCCAATTGAGCACAGTAATACCATGGTCAGTAAACCATTTACCAGTGGTTTTGGCACTGTGAGCAGGTGCCAGGTCGTGCTGAAAATGAAATCTTCATCTCCATAAAGCTTTTCAGCAGATGGAAGCATGAAGTGCTCCAAAATCTCCTGATAGCTAACTGCATTGACCCTGCCCTTGATAAAACACAGTGGACCAACACCAGCAGCTGACATGGCACCCCAGACCATCACTGACTGTGGGTACTTGACACTGGACTTCAGGCATTTTGGCATTTCCTTCTCCCCAGTCTTCCTCCAGGCTCTGGCACCTTGATTTCTAATGACATGCAAAATTTGCTTTCATCCTAAAAAGTACTTTGGACCACTGAGCAACAGTCCAGTGCTGCTTCTCTGTAGCCACTGGTTCAAAAGTGGCTTGACCTGGTGAATGCGGCACCTGTAGCCCATTTCCTGCACACGCCTGTGCACGGTGGCTCTGGATGTTTCTACTCCAGACTCAGTCCACTGCTTCCGCAGGTCCCCAAGGTCTGGAATCGGTCCTTCTCCACGATCTTCCTCAGGGTCCGGTCACCTCTTCTCGTTGTGCAACGTTTTTTGCCACACTTTTTCCTTCCCACAGACTTCCCACTGAGGTGCCTTGATACAGCACTCTGGGAACAGCCTATTTATTCAGAAATTTCTTTCTGTGTCTTACCCTCTTGCTTGAGGGTGTCAATGATGACCTTCTGGACAGCAGTCAGGTCGGCAGTCTTACCCATGATTGCGGTTTTGAGTAATGAAACAGGCTGGGAGTTTTTAAAAGCCTCAGGAATCTTTTGCAGGTGTTTAGAGTTAATTAGTTGATTCAGATGATTAGGTTAATAGCTCGCTTAGAGACCCTTTTCATGATATGCTAATTTTTTGAGATAGGAATTTTGGGTTTTCATGAGCTGTATGCCAAAATCATCAGTATTAAAACAATAAAAGACCTGAAATATTTCAGTTGGTGTGCAATGAATCTAAAATATATGAAAGTTTAATTTTTATCATTACATTATGGAAAATAATGAACTTTATCACAATATGCTAATTTTTTGAGAAGGACCTGTATATTTTATACATAAGGGTTAAACACATTATATGTATATAATATTGCATTATATAAATGTTTATATTATATAACAATGATAATATACCATATTTGGCATCAGAAATCTTTACATTGCACTTAACATTTTTTTTTTATGTCAAGTAACTTTGTTCTCTTGCCCTAGCAGGGATGTGAAGGCAGAGAGCGGACGCCAGCGACACCCCTCGGGTGGCATGAGTGCCAAGGAGATGGTGATCGGCCTGGAGGGTGTTGAGTTGGGTGCAGATGGCAAGGTGAATGAATGAACATAGATACTTTGGATAGTCTGTCTGGATAATCTGTAATCATTTACTCACTTTCATGTAGTTCCAAACCAGAACACTCAATATTCACTTTCATTGTATGGAGAAAAGATTGGTGACTGAAGCTGGACATCTCCTTTTGTGTTCCAATGAATAATGTCTTACAGGTTTGGAATGACATGAGGTTAAGTACATTATAACAGAATCTTCATTTTGGGGTGAAATAATGCCTTACATTTGTTCTTCAGTGTTATGTAAGATACATCATTTATGGTGATGAAGATATGACTGTAGTCTCTGTGAATCTCTTCACAGACTGTTTCATACACACAGTTCCTGTATCCAACCAACGTCCTGGGTCGTCGTAACACCATCGACTCCACGTCGTCTTTCTCTCAGTCTCGGAACGCCAGTCACCGCAGCCTCATTCTGGCACGTGCCAACAGTAACCAGAGTAGCCTTGATACAGGTCCGTATGCCAACGACATCTATCAGAGCCCTTTCATTTTCTCTCATTTTCCCTAATATGCCGTGACAAGGCTCCGCTTGTTTGCTTTTAATGAGCATTTTGGTAAGACTTCAGTTTAATAAGGCCACAGTTCTGTGTTTTATTAAATCTGCTTGCTTCAGCAAGGTCATGAACTTCTTGAATGATACAAAATGCTCACACTTTTGTCAAGTGTCTTATGTCCTCTGTGTATATCTTTGTGTTATTATCTATCAAAAACATTGTCAAGTCCTTTTTATTTGTATAGCACTTTTCACAACACACTTAAATTGAAAATCTTGCTTTAACAGACAATGGAACTGTAATATCTATTAAGTCTTAGAGTGATCATTGTGTAACTGTAAATTGCGTATAAAAATAAATAATGAAATAGTTAAATTATAATTGTATTTAGTATCCCAGTGAGCAAGACGAAGACGACTGTGGCAAGGAAAACAAATCTCTAACATTGCTGTTCCAAATATACTTAACTCATGGTATTAATCAATAAACTTGTTTAGGCTATTGCACAATACAGTGTCTGTTTATTTTTTTCTTGGTTATTAGGGAATGAACTGGGAGATTTCAGGGAGTACGACCCAAATCTTCTGGATGACCCGCAGTGGCCATGTGGAAAGCACAAAAGAGTGCTCATATTTCCCTCATATATGGTGAGTTATCACATAGCACAAGACATGACTGAAGAATTTGTGTGCAATTTGTTCCAGTTCTGTACCCAGAGGAACATTTTATTGAACAAATGTTGACATTTGGGCTGGGTAAAATATAGATTTTCTGATGCACCACAATCTTCGTTTGAACGTTCTTGAGATCAATTCTTAAATCCCAAGATCGATCTTTCACTGTGTGTGGCAACCCTATAATGCAAGTAATCGTACACATTCTGTATCTTCGTGCCCAATAAACATCACCACCCTGAATGGGTCTAAGCTGGAATATGTGGAGAAATACAAATACCTAGGGGTCTGGCTAGACCCCTCACTTTCCTTTCAAACCCACATAAACCATCTCCAGTCAAAGATCAAGTCCAGGATCGGGTTTCTATTTCGAAATAAAGCTTCATTTACTCTTCCTGCAAAACAGGCCCTTGTGAAAATGACCATCATCCCAATGCTTGACTTTAGTGATGTTGTCTACAGAACTGCTTCTAATTCTTTACTCAAGAAATTGGACGTTGTTTACCACAGTGCTATTCGCTTTATTACTAAAGCCCCATATAATACCCACCACTGCACTCTTTACTCACTAGTTGGATGGCCTTCGTTACACAATCAGCACCTAAATCACTGGTATCAATTAATTTACAAGTCCATACTAGGCAAAACACCATCTTACCTAAGTACTTTAATAACCATATCAGTGCCTGTATTTAACCTGCGTTCGAGTAAATATATCTCTTTAGACTCTACTAAAGCCCGCACCTCTCTTGGCCGCTCTTCTTTTAAATTTTCTGCTGCAAATGATTGGAACACTTTACAAAAGTCTCTGAAATTAGAATCCACTGTTTCGATCGCTACCTTTAAAGTTTTACTGTCAAATTTATTGACGGACCACTGCACATGTTGATGTTGATGCTCTTTGCGAACAAAGACTTATGTATTTTTGCACAAATTCAACTAAATGGCTGTCACTGCATTTACTTGCACATTATCAATTTACCCATGTTGGACTGTACTATTATCTGACTGCTATTTCTTTTGCACTGCCATTTTACATTTTTTAAACTATCAAGTCTTTTAATTTCTATTCTTATATATTGTCCAGTACCTTTTAACTGAATCTGAATGTTTTCTATATTCATGACTGTGTAATTGTATGTTGGTATGTCATGTGTAATTTTATGTCGCCTTGTACCCTGCACCTTATCTTGGCCAGGTCGCGGTTGCAAATGTGAACCTGTTCTCAACCGATTAACCTGGTTAAATAAAGGTAAAATAAAAAAAATAAAAGTAAATCACTATAATAAAGTAGTGGGAATAGGACCTTCCAAATTGGGGATAAAAAGGGATACATTTTTTTTAATAAAAAATACAGATACAGCGCATGCTCAATATAAATACTTGTAAGTAGTACAAATTATTAGAGGTGTAACAATTCACTCATTTTGTCAATGCATCGATTACTAATCCTGCCAATTCATATGCATCGATATTGAATGATGATTTTTTTTTCAATCAAGAATCGTAAGTGTAATCGATATAAATGGTTAAAATTGAATGAAGTTGATTCATCAAATGAGTATACAATATTTTAGAATACACTACTGGTCAAAAGTTTTGAAACACTCATTCTTATATATATATATATATATATATATATATATAAATTCACATTTTAGAATAATAGTAAAGTCATCAAAACTATGGAATAACATAAATGGAACTATGGGAAATATGTTGTGACTAAACTAAATCCAAAATAAATCAAAACTGTGTTATATTTTAGCATCTTCTCAGTAGTCCCCCTTTGTCTAGAATTTGTAGACATTTGTACTCTTGACATTTTCTCAATCAACTTCTTGAGTTATCACCCTGGGATGCTTTTTAAACAGTATTGAAGGAGTTCCCATCTATATTGGACACTTATTGGCTTCTTTTCTTTATTATTTTGTCCATGTCATTAATTTCAAAAACTTTTATTTTATAAAATTTTAGTTTTACACAATTATATTTTTGTCTACAAAATTAATTTCAAACATTTAAGCATACGCATATAAGATCATGAGAAACATTTCAGGCAAGTGTTTCAAAAGTTTTGACCGGTAGTGTATGTAAATATTACATTGGTTGCATGTGTATTTAAATAAGATCTAAGACATGCGCGGCTTCATTCTTTTGCGCATCTCAGAGCACGCAGCCACACAGCTCTCCCCTCACAGACGCGCGCTCGCGCTGCTTTCTTACATCACCCTTCACGTGATCGCGCCTGCTCTCTGTTCCATCTAGCTGCGTTCACACTGCCAGGGACACGTAGTAACAAGCTGGCGACTTCCGGCAACACGAGCGACGGCGACCGGATGTGGGCCTGTCCAGTGACGCAACAAAGTTGAGAAACGTTTAACTTTATGCAAATGAAGAGCGACTTTCGGGAGCGACAGCCAATACGAGAGAAGAGAAAATCAAATATATGGAGCAAAAATGTAAAAGTTAATTTCTGACACTGGGACACTACTAAAATAAAGTGATTTCATTGTGAGGAAACTTATTAAGCTGTTTTAAAATAGTGCTATTTTACTGGTATCATTGTTTAAGTTTGGGACTTAAAGTTTGTTGTGCAGAAAATATTCCAATTGAATGCATCCATTTGTTTCCTTTTCTCTTTTCTTTGAAACTGAATGTAGTCAGATGATGTTACTTTATTGTTGTAATATTTAGATTAGTTTACTGATTCAGGGTCCACACGGTCATGGAAAACCCAGAAATATTTGGGAATTTTTCAATTGTGATTTCAAAGCTTGGAAAAGTCATGCAAATTATTAAAACCAAATAAAAAAATCAAAGACTTTTTATAGTGTAATATGGAATAGTTTTTAGCTATGTTCAGGTATGAAATATTTTATTGCCACATTGTACTCTTATTGCGTTCCAAGTCACCTGTATGTACAGTACATGTATTTAATGTGTTTTCTGTCAAGTTACTTTTGGTGGAATAAACTTTAGTAGTCTTAAGTAGTTTGCCTTTCTTTTTCTTGCTTAAGACACATTAGGGGAAGTATTTAAAAATACTATAAATGCATTATAAAATGCAGAATTGAATTGTTAATCAAATCAAATTTAATTGTGAATTGCATCGAAAACCATTTGATGCAAAAATAATTTTTTAATCGAATAGAAAACCTGTGAATTGTGAATCTAAGCGATTCACTTTCAGTTTTAACATTCAAAATGTGACAAATGTGATGAAAAACTAGTGATCAAATACATTTAGTAAAAATAATATTTTCTAATTTTGCCTAGAAGGTTCCTTTATAATTAAGAGCATTAGCTGAGAGAGAATTAGTTTTATATGCAAGAAAACTGGACATTGTATCCTAACTGTATCCATATGAATCAATATCGAATCGAGAACAAATCACTGAGTCGAATCAAGTTGAGATCCAAATCGTATCGGAATCGAATTGGGAAATCTGTATCAATACACAGCCCTAGTTGACATACAGCAAGAGTATAAAGCTATAAAACTAATGTTTATAGCTCAGATAATCTGACAGAATTTAATGAGAAATCCAAGCACAGTTTGTTCTTCTGAAACTCTAGAGGCGACACGTGCGAGTTTGTCTTTATCTCAGGAGAAACATCTGAGAAACAGGAGACTCTCCATTAAATCTCATTGCTGTCTTGGAGAAAAATATGAGATGTAAAGGAGAAATGATATTTGTTTTTTCTTTCCCATAGTATAAAAATGACAGGACATGCATCTTTCAGCTCACTCGTTGACTTTTGTTGACTGTTACTGTTTACTGTTACATGCACTTTGACAGTGTGAACTTGAATCTCTAGTTATCAGTTTATTAGTAATGGAGATTAGCAGGAGAAATACTAGCAGGGTCACCTTGATAAATTGTTGTCTCTCCTCCAAACACTAAATATGATTATAGGTACTAGCCACACTGCATCACGTACGCCACATACCTCTTTGTTTCCTTCGTTAAATTATTTGATTATTTTCTGTATCCTCCTTGTCACTTTTCCAAATAACAGCAAGCAGCTGAAAGTGATTTGTAACATTCTTGCTTTACAGGAGACATTCTTTCCATTTCCTAATCAGCTCTGTTTTTGTTTTCATATTGTATAGTAATTGAACTCAACACAAAGAGTGCAGGAGACTATCTTCCATCTTCCTTCTTTGGTTACTTCATGCTTGTGACAGTTGCATTAGTCCTGAAACTGCAAACATTTTCCCCATGTTGAAACCAGACCCCAAATACCCCATGCTTCGACAATGAGCAAGCATTTCAATGATCTAGTGGAAAACACTGGCTATTTCATCCTTACGATGTCTGAATTATCGTATATGACCTTGACGACCAGTCTCAATGAATATCCACCACTGTCTGCTTCTTCATAGACCACAATCATTGAGTATGTCAAGCCCTCTGATCTCAAGAAGGACATGAATGAGACCTTTAAGGAGAAGTTCCCTCACATTCGTCTAACACTGAGCAAGATAAGAAGGTAAGGATGTTTGTATCCTCAAAAGAAGTCTGTCTTCTGCGTGTCTGATGATTATGTTGCTAAATCGATCGACACACTGAACCTTAGACTTGGAACAGGGCATATTCCAACTTTGACCTAATGACCTTATCTTCAGAGATGGTATCTTTTTTTTATAATATTTGTATAATTAAGTAATTCAATCCTGACTTAATCCAGAACACAGGTCTTAATTCTTTTCTCTTTGACCAGGGAAAGTTGGAAGTGAGCCAAATGAATGGCTTAATTATGCAGTAGCAAAAACTATAATGGCATGCACAATTTTAAGAAAGCAGCTTGTTTGTCTGATAAAAAAAACGGTTCTCAGTTTCCAAAGGGGTTGATTTAAAAACAATATTTTAACATTTTCAGAGGAAGACAGTGGTGCTTGCCACCACAATGCGAAGGTGTTCTGGTGGTTGCTAGGGCATATCTTTGGGGTGGTTGCTAGGAGATTGTTTACTGGCCCGACACTGTCCTTTTTTGTTTTTTCTTAGCACAAGCACACTAAAGACGCAAGTTAGCCATTTAAAAGTGTTTAGAGTTTTACATAACACATCATGGTCTGATAAATACTGATGAAAACATTTTGTTTTCTGTGTTCTAGCCTGAAGAGAGAGATCCGTAAGCTAGCTCAGGAGGAGTGTGGCTATGAAGAGTCCACAGTGGCCATGGCTTTTGTTTACTTTGAGAAGCTGGTGCTGCAGGGTAAACTCAATAAACAGAACCGTAAACTCTGCGCCGGTGCCTGCGTCCTCCTTGCAGCCAAGATTGGAGGAGACCTTAAGAAGCATGAAGTCAAGCACCTGATTGATGTGAGTTCACAGTCGTCTTTAACTCATTACTTAAAGATGCTTTGTGAAATTTCTCAGATGTTAATTACTTTGCCTATCACAGCTAAATGTGTAGAGACAACTTAATGTTAGCCATTCGTGTGTTCATTGTGTAAATAATGCTTGATAAATGCTGTTTATCCAACACCTTTTTAACTTGATAGTTTTTCTTTTATCGTATAACTAATTAAACAGCAGTTGTGCCTTGGGATTGAAAATGAACAATGTAACTCAAAACAAGATTTCTTTATTGTGAGTATTTTAGGATGTTGTGTAATGTCTTCTGTGGCTGTTGTATAATCAAAGGCCCTGATCTCTTTCCATCTAGAAACTAGAGGAGAGGTTTAGGGTGAACCGGAGAGAGCTGATTGCCTTCGAGTTCCCCGCTCTGGTGGCCCTCGAGTTCAATCTGCACCTCCCAGAGCACGAGGTCATGCCCCATTATAGACGCCTCCTGCAAAACTCCTAGCGACAGCTCAGACAGAGTCCTCCTTCTCCCTTGATCTTCTCGACCAGAAAGCCCCTATATACATCTCTGATGTCCTCGATCATCTCCAGATGTTGGAATGAAGACACTATTCCTCTGTTATAAAAAAAAGACTTCTCAGCCAAAGTGACAACTCTATACTGAACTCTTTCTAAAGGGAGTGTCTTGTTTCCTAGAATTGATCCTTTGACCTTTGGGTACATTTTAAGTGTTTGTTTTTTCAGTTGAATTTTGCCTACTTGCAGGTTTATGGTAAGTGTTACGGTTCAAGTGTTCAGGAATGATTAAACCTTTAAGTGAGTTTCCAAGTTTCAGGAGGACATTTTTATTCTAAACAAGTTTGGGCTGTTTGATTTGTGTTCTTTTCACAGATGACAGTATTCCTTAATTTCCTCTTTCATAACATGTTGCATCTTCCTTTTTCCTAAATTTTGACATTCTGCCAAATCTGCCTAGTTTCTCTGCACTTGCTCTTTCTTGGTTGAAAGCCTTAAAATTGGGGAGTCAGATGATTCTAAACTCTTAGAAGTATGTGACTGTTCCCCGCTGATCTTCTCCTCATGTACTTCAAGTGCAAATTTCGAGTCTTTGGTATGGTAGACCTGCACAGCCTCTGTAGAACAACATGGTAGATGGTTCTTCATCTCATTTCCTCATTTAAATTCATTTTATCCAGCATTCCTGCTTTTAGCCCTGCTGAATTTCCATGCTGGTTTGGTGCTGGTCTAGCTATTGGATCAGGAAAATCATGCTTCTCTCCTGCATGAAATGCTGGTTAAACAGTATGATCATTCTGGTGAGGCTGGTTGACCAAGGAAGTCTTGCTGGTCTTTTCAGCAGGGAGTTTAACCACCCCACTCAAACATATGTTGTAGACGGTAACAGCAGTATCTCTGGTGGGATTTTATACAGTTCTTAAGGGGTACATTTACGTACTCCTGTGGTTTTTCTACCCTTGTTTGTCGATTTTGACACTGTAGTGGTGTGGCTCGCTGCACTCATGGTTACTGTGTCCGTGCTCTATGTTAGAGTGGATTTTGAGCACATTTGTAGTGCTACACTGTATGATGCGGCATCAGATCATACCGCTGATAATCATTGCTTACTATTTTGCCTACATGGGGCCAGCAGAGTGGTGGGAAAGGCCATCTGCGTGACTCGTATGCTACGGTGTTGACTAATGCATGAACACCATAGCAGTGTTAAGAACTACGTCAAACTTTCTTTTGACTTGTAAACGCTACTTTTAAACATTTGTTTGATTTGATGATCATTTTAAATCAGTTCTGAACAAAATATTTGTTTTTCTTTCACTATTGGTGGTACAGAATTGTGTGTAAGTGGAATATTATCTCACAGCGCACTGTTGTCTGTGTTACTGCATTCATAAGGGGCCATTCACACTGAACATATTTTTGCTTCCGGTTGCTCTCTTTTTTTAATGGTTGTTCTATGTAAACATGTGCTAAATGGACTTCTTTGACAGTTGAACCACATCTCGCTGTTTTTTCAGCATCTTGCACTGGAACGGCTTCGTGACTATCTGCTTTCTGTTCCACTCATTGCGCTACGTCTAGATTTTTTTAATGCAAGAATGTGTTTGGTCTGAAGGACCCCTGACTTAAATTAAGTATGTGTAAAGTGTATTATGTTCACTATGCACTACTAAGTTATGAACAACAGTTAAAGAATAAAATCTGTTCAGAGCTATCCAGTCATGGCAGAAGGAATCGAACGTACATTCAGGACAGTCATGGCAAACTTGCGCATTTAACCTTAATTGTAAGATTAATAATGTCTAGAATGTGAAAAGATTATTGTGAAGAGGATTTGGCCTTGAGAAATGCACTTTAGGATTTTTAGTGAGTATCTTGGATGCCCAAAACCGATGAACGTTTGTACAATGCAGATACATTTGTGTAAATATGCTGCTTTGCTTGTTCAATAAAAAGGCTGCATTTTGACATTTTTGTGAGACTGTATTGATTTCAAATATATATTTTTATGTGCTTGTTTGTGTTTAACTTGAGACAATTATAAGTAATGTTGTATGATTACCCTGTAAAGTGTAAATTGTGGCTATATCCAAAAATTGTGTAAGAATCCAGACCAGCACTGCAACATTAGCTCATCCAATGGCATGAGTTGGGGGTGGGACCACTTGTTTGTCTGATAAATGGCAGAGGGTGGAGTTTTTCAGGAAACCTTTTTGAAAACAATGATTATTTTTGCAATTCTGTTGGTGACACTAGTGGCACAGAAATTAAACTCTTCACCCATAAAGATTAAACGGTACATGGAGTGTAACATACTGTTTTGTCTCAAACATAGTCTGTTTTGTCTCTCTGATCTCCATCTCTCTCTCTGTAATTTCAGCAGTTCAAGTAGGTTTGTTACGTTAAACAGGAAATGCTGTGTAACGCCATTCTACACTTTTTTGAAAAGTATGAGATACAAAATAGATAACTGCCCCTTCACAATGAAACTCTAAGCTTACATCAACATCTTAGATCCTCCAGCCACTCTCTCTCTCCTGCACTCATTAACATACTCAAGACACTGTCCACCCCTGCAGTCATTTACCCTGCTCCATTAGCTCCTCTCCTTCCCTCCAACCCATGATCACATAATGAAAAACATTCTACTTCAGTTCCTTTACTTCTCTTTACTGCCCTCTGTTGATCCAGTATGTCCAGCGATACTTTAATATCCACCTTGAATATCCACTTTCTCAATACCAGTGGCGGGCTGGGCATTAAAGGTCTGGGCCTTCAGTATGATTCATGCCTTTAAGAAAACACTTCGATGAATAAGACACCCTATTTCTTTGGGCATCATGCATTATGTTGCAGCTAACTAATAATATCAATTGACATTTTAAAAACACGTCCACTCACGAAAGCCAGAACTTGAAACGACACGATGTTCCAGCAAGCCTAATTTTAACTGCAGCATGACTGTTTCGTGAAGTGAAGGAGTTCAAGTACCTCGGGGTCTTGTTCTCGAGTGAGGGGACAATGGAGCGGGAGGTTGGCCGGAGAATCAGGGCAGCGGGGGCGGTATTGCACTCGCTCTATCGCACCGTTGTCAAGAAAAGAGAGCAGAGCCAAAAGGCAAAGCTCTCGATCTACCGGTCAATTTTTGTTCCTATCCTCACCTATGGTCATTAAGTCTGGGTCATGACCGAAAGAACTATGTCACGAGTACAAGCGGCCGAAATGGGCTTCCTCTGAAGGGTGGCGGGCTTCTCCCTTAGAGATAGGGTGAGGAGCTCAGTCATCCGTGAGGAGCTCGGAGTAGAGCCGCTGCTCCTTTGCGTCGAAAGGAGTCAGTTGAGGTGGTTTGGGCATCTGGTAAGGATGCCCCCTGGCCGCCTCCCTAGGGAGGTTTTTCAGGCACGTCCAGCTGGAAGGAGGCCTCGGGGAAGACCCAGGATTAGGTGGAGAGATTACATCTCCACACTGGCCTGAGAACACCACGGGGTCCCCCAGTCAGAGCTGGTTAATGTGGCTCAGGATAGGGATGTTTGGGGCCCCCTGCTGGAGCAGCTGCCCCCGCGACCCGACTTCGGATAAGCGGTTGAAGATGGATGGATGGATAGATGACTGTTTCGTGAAATGAACGTCTCCCGAACAGACATTTAAAAATCTTAATTTTTCATATTAATCTAAGAAGGTCTATAATACCTGGAAAAATCTATCTAATAATATTTGCGATTTAAATGTTGCTTGCAATAAATTTTGTTTCCATGCTCCCATTAGCTTAGCAGGGGTTTGACTCATTAGAGATGTCTCCTAGCAACCCAACTGATAAACAATGCTGCAGTGCTAGCATTTGTGCTTCAGGTGTACGATTATCAAAAGAGATTATAATGTTTTATATGCCTGTTAAACAAGCTTTAATATCATGTAATGTGGAACCAAACTCATTAATCGATATTACTTAATAAAGTGAATGTTTATCACTTACTTTATATATCTCCCTGAGTGTCAACATGTTTGTGTGACATCATGCACCTGCATCTCGGTGAAATTGGAGTCGAGAATTTTTAGCCTACAAGTTGTATTTCTGACTTCAAGATGCATTTCATTGCATTTTTCTTAGTAGGAAGTTGTAAAATCGGACTTTCCGAGTTCAACTTGATCCAACACTGAATTCTCAAGCAGCCTAATTTACACTCCTGATGTTAATATAACAATGCAAAAAGCACTTACCAATTTACTTGAAGTGAAAATCACACGGTCATGCAGAACATCTTGTTTTTGTAAATCCATAAAGATCTCTTTCTCAATGGTAATATGAGAGTGATGACAGTCGACTCGTCAGGAAGGTCTCGCGCTCTTCACATTCAAATTACATACATCACTTTTAAGCGTGATTGCGTCACACAAGGCCAGCTTGAAGGCCTGGACTGGGATATATCCTAAAGATCACACCCACAAGAACAAATAAATCAACCTGATTGGCTGATGAATCTGACAATCTGACATTAGTCACTCATTCATTTGCACTGTTGAGGGATTCTGAAGAAATTTTGAAGGCCTGACGTGGTGGAGCTCAGACTCACACGCTGCTTCGGACATGTGATTTGTGAAACAGTTTGTCACACTTTGCTTGTAAGCATCAAGGATTAAATTTTTTCTCTGTTTGTTTGTAGATTAATTAAGAGTGGAAAGTGATTAAAAATACATAGGCAAAAAGGTGATTGAGAATGATATGATGAAATATTATTTAAAATATTTATTTGGCATGTTAGGCTGCAGAGACGGCTTTGCTGGCCCTGAGAATTCGCCACTGCTCAATACACTTAATGCCTAAAAGTCTTTGTCAGATACTCTCTGTGGAAACTAAGCACTGCATAGTGCACAGTGAAAGAAACCCTCAGAAGACTTTAAAGGAATGTTTCAGGTTCAGTACAAGATAAGCTCAATCAACAGCATTTGTGGCATAATATTAATTACCACAAAAATTTATTTAGACTCGTTCCTCCTTTTATTTAAAAAAAAAAAGAAGAAAAAGAACAGATCTGGGTTACAGTGAAGCACTTACAATTGAAGTGAATGTGGGTACATTTTTGAATGTTAAAATACTCAATATTTCAAAAGTATAGCCACCAGAAATAAAGGATATTTATGTAAACATGATTTTAGTGTAAAATCACTAACAAACCTTTTCTGTGTAAAGTTTTATCCAATTATGCAACTTCGTTACCATCTTGTTGTAATGTCAACAAACCCTAAAATTACTGTAATAATTTAAATTTAAACAACTTTATAGGTCAAATAATCCACAAGTTAACAGAAGAATTAATGCAAGTGCTTTTATAAAATGATTAGCTTTACAGTTTTGTCTTAAAACCCTCCAAAAATGGCCCCCATTCACTTCCATTATAAGTGCCTCACTGTAACCTCGATTTTTTTTTTTTTAAAGAAAAGGAGGAACAAGTCGAGTTTGTGATGGATTGAGCTCCCAGTCACTAGCAGAACAGACAACTTGCCAATTACATTCAAACTATGTGGCCAAAAAACATAATCTAAACAAGTATACAAACACAAATGCTTGGCCAACCACTGGTCCAATTGTACATATTTACAATGTGTTGATGTATTACTGTGTAAGTAACACATCTCACTCAATAGGGAAGTATTGACCTTCAAATGTCTGTGCAGTTTAACCTGATGTTATTATTCTGGTATCTAGCTATAAACATGTCGACAGATTAACTAAGGCAATGTCCACATTAAAACGTTTTCTTTTGAATATGTTTTCTTTTTCTATACGTTTTGTCCTTCTGTCCACACTGAGACACTGAGACTCTGTTTTTGACAGTTTGCTCCAAAGTGGATACATTCAAAAACGCTGTCTTCACATTGTAGTGTGGACAGGGAAAACAGGGATATATGAAAATGTTGAAGTATTTGCTGTCATGTGATGCAGTCATGTGATTCATTCAACCCAAAACAATCAAGATGGCAGCCCATGATGTGGTGGCTTTGTTGTGCTTATTATCCACTTTGATAGAATTGCTAAAGATAAATGTTACTTCGTACAACGTTAACATTGCAGGAAGTTTAGTCTGAATTGATGTCCAGTGATGGAACATGAGGACTATTACTTTTTAGATTGTACTTGAAACAGCATTTTTATTTTTGCATGCACAGTAAGGAGATTAATGTGTTTTCATGTGGACGAGCAACTTTTGGAAAATACTTGAAAACGTCACTGTGGAGAGCGTTTTCAAAAACTAATGTAATCCAGATTAATGTAGATGTAGCCTATGAGTTTACATGCCAATAAAAATAAAGTACTATTTCTAAAAAAACGTCTTTGCATTTACAGTACATTGAATGCAGTAACCTGCAGTAACTATTTCATGCCTGATGGTAGTTTTTATTTTTATGACCCACATTTTTCAGACTTTAGAAGTGTGAGGATGTGAATTGATCAAACCTTTACATTTCAAAAAACAAATACAGGGCAGGCCTATTGAAACAAGTTAAAACTGGTTTTGTCCATCTTTCAAAAATAACTTACAGTTGAAGTCAGAAGTTTACATACACCTTAGCCAAATACATAAACTCATTTTTCACAATTCATGACATTTAATCATAGAAAAAAATTCTTAGGTCAGTTAGGATCACTACTTTACTTTAAGAATGTGAAATGTCAGAATAATAATTGATAGAATTATTTATTTCAGCTTTTATTTCTTTCATTACATTCCCAGTGGGTCAGAAGTTTATATACACTTGGTTAATATTTGGTAGCATTGCCTTTAAATTGTTTAACTTGGGTCAAATATTTTGGGTAGCCTTCCACAAGCTTATTACAATATGTTGCAATCTGGTCCATTCCTCCAGACAGAACTGGTGTAACTGAGTCAGGTTTGTAGGCCTCCTTGCTCCCACACGCTTTTTCAGTTCTGCCCACAAATGGGATGAGTTCAGGGCTTTGTGTTGGCAACTCCAGTAGCTTAACTTTGTTGTGCTTAAGCCATTTTGACACAACTTTGGAGGTATGCTTGGGGTCATTGTCCATTTGGAAGACCCATTTGTGACCAACTTCCTGGCTGATGTCTTGAGATGTTGCTTCAATATATCCACATAATTTTCTGTCCTCATGATGTCATCTATTTTGTGAAGTGCACCACCCTCCTGCAGCAAAGCAACCCCACAACATGATGCTGCCACCCTCATGTTCACGTTTGGGATGGTGTTCTTCAGTTTGCAAGCCTCGCCCTTTTTTCTCCAAACATAACCATGGTCATTATGGCCAAAAACTTCAATTTTTGTTTCATTAGACCAGAGGACATTTATCCAAAAAGTAAGATCTTTGTCCCCATGCGCACTTGCAAACTGTATTCTGGCTTTTTTTTTATGGTGGTTTTGGAGCAGTGGCATCTTCCTTGATGAGAAGCCCTTTAGTTTATGTTGATATAGGACTTGTTTTGCTGTGGATATAGATACTTGTCTACCTGTTTACTCCAGCATCTTCACAAGGTCCTTTGCTGCTGTTCTGGGAATGATTTGTACTTTTCGCACCAAACTATGTTCATATCTAGGAGACAGAATGTGTCTCCTTCCTGAGCGGTATGATGGCCGCATGGTCCCATGGTGCGTACTATTGTTTGTACAGTTGACGTGGTACCTTCTGGGATTTGGAAAATGCTCCCAAGGATGAACCAGACTTGTGGAGGTCCACACATTTTTTTTTCTGAGGTCTTGGCTGATTTCTTTTGATTTTCCCATGATGTCAAGCAAAGAGGCGTTTGAAGGTAGGCATTAAAATACATCTACAGTTACACCTCCAATCAGAAGCTAATTGTCTAAAGGCTTGACATCATTTTCTGTAATTTTCCAAGCTGCATGTGTATGTAAATAATTGTTGAAATTATTACTCCAGCACAAAGTAGATGTGCTAAACGACTTGCCAAAACTGTAGTTTGCTAATATTAAATCTGTAGAGTGCTTAAAAAATTTTTTTTTAATGACTTCAAACTATGTGTATGTAAACTTCTGACTTCAAATGTACATCTATTTCTTCAAAGAAAACCATAGATATTTCTTTAAAATAACTTTTATTATTTTATGAACAAACATTATTAGATTATGTAAAGCTTAACAAATTATTGAAACTGCAGCGCTGCACAAAAGAACCAGGAAGAACCAGTAGCATGCGGTGTGATGTCACAGTAATTTAATCTGAAGCACCCATAGCGATAACTTGGAGAATGCATCACATCCTTGCATTCTGTGAGGACGTATGAAATCAAGTTAGCCCTTCCAAAAATCTACAGTTATGAAACATTTGCTGCAAACTTGCTGCAGATTTCCCACTCATTATTTTCACATGCAAATGAGCTTGTGTTTCATTCTAAACGTTTGCCAGAAGTTTGCCACACTTCACCAGTAGAGGTGAACATGCAGTATACCTTTGCCGATAATGAATAATTTGCAGCAAAGCTCATTTGCATGTGAAAATACTGAGTGGTGAAATTGCGGCAAATTTGCTGCAAGTTGGCTAGAATTCTCGAAATTGTAAGGGCACATAGCTAGAAGTGATTGTGTTTCATATAGAGTACGTTTCGGGCCTAAATTTTGAAGGACACGTTTTCAAGATTCATCTTTAGGAACCACATTCGCCTTACTTAAGGTGTATATATGTAGAACAAGCAATCAACTAGAAAATCAGGCAAATTAACAATATGTTCTTGATGTTCTTTCTGGTTCTTAAGGCACACCCTTAACACTTAACTTGTACTGTATTCTTTGCCATCAACATGTTGAGTACATTCTTGTAAACTGCTTTGGTAAGAAATTGTCTCTTAATCCTTAAATGTAAAATTCAGAAATATCCCTGCCATTGCTAACAATTCTGAACCTAAGCTCTATTTGTCAAGAGTGGGGAGCTGATGTTGACACATATTACAAAGATCAGCTCTGTTATCTGAACAAATACTTAATTGTTAAGTGTTATGGGCAGATTGATTTTATCCGCATTAAACATCTGCTGACAACTAAAGCATGCATCAAAAGTACACATGCACATACAGATTAGCCAAAATTGTGTGGTTTAAATCTAAAATCTTTTAATCTTAATCTAGGTGGAGGATTTTAATCTCATTAGTAAACATGCCAGGAAGACCAGAATTGCATTACAAAGACAAATTCCATTCAAACTTGTATAAACATGCCTACTTTTTACACTATTCTAAGCAACAACAACAAAAAAGAATATATATATATATATATAATGTCTTTTTTTCCAAACCTTAGGCTGTTACAGAAAAGAAAGTTCTTGTTTTATGGTAAAATATGTATAAATTACATGAAAATAATTGTAAAAATAATGACTTCTAAGAATCAGATGGTCTCTGAAACTGCTGTTCCCATAGCTCTGATGCAATCGAGAGGAAAGGTTTCAAGCGAGGAGAGAATTCTGACACAGTTCCAATGTAAACAAGGCCCAGTCACACCAGTCTCATGCAGTGATAAAAGCAAACATGCAGGCCTAACCATGGACACGGTGTACGTAGCTTAGCCCTCCCCATTCACAAACTAATTCCCCCTTCAGCTCGCAATAAAAGCCCTTTCCTGAATTGAAATTCCTGAATATTTCCTGGACACAAACTGGTCACCCTTATTGTGGAGAAATATGTGTAAATCGTCAAGGTATGCATGCATCCCTTTGAAATGGTTGGTATTTTGGCTGCGGTGGCAATTTATCCTCTTACGCTTGCTCCAGTGACTGTTTTACCCCTGTGGTTCTGCACCATGTGCTTTTATGAGGCAGTTTGTAAACAAGGAAGTGGTTGAAAGCATTTTGAATGGGCCTAATTGAATGTAGCACTGTGAAGTGTGGCCAGAGATGGCTCTAAATGGAATGACACACTCGGTTTCGAAGGAAAGTACTGCAGATGGTTCGATGAATCTGATCCCAGCCGCCCACACTTGAGATGGCACTTGATCTTATTGGCTATCTAACTGCTTTCTCTGCACTCGCGGCCTATTCTCCTGTCAAGTGACGCAAAAAGAGGACACTGAATTCCAGACGCTTATTTATTAATGGTCCTCTGAAATCGATTGGCCCACACATTACAGGTGCCTCATTTTCTTTGATTCAATTTAAGAGGCTTCTAGAGTAGGAAATGGAGTAAACAGACTGAATGTGTTTGCCATTCATTTTTCAATTACTGGGTGAATAAGAGGACAAACATATACCATCAAATAACGCTTGAGGACTGTGTGTTTGCGAAAATCAGGTTTAGATTAACAGTAATAATTGTTTGTAATATTGTTGCCATTTTTAAAGCTACTATATTGGGAAGATCAGCATTGGAAAGCTATTTTTATTTTATTATGTACATTTTTTACAGGTTTTATTAATTTCTTAAAACATTTACCTTAAAAGGCCCTTTTCCACCATCTGGCTGAACTGTTCTTATTGCGGAGCTGTGCCTTTCGGACCAATCCTGGTTGGTGGACTGACTGAGCAAGTAACCAATCATGAGTTGGTATGTCAATAAAGGCATTCAACCAAAACGAGGGTTGTAAACTGTCCCGTATTAGATGGGATGTCCCATATTTTGGCCGAAATTACGGCATCCCATTGGGGATGCCTATAGACTCTATCCCTGAATGTGGAAGAGTTCCACGATAACGAAAGCCTGTTTTCATTTTTCAGTCCCAAGTGTTTTCTTTAGCATCTGCGTATGGTCTTTGTAGATCATATTAAATAAAAAAGCAAGCTCCATTGTGTCAATATTTTAGAGAGTCACAATAATGTTTTTTTGATTGTGCCTCATCCTTCAAAGCCCTTACGAAAATTGAGAGTTCATGGCAAATTTGTAGCAAACATATGGCAAATTGTCCATTGTTGCCAATGGTTTGCCGTAGGTTCACCAATACTGCCAAAGATCTGCAAACTTATGGCAAACATTTGTGGCGAATCAAAAGCTCATTTGCATGTGAAAACATCAAGCGGCAAATTTGCGGCTAGATTAGATTTTTTGTAAGGGATTTTATGGAGAAGGTGGATAACAATGCTGAGGCCCAATGTTAGTTACAAATATTATTAACTACTTCAAGTTGTTATGACAGCCAACAACTGCACAAGTTAAGCCTGAACCCATTTTTACTCGAACTAACACATTAAATGGTTGTTGTTCTCCATCTTGAACACTCATATTGGTAGTTTTTATGTTGCTTCTTGTGGAGACTGAAACCAGAAAACAGATCAGTGGCAATCAGAATTATCACGATGGCACAGGTTAGTCAGGAAAACTGTGGATTGTCCTGCATTTCAGTGGAAAAATGCTTAAGGGAGACCCTTGTCCCATAATGAATCCCTCAAAATGCTCAAGCGAAAAGTTGTCAGTGCTCACCAGAATGCTTTTCTATACCGAGTAAGGTTAGCTTAATGTGCTGTGAAATCCAGGCTGGGAACGGTTTGTAATCGCATTTGTACCAAACAACACAAAAAGTGAAATGCTACTGGAACTGTTACTCACAAGCACAAAAGCGCTTGGCCTGATTGTAAAAAGCACTTTTTGTTTCAAGCTATAGGACCTCTGTAGCATAACTACCATACACATAACAGTGTAACTTAAGACAGTTAAGAATTCAGAATTAGAGCTTGCATAATAGTGCAGTACTTGCAAATAATGAACAAAAAGCAAATGCAAACACATCAGACATTAAGCTCAGCTCTTTGGCCTTAGGTACGATTCATCATACAACTTTCCTGGGTGTGATTGGCGAACATTGCCTGTACAAGTGGAACATTTATATAATCAGCTTATGCAGGAGTGGTGAATTTTTGACCCTGTGTTCTCCTTTAACCCCTAAAGAGAAACCAACACCAATAAGAACAAGTTGTGACACCAGTGCCTTTTGTTCCAACTAGAGTTTCAATGCCTAAAATCTATTGCACAAGAAAAAAAACATATTTTCAATATAATCATACAATAGAATCCCATGCATTTTTAGAGAGTATTTAGAATTCACAATTGTAAAAAAAAGAGGAGAGCTAGTTATCTTAAAATGGTCAAGGTCAGATAGTGGGAGGCAAGTCCATTAAATAAATGTTTTCTCATTTCTTCAAATATAAATCGATCTAATAACTCTTTTTCAAAAATGATATCACCATATGTGTTAACATAAGATAAACAGTTGATTAATCTTATGTGTTAACATAAGATAAACAGTTGATTTTCTATCTACTAATGCTGGCCGGTGAGGGTCTCGGAAGGGTCAAGCCAAATGCTTACATAAAAAGGGAAAACTATCTTCACTGCCAGCCTAAATATTTCATTGCCTCGCCGCCACACGGGGCAAGATAGAAACATATAAATAAATGATGACTTGGCAGCTAGTATGACAACAAGAAGGCAGTCAGTTCACGCCAGACACTGTCATGGCCTTTTGCAAGTACTATAGTACTATCAGTACTATAATTGTGTTTTAACATAGTTTGTTTATTCAAAACTGCAGCATGCTCTTGACTGTGTGCATTACAACATTCAAGAGACAATCTGGGTGTTTAAGACAATTTTACAAGGGGGTATTTCTATATTCATAATTATTTTACTGCTATATGTTAGCCAGAAGATCTAAAGAAAATGTTAATACAATCATACAGACTGATGACGCATTTGTACTGAAGCCCCAGAAGGGAGGTAACAGGCATTATGGATCTGTGTAGCTACAGCACTGATTTAGTATGTCTATTTTTGGCAGATAGATAATGACTGCAGCGCCACCTTGTGGTTCAAGGAAAAACAGCTACCTGTACACTTCAGAAGTACATTTACCCCACGTGGCACGTCCAAAACGGGAACATGTACTTACTTATCTGAGGTTACTTACCAGCCAATAAAACTGATAAATATATATTATTAATAATATTAATAAAAACCTTGTATGTATGTCCTCCGCCCAAACTCAAGACAGCCACGACAGATTTATTTGGGGTCAACTGCTGTTCAAATAAAGGCGGGCATATTTGAATTATTCACGATGAGGCAGAGGCATTAATCGGGTTAGACATTTAGTGGATTAAGAAATTGGATAACTAAGTGACTATTTGCACTGTCTGGTGGAAAGACAGGATTTTACAACATACTGCGCCCGCATGTGTACTTACATTATCTTTGGATGTAACAATGGTATGTGCATGTGTTGTCATGCTGGAGATCCCATGTCTTTTCCCCATATCTCTTATCTTAATATTTGCTATACTTATAGTAATAAATAAAAGAGATTCCTCACAGTGATTTGGTCACAGTGAAGGTCGGGAGGTGAGGGAATATTTGATCCAGATAAAATTAATCATGGTTTTACTGTAGTAATGTCGTAACTATGTGTTTTGGTGGAGACTATATAGTTCTGATGTACTGACCATGGTGTTACTACTGTATCATGTTGTTAATAGTAGTTAGTAACCATGTTTAATTTTGTGGTTACTTAGATTTTACTAGAAAATTACCATGGTGATACTGTAGTAAAACTATGGTCAATTTTGTAAGGTAGGTTTATGGGTAGGGGTTGGTGTAGGGTGTCTTTGGGACTCCAAATAAACACAATAAAAATGCTGCAGTGATGACACTATACTGTATGTTAGTATTTAAACAGGGGTGTAAGAGTATATGACACTATTTGCACTAGAGTTCAAATAGCATCTAATCATCACCAATCCTCCACCGGGTCATCTAATGGTTAGACAGAGACCTGGGTAGGGTTGCACCAGCTGTGTGTAAGCTGTGAATTTCAGTTTGATCTCGTTACGGTTGATGTTCAAACCTTGTTTGCTCAAGTAACTCAACTGTAATAAATATATCCCCATTAAAATACCATACATAATAAAACAAGATTTCATTAATGGTAGTCTATGTAAATAACAATATTCAATAACTGTATCTAAAATGAATGAGACAATAAATAAATAAATACTAATATGACAGATTGAAAAAGAAACATTTATTAACTTTGTTTATTAATCGTATATGTTGAAACTTGACACTGTACAAAGAAAAGTGCACCGTTAGATCAGTTTCATGCTGAAGTAGTAAGTTTTGTTTATATAATGTTTTCTCTCTCTCGAAAATGTAAACAAGTGTAAATGTCAAATCATAATGTATGTCGAAATGATTGACGTCTGTCATACAAAATATAAGCTCATTGATATAAAATATCAGTCTGCTTTTTTATTACAACCGTTACTCCTGGTCGGATGCTTCTGTAAATATTTAGTTTATATGTAGGGTCCCACCTAAGTTTAATGTTGCAACGCTCAAATATTTAGTAGTGCGTAAATTGTGATTTAGTGCCCATATTCGCCACAACTAGGTTAAGTTGTAACGTACATCTGGTGCAACCGGCCCCTGGAGAGGCCTTCAAGCCACAATGTCTCGCACCCACTGTGAAATTTGGTGGAGGATCGGTGATGATCTGGGGGTGTTTCAACAAGGCTGGAATCGGCAGATTTATCTTTTGTGAAGGACGCATGAATCAATCCATGTACAAGCTTATCCTGGAAGAAAACATACTTCTTTCTGCTCTGACAATGTTCCCCAACTCTGAGCATTGTTTTTTCCGGCAGGTCAATCCACAGGAGGACCACAGGATCAAGACTCGGACATGGCCAGCCCAAAATCCAGACCTGAACCCCATTAAAATCTCTGGAATGTGATCAAGAGGAAGATGGATTGCCACAAGCCATCAAACAAAGGCGAGCTGCTTGAATTTTTGCACTAGGAGTGGCATTAAGTCACTCAAACACAATGTGAAAGACTGGTAGAGAACAATTGTAATTGAAAATCAGGGTTATTCCACAAAATATTGATTTCTGAACTCGTCTTAAGTTAAAACAATAAGTATTGTGTTGTTTAAAATGAATATGAATGTGTTTTCTTTGCATTCAGGGCTCCCACGGTCATGGAAAACCTGGAAATATCACAGAATTATAAAATTGTGATTCCCAGGCCTGGAAAATCATGGAAATTAATAAAACCTTCAAAGTCATGGAAAAATCATGGAATTTTTTATAGTTAATATATTTTTATTTATTATGCTCTGTCCTAAAATATTTAACCAGTGTGCTACGATGCACTGGATTATAAACGCGCGCTGAAGAGTTTGAAATATATCATGTTATTTAGAATACATGGCAAATTATGGTGCTTTCACTCTAGCACTTTTGGTGTGCACCTGGGTTTGAATGACGTCAAAGTTTTCCAAACTGAGGTCACCCGAGTCCACTTGAAAAAGTGATATCCAGTACACTTAGCTGCTGATATGAACGCAATCGTACCAAATCACAGAAGTGAACTAAGGCTGGGCGATATGTAAAAAATATTTTACTGATAATCGTCTACAAAAATATTGTGATATACGATTATATATCATCAACCCTACTGCCAAGGGTCAGATGAAAATGTATTTTAAATTCAGTTATTGAAACAAAAAACATAAAAAGACATTTCTAAATTCAAATTGCTAAATTTGACTTATTTGACTTTAGACTAAATCAAAAAAGCCATTTAAATAATCAAATAATTATACAAATATTATATATAACCACCTCCCAAATTCAAACATTCACCTTCTCCAACAGCCACATTTGCCATCACGCAAGTTTATGTCAACGACAACAGGTGGAAAATTACTAATAGTTTACATATTAAGAACTAAAGACAATTAAACATTTAAAGATAATAATCATAATAATAAAGCCTAATACTATAAATTCCCTTGTGTTCCCAAAATAATGCTGCTAGATGTGTGTCCTTAACGAATTTGTGTTTGTATTGCGTTTTGATAATACAGTAAATGCTGCCTAAAGAATATAAAATAAAACAATGTTTTAGGTTCAAGGTGAACGTGTCTTGTATTACTTAATGATTTAATTACTTTTGTCTTTGTTTTTGTAATACAAAGAAATATATCATTGAACCAGCAGAGTTGTGTTCACAATGTGTAAGAGCGAACTGCTCCGTGGAAATAAAGCAAACTCAACTCACAGCACCTCCTGAGATGATCCGAGATCATTTGCAGCATTCTCATAGACATCATTATTCTTGCAAAGTTTTCAGACAAATGAAATGGAGAAAAAAGAAGACTGAAAACTCTTGACATGCAATTGTTCCTCAAGACAGGCTCAAGCTGCATGCCTCTGAACATACATCAGACACAAGCATTGACAGCTTTTCTTTGTCTGTTCTAAAAAATATAATAAAGTGTGTTTCTTCAAATGCATGTTTTTGTGTCTAACAGTATTTCTTGTCATGTGCCATGTGGTTTCAAATCCAAAGAGATGAATACTTTAATAACATCAAAGCTGGTGACTTCTTGAGTTGTTGCCTAGTTAGAGGTAAACTGCTGCCGTTTGTTGATTATGGAACACTGTTCGGACTGAAATATAAATGGCGAGGAAACGAACCCGGGTGCAGTCCAAGCAATCGAAGTTTGAAAGCACCCTTAGAGACAACGATGTGCCGCTAATACCCACACAATTTAGGATTAAACAATGTGTTTGTATGGATTAAAATGAAATGTTTTCAGTTGAACTTTGTTTTTTTTTGTTTTTTTACAAATTTGTGATCGTGATTTTAGTGTCATTTTCAGAATGGAAGGATAAATGTTTGGACATGGAAATTATATTTCAAGTCATGGAAAAATCATGGAAATTCATTGGTTGAAAAAAGTGGGAACCCTATGCATTATTCAAGGTCTGAAAACCCTTTTTTTTGTTATTTTGACCAGTTGTCATTTTCTGCAAATAAAAACTCTATTTGACAATATTGTTATTTGGAATTAAAGAGAAATGTTGACAGTACTTAGATGTTCATTTTATTCAAACACATATTAATAAATGGTAAATACTGAGAATCTGATAATTTTGATGTGGTTTCTTAATTTCAAGAGTGTGTATATAAAAATATTTATAATATATGTCTGTCTGTCTATTCACACACACACACTTTCTTAGCTGGACACAATAACCAACAGCAAACAAGATATAAAACATCTCCATTTATTACAAATTAGTATCTCCATTATATATATATATATATATATATATATCATCTTCAAATCAAAGACTGTTATCCATCGAGGAAAGTTACAACTTGTGGCTCCCATTTTATATATTAATAACGGTCCATGCTGCCAACACCATCCCATTTTATATTACCCTGAAAAATCATATATCCACAATCCATGTCAATCCCAACATAACACAAAATACCAACCATCCCCATAAAAAAAACTCTAGGATATACTAGGTATCCTAGAGTTACCCTCACCACATTTTTAGGAGGTACAAAACCCATTTAGCAGCCTGTCTAAAGCTAGAGTGCATGTTAATAATTGAGATGACCAGGCAAATCCTGAGCCAAAGTATGTGTGGTTCAAACAATCTACAATACTAAAATGTTCATGTAGGTGACTACATTAATGCTAGCTCTCCCTTTCTTAGCTTTTAAATGCTAATAAATGCACCATAACACAGCTTTAGAAGTAAACATTTAAAATACTTCATGTTTATTAGTCATGCCCAGTTGCAACCCATTTTCCCAACTTTGTTAATTATCTAAGACTAAAGTGGTTAAACTGCTTCAAAACCACACAGTTTAGGTAGCGCTAGCAGTAAACTGCTAACTGCTTGTGTAACATCATTGTTGTCGTAGCATCACAATAAATCATCAAGAGATTGTCCATAGTGCCTCATTGTTGGGATTTCAGTTGACTTTTCTTCATTATTTTGATGTTAATTATATGAAATATGCTTACAAATCAACAAAAAGGAAAGAGATTCACATAAATAAATACAAATTACATTTCTCATACACATTCAGACTTCAACCATACAAAAAAAAAAAAAAAGTTATCTTCTTGCTTATGTCTCCCTTGTTTGCTTGAATGGTTTACCACAGTGGCTGCAGTGTAATCTGTGGTAACAGTATGTACTTCATTTTTTTTGCACACTAGAAGAAATGACTGCAGCCTGCTCCATGTCAATTACTGCGTGGTTTTAATGTTGAAATTATCTTCCAAGCCAGTCCTTGAGTTTAGATCGGTTTGGGTAAAGAATGACCGTGTGGACAAAAATGAACAGAGGAGTCCATATTGAAGAGAAATTCTTGGGGGTTCCTGATTTAGGTCAGTTTGTTGAAGTGCGTTACAATGCATAGAATGTGAAAATTAACCGTTGTTTCCTCTCAAAGTCAATTGCCATTTAGCTTCAAAAGAACTGTTAGTACATGAGTCGCTCCCTCTCTGTACCCACAAGCCTGTTGTGAGCAGCCATAACTTTTGCTTTATTAACAGATGGACCTGAGATGAAAGGGAAATAAAAAGGTTTTAATGACTTCTTTCGTGGTTAAAACAAACACCATTTTTTAAGTTTATTTATTAGCTTTTTTGCCTTTAAATATAGTCAAGTGAGAGAGACAGGGATTGGGACATAACAATCAACCTTGTGTCCATTTGAATACAAAACATGCACTACCCACTGCTTGGACAAACAAAAACTCCACATTAATTTAAGGAATATTTCTGGTTCAGAACAAGTTACGCTCAATTGGCAGCATCTGTGGGTTCATAATAATTAGCAGAGAATCGAATTTCGACTCACCACTTTTTATTTTGAATGGCAAAGCTTATAATTTTATAAAAGCACTTACATACATTTTTCTGTTAAAACGTGTATTATTTGACCTGTAAAGTTGTTTACATTTTAGGGTTTATAACGCTACTTCGTCACGGCTTCAAAGTTGTAAAATTGCCAATAACTTTACACAGAAAAGGTTATCAAGTGGTCAGATCACATTAACACGCATATTGTTTATGTATTTTGGCTATACTTTTGAAAGAGTATTTTAATGTTTACAAATTGCCCCATTCACTTCCATTATAAGTGCCTCACTGTAACTTTGTTTTCTCTTTTTTTAAAGAAAAGGAGGGACAAGTCGAAGTTAGTTTTTGTGTTAATCAATATTGTGCCATAAATGCTGTCGATTGAGCTTAACTTGTATTGAACCTGGAATATTCCTTTATCTCATTGAATTCACACAATCGCCAATGTGAAAATCAATGTCGCAAATAATGTCAAGCTAAATGATTAAATGAGGACATTCAAAAACAGTCTGCATCACCAGTTCAGGTTTTATGTCAACTAAACTTTTCACACACAACTGATTATCACTGACGTCAAAATAGTGCAGCCATATCTGAATGTATTCAATTTGGTCAGTTCCTCACAAATGAAGTTCCTCTTCTGAAGTCAGCTTTCGCATGACTTCAGAAGACTTCTAAAAGTGCTTTATGTCATTTTTTGAGCTCGACGGTCCTTACGAATGGAAACGAGCAACTTGGTTTGTGTTCAACAGAAGAAAGAAAAACATACAGTTGAGTTAATCATGAAAGCTGTCATTTTTGGGGGTGAACTATCCCTTTAAAAAGGTATTATTGTGGTGTACCTGCATAACTGAGTAGCACAGGCAGGAAAATTAGGCCATGAGCAGCTCCCAGAAGCACTATAGCAAGATACATGCGGAAGTAGAAAATCTGGAAGATCTGGGATTTGGAGAGGGCAAGAATCAAGATGCCGCCAAATTTAGTGAGGGTGATGCCACTGAACACCTGAGGAGAGAGACCAAAATAGCATTCTAACATCAGGAAGTTTTCAACAGACATATTATGTTTATTCTAGTACTTATAAAGCGGTCACAAAATACATACAATCCTAAAACTTTCATCAGTTAATCTTCTCATAAAGTCATCACACCGGGTATGTATTGGAATAAAAACGTAATGCATGCCATGATCAGCATAAATTATGAGACACACCTCTGAATTTTTGACATGTCTTCATTTACTAATCAGCACGGAGAACACATAATAGACCATGTGAAAGAGCAAAATGTGTCGGTAAGCTTGAAGGTGTGTGCAGGAGATGGGACTCACAGAGCTGCCCATGTGTGCCAGCGCCTCCTCTGCCCGCTCCACTCTTGAGCTCTTGGTGCTTACAGAAAAAGCTCTCACAATATGACTGCAGAACTCCACTGATATGCCACAACTCTGCAAAAAACAAATAAGGTCACCTTTTTCACACCAGAATCTCAAAATCAAATTGGTGGCATTGGATTTTTTATAAAAAATAAACAGGGTAAAAATGCAAATCATAGCAAATAATGCAAATATTAATTAAATAAATATACACTGGTGGCCAAAAGTTCAGAATAATGTACAGATTTAGCTGTTTTGGAAGGAAATTGGTACTTGAATTCACCAAAGTGGCATTCAACTGATCACAGAGTATAGTAAGGACATTACTGATGTAAAAAAACAGCATCATCCCTATTTGAAAAAAGTATATTTTTTTTTTTAATCAAATCCATTTCCCAAATCACTTGCCATTATATAAAACACACAAAGCTATTTGGTTCATTAAATGATGCTTAACATTTTCTTAGTGTTTGTTTTTGAGTTGCCACAGTATGCAATAGACTGGCATGTCTTAAGGTCAATATTGGGTCAAAAACTGCAAAAAAAGAAAACGCTTTCTCTAGAAACTCAGTCAATGACTTTTTTGAGGAATGAAGGCTATAAAATGCTTGAAATTGCCAAAAAACTGAAGATTTAATATAAAAAGGTGTACACTACAGTCTTCAAAGACAAAGGATAACTGGCTCTAACAATGGCAGAAAGAGATGTGGAAGGCCAGATGTACAACTAAACAAGAGGATAAGTACATCAGAGTCTCTAGTTCAGAAATAGACGCCTCACATGTCCTCCGCTGACAGCTTCATTGAATTCTACCCACTCAACACCAGTTTCAAGTACAACAGTAAAGAGAAGACTCAGGGGTGCAATAGACTCTATTAATGTCCTGACTATACACTGTGATCAGTTGAATGCCATTTTAGTAAATAAAAGTACCAATTTCTTTCAATAAGAGCAAAATCTGTACATTATTCCAAACTTCTGGCTGCCAGTGTATATTTAACCTACCTTCTAAAGAAAGAATTAAAGGGATAGTTCACCCAAACATTTAAATTCTCTCATCTTGTACTGCAATCCCAGATGTGTATGACTTTCTTCTGCTGTACACAAAAAATATTTTTAGAAGAATATTTTAGCTCTTTAGGTTAGGCTCTTTAATATTTCAGCTCTTATGTGCTTTTTGGGGTTTAAAAGTTTTGGTCACAATTCACTTGCATTGTATGGATCTACAGAGCCGAGATATTCTTCTAAATATCTTCATGTTCAGCAGAAGAAAGAAAGTCATACACATCTGGAATGGCATGTGGGTGAGTAAATAATGAGAGAATTTGTATTTTTGGGTACCGTAGTCTATTTGTTTGAATGCTTCAGTATCAAAAGTTATTTCATTAAATAAAAAATAAAAAGTATTCATATTATAAGTCTGTATATCTTGATCAACATACATCAAACCACACATTTCTGTGGTTCTTGAACTGACCATTACAAGGTTGACTAAAGAGACAGCGTTGAGGCTGATATTCCACAGCCACATAACTCCAAACATGTTGATAAGGATCATAGCGATGGTGAAGGACACGAGCACTGCTGACCACAGCTCAAAGCCTAGAAGCACTGCAGACACCACAAAGATGGCCACCAGCGACATACCCAGGTTGAAGGCAGTGTCATAGATGATGGTAAGGTACTGTTCATAGAAGACGTAGAATATACTGTACATGGGGGAAAAAACAAAACAGAATGACAGGGTCAGAGGGGACCATTTTTACTGCTACTAAGTCTAGCTGAAATCCCATTCAAAACCATTTTAATTCTGTAATTTGATGTCTTTCCGACTGAAACTGGATATTCAGTTATAGAAAAAAAATAAAATAAATGCCAGGGCTTGATTTTATAAACCAGGAATTGATTGGATTGTGAAAAGTGCGCATGCCATACCACAATGGAGTGTGACCTAAATGATAGTTTGATGAAACATTGAGCATGCACACCATAAATCCGCTTTTTTTTTTCTCTTTTTTTTTTTAAACCTGACAAAGAAAGAAAACCATGTTTACATGAGTTTTTAAATAATCGAGTTATTGTCTGCTGTTGACATCAAACCATGAAGAGAAATGTGCACAACTAGGACCGTCTCAGTTATTTGATCTAACTGCGGTTATCTCAAATGATTATGGTGCACTTCACATCCCAATCACATTTTAATGTCCAAATAAGGGAGTTTTAAATGAATATATAAATACCATCAACGGCATGTTTGCGTGTCATTCAGTTGAATGCATCACTGAGCCGCAACATGGATGTCAACTAAAGCAGCTCCTGTCCTGAAGAGCATGTGAAGCACTCTTATGTGCACACCATCAGCAGAGGTTTGCACCAAACTCCGGTGAAGATAAACAAACAAATATACACTTTGATAGTGAAAGCAAAGTGCTCCAGCTTTACTTTAAACAACTGTGTAATGGCAAATATTCCTGGTCATAATGGGTTCATATAGTGGATATGAAAAAAAAAAAAAAAAGTCTACACACCCCTGTTAAAATGCCAGGTTTTTGTGATGTAAAAGAATGCGACAAAGATAAATCATGTCAGAACTTCTTCGACTTTTAATGTGACCTATAATGTGAACAATTCAATTGAAAAACAAACTGAAATCCTCGTGGGGGAAAAATTTAAAACCTTACAATAACCTGGTTGCATAAGTGTGCACACCCTCTTATAACTGGTTAATTCTGAACACAGCCACATCCCCAATCTCATTCAAACTCATGTTAAATAGAAGTCATTACACACCTGCCATCATCAAGTGACTGATTAATCACAAATAAAGTTCAGCTGTTCTAGTAGGATTTGACATTTTAGTTGCATCTCAGAGCAAAAGCCATGGTCCGCAGAGATCTTCCAAAGCATCAGAGGGATCTCATTGTTGAAAGATATCAGTCAGGAGAAGGGTACAAAAGAATTTCCAAAGCATTAGATATACCATGGAACACAGTGAAGACAGTCATCATCAAGTGGCGAAAATATGGAACAACAGAGACATTACCAAGAACTGGACGTCCCTCCAAAATTGATGAGAAGAGAAGAAAACTGGTCAGGGAGGCTTCCAAGAGGCCTACAGTAACATTAAAGGAACTGCAGGAATTACTGCCAAGTACTGGCTGTGTGCTACAGAAGCCTTTTCTTACAAAGAAAAACATCCAAGCCCGGCTGAAGTTTGCAAAAACAAACATCAAGTCTCCCAAAATCACGTGGGAAAATGTGTATGGTCTGATGAAACCAAGGTTGAACTTTTTGGCCATAATTCCAAAAGGTATGTTTGCCGCAAAAAAAAAAAACTGCACATCACCCAAAGATCACCATACCCACAGTGAAGCATGGTGGTGGCAGCATCATGCTTTGGGGCCGTTTTTCTTCAGCTCGAACCGGGGCCTTAGTCAGGGTGGAGGGAATTATGAACAGTTCCAAATACCAGGCAATTTTGGCACAAAACCTTCAGGCGTCCGTTAAAAAGCTGAAGATGAAGAGGAAGTTCACCTTTCAGCACAACAACGACCCAAAGTACACATCCAAATCCACAAAAGCATGGCTTCACCAGAAGATGATTAATGTTTTGGAATGGCCCAGCCAGACCCCAGACCTGAATCCAATTGAACATCTGTGGGGTGATCTGAAGAGGGCTGTGCATAGGAGATGTCCTTGCAATCTGACAGATTTGGAGCGCTTTTGCAAAGAAGAGTGGGCAAATATTGCAACGTCAAGATGTGTCATGCTAATAGACTCCTACCCAAAAAGACTGAGTGCTGTAATAAAATCAAAATGTGCTTCAACAAAGTATTAGTTTAAGGGTGTGCACACTTATGCAACCAGGTTATTGTGAGTGAAATGTGTGAAAGTGAATACATTTTACTATTGTATAATATAATTAATTAAAAATAAACAATTTATAGATTTGATTTATTATTTTCAGTATTTAGAAATATTTTGATATTTAAAACATTATTGTTCATGTCATTCAGAAGTTTTTTAAGCCTTAAAAGTAAATCATACAGTGCATTCAGACCCCCTTTTTTCCCCACAGTTTGTTGTTACAGTCTTTTGTAAAAATGCTTTAATCAATCTACACTCCATACCCTATAATAACAAAGCAAATAAAAAAAAAGATTTTTTATAACTTTGCAAATTTATTAAAAAGTAAAAACTGAAATATCACATTGGCATAATTATTCAGACCCTTAACTCAGTACTTAGTTGAAGCACCTTTGGCAGCGATTACAGCCTCATGTCTTTTTGGTTATGATGCGACAATCTTTGCACACCTGTATTTGGGGATTTTCTACCAATCTTCTCTGCAGATCCTACTATGCTCTGTCAGGTTGGATGGGGACTGTCGGTGGACAGACATTTCTAGGTCTCTCCAGAGATGTACAGGTAGGGTTCAAGTCTGGGCCACTCAAGGACATTCACAGAGTCATCCCGAAGCCACACTTGCGTTGTCTTGGCTGTGTGCTTGGGGTCATTGTCCTGTTGGAAGGTGAACCTTCGGCCCAGTCTGAGGTTCTGTGCACTCTGGACCAGGTATTCATTAAGGATATCTCTGTATTTTGCTGCATTCAGCTTTCGTTCAACCCTGACCAGTCCCCCAGTCCTGCCACTGAAAAACATCCCACAGCATGATGTTGCCACCACCATGTTTCACCGTTGGGATGGCCCTTGGGAACCTTCAACACAGCCAAATTATTTTTGTAGCCTTCCCCAGATCTGTGCCTCGACGCAATCCTGTCTCTGAACTCAGAGGCAGGCAGTTAATTTGATAGTTAGTGTGCCTTTCCACATCATGTCCAATCAATTGAATGTGCCACAGGTGGACTCCAATCAAAGTGCAGAAACATAACAAAGATGATCCAGAGGAATAGGATGCAACTGAACTAGGTCTGCAAAGGGTCTGAATACTTATGTCAATGCAATAGGTCTGTTTTTTCATTTCAATAAATGTGAAAGTTATCAAAATTCTGTTTTTTGCCTTGTCATAATAGGATATGGAGTATAGATTGAGTTTTTTTTTTATAAAGCATTTTAGCATAAAGCTGAAACATAACAAAATGTAAAAAAAAAAAAAAAAAGGGTCTGAATATTTCCTGAATGCACTGTATATCCCTCTTTCATTATTTGATTAATATATTTGAAGCACATGTGCACCTTAAGAAATATGACAATTTATATGACAACTAATCGTGAAATCCCTAAAAAGTATCAATTAATCGTCATTGCCCTAAAATAGACAATTAATTGTTATAAATTAGTCATCAGCCAAATTTCATAATCGTGACAGCCCTATGCACAACACTTGCGAACACTGGATAAGACGGTATTACATTTTGCAATGCAAAATTGGGGTTATGGGCAAAAATGTACCTGCGTCAATCAGTTTATTAAGCAGTTTATGACCTTACATTGATAAAAGAAAACCGTTTAATGCATTTAGATGACCACACACACTGTCGGTTTATTAAATATAATTGGTGTACTAACATACATAACTGCATGTAGCTTTTTGGCTGTTCAGAGTCAGTGGGATATGAGGGCTGCTAAGAGACTTTTGGCCCAGTTAATCTACAGGTATACAGTGGGAGAGGTAAAGAGGGCTGCCCTACATAGCTGGCCCTCGCTAGGACATGATTATTTGCATTAGGAGTGTCTTATGTTTATGATACATTTGTACACTTTTACCATCCTTTATGGAAGTGGGTCAGGATGACCTTTGCTTTGCTGAACTTTGCATGTGATAAAAAAACAAAACATTTAATAAGAAAAAAAAAGCATATTTCTATGCATGCATTAAGCCAAGTCGAGGAAGGAGTAGGGAACCTTATTTAGTACAGAGCTTCACTAAAACTTATAAACTTAAAAGGGACAATTCTGCCATCATTTACTCACCCTTATGTTGTTCAAACTTTTGTCTGTGGAGCCCAAAAGGAGACGTTAGGCATATTATTTTTGACTGAAATCCTCAGTCACCATTCACTTTGATTTTTTGGAAAAAGATGCAATGAAAGTGAATGTTGAAAGGCCAACATGCTGCCTACCATCTCATTTAGTCAATGGAAGAAAATCATATGAATTTGGAACAACATGAGGGTGAGTAAATTAAATATTTGAATGGAATAATCTCCAAACACATTAAAGGGCAAGTTGCGTTTACCTGTAAGGGAAGACATGGTAACTCTTGTCCTGCAGCTTCATTGCCTGTGTGATGTTGTCAGTGAGCTCTCGTGCCATCTTCATGGCGTCAATGTAGTCAGACGAGGTTTTTAAGATGGTGTGATAGCTCATGAAGTAGGTGGCCCCAACATCAGTATTGTTCTCTTTGAGAGCCACAGCATTGCTGTATGCAGCATGACCACTGCGCAGGAAAAAAAGGTGTTATTAGTTACTCTGAGTTATTGATTTTGTAATTGGTGCCAAATGTACACATAGTTTTTTTGTAAATAAAATGTCATTAATATCTGGTGCACTTTAAAGCTCATTTTGGCCAAAATGTTGGTGGTTGGTTGCTTGTGCAGCAGACAAAGCTCATCAATGGGTTGAAATCTTACCCTTTTCCACACTTGATATTTGGGTTGTCTGAAAGAAACATGGGGAGGAAGTGCATGAAATCTGTTCCATTGGGCCTCTGTTTCCCACTTGAATTCATAGGTCTGCAGTGAACACAGGTCTTATCCACCACTGATGGAGAAGAGAAATATCAAAATCATTCAAAGACAAGACAAAGTACCAGGGTGTCCACACTTTTTGACTGATTAATACCAATGATGAGAAGACATTTTTAAAATCGTGTCATATTTACATAAAACGTTTCTCCATTGAAATGTTATCATAGAGTTCAAAGGCCCCAGAACAAGAACACTGTGAACTGTTCAATATCTATTCAATAACTAACAAGGACTACCCTGCATTAAGTTCCCACAGTGACATTTCTGAAATGGAGGTCAGGGCTCTGTTGATCTACTGGCTAATGGTTTACCTGAAGCATTGCAGAAAGATCCTGTGGCGTTATAATATCTGCAGCATGATGATTGTGGCTTCACCCAGTCAAAGTAGTCATCCAGCCACGACGAAGGAACATTACTGATCCTAGTGCTGAAATTATGACACAAGAGTCACTACATTGATCTGATAGATGTCAAACTAGAAAACTGTAAAAGCAGTTACTGATCAAACAGTCACTATTAATCCAGATGCAGATAAGGGGCATTCAAACAGGATGCACTCTTGCATCTATCTGCATGGTGTATTAATCTTTTTCATGCACTAGACTGACATCTTTGATCAGTTGCAACACAGCGATTTTTCACAGGACTGTTGGGGTCAAGACATAAAAAACAAAACAAAAAAACAACTGTTCATAATAATTGTGGCCTTCAAGTGAATTTGGAAATATCGTAATTCCATGATCCGTGCACATGTCATATTTACCAGTGAGAAACTCAGAATTCTAGATTACAAATTAACCGTTAATCAGATTAATGGATATGTTTTAACTGATATTTCCACTTTTTGACTTAATTGGTTATCTGTTCTTTATTAATCAGGTTTACCTATAACGTTAGACACAAAACACTTGACATTTTTAATATTAAGTGAAGGCCTTTGAGCAAGTGTATATTGCAACTTAAACTATTAAACTTCAACTACTTCTTTGTAGACTGTGCCCAATATTAATATTGTACATCAGGCTATTCATTTAAAGAAGATAAATGATCAAGTTGTCATTGTGCTTTAAAGCAGAAATAAAACAACAATTAAAAATCAGTTATGCATATCGGTTATTGGACATTTAGACACAAACATTAACTTATCGGTCTTTAAAAACCAATATTGGTCGATCTCTATTGTAGACGATACACTTAATTCGAGTTGGAAGGGGTTGGTTGAGATGAACGGTCGTGGAACGCAATTCCGTAGTAGATGTTAGCAATTCCGTAGAGGCTGGGAATTGATGCAGCGTTCCCGATTCGTTTTCGATTCACAAGTTCTCGATTCGATTCGTATGGGTATATTTGAGTTATAATGCCCCTTTTGCCTATGCTTGAAAGAAGTTATCTCCCAGCAAATGCTGTTAATTCTACAGGGGACCTTCTAACTAGGTACATCAAGTATTAATTTGACTAATTATATTTGATTAGTTTTTCATCATTTTGGTCAAATTGTAGCCATTTAAAAAAAAGAACAGACCCATGTATTCCTTCAATGAATATGATATTATATTGCATACATTATATTTTGTAACATATTTATTGTTCAATAACATAATTTACACCTTTT
The DNA here is from genome assembly GCF_025860055.1 of Xyrauchen texanus. Lineage (NCBI taxonomy): Eukaryota > Metazoa > Chordata > Actinopteri > Cypriniformes > Catostomidae > Xyrauchen > Xyrauchen texanus. The sequence goes on along the minus strand of NC_068284.1, from coordinate 14,683,377 downwards.
TGCAAGTACTAAAATTGATTTGTTGAACGTGTTAAGAAACGTCTCTTTAAGAAAACTGGCATTTCTGTAACGATTGTCTGTAGATAAGCGCATGTTAATGAGAAAGACTAGAATGGCTTCATCTCATTGTGCCATGCGCGATTAGAATTAATTGTGTTTTTTTGTTTAGAGACCAACTGACTGTAAAAGAACAACGATTATTTGTATAATTTTTTTTCCTCCCTTTTCGGAATGCCCAAAATGCGCTCCAAGTCCATAGTGACTTGCCTCAAACCGGAAGGCGGAGGACAAATCTCAGTTGCCTCCGCGTCTGAGACCATCAATCTGTCCATTTTATCACAAGCGTGAGTGGATGCTTCACGGTATTCTCCGTGTCATCCACGCACAACTCATCACACACCCCACTGAGAGCAAGAACCAAATTATGGCAACTACGAGGAGGTTACCCCAATGTGACTCTACCCTCCCTAGCAACCGGGCCAATTGGTTGCTTGGGAAGCCTAACTGGAGTCACTCAGCACGCCCTAGATTCAAACTTGCGAATCCAGGTGTGATAGTCAGCGTCAATACTCGCTGAGCTACTCAGGCTTTCCAGGTGCACTTGAAAGAGGCCTATTTTCAACTCCAAAAGATGGCAAAATTTATGTTTAACTTACTAGTTACTCAAGAGTGAGGCGGTATAAATTTGCTGGATGAGAGAGTTGTTGTTGCAGCCCACTCCACCACATACTGCGTTCTGACCCTCAGTTGTTTTATAGTCATGTCCGTCTTCTACCACAAAATACACTGGTGGCCCCGTGTGCAGATACTCACTCAGGTTCCCAAAGTAATTCAGCACAAATGAGTCCTATGACAGAGAGAAGAAATAAGTCTTATTTACCTAGTACAAAGTTTCTTTTACTCTGTTCACTCAATTATGTTCACCACGGCCCCTTTTAGTCTCTGATGAGGTAATTAATGCATTCGTTGGCCAATAGTGTGTGTAATTCAAAAAGTGACAGGTACTTAAACATACATCAGGCATGGACAGGGTCTGTTCGAGTCCAATCTCCACTTTGTTAACAACAGCTATACTAAAAGAGAGCATACCCACAAACACAGCAACCTACAGATGAAAACAGAAACAATATAATATATCATTTCAAATAATATAATTGCTAAGCATTAATTAGCATAAGTGTATACAATGAATACGCTCTACCACTTTTCTGTCTGAGAATAAAAAAAGTAAAATGATGCCTTTTACAGCATTTTCTACACAGTTCAACTGTAATTAACTCAGTTTTTCTTGTCCGGTGCATTGATACTTACCACTAGGGGGCGCACCCAATCCATCAAGACAAAAGGAGCAAATATTTTCTTAAAGAAGTAGAACAGACATCCATCAGATTTTGCTTGCTGTCCCTCTGGCAACTTCACACAGCACAATATATCCACACGATTTGACTGGGGGGAAATTAACATAATAAGTTACGTATCTAATGCATCTCAAATCATTGTCAAGACTTATGCTCATATGAATCTTTTAGGAACATATCTATACTTCTTAAAACAGCGAGTACTTACTCATCATAGTCTAAAAACATATGCCGCATTTGACATTTTATCAAAAGTACTTCAATGTTTCACATATCTTTTCTGATCCTCTAAGTATACTTCAGTTTTTACATCTACTACAGCGTATACATACAGTCGAACGTCTATAGCTTTTTATAGAACTCCATTTGACACATGTGCACTATGACTGCTATAAGATACTCAAGCGTTTAGACACAAAGAAGTCTTTAGTTACACACACACACACACACACACACACACACACACTTTGTCGTCTTCTTGAACTTACACATGAAAGCAATGGCCCCACTAAATAGTGCAAATAATTCCAGGCGCTTGCGCATATGAAGTATGTGATGTTAGAAAAATCGTGAGGGGGTCTGTCTGCATCCTGCAAGATTACTACAAAACACACCCAATACAAATTATGCCTCCTTCAAATAACCAGTGAAATACTGGAAGTCTTGCAACAGCTGAATGTCACACAGTATTTGTTGCGTTTATGGAGTCCCGAAGCAACCCTACATCTAAATCTACACCTGTCCCTACACCCAACCACAAAGATTAAAAAATAAAGAGCTGGTAAAATTATTAAAATAAATACAGCAACTTAAAATTTATTTTAAACACAATCATACCGCTGTCCCACTAGGTGGCGAAAGTGAGGAGAAATGTGATTAAAATTAAGAGGAGGATCTATACCACTAATGGTGCATTTAAGTTCTCCTGGGAAGTTCATACTTAAGCCCCGTTCACACCGCGTGTGGCCGATAAAACTAATATTTCATAATTTGACAAGGAATCAGTTATTTTGTCTCTAAAAATGCACATTCTGCAGGGAAGAGTGTTATATATATATATATTCTGCAGCGGTGCTTAATGCATCACATCATTAAACAAGACGAACGTTATATCAATATATGAATCAAACTCACTCAGAATGCCGACACCGTTTTCCACGCATCATTTTATTAGGCCACATCTATGCATGTGGTTACAGACAAATTATATTGAACAGTGAAATCGCTCTCAGAATCTTTTAACTTCTCAGTCTTGCCTGCACTTGAGTCGACTCCAGTATCTCACACTCCCCCTGCCTGGAGACGGATGACGTAAGCTCCTCTGTCTTCACTCGTGATTGTCGCTCATCATTTGTATAAAGTTGACATTTTCTCAACTTGTCTTGTCACTCTACATGTCGATCTGTCGCGACAACTTTTGTCGCCGGAAGTCGCTGTGCTCTCATTGAAATGAATGGGATTGTGTCGCTGGTGGTATGAATGGGGCTTTACGAGGTCAGAGACCGTAAATACAACGTGATTTGCATTCAAGTGATTTTAGTCGGAAAGTTCGGACCCGTTTTGCAATATATTTCCTTCTCTCCTTTTCTCATACTGGCAAAGACAGGAAGCTTTTTTTTTTTAGCACCAATGCAACAAAATAAAGTGAAAGCCTCTCGTTGAGTGTAATTAATTAATGCTTTATCCATTTTATCTTTCTCATGTGGCTAATCATAATGATGGGAAATGTAGTTTTATTCCCCATAATGTCGCTGCATAAACCAGCAAAAATGGGTCTTATTTTTGGCAAGCTTTATCGTTTACTGAACTGCACTGTCAAAATCCACAAGCAAAAACTGGTAAACAAGTTATTACCAATAACATCGGCTTCCGCCATGATTCTTAAACTGACACGCCCCCAACTTGGAAAGTTGGGGCTAAAAGAAAATCCAGAGTTTCCCCACTCGTAATTATGACTTTGTGGTGGCGTTCATGTGCGCTCAACACGTAAATACAATAATTCCGACATGCACCATAATGGAGCACTCTGCTGTTGACGAACACTGTATGCATATGCCTAGCGTTCGTGTCAAAAACAAAGTATAATTTGGGCTTAATTATCAGTATTCTCACAGCAACTATTGAACTATTTGACACCCTCACCTCTTGCCTCTTAATGTCTAGTCCCAGCAGAGACACAAAGCAGCTGATCTGCAGGAGGAAGTCAATGAAGACGGCCAGACCAGCGAAAAGAGAGAATGTCCTCACTGCAGGCATGGTGGAAAGAGCACCTAGAGACAGATGAAAAAACACAGCATGTACAGTTAAAATCCAGCCATCTAGAAAAACAAATGATCTAAATACCGTAGACACTTAAAATTGTATGATAGCAAAATATCAAACCATGTGCCATTTATTTCAAGGAAAGGCACGCTGACGCACATTAAATGTTTTTCCATGCAAAACATTTCACAAAAACAAGTTTGCAATGTTTTAAAACTATAAATAAATAGCTGAACTGTTCAAAATTGAGACAAAATTTATTGTGATAAATGACATCTGTGGTTACACTGTGTGAAGTTGAGGAAAACTGACATAAAATCAATTCAGGGGAAGTGTCTCGAAATGTTGAAAGCTTGTTGTAAACCCAGTTGCGGTTGACACCCAAAGTTGTTGTAAACCTGCACTTATGTTTGTTGTCATTGTCAGTCTTTTGTAATCTTTGTTGGCAACTTTAGTTCAACTACAACTTTATCTGAAAGCTGTAGGAGGTGAGGTCTGGTTTAGTTTATTCATGTTTTTCTTTCCCGTTTATGTTAGTTAAGTTATGCATTTCTGTTTGATTTATTTTGTTAGGATGTTTAGTACTTTGAGTAGTTAGAATGCTTTCTGTTTGTTATTTTCAGACTTAACTCCATCTGAATTCTTTTGCTTCCTGTTAATATTAATTTGTTATTCCCCTTTTGAATTTTGCGTAATACAAAAATAAAACATTGCATAAAAAAAAAAAAAAAAGTTGCTCTCCGAGTTGTTGTTTGGGTATTAGTTGAGGGCTGTTGTTGTGTAGGGAAGTGTCCCTTGTTGTTAAGCCCAAGTTGTTGTAAAAACCCAAATTGTTGTTAGTGTTGTTAGTGTTGTTATTTTGCCATTTGGTGTTCTTTATTCATTTCTTTTTTCTCATACAACTTTAAATTATATATATTTGTTAATATTACAGTCACAACATTAATGTGAGAAGCTGTAGGGAGGGAGTGTTATTTTTGTTACCAACCTTTTCCTCCATTTTTGGTTAGACAGAGAGTCAAGGAAGAAATTGTTTCTTTTGTTCTCTCTTTATAGGTTAGTTAATAACTTTTGGGATTGGGTTTAGTTCAGCCTGGTCTCATTAAATTTACATGAGCATTGCAACGTTTTGCAAAACTGAAATGTGCTTCATTACACGTTTTGCTGCAGTTTTAAAGTGAAATGTCCAGCGGGGGGCACTAAAATCGAGCGAAATGAGGTTGTGATCAGGCAAGGTTAAGGTGAATTTTAGATGGAGGTTTTAATAAGAAAATGGTACCTCCCTAACCTAAAACTGTACCCTAAACCTAACCAATAGTGTCCAGAAAGATAAATGAGAGTTTAACAAACATACATCCTTACCCTTAACCAACACCAAACCAATAGTGTTTGAAAATGCTAATTCAAAAATAGAAAAGAAAACACACATTAACCGAGGTATCCACTTAATTTTGTATTGCTTTTTTGTCGGTTATACTTTAGAGCGTCTTTGGCTGGTTTTGAACCGTGGCTGTCAAGCTCAAAGTCCAATGCTCTATCAAGTGAGCTAATGATTTAGGAATAAGTGCGTATATGTACGTGGGACTGGAATACAAGTGTTAAAATGTTTCGTTTTTCAAATCATGTGTTAACGTAAGTGTTTGACATCATAACATAGCGGGATGAATAATCGATGAATCTTACATTTTTATAAAATCAAAATCAGTAACTGACCTCGTGATTTTTGTAACAACGATTAAGTCACACAGTTGTTTTAGTGCCTATAGTGTTCATTTCACCAGGACAAATGCGGAAAGCAGCACGTACATGTCAGGTTTGCAAAAATATCTATAGAGTAACAATCCTTCAATGAGACCAGATTGGTTTAGTTAGTTTACCTTATTGCTTATTTTGTCCTTGCTTCCTCATGAAGTGATCTATGCTTCCAGACTATTGAAAATAAACCTTGTAAAGAGTTTACATTTCTGTATGGTTTAAAAGACATTTTGTGTTTAAGCATTATGTTGTGGCCTCACACTAGACATTGAGAAAATGGTTAAGAAAATGTTGAAGACATTAGCTCAGAGAAAAGATCTATCATTATTTGTATGCCACCTGGTTTGATATTTTCCTACATTTTTAATTGTGGCTTAAGCGCTGAAATATTTTTGTGGTAACTGTACATAATTGCGAATGATGATGATTCAAAGTCTAATTTCAGACAGTAACCACATGATGAGAAGTTAAGTAATAATGAGATAGAGCTATGAGGAAATCTGATACTCTTAGGCAGCTATTTTAGGACACATTTCAAGACAAAACATTTTTAATGGGAGTTTGAGATGACTGGTTATAGCATGTGATTTTAACAGAAAGAGAACAGGGAACAGTCAAGGGTCATGTTCAAAGGCAAGTTTGTGTGCTTATTATGAACCAGTTCATGCATTTTTGGTTCATTTACCTAAAAAGAAAGCCACAGTCTCTGAGAACGAAGAGAGGAACATGCTGGGAGCCACATCTCCGAGAACACGACCAATCTGCTGATGAAGTTCCTCCTCAGGCATTCGCACATCTCTCTGACACACAAACATTGCCAATGTATGAGGCAAAACATCATGCCTGACAACAAGCTTAAAAAAACCCTAGTGAAACCTAACTTTCTCAAATGGAAAACAGAACTAAAAAGGTGCTTGTCTGAGCTGTATAGGGTGACAAAAATCAGCTGATAGCAACAAACAATCACAACACATCTCTCAGAGTGTTATATTTGAGATGAATCTACTCTCAGGACATTAAAATAATATGTAAACACATCACCACACACTTGGTAGGTCTGCACGATGATGAAGATGTTGTCAACTCCTACGGCCAGCACGAGGAAGGGAATGACCTCAATGACAATAAGTGTGAGGGGGATGCCGATGTAGCTGAAGATCCCCAGTGAACAGGCCACAGAGCTCAAAACAATCAAAATGCCAGCAATACCCAAAGAGATCTTGGAGTCCACCTTTAGAACACACACACACACACACACACACACAGTTATATACACATTACGGATGGGCATTTTGTCTACTCGAGTACTCCGACTAATTACTAGAGTACTCGTCGAGTACTCAAGGGGCAATTACATGTTCATAACTGTATATATATAATAACTTGTCTGCTGCATTGCGTCTTGTTGTTCCAGTGTATCGTCTATTCATTATTATAAGCTGTTATAAAATAGTATGTTACAAAATGTACAAAAGATAGCATAATCAAAATATAATACATCATATTTAGTCATTATGTGAAGATTCACTGCCCAATTCTGAAAGAATGTGCACAACACACATCTGACTGTTCTTCCTTCAGGTTAACGTAGTAATCTTAGTAAGTGCACACCAGTTTTTTAGTGACTGTCTGAACAGTCATCTATTTTCAAATAACAGGAGATGCCATAACCATTGCGTTTTGATATGCATGTCAAGTTGAAGTTCAGTTTTGAAAATGCTGTACTGTTTTCTATTTAACTGTGCGGTCTAGTTGTTTGAAACACTCGCCTGATGTACAATGCCACATGCGTCTGTTGTGTCCAAATGTTCACTATTGAGGAAAGCTGTGATTCTCTGTATTGTTTTCTATTAATGTCTGTTCATTGTCAGAGTTTGTGGTGCATCCATTTGTATGAGTTAAATATCAGCACTCATTCTATTTTGCCTCTTTACCAACCAAACAAACTTAAATAAGTTTAAGAATTAAGGCCAGGCGAGACATGAAGAGCCGACAGGGTCTTACCAGCAGTGTCCGACAACTCTGAATGTGGCCCAGAGCCAGTGAGATGTACACAAACATGATGATGTAGCTGACCACAATGGTGTTGATATCACTGTTGCTCTCACGGTCGATCTCATCCTCGATGCTGCGCTCTGAGCTGAATGATATGGTTAAGTTAGGGTTGTCGTAGTTCTTCATGAACTTGATGAACCTGTGGAGATGTGGTTTAGATAACATCACTTTTGTAATAACTTTCCAATCCAGACAGTGCATCTGTAGTATATACATTGCTTATGCATCTTTACACACATTTATTAATTCACATTTGTTAAGCAAATAAAGAATGGCTATTGACCAGCTAGCATTCAGGATCGGAACAGTATGTTTTATAACAGAACTTAGAGTAGGTGATCAACTACAAGGGTGTTAAAGAAGCAATAGTAATCAAAGTAGTTAAAAATCTTACTCTTTTTCCCATGCCAAGGCTTTTCCTAATTTGTCTGTGTCATTCAGGTAGTTGTTGACAGGAAAGGTGATCACTAGAGCTGTGGCATTATTGTAGGCAGTGCCTGTTAAAAAAAAAAATAAATAAAAACAAAACACACACACCTTTACAATATTTCAGGTTTACGATAGAAAAATCAACCTCAAAACAGACACCCATACAAATTAAAAAAATGTATATCTTCAACTCTGGGGGATTTTTGGGCTGCAGTCTGCAATTTTTCACACTCAAATTTAAAAGTTCACCATTTACACATACTGTGGACTAACAGGCAAATATTGGTCAACATTTTTCATGAACTCTAGGTGGCGCTGATTTGCGACACAAATGTTTTCAGCCCTTATTTTTTAATTATATGTAACAAATGCAGAAGTTATGGTTATCTATAAAAAAAGTTCAGATACCAAAGTTTCAGACGATACCACACTTGGCTGACTTATGTATACGAGGACTTGAACATTTTTAAGCATTAACGTTTATCGCGACATAGCGCCCCCTTACAGATCTGCCGGTAGGTCCACAGAGTTGAAGAGGATACCAAAACTTATTGCAAGTTTCTTAAACTATCTTTATGTCTCAAAAAAAATATGATAAGTAAAGTCCCTTCTAGGGCCTCCATTTATACCTGGTATCAGAATATATGAGCGGAGTGGAGCAACAATTACCCCTCCATGCTCAAAGCATATGTATTATTGCTTTTAATTAACATTACGTTATAATTCTGTGAATGAAAAAAAAATAAAAATAAAATAAATAATTCTCAGAATACACTTTTTTAAATCAAAACTATATGTCTAATGCGGAGTTCACTTTTATCAAATTTTTTATGATTTTAAACCTCCATTCGCATTTGCTAAGCTTCTTCATCTGCAAATGTATAACGCATAAATTGGCCTGTACGGCACTAAAATAAATTTAGATGGCAATCGATTAAAGTGAAACTATGCAATATTAACATGGTGATTAGTTCAGTTGGTGTTTTACATCGCTAAAATTAAATTCTATTTAACGCAGGACATAATAGCCTACAGTTAAGATTGAGATGCATTCGATTAGAATGTTGATATATCCCCTATTAAATATTTTGAATAATCATATGTACTACTGACCTTTATATTTTAGAGAAAACAATGACGCTCTGATTTTTTAAAAACCCGCTCCTCGCTCCAGGCAAAATCATGCCGCTCCACTCATCGCTCCGCTCCACACACATACTCGGCCTGGTATTAATATGCGATTTGGGTGATCTATTTAAAATGTGACAACTCTAAAGACAGGTATAAACGAGGTCCAAAAAGTTACGACTTGTCCACTTTAACAACATTTGGAAAATGCATGCGACCACATTGGGCTCATAGTGCAAACGCTCATCCGTTTGAATAGCAGTGAAGCACCGCCAGATCATGTGTCAATCAACAGCTGCGGAATTTTAAACTTTGCTAGTTGTGTGAAAATGTGTTAAAAATAAATAATGGTCCAATAAAAAAATAAAATAAATAAAAAAAAACAGAATTCTGCGACAATCGCGCCACCAAACGGAAGTGTAAAAATAAACTTTTGTCTGCCGTTGGTCAAACATGGAGATAGTCTCACCCCCAACTCATGGCATTGGTTGAGTAATGTTGTTGGGGCGGGTCCAAGAAGGTCTCTCGAAACAAACACAGGAATTTCATAGTGCAACAGAAACAGTGTTTACAGTTTTCGAGAAAATGTATCTATGAATGACTTACAAATAGTGGTCTCTGCATATTAAGCTGGGATAGAAGAAAGTATTTTAACATAGAAAATGTTACATACATGCTTTAATGGAGGTACAATTGGGAGAAACAATGACAATTTTTTTTTTTATCCACAATGCATTTTTTTTGTACTTATTATCCTGCAGTAACACATGACCTAGTGATTGATGCATGCCATCATTAAGGCTTAACGGAATACTAACAGGTGTAAAAAGGGCTAAAAGACATGTCTTTGTTCTTGTGTCTTTATGTTTGAGTCAAATTCACCTTCATATCCCCCAAGAGCAAGCCAGGGGAAAACTGGCCCTCCATATGTACCCATGCAGGGGTCATGTAAATTGGTTGTATCATCCAGGGCCGTGGGAGAACTAGGGCAAAAAGTAAAAGATATGACATTGAGTAATTCTATTTCAAATTAAAAAGACGGCAGTGCCAATGTTTTTTTTCTGGTTATTATTGGCTGTAGGAGCTTCATCTTGCATTTAAATATGATTGGTGCCATTTTAATAAACTGCAAAATAAGTAAAAACCAGTGGAACTTACCTGACGCAGTATAGAAAATGAGTGTGGTAGTCAAAGTAGACAAGGAACTCATCCTTATCTACATGATCCAGAACATTGTGGCTGTTTTGGAAATAGTTTAACACACTCAGGATGGTACAATTGTCATTGTAAGGAGCCAAAGGAGACACACAGATATCTTTCAAGGTCACATTTTCTCCATTATATTCAGCTGCCAGATTAGATATTTCTGTCTGGAGATCCAACACCTATATAGACAACAGAGGAGATACTACCAGTCAAACATTGGGTTGAATTGGACAGGATAGTGAAGGACAAGCAGCCAACAAGTGCCCAGCATACCGGAGAACTCCAATAATGTTTAAAAAGCAGTCCAGATGGGGGGCCTGGGTAGCTCAGCGAGTATTGACGCTGACTACCACCCTTGGAGTCGCAAGTTCGAATCCAGGGTGTGCTAATTGACTCCTGCCAAGTCTCCTAAGCAACCAAATTGGCCTGGTTGCTAGGGAGGATAGTCACATGGGGTATCCTCCTGAACTTTTTTTTTTTACATAATTCTCTTAATATACATGTGGCATCTCATGAATATTTTGTTGTTTCCTCACAAATCTGTGAAATCCGTGGGGGAAAATTCTTCACCACCAAAATTAAAATTGCATGGATTCTGACTGAGATGACTGTATTATGCCTGTGGCATTTTGCCATATAAAAGGTAAATGTGACAACGCCCTAAGATTTTGATATAAACAAAAATACAACAAGTTTTGATTTGTTTAAGAATTTGTCATTACATAATTCCTACACTTTCATTTGTGCTACTTCATAGTTTATGACTTTACTATTATTCTAAAATGTGGAAAATAGTTCTGAGCAGGTGATTTCAAACTTTGGACTGGTAACACATTTTAAAATGCTGTCAAAACATATTAATGAGCTTTAGGCCTTTATACGGTGTTCAAAATCACAACTTAAGCAATAAGGTATGAGATGCTCTGCTAGAATTTAAATATAGTCATGGATAAAGGGCCTGCAACCCCTTGAGCCAAGACTATATTCACAATATGGCAGTCTCAAGTGCCCTATTGCTATTATGTGAAGCTTAGAGTATCACATAATACAAATATTAAGGACGCACATGTTTAATGTTATTTTGAAGTAAAATTATTAAATGCCATCATTGCGTTAGAAAATATATTCCATATATAATATATAAGATGCCAACTTTGCATTAGAAAATACATTGTATATATAAAATACAAGACAAAAACCAACATGACATTAGGCAGAAGTTATCTTCGGTCACCATTCACTCTCAGAATGCTGACAGATGCTACTTACTAAAGAAAGTAATACTGGTTTGGAACAACATGAGGGTAAGTCAATTATGACACATTTTTATTTTACTATCCCATTACACACAATCCACAACCCAACCATGTTTAAGTGCCTTGTTGACTCACCTGATGGAGTAGTGATATGTTCAGAATAGGGGCGAAGCTGATGTCTGGTCCAGATGTGGGTGAAAAGATGTAGGGCTCAGTCCACGGGGTGGTGATTATAAGCTGCTCGGTGCGGAAGAAGGGTCCGAAGTGCTGATCAAAGTAGTCCTTCTCCTGCCTGGCCCTACTGCTGGGTGACGACCACAGCTCCACCGGGTTGGTGGTGATGCGCATGTAGGCCAGTCCAGCAGAGCAGGCCAACACCAGCACCATGCTAGCCAGGATCACGGTTAGGGGATGACGCACACACAGCGAGCCCCAGTTGCTGAAGAGTACGCGAAGAGCATTCTCGAAACGCTCACCCAACGTCTCGCTGCATGTAGCTTCATCTAGGAATAAGGAGATTTGTTCAAAGTCTAGTATTTTGTTGGAAAGACACTATTTTGCTATATTTTCGATTTTTCTTCTCAGTGAATTTAGATACCTAAAAACTCTGTGCCATCACCATTCAAGGAGAGGGGCTGATTGCTGTCTAGAATTGGGCCATATTCTGAAGTCACTTTAGCCCTCCTGTAATGGAAAAAAAAAGTCTTTTTTTTTTTAACTTTAATGTGAGGCACTGTCCTCAGCCATTGCATTTAAAAGACATTAAAACATATTTTGTGTTTCGCAGAACCTCTTCAACTCTGGGGTATTTTTGGGATGCCGTCTGCAATTTTTCACTCTCAAATTTAAAAGCTGACAAACTGTGGACTAATTGCCAACAGTGTATTTTTATTTTTTTTTAAAGAAATTTTTAGAAAAAAAAAAAACATTCATAAATAGGACTGCATATGTTTACAATCCTATGTATGTATGTATGTATGCATGTATGTCTTTTTTTTTTTTTTGTCCTACCTTTGAAAGCATGTAATTCTGGTTTTGTTCACTCCATGTTCAAGATAAAGTCTTATTTTTATTTCCCTAGAGATGGCATCAAGTACTAGAATGTTTTTTTCCTTTATCACCTTCCATCACAAAATGCAGATCTGAAATGTAGGTGGGGCTCGAATGCATTTAAGCCCTCACAGATGTGCTCGTCCATATTCAGTCTAATTTTCAGTTTATGCACCACCCCCATTGCTTCAAATATCTTGGCCTCTGCATTGACTAGAAGCTCAATCTAGGTATCATTTGAAATCTGAGATCCTCCCGTTTGTGATGATATATAACATTTTATCATCAATAGTCGACAACATATTTCCGGTGATTTGTTTAGCATGCTTTTCCTTCTGGATAGCATATTTTGTTCTGGACATCTAAGATATAACTTTGGAATAGTCACACAAGCAATATCACAGACAAGTAAAAAATGGCTTTGGGGCTTACAGCAGCAATAATCAGTGCATAAGAGACGATTGTATTTGATGTCTTACAAATATCATATTTCACTTCGTGATTATTTTACAAATCTTGTTAATTTCTTAAAAAAAAGAAAATGTGGTATTAGGGCAACAAAATAAACTGTACAGTCCCATTAATTAGAATGAAAGCTTTTATTTGATATACACTGGAGGCCAAATGTTTGGAAGAATGTACAGATTTTGCTCTTATGGAAGGAAATTGGTACTTTTATTTACTAAAATGGCATTCAGCTGATCACAATGTATAGTCATTACATTAATAACATGAAAAATTACAATTAGAAAAAATTATTCAGAACTTTTTAAACTACTTCAAAGTGTTCTCGTCAAATAATCATCCACATGCAGCAATGACAGCTTGCAGATTCTTGGCATTCTAGCTGTCAGTTTGTCCAGATAGTCGGGTGACATTTCACCCCATGCATCCTGTAGCATTTGCCATAGATGTGGCTGTCTGTTGGGCACTTCTCATGTACCTTACAATCTAACTGATCCCACAAAAGCTCAATGGAGTTAAGATCAAACTGGCGACCAGGGCGGGGCCGAGCGGCATCTGGGCAGAGCAAGGCCAGGAAGATAAGTGGTGAATGAGCTCCACCTGTGTGACACGCTGGTCTTACGTTCCTGTGAGGGGCGGCAGAAGTATTTGAGGGGAGGAGACAGCGGCAGACAAGAGAGAGACGCACAGAGCTGACTGTGTGCGCGTGTGGTGATGTGTCCTTGTATGTCGGGGACCGCAGAAATGCAGACCGAACTGGTCTGTGTGTTGAATGTTATGACTGAAAAGCCTGATTGCTTTCTGATGCCTTCCTTTTCATCACAATCCATAACACTCTTTTCCAATGATCAGTTGTCCAATGTCTGCGTTTCTTTGCCCACTCTAACCTTTTCTTTTTATTTTTCTGTTTCAAAAATGTATTTTTCTTTGCAATTCTTCCTATAAGGCCTGCACCCCTGAGTCTTCTCTTTACTGTTGTACATGAAACTGGTGTTGAGCGAGTAGAATTCAATGAAGCTGTCAGCGGAGGACATGTGAAGCATCCATTTCTGAACTAGAGACTCTGATGTACTTATCCTCTTGTTTAGTTGAACATCTGGCCTTCCATATCTCTTTCTGTCTTGTTAGAGCCAGTTATCCTTTGTCATTGAAGACTGTAGTGTACAGCTTTATAAGAAATCTTCAGTTTTTTGGCAATTTCAAGCATTTTATAGCCTTCATTCCTCAAAACAATGATTGACTGAGTTTCTAGAGAAAGCTGTTTCTGTTTTGACCTGATATTGACCTTAAGACATGCAAGACTATTGCAAAGTGTGGCAACTCAAAGCAAAGACAATGTTAAGCTTAATTTAATGAACCAAATAGCTGTCAGCTGTGTTTTATATAAATGGCAAGTGATTTTCAAAAAACCAAATTAGCATGAAATGGGGCCGGTCTAGATTTGATGATAAAGTGATTGTGCTGTTTTTTTCACATCAGTTATGTCCCGACTATACTTTGTGATCAGTTGAATGCCACTTTGGTGAATTAAAGTACCAATTTCCTTCTGAAACAGCAAAATCTCTACATTCTTCCAAACTTTTGGCCACCGGTATATGATTTGTCTATTTAAGTGCTATTTGAAAGGCTTTTATATTCATATAAATATTTCTACAGCATGATCTCTAGATGGTGCTGGTTTGTGACCGATGTTTTCTGGCCTTATTTTGTTATTTTATGTAACATACATGCATAAGTGATGGTTATCTATGAATATTTCAGATTCTAAGCATTCATTCAATATCACATATGCCTGATGTATTCTGAGATTTGAACATTTTAAGTGTAAACCGTTTTCGCGACAGCATCCTATTTTGGACCCGCCGGTGGATCCAGAGTTGAAGAGGATATGATACAAAAGTCATACGGGTTTGGAATGACACGAGGGCAGAGTAAATTATGATAGAACTTTCCTTTTTTAGTGAACTGTTCCTTTAAATTCATAGCTTATTAACGTGGCAAACTAGAGTGATGGCATTTTACCCTCACAAATGATTTGAATGCAAATAAAACCCTCTTGAAAAATCACTGATTGGTTTGAGGAACTTTACCTCACCATCCACAAACTTTACCTGTAACACCATGCCCCTAGCACGACTCCAAAGAATATGAGGAGGAAGATTATATAGGAACACCACATGATGACTGTCATGGCGTCCAGGCCAAGGATGGTCCAGGGTGGAGGGATTGAAGGTGGGATGGGTGTGGGGCCACAGGCTCGACTGCAGTCCTGACAGGAGCAGGGCCCCAAGCCATCATCCAGAGACTCTGTGCAGCTAAATGTCGTCTTGTTCATGGGAGTCATGCCCGCAACAGGCACATCTAGAGAACACAGGACCAAATATTTTAAAGACACACGTCACAATTTCCAAGGGGTATAAGAAGAAACAAGACAAAGCTTGCTGGAGTGTTCAGGGAGGTTGCTAGGGCATTGCTAAGTTGTTGTTAGCCTAAGTTGAAAGAGCGCAGCCACAAGTCTCTATGAAATTTTGGTGGTTATATATGCATCTGGTTCCTCCTTTAATAGAAGTCTATGGGACTTTTGCACCACTAATTATGGTTGCGTTTGGAAGCAAAAAAAAAAAACTTTGTGTGTGTGTGTGTGTATATACACCTGAGAAAACAGGGTCAATGGCAAAAGGAACCTGGCCATTGTTGATATCAAACATGTACTTGATCCAGTTGTTAGGAGTGCACTCAGTGGCGTCTTTCCCACACAGCAGATTGAGGGCTTTGTCATTGCTGGATGGAGCCTGAACATCACTGCAGGCATTATACATGGCTGTAGAGGGACATGACAGAAACAATTGTGTCATGTAATCCAAAGTGTTTTGCACTACCTTTCAAATAATGATTGTTATCTAGGCCAAATTCTTGCTGCAATTACAAAATGTTTTAGGAAGTACTAACAAAATTGGGTTCCTTTACTCTAACCATGACTAATTAATCCTCACCATTGGCAAAGGTTTGGCCGATGTAATAGGACACTTCAAACACATTAGTGTTGTTGTGTTCAGGGTCTGGAGAGAACTGGGTTGCATTGAGAAACTGGCTCTGTCTTGGACTGCAGGTGAGCTCACAGAACAGCGTCATGAAGTTGAAGAAACATGCAGGACACCTGACACACAAGAACAACAAATATTACAGTGGATATTATATTACTGCCATAAAACGGAGGCATAAGCTGTGGCAGTCAAGCACACATTACTTACTTTCCAATGAAACGTTACTTAGATCAATAAATAACCCGTATATGACTTAAGTGGCAAATATGTTATTCCACACAAGTATACACACACACACTTTGGGCACTTTTAGCACTGTGGAATTTTAGGTAATAAAGTCTTTTAAAACATTTTTCACACACTCACTATTTTATTTATTTTGTCTATCAACATTGTACAACAGTGATGTCACTTTTGTCATTTTCTTTTCTGAAAGTCATGAGAATCCCCACCTCAGTGTCATATCCAGCACATCTCAGATTCTGTATTGTGGTGAAAATGACAGTGATGGTAATGACGTTTTTGAAATGAAATGGCTGATAACTTTGTCTCTCTAAGGCTAGTTTCATAAAGAACATTATATGTATCTTAAATGCACACAATTAAATACATTCACACGTTTTGCCTAATTTGGCAAAATTACATATTGTTTGGAAACGATGGCCACTATAAATAAGATATTTGTGAAGTGAAATTTATCCAGATTATTCTTTGATTTCTTCAAATATCGCTTGTCTCATTTTATCTCAAATATTTTATATATAAAAAAAAGTAACAAAAAAAAAAAAAAACTCTTCATTGAAACTTTTGTCAACTTGGTTAACAACTAAACTTTTGATAAAACTTTATTAGGGCAAAATTGTTCGGTATGGTGAAAATTCCGTGTAGACTTTTTTTTTTTTTTTTTCACACAATAAATATAGAAATGTTTTTTGTTTATGTCACTCTTTTAGATTTTAATAGTTTTAAGCATGTAATAATTTGTATTTTAGAATGGATTTTAATAGTGATGGTCTGGGACAAGACCCATACAATAAAATCTAGAAAATGCATTTGAAAAGTACCAAAAATAATTGCTGTAAGGTGGTAAAAAATGTATATGTCTGTTTTAACGTGACCATATAACAAAAGGGAAAAAAAAAAAAAAAAAAAAAAGTTGAAATATGTGCATTTAAGAAAAAACCTGGGACATGAAAGTGCCCAAACTTAAAGAAACACCAAAATATACATGATTATATTCTATTATATTAGAACTGTCAATATTAACAAATGCATGTGATTAATTACAATTTAATTAACCCCTTTTTTACCATACACTCAAACGAATACTCAAAAGAAATCTTGTTGCACTTTAATCCCTTATAATGCAACACTTTGTGTTACCATCTCCTTAGATAAATCACTTATGTTGTATACTTCTTCACTTTGGAGTTTTGTGCTGTTAGCATATTTTTAACAGTTTGCGATTATAACCGTTTGATTCTTTCTAACGAGTGGAACGAATAAAGAATGATGTTGCATAAATCTACACATATTACCGAACGTAATAATTACACAGAGGTTTGCTTTTTTTTTTTTTATTGAAATGGAATACATTTAAAGAAAATTACACAAATAATCTCAATTAAATATTTTAAATCAACTAAACACTATAATATATAACTGATGAAATTTTATAGATTATATAGAAACTGTTGTATCTATCAAGTCACGGGGGTGCATTGGCTCTGTTTTTTGGTAACGACTGAGTCTTTATGTGTGTATATGTATGCATGTGTGACATGTTTGGTGAGAGCGAAAGACTGCAAGAGCGCCTTTCAAGTGAAAAGAATTTGGATATTATAGACATTGTTTGTCGTTCTTATCTGATCAACTTAGCCAATGTCTTTGTTTTTATTTGGTTCTTTTGATGAAGTAGCCTGTACGGCTTTGAAATAACTGAAAGAATTAGGAGAACAATTAATAAATAAATAATTATGGAACCGTTACACGGTCAAGACCTGGAACTACTTCATAGCCACGAGTTTACTGAAAAAAATAATTGCACACCTTAGAATGTCAGTCAACCAATCAGTATGAAGCATTTAACAGACCCATAAACATACCTGGACAAATACTGAAGGGGGATCTGGATGTTGCCTTTCAGTGTCTTGAGCTGCTGGGTGTCACAGCAGAAGCTGTTTTCCGCATCCACATAACTTGAACAAAGTTCCTACACACACACACACACACACACACACACACACACACACACACACACACGCTACTTAAAATGGTATATCTGTTAATGTTTTAATATTCAATGTTAAACACAATTCAGCAATCTGGAATACTGCTGTTAAATTATTTTTTTATGCATTTATTCTTAAATAATCCATCATTATTTTAAAAGAATATGATGAAGACACGAAAGGAACTGGCAATGGCTACGTTCAAATGTATACAAAATACTTCTGAATACAATGATTATTGCAATAATCAAATTATAAGGAATAATCAGATTAAGATGCTTAAATGATTTGGGCAAAACTCTTTAATACAGTTTACATGCTACTTGCAACTCTGATTATTCACAGACGAATGTGATGCTTTTATGTTATACACACATATATATAAAATTATAAAAAAGAAAATTGTTGCAAATATGTATAACTACAGCTTGGCATAAGGAATATTAGTCAACAAATGAGTCATTTGTTTGTCAGATTATGCTGATTGCCCTGTCTGTTTTGATTCACCACAAAAAAAAAAAAAAAAATATCGGTTCATAAGAATCATTTGTTTGATGGATTACACAGTTTCACAATTTTTGTGAATCGGACTACACTGTGCACGCTGGATGTTGTCGTGTTCCACGAGGACAAACTCACGGTATATGGTTAAAATGTTTTTATCCCTTTCACAAAAAGGCCTATGTAGTGCAAAAAAATAAAATAAATAAAACCAGATGTTTTTTTCCTGTTCTGTCTCCAGTTACACTTTTAACAGTGAAACAATTTAAGGATGCTCATTGATAAATCAAAATCACTTTGTTGCTCAGAACTGCACACAAGACTTTCACCTACTGTTGCACTTGTGTATATGGTAGTGACACAAAGCAGTCGTGACGAGACATATGTAAATATGTTGTTTATTGTAAATTGGTATATCAAATGTACTGATACTTGCACTATATAAATGTACAGTAAACAATACACGCAATATAGAATACACATACAATAAAAATAAGAGTATATAAAAAATATATATATATATACAGTAGTTATATTGTGGAGAATATACTTGACAAGTCCAGTGTGAGATATAAGATGAATAAAGTGCAGTGCTGATTATTGATCCTGATAGATCAAGTGTTCAACAGTCTGACTGCTTGGGGGAAGAAGCTGTCATGTAGTTGGCTGGTGCGGGTCCTAATGCTGCGATACCGCCTGCCTGATGGTAGCATTGAGAGCAGCCCATGATTCAGGTGGCTGGAGTCTCTGATGATCCTCCGAGGTTTTTTTTTTTTTTTTCACACACACACACACACACACACACACACACACACACGCCTGTTATAGATGTCCTGGAGGGAGGGAAGCTCCAATGATGTTTCTGGCAGTTCGCACCACCCTTTGCAGGTCTTTGCGGTTGTGGGCGGTGCTAATGCCATACCAGGCGGTGATACAGCCAGTCAGGATGCTCTCTACAGTACTACTGTATAACTGTGTGAGGATGTGGTGGTTCATTCCAAACTTCCTCAGCCGTCTCAGGAAGAGGAGGCGCTGGTGAGCCTTTACAACGGCCTCAGTGTGGACGGACCATGCGAGTTCCTCAGTAATGTGGATACTGAGGAACTTGAAGCTGCTGACTCTCTCTACCAGTGCTTCATTAATGGTGATGGGGCTGTGTACTCTGTCTTTCCTCCTGAAGTCCACTACAAGCTCCTTGGTCTTACTGATGTTGAGGGAGAGGTTGTGCTTATGACACCAGCGTGTCAGAGTGTGTTGTTAAATTAGTCGTACTGCCTGTATATTTTATAGCAGCATGTAAAATGTCATGCTGCATGGTTTTATCAAAATCTCCATCTCTCTTATAAAACCTAAAGTGTTCCCAAACATTGGATTTGTAATTATTTGGTGGAAGATGCAGCTCTGCCTCTGCCATTTTAATCTATATTCTATGACAGGGGTGCCCACACTTTTTTGCGTGATGATCTACTTTTAAATGACCAACTCAATAAGATCTACCAACTAAAAAAAATAAATAAAAGTTTCATTTAAAAAAAACATGCTTGTTGGCAATCAATACCTAGTTGTTATGGCAACTGAATAAACAAAAATCTCACCTGGTCAAAATGTACTTGTCAAGTATAAGTCAGACAGAAACTAAAAGGAAAGATATATATATATATATATTTTTTTTTTTTAATTTAACAAAAGCACATTTAAATTATGTGCGATCTACCAGCATTGCCTTCCATCGACTGGTAGATCGCGATCAACGTACATGGAAAGCCATAAGTGTCAAAATTCAAAAGTTTTGTATCGCCGTATTAAGCTTTGAAATGGCATTTTCTAACGCCATAGTGCGTTAAGTAAACGGCGTTAGGCATTACATAAACGCCGTATGCCATCACGCCTTAAGTTAACCAAGTTATTTTAGCGCCTCATATAACTTAATTAGCCTATTCATTTGCTCATGTATATAACTCCTCTATCGCGTTTGAGGGTTCTACTGCAAGTTGGATGATTAAAATCATTAAATGGCAACGAGAACCGTTGTTTCACAATGCAAACGCACATTAAATGACTGCAGCCGACTTTTGGCTAACTAAGCTGGATATTCGCTAACCAAGACCCCATTTACTAACTTTAATTCACAAATTGGTATTCACTTGTTTGTGTGTGTCTAATATTACAGAAGTAGGCCTATTTCTTAACGGTTTACAGACATATTTGCTGTTGGCCAGTTTGTCAACTTTCCTTGTTATTATGCAAATGTATTATTGCATGAGATATTTTCAGATTCATATTTAAAAGTTTAATCTGCTGCTCTAGAGACAGTCCTGGACATCGACCATTGCTGATTTGTAGTGGATACATAGGTTGATGTCTTCTTGTGATTGTTCTGTAACATAGATGGCAGATATTCTACAATATATATATTTTTCTATAGTCAAAAGATGTTTAAGGTGGTTGTGGTTATATTATATAGTGATAGATACATTGACCACACACTTTAATACTTCATTTCTGCATCATGTAAAACTTGAATTATCTGCAGGGGTGTACATGGCATTATTTGTATTTTGTCCTGGGTGATACAACAGAGGTCTTCGACTTAATACAGTATTAGTGTAAATGCAGCATGCATTATTTTTTGTTTACTGATGCCATTGTAGCTAAGCTGTATTCACAGTCGTAAATAATACAAATTATTAATTTATTCTGCAAACAAAAGTGTAATTGACAAATGCTTATCAATAATACACTTATGGCTAAAATGTTTACAGTTTTCATTGACTAAAACTACATTAAAAAGCCCAGACTTTGTCAACTAAAACATGACAAAAAGTAATAAATAAAAATAGGATACGGTTGACTAAATACGATACAAATCCTGTGTCAAATATCCTTTTTAGTTAAGACTAAGACTAAATAAAAAAAACAGCTAACAAATTTAACACTAGTATTCAGTTACCAGGTCATTAGAAGTAAATTAACGCAAAGCCAACGTTTACGTGTTTTTAACATCACTTTATGATCAGTATGGTACCACCTCCGGCTCATTTTGAGCCAGGAAAAACCCTGGTTATATGGCGATATTTTGGCTTTAAGATAAACGACACTGAGCAGAGAGAGGAACTGTGCAAAATTAAAGTTGCTGCATCACATGGCAACATGACAAATTTATATCAGCACCTGAAACAGCACAGAGAATAGTAGGATGAAAGACAGTGAAAGCCCAGATTAGTAAAGACACAGCTGAAACAACAACCTGTACGCTAAACAAAACAATTACAGAAGTGTTTGTGAGTGTCTCACCATATGACAAGTCTTCACAGAGATATAGAAGAGACATGATGCACCGTTAGCAAAGTGGGATTTCAGAAAATGATCCACACACTGGACAAGAGGTACCAGCGATAAGTAGAACTTTTTAGAAAGAGGATTTGGAAATACCAGTTGGTCATTTAAAAAAAAAAAAAAAAAACACAACAGCAACAGTTTTAGTGGTTTGGGCGAACCACACTTTTATATCCAGTTTCCTTTTTAAAAGAGTTTATACAAAGTACATGTTACATCCTGCTTAAATGTCTGTTTGTTTGGACAATCTTATTTTCATGAACATTTGTATGTTCTTATTTATTGTTCTATTTTATTTAGGTGTAATATTGAGAAAATAACAAGTTTGCAGTAATGCAATGATGTTATTATTTAATTTTGTAAAAATATATTAATTTGAAAACACTGCATTTATAGTTGTTGTTGTTGCTAGTTTGTATGTTTGAGTTGAGAAATACACATTTCAGCATTATCAGTAATCTATCAATTTTACTTGATAACCAACCAAGTTGACTCATGATACCATTTGTTTATTATAATCGCATATCGCAATATGACTTTTTCCCCAAATCGTGCAGCCCTATGTTGAACTATTTGATTTGGCATCAGTAAACAAAAAATAATGCTTTGGCATGATGCTGCATTTACACTAATACTGTATTAAGTCAAAGACCTCTGTTGTATCACCCAGGACAAAATACAAATAATGCCATGTACACCCCTGCAGATCATACAAGTTTTACATGATGCAGAAATTAGGTATTAAAGTGTGTGGTCAATGTATCTATCACTATATAATATAACCACATTAAACATCTTTTGACTATAGATAATTATAGAAAAATATAGAAATTTTTTATATATATATATATATATATTATTGTAGCATATCTGCCATCTGTTACAGAACAATCACAAGAAGACATCAACCTATGTATCCACTACAAATCATCAATGGTCGATATCCAGGACTGTCTCTAGGGCAGCAGATTAAACTTTTAAATAAACAAGATTTCAATATGAATCTGAAAATATCTCATGCAATAATACATTTGCATAATAACAAGGAAAGTTGACAAACTGGCCAACAGCAAATATGTCTGTAAACCATTAATAAATAGGCCTACTTCTGTAATATTAGACACACACAAACAAGTGAATACCAATTTGTGAATTAAAGTTAGTAAATGGGGTCTTGGTTAGCGAATATCCAGCTTAGTTAGCCAAAAGTCGGCTGCAGTCATTTAATGTGCATTTGCATTGTGAAACAACGGTTCTCGTAACTTAACGCGTGACTGCGTACAGCATTTATGTAACGCCTAACGCCGTTTACTTAACGCCCTATGGCATTTAGAAAACGTTTTTTCAAAGCTTAATACGGTGATAAAAAAACATGTGAATTTTGACCCTTATGGCTTTCCATACCCATGTTCTATGTGACTCTCAGGACACGCCTTGGTCTCAATAGTGTTGTGATACATCATGTTCACGTAGCAGCAGTGGTGATGACAGAACGCGCTGGAGAAACAGTTTAGAGAGGAGAACTCAATATACATATGAAATATTGGTCACAAATTATCGGTCACTTTCCAAATAATACAAGTGTAGTGCATCTTCTAATAATTATATATAAATAAATCTTTTTTTTCAGACGCAAAGATGTTAGAAACGATGCATCGCGATACAAATGCCAAATTGTATCCGATGCACACTTTTTTAAAATCGATGTGTCGCATCGTTAACTTTTATGCCGATGCATATCGGTGAATCTTACCGTTCCTGCTCCACATGTATCTCCACAATTAGCATAATTGCAATATTCTGTTTACATGCGCATGTGGTCATTGTGTGGTTTGTAGTCTTTGGAGCACTAACAATATCATACAGCTGATTACAGATCATGAGGGGCTACATGCTCTTACCAGTAGCAGTTCCTGTCCTTCGTCAGGTAATGGTTTAGGAGGCCCTGTGTAGTTGCAGTTGTACTTCTTCTCTTGGACTTTAGTGGAGTTACTACATTCACCATACCAGATACAGTGCTGGCCATTCACCTGCACAGACACACAGGAGAAAACACAACTAGAAAAAGTTCGTGGAGACATACTTTAAGTTGGCTTGTGAAAGTCTAAAGTTTGATAGACAGACAGACAGACAGATAGATAGACAGAGAGATAGATGCTAGCACGTTTTTAGCATGTTTTAGTACTTCGCTAGGCGATGCTAGCATGTGTTAGCATGATGTTAGCACGTTTTTAGCATGTTTTAGCACTCCGCTAGGCGATGCTAGCATGTGTTAGCATGATGCTAGCACGATTTTAGCATGTTTTAGCACTCCGCTAGGCGATGCTAGCATGTGTTAGCATGATGCTAGCACGTTTAGCATGTTTTAACACTCCGCTAGGCGATGCTAGCATGTGTTAGCATGATGCTAGCACGTTTTTAGCATGTTTTTGCACTTCGCCAGGCGATGCTAGCACATTTTTAGCATGTTTTAGCACTTCGCTAGGCGATGCTAGCATGTGTTAGCATGATGTTAGCACGTTTTTAGCATTTTTTAGCACTTCGCTAGGCGATGCTAGCATGTGTTAGCATGATGCTAACACGTTTTTAGCATTTTTAGCACTCGCTAGGCCATGCTAGCATGTGTTAGCATGATGCTAAGCACGCTTTTAGCATGTTTTAGCACTTCGCTAGGCGATGCTAGCATGTGTTAGCATGATGCTAGTACGTTTTTAGCATGTTTTAGCACTTTGCTAGGCGATGCTAGCATGTGTTACCAGTGTAGACTGATTCCTAAACAAATGACTCTAATGAGCCGGTTCTTTTGAATCTACAGTGTGAAACATACAGTGTGACCAGTGTAGTCTGATTCCCAAATTAATGACTCTAATGAGCCAGTTCTACAGTGTAGTGTTAAAAAAAGTTTAACTTAGTTGCTAGATAGAGAGATAGATATTTACCCTTAGAGATATATAGAGAGAGAGAGAGAGATAGATATTTACCCTTAGAGATATATAGAGATAGAGAGAGAGAGAGAGAGAGATATTTACCCTTAGAGATATATAGAGATAGAGAGCGAGAGAGAGATATTTACCCTTAGAGATATATAGAGATAGAGAGAGAGAGATAGATATTTACCCTTAGAGATATATAGAGATAGAGAGATAGATATTTACCCTTAGAGATATATAGAGATATATAGATAGATAGAGAGATAGATATTTACCCTTAGAGATATATAGATAGAGTAGATATTACCCTAGAGAGATGTAGAGATAGAGATAGATGAGAGAGAGAGAGAGAGATATTTACCCTGAGAGATAGACAGAGACCCTCAGATACATTTTGGCTGCTTGATAAGATAGATAATCCTCTGAGAGAGAGAGAGAGAGGAGAGATGCAGGGCTGACAGGCCCTTTTGTCTAGTATGTGTGAAAATGTCAGTTGGGATTTAAATTTCTGAACATTCAGAGATGTTAGAGTCAATGGGAGTTTTTTCGAGTTTGATCGCCATTTTAGGAAAACCGTAAGTCTGATCAGTTAGAGATAGATATAGCACACTATTAGAGATTAGTCTGAAGGTCTGTGCGAAGTTTGGTGCCTGTAGCTTAGAAAGCTCTAGAGAGGAGTTAGAGATACGAAATTTCACCGCTAAGAAGAATAAGAACTAGATAGGTACATTTCCGAAGAAAATGTGAGTGGTGCTTGCCGTGGCAAAACTCGATCAAATAGCATGCTTGAAAAGAACAAAAATTATGGTCATAAATAAATCAATCCAGAAGTCTGTACGATTTTCTGGTGCAGAAATATGTGATTTGTTACTCGGTTGCTAGGGTAAGCCCATGTGGTTGCTATGCAGTTACCAAGGTAATACAATACATGGCTCCTTTCCATCCTGAGTGAAATAAGTCATCCCGAAGTCTGTAGTAATTTTTGGTGCAGAGATATGTGATTTGTTGCTCGGTTGCTAGGGTAACCCCATCTGGTTGCTAGGCAGTTACCATAGTGATACTAATGAAGTGTCCTTGCCATCCTGGTTGAAATAAATCAACCCAGAAGTCTGTGCGATTTTCTGGTGCAGAAATATGTGATTTGTTACTCGCTGCTAGGGTACTCTATGTAGTTGCTAGGGAGTGGCATGGCAGCTGGCAATCATGAATCTCCAAAGGCTGCTTGTCAGTATGAATGATATAAACCAACTCCCATGCCTCTGTGACATTCAGAATGGAAGATATCCCTCTATGGATTTTGGTTGTTAAGGTGCTCGACAATGGTTGCTAGGGAGGGGCTAGGAAGTGTTGAAGTGATGCATGATTGGCTGTTTGCTGTCCCGAGTCAAACGAGACCACCCTTGTGTTTCTATGACACTTCTATCCGGAGATATCCCTTTGATCTTTTTCAATAGAAGTCTATGGGACTTGTTGCTAAGGTGCTCTTAATGGTTGCTAGGGCGTGGCTTGATAGCTTCACAATGATCCAGAGAGACTGATTGGTTGTCTGAGTAAAATGAGCCCACCCCTCGTCTCTATGACACTGTGATCCAGAGCTATGTTCAATACAAATCCCTATGCCTTTTCATTTCATGGGCCGTCCTACACCATTATAAGTCAATTGGGGCATTTTTGGGCAGCTCCTGCCCCCAGGGGTGCAACTTTTACCCCATTTTGAGGTATGCTCTTACAGAGCCTGCCAGCCTCTTCAAATATGGCAAATCACACGCTTTCGCTAAATCCTGCTCGAGCTGTGACGCCAAAGTTTGTCGCAATGTTAAGTCTATGGGATTTTTCGCCGCTTTTTTGCCCCTGGGGCAATTACTGTACCTCGATCAGCTTATAAAAGTCATAGCACACGTGTCCTCAATAGGTCGCTCGATTTGACACCTCATTCGTGGGTCTACGCTAAGCGGTGTGGACGAGTTAGGTGCCAAGTTTTGTACGGAGATAGAATAATAAAAGTATAAAAATAAAAATAAGTATGTGAGATTACAATAGTGATGCTTTGCAAGCACCACTAATAAGAAGAATCGGTATAATAATAAGTTTAAGTAGGATTTCAGTAAGTTGGCTCTCACAAGCCAACTTAATTAATTGCATTATGAATCTTTTAAACACATGTCACCACATCTCTGTCCTGGACAGATGTGGTGCAAGATAAACAGAGAAGCACTGATGTTTAAAATGATATGCTTAGTTCCTCAAAATCAGTTTCCTTTCCCTTCTCAGTCTTTATTTATATGGTTACTTTTGAGACAACAGACAACTTCTGTCTTCCACAAGCCTCACAACACAAAGGCGACCTAAGGGCTCTGGTCTATATTTTGCATTCTTCCGAACCACATAACAGCATGCAACAAAGCAAACAGAGGTATTAATCTAAACATGTCACTTATCTCAAGTGATTCTTAGTGAAACCAGAAGTGCTTGCTGTGTATTTCTGTAAAAGTATTTTGTCAGTTATGTGACAGGAATGTGCAGACACGTGCGGAATTCAGGAGAACCACGTCTCCACCCAAGTAGATCTTAGGGTGAACTTTCAAATGATCTAATCAAATTTATCTATGACGCATTCAAGATCAACATGCAGCATCTTGATGTAATGGTATTCGGTACAAAGAGTTACAAAGCTTATGGGTCAGAATTAAAATTAGGTGATTGTCAAGCTTTTGATCTACTGAACAGTCTTTACTCATCAGGAAACAAAAGAGCATGACTTGACATTTGACTGAGGGTTGTGCCATCCCTTACTCACAGGAAACTTTGATACAGCTGAGTCATCGGTTTTGGTTGGTGGTGGATACCAGGGCAAATTATGACTCACATATTGACATGAAAACTTTAAATAGTTTGGGACTGTCAAAAGTCTAAAAGAATAATAGTCCTGATAATTAACAAGATAAATCATTTAAACAACAAAGCTCTCCTACGAATCTTCAAACATCACATAAAACTCCAACCGATTTTATTTCCCCTACAAATAAACTCAACATACAATCAAGGTAGGACACTGATAAGAAACAATAACACAGACTGTGCCTACCCTTCACCTAGTCATTTCAGTGTTTATCATATCCTGAAGCTATAAAGAATGAAGTGCCATTACAGAATCATAAAACAGCCAAAACAACAGCCAAATACAATGAGTCTTAAGGAAATGTCTGCAATTTCCAACACATCTTAATGCAAGTCAATCTAACTTCAGAATCTACTATTCTTAGCAGCAGTGATTATATTAATCAGACAATATTTGTCCATTTTTAGATTATTGATAATATTGGCCAAATTGGGCCAATTCACAGAAAAGAGCACACTTTCAAACCATCCAGCTCTGAGGTGAATCACAACATTACACAACAATTTATCACAATTTTGATTTGAAACAGATTTGAATAATCAGAAAACAATGGCAAAGGTACAAGACTGTTAACTTAACATTTTCAATAAGGAAATGAACTACAATCCCATAAAGCATTGCAAATCACAATCAAAAACGATAGGAAAATATAAAACTATGTATTTAAAGTTGTTGATTAGAAGTAAAAGTTAATATATTTGAAGTAAACTGCAAAATATTCAAATTAGGACTGTCAATCGATTAAACATTTTAAATTAAATGGATGACATGCTGATTTATTAAGCGAATTAACCGCATTCTCAATATTTTCCAGATAAATGCCTCAGACAAAAATAATTAAATATATAATGATAATAAATATAATATATACAATAAATATAATTCAGATCATTCAAATAAATTAGGCTACATTTCTGTGACATACAAGTACAGCATTATAGGCAAAACAAAAACTGTCTTTAAAAGGCAATGTACTGTTTTTTTTCCATATTATTGAATTTAAACCCATCGTTGGCATACAGTCCACAGCAAGCCAGCTTGCAATTTAATTAGTCAATCGGTCCGAAGAAGGCTTATAAGGGCTTTTCTAAGTACGCATTTATGTACACATGGGCCAGACAGATACTTTGAGTGTTCTCTTTAGTTGCGTTGTGTCATAAAATCAAGTTAAACGTAGTTTAAAACTTAGAAAAACATGTCCCTAGACCTTGAAGTTGTGCTCCGTCCAGCTGTGTTTGAATGCAAAAACGAATCCTCATATTTAACTGTCTGTAGTCAGTGGGGTTGTTGCCTCTACAGTTGTGCATCTGTACAACCAGAAATGTGGTACTTCTAGCTTGAATTGCTCCGATGGTAGCACACTTAGGCTACTTATTATGGTCTGGGGGCATGATTAATCGCACTGAATTAACATGTTAAATCAACAGCACCGCTTCAAATGCTTACAAATGTATATCGGGAGATCAACTCCATTTCATCATTTGCAATGCATTACTGCATTGCAGAATTTGGTGCAGAGCTCCAAGCAGATGAAGCAGAGCTTTTTTTTTTTGGTCATGACTCTCTGATTGGTGGATCTTTTTCTTCAGGATTCATGGGTACTGTTTTTATTCAACATGAATTCAGCAATTGAACACATTTTTAAAAATGAAATTGAGAGAACACAGACAGATGGCTTCAACAGAAGCACATCCAAACAATTAACAATCTCGGAGCTCACTGTAGGTATGTGTTTAAAGGTTTAGAAGTTATCTTTTATAATCAATTCCCAGATGGAAAAAAAATAATGGGAATTTATCAGCCGATGTGCTTTGAGTCTGTTCTTAAATCTACCAATAGCTTTGTATAATGCAGATTTTTTGTAATCAAATAGTTTTGAGTGAATCATGAGTAAATATTGTGCAAAATAAAAGTGATTTTAATTTGTGAGAAATATGAAATTGTACACGCTGTTCTGCTCTTTTTATGTGTTTCTGGCCTTCCATGTGTGTTCAGTTGACCCTAGATGCAGGCTGGAGTGCGCACGATAGCGAGTCAATATATTTAGCAACTGCTGACCGTTTTTCCTCTTTATCATGTTCTGCATACTTATTTCTGTGATCTGATTAAGGTCACACCCATCCAACAATGTCAACCGTAAGGCATCACAGCTGGAACATCTGTATATGGCCTCTTTCCTGTACACCCATTTTCTCCCCCTTGACCTTAGGCCTTATTACCGCTTCCCTATTGGCTGCTTATTGTCTCATGAAAAATATAAATGACATGCTTGCTCTAATAAACATTGAGTAGATTGAATACAGACCGACCGTGTGTTGTTCTTTCTACTTCCTTCGTGAAGCCTCCAGAGACTCAGACTCACGACTGCACCTCACTGGGCACGAACATAGAAAGAAGGGATCGGGGAATTGGAGATAGCGACTAGATCCAAAATATTCCTAACATAATTTCAGCTATTTTGTCTTTTAACACATTTGCTATAAAATCATATTATATTTTATATAGTGACATTATATCAGCTATCGGCTACCCCACTCTTTAGTTTTCTGAATCACCAACTGGCTATTAAATAGCCATATTGATTGACCAGTCCCTAGCAGTCATACACTCCCGGAGCACTTAATAAGGAACACTATGGTCCTAATAAAGTTCCTAACGTGGTCTTCTGCTGTTATAGTCCATCCGCCTTAAATTTTGAGGTGTTGTGCATTCTGAGATGCTATTATGTTCTCTATAATTGTACAGACTACAGAGCGGTTAACGGAGTTGCTGTAGCCTTTCTATCAGCTCGAACCAGTCTGGCCATTCTCTGTTGACCTCTCTCATCAACAAAGCATTTCTGTCTGCAGAACTCTTGAAATGCTATCACTCTGCTAGAAGAATAGTCACTGACAGTAAACAGCAAACAGAACGTTGCTAGGCAAAAAGAATAACTGTGAAGTGATCCATATAGAAGTTCCAGGAAGAGGTCAGAGCTGTGATGTCATAAATGAAGCACAGATGTTGACCAATTAGCATCCAGCACCAGAACTATCAGTTTTATAATAGTTCATAGTGCATTAACTAGTGTTGACATGTACAACTTTGGATTTAAAAAATGTATTACTGTATTTTGATATTAACCCGAACCAAGGTTAATAAAAGTTTTATGTTAACAAATGGAACCTTAAATGTACAGTGTTACCAAAGAATCTAGTCAACATATCAGCCAACATTACACCCTTCAAATCGAGGAAAAATAAAAAATAAAATCAGAATTTATATAAAACATGCAGTATTGGTCCAAACAGTAGCTGAACGTGCTAAAGAAAATAACCTTTGAAACAAGAGATTAGATAGGAGTTGTTTTGGACAGAGTCCCACTGAGGACTCGATAGCTTGTGAGATAAAAATAAAACAAGTTTAGCTAAATGGAAGTAAGAGCACTTGGAATTAAACGGATAATCCCCCATCTGCATCTACAGGTGAAACTCGAATAATTTGAATATCGTGCAAAAGTTCATTAATTTCAGTAATTCAACTTAAAAGGTGAAACTAATATATTATATAGACACATTACAAGCAAAGTAAGATATTTCAAGCCTTTATTTGATATAATTTTGATGATTATGGCTTACAGCTTATGAAAACCCCAAATTCAGAATCTCAGAAAATTAGAATATTACATGAAATCAATAAAATAAAAAAAAAGGATTTTAAATACAGAAATGTCAGCCCTCTGAAAAGTATAATCATGCATATGTACTCAGTACTTGGTTTGGGCCCCTTTGCATTAATTACTGCCTCAATGCGGCGTGGCATGGATGCTATCAGCCTGTGGCACTGCTGAGGTGTTATGGAAGACCAAGATGCTTCAATAGCTGCCTTCAGCTCTTCTGCATTGTTTGGTCTCATGTCTCTATCTTTCTCTTGGCAATGCCCCATAGATTCTCTATGGGGTTCAGGTCAGGCGAGTTTGCTGGCCAATCAAGCACAGTAATACCATGGTCATTGAACCAGGTTTTGGTACTTTTGGCAGTGTGGGCAGGTGCCAAGTCCTGCTGGAAAATGAAGTCAGCATCTCCATAAAGCTTGTCTGCTGAAGGAAGCATGAAGTGCTCTAAAATGTCCCGTAGACGGCTGCGTTGACTCTGGACTTAATAAAGCACAGTGGACCAACACCAGCCGATGACATGGCTCCCCAAACCAACACAGACTGTGGAAACTTCACACTGGACTTCAAGCATCTTGGATTGTGTGCCTCTCCATTCTTCCTCCAGACTCTGGGACCTTGGTTTCCAAATAAGATGCAAAATTTGCTCTCATCAGAAAAGAGGACTTTGGACCACTGAGCAACAGACCAGTTCTTTTTTCTTTAGCCCAGGTAAGACGTTTGACATTTGAAGCCCATGTCCAGGACCCGCCTGTGTGTGGTGGCTCTTGATGCAGTAACTCCAGCCTCAGTCCACTCCTTGTGAAGCTCCCCACACATTTGAATGGCCTTTTCCTGACAATCCTCTCCAGGCTACGGTCATCCCTGCTGCTTGTGCACCTTTTTCTTCCACACTTTTCCCTTCCACTTAACTTTCTATTAATGTGCTTTGATACAGCACTTTGAGAACATCCAACTTCTTTTGCAATTAACTTTTGAGGCTTTCCCTCCTTGTGGAGGGTGTCAATGATGGTTTTCTGCACAGCTGTCAGGTCAGCAGTCTTCCCCATGATTGTGAATTCAACTGAATCAGACTGAGAGACCATTTAAAGGCTCAGGAACCCTTTGCAGGTGTTTAGCTGATTAGAGTGTGACACTTTGAGCCTACAATACTGAACCTTTTCACAATATTCTAATTTTCTGAGATTCTGAATTTGGGGTTTTCATAAGCTGTAAGCCATAATCATCAAAATTATATCAAATAAAGGCTTGAAATATCTTACTTTGCTTGTAATGAGTCTATATAATATATTAGTTTAACCTTTTAAGTTGAATTACTGAAATTAATGAACTTTTGCACGATATTCTAATTTTTCGAGTTTCACCTGTATTTATAGTCTACAAGGACACATTGGCTCTTTTTCTCGACAGCCCACTACGTGAGACACAAAAAGTGTGTTACTACGCAACGGCCAGACACATCTTTAAACTAAACAGTGTTCAAAGCGCTCAGAACAACTATAATAGCGTTTCTAGTGTAATAAACGCTGATCTTGCCATTTAAATCATGCGATGACAAAAAAAAAAACATGCACTCACGTGATCATCAACTCATGGGTCCCTTGTTCATAAAGAGCTTTGACCGGAGTTTAACAAGGGGAATGGAGCCAGTTTCACTTTTATAAGACCAACGTTACAACGAAGTCCGTTAAAATCTAGCCTTTCGGCTAAACAAATACACACCATTGCTTTTAAGAAGTGGATAGACACAGAGCTGATGAATTGATGTCAGGGCAGGTATGATGGTTGCAAGTTTGTGCTAGGCAACTACAGCGAGATACACTAATGTCAGCCACTGAGAAATAAATAAATTAGCGGTTGCCATACTTACCCACTGCGATAATAAAATCACGGTCCCTAAAAGACAGAAAAATTGTTTTCCCCAAAGCAGAAACATTGCTCCACTGACTCCACAGCTCTTCTCTAGAGTAACTCTCATCTGTTGGCGTGAAGCCTTCTTATTTCCTGCGCCGAGCCTTCCTTGGTGTGTGAATGTGATTTACTGTTGCTGACACCTACCGGTCAAGAGTGTGTAATACAGACAACAACAGCAAAAATGTAGTGACATCTAGCGGTTGTGTCCGAGAACTCCAGGGCTTGACTCATGAATATTAATCACACTAAATGACGTTCGCGAAATAGGCCCAGCTGATTTGCCAAAAGGCTCGTTACGTACTGATAGCGTGTTCAAAACTTAATATTCATGAGATAATGTTTTTAACGACGCTTGATTTCATAAAATATAGTTTAGATATTTGTTGTACTACAACTATTATCATTTGAATGGAATTTTAGCGTACTTTATATTAGTTTAGTTTTGTATAGGTGTGTGTACTTAAATAATATTCGGTGTTCAATATAAGTTTAGCTCAATCGACTGCACTTCTGGTCTTACGTTGATTACCACAAAAAATAATTTTGACTTGTCCCTCCTTTTCTTTAAAAACAGCTAAAATCGAGGCTACTGTGAGGCATTCACAATGGAAGTGAATAGGGCCAAATTTTAGAGGGTTTAACTGCGGAAATGTGAAGCTTACAATTTTATAAAAGCATTTGATTCTTCTGTTAAAGTACATGTATAATTGAAGCTGTAAATATGTTTAAATCATCGTTTTTACAATAGTTATTATGACGTCATGGCAAGGAAGTTGTTTAATTGGCTATAACTTCACACATAAATGGTTAGTATGTGATTTTATCACGCTAAAATCATGTTAACACTCGTTTACATATTGTGGCTGTACTTTTAAAAACAGTGAGCATTTTAACATTTACGGATTGGCCCCATTCACTTCCATTGTTACTGCCTCACCTGAACCCAGATTTTTGCCTTTTATTCCAGCTTATCTGGGTAGGCCTAATCCTTTTTTTCCTCTTTTGCAGAAGGACACATATAGGCCTATCATCAAACTTGAAAAGCCATAAGACCTCCTTCCTGATTTAAACATTAATTAACATGTAAACAGGTGCTTTGCAAATGTGTTGAGTTCCAGCAGAACTTGCTAATTGATCAATTTACCCTTGATGAGACTGCAGGTAAAACACTTAAAAATGATTACATCAGAAGCATTCAACATGTACAGTTTCCCTTGAATAATAATAAGAACAAATCATCTTTATTGAATTGACTTCTTACAGTAATAAAAAAAAGTCGAGAAGACAAAAGAGATAAGAATTGCCCACCATACTGCAACAGTAAATGAAAGTGCTTTCCAAGGAATTATCAAAGCAAGAAAGATGTGATATCCAATCACATTACTTGAATTGTGCAACATGGTTGCCATAGTATAATGTGATCATATGTTTGTCATTGAGTAAAATTCATTTTAATATTACAAAATTCACTGGAAGAAGAAAAAATGTACCAATTTACTAACAGAAACAGAATATGTGAGTGACCCTGTATGTGTTTATGTCAATGGATAAAATACTCTTAACATGTCAGCCATTTATTACACTTCTGTACATGTAATAATAATTATGATAATAATAATAAACTTTATTTTATATAGCGCCTTTAAAGAGGCCTCTCAAGGCGCTTTATATAGAAAGGAAAGATAAAAATAAAATATAACAATACAGAGCTGAATACAAATGGATAAAACATGCATCTCAAAACAACTAATGATAAAACACAGTAAATAAAGTGATAGTATTAAATTAATTGAATACAATAGTATCAATTAAAAGCCTCCTGGAAAAAATTAGTTTTAAGATATGATTAAAAGTCACTAAAAGACTGAACTTCTCTAAGTTATGAGGGTAGAGAGTTACATAGTTTCAGAGCATAAGAAGAGAAGGCCTTGTCACCCATAGAGCGTAAACGAGTCTGAGGAACAGCTTACAAAAACAATTTAGAGGAGCAGAAATCGTGCTTTGGGGCTTACAGGGTTAAAAGCTCAGACAAATATTGGGGAACCAAACCATGCAAAGCCTTGTAGGTAACCATAATCATTTTTAAGTCTACACGAAACTTGACATGGTGTCAGTGCAATGATTCCAAGATAGGAGTGATGTGATCATTTGCCCTGGCCCTTGCCCTGGCCCTTGCCCTAGTCTGAATTCTGGCAGCCGACTTTTGCACATATTGCAATTTAATTAATGTAGATTTTGAGACTCCGGCAAGGAGAGCATTGCAATAGTCAATGCGAGAGTAATAAAGACAGAAAGTCCTTTGTCAATACTGAGTCTTTTGAGTCAATGTGGATGTTAAAGTCCCCAAATATAAGAATTCTCTTGAACTTGAGGCACAGCAGAGACAACAAATTAGCAAACTCAGTCAAAAAGGCTTCATTAGTCTTGGGAGGCTGTAGACTGTAGTGATGATGGTAGTGTGAGGGGCAGAGTCACTCAGAACGAGGCACTCAAATGAAGTGAACTGTGGTACAGACACAGGACTTAAGTTGTATTTTAGGTTGTAAAGCATCATAGTACCCCCACCTCTACCAGAGAGTCATGGGAGATCAACCAACCCATATCCCTTGGGATTAATTTGATTAAAGAAGAGACCATCACTCGGTTTATGCCATGTTTCTGCCAAGCATTAATAAGTCTAGTATTTTTTCTGTTATAATGTCCGATAACAACAGAGCCTTGTTATTCACAGAGCATGCATTAAATAACGCCATTTTAACCAGACTCAGAGGCAGAGAAGAGACAGGGAAACCTCCAGACATGGAAGCGATGACAAATTGCTAAAATCAACGGCAGTATAAAATAAGTCTTTTGGCTTTCCGCCGAAACAGTGGAATAGAGGCAGTCGAAGACGAAGAGACAAAACTGCGTCTT
Source organism: Xyrauchen texanus (assembly GCF_025860055.1). Taxonomy (NCBI): domain Eukaryota; kingdom Metazoa; phylum Chordata; class Actinopteri; order Cypriniformes; family Catostomidae; genus Xyrauchen; species Xyrauchen texanus. Next base: position 14,646,993 of record NC_068284.1, on the reverse strand, counting down.
GAACTGCAATGCGTGTAGCGTTTTGGATTCAATATTCCATTGTTTTGACAATGTTCATGAGTGTCTATCGGCCAAAAAATTGTTCAGTAGCTGCCGTGCAGTGTCCCTTAAAGCCATGCAGGGGCCCACATCCACAATAGCCTCAAAGTGATGTAAATCCTGGGTTGACTCCACCATAGAAAGCAGTACAAAGTTTAAAAAGTAATCCCAAATCGCAATGAAGAATAAATTAAATAGAGCTCAGACTATAAAAACTTAAAACTTCGATGCTCCAAAAATCCGCACTACCAGTAAAATAAATAAATAAACAATTAAACGGTGAGAGGAGCGGCAGCCAAACACGGCAGCGTTCCTTATCAACTGGACGTTTTCTGGAACAAGCCATGTGTTGGTTTATTGGACAAAATGGATTCTAACCATACAGCCAACATTTTCAGCAAAAAATGGGAGTTAAATCTTTATACAATTGTACTTTTATTCACAGCAGAGAGGCATTAGACAAACTTTGAGTTCAGTCTTTAAAGTAATGTTTTCTAGTTACAGACACTGTTGAGCACAGTGCACTGGGATGATGTTCAATATTTTGCTAACCAAAAAACATATTTGTTTTTATACAAGAGTGTGAGCAAGCTACATGTTCTATGATTTCAGGAGTTCTTCTGGCATCAACATTCAGTTTGATTCCTGCAGTCACTCATAGTCTCTAGGGGGTCCCACTTGTTCAATGCAATCATATTGGCATCTAAGTCTAGCTCAGAAAGAAACAAGCATATTTGAAAGGCTCTGCTCTCGAAGATCCTCATTTCCACAGCAATATAATTTCCTTTGCCTCTGCTATAAATAGATGTCCTTTCATCTTTTAACTAAAGTGGCTCATTTTAACAGTTTCTCCTCTCCATAATGTGCTAGTGCACCTCCAGGCACACATATTCTGCATTTTCTGCAGCCGGCAAATGATCGTTGGTGTGTGTTTTGAGCTCCAGGGGGCAGAAGTCCTGCTGGTAGTCTGGGTTGTCCATGCTGTTCTTGGGCTTGAAGCTCTGCATTTTTAAGAACAACTGGTTGGAGAGGAGCTGGGTATGGGAGGTGTTAAGATATTCTGGTGGGGCGGCAGCAGCAGGAGTGGGGCTCTTGAAGCAGTTCATGTACTCTTCCTTTGTTTCGTCAAGTGCCAATAAAGAGTGTGGAAGCATGTGTGGGGGCCCTGGGTGCTGGTAGATCAGATTCGTCATGTTGGACATCAGTGAGCCGTTCTGGTTCATGTATTCTTGGGAATAGTACAACATGGGGTTAAATAAACAATCTGTTTCACCAATTATTTTTTAATTAGTACTTTATTAAAACGGTACAGTAAGTAATAAGCATAGGCGTGTATCAAAAAACAGATTAAAAATACCTTGAGGGTATGAGCATCTGTTAAAGGGATAGTTCACTTTAAAATGAAAACTCTGCAATCATTTACTCACCCTCGTTTCATTCCATTGAAAACATGTATTGGCCAGTTGCTGTCATGCTCCAAAAAGGGAGAAATAAACCATTAAAGTAGTCCATGTAACTGGTGTGCTGTATTTCATGTATTCTTAAGTTATACAATACGTATGAGTATCAGATCAAAATTAAAGTAGTTATTCACTTAAAATCTTGCCCTATTCTGTAGCTCTCAAATCTCATTTGGTACTCCAGTTTCCGCATTTTGAATCAATATCGTTTGGTGTCACTGATGTAAAACCTGGTATGACAAGTTTTAACATGTCTGAATATGCATAAGTGCAATGAGATTTGAAAGTTACAGCGAAGGACAAGATTATCAGTATATAAAGACTTAAATTTTGTTCTGTTTGTCATATAAAACTACCATATGGCTTCTGAAGATTATACCGTACAAATCAAATGGACTACTTTTATAACAGGTTACTTTAATGGTGGTTTTTGTCCTTTAAGGAGCTTGACATCCCCTGGTCACTGTGTTTTGGAAGAACTGAGCAGCATGAATATTCTTCAGAATTTCTTCATTTGTGTTCCATGAAATATTGAAAGTGATAAATTTTGGAATGACAAAAGGGAGAGTGAATGATGCTAGAACTTTTGGGTGAACTACACTTTTAAGACTATAAATCAGTATAAACCTCAAGGATGCAGTACTAAGACTGACCAATAGAGGCTCCCATTTCACCACTAATTAAAAACCTTTTTGTCTTTCTGCTCCCTAAACAGAATTTTATCTCTTCTTTTTTTCCAAGAGACTAATCATCTCACATTATTTGAGACACTTGGAAAAGCACTAGTTTTATGAGTTATAAAAGTCTTCAGCATGTGCTTGTGCCAGACCAACCTGGAGCAGGCTGGAAGTCTCCCTCCTGGAACTGTTCCGTCGGGTCTGGGATGTATCGCAAAACCATGCTGTTCTCTCTTGCCGGGAAGCCATTCTGTGACAAAGTGAAAGTGTGTTATTCTACATAGTTAGTGCTGCCTAGAAGATTGTGAAAGCAAAACCAAGGTACAGTTGCATAATGAGTGGAGCAACCTTTGTCATTATTGCAATTTTTATGTTGTATGCTAATATTGCAAAGCACACATGTTATAATTGCAAACTGTTACTGCAATCTTAAAATCTATCATATACAGTGGCCCCAAAAAGTATCTGGACACTTCAGCACCACTTAAATATATTTCACTGAATTATCAAACCAAGTTGCATCTGAAAACAAATGATGCTGCAGTTTTTCTCAGAACTACACTTTTATTTTTTTTTTACACATTTTTAAAATTATTTTAGTTTTAACCAGCTGGCCACAAGGTCATTTTTAGTGAATGTATTTAGTCAGTTCCCCTCAAGTTCAACAACTGTCCTTGCAGAGTAACCATGTTTGACTAGAAAGTGTCCTAGCATATTTATCTTTATTTTGAACTGTATGTTGTGCATTAGCTATACAAGCCTGGAAAATTGGATTTTGTTAGTGTTATCTGAGGTAAAGAAGCACTATTTATAATTCCAGTGTTGTCAGATTTTACTGTTGATTTAAAATAAGTTAATTAATCGTAATCTAGACCAACTGTTTTTTAGATTTCATTGCTCCCCCATTCAAGTAGATAGGAGCTGCTCTTTGATGACTAGAAATAGCTTCCCGAGAGCGTTCTAAAGATGGCCAACAGTGGACTGACTTGCTAGAAATACTTCGGAGCAACTTAAAGCACATCAAAGGCCTTGTTTGGGTTTGTTTACATTTTAGTTTTTTGAAAATCTTTGTTGGAGTTTGAGTTAACAAGCATTCCGTTGGCCCATTTGAACATTACGCCAATTTCTATGGGATTTTTCCAATATTTGATCATCTGCTGTGCAAAAACCGTAACACTGTTCAGTTAGAAAAGACATAGCACAGTCTTCAAGAACATTCTGAAGGTCAGTTCCAAGTTTGGTGGATGTAGCTTGAAAGCTCTAAGAGAAGTTAGTGTTAGAAATGCTGGTCTCAGTTTAGGGATTTTCTAAAAACCCTAAACAAAGTTTGTAGAATATCAGTATGTTAGCTTTCATCAAGACAATATAAAAATGCTAAGAACAGAACAAAAACCACTAAAAATCAAGATGAATAACATGAAAAATGACATCATATTTCTTGTATTTCTTTATATTATATTCAACATCTCGCCTTAACAACTTTTTTTTTATTGAAGAATGTAAAATTCTGGAATCACAAAATGAATTGCAATTAACGCAATCAATTGACATTCCTACTTTCTGTTAATAAAGTTTGAAAACAAGCAGCTTCTTCATCGTTACAGCAGAATTACCAGAATAAATATCTTCATGAGACTAAATGGGGGCCTTTGAATATCGTCTTGAACAAGGTGGGTCCTGGGAGTCACAAAAGTTGAGACCCAGTACTATGTTTTGAGATTAATGTTAGCCAAGTTACTAGACAGCTTTGTGATATGGTGTATCGGTGTCTGACACGACTAACTTACCCCATTTCTGCCCTGCAGGTTCCCAATGCTGCTGTTGAGACTCTGAAACAAAAGAAGTCATGTTTTCATTATCAAGCCTTTAAAGAAGTATACATATTTACAACCAAACCCATCTCCTGATGAAGTTGTCTTTTCAGTTATTCTGCTAATGGATGTGGCACTAACATGTTTTAGAAATGTTGCTTTTGTTCTAGTCAGTGCTATACAATAGTTGATATGTAAAGATGATGACTGAGGACGAGATCAATCTTTTGAATTCAAAACCGCTTCCACAAAACAGGTCTATACAAGTTGGGAGAAGAAAGAACCCAGCCTCACTGAAGTCTCTGTACCATAACAAAACCCTAGCAGTGCACACAAGCACGTCGCAGGTTTTCTCTAGCAAAACACTTTCTTGAAAAACAAGGCAAAAAGAAACATACACTAAATAGGCTACCATCTGTCAGGGAGCCTACAGCCTTAAATGGCCATGCTTCAATGACTGTGTTATATAAGACTGCGTTCGAGTTCAAGGCCTTCGTTCTGGCAAAAACATTTTTAACAAGTGTTGCCCGTGAAAGCAATCGGACTTGAAAGGCTGAAGAGGCTTTGCACCAACTTAGTGACAGGCGTGAGGCAGCGATCGCTCAGTACACTGAGGCCTGACGAGTCGTCTTGGACAGACATGGACGGAACTGCCATTATCAGAAGGCAGCTGGAAGGAATTGGGGGAGAGGGTGAATAGACAGAGACAGTGGAACAGGAAGTAGGTCAGGCCAGGTACAGAACGCCTCTGCAACGTGAACTTTCTGTCCTTTTGAGTGAAAGCACATGATACTGTCATCTGATTCGGTTGAATGCAGTAACCACACAACTGTTACCGCAATTACTGAGGTTGCCATTCATCTACTGGGACAGACGTTATAAGATTGCAAGCGTATAAAATCTGCAATAATTTATGTGATAAACTGCATACGGGTTGTTTTGAAATACTTTTGGAAAGTTTTCATGTCCTGTGGTGTGACATGCTATACTCCATCTGAAACTACAGTATTTAAAATGTATTTTTCACTTAAAAAATTTTTTATCTAAATTAACTGGTTTTGTCAAATATATGATTTATTATGACTGAATCAACCAAGCTATATTGCATTACACCAATGACAGTAATTTTACGTTTAGTCCAAATACGCCCAAGCAGTGTGTGCATGAATGCAGGAGAGAAAGATTTAGGCTATTCATTGATTTCAGATGAGCAGATGTATTTTTTAAGTATTATAAATATTTTGGAAATATATTTAGTATTGAGAATAAATTTACTGAAAAGACGTTATTTTCATACACTTTGCTTGTTAAAATGTCTATGTTGATAATTTCTCCACATGGGGAAAAAATGTAAAAACTGAAAATCACTTTTTTTTTGTTGAATCAAATCCCTTATTTTGAATGTGTTTGAGAGATCTGGTAACACTGCAACTGGTACATCACCCACCCTTAGCACAGTGTACTGTCATTAAAGAATGTTATTAACTATTCCTTTATTTAGTTCTAACCAGTTACCAATTGGAAAGGAGGCTGCGGAACGATGGAACCGGAACAAAAAATACCTTATACACAGTGGTGGGTAAGTTACTCAAAATAAGTAACTCACTACAAATTACTAATCACTTCTCTAAAAATGTAATCAGATTACTTAATTTTAGAAGTAATCAAAAAACTAATTACTTTACTTTAAAATTACTTTCTAAATCATTTTTCCTAGAAATGTTTATGGTTTCCAACTATAAATTCCCTATATGTCTATATTTCCTCCTCATTCATTATTGCTGTTTCAATTGGGACAATTCACCAAGCGAACTCTAGTGGCAAATGTCCCAAGTGTATCAGTTACACAACCTTTAGCTTTCTCAGAAACACTAACAGACGTACATAAGAGTTCATATTTTAAATGCATTTTACATATTAGTCCAAGTAATGTACTTAAGTAATGACATTAGCTGAAAGTCAGTAACTGTAATATTACAAGAATTTCAAATGTAATGCACCACATTAGTTTTTTTGACTAAAAAGTAATTTGATTACAGTAACTAATTACTTTGTAATCAGATACACCCAACACTACTTATACACTGATATAGATTTAACTTTGAAATCTTGATTAAAAAAATGTAGATAGTATTTAATGGGCACATTATATGTCAATCACACATTTTGGATGAATATATACTTTTGTGTTTGAATATGTGTACATTTTCTGCATTTAGTGTAATGCCATGTATGTCTTTGACTATTTATACTTATTGTACTAGGTTTCAGATTCAGATTAATGAGACACATACAATTAATTGATATTTACCCGCTAGCACCAGAGTTCCCTTTAGGAAGGCACTTATGTTTTGTTTACAGGAGTGTGTTTATGTCTCACCACAGAGTGTAGCAGCTGTGTGCGGGAGGTGCTGGGGCTGCTGAAGAATCCACGATTGGGCACTAAATACTCATCTACATCCACGGATTCATCAAGATCTCCAGTCGTTAGACTGCGGTAGAACTTTGAGTCAGAGGGACTGGGTAAATGCATCCGATCATCACCCTGTACAACAGCAAACAGTGACAGTGATCAGATACAAGGAACATTTGATAGCTCTTTCAGAAATAAAGTTCCGAGCATTTGCTGAAAATGCATGTTGTTCTCTCACCTGAATGACAAGATAGCGGGATGGGTCCCGTGCCATTTTGGAAAACTCAGCGATGAGCTCCCTGAAGCGAGGCCTGCTCTCTGCATCGATCATCCAACCTGGAATAAAACGTAGTGAAGGTGATGATAAATCAGAAGTTTAAAAAGACATTTTGTGCTTTCACACAAACAGTCTTGGCCGTGTATATATATATAAATAACAGCACTGTTCCATAACTGTGAGAACCCTGCGGTACGATGTTATATGTAATCAAAGTCATAATATTAACTTTTCGAGCATGTATAAGATTAAGAGAGATGCTCTTAATGTAAGAATTCTTCCAAAGAGCTTCTGTCAATTACAAATTATCTTTACTTTGGTGGTGTTGTGTTAAAGGTAGCAATTTGTATGTATGAAAAAATTGATTGATGAAAGAATAAGAAAGAACTACATTATGTCCACATCACTGTATAACAATGAGTTTGAATGTATTTGCACACTTACATTTGACCATGATCATGTAGACATCAATGGTGCAGATAGGAGGCTGAGGCAGTCTTTCTCCTTTCTCCAGCACTTCTGCAATCTCACTCGCAGGAATGCCATCATAGGGCTTTGTTCCAAATGTCATTAGCTCCCAGACAGTCACACCTACAGCAGTGGATCAGACAGTGAACAACTGAAACAATCTATCAATACTAAAAACCTGTGCTTTAGGTGGTATTAGTCAACATGAAATAAAACCCAACCCAATCTACTTCCTTAATCAGTGCATGCTATTCCAAAAAATAGTTTTATAGTGTTTCGCCTCTGAAACAAACTTCCTTTTCAGCTGAAATCATAATTCCCATCCACACCCTTACCTCCAACAATCTGGCTCCATTCTGGTTTGTATCACCTACTTAAAGGAATAGTTCAGCCAAAAATGAAAATTCTTTCTTTTACTTGACCTTATGCCATCCTAGATGTGTATGAATTTCTTTCTTCTGGTGAACACAATACAATTTTTTTAGAAGAATATCTCAGCTTTATAGGTCCATAGAATGGAAGTGAATGGTGACCAGACATTTGAAGCTCCAAAAAGCACATAAAGGCAGCATAAAAGTAATCAATATGACTCCAGTGGTTTAACACATGTCTTCTGAAGAGAAGCAATCACGTTGGGTGAGAAACAGATATCTATAGATTTATAGAAAGAGAAGACTTAAATATTGATCTGTCTCTCACCCACACCTATAATATTGCTTCTGAAGATATGGATTTAACCACTAGAGTTGTATCGATTACTTTTATGCTGCCTTTATGTCCTTTTTGGAGCTTGAAAGGTCTGGCCACCATTCACTTGCATTGTATGCACCTTCAGAGCTGAGATATTCTTCTAAAAATCTTAATTTGTGTTCTGCAGAAGAAAGAAAGTCATACATATCTGGGATGGCACGAGAGTGAATAAATGATAAGAGAATTGTAATTTTTTTGACGAACTATCCATTTAATGAGTACACCAAATGTAAAGCAAATGTTGTTTCATGTTAACTTTAACGCCTAAAATAAGTAGTGTTTTCTTGATCCATAATACATTAGCAACCTTATACTTACCATAGCTCCAGACATCACTCTGGTGGGTGTATGTTCTGTGTAAAATGGATTCAAGCGCCATCCATTTTATTGGCACCTGGATGTAGATGAAATAGATGACAACATAAAATTCCACTGTAAATGTAATGGCTAGTAAATGCAAACTAGATTCATTCTGAAGATGAGCTTCATATTTTAAGTACTCCTAAAACACTAATAATGCCACATTCACCATTTCATCTGAACATTTGTAATACTCTTTATGGTTTCATCAAGTTAGGATGAAAAACTGCCATTTTTCTAGCTTTCCAGAAAAACAAAACAATGCCAGACCTTTCCACCATCTGCATGGTACTCCTTCTCATCGGAACTTAACAGCTTGGCCAGGCCAAAATCAGTAATCTTTACATGCTGAGGGGTCTTCACCAGAACGTTACGAGCGGCCAGGTCTCTGTGCACAAGATGGTGCTCTTCTAGATAGTTCATCCCCTGAAGAAGTCAGAGAGACATTCAAAAGAACTTTAGTTGAAATGTTAATAGAAATGTGAAGATTTTTAACCCGATGTCATGAGAAGTTGTACTAATTTGTACAAGTTGGCTAAATAGTATGAAAGAGTTTGTTCATATGAAGTCATTAGAATTATAGACGTGCAAATACCTGGATGTGTAATGCGAAGTAAGCAAAATTTCAGCATGTCAGATGTTGTGTACATGTTTATTAATTGTATGCCCTTACCCAAAACCTGTATAGAGTAGAGTCCCAAAGAGTACACTTTACACTTCAAATCACACTTTGGGACTCTACACTATGGTTAGGTTTTTAACTGTTCAAACAACTTTTCTCAGAATGTGGATCCAAGTCATATTGCAACATACTCTAGTCATTCTCTGATCAAAGTTTCTCTTAAAAAAGAAATGCTATTCCCTCAGCAGTACTGACTGAAAATAGCTGCCTGTTAAAAGTGTCTTCACAGCTACTGATTTGCACTTCAGAAATGAGACTATAACTTCATATTTTTCTATTACCTAATTTTTTGCTGAGAAAATCCTCCAAATGAAGATAATACAAATACATTTTTGAGTAAAGCATTGAAAAGACATTACAAAAAGTGTTTCTAGAAGTCAATATATTATTTGCTTTATTTCCATATCACTGGCCTACAGTCCACAATGGAGTCCAAAAGATGGAAATATTTGGCCATTGTGCTGCATTTCACAAATTCTTTTAGAGTTGTCAGGTTAAAAAGTAGTTAAACTTTTAAAAATCATGTCTTGAGAATTGAACCTTTAATTGCTCCATTCCGGGCTGCAGTTCTACAATTCTTGGGCCTGGCAGAAAACGTATTCAACGGGCCCCCCTCCAGTTGTCCAAAGGGGGGTATTTAATCAAATTGCGCTACCAAGATGGCTTTCGCTGTTGCGCACTGTCTCCATGTTTAAATCCACGTCTCCCGCTGAACGCATTTAGATGCGCTCTACAATATGGAACAGTCTTTCTGTGGGCACCCCCCTCCAGTCCAGGCCCGAGACAAATGGACCAGTTATCCCCCTTATCGGTGGCCCTGGCTCCGCTGATAGGATAATTCCTTATTAAGGAATTTATTTACAGTTCAGGTGACATGATTAATTCTGTACATTTTTTTATTTCATAATTTTCTTTAAATAATTAATTGCACTAAATGAACACGTTAAATAGACAGCTTTAATAAAAACAACTCTTTGAATGTTTCAATAATAAAAGGCTCAAATCAATTCAAAGAGGTTCGATTAAAGACAACGAATGAGCACAATCCATTTACCTTAGCAATCTGCACACACCAGTTGAGCAAGTATTGAGATCCAATGTTGTCCTTGTTCTCTTTGACGTAGTCCAATAAACAGCCGTAGGGCATCAACTGGGTGATGAGCTGGACAGTCGAGGTCAGGCAGATGCCGAGCAGACGACATACATGAGGATGCTCAACGCTGGCCATCACATAGGCCTCCTATGAAAACATATAAGTCAGCATGAATTCTATATAGCAACAATGACAAACTGCTGTCGCTGTTTATAGTTTATAGTCCCTACTAATGCAAAACTAACAAATGGGGTGCTTTGAACACATTAGAAATAATATTTGTAGAGACAGAGGCCTTGAGTTCAGAGGAAAAATACTGAAAGAAATCCAAACCTAGCAGCAACATAATAATCAAACCTCTGGGCAATACATTAGACTCTCCCTAGGCTAGTTAAATCTTCCAACACCAACAACCTTTTACTATCAAAGAATGAGGGAGTGACTGTATCTATCTAAAGCTGGATCTTTATGTCGCTGACTCTTTAAATATTCGCAGGACCATTGCCAGTCATTTGTTAGATTTTAGTTTGCTGCAGACTGATATGCAAAAGGTTAAACAGTTTGTTTACATAGATGAGTTATCATCAAAGTGACCACGAGAAGCGGACTGCTTAGTCACATCTGCACAATCAAAGAAGAAAAAGAAGCAGGAACTTCAATAGCATGAGAAAGTTTTCTGTTCTATATCAGCTCCATGTAACATCCAGTGGGATTTGCTTAGATTACCATTTAACTCAAGGTTAAGTAGTATAGAGTTCAGAAACTGCATTTGTCTCTGGAGACGATGGCCTGCTCTGCATAATCATTACCATAAGTTGAAAGATGAAACATCAATTTTACAATCTGGCTGGGTTTATTTATAAAATGTAAAGTAGAGTGCAAAAGCATGAATAATTGCTGAAAAATCATATTGCAAGTTCATTTCCTTTAAAATTTTGACAAAGATTACATTTTCTTTTTTCCACAATGTGCAAAAAAGACTATAATTTAAAATGCTATTTTATTTCAAATTATTCAGATAGTCTAAAGGATCCCAAAATTAAGCTCATTGAGTAATTGAACCAAAGTGCCAATATTGTCTCTAGATTCATTATGTTGTTGCCTTGCCAATTGCCAATCAAAACTGATAAGACATGGTCGTTGCAGTAAAGACCTTACTCAGGATTTATGCTGTGACACTTTGACTTGTCTTGGTTGTTTAGTACTGTCAATTGACTATAGTCAGGGTAGACACCATATTTATTTGACAAGAATGAAAACAAGGTTTTGAGGGATAGAGGTGCAGTGTATTGTTTACCATGGTATTGATTGTTAAAGAGCACTTAGTCATTAAAAAAAAGAAAATAGGGGCCTGGGTAGCTCAGCGAGTATTGACGCTGACTACCACACCTGGAGTTCGCGAGTTTGAATCCAGGATGTGCTGAGTGACTCCAGCCAGGTCTCCTAAGCAACCAAATTGGCCCGGTTGCTAGGGAGGGTAGAGTCACATGGGGTAACCTCCTTGTGGTTGCTATAATGTGGTTTGCTCTCGGTGGGGCACATGGTGAGTTGTGCGTGGATGCCGCGGAGAATAGCGTGAAGCCTCCACACGCACTACGTCTCCGTGGTAATGCACTCAACAAGCCACATGAGAAGATGCACAGGTTGATGGTCTCAAACACGGTGGTAACTGAGATTCATCCTCCACCACCCAGATTGGGGCAAGTCACTACGCCACCATGAGGACTTAGAGTGCATTAGGAATTGGGCATTCCATTCAAATTGGGGAGAAAAAAATGGAAAATAAATAAAATTATGTTTAATATCATGTACACTCACATGAGATTGAGAATCCAGTTATACTGGTATCCTGCATCTCTCTTTTAGTGCTATTAGATCTTAGTGCTGCCTTTAACACCATGGCATAGATCATGACATTTTCTTTTTTGTGTAAACGAGGAACTGTCAGATCAAACAACAGTTAAGTATGGAGTGCCACAAGGCTCTGTATTAGGTCCCTGCTGTTCTCCTTGAATATGCTAACCTTAGGAAACATTATCAGAAAACATGGAATTAGTTTTCATTGTATCTTGGTAACCAAGCTGTAATTGGAAACTTTTGCTCACAGAATGAATTAATCTTGGCTGACTGTAAATAGGACTGTCAGTAAACTATACATTTCTGATTGTAAAACAGCTGACAGTAAAAATGTTTGTGATGCTGCATCCACGCTGCTAAGATGACTGCCATATCGTCTAGTGCAAAATAAGGAACAAATAGCAACTTTAAATGCAACTTCAATGACATTAAGAATATGTCTTTCTGAAAACTTTCCAGTTGACAAAAAAATCCAGAAAACTTGGATGCGAAAATTAGACGTGACTGACATTTATCCATATTGAAAGTATTCCATGTTTGTGCCTCACAGCATTGTTTACATTCTGTCAAATTAAAAAAGGCATCTACCCTGAGTAAAGTCAGGTATAGTGGTGGTGAAATAACAAACACACTGACTTATTTAGGACAGATTTTAAAACTCACATCCAAAATCTCCTTGTTTGCTCTGGTAGACGAGGCCTCTCGTAAGACCTTAATGGCAACAGGGATCTTCACATTCTCTCCCTCTGGAACCCACAAACCCTGTGAGGAGGGACACATATTTTACTTAACAATTCGTGCCACAAACTGGGCAACACCCAGTGTTTTGTAACTGATGAGGCAAATGCTAAAGTATCATGCAGTCTGGCTGGATCCTCTAGAGATAAAGAGACATTGAGATAAAAAGGCTCTTGTTTATTTCTTCACCAGATCAATATAGAAACAACTAATTGAAATTGCAGTGCAAAGAAAACTGAAAAGGCTTCAGAGGAGGAAACAGGAAAAGCAAGTAGCATATCAGTCTCCCTCCATGTATTTACATACGCAACCTTAAAGTGAGGTCAGTCACCTTATACACAGTGCCGAAAGCTCCAGAGCCAAGCACTTTGATCTTTTTGAACTCGGTCTCTTTGAGGATGCGCAGCAAGGCTTGGTTGGGGGCTTTGCCGCTGGGGGTCAGAGGCTCCACTAGCTGTAGAGACAAAAATCAGGAAACTGCTCCTCCACACTCAAACACACATCCTGTCCTTGAATGAGCACAGGCTGACATGGATCTGACACTTTTGCCTAAATGACTGATTTCCATCACAAATTGTCCTACACTTTTGACACTACAACAGTAAAATGGCTTTATGGAACTTAAAGAAATAGTTCACCCAAAAATGAAAATTCATTACTTACCTTATGTGGAACAGAAAATAAGATATTTGAAAAAATCATCATTAAGGTGTTTTCTATAAAACTACAGGTCACAGTGACCACAAAAATGACCATAAAAGTAGTTCATCTGACTCATGCACTATATTCCAAGTCTTTTGAAGGCATTTTATATTTTTTTGTGAGCAACAGACCAAAATTTAAGTCAATATTCATTGATAATCTTCCCCTCCACTGAGCTATTAACTTGAGAACAGCTGCAACCGAATCATTGAGTCACTGATTAGCTGAGCTCCGAATTAATCTTATTAGTGAATGAGTTGTTGATCTGGATTACAAATTGAATTGAACTAGCTCACTGAAAAGAACCAGCTCAAAAAAAAAAAAAAAAGGATTCGTTCACTGATCTGTACTCAAATCACACCCATCAACAGATCAATTGTAGGGAAGATTATCATTTAATAAAAACTGTTATGGTGCCTTTTAATAATATATTTTTTGGAGCTTGACAGACATGTCACAGTATGGAAAAGATCCATGTTAAGATTATCCTTTTGTGTTGTACAGAAAAAAAGACAGTTTCTGGAGTTGAAAGGACATCAGAATGACTAAATAATGACAGAAAAGTTTCATTTTGGGTGAACTACTCCTTAAAGTTATTATGTTTGGCTCTATTACATCCAGCTATTATTCTGAATCTTTTAAACATTTTACTCTTTCTAGCAGACACAGAGCGTTTCCTTTATTGCTAGCCTAGATAGAGTGTCTTGTAGTCCAACCTCTCTTTCTTGCAGGAGTCGTCGTAAGGTTCTCTTCCTCTTGACGTGGCGCCTGCGCAGTAGAACAGCCACTCCTAGACCCAGGATAACAAAAGCCAGCAGACTTCCAACCACACCAGCAGCAATCATGGACAAGCCCGAACTGTAGATGAATGAACATTACTCAGTTCACAAAAAGCCTACTTGGCTAACAAACAAGTTAAAAGATGAAGTGTGTAATTTCTGCAATACTAGCATAAACAAAATGGAAAATAATGATTATTTTCACAAAGGTTCACAGAACACCCCCACTGTTCAATTAGATGGTAAAACATAGTCCCACCCAAAAGTCACACCACTGGTTGAGTCAATGTTGCCATGTCAGGAAGGTCAAACTGGAGCAGCTATGAGTGGGTATTCATGGCCATTTAATCATTGTCTTATGCCGCAAGGCTTAATGGCCTTGAACCATTAACAACTATCGTCAGAGGCTGTCGGGTGTGACAATGTCAGCACCAAAGCTTTCAAAACAACAGCAGCTCAAAAAACGAAACCAAATAATTTTTATCATAACAAGGCTATTTAAACACCCAATGTGGCAATGAGAACCGTTCATTTGGCAGACATCCTGTGTCATGCAGTGACTCAAGCTACTTTATTTTCTCTGTCTAATACAATATTTGTAACAAATGTCAAATGAAAATTAACCGTTATTAATTTTATGAATTTAAATAATTTCTGACCTGTTCATTAAAACCAGATCGAGTTGACATAAGATACTGAATCTCAAAATTCCTTAGAATCTAAACTCCATCCAATTTTATTCTAAGATAAAAAAATTTTAATTACAAATATCATATGGATGAATTGATTATGAATTGTATTTGTTATAACTTCTATCTGTTGCATCAAGCAGCTTGTGATGGCATAAATCTGAAGTAAATGATTTTAGATGATAAAGTATTTTGCCAAAACTCCTAAGACTTTTATTATCTATTATTTTTTCTAAAATAAATGTATGTTATTTCCAATTATCATATACATAAATTTATTGCTATGAATTTTATTTTTCATAAATTAAGGAAATATTCACAGGCATAGATTGCTTAAAACATTTTTTCTCTAACTCTGAACCTGATTCCTTTATGGTTTTTCTCTCTTACCATGCTATCACAGTGGCGTCATCTCTCCCCCACTTGAATGAGAGTAGAGTTGCAACAAAGTGACAAGATCAGGGAAGAAAAGTCATTTTAATTGACAGTAAACCATAAAGGAGATGTAGTGTCCCATTTCTGTCATATGTTTTTCCTTCCAAAGACACGCCAACAAATTGTACTGAGAAAAAAATGACCAAACTGGTCCATTCAATGGTTGAAATGTCTGCTTAAATGGTTATGGTTAAAATTGCAATTTTCAAAAACTTCTAGGGTATATCCCTGAATTCCCATATACTGTGATAATCAATATTTGTTCTCAGCCATAATGCCTCATAATGTTACATATACAGTATATATTGTCTGAATGTACTCAAACACGAAAACTGTTAATTGATCTTTTAATATTCTTGAAGTAAACAATAATTAGTAAATATCCTTAATACGCCCCAGGGTACAATTAACTAAATGTGAAAAACGTAAAAATAAATAAATAATCATAAAATAGTTTACAGATTTAATGCAATCGATAATTTTTCTTGTCCCACCCACCCAAAAGTTTTATGTAAAAGGTAATGGCTGGTCAGGATGCTCAAACACCGTTTTTACACTTTTTTGGGGAAAAACAATCTATGAATGACTTGCTTATAGTTGTATCTGCATATTCAGCTGAGATAGGAGAAAGTATTTTAACACGTTGATGCATGCGATTAATTAAAAAAGGTGAATGATGTGCAAAACAAGCCCATATCTGACTATGTAGGGCGCATTTTAATGACCACAGAAGCAAGTCGAGTCTTAATAATATCCAAAACGCAGAATGAGACATTTTGGTCTGCAAGCACTTTTCATGTGGAGTTTAAAGCGGCGCTTGACACTGACATTGACACCCTCACACGAATCATGATCGTGACTTCATGACAACTGTAACAAAGCGGATAGCCACAGTCTGCCGCAGATTAATATTGTGGAAGTTTAAGGGATTTAATGCCCAGACTAGTTCTAGACTAGTTCTTTCAATTAGTCAAACTTCCACTTAGACTTTGAGAAATGCTTAAGGTAACTTGAATCAGTGTGATTTTAGTGCATTTCTATCTATGGAAGGCTTTGTTTGGAAAAGGTTAATAAAGCATTATATCTTTACATATTGTTTTGTTTTCTTTCCTAAGATGGAAATACATGCATTCTGACTTGAAGAGATGTATATATATATATAGTGTCACATTTTTAACACTTTCAGAATCTGTGATTAATCAGTGTTAACTGCAAACAATTAATCACGATTAAAAATTACTTTTAATATTAAAAAACATCATCAATTTTACATGTGCTACTAAAAAAACCTTGCCTCCTCAGAGATGTCAAGATAAACTGCAAAAGTAATTAATTATAAGTATATTTATCATGTTTGTGTGTGTGTGTTAGTGTAATGACAAAGGTTCCACCCTCCTAACCAGTGTTTTTGCTGGTTTATGCTGTATTAACAGTAAATGCGTATATATACCTGTATATATATTTAAAAACTGTAATATAGTGTAAAGGAGAAATATCGCTGCTCCACATTATTCTTTCTTCAGTATAATTTATAATATGTGCTTTAAGTAGAATCCCAAACATTTCAAGAAAGATTCACTTCTTACCTTTTGAAATATTTACATTCTTTCAGATTAGGCCCGGTACATCTGTAAAGTAAGTCAACAGGTCAACCGATACACACTGCAATCCCCAACGTACCTCAGCTAAGACTATACAAATAACCATTTCATTCCATTACATTTAAATGAAGCATTATATACGATGTCTCGCTCACCCTTGGGTGCAGTTCTCATGACAGGGCTGGCAAACATTCATCTCATCAGCGTATTTCCAAATGAGTATGTCTTTCTCTCCTGGTATGCCTTGCGGGCAGCGCAGTACACAGTGTGGTCCATCTTTGTAGTTGGCACACAACGTACATTTGTCAGGTCCCTAGACAAAAGACGGCAATTAGATGAGAACAAGCATCATTTTTCAACAGTCATTTTAGTGATGCGAATTCCAGGAAACTTCAGGGATATTCATTTTCTGAAAATATGCCAGAGTATATTTGTTTGAGAGACTGGTGTGCTGCCATTAGCTTTTGTAAAACAACAATAAACATGTTTACTGGCATCTAGCTGGGCGTGCTTTACTTAACTGAAGGCCTGAGATATTTTGGTATGATTGTTCAATGTCATCACATTTGTAGGTATTCATATTATTCGTAAGCATGTGTACATTAGATTTGAATAGACACAGAAATGTACAATATCAACATATTGACAGCATCTAAAACAAATCGTTTTACATGTGAACAACTTCAGAAATGTGCAATTGTTTACAAATCCTTAGGGGTTCCTAAAATGTCAGTATTTTTGGAACAATTGTGACAGCACACACACATCAAGAACATCAATTAACATTACACATTAAAGCTGACTGTGTTTTAGTTCTATTTCATACTTTGATTATAATGTAACTAAATTCACCCATACATAGAGTGAAAACTATTATACTTTTGTTTATTAGAGTACAGTATATCCCGTCCCATATCCCATCCAAACATTAAAAAATGTATGTGTAAATGTTACATACAAATATAAACGAATACTAATGAGATCACTCTGGATCGTTAAGACTTACAGGGCCGGTGCAGGTCAGGTTGCCATTCATAAGCAGACACTCAGGATCACATTCAACGCATGTATTATTGACTTCATATTCACGTGGCTCCCTGTAGAGACATAAATGCATTTTGGTCAAAGTAGTCAAACAATCAGTAGAAAAGAATGGTATATTTTACAGGAATGACTACAGCAGCTGAATGTACAATATCCTGGTTATTACATGGCTACGTATTTAATAAATACATAAACGGACTTGAAATGTTGATTATTTTATTATTTGAGAAGAAAGAGAGCACAGACTCGAGACATGAAACTGGCACAGCTACAGTATGTAAACCAAATGTCTGAGTACAGAATGTGAATCAAGAATTCCAGACAGCTGTGTAATTAAAAAATAATCATTCCACTTAAAATGCTCTATTTTCACGAGTGCGTAAAATGCAGCACTACGCACTACAAACATGCACTATATCTTGTTCAATAATAATTCTAAGCACAATTTTTGTGCCAGTGCAAAGCGCAAGTGGGCATGGGTGTGAGTGTTTGTGCTACAGTGGGTGCATTGTTTAGCAATAAAGTGCCGCAAAGCGCACTTTGCTATTTTCCTGAGAAATATGTCACTAAGACGTTTCAAAAGCACATCTTCTCTCAGCGCAAAGTCTAAAATGGAGATTCTACCAGCAGGTGGTAATAAATTTCATGTTCAAACTCTGAAAATATAGTAGAACATTAAATTATGTCTATGACGATCACTGTTGTAGCTGTTTTATGAAACGAATATTTAAGAGATTTGTGTTAAACTATCTTTAGGTCATGGTTTATTTCTTAATTATTTGTAGTACGTTTATATTTACAATTGTATTTATGATCTAATTTGTATTGGTGTTTTTCCACCCGTTGTCGTAGATTGAATTTTAAGTCTGCTAAAGGGTGGAGAGAATAAAATGTTTGGATTTGGTATGATTTTTTTTAACACTTTATTATTTTGATTATATTTTCGTTTGGTTTGAATATCATTTGAATTTATAAATATTTTTTGTTAAATTTTTTCTTGTTTCAATAAACACATTTTTGTCTTGATAAAAATCGACCAATAGAAGAAGAGTGCATTCTGATGCAATCACTGTTAATACTGGCCATGGTTTATGTGTCAGAAAACAATAAAAGACGCCTGATATTTAACAAGGACGCAGTTAATGCACAAAAGTCCATATTGTAAATATTATTTAATTTAATCAAAAAATTTACATTACATACAGTCCATTTACACTACCAACGTGCTTCTTTTTTTTTTTTTTTTTCACATCGCTGGTGCTTGACAGGGAATGGACTATATAATAGCACAACGTCTGTGTTGGAGAAGACCCTCAGGATTAAATTGCACTGGACCCAGGCCATTAGCATTTTGTGCACACAAATTTGCCAAACCCACTTGCGCATAGACTTAGTACATGCTTGCAGGAAAATACAAAAACTTCCTGGCCATACCCACTGACTTTGCATGTACAACTAATGACATAGTGCTGCACCTGCTCTTAAAATAGGGCCCCAAATCTCTCTCTTATCATTTGAATTCAAACTTGTATATTTGAAAATGGATAAACTGATATGGTCTATCAGTTAATGGTCTATTAATGTCTATTAATGTGGCTCGGGATAGGGAAGTTTGGGGCCCCCTGCTGGAGCGGCTGCCCCCACGACCCGACTTCGGATAAGCGGTTGAAGATGGATGGATGGATAGATGGATATGGTCTAACAGGGCTCACTCACCCAGTCAGCAGGTTGCATGAGTCGATGCAGCGATTTTTGCGGCTATAATGTTTACAGGTGAAGCACATAGTGGGGCCAGGACCCCAGCAACCTTCAGAGGTACACATCTCATCGCAGGTTCTGTTCTGATTAACTGGAGCACACACAGATAAATAAGACATCAAAACACAATTTTTTTTTTTAAATCTTACCATATTTTCAGGTGTATACAAATTAATACATGGGTAGTTGGTGATCCATGATCAAAATCAAGAAGATTCAAGGGACTAGGTAGATGAGGTAGAAATAGCTCCTTAACATAACAATTGCATGTTACCACTTTTTACAGTTTAGGTGTTGTAAATTGATATTATTGTGATGATCATTTACCACAAGTGGTAGCATTAGAATTTAATGACATTTTGACGGTCTGTTGTTGGGATTTGAAGAGATGAGTCCAGTGGTAAGGACTGGTGTAGCAAAGATGCTCATTCTGAGTGATGGCCACATCACCATCACTGATCTCCCTCAGAGAGTGAAGGCCAAGGTGTGTGATGGAGGTCTTGCTGACAGCAAAGCTAAATGTACCCCTGTGGGATCATAAAGGAGAAATAATGAAGGAACAGAAATGTCACCATAGACAAGCCAGACTCAACAAAGTGAGTAATTTAAAAGCAGCTCCCAATGTGTAGTAGGCCATAATCTTTCATAATGTTCTAGAAATGTGAAAATTAACATTAACACACTGTCAACATTAAGTCGTATCCTTTTATATCTTAATGAATGTCCTATATGTTTGATTGATTGACATTAATTATCACTGTATAACAATGAGGCAATCACTGCATAACTACACTTATTTTTTAACCATGTTGTTACACATTTTTTGATATGGTACTCTGGTAATGCCATGTTTTTTATGGAGACTACCATTAAGGTAATAATATGTTTTTTTGTGAAGTACCTTGGAGTACCATGAAATCACTATGGTTGGGAATATAATATTCATTCAGTACCACGGTATACAGTGGTTTTAAAAAGTCAAATTGTTTTTCTAACTTAATACAGTTTTTTTATTCATTATCAGGAATAACAATATGAGTGAAAAGTTTAATTACATTTTTTTGTATTAATTTCAGAATTTCTTTGTATTTGGTACAGTATGCCCCCTTTTTGCTTTCATGACCGCATGCACATATTGGCATGAACTCTACAAGTTTGATCTGATCTGATCTGATCATCTACGATATTCCAGCATGATTTGAGAATGTTCCAAAGAACATCTTGTGTGGATCAATGGAAGCAAGGTAATCTGGCCATTTGTACAATGGAGTTAACATGATCAATGTCACAAATTTGCTTAATTGCAGCAGCTAACGGACTGGTGTAGAGCCAACAACCTGTCTCTGAATGTGGACAAAACAAAATAAATGGTTGTTGACTTTAGGAGAGCACAGAGTGATCGCTCTCTGCTGAACATCGTCGGCTCCTCTGTGGAGATCGTCAAGAGCACCAAATTCCTTGGTGTTCACCTGGTGGAGAACCTCACCTGGTCCTTCAACACCAGCTCTATTACCAAGAAAGCCCAGCAGCGTCTCTACTTTCTTCAAAGGCTGAGGAAAGCACATCTTCCACCCCCTATCCTCACTACATTCTATAGAGGGACTATTGAGAGCATCCTGAGCAGCTGCATCACTGCCTGGTTTGGGACTTGCACCATTTTGGACCGCAAAGCCCTGCAGAGGATAGTGAGGACAGCTGAGAAGATCATCAGGGTCTCTCTTCCCTCCATCAAAGACATTTACAAAAAACACTGTATCCGCAAAGGAACCAGCATTGTGGATGACCCCACACACCACTCACACAAACTCTTCAGCCTCCTGCCGTCTGGCAAAAGGTACCGAAGCATTCGGGCCATCACGGCAAGACTGTGTGACAGCTTCTTAACCCAAGCCATCAGACTCCTCAATACTCAGAGACTGGACTGACACACACACACACACACACACATGTGTCCTGAGATGCACTTTAATTATTGTCACTTTATACCTCAATAACTGCTGTGTGCATAGAACACTATTTCATAGTATGTTGTTTACATTTGGCATTTTTAGAAACTGTCATCTTTTTGCACTACAGTGTACTGGTCGGCACTGCACTGTCTCTCACTGTGCCTATTGTCCTGTTAATTTTTTTGTAATTTATTGTATTGTCCCGTACTTTTTGCACACGTTTGCACGTGCACTTTATATAGGTATGTTATTTAGTCTGTGTAGTCTCATGTGGTTCTTTGTTTGTCCTATGTTGTTTATGTAGCACCATGGTCCTGGAGGAATGTTGTCTCGTTTCGCTGTGTACTGTACTAACTGTATATGGTTGAACGACAATAAAAAACACTTGACGTGACTTGACTCTGATGCAAACTGGAGGCTGATTTCAGCTGTTCAGCTATTTATTTAATCTCAGATAATTACACAATTTCAATGCAAATCAAAGAGTCATGTCCATCTATTTGTTTATTTGAGAATTAGTGTGGTCTGGTAATAGGCAGCTGGTTGTTATCACAAAATAAACCCCTTCAGGGTGATACAAGACCGCTCTGGTCCTGATCACCCTGTCAATGTATTTTTAACATGTGTATTTTGTCTTACTGTACTGGCAGAGTCTTTATAGTCAAAACAAGTAAAAAATCTTCCAGTGCTGAAGATGTAATACAAAGTATTCAGAATATGTTACTGACCTTGAGTAATCTAACATAATACATTACAAATTACATTTTACAGCATGTAATCTGTAGTGGAATACATTTCAAAAGTAATCCTCCCAACCCTGCTTAATGCTTAATCCTGATTACCTTTAATACAGCATAAAACAGCATAAACACTTGTTGGGAGGGCGGAACCTTTGTAATGTGTCTGCTCTGAGACATTACACTGACGAACACATTACAAACACACACAACAGTGTTTCCCTGTCAGTGCTAAAATGATGGAGAAAGGTGATCTTAGCACTATTTTGATGTACAAAACAAGCCCATATGGGATCTGTGTAAGGTGCATTTTAATTACCACAGAAGCACGGCAAGTCTTAACTATCACCAAAACGTAGAATGAGATGTTTTTTTGTCTGTAAGCATGAGTTCAAAGCGCCGATTGACTCTGCAGTTGACACTCTAACGTGAATCATGAACACAGCTTCACGACTGCAGTAGGAAAGCTGATAGTCACAGTCTGCTAGCTGATTAATATTGTGGAGGATGACATTTTAAGGGATTTAATGCCCATTGCAATGAATATGCAACCTATGTGTAGGCTAGTTATTTAAATTAGTCAAACTCATGGGAAACGTTTAATTGTACTTAAATCGGTGCTATTTTAGTGCATTTCTACATTTACATTTATGCATTTGGCAGACGCTTTTATCCAAAGCAACTTACAGTGCACTTATTACAGGGACAATCCCCTAGAGCAACCTGGAGTTAAGTGTCTTGCTCAAGGACACAATGGTGGTGTCCGTGGGGTTAGAACCTGTGACCTTCTGATTAACAGCCCTCTGCTTTAGCCACTACGCCACCACCACTCCGCATTTCTATCTTTATACTGTGGAAGGCTTTGTTTGGATAATGTTAATAAAGCATTAAATTGTTACATATTGTTTAGTTTTCTCTCCTAAGATGGATTTAAATGTATTTTGACAGATAAATAATATATATGTGTCAAAATTCCACATTTTCAAAATCTGCAATTAATCACAATTACATTTTAAAAAATTTTGATCTGTAATCTGATTACAAGAATTTAAAATGCTATGTGTTACACTTCTTTTTGGTCCTTAAAAGTAATTAGATTAGTGTAACTTACTTTGAAATCCAATTACACCCAACACTGTCTAGAAATATTGCAGAATCTTAAATGTTTTTATTTTTAATTACTGATTTTATGTCATACCATTTTCTTGTTTTAACTTTTTTTTACTATTTATTTTACACAGGTTTTCAA
The DNA here is from genome assembly GCF_025860055.1 of Xyrauchen texanus. Classification (NCBI taxonomy): domain Eukaryota; kingdom Metazoa; phylum Chordata; class Actinopteri; order Cypriniformes; family Catostomidae; genus Xyrauchen; species Xyrauchen texanus. The sequence continues at coordinate 14,623,425 of NC_068284.1, read as the reverse complement.
TATGCTATCATACTTCTGAACCTAATTGTATATTAAAATCATGCTATACTATCTGTTACATCACTGTACTAAGCTCCTTCCACAGTATGTTTTCTTAGAGGAATGTAAAGAGTAAAAAGAACAAGAACTGTAGAATCTATATTGGATCAAACTGACAGAGAGCCATTAAAGAAAGTGGTCTCTCTGACAAGAAAATGTGTTTTTTGTGTCTTGTCATTGATAAAACCACAAATTCAAGATTCATAATATGCTACAACAAAGGCTGTAGCATCAAAGAAAGATGTTTACAAGCTTTAAAATGCTTCAGATAATTTTTTTCTTTATCAGACTGTTACTTACAGATGTCTGGTGCGTCCACGAATGACCTCCAGGTTTTCAAAAGGGCTCAGGGATGACATGCTTTTCGGCCACCTCTGAATTATCAGGTAGCCTTTGAGTAGGGAGAAGAGGAAGATCTTCAGTGGGGTTTGTGGAGACTCTAAACATCTCATTCATTACAGTGAATTCATTTTCCTCAAATTACCAATAAATGATCTGCAGAAACCCCTCAAACACCAAAGACTATACAAAACAACCTTTGTAAAACTCCACAGCATTCTCACCAGTGATTTCTTTAACCGTTTTGAATACGCTGAGCTTGGCAGGGTCCATTCCTGGCGTTTTAGTATGTGGGTCACTGCAAAAAATCAACAATACATTTTTTTTAACCAAGCCCAAAATGATTGGCAAGTCCCAACAAGTCATCATAATAAGAATGACTTCAAACAGTTTGTGAATGTTATGGTTCAATCACACAATCGCAATGGTAAGCAGCAATTGTCCAACATTGTAGAACAAAAAAGAAAGAAAGAAATTTAATTTAACTAAACATTGTGTAATAATTTATTTGAAACATTGATCCTTCTCACCCTTCGAATGTTCTGTCGAGGATTGAAACACCTCCACTGATTTTTGTGCAGTTCTCAAAGGAGTCGATGTTGCTGGCATTGATGGACATGACATTGGTCAGAGGCCCAATTCCCAGCCCATTGCAAACTAGAGGGATGGTAACACCAGATTTAGCTTGAAGGTGATATTACTTAGAACATATTTTCAAAGAGGCTATAAGTTGGTTTAGTTTTGACAAAATTATGGAAACATTGAGGAAGCCATAACTATTCTGAAAAACTAATGATCTCTAACAGACACTCATGGAACATGGATCACCACAAGCAGATGAAGGTAATTTGTTGAAATCGCTTTCACAACCCCATTCGCATTTATTGCGAATTGACTAAACGCAAGTATGCAGTCGGTTGTGTAGGATTGACATATCTTATCGCGACATCCCAAAAATAACTCTTCTTTCTTTAAAACTATGATTATTAGTTAATAATGCTGTTACCTCAATTACATTACAGTGGCACTTAGGGGTGTGGATGCAGCATCATTCAAAATCAATAGCTTTCTGCCACAGATGCTATTTTAGAAATTCACTATTCATGGTCAGCCATGATTAATTCCATCCAATAATAGAGCAGTTAATGAGATTATTCAAGTAATATTTGACTGGTTGTGTGATCTCAACATGGCAGCCTCCATGAGGAAACCCTCTCCACGTAGAAGAAAACTGCTTTTATAAGGTTACTGAAATGACTGGAGCCTCATCTCATGTGAGTGATCTTGAATGTTTCAATATGTTTCAAAATTACTATTCATTTCTTTAGATGTAAAACTTTTTTAATGAGGAAACAATTACTGAGCACACCTTTAAAATGACTGCTTTAACTATTGGAGAGATTTTAGAAAGGCTGCATTACCTTCAATAGTAGCCTTAATAGCTAAATTGACTATAAGTAAATATTTATCTAGGCCTAGGTTACATCAACCGAAAAGGAAAATCGAAGCGAAACATTTTGTCCCCTTTGGAATAACGTGCACTGACGAATAGTGCACAATACGACCAGGAACATGTATTAAGAAAGTAAAATAGGGTCAATTCTGATTTCACGTTGACTTACTATAGCTTTATTGTTGTGTTTTGTTTGTTTTTATTGAAATACTGATGCAATGAAATCCAGTTCACCAAAAAGTCAATAGTATTGTATTCCCAACCAGCACTCTCAACTGTACCTTTTGGACACAGGCCATCACACTTCTTGCATTTCCGAACTCCACCCTCATCCACCTCTGAGGTGCCAACACTGCATGTTCTCACACATGCCCCATGGTCTGTCACAACATAGTTGTCTGCAAAGAGACGTCAAACCAACAATCACTCTAGAGTCATTAACCACAACTAAGTGAAACATCATACAAAATCTGATGCTTGCGACACATTATTTTGTCTCGGTTATCCTGGTTTCTACAGTGCAGGAATTCAAGAGGTAAGACCTAAATGGTATATTTGAAAAGAAAAGCCGCATTTAGAATTTGAAAAAAAACAAAAAACGATTTTTGTTCCCTTCTGAACAGAGTTTTAGTATCTTTCACCATGAACAAAGTATCATGTTAATAAGGGTTCCCTGAACGCACTCAGTTTTATTGATTCAGGCATGATTGCGGGCCTTACGTGGGCATTTCTTGACGCATCTTGCCCCAAAGCTGTACTTCCCATCTGGGTTGGGAGCAAGCTGGTGGGTGTTGGGGTCATAGAGCATGAGACGTGGACATGCATCCTTACATGTCCCTTCATCCTGGAAGTCTTTACAAGCCTGCAGAGTACAAGCACACAAAAAATTTCCCATGAGCACTCCAAAAGAGAAAGCCTTTTCACTGCCATTGAGGTCACATTTACTGCAGCTGTGCACTATATTGCCAATGAATGTTTCACTGTAATATTGAGGATATGTCTTATATCCTGTATAATGTCTGTCTGTCTGTCTATCTATCTATCTATCTATCTATCTATCTATCTATCTATCTATCTATCTATCTATCTATCTATCTATCTATCTATCTATCATATTTAAGGACACTCCTGTGGTCATGTTGGCTCTTAACAAATGTTAAGCAAAAAAAAAAGTTCTTACATTACATCTATCTATCTATCCATCTATCCATCCATCCACCCATCCATCCATCCATCCATCCATCCATCCATATATCTGAAGTAAAATCACTGTAATTTATGACCTCTTGTGGCTTATTGCTTTATTATCACATCCAAGTGACTGTGATATTGTCATTGCATACAGTACATATTCATTACATATTGAGCTATGACGTCTTGCGCTCAATATTACCCTTGAACAAGTTCAGGTTCTCACCAGGCAGTCTGTTGGTTTGGGTCCAGTGCAGCCAGCCGCACAGTGCTCATTACAGCAGTCAATGGGATTGGGTCCCTTACACCTCCCAGAGCACTGCTCGGCACAGATCACCTTAGTCACTACACACACACACACACACAGAGGAGGAACTGAACTGTCTGTGTTTGTTAAGGTTGGTAGGCTTTGACCAGCGCTGCAATAACAGACACTTTTGAACAGTAAAACAATTCAATGTTCTTCTGGAGAATTTTCAAAAATTAATTTAGAGGTCAAATAGTGCTTTTTCAGGAGCATTGTGGAATATAAACAAAGCATCAACTATATTAACCAAACTTAACCCAGGGATAAAAATTACCCTGGGTTAACAATTAACAGTCTCTAACTTTTAAAAAGTTTTCATTATTTAAGGATTATTTATATATATATATATATATATATATATATATATATATATATATATATATATATATATATATATATAAACCGTCTATAGATTGTTCTCAATTATTCAGTGTGACCTCGAAAGCTCAGTCACTTAAGTAGTTTATGAGCATTTACATGTTTGGCAGTTTTGGGGGCCGGGGGCCCAACAGGAACCATTGTAACAGCTTGGGTCACACTTCATACCTGTGGGAGATAAGATACCACACTCTTTTTTAAATATAATAACAATTATTAAGTTGGTAATTAGTAACAATCAGAAATGCTCTGGGAGGACATACAGAGTCTTTCATGGCTTGGTATTGGCACTTCGATTTCAGGAAGACTTCTCATGTTGAGAATGTCAGTCCACTGAATGGTCTCCACGTTACATAAATGATTGTTGTGGGCAAATTTTACTCCACCCTTCAGGATTTCTAGGGAAAGAATAAACAGTGTTTATGTCAAACTGACAGTGTTTGAACAATGCCTTTATACATGGTGAACTTCACTAAGAGTATGTCAAAAAGTTATTTAAAAAATTAAATATTGGGCATGAGGATTAATTAATGCTGTTAAATTATGAGCATAGGTAAATACACTTTATATAACCACATACGAGTTAAGTTAGTCAGTGACAACTGTTTGACGCCTTGTCCAATGCTGTTGTTGGAGTTTTGCAGGAAAGCTAGGGCATATTTGTCCTCATAAAGGGAGTGGCCACGGATGATGCGCAGATTCTCAAGCGGGATACTGGGGGCCGTGTTGATCGCAATGAGAACATAGCCGCCAACTTCTTGGATGCTCTAATAATCAGAAAAACACAAAATACTGTTAAACATAAAACTCAATAACCAACACTATTTAACTAACCATACCTAAAAAAAAATTCTTATATTATATTATATTATATTTAGGACTGTCAATTTAATGCATTAATGTAGTGCGATTAATTGAGACTGGAGAAGGCTAAATCCAATTGCAGCTTTTCACGATAAAACTCAAGAGAAACACAAAACACAAGAGAAAGCGCAATACTTGAATACAAGGGGGCTCAGAGGGTGTAGCCACAGGAGGTGGAGCCACAGGAGGATTAGGAGATGGAGCTACAGGAGGCAAGGGCTCAGAGGTTATGGCAGCTGTGGACTCAAAGGTTTCAGAGTTCAAAGTAGCTGGAGACTCGGAGAGCAAGGCACTAGGGGACTCGGAAAGCAAGGCACTAGGGGACTAGGAGAGCAAGGCAGTAGGAAAACAAAGCACTGGGGAACAAGGCACTGGGAAGACTGGAAAAGGGAAACATAGGACTAGGGATGAAGGCACTAAGGAGAAAGGCAGCTGGAAACTGAGAAGGCTGAGCCACAGACTGGTTGCTGGTGTCTGATAGGTGCTGGTTACTGAGATGAGTAACAGAATGGTAGCTGCTGTCTTATGGGTGCTGGCCACTGGACTGAACAAAGGGCTGGTAGGCAGCCACTATGGACTGGAAAGGATAGTCGGTAGCCTAAGGGAACTGGACGGATTTATCGACTGCCTCAGGGAACTGGAGAGGCTCAATAACTACAGGGAACAGGACAGGCATGTCGAAAGCCTCAGAGAACTAGATGGACTTGTTGACAGCCTCAGGGAACTGGAGAGGCTCAATAACTACAGGGAACAGGACAGGCATGTCGAAAGCCTCAGAGAACTAGATGGACTTGTTGACAGCCTCAGGGAACTGGACAGGCTTAATAACTACAGGGAAGAGGACAGGCACGTCGACAGCCTCAGGGAACTGGACAGGCTTGTTGACTGGGGAACGGCCACTGTGGCCAGGTGCGCTGGCAGTGGAAAGGAAACGGCCTCTGTGGCCATGAACGCTGGCAGCAGCAAGGGAATGGCCTCCATGGCCTTGAGCACTGGCAGCGATTGGGGAACGATCTTTGTGGCCATGAGCACTGGCAGTGACTGAGGAATGGACTCCTTGGCCATGAGTGCAGGCAGCGGAAGGGGAGCAGGAGCCCTCCTCCTCTTCCAGACAGCCGGGAGCACTGCTAAGGGAACAGGCTCCATGGCTGAGGATGCTGGCACTGGCAAAGACGAGGCTTCAGGCGCTGGCTCGTTGACCATGACAGGTATGGGTGCTGGCTCGTTGAACGTGGCGGGTGTGGTCAACTGGACAACCGAGTTGGGGACAACTGGGACATCTGTTATGGGAATCTCTGAGAAGGGAGCCTTGAGAGCCACATGGGGACTGGAGAAATACCCCACTGTGGAGAGGAACTTATGCAGTAGGGCATAATCTATGTACTGTTCCAAAGTACAGTTAAAACTGCTTCCTGGCATACAGTATATGACTTGATGGGCTCGTTGAGCCAAAATCGAAATAGGTCCTTTAACACAAGCTCTCCACAGTTGCCACAATCTATGAGGGCACAAAAAAGCTCAGTGAACTCTTCAATTGTTTCACCCTACTTCAAACATAACAGTTCCAATGCTGGATCCATTTCTTGGGTCGGTTCTTCTGTAATGATGGCAGACTGGAGAAGGTTGGATCTAATAGGAGCTTTTAATGAAAAAAAACAAAACTACAGAAAGCGCAAAACTTGAACACAAAGCTACATTAGAGACTGGATATACAGAACAAGAACCAACCAAGCCAGGGAAAACATAAGGGCACATATACACAAGAACTAACAAGGGTAACAAGACACAGCTGGGATTAATCAAATGGAACACGGAGAAAAGAGGCACAACAAAAACCAAACCTCAAACTAAAAGTCTTAAACAACATAGCAACCTCTAGATGCCGCTGGGGAAAATGTCCCAAATATATTATACACAGCATCCTAAAAATGCAGCATTTATGATGCTGAATACCAGTGAGATGCTACAAACGCGTGTGTCTGAGGCATGCACAGGTAAATAAAGTGACAATGAAAAATAGCGCAAACGGAACGCAAGAGCAAAGACTGTAAGAACTGGAAACATTAACAAACACAATGCAAAACAGATCAGACTGTAGACTTGTTCAATGATATGAGAATGAAATAAACAATATATTGAGTTCTTGAGCCCTCTTTTGTATTGTCTAATCAATGCTTTATTCATCTGCCATAATAATGCAATTTATTTCAAACTGAATTTTCAATCTGTATTATATATTCATTATATGCCCTACATATTATAATAATAAATATTTGCATTATTAAAATTAATTACCTTTATTTGGGGACCTTTCCCAGCAAATAATGATGTATGCAATTAATTCAATTATCGATTTAAAGACATTATCTAAATGTTTTATATTATATTATTTTATATTATATTTATAAACATTTTAATCTAATCAAATGTTATATTTTATTACATTATATTAAAAAACATAATTGGTTGAGTAAATTATCCATGTGAGACATAATACAAAAAACAGCTAGGTAATTTTTTTAACTTTAACTTCAATTTAATATAACAATTGTGAAGTAATAATGAAAAAGCAGTGTTTTTATTGAGTAACATTCTTCTCCCATACCCTGAGGAAAGACAAGTCGTGTTTTTCTCTCAAGTACGTAATCTCCAGGTTTTCCAGAATCACTGTGCAGTTGCTGTACATCTTCACTAATTTCTGATAATGGTCATCCACAGGTCCCAGCTGTGATAGTTTGTTGTTTGCTCCCTGACATACTGAAATGACAAAAAAAAGAAGAGACAATTAACTTCTGCCCTAGTGGAAAACACTCCCAGTATAAGGCAAGAAAATTAAGCTAACAAGTGATATTTTATTTAGCAGGCTTTAGCATATACATGCACATTGTGTTACTGCCAAACACTGTATCTTTGTATGTTGTAATCTTTGTATCTATATCTGTCCTTCTAATCAAGTGAAACCTGTGTTCGTGATTTGTTGGTGTTTCCCCCCAAAATCATTAAGATTTGTATAAATCTAAAGACTAAAAGTGTACTGAGGCTAATTAATGATCCAGTTAAGTCCAACTTGAGACATTTCTGGAACAGAACAATAAAGTCAGAACAGACAGATGCTTCATATGGTTATGTTTTTACAGAAATGGTATTAGTAGCAAACAAATTAATCAATATATTAATGAATATTTGCAGTCCCTTTACTAAGTTTTGAACCTTAGTTTTTTGTTTGTTTGTTTTTTGCTTTTATTTCTGTAAAACCTGCAAATTCAAATAATTATAAAATGTCAACTACATAAAATTATTTTACCCCTTCAACAACACATTTATGAATAATAAAAAAGTTCCTTCACCACAACTGCTTTGCTCAATTTGTTTTGTAACTAATCCTTAAAGGAATAGTTAACCTAAAAATGAAATTTCAATCATTATTTACTCACCATTATGCCATCCCAAATGTGTATGACTTTCTTTCTTCTGCAAAACACAAATTGTGATTTTTAGAATAGTATCTCAGCTCTGTAGGTCCTCATAATGTAAGTGAATGGGTACCAACATTTTGAAGCTCCATTTACAGCATAAAAGTAATCCATATGACTCCAGTGGTTTAATCAATGTCTTCTGAAGTGATATGATAAGTGTGGGTGAGAAACAGATCAATATGTAAGTCCTTTTATACTATAAATTATTCTCCCTGGCCAGTAGGTGGCAATATGCATGAAGAATTAAAATCTCCAAAAACAAAAGAAGAAGAACCTTAAAGTGAAACTGGAGATTTAGAGTAAAAAAGGATTTAAATCTGTTTCTCACCCACACTTATCATTTCACTTCCGAAGATATAGATTTAACCACTGGAGTTTTATGGATCATTTTTATGCTGCGTTTATGTCATTTTTGAGCTTCAAAATTTTTGGTACCAATGCACTTGCATTGTGAGGACCTACAGAGCTGAAATATACTTCGAAAAATCTTTGTTTGTGTTCTGCAGAACATAGAAAGACATACATGTCTGGAATGGCATGAGGGTGAGTGAGTGATGGGAGTTGTCACATTTTTGGGTGAACTATCCCTTTAAGTAACAATTACATTCTTGAGTCATCTTGTATATGTCTCTCTGAAGTTGGCACCTTTTGATTGTGGAATTTTGGCACACTGTTCAATGCAAATTTGCTCCAGATCTACCAAATTCAATGGAGCGGTTATGTGGCGTCTGCTATTTTCAGGAACAGACCACAGATTTCATTGGGATTTTTTTTACTCTGGCTGAACCATTCCATTATATTAAAACAATAATAAAATGATTACAATAATTAAACTGAAAGCGCTAGAGGCCAGAGCCAATCTGGGGCATGTAGTTGTCTTTTGCAGCTAATGAATTTATCAGAAGTCAGTGTAGGTGGGCGTTTTTTTTAAAGTGCTGTGAGCAGAAAAACTCAGTGGTAGGCCAAGGTAAACAGTGCTTATGGCAGAGAACTGCTCTGAATTGTTGGAGTACACACTCTTTCTCACACTCAATACATTTACATCCATTTTATGGTCTAAATTGCAGCAGAAACACTGTTATGAGCTATGATTCTGAATAAGGAAGCAAAAGTACAATCAATAAAACAAAAGGAAAGGTGAGAACTGCAGTCCAATACATAATTATGAACTAAGAAAGACAGAATTTCGGTTTTCCACCTTAAAATGTGAAGTGGTTTTTGATACAGTGCTCAAAATTAGTAGGAAATTAGTACCAGCCATTACAATTAGAAAATATTAGTAGGAAATAATTGGACCCACTTTATATTAGGTGGCCTTAACAACTATGTATTTAACCATTTGATACAATGTACTTATTATGTACATACATTGTAATTACAATGTATTGTTACATTGTAATTACATTTAAAGAACCTGCATTTAATTACATTTGTAGTTACACTGTTAACTATTACCCTAACCCAACCCCTTACCCCAAACTCTAACCCCTGATCCTAACACTAATCTACCCATACCTATCCCTTCCTCAACCTCAGTAGCAGCAAATGTAGATATTTGTAGAACAGCATGTAGTTACACAGTAAATGCACAGTCTTGAATGTATTAAATGTAAGTACATAGTAGTTAAAGCCACCAAATATAAAGTGTGACCGAATAATCTGTTGAAACACTGATATGTCAGTATTACATATCAAAGCTATGTTTAAAAGCCAAACCAGTGACAGGGATTGCAAATTAGCGATTAGCTAGAGGCCTATAATATGAACAAAGCCTCTGCTGTAAAATAAATAAATCATAATAATTTCAAAATATATATTTTTAAATTAAAAAAACAACAACAACAACAACAAACAGTCGGTAATTACAAATGTGTCTACAAATAAGATCATATCAGTACAGTAGGACTGACACACACACACACACACACACACACACACACACACACACACACACACACACACACACACACAATTGTGAGGCTCAGTGATTAGAAACAGTTATCAACTTCCGTTGTGCATGAATATCCGTGAGAGATATCTTGATGATTAATGACAAAATTACAGTCATCAACTTCTAGTTTGCTACATGAGTAATAATTACATTACTGTTCTACGGAATACAGCTCCAGTCATTTAAACTCAGGGATTAAAGGGAAAAGTGATGTCTTAACACATCATTTGATTAGCTGCAAAACAGGACAGCAGTTCTCACTGATTTGGAGGAAATTACCATTTAAATTTGTTAGATGAGACAATGATGAGACTGACGAAGCCAAAAGTGACTCACACCTCAATTCATAACAATGAATCAACATGATTTGTTCACAGTTTATGTTGAGCTGTTAGAGTTAGTGCCGTTCTACTAAAGACATTCCTGTTACTCCTAATTCATTATCTGATTACTTTGTCCTCAATCTCAACTTTTTGGCATATTTCCAAAAATATATTATTATTATCTAATGATCATGATTCATGATCTGAAAATAGGTTGCCGATCTGTTCTGCCAGGGTTGTGGACAATATTGGAAAAAGCAATGCTAAATGCAAATAGCCATATAGCTAAAGAGCTAAATAAATATGCATATCAGATTTTTTAAAGAGAGATAATGCTTCCCATATTGTTTGTTATTGACGTCAAAGACTATGAAACTCGACAAAAGTTTTGTGGTAAGACTGCATTGTGAATTCAGCACCAGTAGGTCGAAAGTTCTGCTGCTGAAATCGGTCTGGAGTTGTTGAAGTGAAATGTCCACAGAGTGGCACCAAAAGCGAGTTGTGCTTTTAGTTGTAAATGATTTAATGCAGTCAACAGGAAAACCCTACTCCCTAACCCAAACCCTAAACCTAACCGCCAGTGAAGTAAAAATGACATTTTCACCATTGTTTTTGCTAACGCGATTACTTACTGGTTTCCACGGCACCAGAACCCATGTCTAGAAGATTGTGCTTGCTACGTGCTATCAGTAGCGTCAAAAGGTGAAAACATTTGAATTAATGTAAAAATATCTGATGGGGGTTGCTTGTCAGTAATTCTGCAGAATGTGGTCCATTTCAGGGTGCCAGAACATTTGGTAGCAACATTAACATTTCAAGAATATAAGAAACAGTTTTGCTTGATTATAGTTCGACACTTGATCTCCTGTGACACTTGAAATCTGTTAATTCTTCAGAAAAAAGAAAAAAAGAGAGACTAATATTTAATATGATGAGGCAGAGAAACAGGAAATGTGACTTGTTATATTAGGAAATTATGTTATTTTGCCTATATCAACTAACTGTCCTTTTTGCGTTTTCTTAATACCAACATTTTTAATATTATCCTCCTTGCAATATGCCCAGACCAACTTTCAAACCAAACCTACGCCCTTTTCAGTGACAGAAAGGTTTGCCATGTGGGTGACAATTCAGAACTTTAATAGGCTCAGATAATACAAAGGCCAAACAATTAAATCAGTCTTGGGTCAAAGTTGTTTTTAGTGTTCTTGGATAAGTTTTTGGATAAGCTAGACTCCACTTTCCAGATAAATGTATGTTGACACAGTTTAGATGAGCAAGCTTGAGACAAGGAAAACAAGTCTTGGAGATTGTACGTTTTTGTCTGACGACACAGAGTATTTCAAATAATTAGTGCAATATGCTTTGGAGTTGTATAATTTAATTACATTGTACTTACAATGTACTTATCGACCATGAAGTATTGGCGGTTCTATCATTCGATGGGTGAATTATAAAACAGAATTAGAAGTTAGAGTAGAAATGCACTCCACAACTTTAATTTGTCACCATAGCATGTGTTGAGGTGTTGACACGCAAGGGTTGTTGGGTCACATTCTTTAACATGTCTGTTCTTGAAAAGTAAACTTGAAAACAGTAAACAACTCGGTTCCTGAGCAACAGAAGTCTCAAATCCTGTCCTGCTTAAAGAGTATTAAGTATAAAGACCACAAGACATGAAAGACATTTTTTGATTTGTCTTCCAGTCAGATATCTGTGTGAAGGTAGTTCAGAGCAAATTACACATTTTAAAACTGAAACATCAGCTTAATTATTTAATTGCTATACATGTTTATCAATCATGTTGCCAGGCTTCTCTCATTTTAGTGCACTCGGTTAGTCATTCACTTCAATTATCCATGTGATATGGCCACAATCTCCACCTTGACCTTGTCTTTCTGTGTCGCAACTGTATAAGTAATGTATTTACATTTCTCTTTCTGTATGTCTCTCAACCTAATATCATTCTGTGTTGAGGAATTAATTAGCCTCAGTACACTTTTAGTCTTTAGATTTATACAAATCTTAATGATTTTGGGGGGAAACACCAACAAATCGCGAACACAGGTTTCACTTCATTAGAAGGACAGATATAGATACAAAGATTACAACATACAAAGATACAGTGTTTGGCAGTAACACAATGTGCATGTATATGCTAAAGCCTGCAAAATAAAATATCACTTGTTAGCTTAATTTTCTTGCCTTATACTGGGAGTGTTTTCCACTAGGGCTGAAACATCAAACAATTGTAAAAGGTCTGCACTTATATAGAGCTTTTTAACTTTAGTGGTTTTCAAAGCATTTTACACTGTGACTCATTCACCCATTCACACACCAATGATGGCAGAGCTGCAATGCAAGGCACTAGCCTGCCATTGGGAGCAACTTGGCATTCAGTGTATTTCCCATGGACACTTCGGCATGTGGAGTCATGTGAGCCAGGAATCGAACCGCCAACCTTGCGATTAGTGGCCGACCCACTCTACCACCCGAGCCACAGCCGCCCCGAATTTCATTGTTAAATAGTCATTTGATCTCAACAAAATACAAAATACACTTATATTTAAGAAACGTTCTCATAAAGCATGTCCAAATATCTTAAAGGTTGCTTCTCAATAAATGTATCTTTTTATAGGGATTTTTAGACAATTTTAAATGGAAAACAAGACAAAAACAATTGATAACAACAGGACTTTTGCAGTGAATTTCTTTACTGAATTAAACTTAATAAAAATAAGGTATTTCTAAAAGATGATTTTGTCCTCTTTATTGTTAGTAAGCACGTTTAATCGTTGCAATAATCGCGGAAACAGTAGAATAATCGCTCTAATACTTGTTAGATTAATCGATTATCAAAATAATCATTAGTTGCAGCCCTATTTTCAACAGAGGGTGTTTTGATCTATATTCGTCCTAGGACAAGATGTTTAAAGGGTGCTTGTGTTAGGAAGAACAGGGGTAAGAAAATAGGTTTCTTGTGCTCTGTGGTCTGCTATAAACAGGGTGTTTTATAGACCAGAGTAAAGCCATCAACCCGACGCCCACACGGCAGACAAGATAAATTCTTAAACAGTGCTTTAACAGTGTTATCTGGGACGTCCGATATGGAGTTACTCATTTTCTGCAATGGTAACAGGCACACATTTATTTTGTCTTACTCAGTATTTACAAAATGTCTTGTTTTCCAGTAAAAAGTAAAAAATACTGAAACTAATTTTTTAAGAAAATAATTTTTTGCACTGTAGAGCAAATTACTTAATTAGTAATTAATTAAGCAAGAACTCCCCTTTCACAGTAATGTGTGATTTTACTGGACATTGCATATAACTGCTCACTGTGCCTTGAGGCAGATGGACGTTTTCCAATTATACAGGTGATACTGTTTTCTTGTGCAGCCTGCAATGAAGAAATTATGGCCAGAGGTACCTAACGTCACCACGACATGTTTTAAATCTTGAAGCTTGCCTTCTGGCCCAATGCCAAGATGACAGAGGTAAGGTGTGGTAACATGTTGGCATAATTGCTTCTTTGCATATGACGTAACCTAATGAGTATATAAGAAACTTTTCACCCCTGGCACAAGGTGTACTGAACATTCTTCCCAAACACTAGAGTGTTCACACAAAGAAGATCCTTAGTCATGTAATACTTGTTGCAATATGCAGAAAAATTTGCCATGTGATGTCTATTCACAGTTTCTGAAAGAACGTTTTTGGAGAGGGCATGATGGTATTGTGTTTCTTTAGACCAGGGATGGTACTAGAATGCAATCTTTGGGGGAGGCATTTTTACGGTGGCCCAGTAGTGCACAACACAACGAAATTCAAAAAGCAAACATAAGTTCACAACACAACGGAAACAAGCCACAACACAATGCAAAAAAGCCGCAACACAACGGAAACAAGCCACAACACAACGAAATAGCCACAACACAACGGAATAGCCACAACACAATGGAATAGCCACAACACAACGGAAATGATCCCGACCACTAGGGGGCAGCGTCGGCACTAAAAAGCCGATATTTCACACACACACACACACACACACACACACACACACACACACACACACACACACAGCGTCAAACTCGGAGGAGAGGAGAGGAAAACACATGTAAAAACAAAGCAAAAGCAGGAAAATGAGTCGGAAGCACAGCAGCATTTGGAACCACTTTAATGATGTGGACAATGTTAAAGCACAGTGTAGAATTTGCCAAAAAATAATATTGCATAAAGCCGGTTCTACGCACAACCTACACCGGCATATGCGAACTGTGCACCCAACTGTGAAGCTAGCGGAGCTTCGAGAAACAGCTTTTTCTTTAATATGGGTTCTATTATGTTCAGATTGTATTTGTTTTGAAGGTTGTTTCTATACATTAAAAATTTCTAATGCAAATGCTTAATAGTATTATTTTTTCATAACAAATCAATGCATTTTTAAAGAAATTGTGAGACATTGCGAGTATGATTTCATTTAATAATTGAATTAGAATTGTTTTCACACCTATCATAGAGAAAACATTTTTTTTTTAAAGAGCCGTTTGTGAGCCAAAAGAGCCGGCTCTTTTCAGTGAGCTGAGTCAAACGAGCCGACTCACGAAAAAGAGACGGATTGCCCATCACTAATCCAGACCGCCAGCGATAACGCATGGGAGATTGAGAGCAATTTACCGTTTCCGGAGACCACCTGTCCCCCTAGTGGTCGGGAGCATTTCCGTTGTGTTGTGGCTATTCCGTTGTGTTGTGGCTATTTCGTTGTGTTGTGGCTTGTTTCCGTTGTGTTGCGGCTTTTTTGCGTTGTGTTGTGGCTTGTTTCCGTTATGTTGTGAACTTACGTTTGCTTTTTGAATTTCGTTGTGTTGTGAACTACTGGGCCACCGTACATTTTGACCTTTAGTGTGGGCAACTTATTGTCTATGTCGAACCAGAAATAAACTAGCGAGTCACGATACCAGTGTTTATCCAGTACCGTTTCCGAGCACCAACTCAATTCCATACCCGTGCACTGACTGCTTTAAGATGCTCACACACAAATTTGACATACATTATTTGGAAAACATTTGTGCACAATTAATGTAATCAAAATCGTGAGAAATCATAGTGTGACTATTAAATCGCAAAATGATGTGACTTGGTTAAATAAAAATACTGTCTGCATGTGCTGCACATTTTACACTGAATATGTGAAAGTGTGAACCTACTATAGAAAGCACACACAATCTGAAAACTCTTCATGTCAAAATAAAAGCTTGATTCAAATTGCGACAGAATTAATACTGTATAATAAAATTTTTGATTCACTAAAATGTATATTCACAATAATAATAATTATAGTGATAATATTAAGAAATATCTCACAAGCAAGAGTGCTGTTGTACTGAATAAAAGTTTTTATTGATAATTGTATTTATATTGTGATGCTCTGTTGTGACATAAAATAAGACCATTGCTGTGTTTTAGATTATGCTGTGGATCTTTACAGAAGCACTTTGATTGATTAAAAAAATGCAATGGTATGTTGAAAAGAAATTGTTCTTAAAATTTACATTTTATTATAGTTTTATACATTTATTTAATTGGACACTATTTTGATGCTGAGGTTGAATTAAATTTCAAAACTTGGATTTCAGAAAAAAAATTAAATGGAAAACACAAGATTTGGGGGAAAATGTTATGTTTATTAGAGCCCTACTTGAAAAAAAAAAACTTGAAGAAATGCTTACTTGTTAATTTATTATTTACATTGATATTACACTTTTTAAATAGGCTAAAAATTGTGTGTTCAATAGTATATTATTACATTTAGCTGTGGTATAAAAACTGTTATAGAAAATCCTGAAATGTTCTTGGTATTGGTAGTAAATTCTGAAATGTTGGTAGCCTATAGTGAGACAACCCTACTTAAGAATATACAAAATTCTCAGGAAAAGGCTTGACATCTTTTTTTCACCTGTTTTTCCATAGATGTTATTTATATAAGATGACACGTTGCACATATACAGGGAAAAAACTTGGAATGTGAAGAATGCAATTGTAGATTCTGCCATTTGGTTTCAAGTGGAACTAGCCATATTGTATCTAAAATACAAGTTCTTGTACATTACCAATCATATGAGGCTTATTCCTGTTGATATTCAGTAAAACATCATGGTTCTGAGTTTGATATTACTCAGTTATAGACTGATCCCATTTAAATGGCAGTATACACTGATCCCAGACCTCTGCAACTAGGCCCCATTTCCAAGCCAACATAAACAAAATAGAACAACAATTTATCTTAGCGGTTAAGAGCATCTTCTACAAGCAATTTATGAACGTTCGTTATTTTTAAGTGCACTTCCCAAACACCACATAATAGCATTTTGTTTTGCAATTGTTTTGTGCAGAATTATATATTTCTTTTACATTTGCACTTTAGGGACATTCACCAATCAAAGGGAAGACTGCTCTTTACTCCCAAAAGTGATAACACTACACAATACGTACGGTACTACGCAACGCGTGGTGCGGGCGAGAGTGACCATAGGTGTCAGAGAGGAAGAGGAGATGAGGACGAGGAGCCAATATACTGTATGGAAGATTTTCATGCATGGCATCAAGATAAGGACTTTTTTCTTTCTCTCTCTGATTATAATATTTCCAGTTCACTGCAACAATCATGCCACCACTTTGTTGTTAGCCAGCTAGTCCACAAATAACTTTTATTTGTTTACTTATTCATTTATCTGTTCATCCAATATTGACTAACCATTTTCTGCATTTAATATTATTGTAATTATTATTATTAGACTTGTTGGTTAAAAATAATAATAAAATAAAACGCATGTATTCTGATTTTAAATGAGCATAAAGTGCTAAGTAGCAATAATTATTTCAGTTGTATTAAGTGTAATTTCGCGATTGTCCTGCAGGTAACTGCATAAGTCTGTGTCTTTACGATGCTCTTAGCACTGTGCGAATACTCCAGTTTTAAGTACTACGTAAGCTACGATGCTTTTGGGAAATGGGCCGCAAAACTAAGATGATTCGTAAGATGCATTCTACGATATACTTAGATTTACAATGCTTTTGGGAAATGAGGCCCAGATCATTTTGCCCCATAACATTTTTACATTTTATGCATTTGGCAGACGCTTTTATCCAAAGCGACTTACAGAGCCCTTATTACAGGGACAATCCCCCTGGAGCAACCTGGAGTTAAGTGCCATAAAGTGTCATTACCTGGAATGACATTAGCTGTTCAAGTCTTTTTAAATGAGTTACGGGGAAACCAATCCACAATTACAAGGAAATAGAAATGCTAATCAATGTCCTTATGTAATTATATTAGTCATTATATATTCCCTGGTTCTGGGCACCTATAAAATAAAACAAAATTCAGAGAATGCACCTGCTTTTTCAGTGAAGCATTAAAGCTGATGTGTGTAATTTCTGTGCCAGCAACAATTGGAAATGCAAAAATAGTAATATTTGGTAATAGGAATATTTTTTTAAAGGAATATTTCACCCAAAAATGAAAATTCTGTCATTATTTACACTAATGTCGTTCCAAATCCGCATGATTTTCTTTAATTTGTGGAACACATAAGGTGAATTTTTAATCTTCACAGGGTTATAATGTAAGTGCATAGTGAATCTGCTCTGTCAAGCTCAAAAAACTGGAGAAAAAAACACACACCATAAAACCAAGTCATCGATATGACTCTATATATTCTACATACTCTATATTATAGACTATACGTATATATTGATAAAAACTATTCCAAGTCTTATGAAGCCATACAATCACTTTTGCAGAACAGGATAAAATATTTGTTATAATTCACCCTTATATCCAATAATTAATAAAGCACTGAAATCAGATATGATGGCTATGCAGATAACATCAAACCTCATTCATACAATGACGTCAAGACATTTGGCCACGAGTTGTGATGAGAGCAAATCAGGTTTCATATTATCGATATATACACCATATTTAATAAACAGAGTTAATAAAGCATTTGAACCCTCTGAAGGCTTTTTAAAAGTATTCAACAGAAGGAAGAAATTCAGGATTGGAGCAACATTAGAGTGAGTAAATAATGGCATAATTAAAATTTTTGGACGAACTATTCCTTAAACCCCACTTTGGTTGAAAGGTTCATATGCTCCTCTGGTAGATGGATTTCACGAAAGATTATATGTTTTTCTGTCTTAAGAAAAAAGGCAGATGTTTTTGTAAAGTAATTTTTATGTCTCTGAATCATCCTACTTGATCTTGAGCCCCGGGCCTTGGATTTAAAGAGCAGCTTAAGCTTCACAGGTCCACTATCGGTTTTAATGAGGAAAATAAAGCACTTCCTCAGGTCTTCCTGTGCATTAAGGCCAAAATTCCCTCTCCTGCTAGCACCGAATTGTTTAAGACTGAGTAGAGGAAGTGTATTCCGTTACATATGGCACAATCTAAACAAAGATAGTATCACAAAACAATGAAGAATTCTCAGGGTGTAGTGAAGGTTATGTATTCCAGTCATTGAAGCTTAAATCTGGATTCCAAATAGGGAGTGGCTACAATGAATAAGTGGGACAGAGGCTCAAAACCGTGGCAATGTGGGGGTGTTATAGATCAGGGATTTGAGGAACTCGCAGGAAGATGATGGAACAATGCACAAACATAGACACACATACATCTCCACAGCTACCATTTGAGAAAGTGGCTGGCAATAAAACAGAAAAGAAAAAGAAAAAAATATAGGGCCCACTGACATTTCAGGAAGTTCCTTGTATGAGGTCGATCATTGTGTTACTACAAACCCAGATGTTAGTGGCCTCTGGGGAGGACAGAGCGAGCACAAAGTGGGATGGAAAGGGCGGATTTGAGAGAACTAGGAAGAGAGACACGTGTTTGAACCATATCAGATGCGTAACACCCACGGAAGAGCCCTGTATTTGATTTCACTGAATGTACTTTAAATGCATTATTGGCTTTACTACCAGAAAGTAATACTCTGTTGACTTTATTACACCCACCGTAAAGCTTCCTTTACAGCTGCAAATGAGTATGTAGGTCTCACCAAGTTTTAAAGACCCCATGAAATCAAAACTGAGTTGATTTGTTTCCATTAGGTGATGCAAAGATCCGATAACATACCCGGATTGGTATCGGCTCCAATACTGAACCTTTTTAACCAAATCGACTATCGGTCCTAAGAGACATATCCAAATCCGATACCGTATGTCAGGGGTCTGCAACCTATGGCACGTGTGCACCTGCTGGATGGGTAATTACTGGCATGTCAGCAACAGCGAGAGAGGAGTAGACCATTTTATTGGTATACATTCGGCACCTGCATTCCTATCTACCTTGATGTAATTCTTCCTCATGATCATGTAGGCATATTTTCATGAGCCGAATGGAAGGCTAAACAAAAAGTTAAAATGTGACCAGACAGCAGTAAACCCAGCAGACACATGCAGCGCGTGCAAGCCATTTACGCATCACAAGCCGGCAGCACTTCACTTTCGGTTAATCGAACGAGTAAACGTGCCACTTTGCTTCGGTCAAGCTGTGCGGATGACAGCCTACATTCAACACCTGAGGTAATATGGAAAACAACACTACTAATCCTTGAGATTTCACATACAGGAACACTCTCCTCAAACCATGGACACACACAGAACAACATTAAACTATTAAAAACACATACACATAATTTCACACCCCCAACCCCCCAACTACATGCACCAACACATAAAGACACTCTCAGACACGTCCTTTGCTTGCAAACTTCACTTTGATTTGATTGAAACATTGTAATTAATACTGTTCTGCAACTCCAGTTTGTTACATATTACTGAAAAAACTAAATAAGTAACTAGTTAATTTTAGAGTTGAAGCATTAAAAGTGACACTGCAGCATGCATCTTCAAAAATTTTAATGTGTAAAATCATTCATTACTTTCAACAGATTTTCTCAAAATTGCCTCTGCACAAAAATGGCAAATTTACCCCTTGGTTTACTCCCTAGGAATAAACAAAAACCTCAAAATTTTCTCTGCAAGAATTACACTTCCGCTTACTATTTACGCAGTCTTTTCGCTGACTGGTGTGGGCTTGCATTGTGCTGCAGATCTTCTCAAATCGGGGATGCAGCTGTGAGACTGCCCCTCTTAACTCATTTTCAATGTCTAGCATTGGTTTGTATTTTGTCTTGATTGAGGCAACTGCAGAAAAACCTCTCACAAAGGTAGGATGTGGCAAAAGGAAGGAGTGTGACCAGGGCTCTCCTGCCTAGCAGTGCGTAGTCATTTTCCACTCCAATCCAAAATGCAATGGTGTGTGTTAGTGCCTTGCATCTGCAGATTTAGTTCATTGAGTTTCTGAAACATGTCACTGAGGTATGCAAGTTTCATGAGGAAGTTGTTATTGTTAAACCTTTAAGAAGATGGTTCTAATATGGGCTTCAAAAGTAAGAGATGGATCGATATTGATTCCCAGATTCTTAATGGTTTTAGAGGAATGGATATAAATTTAAGGCTAACAAATGAAAAGAAAAAAAAACAGAAACAAACATAAATCAATACACCTCCTTTTTTTCTTATGTGATATTTCTTACAGATAATAAAAGAGATCTCATTTCAGCAAGATCTTTGAAGTTCTTCCTGTATGTGAAGGCTTTGTTCATTATATCAAGCTTCTAGCAACTCGCGAGATGAAATCTCCGAGCTGCAATGGAGAAAGAGTTTTTTTGAGAGAACACAACCATGTACACACTAAACACACTGATCTGTGGCTCTGCAGATGGATACTATTGGACACACTGAATGAAAATCAAGCATTAGTAGTGTGTGTTGCATTTGTATGTGTGCGTGAGTGAGTGAGTGCGTGTGTCCGTGCGTGCGTGTGTGTGTGTGTGTGTGTGTGTGTGTGTGTGAAGGAGATGACAGGGCAAAGAAGTACCTGTGGTGTGCGGTGCATGTGACTGTATATTATTTAATTAAATGACATCCTTCTGCTGTTTAATGATCACACTTGGCCTTATAGAGGCCTTTATATTATTATTTTCAAATGGTCTTTGATTTCATCTGAAAACTCTCACATTACATTACATTATGCAAATGTAGCATACGGTACTGATATTAACATGATGATATCGTACCATTTAAATTTTTGCGTTATCTTGATATTTTGTTAGTACAGGTATACCGCACATATTTTTTTTTGTTTTTTTTTTATTAGAATTTATTTTATTTTTTTGGAACAATGACCAAAAATATTGATGGCTCATCCTACACAGATTTGTGTCCAATTAAATGCTCTCAAGGATGATAATGTCCCACCGCCTTATACCACCTGCAACCGACTAGCAAGTTTATTTATAGTTATGACATAAACTAAAGCCTTAATGCAATTAAAAACAGGGATGGGCTTTTCAATATACATCCCACCCCAACTTCCTGTTTCAACAGGAAATACTTCAAGCCAGGACAAAAAACTGTGTGGTACACCAATTTCATGGGGTCTTTAAGCAGGACTCTTAACTATCTACTTTGTTCTGAGACCATATTGTGTCTTTCTGAAGAAGTGCATGGGAATAATTTTAATCAAAGTTGAGAGAATGTGATTCATCCAGCAAAGCATATCTCACTTTCTTCCTTCGAAAAGTCAAATAAGGAGACAAATAAGGACCTAAACTGAGGAAATGTTTATCTCTCTTGGAAAGGCCTTCCTAACAACTCAGTTTACATCTCCAGTTACACTTTGCAAATCATTGGCTGTGTTTATCCTGAGGCCCAGCGCTGGAATGCTGAAGAATAGCTTCTTTTGAGAACCTAATAGTTACATTACTAGAGTGACTTCACTTGATTTAATAATGACACTTACTGAATAACAGTAGTTCCAAAAGTAATTTATTTAATCAAAATAAGGGTGAATTAAATGTGTAATATGTTCAGATCATATTATGTCTTGTGTTTTCACTGGGAAAAATGTGACGTCTGGTAACGCTAAACATTATCAAAGTATTAGAATCCTAAAGGATCAGTCTCTACCTTGGGGTGAGATCACATATGTAATGTTTCAAGCAATTGTATGTGAAATGAAGGAAAAGCTACAATGCTTTTTAACTGCCGAACATTCATCTTATGGTAACCATGTGAACAAAATGTGCCCATTCATGATCATCAGATCCATTACCCATTGAGTTGCTAATGTGATCACTGGTGCCTACACAGTCATGGTCTTTATTCATCATTTTGGAAGGAACTGAAGGAGCCAAGAGCTGATTCATTGCCATGGCCAACTTCTTTCTGTGTCCGCAGATTTGATTTGTTGCTTGCTCTGTGATATACTATTCTCAAAAAGTAAACAATGTTTCTCTGTTTATCATTTTAACAAAGATGCACTGTTCTCTTTAAAGTCAAGCTAAGATCATTGACTAACTTGTAACATAATGTATGACCTCTTTTGTTGCTATATACATTTGGCTGTCTATGAGTAGAAACAAAGTTCCAATCAAATCCAGCCAGCTCATTCCACATGGCATGTGAAATCCAACATTACTTTTAACAGAGCTGTAATTATGCCATCAAGCCAGTCATAACCCTATAACATCATAGCCAGTGAGGTCAGCAGGGTTTTGAGTACATCAGTGTGAACTTCCAAGTCAAGTCAAGTGGTTTTTATTGTCGTTCAACCATATACAGTTAGTACAGTGACACAGCGAAACGAGACAACGTTCCTCCAGGACCATGGTGCTACATAAAAACAACATAGGACAAACAAAGAACCACGTGAGACTACACAGACTAAATAAGACCTACACATTCCTACATAAAGTGCACGTGCAAACGTGTGCAAAAATTACAGGACTGTACAATAATTACTAAAAAGGAACAGGACAATAGGCACAGTAAGAGACAGTGAGAGATAGTGCAGTGCCGACCAGTATATATTTGTAAGCTGAGTATTGCAAAAAGATGACACTTTCTAAAAATGCAGAATGTAAACATAACATACTATGAAATAATGTTCTATGGGCATAGCAGTTATTGAGGTAGCAGCCAGGTATAAAGTGACAATGAATTAAGTGCAACTCTGGACATGTGCAAAAGTTGGATGGTGTACAGGTGTGTGTGTGTGTGGGCATGTTTATGTGATTTACGAGGAAACTTTTTTTACATATATTTTTTTAGTTACAAACTGGTAATTACAAGGGTATTATGCTATAAATGTGATTTATGAGTACATCTCTAGTGTCCCCATAATTTAAATCGCTTAAAAATCATACTAAACAATGTATTATCGAAAATGTAAAAATGCAGAAAGTTTTTTATGAGGGTTAGTTTTAAGGTATGGTTAGGTTTAGGGGATAGAATATATAGTTTGTACAGTAAAAAAGTAATTATGTCTATGGAAAGTCCTCATAATGATAGGTAGACCAACATGTGTGTGAGTGTGTGTGTGTGTGTGTGTGTGTGTGTGTGTGTGTGTGTGTGTGTGTGTGTGTGTGTGTGTGTGTGTGTGTATGTGTGAGCGTGTATTTATCACTTTGTGGGGACCAAATGTCCCCATAAGGATAGTAAAACCCGAAATTTTTGAACTTGTGGGGACATTTTGTCAGTCCCCATGAGGAAAACAGCTTATAAATCATACTAAATTATGTTTTTTGAAAAGGTAAAAATGCAGAACGTTTTCTGTGAGGGTTAGGTTTAGGGGTAGGGTTAGGTTTAGGGGATAGAATATAAAGTTTGTACAGTATAAAAACCATTATGTCTATGGAAAGTCCCCATAAAACATGGAAACCAAACATGTGTGTGTGTGTGTGTGTGTGTGTGTGTGTGTGTGTGTGTGTGTGTGTGTGTCAGTCCAGTCTCTGAGTATTGAGGAGTCTGATGGCTTGGGGTTATAAGCTGTTACATAGTCTGGCTGTGAGGGCCTGAATGCTTCTGTACTTCTAGCCAGACGGCTAAAAGCTGAAAATGTCACCTCAAATAAGTGAAGAAAAGCTGCTATTTTACAAGGTTGAGTCAAGTCATTGAGGCTAAATTGTATTCATGTCATACTGCCAAAAGAAAGTTCTAAACAAAACCCTAAAATCTTATTCGATATTTGTAGTGATTTGAACATTTGAACAAACCCCTAAACCTATGTAAATTTTGGTGTGTGGGACAGTGCGGGATGAGACTTAAGATTTTTGTCTGGCTGAAAAAAAGATACTTAAAATTAAACTTATATTATATTCAAAGACTGAAGGACGGACCAAAGCAAAGTTACAGAGACTTGGGGGTGGACTCTTTTGACTTGGGCCACGAACCACCAAGCAACCAGCCAGAACACCATAGCAACCACATGACAATACACTATAAACCATTGAGAACAGCGTTGAAACGTCTTAGAAATGGCCTGGCAACCACACCACCAAGGAAACTTTATTACCACTCACATTTTGTACAAATCTAGCTCAGATTCTAATTCAAAATCTTTGACAAACCACTAAACCTAAACAATCACTTTACACAATGTGTCTCTCACACATTATCCCGAAGTACCATTATACTACACCTGATTTAAATAATATTTCCTGAAACGAACCATTAAATGAGCTTTTAGCCTTCTGCAACTTACTGTATACTGCATATACAGTTCACCCCAATCCCTTTATCATTTCTACAGGAAATAGAGGAGGTTGCCAGAGGAGAGAGAAAGTGAGTGGGCAGCATGGGCAAAAATGTGGCCCTCATTCCTAAATCAACACCAGCCCCTTACTCTGCAATAAAAGCGTCGACACCAGAACCCACACATTTCATACATCATTCCAGCCAGAAAGAGCCAGCTGCGTTTCGGGAATTCCCTGCTGCCCTGAACATTCCATAATTTTTCATTCTCCACAAACAACAGAGCAGCACAGGATAAATCTCAGAGATCACAGCTCACTGCCAACTTCACATGTTTCTTTGCAACACAAATTGAAAACATCTCAATGATCAGGGCCGGTACAAGTATGCAGTCTTTAATGGGGCATTGTGATCCATTGTGATCTTATTATAATTAGTTCATTATATTATAATGAACTAATTATAATAGTGAGTTTATTATTGTGCTGCAAAAATAAGTGCCATTACCAATATTGTATATTGAATATGTAAATACATTAATCTCTTGAAAGGCTGTTCCATATTGTAGAGCACATCTAAACATGTTTAGGGGGTGACGTGGATATAAACACAGAGACAGTGCACAATAGCGAAAGTAGGGGTAGTGCATGTTGATGGAATAACTGACACCCCTCCCACCCCTGTCAGACAACTGGAGGGGGGGCTGCTGAATACGTTTTGTACCGGGCCCAATAATTTCTAAATAAAGCCCTGGCTAAGGTAAATCAATAGTAAATTTATGTAAGGTGGTGAATGATGTGTGGATTGAAAAGCTGTCTAATGTACAGCATATCAGTCTAAGGCAAATTGTTTACCTTTGTCAATGCTGTTTAGAATGGCGGGCTGTTAAATATGGTTTTAAACTAGTATAATCACGTGACATTTGGGGCTTTCATTGGGGTTTTGCAACATTATATTCTGTTTCGAATTCTTTCTGTGCTTTTTAGTGGTTCTCGCAGTGCTGCGTGGTTGAGATCCGAATGTGAGTAAACGTATCCGCTCTGTTCTCGTGCTGCTCTGTCCAGTGTACTGCGCTAATTAATTGCTCCAGGTAGCAGATACCGCATATCATTTATGAGATGTTTCTCAAGCGCAACAGAAAACGGCAGCACATAATCAAAGCAAAATTTTGTCCCTCTTTTATGCTTTGCTCTAGAAGGGGGAATGATCAGAGGTTTCTAGGAGGCATGTGGACAATCTAGGGGGGCAATGCCCTAAACATAACACTTTAGTGGAGTAAAAATGTTACTCTTAGAGGGAAAAATGCAACCTCCGGTTCATGTCCATCATTGATAATGTGAACACTATTACTTAGAACCTTTGTCTCTGAGGCTCATCTGACCTATGCTATCATTAGCGCCACAGGAGAAGGTAAACACATTTCAATTGATGCAAAAATGTCTGATGGGATATGGCGCTTGTCAGTTATTTGGCAGAATGGCTTTGATGTCAAGGTACTGGAACATTCGGTAGCAACATGACAAATTCCTGTGTGATCATGCTGTAGCCTATTAATGTAATCATGAAGCAAATCTAATGAATTCAAACCAGAGTTCAATTTTCCTGAATTTTTAAGTAGGCTATTAATGCTGCCAAGGTTTGCTAGAAGACGCCCCTGTCTGTGAACTTCAATATATATAATTTGTATGAATACGTTTATTCCACTGGCCTGAAAACCTAGATTTGAATTCATTACACCAGATGTTCAGCCATGCAAGGGAACAAGAGGTGATGTTTTTGATTACGGGTATGTGAATGACCGCGTGGATAGCTGGTTGATTTAAAGAGTGAGAGTGCAGTGGAGCACACTGAAGAGTTTCCTGTGTGCTGATCCCAACGTTACTCATCATTTACTCACTGTAGGATTCTGCATTTCTCATTACATTACGGCACACATGGTTTAGTTTATGCAGATTACTAGTCACTCCCTTCCAGAAACTGACAACCACCTGAGCTACTCACTCTTCCGGTGGAGCACATGCATTCGCAATTGTGAGAAGGGTATTTTTGGCAAAAGTTTGCTAGTGTGTGACCAATCAGTTTTTCCCCCAATATCCAAACAAGCTGACAACCCATGACACATTATGGAGTTGTGTTAAAAATTCAGATTTTTGCCAAAAACGGATAAAAGAAAAGTACAACTACTGCAGTAAATTTCAGCAAAACTAATACAACGTTCAAATACTACTGACTACATCTGTATTTATTTCTCCAATTGTGATTCTCGCCATACAGAGTTTGACAAAATCTTCGCAAGAGTCATCTTTTCCATTGAAAACAAGAGACAGGCCAAGACAGAGCTCTTCAAACAATGGCACTGTTTGTTTGAAGCTACAATCACCACTAGCCAGTTTTTCTAAGGCCACCCCCTCAATCTAAACTCAAGCAGCCTGCCCTGTGTCACTCAACTGGGCATAAAAGTTGGCTCGGAAAAGACTTTATCTATGATGAATTCTCTCAGAAATGTCTCTTAAAATGGCTTCAAATGAAGCAAAGAAACATGAGATAATGTGAGATACAGACAATATTGGGAATCTGGGACTGAGAAGCAGTGATATTGCCAAATCTTTGTGGTTAGAAGAATGGTCTTGCTGTGTAATATAATCTCAGATAGTGCACAACGTCTGATGAGGAACATAATGTTGGATTATTGCCGTAAAGTTTGCCTAGATTTTGATTTATAAAGTGTTGATCGTTAAAGAAATGTTCTGGGTTCAATACAAGTTAAGGTCTATGTACAAGATATGAGACATGCTGTCAGTTAATCTTCCCTGCAAACATTTAGTGCTCATTAATGCATTTACAATGGAAGTTTATGAGTATTTAATGAAAAATACTACTAAAATTGTATGAAATACACTTAAATAAAATGCAATAACTAATATGTTGTATTTTTAATACGTAATGCCCTTACATGTATTCCACTACTCACAAACCCTGGTGGTAATCAATAGAGCTTAACTTGAACTTATTTCTTTAAATGTTACTTTAAAAAGTCATCAAAGTATCATTCACACTTGAAAGAGTAAACTAACTTGTGTTATTAGAAACCAAAATTATTTTCTGTAAATATAATTAATCTCCAAAATGCTCTAAATTTATACTTAAGAGACACAACATAAAACAAATCTAATACATTTCTGTGCTTATTTATGTTGGTAGTTTTTAACGTCACAAGCAAAGAATGCTCACGTGTCGTAGTGGATTACATCAGCGTGGAGTACAGAGCAGATGTTTGACTCTCAGCAGATGCTGTGATATTTCATGCGAATAATGCACCATGTTTCCATTTCAGTTACGAGGTCTCAGACACAAAGGTCCAAAGGTACACTGTGATCTTTCTTTTTTCGAGAACTTTGCCACAGAGATGCACCAAAATGGCAATTTTACAAGAGTACTTAAAATCATGAAACTTGGCTGGCGGAATTGTTTTCAAATGTGGTTGATGTTAGCAAATAGGCAGGTGTAAAGCCAGACAATAAAGCACCTTACAGAGTTACATCAAATAACGTATTCTTACATTACTTATATTGTGCATTTTTCTTCCAGCTGGTGGACACATGGCAATTCATTGCATTTATGACCAAACTTAAATGGCACCTTATACTTTTATAACAAGCTAAAAATGTGTTGTTGTTTTTTTCTTCAAGACAAAGAGTCCTTTTGGAGTAATTTTTGTCTGGGTTATATGAAACATATAGCGAACACATTTTACTTCTGCAATGTGACATCTTTCTACAGAGCCCCTTAGAGGACAGGGAGGGAAATTATTTTCTAAAAATAGTTAGCGTTCCCTCATAAAAGATTTGTGTTCCCTCAAAATACTTTGCGTTCCCTTGCAATAGCTTTATTCATTCCTTACGAAAGTCAGCCATGGTTTTACTACAGTAACCACAGATATTTGTAGTGAAATCGTTTGGTTACGTATGTAACCTCCGTTCCCCGAGGGAGGGAACGACACGTTGTGTCGGAGAAGCGACACTAGGGGTCTCTCTTGAGCACCGATATCCACCTCTGATCTATGAAAAAAGGCCAATGAGAGTTGGCAGCCAGTATTTGCATGTCCCGCCCCCGGACATACGGGTATTTAAGCGGCGCAAATACGGGAGTTCATTCAGGATTTTTCTGAGGAGCCGGAAATGGTCCGGCCACAACAGTGGCTCGGTTCAGCGACATGGCGGAAGAAACTCTGTATATAAACAGAGTTTATATACGTAACCAAACGTTCCCCTTCTGTCGCTCTCTCCACGTTGTGTCGGAGAAGCGACACTAGGGGACCCATTCCAATCTTGCCATGCGCTGAACCGTGTACGTGAACCGCCGATACAGAGGCGGGCAGGGATTTCATCCAGTGCCGCGCATCGTCTGTACCTGGCTGCACGTACCCTTCCCCAATGCCCCATAAGAACATCGGGATCCTTCTAGTTACCCTGAGAGGGGAACAAGGCGATGTTTGCCAACATGGGAACGGGCCAGCCTGGCTGGGCCTCTTTTCTCTCTATGTTTCTCGCATAGAGCAATCACGGCCAGGGCCCTTACACGCATATAGGGAAGGGGGTCTTACCCAGACCCTGCGGAGACCACGCCTGCCCTTTTTCTTGGGGAGGAAAAATGGTAGACACGTCACACGGCCGTCTTGGGGCTCGTGTGGAAAGTATGGTGCGGTGGTAGATCCAGCCTCGAAAGGGGGGAGTTGCTACAGCACGGCGACCGGGGCAGCTGTAACTGCCTAAGGGAGACACGGGGGTCCACTCGTAAGGGGACAGAACCGTGGAATACACACAGGGGGAGTCCGGGCAGGAGGCCTTACCTGTGGAGCACCTATACCAGTACAGGGCAGCCATAGGATACCCGCAGTGGCTTGGGTCGGCGAGTTCCTCCGCTGAACCGCAGACCCGGAGGGCTGGGGAGGAATCGACCAGGGTCCCGACTCGGAGTGGGGCGCCCTGGGAAAAAAAGGTGCACTACTTAACCTTGACGTCAGGAAAAGGGCGCTGGGTGCAAGTGATCCACCCGGCCGGTCAGTCTACGTGTTACCGAGTTCTACGGGCTCGGACCTGAGAAAACACGAGACGCAACCGACTCAACGCGGAGGTTGTAAAACCTCGCGAAGGTGTTGGGTGTTGCCCAACCCGCGGCTCTACAGATGTCTGCTAGGGAGGTGCCCTTTGCCAGTGCCCACGAGGACGCAACACCCCTTGTTGAGTGAGCTCGGACCCGCAAGGGTAGGGGCACGGCCTGGGTGTGATAAGCCAGTGTGATGGCATCGACAACCCAGTGGGCGAGCCTCTGTTTGGAGACGGCATTCCCTTTCTGCCGTCCCCCAAAGCAGACAAAGAGCTGCTCGGAGCATCTGGTGCTCTGTGTGCGGTCCAGGTAAATGCGCAGGGCGTGCACTGGACATAGCAACGAAAGGGCTGGGTCTGCCTCCTCCCGGGGCAGCGCTTGCAGGTTCACTACCTGATCTCAGAATGGTGTGGTAGGAACCTTGGGCACATAGCCCAGTCGCGGTCTTAGGATCACAGACGTATCCGCCAGACCGAACTCCAGGCAAGTGTCGCTGACAGAGAACGCTTGCAGGTCCCCGACCCTCTTGATAGAGGCGAGCATGATCAGCAGGGGTGTCTTAAGAGAGAGGGCCCTGAGTCCAATTGATTCAAGCGGCTCGAAGGGAGGTCTCTGGAGTCCTGCCAAGACTACCGAGAGATCCCAGGAGGGAACTAGGCCTGGCCGGGAGGGATTCAACCTCCGGGCGCCTCTCAGGAACCTGAGGATCAGGTCGTGCTTACCCAAAGACTTGCCGTCTACAGGAACGTGGTGGGCGGCAATGGCGGCAACATACACCTTGAGGGTGGACGGGGACAGCCTCCTGTCCAGCCTCTCCTGTAGGAACAGGAGCACTGACTTGATCGCACATCTCTGCGGGTCTTCAGTTCGGGAAGAACACCAATCTGCGAACAAGTGACACTTTAGGGCGTAAAGG
Source organism: Xyrauchen texanus (assembly GCF_025860055.1). Taxonomy (NCBI): domain Eukaryota; kingdom Metazoa; phylum Chordata; class Actinopteri; order Cypriniformes; family Catostomidae; genus Xyrauchen; species Xyrauchen texanus. The sequence goes on along the minus strand of NC_068284.1, from coordinate 14,592,476 downwards.
TGCCTGGTAAAGGGGGCTCTGGCTTGGTTGATTGTATTCACAACGGTCGCTGGTAAGCCGGCTAGCTCTTCTGCATCCCGTCCAGGGACCAGACGTGGAGGTTCCAGAGGTCTGGGCGCGGGTGCCAGAGCGTGCCCCGTCCCTGAGAGAGGAGGTCCTTTCTCAGGGGAATTCGCCAGGGAGGAGCTGTCGCGAGAAGCCTGAGTTCCGAGAACCAAGTCCGAGTGGGCCAGTAGGGGGCCACTAGCGTGACTCGCTCCTCATCCTCCCTGACCTTGCACAGCACCGGTGCAAGAAGGCTCACTGGGGGAAATGCGTACTTGCGCAGCCCCGAGGGCCGCTGTGTGCCAGCGCGTCTGTCCCGAGGGGAGCCTCTGTTAGGGCGTACCAGAGCGGTCAGTGGAAGGTTTCCTGGGAGGCGAACAGGTCTACCTGGGCCTTGCCAAACCGTTCCCAAATCAGCTGGACAGACTGGGGGTGAAGCCTCCACTCCCCACCGGGCAGGCGTTGTCGTGATAGCGCGTCCGCTACGACGTTGAGCTTGCCGGGGATGTGAGAGGCACGCAGCGACCTGAGTCGCTGCTGGCTCCATAGGAGGAGACGGCGGGCGAGTTGTGACATGTGGCGGGAGCGTACGCCGCCTTGGCGATTTATGTACGCCACCACCGTGGTGCTGTCCGATCTCACGAGGACATGTTTGTCCCGAACTAACGGGAGGAACTTCCTGAGGGCAAGAAGGATGGTCAGCAACTCCAGGCAGTTGATGTGCCAACGCAGCGGGGCCCCTTTCCAACGGCCCGCTGCTGCGTGCCCGCTGCACACGGCACCCCACCCAGACCAGGAGGCGTTGGTTGTGACCAGAACGTGTCGGGAAACCTGCTGCAGGGGCACTCCTGCCCGTAAAAGCAGAGGTCTGTCCAGGGTCGGAGTGTTTTGAGGCAGGCGGGGGTGATCCTTACCCAATGCGTGTCGTGGTGCCATGCTTGTCTCGGGACTCGAGTCTGGAGCCAGTGCTGGAGTGGTCTTATATGCATCAACCCCAGCGACCACTGTGCCTGGCTTGAAGGAAGCGAGGCAGTCCAGCACCGACTGAGCACGCTCGCTCGTGAGACGTGCTGTCATTGAGACTGAGTCTAACTCCAACCCGAGAAAAGAGATGCTCTGAACCGGAGTGAGCTTGCTCTTTTCCCAGTTGACCTGAAGCCCCAAGCGGCTGAGGTGCCGGAGCACCTGGTCTCTGTGTGTGCATAATAACTCTCGAGAGTGTGCTAGGATGAGCCAGTCGTCGAGGTAGTTGAGAATGCGGATGCCGGCTACTCGTAGCGGGGCAAGGGCCACCTCTGCGACCTTCGTGAAGACGCGAGGGGACAGAGACAGGCCGAAGGGGAGGACTTTGTACTGAAACGCCTGGCCGTCGAACGCGAACCGTAAGAAGGGTCGGTGTCGTGGCACAATTGAGACGTGGAAGTACGCGTCCTTCAGGTCTACCGCTGCGAACCAATCTAGATGCTGAACACCAGCCAGAATATTTCTCTGCTTGAGCATTTTGAACGGGAGTTTTGACAAGGCCCGATTGAAAACTCGCAGGTCCAGTATTGGTCGTAAGCCGCTGCCTTTCTTGGGTACAATGAAGTAAGGGCTGTAGAAACCCTTCCTCATTTCGGTTGGAGGGACGGGCTCTACCGCGCCCTTGGCTAAGAGGGTCGCGATTTCCGTGCGCAAGGAACTGGCATGCTCGCCGTGTACTGCGGAAAAGCGGACGCTCCTGAAGGGTGGCGGGAGCCGGGCAAACTGAATTGCGTAACCGAGTCGAATGGTCCGGTGCAGCCAGCGTGACGCATTGGGAAGCGAAAACCATGCTTCCCAGCTCTGCGCTAGGGGCACCAAAGGGACGAGTATTTTGGACGTACCCGGCGGGGCCTCGCAGCGGGGCGGAACAGGTAATGCAGCGTCGGGCGGCTTCGTTGCGGCCTGAGGCTGAGGTGCTGAGAATAGACTCAAAGCACTTACCTTGCTCCACGCGCCCGGCAGGGGGCGGGTTCGTGACTGGGGAGGAGGTCTGATGTTGGCGTCCTCTGGACTCATCTGAACCGGCCGGCCGGGGACAGTCGTGGGCAGGCGGAAGGCGGGATCGCCGTGTCCGGTGTACCGGGACTGTCGTTATCTGAAAGCAGATTGCCGTGAGAACGGCATTTGCGGGCCAGGTGACCCAGAGGCAAAGGAAATAGCTCTTGTATTGAGAATGTGGGTACCACAGCCCCCGTCAGGGGGTGTGGCAAATGAAAAAACAAAGGATTCTCCTCCCGGCCCTCCACCGGGGGACGGAGCGGTCTTACCACCTCCGGAGCTAACGTCTTTGGCTCTGGGTCGACTGTCTCAGGAGCGGCTTGGGAGCCTTCCGGGTCCTAGAGGGGGTTCGGTGAGACAGGGGCGTCGCGACGCCTGCGGGGTGCTCGACGCTGGGGCTGAGAGCTAGGCCCGGGTTGAGGCGGAGCAGGAGCTGGTTTCTTCGCCGCAGGGGGACGCCCTCGGCGAGCAGACTGGGCAGGGCCCGTAGCGGCAGGTGTGCGGCGGGGCATGATGTGAGATATGGCCTCCGTCTGCTTCTTCAACGCGGAGAACTATTGGGCGAAGTCCTCGATAGTGTCGCCGAAAAGGCCAATCTGGCAGACAGGTGCGTCTAGGAAGCGGTTCTTGTCGGCCTCACGCATCTCGACCAGGTTGAGCCAGAGATGGCGTTCCTGGACCGCTAGGGAGGCCATCGCCTGTCCGAGTGCCTGCGCTGTGGCCTTCGTCGCTCTCAGGGCAAGGTCGGTCGCTGAGCGCAGTTCCTGCAGCACATCAGGATCAGGTCCACCCCCGTGCATGTTCCTGAGTGCTTTGGCCTGGTGGACTTGCAGGAGGGCCATCGCATGCAGGGCGGAGGCAGCGCGTCCAGCCGCACTGTAGGCCTTCGCGTTGAGCGAGGATGTTGTCCTACAGGGCTTGGATGGGAGTACGGGGCGGCCACGCCAGGAGGTAGGGCAACCGGGGCATAGATGGTACGCAACTGCCCTATCGACCTGGGGAATCGGCCCGTATCCGTGGCGCTCTCCGCCGTCGAGGGTGGTGAGAGTGGAGCGCGGGTGGCACCTAGACGAGCAGAGAGCGGGGCTCTCCACGTAGACGTCAGCTCGTCATGCACCTCCGGGAAAAGCGGGACCGGGGGATGCGTGGCGCTGAACGGCGCTGCCCCCAGGAACCAGTCTTCCAACCGTGAAGGCTGTGGGGAGGATGGAGGGTTCCAATCCAACCCCACGCTCACGGCGGCCCGGAAAGCATGTCAGACATCTGAGCGTCGGCCTCAGCCTGGGCCTGATGGCCCGAGGCGGCAGTCCAGGGAGTCCTCGGCATCAGACATCACACTCTCTGATGCGCGGCGAGCTCATCTGCTTCGGGCTCGGGAGGATAGACAGCCAGGCCGTGAGGCGAGCCGCTATCGCCCATGGCGTGGACGGGGACCAGCGAGCGTGTCAGGGAACGGGAGGTTCGCGGGGGGCTACCCGGCGAAACTGCACCCGCTGCCGCCCCCAAATCGCCCCCAGCGCCAACCGCATCGTCCTCAATCCCGTGGGAAGAAGGAACAATGCGGGGTGCAGAAAGCAAGCCGCTGTTGAAAGCAAGCCGCGACCACAACGTAGTCATGGTCATGTTCTCGCAGTGAGAACATGAACCATCCACAAATGCTGCCTCGGTGTGATCGCGGCCCAAACACACGAGACAGCGCCTGTGGCCGTCTGAAGCAGAGAGGCTTCTACCGCATCCAGGAACAACACAGGGGCGGAAGGGCATCTTGAAAAGACGGCGTCCTGAAAAGGACGTTCAACGCCGCTGTGTTTTGCTCTTTTAGAGAAATTCACTCTTTTAAGGAAATAACTCTTTTAATACAGAGTATGTGTGTGTGTCTGCGCTGTCGAGCGCTCAGGGACAACAATGCACGCCGTGCAAGTAGGAGAAAGCCGCTGTTGTGCGCCGTCAAATCCAACAGCATGCAGATCGTCAGAGGAAACAGGAACGTAGTGGTGTGTAAACTCGCAGCAAACTGCAAACAGACCATCGGCTCCGAAGAAATTTTCTGAATGAACTCCCGTATTTGCGCCGCTTAAATACCCGTATGTCCGGGGGCGGGACATGCAAATACTGGCTGCCAACTCTCATTGGCCTTTTTTCATAGATCAGAGGTGGATATCGGCGCTCAAGAGAGACCCCTAGTGTTGCTTCTCCGACACAACGTGGAGAGAGCGACAGAAGGGGAACAAACTATTTCAGAAAATAAATTCCTTCCCTGTCCTCTAAGGAGCTGCATATATTTCTGAGTGAAACATGATCCTTAACAAGAAAAAATGGAGGGACTTTTATTCTTTGGAACATGAAAAGTGGACGTTCCATACCAGAATGGAGACAGACATGAATGTGAGTATGCTAAAACAATGGCTAAATAGCTATGTAGCTATTGGTTAGCAGCATCCAATTGCAGTGTGTGGCATAGGCAACATCAAGAGTAAAGGAAACCCTTACGAAAATCGAGAGTTCATGACAAATTTGCCACAAAATTGCCGCAAATTTGCCACAGATAATTTTCACATGCAAATTAACTTTGCTGCAAACTTGCAGCAAATTGTCCATTGTTGCCAAAGGTTTGCCGGAGGTTCACCACTACCGGCGAAGAGCTGCAAACTTCTGGCAAACATATGTGGCAGAATAAAAAACCCATTTGCATGTGAAAATTTGCGGCTAGTTTAGCTTTTTAGTAAGGGAAGTAATTTCAGAGAAAACATTTTGATTAAAGATTATGAAGACTAAAAACTTATTTGGAATACTGTGCAGGAATTAATTGTACACAATAAGACCAGGAACATGTGTTAAGAAAGTAAATATAGTCAGTTTAGCTTTAATGTTGACTAATGATGATTTTCCTAAACAACTGTTATTTGGTAAATGTATATACATAGGATATCTTGCTTCAAAGTTTTCATATTGCCCAGTATTACACTGCCGTTTTAAGGGACTGTGGAGTATGCTCATGGGCTGCCTGAAATTCCTCTCATAGCTACAGCTAGCCACTACAAAAACAGCCTCTCTGGCGCACATGACCTCTCAACCCTTTTGCGAATCCCATAATCTCTGAGTTATGTGCATATGCTTGGATTAGGCAATGGATAAACATTGTCATAAAACTAAAACAAGCTCTTTCATATTAAAAGATTCAGGGCTTCCTGTTCAGTATTGGTCAGATTATGAAAATTAAATACATAAAACACTGTCCGTGGACCAGTGAGGGAGTTAATCTCTTTCTGGACTCTTTCCCGACTGAAGCTCTAGGGAGATTTTATCAGTGCCCTGAAGAGCCTCCACACCTATCAGTGGAAAAAGATATACTATGAATTGCTTTGCACTCAAGCACGTAATATCCCTCAAAGCTGTTTAGATGTCTACATCTTTTTTAACTCTGGAAATTCCCCTCTGAGAAGTGAGGATTCAGATAAATTCAATTAATCAAAAACTCTGACAAGTACAGTATGACAAATTCAATTGGCTTGTGACTAAAGCTCTGTTACAAAACTTAGTGAACTACCTACAGTACCTAGACAGACGTCATCATAGGTGCAATTCCAATGTGAATGCAGTAACAAAATGCTGGCAACATAAGAACTACTGGTCCAGTGCTGAGTTCACTTTCAAAAAACAGGCTTTTGAACATTTTAAATTGTTAAAATATTTTAAATCTAACACTCTTTTCAGGTTTTTTTGGATTGCATTTGTTGAGCTTCTTCAGAAAATCTAAATTGCAATATGACATTAAATAAATTCTAAATTAATAATTTTAATTTTCAGTTAGTCATTTAAAGTTGCTGAACAAATATGCATGATGGTGATGCTTTAGATTAGATGACTGTTCAAAATAGCCTGTTGAATATCAGGAATGTATCATATATATAAACCCTGATATTACACCACATCAGTTTGTCTTTAATAGCTGTGCACACAGCATATACACATCGACGGATGATCCTTATACTAAGACTGAAATGAGGACTGTTTGAAATCAGTCACTTTTGGGCCTTCATTTCAGTTAGGATGCTGCCTTAGTGGCCGTAAAGACCGAACACGAAGTAGCGCAACAAATTTATGTAACCCGGACACACACACACAAGATGAGACAGTCACAATGTAAGTCAAAAACTGCTTTTATTGAAACAAAGCAGGCAACAGTACAAAAACAGGGCAAATCCAGTGAAGAATGGTCAGGGTGAGCGTTAAATCGAAGCCGGGGAATCAAGATAGGCTAAAGGGGCAAATCCAGGAGAGAGTGGTCAACGAGAGCGTAGGGGGTCAAAGCCGGGGTAATCAGAATCAGCGAGACGGGACTAGAGGGAGCAAAAGACAGGGGAACAAGGGGAGCTCGAAAGCCGGGGAATCAAGAGGAAAATGATGAGACTAGTGGGAGCAAAAGACAGGGTAACAAGGGGAGCTGGCAAGCTAAGAGGTGAACGAGAGGAGGTCAAAACTAGACGAGACTAGCGGGGGGCAAAGACACGGGAAACTAAATACAATAACCAACACCCGTGAAACGGATGTGCTGTGGTATTTATAGGGGAAGGTGCAGGTGTAAACAATGAAAGGTGATGAGACGAGTGCAGGTGAAACTAATGTGCAGGAGTGCAGATGACGCGAGTGCAGGTGGTCATAATGTTCTGGGGGATTGGAAACGCGTGAGAAACTCGAGGAAGGGAGATTGCCTACGAGCATGTGAGCGAGTAGGAGCAAAGTGGGCGTGAGGGCTCGAGCGAGCAAAAAGAGCGTGTGAGCTCGAGGGGGCGGAACGAGCGTGGGAGCTCGAGGGGGCGGAACGAGCGTGGAAGCTCGAGGGGGCGGAGCGAGGGAGCGGGGTTCGTGACAATTTAATAGAGTGCCTCCATATAAGTTTTCAAAAGTTGACATTATAACCTGACGTGACATCTAATACATAGACAAATCATTCGAAAAACAGCACAAACAGATTAGGGGCCATCACACAACAGCAAACTCGCCACCATTTTCCAAATCATTTTTCTCACATGCAAAAGAAAATGTTTGCCTGAAGTTACCTAAAGCAAACCTTTAGCGACAATGAAAACTTTGCCGCAAAACTAATTTGTGTCTGAAAATAATGATTGGAGAATTTGTTGCAAATTTGCAGCAAGTTTGCCAGAACTCTCGATTTTTGTAGGGCAGCTGTCTATGTATTTTAGGAAGTAAACATAAAGCTAGCTCAATAGGTTTTGGAACAGAGCTTAAGTTTCAGTAATATCTTTTAGATTACTGTTAGCAGGATTTCCACATTATTTCACGGGTTTCCTTAAACTTCATGTAAAACATTTACAGAGTTAACATGAATTATGAGGAAATATTCAAATATATCAGCATTGATTTGATGAGTAATGCCAAATGCACACGGCACCAGGGCTTTATACTTTTGAGAAACAGTCTGCTGCAGTTTTTAAATACTTAATCTCCTCTCAGCTCTTAGCAAAACAAACTGGTAAAATGTAACTTCAATCATTGCTATTGGAGTGTTAAGAACATGTTGGTAATATAGCACCTTTCTTTACTTCAGTAAGGATATCAGCAGTCAAGAAAAATGCCTTTTTTATTAATAAAACACTTTTTAACAGGCTCTGTCTTGTCCAGGTTGGATGCCACTCCCTCAATGTGCTGTGGAATACATGAAAGGAATAAAGGACGCTTAGTTTTTTTAGTTCTTCCTCAGAAATTATTATCAAAAGGAGGTCGGACCATTCATGCCTAAAACACCAGGTCATGTAATTCCATTTTTACTTCAGAACTGTGAACAGGATCTTTTCCTTGGCCATTTGCCACCATTCAATTGTTAACCTGGCTCACACTGAAAGCACTGGAGTCTTTGGTTCACTGTTGTGAGCCACCTGACTTTTCTAAGGGAAAAACGTGGTAGAGAAATGCCATGGAATGGAAGCCAAAAAATGCTCCCTCAGTTCCCTGTAGTCTTGCTCAGTCACACCTAAATTACTACTGCACTTTCAAAATGGAGCAGAATTTCTATAAATACTGTTTTATCAATTGAATCTTTTCATATATTTGTGAAAAAAATCAACTGTTGGCATACTACAACATACATACAACATTACTATTACTATTGCTCTTAGGGTTAGGCTTTTGAACTACTTTCAATTTTCGCAAGGTGAACGATAAAACAGGAGAAAAAATCCAATATAGAGTTCCTATAGATATTGAAAAAGGGAACTGAATTAGAGGTCGACTGCGATAGTGGATTTTGCGATATCAAAAACGAAGGTGGTGGGAAAGGCCGATAACCGATTAATCTGCAGATAGCTTTTAAAAATCGATTTACAGTATAGAATGTCAAAAATGTTTTTTATTCTTTCCCTACTGTGACGGGCACATACAAAGAGTCCATAATTAATAAAATTCATATGCAGCTTATTGTTTAACCAAAATCCCAATAATAACCAGAATAAATCTGATTTGGTGCAAGGCCGAAACACACCAGGGTGTTATCTTGCAATGACGGAGACTTGGCCCCGTTCTCTATATGTAATGGATAATGTTCAATCAGCCGGTTGTTATCGCAAAATAAACCCTGATGCAAAGCAAAGCAGGCTTATTACATGGCTTTTAACCAAATAAATTAATTAATGGAGATAAAATATTGATTTGACTTTGACTTGAGCCAGTAAGCAACCACCTAACAACGATATAGAACACCCTAGTAACCACCTAACAACCACCCAGAACACCCTAGTAACCACCTAACAATGGCCCTGAACGCCCTAGCAACTCCCTACCCACCACCCAGAGCACCCTAGAAACCACATAGCAACATAATTACCTCTTACGCCGGGTTCACGCATCCTTTGTGAGCGGGGCGTAAGCGAGGCATGGGCAGTGCGTTTTCATTTCGGTGCCCATATTAACAGATTGCATTGTTCCCACTGCAAGCGTAAATCTTGAGGTGACACATTCCAGATGTGGCAGTGTGCGGATATTTTCAGTGTTGGCCTATTTTTGCCACGCGGCTCACGCTGAGCTCAGGAATAATATACTGTACAGTCATCTGATTGTTTTCGCAAAATAAACCCTGACAGGGCATTCAGGACCCTGTCGCAAAGCATGATCCTATGTCTTACATGGCTACTAACCAAATAAATAAATTAAGATAAAACCACATAGCAATCTCCCAGAACGCTCTTGAAACCACATATCAACTGCCCAGAACACCCTACTAACCACCTAGCAACAACACAGAAAGCTATAGAAACTACCTAGCAACTGCCCAGAACACCCTAGCAACTCCCTAGCAACCACCCAGAACAGCTTAGCAATCACTTAGCTACACATAAACCACTTACACTCAAAAAACTAACTCTTTGGCTGAACTTGATTCAGTCATGGACAGTGGTTCCACATGTTTGAAATAAGTTTTCCTAACTTAATATGACTATATAATCTTAACTCAAATACTTTGTGAAGAGGAACCCTAACTGAATTATGAAAACCCAACAAAATTAGAGATGTCAAAGTAATTCAAATTAATCTTTTATTTCTGTATATACTAGCTATACAATACATGTTAGCATGCTAAATTCATGCTGGAGTGAAGCACTACAGAGTGCTGCTTTGTTACTATGTTATGATTAGCACAGCAATTGTTCAATAAAGAGAACAAAAAATATCATGCATCACAAACACCTTAACATCACAGCGGCACGTTTTCCACAGGCAGCACCACTCGGAAAATGTAAAAATTTTAATAAAACATTCCTGCAATGCTTAAAACAAAATTAACTTCTGATGAAGATCATTGTATGACTACAGCTGTGACTGTCATCAACATAGTATTTTACCAGCATGAAATGAAATGATGTCAGTTAATTCAACTAATGATGAAGAACTGTGCAAATCTTTTCATTACTTGAGCTTCAAAGTTTGCTCTAATAATCACAGTACGTGTCGCTGTAAAAGACAGAAAATCCAAAAGAATGATTCAACTTCCTGCAGCAGGAGATCTTGTCAACACAGCATTAGGTGACTTATTCTGACTCTAAGCCTCAATCTTATTGCATAACTCCAAGGTTTGTTCATTTAGTGGATTATTTTATTTCAAATGTGATATTAAGGAGGGATAATGCTCTTTCTTTAGCAAACCATTTACTGTAAAAGCTGTTAATATTGTAAGCAAAGTCATGTGCATACAAAGCACTATGCTGACAAAAATGGTGGTAAATCCTGTTTCAAAGTCGACACTAAAACATTGAATAAAGGCTCTTTTGTGTTACAGGTACCTGTTCCCATGGAAACGACAATGTACCCAGACTTGGCCTGAATGGTGGAGCCAAATGTTTTTAACTTTCTCTTTCTGTCAAACTCCTCTTCTGCCACTTTACACCAATCTCATTTTTCCCCAAATATGATTTATATTTTTTGGCCCCATAATCTAGTAAAGAGAGTATGTTTTCATGATTCAGGGAAATCACGGATGATTTATGAGCACTGCGAGTCTTCATACTTACTTTGCAAGAAGGAAATGTGGTAAACAGAATTGTCCAAGCAAGTTTCTTTGTCACTAAAAAGACTCTCAAAACATAAGATTTCATTTTCTCAGCTCTGAAGTGGTACTTTACAAGTATCTTATATCATATAATGGTTGTATAATTACATTTGCAGGCACTAATGTTTTCCAACACACAGTGGCATTTATTGCCTCAAAAGTCTTTACAAAGAGCTGCTGTTCTGCATAGAGTATATCACTAAATTAGCTGAAGAATTACCGAAAGGAAAGTGGCACGTCTGGGATTAGATCCCCTTTGCAAAACAACTATATGAGGCCTTGTAGACAAGACACACTCTGGCGAAAGTCTCACACTGGCGCTACCTTAATGCACTTTTAGACCAAACACAGTCTGCCTAAAACCAGTAGTCCACACAATATAAAAGAAAACAATGGATAAGGTTTGTGCAAACCAAGGTTAATCATCCAGCTATTAGTTGTGCCTGCAAAAAAGTGACATTTACACTAATAAGTCCAGTTATAATGCTCTTCTTCATCATTTGATGGATTACTGTTTCCAACATGAAATGTTCACAAACATCTCTATTTTTAATAAAATGTAGTTTACCACTTTTGGCATGAAGGCGTGTTTTGCGGTGAAAAGTAAGAGAGCGTGTTAATTTACATATGCACTTTGCAGCAGAATTTTATCGCTTTTAACACTGTTAAACTGGATTGCGTGTGGTTAGTGAATAGGATGCAGGATTTTGCACTAAAATGCTGCATACAAAAGTGCTGCAAGTGTTTTAGGAATCAGCCTCAGGCAGACAAACACCTTAGTAGATGAAATTAGACTGTTTCTTTGTTGTTGTTTTTTGTTTTACTGTATTAATACCTGAATTTTTTCAGTTTGGACAGCGTTTGTGTGACAACACACCTGTAGAGGTTTTCTGCGTCACAAGTTTCTAATATTCCTCATGCACATTCAAGGACGTTTAAATAGCCAACATCAAATAGCACAAGCAGTGATCAGATATGGATAGGTCAACACAGAGATATACTGTGCAGTGAATAATTAGTTCCACTGTACTGAATGGTAAAAGACTTAAGTGAATTAAAATGGCACAATAAATTGGAAAGAATGAAAGGAAGGAAAAAGTAAAGCCGTTCTCACAAGTCTCAGCTGCAGAGAGCCTAGGGCTGGGAAAACCTCCAGCAGTGCTTAGATGCATATTACTACTACAGTTCCTATGAGACATGTAATTCCAGCAAGTTCATTAAAATTGGATGCATTTAAGTGAATGGAAGAGATGGGAACATTTAAATAAATGTTCTAATAATCGATGTTTTTCAAATAATGCCAATCAAATGTGATTGATGTGATGTACAATCTATTCATTAATCAGCATACAACAATAAGTAAGCAATTCATAGGTTGATTTTCCTGAAAATATTTAAAACCGAGGCTCTGCGGCACTTTCGAAACATTGCTCTGTTAGTGTGAGAGTTCCGACATGTCAACTTCTTGCTCATCCAAAGGGTGATTGAGCTTAGGGCGGGACTCCCTGTATGCCTGACTAATGGCAGACAGGGTGCAGTTGGGCAGCTGGTCTATACTTGAAAACCACTTTGGCTCCATTATTTTTCCAATTTTCCGTTTGGTGCCCAGAAGCCTCACCATACACTTGAGAGTAACAGTACACTATACAAAGCAAAAGCATTAAACAAAGCAAGAGATCCATTACAATTTGTATGACACACTTCTGTATTTCCACAACATACCTTATTGTATTCTTACAATAGAGATGTGTGTAGAGGGAGGTTCCCTGAAAGCTGTTTCAACTATCTGTTCAGCTCAACTGCTATTATGAAATCTGATTATCCAAGAAGGCACAGGAGGTTATTCAGAGCTGAATCTTTCACTCTGGCTGAGATTTCCTTACATATGCCCTAAATGGAATGTTTTATAAGCCTGTTAAAAATTAAGGATGAAAGGTTGGTCAGATGTGCTCGGGTTTAGGAAGAGGTGAGTCAATTTGGTTCTCTTTACTTAAAAGGCAAAAACTTCATACTTCAAAGAATCAGGGAATATAGTCAGCAATGATGAACGTGATTTTGCCAAGTACAACATGTTCCTGGATGACTAGCCTTGTTGGTCCTGGAACAACATTCCTATTAACCAATCAGATTTGAAGAAAAGGAAAAGGGTGGTGTTAGAGTTTGGCACAGAGCTAGGGTTAGGCCTGCACACCATTCTTATCAAGTTGTAATTTCCCTCTGGCATTTAAGGTAGTTTAGGTTTAGGGTTTGGACTTTCTTTGACAGAAATGCTGTTCCAGCACCATCAAAAAATGCAGCATGATCACACAGGAAATTGACATGTTGTTTCAGAAAGTTCATGTACCCTGAAATCAACCCAGTTTTGGCAAATTACTGACAAGTGTCATCCCCCATTAGACTTTTCTGCATCATATGAGGTGTGAATACATTTCCCTATAGCACTATTGGTAGTGTGTTGTATGAGCAACCTCTGAGATATGGGATCTGTTTCCTCAGAAACAGGAAGTAATCCTGCTCAACTAAAAAAATAGTGAGCGTGAATCAGAGGTTACAGAGGTTTGCTTTAAAATGACATTTTTTCCTCCACTTATGATTAGATTTAGGGTTGGGTTTAGGGGTAGAGTTAATAACTATATTAGTGTTGTCAGTCGAATACAATTTTAAATTGTGATTAATCACATAATTGTTAATCGCAAATAATCACCGATTTTGAAAGTGCTGAAATTTGACTCTAAATATATTATTTTCCTGTTAATGAAGGTGCAAAAAACTTCATACAAGTAAAATACACTGCTCCTCTCTCACTGTTGCTGACTATTAATTACCCTTCTGAGTGATTTTGAAACATATATGACATAATATAAGAAATATTTAAGATTCCACACAATTTTGTGATCAGTAATCAAATAAGCAGATTTGTGACTAAATGTGTTAACTCATTTTGTACAAATGGACAGGTTTTCTTTCATTACAGCATTTTCACAAGATGCCCTGAGAAAATTCATATTTAGAATCATGATTATATAATAATCATCAGATTTTGCACACATTTTTCACTCAAACTTTTATGCTGATAATATCATTTGTAATGAAAAATAAACAATTAAATGAGGAAAAATGCAAAATAGAAATATCTGTGGACTCAAACTTCAGAAAATCACTTCCATGTGCTTGGGGTTGGGTTGGCACCGTTTTTGACCAGGAAAAAAAATTGCCCTGCATGTCAAAAAGGTTGCCGTCCCTGGTCTAGAACAAAAGAATAGTGATTCGGACTTAAAACAAATGGGGCACTGACAAGCATGTATGTGGCACTGGCTCAGTAAACACAGTTTTGTGTGTGTGTGTGTGTGTGTGTGTGTGTGTGTGTGTGTGTGTGTGTGTGTGTGTGTGTGTGTGTGTGTGTGTGTGTGTGTGTGTGTGTGTGTGTCAGTGACTGCTGGCCTAGAACTGTCATCCTGTTTCTCAATGTTTTTTATTTTTTTATTTATTTGCTAAATATACCAGCATTATAAATGGAAATTGCACTTTCCAGTTCAAAGGGTTTGAGAGCAACTGCCTAAATCAGATCATCATCTTCATCTTTACGCATACTGTACATAAGTCACTAGATACCAGATCCAAGAGGGTCTGTCCTTAGTGGCTTTATAATGCGATAGGACAACCAGCAATATTTGCACAATTACTCAAATAAAATATTTGAGTAACTGTTTGACGCTATACACAGGACACACTGTTTGCTGTGTTTTTGCATCTGTCTGGGTTTTTTACTGCTGGGTTTTTTACTGCTTGTAAAAATGTTGCTGTTTTCCAGGCAATATTAAACATCAACCATAATTCCAATAAACATTCCAATCTTTCCATTAATTAATTGAAATATAACTTCTAAAGGACATGTTAGTGTAACTGGACATGCAGAATCATATTACAAGTGAAAAGGAAATATGTGCTAGACCTTTTCTATTGGTCTATTAAATGTGAAAAGGAATCATGTGACAACTACAGAAACTGCACTTCTCACCTGGAGCTACATCATAATGAGATGTGAAGACCGAAAGGGAATGTTTTTTCCCCAGCCTGAATTGCAAGGTCTTTTTCCACCAGATGGGCTCCCTTGATAACGGAAATGCTATAAACTCCATGACTTGCAGGCACAATGCACCGTTTCAGAGGACATTCATGAGTTTCCAAACATAGTCTTCCCATAGACGTCACACAGCTTGAGAATGAGCATGTGTATTAGCATGGAAACATTTAAATAAGTGTTCTAATAATCGATGTTTTTCAAATAATGCCAATCAAATGTGATTGATGTGATGTACAATCTATTCATTAATCAGCATACAACAATAAGTAAGCCATTCATAGGTTGATTTTCCTGAAAATATTTAAAACCGAGGCTCTGCGGCACTTTCGAAACATTGCTCTGTTAGTGTGAGAGTTCCGACATGTCAACTTCTTGCTCATCCAAAGGGTGATTGAGCTTAGTGCGGGACTCCCTGTATGCCTGACTAATGTTTAACTAAATACAGTGGTCCAAAAAAGTAACTTACAAATTATTTTCTTGCATACAAAATATCAAACCAAGTTACATTTGCAAACAAATTATGCTCAACCTTTTCTCAGAACTAACTTGATTTTTCTAGACATTTTTGTAATCACTTTTAACTTACGGTCTCAAGATAATTTAAGTTGATCAAAACAGTTCCCCTCAAGTTTACAAAGGTGTCCTAGCAGAGTAACCACAGGTGTAGTTCATCACGTTAACTATGGGCATGTTGCACTAATGTTTGACAACGTAAAGTGTCCAAATACGTTTTGTCTTAGTTTAAAACAATATATCTATTAGCATCAACAATATTGGACGATAAAAGCAATTATCTGAAATCAATTACCAGATATCAGCTGATTGTTTAAAATCAGCCGATGAGCAGGACCAATTATTTCCTGTCCATCAAAAGGGGCAAGAAAAGGCTGACAATTAGCCAGCAACTAGTGCTGTGTGTGAAAAAATGGTCTCTTGTGTGGAATTACTTTCATTTGGGTGACAATGACAGCAGAGCTGCAATTTGTAACCTTTTCTTTTCAGAATACAGTTAATGTGAGTTAATAATGTGCTTTTTGCTTCAGTGTTCTGTTTATAACTGAGACCAGTTACTCCGAAACATGGAAGACATGTAGCGACAAAGTTATTAGTTTCAATTAAAGTTATCATTAAAAATTATTTCAAAGTTGTGTAATTAATTATCAGTTATTTGAAACTAGCTAGCATAAAAAGCAGAACCATCAAACCATTATCACCAGATTTTGCTCTAAATAATCTGATATGGGAGGCACACAAATGTTGTATCAATGTATCATTAATATAAATTTTTTTATCATTTAAAACTTCTTTTTACACGTTTGGTCCAACTTAATGTTAGGTGTCGTTAACTAGTATTTACTAACCTTAAATACATACAATACAATGTACTTATTGTGTAACTACATGTTGTTCTGCAATATTCTCACAATTAACTGAATTCTCACAAGATTCATTGAGGTACGGGTAGGTTAAGGGACTGGGTTAAGGTTAAGGTTTAGATTAGAGTTAGGTTTAGGATTAGGGCTAAAGTTAACAGTGTAACTAAATATGTAATTAAATGCAGGTACTTTAAATGTAAGTACAATGCAACAACATGTACACTCTGTACATAATAAAGTGAAAAAAGAAAAGAAAAGAAAAAGAAAGGATCAGTAATACTGGGCTGACTGTCACAGATAATCACAGCGTTTAGATTTAAATACACATGGCCATTTTGAGCCGATCACTGTCATTGCAATCAGAATACAATCAAGCTATGAATGACAGATAATCACAGCGTTTAGATTTAAATACACATGGCCATTTTGAGCCCGATCACTGTCATTGCAATCAGAATACAATCAAGCTATGAGGGCCGCCACACGACAATGAAATTTGAGAACATGACACTTCTGTCATGCAGCTTTTTTCTTTATAGCAATCAAATGCAGACACATTCAAAACTCAGATCTGCTTGAAGAAACCCCTCATTGTTCTCCACCACAGAGAGAGAATCACTCCAACAAATGAGGCACTGACTTTTTGCCAGCTTTAGGTAACTGCTCAACAGTTTATCAAAGCACGAGTTCCTTCTCATTTGACTTCTCCGCAGCTCTTGAAACTCCAACAGCTTCAGCAGATGTGATTCTGGGAAGGCCAATCACCAGGGAGGGTCATCGAGACTTAGAAACAACCAGCCTTCACATTCTATAGCCCCCTTAGTAATGGACGATTTTTAACAATCGCCCTCCTGGGAGCTCTCTACGTAGCCAGGAGTGGTCTCTGGTAAACTTATTTTAAAAATGACGTTCAATACAAATGATGAAAGAGGTGGAGGAGTGCAGGTTTTAAAGGCAGGAAATTGATGCCGGGCGTTATGCTTTGCTGAGAGAAATCACAGCCGGGCGCCTGGAAAACCAACCAATCATGGGGCCATGCAAACCTGTGCAAACAGTTTAGGATCTCAATGACAGAAGAGGAGGGCCAGACAGCAAATCAGGATGGCGATGAAATGACGATGCTTTGAAGTGCTTTGCATATAATGATCTCGCTTTATTGTGTAAACAATCATGCTGTGATCGAAGTATTGTAAACAACATTGAGACATTGGCAAGAGTTCATGGTGTTGGACACTTGGTGTTTGTGACCTATGTTTATTCAGTGGGAAAGGACTCGTGTTGATGGAATTTGCAAAAATAAGCATTTGTAGGTAGCAAGCAAAGTTCTTGCAAATTAACGCATATGCTTGTCACCCAGTAGAGGCCAATTCTTGACACCAAGCTGCCCCTCATTTCCATTTGAGGCAGTGTCAATAATTATCTCTGCATAAATACAAAGGTAAAGTTGTTCCCATTGAGCTGGCACACTGGATTTGTTGAGTGGAATCAAATGCGATCAAAGCAACCCATATTTTCACTTTTTTTAACGAAAAGGAGGGACAAATTTAAATGAATTTTTGTGGCATACAATATATGCCAAAATGTAGTAGATTGAGCTTAACTTGTATTGAAACTGCAGTATTTCTTTAAGTATGAACATATTTCCCTCTAGCTCTACTGATAGTGTTGCGCAAGCATCTTCCAAGACACTGGTTCTGATCCGGCAGTAACCAGGAAGTTATTGTGTTTGCGTAAACAATGATGAACGTGATTTGGAAGTTGTGGTTTAAAATGTTTATTTTGACTCTACCGAGACTCTACCGATGGTTAGGTTTAGGGTTGGAATTTTGCAATCCTTTTGACGGTATGACATCATTTACAATTAAAAATACAAGTCACTTTGGCACCACTCTGTGGACATTTCATCTGGAAAATGGAGCTCACACGTGCCTATATGCTCAGCCTCACTTCTAGCTTCAGCCACTGGGGGCAGTGATTTGAATTTCGGCAAGCACAGACTGATTTCAACAGCAGAACTTTCCACATACTGTTGCCAAATTCACAGTGCATTTAGTCTGGATCAAAGAATTCCTTTGCAATTATTTTTACTGGGTGAAAGTTACTATTCAGTTACTCGAGAGTCTTCAAGCTTCAAGTTTAAAACTGTCCTCATTGTTTAAGCTGCATGACAATAGTGAACCGATGACAAACACTGTTCTAAGTTAATGATCTGACCCAAAAGATGGCCAAGATGTTCCAGTGAGCTCAAACGTATACAACTGTTTCTTACATTAACTCTTATCTGGCAGAGAAGACTCAATGAAAATTATGCCTAACAGTCCTAACAGTGCAACAGTCCTCCATTTTGGAATGTCCTAATTCAGTTTCCTGTGGCGGGGAGGAAAGTAATGGAAGATTCATTAAATCTCAAATTCACCTGACAAGGATGTATTTCCCAAGATCACTGGCTAAACGAATTATAACCGCAACAGGGTACAATAATGTTCTCCAGTCATTACTGAAGGAATTGACATTGATGGCTTTGCGAAGGAGGATATGTGACTGCAATAGAGGAAAATGTGATTATAGTGCACTTTTTATCTGCTTCATGACAAATCAGAGATTTTGTTATCATAAGTGAAGGTTGAATTGGCAGGCCCGAGGAACATGAAGTGAAATGCAATTTTACCAAACATCTCATCTGTATTCAGCAAATTCGTGATGCAATGTCAGGCTATCATTTTGAAAATGGGCTCTCTTTTTTCATTTTTATAAGGTTTCATGGTTGGCTGAGGATATTAGGTTGTTTTCCTGAAGAAACCTGTATGATATGTTGCGTGGGGCTGGGGCAAACACTCACAAGAGCACAAAACAAATCAATCTGTGGTGTTCATATCCTTAAAGGTATAGTTTGCCCAAAAAAGAAAATCACAACCCATATAACTTTCTTTCTTCTGTGGAACCCAACCAGCCTTCACATTCTATTGCCCCCTTAGTAATGGATGATTTTTAACAATCGCCCTCCTGGGAGCTCTCTATGTAGCCAGGAGTGGTCTCTGGTAAACTTGTTTTAAAACGGACGTTGTAAAACAAGTTTAAGAGGTGGAGGAGTGCAGGTATTAAAGGCAGGAAATTGATGCCGTGCGTTATGTTTAGTTGAGAGAAATCACAGCCGGGGCGCCTGGAAAACCAACCAATCATGGGGCCATGCAAACCTGTGCAAACAGTTTAGGAGCTCAATGACAGAAGAGGAGGGCCAGACAGCAAATCAGGATGCCGATGAAATGATGATGCTTTGAATTGCTTTGCATATCATGATGTATGTATCAAGTATTGTAAACAACATTGAGACAGTTTGCCCAAAAAAGAAAATCCCAACCCATATGACTTTACATTTACATTTATGCATTTGGCAGACGCTTTTATCCAAAGCAACTTACAGAGCCCTTACTACAGGGACAATCCCCCCCCGGAGCAACCTGGAGTTAAGTGCCTTGCTCAAGGACACAATGGTGGTGGCTGTGGGGATCAAACCAACAACCTTCTGCTTACCAGTTATGTGCTTTAGCCCACTACACCACCACCACTACTATACCAGACTTTCTTTCTTCTGTGGAACCCCAAAAAAAGAATCTTCCTTTTTATGTGAACCAAATAATAGAATTTAATAAGAGCTAGAGCATATCAGAACTGTCAGTGTTTTCAATCTGGCATGAAGTGGAACTGGAATTCCAATGGAGGAGAAAAACAAAACAAGATAAACTGAAAAGAATGTTTTAAAAAACTGTTGAAGGTCATGCTCGTACTTACAGTTACTCGAAGGTTCCAGCGACTCAATAAGCAATGGTCCAGCACGTGATAACTGTTTTGTTTAGCTGTTTTGAAATATTTGGAAGAACTGTCTTTTGGCTCACAAACACTTGCAACTTGTTATGCTTAGATGAACTCTAGCTCAACAAGCAGACTGTTTGACGGAAATACACTCGTGTCCAGTCTTGTAGATAAAAACTGGCACCCTAAGGACTGGGGCTGGGTAAAAATATGTATTTTCTGATGCATCGTGATCTTCATTTGAACGATCTCAATATTGACACTTAAATCCCAAGATTAATCTTATACTCTATGCAAAACCCTCTGCAATGTGATTAAATCACTCACATACGCTAATAAATTTCCCACTATGCCACTAAAAACGTCTGTGATTAGCTACTGGCTGATACATTTTCAGACTTCACTCACCAGTGATTGAGTGGTTAGTAGTTGAGGCAAAGAAGTTCAGCACCAAGATCCTTTCACTGCATGCTGAGAGTAAAAGTTTAGTTACTCATTCATGTAATGTGTGTACAAACATGAGATCCAAGCAATCCAATTGTCATTGAATAATGTCGCTTTTAATATCCTTTACGTTCTTTATAATAAGATGTTGATTAAAAACACCAAAACAAAGACATTTAATTGTAAAATGTGACTAAAATGATGAAATACGAAAGTTTAAAATAGCCTATAATTTGACAAATTAATAATTTTGTAATGTACGTAGTAAGAAGTTCCCCTGTTAATTAACTGCATGAGCTGAGAGAGGATGTCTAAAGAAAAATGGACATTATAACTGAAATATACCCATATGAATCAGATTACAAATCGAATTGAGAGCTTGTTAATCAGAATCAAACTGGAACATTTTTGGTGAATTCTCAGGGCCAGCAATGCCTTTTCTGCTAGACTAACATGCCAAATAAATAAATATATTTCATCCTTTCATTCTCAATCACCTTTGTATTTTTTATAGCTTTCTACTCTTAATTAATCTGCAAACAAATAGAGAAAAACGAAAAGTTTATCCAGTCAGAATTTATTCCTAGATGCTTACAAGCGAAGCGTGACAACTGTTTCACAAATCACATGTCCGAAACAGTGCATGAGTCTGAGCTCCACCCCATCAGGCCTTCAGAATTTGCACAGAATCCCTCAAAAGTGCAAATGAATGCGCAAATAAAGACAGATTGTCAGATTCATCAGCCAATCAGATTGATTTATTTGTTGTTGGTGGGTGTGAGCTTTAGGATGTCCTGGTCGAGGTCTTCTAGCTGGCCTTGAGTGACACAATCATGCTTAAAGTGACGTAATTTGAAAGCGAACAGCACAACATCTTGCTGACTAGTCGACTGTCATTACTGCCTCATCGCCATTGAGAAAGAGAACCGTAATATTGATAAATAAGTTTGGTTTCACATTATGATATTAAAGTTTGTTTAACAGGCATTTAATTGTACACCTGAAGCACAAATGCTAGCACTGCAGCATTGCAGGTTGCTAGGAGACATCTCTAACTCTTTCCCCGCCAGCGTTTTTAAAAAAAAGTTGCCATGTCAATCTTACATGTAGCACCTTTAAATATATGTAACAGATAGCTGCACTATTCTTCTGACCTTCAGGCACAAAAGGGAGGCTGAAGACATCATGGTACGTCAGGACTGTCCTCACAGATACTGTTATACCTATCCTTTAACTGATATGGGGGTATATAGCAATCAAAATAGCAATCAAATATATGATAGAGCAATCACTGCAATTCACAGTGACAATGAGTTACCAAACACTACATATTAATCATTGAAAAAAACTTCAACACTTGCATAATGTTCTTCATACTTCAGAACCTGATCATTTTCTCAATTATTGCCATATGTAATAGAAAGTCCATCAGTGTAGTCACATAGGGGTCATGCACTATGTTTGATCATATTGAAAAACTGGTATGAAAGCACCTGATGTCATTGATGGCTGTACAAAAGGCAACTTTATAAGCTATAAGAGGAAGGTGATTCCTCTCTTGGCCCTGGAACGGTAAACCTGAAAGAGTCCAAATGATGAAGCAGACTGTAATAATCTGATCTGTGCCCCGTCTGTCAGTATTGGCACAGTCATCTGTTTACACACAGGACAACCCTGAGATTATCTAAATGCAGAGTGGCATATAAACACACACTAACAAATCTCATGAATGCCACAAACATGACAATGTTGATTAAATAAAAGGCTTTCGACTGATTACAATTTAACTGATTTCACATCAAGGGACATTTTCATTACACAACAGTGTCCGATAATAACAAAATTAAACACTAGCAGGTTCAAACCGTGTATAAAATCATAACGATAAAGCAGAATATGATATGAAACTGCACTGCAGTTCACACTGTACACAGAAATGTTGCAGTTGTTACCTACAGAAGCTATTTCTACCTAATCTGATCTTAAAAACGACTTTGATTCAATCATATTGAATACTTTTATTGAGTTGAAGAAAACCAGTTGATTTTTAGATACATTTTTAGTTTCCTGGGCATACATTTTTTACAGCGCAGGAACATTTCCAGCAAATAATCTCATCTCGTCTAATATGCAACGCAGGTGAATTCAGGGCAGCCCAGAAGCAGAGCAATAATGAAAACACAGATATAACAACATTATTAAAAGTCTAGGACAGGGTGCTGTAGGCTGGTGGTTAAAGATTTGGGTTTATAACTGAAAGGTTGAAGGTTCTAACCCCAGAAGGGATGATTCAAAAACTATCACCATTGTATCCATGAGGAAGACATGCACTGAATTTCAGGTTACTCCAGAAGGGGTGCCTTTAATAAGTCTACAGTATGTAACTTTAGATAAAGCGTCAACTGAATGACTAATTAGTATTCCCAGTCTAAGTAACTTCCGCTGTGTTACCTGAGTGATCTAAAATGACCCAAAGCGCACATAAGTTTTACACGAGATCATTCTGCAATAGAATGAATAAAAACTGATGTTTTTTCAACCATATGCCGTTTCAAGATACTCTTACCTCTCTTTTCCGGCGTTGCACACAAGCTTAATGAAAGCAGAAAGGTTAAAACGCATCCAATCTCAGTAAATCCTGCCATTTCTTCTGTTTGAAACCTATCGATCTTCACTCCATAGTATAAGGGCTCTTCTATAATGGTTTCAGAATGCTCAAGCTTTGCGTCTTCATGAGAGATCTCGCTCGACTTGGGTGAAAACTTTGACAGCTCCTCCTCCGCGCTCGCAAATCTCAGCAGTGCACTGGTGAGGCTCTCATTGCTGGAGAAGTGCGCTGCGCTCGTGACGTCAGCAGCAGGGAGGATCATGTAAGGTGGGACAATGTACTCAGGTAATCAGGTGCTTTCTTCGATGACCTGGGAATTTGTGACTTTTAATATTATTTAGATGTCAAAAGAAATCCGTAACCTGCTCTCGAGCTCGCAGGAAGAGGAATCTCAAATGAATTGTCTTAAATATCTCATTTGTTTCTCTTAAAGAGCAGTGAGATTTACTGGAGAATACATTTTCTCTGGAGTTTTAGAAGACAGTCTCAGCATTGTCAAAAACCATGCTCAGATAAAGTCTGTTATTAATAATAAAAATAATTTCAATAGGAACTCCAATATTTCTCAACACATTCTTCCAAGATCAAATTATAAAAGCAATGCTATTCACATATACTTTTAGCTATGTAATCTTACTGTAAGTGAAACAATTGTCTCCAATTTCTGTCTATTCTGTCTATTTTTATTCTAATTAATTGTAGGAGAAATTATTAGGAATATATATATATATATATATATATATATATATATATATATATATATATATATATAATTATTATTATTATTATTATTATATTTTTAGTATTATTAATATTCTGAGGTGGGATCTACAGTAGATCCCACCTCAGAATATTAATAATACAAAAAGGTCATTCTGACTTCGCCACAATTTTGACTTTATTTCTTTATATTTCTTAAATGTGACATATAAATTGCAACATACAGAAAAAAGTTGCAATTGTGAGATATAAACTCTAAATTCTGAGATATAGTCACAACTGCGAGATATGAAGGCACAATTGCTCTAAAGTCAGAACTGTGAGATATAAAGTGGCAATTATGAGAAATTAAGTTGAAATTCTGAGATACAGTAAAGTCTCAACTCCCAGACATAATCTCACAATTGCAAATAATAAAGCCTCAATTGTGAGATATAAAGTGAGAATTAACTTTGTTTATTTTTAATAAGGCATCTTATTCTCCTGAGCAATGAAAATGCAACCTCTAAGCAATAAAATTTACCTCTTATTTATTTTTCTTTGTAAATGAGCAAACAAGTGTATATTCATTTTTACTGAACATATGTTGCGAGAAGATGAATTTGAAAGACGTGATATCGGTAGTAGCCGTGACACAGTAATCTTCAAATAGTTTCTTGACATAAATCTTGAGGTCCCTTTATCTGTCCCAGCACGTCCTTCTCTGCCTTGAATGGTCCACTGAGACATAGCTGCATTCATTTGGGTTGCCACAGTAGCCAGACAGTGGTTTTAAGATGGAAAGCATCCGGGAAGTTTGTGTTCCCAAAGGTCAAGTTAGATCAACTGACCACAAAGAATGCTGTGTTATCCACTCTGTGGTTTTTTTTGAGTAAACTGACATTTTACATATTTATTGAACGCTATATTCAAAGATTGTATTTGAAACATTTCAACAGCTTAGTTTCACATCAAAGTCTTTTCATTTGTAAAACCCTCTTAATTCCTTAAAACCAATTAATGCTGCACAGTGCAATATCTAATGCTAAGATTCCAACAAATTGCATTTAAGGTATTAGCGAATGTCATGAAAATCCTGATATGCAAAAACAATGTCAGAATTAATTTTATAATATTTGATAAATTGATAAAGTTTGCCTTGTGAATGCATATTTGTCTCTATACATTTAGAGATATACTCTAAAGCAGGGGTGGACTGGGAAGAGAAATCAGCTTGGGATTTTACATAGAAACTGGCCCAAAAGTTGTCTTTTTCTGCATATCGCTGCCCCCTACGGCATATCACGGCACTGTTTTGTGGCCCGTTCTGCATAACTCGGGGGCCCATTTCAGTTTATCGCGGCCCATTCGGCCAGTTTCACGGCCGGCCCATCGTAAATAGTCCCTGTTCTCCCGATAGCCAGCCCGCCCATGCTCTAAAGTCTCAAATGGTAGTATCCTGTATGTCTGAATGTAATTATAAACTGTTCTGTATATATCTTGTACTTGTTCATGGGACCATTTGCAACACCTTATCTGTTTCATTTCAAAAGTTGAGATTGAAATACTTGTATCCTGATTTATAAAGTGTAACAATTGCAATGCTGCTTTAAAGTTTTTTTTTAAACTGTGCTTTATTAATTTATGAGGAACTCTTTCAACACATAATAAAGTGAGTTATTTTGAAGAGGTCAAGTAGCACTTTTAATTGTTGTATTCAGCATGATTTATGGAAAGTAGGCTACACAAAAGAACCTTTATAAAATATTTATAACAATATGAATTCAGCCAAATCAATACAGAAAATATTGTTTTCCTCAAGCAAAACATACTGTGTACAATTGTTCACGTAATGTCACTTTAGGTTTACATGAACTACATTACCTGGGAAACAGTAATATCTGACATTAATTCACAAGAGTTTCTAAGTAGTAATTTCAGCAAATTGAGAGAGCCACAAATCTTCATAATGTTCGTATCTAGACTGAATGGGGACAGATGTGAAAGACCTCATATGTCTCTGGTCATTTATATAAGCTAAAATTGCATTATAGTAAGCTAATGCCGCAATAATTGTTTTTCACACAGGATATGAGGGGTGTAGTTGAGTTTTGACTGGTGACAGATAACAAGGACAGGTAATCAATATGAAAAGAGCCCTATCATTAACATCAAATGGGATGGGAGGTGGATCGATATTTATATTCTACAAGACCCTGTAGTGATTGCCACCGACCTGTTGCTGGACAGTTCCAGTGTTTTCATCTGATCAACCCAGCCAATGGAAAATATTTAAACATCATAAGAAGACAGGATTAAGAGTCAAGGTAGACTAAGAGTTCTCTGAATTTATAGGGTGAAGGTCGCAATGGACAGTTAAGGAAACAAGCACAGCAACAACTCTGGAAATCTGGAACTAAAGTGAATCAACAGTGACATGAAAAATAGCTAAATCTTCCCCAGATGCCATGTTTGTTATTTACATCAGCATTGGGGGGAAATGACGTGCTGTGGGAAAGCTGCTAACTGACAAAGCTGAATGTATAAGTGAAGAGAAAGTGGATAATACAGTGCATGTAAACGGGAACGTCGCTTTCGAGGCTTAAGCAGCTTTCTCCCAATAAATGGCTTTATGGTGTCGATGTAAACAAGCGTAATTGGTTTGACATCATGTTCTTAGGTTGAATTAACACATTTTGTAAACGCATAAACAACTGAAAGCATCGACAGTAGGTCGAAAGTTCTGCTGCTGAAATCAGTCTGTGTTTACCGAAATTCAAACCACTGTCTCCAGTGGCTGAACATAGAAGTGTTGTTGAGGTCAAATGTCCACAGAGTGGCCCCAAAATCAAGTTGTATTTTTTGTTGCAAAGGATGTAATACAGCGAAGAGGAATGCATATTTTATAAACCCAACTCATATTTTCAGTGGAGTGAAAATGTCTCCAAATCACAATTATGTGAACGTGATGAATTTCTGGTTTCCATGAACCTGTGTCTCGGAGGTTACTCACACAATGTGCTATCAGTAGCACTAACAAGGTAAGAGAAATGGCAGAAGGGGTCAATTTTAGGGTACCTATACATTAGGAAGCAACATGTTGAGTTCCTGTGTGATCATGTTGGATTTACCAGTCAAACACAAACACTGTAAGAAAAATGTCCACTCAACTTAACTTAAGCTAGATGTCTTTTTGCTTTGACTCAAAATACATCAAGTTCTTTCAACTTAAGAAATTTTTTAAATTATAAATTACTTTTTGTCATCTAGATTTTACAGGATTTATTCAGAATATCTTTAATATTGAGACACACAAGTCTACTCAGGATGATATGCATCACCCAAAGTATTGATGCATTAGATCTTCTTGAAGAACATTAAGAACACCTGCAAGGACTGAACATCCAATAGTTTGAACACAGAGTTTTCAATACAAAGCTCAGTAATAGTGACCCTCAACAAACACCATTAAATAAAATATAAGCTCTTAACATCACTACACAACTATTAACTAACATTAATGGCAAAAACAGCACAAATAAAGCTAATCCAACTTAAGTTCAAGTTAATAGAATCAATACTTAAGTTAAGTTGGCATGAAACTTTAGCTGTCAACTCAAAAAACTAGTTGATACAACTAAACCTTAAAATTGTTGAACAAACATGGGCTCAAATTGTATTACTATTAGCTGTTACCATAATTGGATGCACAATCTGTCATCAACAACAAAAGATATGGGAAGTGTTTTCTTCTCACTTTTAAAACAAAAGATGGGAAGTGTTTTCTTCTCACTTTTAAAAGTTGATAAGCCTATGTATTTTGCTATCCTAACTATGCATAATTAGTTGCATGTTTTACTTTTTACTTTGCATTTTATATTGATTTATCACCTGCTGCCTGTTACCTTGTCAGAACCATTTTTGGGGTCACAACTCACCAGTTGAGAAGCACTGGACCGGAGAAGGATAATCAAAACCACTCCAATAGTACATTTGCTAATTTTGAGCAAATTGAATTATGACAACAGCTAAAGCTGCAACATAATCCAAACACAAGACACCTAAAGGTAAACCTGAGAATTCTAGACTGCAAATAGACATACTTAAATTGAAAAACAATCTTCACAGGCAACAGTGTAAAAGGTGTACTAAAGTGCTTGTAATGCTACCTTCACTAATTAGTTGAAAAACAAAGAATCTTTTGAGAACATATGTATTATTATTATTATTATTATTAATAATAATAATAATCAAGTCAAACAGGCATAATTGTAGTCACATAATCAGATGGCTGGGCTGTGTTTCTGTTCTCAGTGAGAGTGAAAAAAATATATTAATCAGAAACATATGTGCATTCTCGAATTGAAAAGATGAAAAATAGATAAAGCTTATTTTAATCCCACATGTAAAGAATGATTGACTCCAGCAAAGTCCCTCCGCAATGATTCCTTACCTGACCCCTGTGCCCTGTTCTTACCTGCATTTTTAACAACAAAATTTACAGAATGGCTGGATAGATGGATTGGGAGATAAACTAATTGGTGATTTGCATTTAAATGTATACACTTAGTTTTTGTTTTTTTAATTTTGCTTCATTCTGAGTAAAATTTCCCCTCCAAAACTAAAGCTAAGTAAGTACAAGCACACACACACACACACACACACACACACACACACACACACACACACACACACACACACACACACACAAACAAATGCTGTCAGCAGGGTTCAAGATTGAGTTCAAGGATGCCATCTGGGTGCACACAAATTATAAAACGTGCCATTCTGTGGATATTATTTTATTGTTTAATCATTCTCACAAAGGAAATGCAGGACTAAACAGCACTAAACAGCTTTAAGGTGTAAAGATTTCACCAGCTGGTTTGGGCTTTTTATGGAAATAATAAAATATATATATATATATATATATATATATATATATATATATATATATATATATATTCTTTTTTTTTTCTTTTTCTGTCTGGTGTCGCATCAGACAAGGAAGCAATTAAGTTGTTTATTGATGCAGAAGGGAAAATGTGTGATTCTGCCATGCAGGAAGGTCTCTCAAGCATATTTGCCCACTTTGATCTTGCATGATGGCATCCAGCTGGACAGTGAATGAGCCATCCAAACCACAAAGGAAAAATAGGCTCAGAATGGCAGATGGACAAAAGACATTACTGTAAAACGAGGTCAATCCCAAGGTTTTTTAAGGATATGATCCTTGCATTCTTTTCTATTCTGACCTTTTGTTTACTTATTAATACTATTATTTTGGGAGTATTACTGTACTTATTTGGGTGATTGGGGCTTGATGTCAAAGGGGCTATATCTCTGTCATAAGATTATACATTTAAATTTAATTTACACAAATACTTGTTTTCTCTAGCATTCTCTAATTGTGTATGTTGTTTTCAAAAACCTAGTTCAGCTATTTTTTATAAGAATATTTTTATACAAATTATGTAATTTTTTCACCATGTTTAAAAAAATAATAATTTTCACATTTTTAATAGCGGCAATTTGTCATATGCATTTTCCATTTTGTCATTTTATACAATGTCTTGATACCTTTAGCAATTTCTGTTGCCTAAAACAATGGTTTGCCATTTTTGCCATTTCATACATTTTTTTGTGTTAAATAAAACCGTTAATATAGAAAACAATAAAACATAAAACAATTCACAATAATAGATTATTTAATCACAGTTTCACATTGTGACAACTTACCCCATATAGTGTGACAACATGCCCCACTATTGAGGTATGTAGCCACAAAAAGTCAATGTTTGTATAATGTTTAATTGGTAATAACGGTGGATAAGTTCATTGTCTTTGCTGTATCATGTACAGTTAATCTCAAGTTGATGCATTTGCACTTTGTTGACTATAGATTTGTGCCATTAAAAGGTTAAAAAAAATGACTCACTCCAGCAACTGCCATTACCAGTGTTTTGGATCTATCTTAAACCACAACATCATCAACCACTGAACAACAGCAACAAACCTCTGTACGTTCCACCATTCTCCCCACAGTCCCAGTCAGTCCTCTCTGAAATCAAACACTGTATAGCAGATCTGCTCTACTTATTAAGTAGCCATTATGCTTTTCAGAGATGCTGTTTAGTGCTGTGTTGAAAAGGCTGGAATCTTACACTATTTGTTGACTTAAAGTTCTCCAGGCAGGAAAAACACACAGAAGACAAATAATTAGACTTATTTAAGAAGTGGAATACATCTATTGCATTCCACGGCAGCTGTTCTCCTTTAGGCTGTCTGCAGCTCATCTGCCGATCATAAAGAAAATAATATGTGACATTATCATCAGAATGTCCAATAGTTTATGGTTCTGGTGAGATTCTTCTTATTTATTCTTCTGACTTAATTTGCCATAATTTACACACCCTCATACGTTCAAAACTTGTTTGACTTTCTTCTGCGTAACACAAAAGGAGAAATTTAAATAAATATTCCTGTCTTGTATCCCGTGGATAATGCCTCACTTTAAAGGGATAGTTAATGGTTACCAACATTTGAAACTCCAAAATGGACATAAATGCAGCATAAAATAATCAATGGGACTTCAGAAATCTATATCTTCAGAAGCAATATGTTTGATAAACAGATTTTAACAATATTTAAGTTCTATTTAAGTGCCAGTAGGTGGCAATGTGCACGAAAAATGCACATCGGCAAAAACAAAAGAAGAAGAATGTGAAAGTGAATGTGGAGATTGATAGTAAAAAAGGAATTTAATATTGATCTGTTTCATGAATATCATCATATCGCTTCTGAAGAGGTGGATTAAACCACTGGAGTCTTATGGATTACTTTTCTGCTGCCTTTATTTCCTTTTGGAGCTTCAAATTTTTGGTACCCATCCAATGGCATTGTATAGACCTACAGAGCTGAGATCTTCATTTGTATTCAGCTGAAGAAAGAAAGTCAGACACATCTGGGATGGCATGAGGGTGAGTAAATTATGAGAGAATTTCCATTTTTGGGTGAACTATCCCTTTAAAAAGGACCCAAAGTGTCATAAAATTAGTCAATGCAACTTGTGTGTCTTGTTCCCTTTGGAAGGCATACAGAAGACTTGTAATCATTTTTAAGTGGAAATCTTGACCTCCTTTGCACATTCATGAACATGAGAGAATCACAGTGGCATGTGTGTTCACGCGAGAGCTTATTATTTTTTTAGCACTGAAGTTTACGCGTAAACACGCTATTGCAATTCATTGCATCTATTCATGCTTTGACTGGGTTATCTTAGACCCCAAACTGAAGTAATGTAAAATTATTCATGGAGGACATTTGAAGCGAGCCATCAAGAATTGTCTGATAACTTTCCTCTTGTATCAGCAAGAATTTCTGTGGGTGATAATTTCAAATGCAGATGGATCCATACACAGATTCCTGTAACAGTGATATATATCAAGTTCTCAGTGGGGAGATGGTAAATTAATTTAACACTCATTTTCTAACTCAACAGAGGCATTCTCTCTTCGTCTGATGTTGCCAAGGCACACTTGTCATAGCATGCATGTCAACACTACTCCTCTCCTGGTTAAATAATAAATACCTTCAACTTGTGTAACTAAGCAAATATAGAGCCCCGCAATGTCAGATCAAATAAAAAAGGGGCATACAGTTGTTCTCTAACTAGCATTAGCATTGCTCTTCTTCATGTATTTTAAGTACCGATGTTAAAGTGGTGTTAAACGCTATACTGCCATCTAGGGCTGGACTGGTAATCTGGCATACCGGGCATTTTCCCGGTGGGCCGAAACACTTTGGGGCCAATCAGGGGCGGACTGGCCATCGGGAGAACGGACCAGTGGGTCGGCCGCGAAATGGGCCAAGTGAGCCGTGATAAGTAAAATTGAGCTGCCGCGTTATGCAGAACGGACCACAAAACGCCGCCTTGATATGCAGTAAACGACAGCGACCCGGGCTGATTTCTATTCCCAGCCCTGATCTCATGGGAGTGTACACCATTCGGATCAAACTTCACAAAAACACAATTCATTTGTTAATGTGTAAAACTATTTAAATTGGCTCAAAACTACTGAATGCACCTTTAATAAAATATGCTTTAATAAAATATTTTGTTGACTAGAATACGTCATTTAAAATACATCTTGCTTTTGGTGCCACTATGTGGACATTTCATCTGTAAACTAGAGCTCACATGGGCCCAAACAATCAACAGCACTTCCAGCTTTAGACACTTAGGGGTAGTGACTGATTTCATCGGCAAAACTTTGGCCCAAGTGTTGCCGAATTCACAGTACACTATTGCTCAAACTTATATTTGATACTATATCAGCGATCAGACTTAGAGTTTCACCTGGCAGTCCATTAAAAAGCAGAGTGGGGGCAGTGTAATTGCTGCTATCTTGCACACACATGAATGCTCACAGGAGAGCAACGGTTGGTCAAGCTTTCACTAAATAATCATTTAGATTCAGGTTTATTCTCACCAAACCTTGTCGTATGCCTACGGAACATGGCATGAATCACAGTGGATAATTTATTAGATTTCTAAATGATACTTTTGCATCCTTTTGAAGCTTGAAGAGTGTGGTCACCATCCACAGTCATTGAATGACAACACTAAACAAAAACATTTTTCAACCTCTCCTTTTCTTCTGAAAATTTCAGAATTGAATTTAAATATATCATCCTAAACATTTTTGCTACATACGTAGACTGTGAATACTGGTGAGAGACCACTGAGTGATACAAACTCTGACACTTCTTACCTAGGTATCAATCAATCAATCTATTTATAGAGCACAATAAATACAACAGTAGTTAACCACTGTGCTGTACATCACCAAAATACATCAATACAGCTATGCTTTAAAGACCACAATGCAAGATAAAGACATATAACAAAGCACATAAACAAGTTCACACCTTTGGACACTAGGGACAATTGTAAGCCTGCGCAAAAATAAACGTTTTCAACTTTGATTTCAATTCTGATTCTGTCTAAATTTCTCTAAGGGATATTGGTAAACTATTCCACAGTTTAGGGCTGACAATGTCAAAAGCACGGTCTCCCTTTGACTTCAGTCTAGATCTAGGAACCATCAATAATCTCTGATGTATTTGCACTCAGAAGGTCAGAGAGATAATTCGGTGCCAGTCCATTCAAGGCTTTACAAACATAAAGTAGGATTTTAAAATCAATTCTGTATCGGACTGGCAATCAGTGTTAAGAGAATAAGACAGGGGTAATGTGTTCATATTTCCGAGTGCGATTCAAAAGTCTAGCAGCTGCATTTTGAACAGTTTGTAAATGATAATGTACAATTGGTTTAGCCCTATATCGAGCGAATTGCAGTAGTCGAGTCGAGATTAAACAAAAGCATGTATCACTCTCTCAAACTCTTAACCTTATCTAGGAGCCTTAACATGAGATACCAAATCTCCCAAATCATACTTTTTGCTGTCTGAGATGCCAGAAGGCCCAAACACAATCACTTCTGTTTTGCTCTCATTTAGATTTAAGAAATTTAAGGACATCCATGACTTAATATCCGACAGGTAAGAGGATAAGGAGTTCAAGCCATTTTTGTCATTATGCATCAAGGGCAGATATATTTGAGTGTCATCTACATAACAGAGAAATGATGCCCCATGTTTGTTAAAAATCGATCCCATGGGAAGCATTTATAGTGAGAACAAAACTGGGGCCAGAATGGAGCCTTGAGGAACCCCACAGGTCAGGGTAGATTTGGACAATGAAAAACCATTAATACAAACTGAAAAGGTTCTATAATCCAAATAGGATTTAAACTAGTTGAGAGCATTGCCTTTAATGCCCACACATTGTTCAAGGCGTGAAATAAGAATACTGTAGTCTACAGTATTAAAAGCATCACTTAAGTCTAAAAGCAGAACCAGGGGCGTTGCTAGGATCTTGATACATTGGGGCTTAGCCCAGTCTCCACCACCCACCCACCCACCCCCGCCCGCCCGCCCGCTCGCTTTTGGTAACTACTTCTTCTACTCATAGGCACATAATAATAAGCAATAATAATATAAATGGGGGGTCTGGGGGACCTCCCCCAGGAAATGTTGGCCATTAAACACTTCATTTCCTGCATTCAGGTGCATTTTTTTAGCATTTTAAATGATAGGTAAAAAGATAGAATGCTTTATTTGTAGAACTGAAACAGCTATTCACAGAAACACAAATAAATAATACATGAATATTAAATAATATTTAAAAAAATTAATATAAAACTATATATATAATGTGTGTATATAGATATTTATCTTTCTATATTTATCTATATCTATTTATCTATCTATCTATACACACACACACACACACACACATAAATCACTCCAACAGTCTGCTTGTATAAGTCTGGAAAAGGAACTATAGACAGTGCAGGTCCAGTAAAGAGGGCATTCAACAGACAGTAAACACAGGCACTCTGTATAGGTTTGTAAAGAGAACTATATACATCTAAATAACATAGCTATAAACATAAATAATAGGGAAGAGGGGCACTGTATCCAGATAGATGAGCATTTAGATGAGATAAATGTAATTTAAAAAAAAGTCTAAACTCCCCCTCAAATTAAAAATTCCCCGATAAGAATAACCTAAGGGGGATTCAGCCCTCTGAATGAAATTCAGGCCCTGCATCTGAGGTAGACTGACCACTGAGCTATGTGTTTGTGAAACGAAAGTTTCTGCTTCTGTAGAAGCTATAGTTCTGTATGAAATCAACATTGTTACAAGAAAAACATGTTTTTATCATAGACTGTAAAAAATAGGTTTTTATCTTATGGAGAAAAACTACACTACTACCCACAGTCCTAAGCTTAACAGCGACGCCTCTGATTGGTCCAACTCGCTGTTACCATAGAAACGTTTACCGTACCCGCGAACGGCTATAGCGATAACATTAACTAGCTATCTGACTAACGTTACAAAACGGAGCTTGTTGTCACAAACTTTCAGTGGTTTAAATGCCAGAGAATGCATATAATTACATCCAGTTATTTATCTGATAATGTATTTTACTTGTAACATTGGATAATGGGAAAAGTTAGAGGTGACTTGTTGAGTCAGTGACATGAATCTAATTATCTATTAATCTAACCAAATTAACCTCAAAAACATGAAGTTTAGTACTGTTTTCCGAGCTCACTCACTTTGGGATTGTAGCCGAGGCCGTTTGCTGGCCTCAGGAGGTGGAGGACTGCCGTCTTGACGGCGCTTAATAAATTGCCGGATATCCATTTTTACATTAGACGTTTGGGCTAGTGAGTGACGGATGAATCTTGATGCAGTCTGCTGCTTCCTGCTGATTGGTCAACAAGACAGCACGCTGTATATAGCTGGTAGTAGTCAATATCGATGCACGCGCATGGAGCGCATTATGAAAGACTTCGTCTTAGGTTTAACAACCTATGAAACTATTAATGAACAATATGAAACTAAAACGACATAAGCTTAATTTAAAATGGCTTAGGAACTATCTATTTAGAGGTGGATAAACGCAATTTAGAGGTGGATAAACCCACTTTGGAGGTGGGTAAACGCTATTTCCGAATTTTGGGAGGTGCGTAAACGGCGTTTATGTGCGTTTAGCCTCCACTACATCCCTGAATAACGTTAATTTACACATCGTGTTTCAATCGCCAAATCAGATGTATAGGCTACTTCATCTACATTCCTCACGAGAAACGGATTATGGCTCACAAAATGGATTAGCTATAGGCGAAATAGTAAGGTCCCACGTACTTTATATATACAGTACATGTTCTGCATTAATACCACAGTGAGTAACTTACAGGGCTAGTAAGTTAGACCAGGGTTTGCTTAAGAGCCTTCACCGACCTGAGCTTAATGATGAGGGAACGGCGCCAGTAGATAACTCTTCTTGCCTCCCTCGTATCGTTCATGACTCCTTATTTTACTTTTTAAAAAGTGTCTAATGTCCATAATAGCTACCACCAGAAGCCACAAACAACAATGACAGTCAAGCCCTAAAGCTGTAAGTTAACCGATGACTCTTTCAGGCTCTCTCCTCTGGTGCGCACTCTAAATACAAGCATTCTGTAACCATAGTAACTTTGATCTGCTTGAACACATTTTAATCGTCTTTAATACATGATTCCGAAGGATAGATTAAAAGACCCGGTACATTTTTTTAAATAAATACAAAATTATTAAAAAAATAATAATAATTATCAATAAATTAAATTTTTTGAAGCCCCGGATGCCCATGTCTAACGACGCGCCTGAGCAGAACTATCACAAAGTCCAGAATCGACAGATAACAAAATATAATTTAAAACTTTTAAAAGGTCCGACTCAGTACTGTGATGTTTCCTAAACCTAAGGTATTATTTAACTCTAAAAAACATTGCAGTTGAACAAGAACAACCTTTGGTCTAAAATTGTTGTTTAAAAATGTTTAAGGTATTTTGGGGCAATCCCTGTATGAAGACACTTAATTTAAGATGTCTAATATCAGTTATTTTGTCTGTCAAAAACTTTCACACACTGAGGCTGATGCATCCAAGTGAACAGTAACAGGAGGATTAATTACAGAATTTATAGTGGCAAAAAGAGTCCTAGATCTCTATAATCGCTATAATATCTGAAAAATATTTAGACTTTGTAGATGTTACTGCTTTCTGAAATCTGTTCAATGAGTCACTCAATATTTCAAAGGTCACTTGTAACTTTTTGTCGTTTTTCTCTCAATGGAGCTATATAGTCCAGGATGTCAGTACAGATAGATGTAAACATCACAAGATGTTCTTCTGCATTTAAATGATTTGAAGGGCAATCTAGGTTATACATTTGACATGCCTCCTTAAAAGACACAGAATATTAAAATCCCCCACAATCAAAAGTCTATCGTACTTAAGAGCAATTTCTCCTAAACAATTAGAAAACTCTTGTGTAAAATCCTTGTTAGGCTTCGGTGGACGATACACCACTGCTATCGCTATTTGATCCTTGTCCAAGTGAAACAGAAGTACTTCAAAGCTTTAAAATCCGACAACAAAAGTTACTTTTCTACCCTTCGGTAGAGCTTAAATACCATAGAATTCTGTTGAATTTCTCAGTACTGTGTATATCACTAAATACTTATTATTTCATTTGTGCAAACTGATTTCACCTCTCCTTGGATCTAAAGTACAACACTGGGCAAATGATTACACACACAGGGCCCAAAGCACAAAGAAATACTAATATTTGTTTTTGACATCAACAGTTAATAATAGTTGTGAGTGTCAATTTAGATAGAACTGTCATAAACAGTATCAGTTTAGTTTAGAATACAGACTTTGGCCATTCATATTATGCGAAACATCTGTGGTGAAGAGAGCTTGTGTGGATTATTTATAAACCTAAAATGTTTCCCAATAATTGAGCATAAAACCCTTTGTGACCAGTTTGTAACCTAAAACGTGTCCTCATAAACCACCCACCCACACACACACTATCAATGCCTGGACATCACTCTGAATGATTGTTATTTAATTCAAGCCACATTCTAAGTGACTGAGCACAGCAGAGAGAAAAGGATCATCTTAATTGGTTTGTTTTTTTTGTGTCAGCTGATCAAACTAAATTGCAGTGTGAATCACCAGTACCAGCTCTCAGTGTGTGAAGATGAAAACCTTGAGCTTATATTTAATTGAGCACTATTAATACACACTAAACCAGAGGCCACTGCAGATGCCTCATCTTTACTCTTTAATGTGTGAAACTGATTAATTCATTTTCCCATGACTGAACTTTCAAAGATCTCCAGCCGCAATTGATTGGTCTGTGCTCTGCTCCTGTAATTGGTGTTTCAGTGTTATTTTAATTCCACAATTCTTAGTTAAAAAGACATTGAGCAGAGTTCAAAAACTGTACATTGGCATGTTGTCTTTTGATAGAATATTTGTAATTACTTGTAACATTTACATTTAGTCATTTAGCAAATTATTATATCCAAACCGATTTACAAAATTAGGAACATAAGCAATTTGTCACGCAAAAGCCAACAATATCCGCAGTATCACACTGCTAAGTTATTTTTGCAGCTGGAGTAGTACAGAATTTAAAGCAGAAGAAAGACACAAATGAAAGAAAAAGAAAAATATATAGATAGATAGATAGATAGATAGATAGATAGATAGATAGATAGATAGATAGATAGATAGATAGATGGATGGATGGATGGATGGATGGATGGATGGATGGATGGAGAACCCAGAACAATATGTTTGTGTACTTATTAAGTGCTCATGGAAGAGATGTGTATTCAGGGGAAGGGGGTTGGAAGCACATTCCACCACTGAGTAACAGAGAATGGGAATGATCTGGACAGCGACTTTGTGCTTCGTTGCAATGTAACCAACAGGCGATCACAGGGAGTGAGGACATAGATCCCGAGGAGTTGAAGCAAGAGGGTGCTGTTCCATCAGCTTTCTTGAAGGCTAGCGCCTTCAATTTGATGCGGAAGCTACAGGTAGCCAGTGGAGTGATATCAAGACGTCATGTGAGCCTTCTTGATAGGATGAAGACCAGATGCGATGCTGCACTGGACCAGCTGCAGTGGCTTAATTGTGCTAGTGGGGAGGCTGGCTAATAGAGCATTGTAGTAGTCATGTCTTGATATGATAAGAGATTGGACCAGGAGCTGTACAGCATATTCAGACAGGAAAGGTCAGATTTTCCTGATGTTGTTAAGTGCATACCTGCAAGACCGGGCAGTTGACGAGATGAATTGTGAGGATTTTGTCAACTGATAGGTTTGCAAGGATTACCATGTCTGTCTTTGTAAGGTTGAGTTGAAGGTGGTTTTCCTTAATCCAGGCTGAGACATCTGAAAGGCATGCTGAAATGCAAGCTGAGACAGGAAGGTCATCGGGCTGGAATGACAGGAGTGGCGTATCATCTACATAGCAGTGATCGGAGAAGCCAAGTGGCTTTATAATAGGTCAGAGTGATGTTGTGTTGACAAAAAAGTGGAGGGGTCCAAGCACTGATCCCTGAGGAACACCAGTGGTTAGGTTCCTGGCTTTGTTTGTTGGTGCTAGTATTGTGGAAAAAAGATGAATTGTGAGGTTGTGGTCAACATATGGGTTGTCAGAGATTACCAGAGATTCTGTCTTGGCAAGGTTGAGCTGAAGGTGGTGTTCCTTTATCTAGGCTGAGATATCTGAAAGGCATGCTGAAATACAAGCTGAGATGGTAAGGTCATCGGCTGGAATGTCAGGAGCTGTTTACCATCTGCATAGCAGTGATGGGAGAAGTTACATGCCTTTATGATAAGTATGATATTGTATACATTGAAAAGTTACGTAGGTTGTTCTGTGAAAGAAAAGCAAACTTTCTTACATCTCCCATTCAAAGACTGGTACATTCACATGGTCACATAATGTAATATTTCTCCATTTTGGTATGCTAACTTTTGTTGCTACATGACTTTTGTGAGGTGTGTCAACTCTATATGGTAATTTAAAATAATTATATTCAGTTCACTAAAAGAGCATTAAAGTTCCCTTTGTTAAGGGCTTATAAATGGGTTTGTTATTGACTAATTTTTATATATATATATATATATATATATATATATATATATATATATATATATATATATATATATATATATATAATTATAGTATATAATTATATATATGTATATAGTATATAATGTATAAAATCATTCAGATATGGGTCAGGAGCTTCAGTTAATGTTCACATCAACAATCAAAATAGGGACAAAATGTGATCTCAGTGATTTTGACTGTGGCATGATTGTTGGTGTCAGAATGGCTGGTTTCAGATTTTCTGTAACTGCTGATCTCCTGGGATTTTCACACACAACTGTCTCAAGGGTGTAAAGACAATGGTGCGAAAAACAAAAAACATCCTGCGTTTCTGCATTTGCAAAGCATTTCTGAACGCACAACGCGTCAAACGTTGAGGCAGATGGGCTATAACAGGCTCACCAAAACTTCAACTAGTCTGACAAATCTGGATTTCTGCTGAGGTGCACGGATGGTAGGCCCACTGCAGCTTCAGTTTTCTGTTCTTGGCTTACAGAAGTGGAACCCAGCGTGGTCTTCTGCTGTTATCCACCTCAAGGTTCGACATGTTGTGCATTTTATGATGCTATCCTGCTCACTACAATTTTACAGAGTGGTTATCTGAGTTACTGTAGCTTTTCTGTCAGCTCAAACTAATCTGGCAATTCTCCGTTGACCTCTGTCATCAACAAGGTGTTTCGTCCACAGAATTGCCGCTCACTGGATGGTTTTTGTTTTTGGCACCATTCTGTGTAAACATTAGAGACTGTTGTGCATGAAAATTTCAGGAAATCAGCAGTTACAGAAGTACACAAACCAGCCTGTCTAGCACCAATAATCAGGCCACAGTCCATATAAATGAGATCAAAAAAAATTTCCCATTTGTATGGTTGATGTAAACATTAACTGAAGCACCTGACCTGTATCTGCGTGATTTTATACATTACACTGCTGCCACATGACTGGCTGATTAGATCATTGCATTAATGAGAAAT
Organism: Xyrauchen texanus; assembly: GCF_025860055.1. NCBI lineage: Eukaryota > Metazoa > Chordata > Actinopteri > Cypriniformes > Catostomidae > Xyrauchen > Xyrauchen texanus. The sequence continues at coordinate 14,552,254 of NC_068284.1, read as the reverse complement.
TGAACAGGTGTTCCTAATAATCCTTTAGGTGAGTGTATACACTACTGTTCAAAAGTTTAGGTTCACTTACTCATTATTTCTTTCTTCTTTTTTTTTTTTTTTAAACTATGTAAAATTTTTGCATCTTCAAAGAGACCACACTTTGCCTAGATTTTGCAGTCATGTACTATTGGCATTTTCTCATCAAGCTTCTTGAGGTATCACCCTGGGATGCTTTTTAAACATTATTGAAGGAGTTCCCATCTATATGTTGGTCACTTAATGGCTGCTTTTCTTAATTATTCGGTCCAAGTCATAATTAAATAAATTCCTATGTTGGCACAATTATATTTTTGTCTACAAAACTAATTTCAAACATTTAAGCACACCGCTTCAGATCAAAAGGTTTTTAAGAACATGACAAACATTTCAGGCAAGTGAAGCTTTTGAACGGTAGTGTATCTACATATAAATGTTTATATACACCGATTTGATCATGCTATTCTTTTCGCCACAATTTTACAGAGAGGTGAAAAGTTACCAGAGACTTTGTCAGTTCGAACCAGTCTGGCCATTCTCAATTGACCTCTCTCATCAACAAGGCATTTCCGTCCACAGAACTGCCGCTCAATGGATATATTTTGTTTTTGGCACCATTCTGAGAAAAATTCTAGAGACTGTTGTGTTTGAAAATCACAGAAGATCAGCAGTTACAGAAATACTCAAACCACCCCATCTGGCACCAACCATCTAATCCGCTAATCGTGTGGCAGCAGTTCATAAAATCATATATAAATGCTTCAAGAGCTTCAGTTAATGTTCACATCAACCAAAAGAATTGGGAAAAAATGTGATCTCAGTGTTTTCGACCGTGGCATGATTTTTGGAGCCAGATGGTTGGTTTAAGTATTTCTGTAACTGCTGTTCTCCTGGGAGATATATATATATATAGATAGATAGATTTATATAGATAGATATGTAGGTACAATAAGGCTAATGGCCAACCTTAAGGAAAATTAGCTTTTGTTTTGGTCACAAAGTGTCTCAAGATTTAAGAAAACCAATGATTTTTATTGAATATTTTTTAAAGGCGGTGAGGGAGCCTTTTACTCCACACCTGGGGTAAAAGTCTCCCTCGCATGGTGTAAAAGGCCTCTGGGGGTATTTTGATATGGTGTACATACCAGGGCAAAATTTATAGTGCACTATTTGTCAACTTATGCAAACATTTTTGAGACAACATGCATTTTTTAACAAATTAAGATAATGCTTACTCAAAATAACCACCTCAGAAATGCTGCATAATTTCTTGTTCATTTCAATCACATTAGACACTTTATAAAATCTCAAGTATTTTATAAACAAATTAATCTCCATTGTGATTGGATAAGTAAATGTGAGCCCACTTTGAACATTTTTCATATCAAATCTATTCACCCCACTTAAGACAAACAATTCATTTAATAGGGGCCTTTAGCCCCTGCAACAGGGGAGCTTTTTACCCAAATGCTATCTTTTCACTTATTGGACAGTTATTGAAAAACATTTTAATTATATAAACACTTTGAACAAAACTGAAAATGACAAATAAGTATTTTGTCTCAAAATAAATGTGATAATTCCAGGATATTCATTAGCTGCATACATTTCTAATATTTAAAAAATATTAAATATTAGATCAAATTGCCTCAAAATCAACCTTTGGACATTACATGCAATGATCTCATGGAAGAGGAACATTTTTCAGTTCATAGTGACAAACGTCTAGGTTACGGATGTAACCTCCATTCCCTGATGGAGGGAATGAGACGTTGTGTTGAAGAAGCGACACTAGGGGTCTCTCTTGAGCGCCGAATATGCCTTTGATCTATAAAAAAAGGCCAATGGGAATTAGGCAGACAGTATTTGCATACCCCGCCCCGGACATACGGATATAAAAGCGGAGAAATATGTCGAGTTCATTCAGGAATTTTCTGAGGAGCCGGAAATGGTCCGGCCACTACTGTGGCTCGGCTCAGCTACGTGACCGGGAGGACACAACGTCTCGTTCCCTCCTTCAGGGAATGGAGGTTACATCCATAACCTAGACGTTCACCGTCTGTCGCTCACTTCGACGTTGTGTCGAAGAAGCGACATTAGGCGTCCAATTCAAATCAAGCCATGCATTGAGCTGTATACGTGTACTGCTGACACAAGAGCGGGCAGGTATTTTACGTGCAAAGGCGACCAGTTGTGTCAGACTGCACGTACCCTTCCCCAATGCCCCATAAAAAGTCGTTGGAATTCTTTTGGTTACCCTAAGCAGGGGAACAAGGCGATGCTTGCCAACCTGGAACGGGCCGAGCCTAGCCGGGCCTCTTTTCTCTCTACGTTTCTTGCATAGAGCCAAACGGCTGGGGCCCTTACACGCATCGTGGGAAGGGGGTCTTGCCACTCGCAAGGGGACCGTACCACGTAAAATACACACAGGAGGAGTCCACGCAGGAGTCCCGACCTGTGGAGCACCTATTCCAGTACAGGGTAGATTTGAGTACCCGCAGTGGATTGAGTCAGCAAATTCCTCCGCCGAATTCCAGACCCATAGGTCTAGGGAGGAGTCATCCAGGGTTCCGAATATATATAGAATCTCCTGGGAGAGAAAGCGCACAGTTTTAACGCGACCGAGGGATAGGGCGCTAGGTGCAAGCGATCCACCCGGCCAGTCCGTCAGCGTGTTACCGAGTTCTACCGGCTCGGACCTGAGAAAACACGGAACGATACTGACTCAACCCTGAGATTGTAAAATCTCGCAAAGCTATTAGGCCCAACCCGCTGCTCTACATATGTCTCTACAGGTGCCCCTGGCCAGTGCCCACGAGGACACAACACTCCTTGTTGAGTGTGCTCGGACCCGCAAAGGGGGGGCCAAGCCCTGGGTATGATAGGCCAATGAAATGGCATCCATCACCCAGTGGGAAAGCCTCTGTTTGGAGACAGCGTTCCCTATCCGCTGTCCACCAAAGCAGACAAAGAGCTGCTCAGAACGTCTAATGCTCTGCGTGCAGTCCAAGTAGGTACGCATAGCACGTACCGGATACAGCAACGAAGGGGCTGGGACTGCCTCCTCCCAGGGCAGCGCTTGCAGGTTCACTACCTAGTCTCTGAAGGGCGTGGTAGGAACCTTGGGCACGTAGCCCGGTCGCGGTCTTAGTATCACATGTGTGTCTGCCGGACCAAACTCCAGGCAAGTGTCGCTACAAGAGAACGCTTGCAGGTCCCCGACCCTTTTGATGGAGGCGAGCACGATCAGCAGGGCAGTCTTTAGAGAGAGGGCCCTGAGTCCAACTTATTCTTGCAGCTCGAAGGGGGGTCTCTGAAGGCCGTGAGGACCACTGAGAGATCCCAGGAGGGGAACAGGATTGGCCGGGAAGGATTTAACGTCCGGGTGCCTCTTAGGAACCTGATGATTAAGTCGTGCTTACCCAAAGACTTGCCTTCTACTGCGTCATAGTGGGCCGCGATTGCAGCAACATACACCTTCAAGGTGGAAGGGGACAGCCTCCCCTCCAACCTCTCCTGCAGGAATAGGAGCACTAACCTAACTGCGCACCTCTGTGTGTCTTCAGCCCGGGAAGAACACCAATTCATGAACAAGCACCACTTCAGTGTAACTTCAGTGTAAAGTTGCCTGGTAGAGGGGGCTCTGGCTTGGCTGATCGTGTCTACGACGGCAGATGGTAGACCAGCTAGATGTTCCAGAGGCCAGACATGGAGGTTCCAGAGGTCTGGGTCCAGTCCCTGAGAAAGAAGGTCTTTCCTCAGGGAATTCTACCCATGTAGGGGATTCGGCAAATTAAATAAATTCAACAAAAGATTCTCCTCCCGGCCCTCCACTGGGGGACGGAGCGGTCTGCTTACCCGCTCCGGAGCTAACGTCTTGGTCCCTGGGTTGATCATCTCAGGAGCAACTGGGAGCCTTGCTGGTCCTCGAGGGGATCCGTGAGATGAGGGGCGTCGACTTTCTGTGGGGTGCTCAATTAGTGGGCTGAGAGCTGGGCCCGGGTTGAGGCGGAGCGGGGCATTTCTTCGCCGCAGGAGGATGCCCTTGGCGAGCAGACAGGGCATGGCCCATGGCGGCAGGCTTGCAGCGGGGCATATGCGAGATGGCCTCCGTCTGTTTCTTCACCGCGGAGAACTGCTGGGGCAAAGTCCTCGACGGTGTCGCCGAAGTGGCCGAACTGGGAGACAGGGGCATTAAGGAAGCGCACTTTGTCGGTCTCACGCATCTCGATCAAGTTCAGCCACAGATGACGTTCCTGGACCACGAGTGTGGCCATCGCCTACCCGAGTGACTGCGGTTTGACCTTGGAGGCTCTGAGGGTGAGGTTGGTCACTGAGTGCAGTTCCTGCAGCACGTCGGGATCAGGGCTACCCCCGTGCAGATCTTTCAGTGCCTTGGCCTTGTGGACTTGCAGGAGGGCCATGGCACGCAGGGCGGAAGCGGCGTGTCCGGCGGCACTCTAGGCTTTGGTCGTTGTCCTGCAGGCCTTTGAGGGGAGTACAGGGCGACCCGCCAGGTGGTAGGTTTTTTCGGGACACAGGTGGAGCGCAACAGCCCTGTCCACCTGAGGAATCGCCATGTACCCGTGGGCCGCTCCGCCGTCAAGGGTAGTGAGAGCGGATGAGCAAATGGCTTTGTGACGTGTGGAGAGAGGTGCCCTCCATGCAGACGTCAGCTCATCATGCACTTCCGGGAAAAACGGGACCCGGGGGGGGGCTCGGCTGTGAGTGGCGCGGAGACCCCAGGAACCAGTCATCCAACCGCGATGGCTGTGGGGAGGATGGAGGGTTCCAGTCCAGCCCCTCGCTAGCGGCGGCCCGGGCAAGCATATCGGACATCTGCGCGTCAGCCTCAGCCTGGGCATGCTGGCCCGAAGGCGGCAGCCCAGGGGAGTCATCAGCGTCAGACGCCGCGCTCTCCGATGCAGTGGTGAGCTCATCCACCTCAAGCTCTAGAGGATAGGCAGGCTGGATGTAAGGCGAGCCGCTGTTGCCTCGAGCATGGACAGGAGTCAACGAGCGTGCCGGGGGGCTGGTGGTCCGAGGGGGAATACCTGGTGGAGCTGCACCCACTGTCATCCACCGATCGCCTCCATCGCCAGCCACATCGTCCTCAATCCCGTGGGAAGAAGGAGCAATCCGGGGGCGGCTGGAGTGGCGGGCTTTCGGTTGAAAGAACATGAACCATCCACAAACGCTGCCTCAGTGTGATCGCAACCCAGACACACGAGACAACACCTGTGGCCATCTGAAGCGGAGAGCACTCTACCGCGTCCAGGAACTACGCAGGGGCGGAAGGGCATTTTTACAAAGACGTGTCCTGAAAAGGATGTTCAACGCCAGCTGCGTATTGCTCTTTTAGAGGGAATAACTCTTTCATAGAAAATCACTCTTTTATAAAACTCTTTTAGTTTTTTTGCGTTGTTTAAGCGCCCAGGGGCAAACTGCACTGCCGTGCAGAGAAGGAGAAAGCCGCTGAAGTGCGACGACGTAGGTCCAACAGTAGACAAAGCGTCAGAGGAAACAGGAACAGGTGTGTAACTTGCAGCTGACTGCAACCCGAACATCAGCTCCGAAGAAGATTTCTGAATGAACTCAATGTATTTCTCCACTTTTATACCCATATGTCTGGGGCGGGGTATGCAAATACTGTCTGCCTAATTCCCATTGGCCTTTTCTCATAGATCAGAGGCATATTCAGCGCTCAAGAGAGACCCCTAGTGTCGCTTCTTCGACACAACGTCAAAGTGAGCGACAGATGGGGAACAGGTGTTACAAAAAGTACTTATGTAGTTTTTGATGTTATTTAGTATTTGTCTTTTGAACAAAATCAAAGGAGCCTTTTGCCCCATTGTAACCTTTTGCTCCGTCGCTAACCATCTAATCTACCCAGACCTTGACATGTTAGGAGATGATCAACATTATGACCACTCACATGTGAAGCGAATAACGTTGATCATCTCCTAACAAGGCCACATTTCAAGGTCTGTGTAGATTAGATAATAAGCGATCAATGAGTTCTCGTAGTAAACAGGTTGAATGCAGGAGAAATGGGCAGGAGTAAAGACCTGTGTGACTTTGACAAGGGGAAAATTGTTATGGCCAGATGACTGGGTCAGAGCAGCTCTGAAACAGCAAGGCTGATGGGTGCTTCCGGTCAGCAGTGGTGAGTACCTACCGACATTGGTCCGAGGAGGGACAAACAACAAACCGGCGACAGGAGGTTGGGCGCCCAAGGCTCATCGATGCATGAGGGCAATGAAGGCTATCCAAGGCTATCCATAACATGATGATTTCAAAGTGTTGACCTGGTCTCCAAATTCCCCAGATCTCAATCCGATTGAGTATCTGTGGGATGTGCTGCACCAACAAGTCCGATCCACAGCGGCTCCACATCGTAACTTACGAGACTTGAAAGATCTGGTGCTAATGTCTTGGTGCCAGATACCACAGGACACCTTCAGGGGTCTTGTAGAATCTGAGCTGTTTTGGCAACCCGCGAAGGACCATCAGCATATTAGGCAGGTGGCCATAATGTTTTGGATCATCTGTGTATCTATAACTACAAGAATATAAAGGGTGACTTTCATGCAATACTTGTCAAATAGTGAGCATTTTAACTCCCATGTTTTAAATGCTTAAAAAATAGACTTTTTCATAGCCTACTTATATAAATCAAAAACATAAAATGCCCTAAATTATCATTTATGTCACAATGCAAAAATAGAGTATATGAGATAAAAAAAATTATTATGTCATTTTTCTACAGTTTTGTAATCTTATTAATGTCACACTTGTCAAAAGAATGTTCTCAATTGAGTGTTGTCTCAATTTACCTAATCATAGTTACCTAGTACCATATTGAAATGTGTGTGCATAGGTTTCTATGTTCCAAGTGTTTTTAAGAATTTCTCACATGTGAGATAAAATGGTTCACTATTTGGCAGGTATTGCATGAAAGTCACCCTTTTTATGCATGTTGTTATGAAACCCATAGCAATGACTTATAATGCATTTGTAAATTAATTATGTCATTAATAAACCCCTTCATAAGATATTAAAGGGTAAATTAATGTAAATTGTTAAAGAAAAATCTATTTTTATCTTAGTTATGCATTCTCTCTCGCTCTCTTTCTCTGATTTCAGTATACTGTATGACTGTCTTGAACTGTTTCAATTCCTCATTTTGAATATTTCTTTAAAGTGTATACCCTCATCTTGTGGTTGTCAAAATAATATGGACTGTCCAACCCCAAAGGTGATCTTTTAATTTACACAGATCTATATCTTCATTTTTTATTTTCACACTGTTTATCACAATATGCAAAGAAAAATACAAAGAAATGGATTAATTACATACAACACGTTACAAAGATCAAAACAATGAAATTATTTTATCTCCAGGTAGCTGTCCACAAACGCCTTAAATGCGTGTTTTTATTATGGTTATTAAACACAAGGATGCTTTTTTTGAATCTGGTTGACTGTTGGCATTAATGATGCTGACGAACCTAGCAAAAGGCTACGTCAGTGTCAGACGTTTTTGTGTCCTGCCTCCCAAAGTCCCATTTTTACACCTTCATTGATCCCAGATTGACAGGTGCAGAATGAAGAATGAAGGCAGCATGAATGGTGCCCACTAGTCAACAAGCATCATTGTTCACTGAGCCAACGCGCATGCGTAGTGCTTACGCTCTGGATGCTGCTCGATAGAGAGAAGCAAGCTGCCTGCTCGCCAAGGTAACGCTTCAAAGCAGAAGAAATGTCTCGAAATAGTACATCGGATGTGCGAGATGAAATGTGGAATGCCAGCCAGCCTCTGATCAAATGTGCGGACGCCGTTGCTTCTCCGCGCTCCGAGCGTTTCATCTTCGGTCCAGAATGGCACTTGCTTAACTGACATACGAGGATTGAGACACAAATAGTCCCCGACAGAGGAAAATTAACCGAATCTACAAATATGATCGCTACTTTACTTAAAAAACGAAAGCTGAACTGTATGTATGCGCTGTTGTTATGGCTCCATACGGCAGTGTGGATGTGGTGTTCAGCGGCCGAAGAGCATCATTTCAGTGTTGAGGTAAGACTGGCCCAGCAGCAGCATCCACATCAGCATCTTCTGCTCGAGTCATCAATACAATAACGCAGCAAGGAATTGACATGTTGAGAATAAGTATCCTGTTTTTTTATTGAGACATATACATGGTAGCATGATATATGGCGGGGTCATAAATAAAACTGGACAACACTTGCACTCTTGAATCATATTGAAACGCTTGGTGGATCTCCACCATGTGTAGTCTCAATGTGTGCTGTGGTTTGTGCAGCTGTTCTATTCTATTTCAAAGCATGTGTATTGGATGGATGGATGGATGGATGGATGGATGGATGGATGGATGGATGGATAGATAGATAGATAGATAGATAGATAGATAGATAGATAGACAGATAGATACTTATTTACTTGCATTACATACATACTCTAACCATGTAATAATAAGACTGTACAGTACCCAGCATGTATCACACATATTGTAATACAAAAAACACAAGATATTAATAAGGTATACATTTTAAACAAGGTACACAATTTACACAACACACTCAGTATATTACGAAAAATACACAAGAAACTGAAGAAGTAAACATTATAGAGATAAGAGTGAATTATATGACAATTAATTTATACAATATTGTGTGTACCATTGCACATATCTGTTGCCTATCCAATTCTATTTTATTCTATTCTGATATGTCTAAATACTACCTAAAATTAGCTAGATTAACTGGTTTGACTCAAATCAAAAATATGATTTAACATGTCTCAATCAAGTTGGCTACAGTAGGTTACACCAACAAAATTAAAAAGGTAAGATCAAGCAGAAATACTGTAGCTCCAATTGTGTAAAAATGGCAGGTTACTTCTTTAGACAGTCTATTCTATCTTGTGAACTGAGTCAACAGGAATTCAATTTTACTCTCTAATCCCATGTACTGAGTGCAGGGGCGAAAATGTCGTCAAAATGTTGGGGGGGACAATAAACATAACAATTCTCAAGAGCAATTTTTGAAGGGGACACCAAGGTTTTTTTTGTTGTTGCCCCATTTGCATTTGTATTATTTTATTTCTTAAACAATTATTTTAAGAATATATCAATATATTATTTACAATACACATATTTTAATGATATTTTAGGGGGGGACAACCCTCAGATGGGGGGTCCTGACCCCCCCGATTTCCGCCTATGACTGAGTGGACAGTAATAGCATCTGAAGTAAAAACAAAATAACATATATATATACATACACAATTAACACTTTATTAGGTACACCTGTACATCTACTTAAACATGTGATCATCTAATCAGCCAATCTTGTGGCAGCAGTGTAATGTGTAAAACCATGCAGATATGGGTCAGGAGCTTCAGTTAATGTTCACATCAACCATCAGAATGGGGAAGAAATGTGATCTCAGTGATTTTGACTGTGGCATGATTGTTGGTGCCAGAATGGCTTGTTTGAGTTTTTCCTGTAGCTGCTGATCTCCTAGGATTTTCACACACAACAGTCTCTAGAGTGTAAAGAAAATGGTGTAAAAAAACGAATAACATCCCGCGAGCCGCAGTTCTGTGGGTGAAAATGGCTTGTTAATGACAGAGGTCAGAGGAGAATGGCCAGACTGGTCCAAGCTGACAGGAAGGTGACCCAAATAAACACGCGTTACAACAGTGCTATGCAGAAAAGCATTTCTGAATGCACAACACATCAAACATTGAGGCGGATGGGCTATAGCGGCAAAAGACCCCTTTTGGGTACCTCTACTGTCGGCTTAGAAAAGGAAACTGAAGCTGCAGTGTTCACAGGCTCACCAAAACTGAACAGTAGACGATTGGAAAAACATCGACTAGTCTATCAAATCTGGATTTCTGCTGATGTGCACAAATGGTAGGCCCACTGCAGCCTCAGTTTTCTGTTCTTGGCTGACAGAAGTGGAACACAGTGTGGTCTTTTGCCGTTGTAGCCCATCCCCCTCAAGGTTCGACATGTTGTGCCATTTAAGATGCTATTCTGCTCACTACAATTGTACAGAGTGGTTATCTGAGTTACCGTAGCCTTTCTGTCAGCTCAAACTAACCTGGCCATTCTCCATTGTCCTCTCTCATTATAACGAATGCAGGAGTAAAGGCAGACGAGGAGGTGCGGATCCAAAAGCAGGTTCTTTATTATAAATCAAAGTGAGGGCAAACAAACAGGAACAAAGAAATATCCACGAGGGGAAAACAACATGAACATGAACATGAACAACATCCACAGGCAGGAGAAACAACCATAACATTCACGTACAACAACATTCAACGACCGACAAGGGAATGAAAGAACAAACAGGGTTTAAATACACAAGGACAAGGGTAACAAGGCCAATCAACAAACAGAACTCTGAAATAGGATAACGAGATAATTAACTAAAACCAATGACAAACAAGAACTGAATCAAGGTAATCAACCAATGAACCAATAAAACCCAGATACAACACATGGAGGGAAAACAGGATGTGACAAAACTAGGAACTGAACAGGAATTTTCTAAATAAAAGTACACAAAAGAACAAAGGACAACAATGAACATAACACTCATCAACAAGGCGTTTTCATCCACAGAACTGCCACTCACTCTTTTTTTTCCATACTATTACATTAGTATACATATGAGTACATTTAAGAGACTTTAAGAGACTGTTGCACATGAAAATTTCAGGAGATCAGCTGATACAGAAATAATCAAACCAGCCCATCTGGCACCAACAATCATGCCACGGTCAAAATCACTGAGATCACAATTTTTCCCCATTTTGATAGTTGATGTGAGTATTAACTAATGTTCCTGACCCATATCTGCATGAATTTATCCATTACACTGCTGCCACACGATTGCTGATTAGACAGTCGGATGAATAAGTAGATGTACAGGTGTACATAATAAAGTGGACGGTGAGAATGTGTGTGTGTGTGTGTGTGTATATATATATATATATATATATATATATATATATATATATATATATATATATATATACACACTCACAGTTTATGTATCTGTACATTATTGTCTTTACACATTATTACACATTTTAACAGTGTATTAAAATCTGCAGATCTTAAGAACTATATGCAGATCCTGACTGTGCACATTCACCTCAAGCATGAGTGCAAGAAATTAACAATCAGAGCGATTGCTCCTTTCTCCGGTCCAAACTCGTCTGTGCACTCAGAGATGACAATCACACGCCTCTACCTAGCATGCCATGATCAATAGGGAGATAAGGGAAGTAAGACCTTGATTCCAACAGCGGTGCTGGACTACAGACACTTGTGATAATGTGAACCATGTAAAGATTTTGTCTGTTATGTAAGCTGGTCAGTAACTCATTCCCCCCAAACTGCTTGAGGCCAGAATGGGTGCAAATGGTTGTCATTGAGAGAACTTGTCACCCGCACATTTTTGTTTGGCTGGGAGGTGAGAGTTGTAGAAGCAGTTGAGCCAGTGGATCAACCCATGGTGGACTTTGCATTGTCATGTTAATACTGATGCTTGGATGGAGCAGACCATATTGATGAAACTGCACCCTAACCCTAGTCTTTAAAAAATGACAACAGTTTCAGTGGGATGCAGTCTAAGTCTCCTATTTTGTTTTGTGGGTTATGTTTGATGTGTGGATGTTTGTCACTTGTGGATGGACAGAAATTATGATCACAAAGTCTATACATATTTTCCCCTATTTATTGCATGTTTTCTATACCAAATTTAACTCATTGTGAATTCGACGACAGTAAGTCGAATGTTCTGCTGCAGAAATCGGTCTGTGCTTATTGAAATTCAAATCACTGCCCCCACAGTGGCCGAAGCTGGAAGTGATGTTGAACATATGGGCAATTGTGAGCTCCAGTTTCCAGATAAAATGTCCACAGAGTGGTGCCAAAAGTGAGTTGTATTTTTTCATTGTAAATTATGTAGTACAGTCAACAGGCATGCAAATTTGATTAACTTTACCTTCTAACCCAAACCCCAACACTAAACTCTCAGTGGAGTATAAATGTAATTTTAGAGCGAAAATGCAACCTTGTAATCACGCTCACCATTGGGGGGTCCGTGAAGTCAGGGAGTCAGGAACCACTTGGGAGCGGCATCTGATTTGGTTTTCGCAAATGGCTACAAACTGCCTTGTTTGGAAGCAAAACGTTGATTTCCTTTGACCATGGTGTCTATACGTCTGTTCCAGTGTTGGGTATAATCCAATTACAAAGTAATTAGTTACTGTAATCTAATTACTTTTTAGTCAAAAAAAAGTATTGTAATATTAAAACATTTTTAATTTTTGTAATCAGATTAGTTACTGACTTTCAATTTATGTAATTACTTTTAAGTACATTATAGGGTTATGCTTATATGTAATATGTAATTTATGTAGAATATTTCTATATAAATGTATATAATTATAATATATTATTTTTGTCCTTGTGTGTGAGAAATTATGGCATTGTGAAGGAGAAATGTGAGGTGCTCAGTGTATGATTTGTGTGTAACAAATTAATATAAACATTATTTTGAATTTGTTGAGTGGAAAAGTGTTTTAGAATGTAACTTAAAAGTAATGTAATAAGTAATGTGAGACATTTTTCAATTAAGTAATTAGTAAACTAATCTGATTACAATTTAGATAAATAATTAGTCATTTGTTCTGGACACAACACTGACTATTTCAGACCAACCCGCCCCTAAACAGAATATAAAAACAAATCAAACTACTGTACAGTACAGTTTACATGTCAATCAGATGGGCTCATGCAAGTGAGCAGTTCTTTGCCAGAATAAGCTGCATTGTTTACAAAACCTTTTGCCATTTAATCAAGGGTCTGGCTATTTGAGTCAAGTATGACATAACCGTTGTAATGCTTATTGTGCAGTCTTCACAACATATTTTCTTGATGACTAGCCTCTCTCTCCTCCTCAGTTCACTGCCACCCATGTAGCTCCTCTGTTGTTTTTGCTTGCTGACAGGGCTGCAGTGGTTGGCAGAAGTTCTGAGTTGAGTGCACAGGTCATTGGTCTTTAGGGAATGGAGAGATTGTCTGTGTATACATGTGTGTGTATGTAAGTGTGAGATGAGTAATGACTGCTCTGAGGGCGGACCTCTGATCCTGCATCTAGGAATAGACCGAGAGCACATGGTTCAAGGATTCAGCAGTGAAATGAAGATTAGGCCCTCAGGGTTAATGTGCTTAGCTTTGTGTTAAGGCATTAATGACATTTCATGAAGCTCTGGATCCATATTTGTTTAATGAAGAGTCAGGGGTTGTTTCTATGTGCTATTGACCACTGTGCTACTGTAAACAGTCATACATCTTATTAATAGCTCAGTAAGGTAAGCAAAGAGGGTGTGATTATATACAGTAATACATAAGCGCAGACCTCAGAATTTAAATAGTGCTTTAAATGCATCTGAATCTGTCAAGATGTCATAAAGTGAGGAGGGATGTGCCTATTAGCAGTGCTTGCTAACTGTTCACACTACAGCAATGTTTACAGCGATATCTGAACTTGTCCAGCTTGTTGAGGAGTGGTGTGTCATTGATTTACTAATCAATCTGATTATTTTTTTAATCTGGTCTCATAGAATCATGTGACCAAACTTTAATTTTTGCAAAATTATTTTTATGTTGGTCGGTGTATGTATTGCGGCACATTCCTAGTGAAATGAACACTAGTGGTGCTAAAACAACAATTACTTTTATTTACTTTCACACAAATTACAAGAAAAGCTGCAGATTATCAGTAATAAACACTTTTCATCCTGTTTCTCACACAGTGCTATCTTATAAAATATACTTTTTATAAAATAATCTTTAACTCTAGTACATGATTAGCAAGGTGGTTCATTTTCATCATAACATACAATAATAAAGTGTAAACAAATTACACATTATCTACTGCATAGATATATTACTTTAAATGATAAATTGATAACACATTTTAATGTCATATAAGTTAAGGTTTTACATATAGTCTTGTAAATATTCCTCTAAACACCTCCCAGAGTGGCAAATATTTGAATGTTCGCAAACAGTATGTCGTTGCTCAGCTGTTTCGAACTGTTTGGGCTATGAGCGAAGAATGAAGAAGCACATTGTCTTGTGTATGTCAGAGATTTAACACACTACAACTACACACAACCATAACCTAGCATCACAGTAGTGAGTTTCGCACAAGAAGGCACCAAAAATCTAGTTGCTTGTTGTGAGTAAAAATGGCAAATAAACCAATTTTCACAGTATCACTGATTCTTGTGGGCATAAACCCTGTTTATGTAAAGCTTAGTGCAATCCATAGACACACACACTCACGTGTGCTCACAGCTGTTTAAAGGCATAAAAAGTGGAATAGAAAAAATGAAAAAGGGAAAGATAAAGAACAGCTTGAGAAGTACACTGGAAAGAAAATATTTCCTTCAGTATTTTTGAATCTGTATTTTTATCTTGTTTTCCAGAAGAAGAAAAAAATCTAAATTTTTCTACATCGAGAAGCAAATTAAGGATTAGTTTGCAGAGAATCTGTGTTCAATTAAGTTTATTTTTCTTAGGCAATTTGTTCTTGTATTAAGAATAAACCTCACAACATTTTGACTTAGACTAATGCTTAAAACATACAATGCCTCTTGGGTAAGAAATATTTACTTTATTTTAGATATATTTTCTGAAAACATGTCTTAATAATTTTGATGTACATTATTCTTGTTTTAAAGAGGTTTAGATATTTGTACTGGTCAACAAGACAACAATACTTATTGATAAAATGTTTGTTTGCAATGCAAGTCGGTCAGTCAGTTTTCTTCACATTCTAAAAAAAAAATGCTCTCAATGAAAAAACCTTTGGTTTGTTGGTAGACGATTTGTCAGACCCGGTGTGGATAGCACCATAGGAAACCACTGGTCCAATTCAAAATCTAGTTGTTTGTTGTGAGTAAAAATGGCAAATAAACCCATTTTCACAGTATCAGTGATTCTTGTGGGCCTAAAACCTGTTTATGCAAAGCTCATAGTGCAAACCATAGGCACACACTCTAACATGTGCTCACAGCTGTTTAAAGGCATAAAAAGTGGATAAAGAGGATTGTTTTGCTCAGCAGTGAGTGACAGATATTTTTACTGGTCAACAAGACAGCAATACTGATTGAGAAAATGTTTGTTTGCAGTGTAGAGGGATTAGCTTGGATATCTCAGGCCTTATAGCTGGCTGGGTTGTTGTGCTGGCAGCTGGTTAGTGGGTAGTACCAGTAGAACTGCTCTGAGGCTTTGTGATTGGTCGTTTCCGGCACTGACCCTTAGCCAACCTCATGATCACTTTACTCCTCTCAGAATGGATGGATGAGAACTAATGGGTTTGCTTTCGGGATAGAATATGGCATCTTATTCACACAAATAAGTGTTTTCCTGGAAACAGCAGCAGGCATGCAACTGCATTTCAACATACTGACTTCTGTAATTGACTTCATTGATTAGCTTTTGCTGCAAGATGCAAATGAGAGAGAGAAAGTGAGAATGAGCAAGACAGATAGATAGAACAAGTGAGAAATCCTGCAGTAGGAAGAGGAGAGAGATTTTCCCTAAATCCAAAGTTGTACACTAAGCATAGGGGTGGGCGGTATGACCAAGATCTTGTATCATGTTATGAGTAATTTTATATTACATAACAGTATATTTCACAATGTAGCTAGAATTGCAACAAAATCATATATTAAAAGTTTTATACATTATATTATTAAATAACCATGTGGCAATGCCTATTTTTGGGTAATCCACTAGATTAAATAATTTTTCAAATGAACAGAACTTCCTCTCTTCTTATTTTCTCTTTATATTTGGATCTTGATCGAACAAGAACCAGAAAACAAGATTATTCATAACAAATGAATCACAAGTCTGGCATCGGTGCAACAACAGCTTCACATTATGTAACACTTGTAAGACTCAAAACAGTAAATCTAATAATCATTATAAAACGAATAGTTCCGACTCTAAATTCTGGTTGGATGAGTCACATTTAAAGCTGTTGTAAAAAAGTTGATATACACACCCTTGTAACTGCACGTATGTTGAATTCTATATTAATTTGACAAGTTGTTGCATTGCTCTGCAACCGTAAACAGCTAAACTCTGCATAATCAAATTTTACAAACACCCTTATAACAAGTTCTTCCTCATCTTGGGAGACGTCCAGCTCTGTATTTTTGTGCATAGAAAATGTACATACTGTTCACTGTATACTTGAATGAACAGTGCATTTACACTTGGTCTTTTCATGATTGGCTAACTATCTGATCAGTAAAATTACAGGAAGTGACAAATTATGAATACCCCCTCTAAATATGACCATTTACTTTTAGAGTACCCAGTCTCGTCTCTCTTTGAAATGGCAGCCTCTTGTCAGATGTCAGACTGTTTTAAGAAATCATGTATATATGATTGTTTTTTTTTAGTGGTTACACCCATGGGTCCCCAAAAGGTACACCATTATTCCTCTGTCCTCCTGAAGGATGTTTTTCATCATCATCTTGTCATGCCCCTTTTCTGTCTGTTGCTGCCATCTGCTATAAATGTGGCAGCAGTTTTTATGCAATAACATTCATGTTGTCATGGCAGGGCGAGATTGTGACAGGATGTACGCCACCATCTATGACTAAGCACTTTGAACATTAAGACATTTTAAAATCAATAGCCTGTTTTGTGCATATACTTCTGAGATGAAACCCCATGTTTTAAAGTTCTGCTTGCATATATACTGTATTATGAGCTGTGAGTAATCAACTTTGACAAAGGCTAAATAATTCCCATTGTTTTGCCTCTTGTCTCTCTGCGGGAAATATTCACTGCTGTCGCTAATGTGTTCATTAACCCTTTAAGCTCGAAGGGTGTTTTTAAAGATTTCCAGTGTCAGTGGCAAACCCAAAATTAAAGGCTTATAACTCGACACACAAAAAAAATACAAATAAATAAATAAATAAAATGAGGGTCAAGGGTTTAGTATCATTGTAAAGAAAGCTTTTTAAAAAAATAATAAATTCTGAGAGTAATCAATTATTATTTATTTTTTTACTTTTGCCTGATTTGACATTATATATCTCAGGGTGTAAATTAGTAACATTTTGTGTTGATACAACAAAGCAATCAAAATTCATAGCATTACAAATATAATTGATCCTAGTGTCCAAGGACATCTTCAGGTGTCCAAAAGCCTCTCCAAACAATAAAACATAATAATTGTACATAAGAACTTATTACACATGCAAACAGAACAAAGACTAAAGGTTTGCATAGCATACAGACATGATTTTAGTAATGAGATTTCACAAAATGAGTTTCATGCTGTGCCATTTGGGCCATCATTGAGTCTGTATGGTGCACATGGCACTCTCTCCTGTTGGCCATATGTAATTAGAGTGATTGACTCTCTGCCCAAATATGGAGGACTATCACCACCGGTTGAAGCAATCTAAACCCAATCCGATTGGTTTAGTGTTCCATGACGCTACAGCATTTCCGATGACGTCATCTTAGCCATTAAAGCAAACATGTTTGTAGCCAGATAGCAAGATTAAAGATAGCCAAATGATATGTGCACATTTTATATTACTTGTCTTTAACTACTATGTACTAACATTGAAATACATACAATACAATGTATTTATTGTGTAACTACATTTTGTTCTGCACAATTCTCACAAGATATTTACTGCTGCTGAGGTTGAGGTACGGGTAGGTTAGGGTTAGTAGGTTAGTAGGGTTAGGGTTTAGATTAGGGGTAAAGTTAAAAGTGAGATCAAAGATGTAAGTAAATGCAAGTAATTTAAATGTAAGTACTATGCAAAAACATGTATACATAACAAGTACATTTGATCAAATGCTTAAGCACATAGTAGTAAAAGACACCTAATATAAAGTGGGTCCATTTTTTCTCTCTTTTTGTAATTTTTTTTGCCATTTATATCTAAATGGGTAAGGATTATAGATTTTTGGATGGCACATAAATAAACTTGGAGAAAACATTAACAATTCAAATCATTGGCTTTTAAACTGAATTATATTACTGTACATACTGTACTACGTATAGACATATCTTGAAAAGATCAGTTTCATTTGGATGATATTCCATTGGTTTTGTATGTTGAAACACTTTTAGACCCCAGAGAAGATGTTAATTATGCATGTTAGCTAGGTAAATTAAGCACCTAGTTAAGCCTAATTTTCATTGCATGTCTTTATTTATACATAAACATATGTGTGAGAGCATCTATGTGTTTACAAGCAAAGCAATCCTGGTTTAATTGACACACACTGTGAGTATATTAATGTAGCAAGATTTGTGCTTTCATTAACGTCTTCAGTGTGCATCAGTTTGGCTCAGCTCTTTATTTAAAGCTTCACAAGTCTGATTACAACACCCGGAGGATGACAAAGTTGCTTCTATCTATGACTCTTTATCACCATGGTTACACCCTGCCATACCAAACCCTCCAGCTCTATAGCACATCTGTGTTTTCTCCATATAAATTAGTAATCAGCCCTTGTGATTGTTAGAGACGCAGGATCTGATTAGTGCTAGAGAATCAATTTAGCACTCAACTGTTCTTAAACTCTCGTAAGAAATACATGGACACGAAATATAACATACTGCCCTTTTACACTGTGTATTAAATGTTTTTGTATGTGAAATCATGGAATTTCATTGTTCAAAAAGTTTTGGAACCATATATATATGTTTTATATTTATTTTTATATTTTTTTCCTGAAGTCCTGTAGTTTCATTCCATGTTTTCAAGTTTCATTCCATATATTTAGAGTTTCATTCCATTCCATATATTCAGAATTTCATTCCATATATTCAGAGTTTCATTCCATTCCATATATTCAGAATTCCATTCCATATATTCAGAGTTTCATTTCATATATTCAAGTTTCATTCCATATATTCAGAGGTTTATTCCATTCCATATATTCAAGTTTCATTCCATATATTCAGAGGTTTATTCCATTCCATATATTCAAATATCATTCCATATATTCAGAGTTTCATTCCATATATTCACTCTGTCATTCCATATACTCAAACTTTATATTATAAATACAATATTTTCCTGAACGGCATGCCATAATAGATACATATATATGTGTGTGTGTGTGTGTGTGTGTGTGTGTGTGTGTGTGTGTGTGTGTGTGTGTGTGTGTGTGCGTGTATTTATCACTTTGTGGGGACCAAATGTCCCCATAAGTATAGTAAAACCCGAAATTTTTGACCTTGTGGGGACATTTTGTCGGTCCCCATGAGGAAAACAGCTTATAAATCATACTAAATTATGTTTTTTGAAAATGTAAAAATGCAGAAAGTTTTCTGTGAGGGTTAGGTTTAGGGGTAGGGTTAGGTTTAGGGGATAGAATATAAAGTTTGTACAGTATAAAAACCATTATGTCTATGGAAAGTCCCCATAAAACATGGAAACACAACATGTGTGTGTGTGTGTGTGTGTTCATATTTATACACATGTACTATTGATTTAAGTGGAGTCAGAGCACTAAAATCTTTTTGTGTTCCAAAGCTTATCTGACCTCAAGTACATTATCTTAAAAGTAATTTCCAGTAAAATGTTGTTTGGAATGAAATGGTCTTGACATACACTATCCCTGTAGACTACAAATCTTGAAATCATCTCTCTCATAGGATGCATGCACAAGTATTGCAGCAACAAAGAGAGCTCATAAAATGTTCCCTTGCTCCCACTTTAATGTTAACACTCTCTAGCTGTGCTTTTCTGTATATTCCATCTATATCCTGAGGCTAGCTGTGCTGCTGTAACATCTCTTGAGAACAGAAGGTCAGAGCACTACATGTTAAAATTGCTGATCAAATCTGGCCATTATTTGACTCAAGTTGCCAAAAAAGTTTCGTTTTTTTATCAAGGCCGACTTCCTGAACACATAAATGTGTCGATAGTTAAAGGGCAGATATCACAAAGTGTCAATGAGAGTTGAAACCTTAGTCTGAAAATGAAGTCTTTCTTTCTAGCCTTTAACTTTGGAGGGCACATTTCATTTCTTATTCATTGTTTTGTTGTTCAGACTACACAGAAAGGAGCTTTGGGGTTTAGAAAAGGACATGTTCATAGTTGATGTTTGTTCAGCTGGGGTTTTTTTTGCAGGCGTGGTTACAGAGGTATGGCTACCTCCACCATACACAACCTAACATGGCTGTCCTGAGATCAGCCCATACCATGCACTCTGCTATTGCTGCCATGCAGCGAAAGTATGGACTCAACATCACAGGGACTCTAACCAAGGAGACTATAGGGTGAGTACTCAAATATACATAACACAACATACATACAAACAAAATGGTGCTACATTATTTCAACCCCAGCACAGTGGTTAAGTTTGGAATTAAACAATTACCAGTGCTGTGTAGTAACGGATTGCATGTAATCTGTATTACATAATCAGATTACAAAAAAAATCAAGTACTTATATTTGGATTAAATCAAATGTTTGAAATACTTGTAATTGGACTACATTTACTTTTTGTAGATTACATGATTACATATTATCAAGGCAACGGCAGTAAATTGTTAATGATTTATTGATACATTTTCATATCAATATCATCATGTTTCTTACCCCAAAGCGCAATAGTCTCAATGATTAATATTTTGAGTATGTGCTCTTATTATGTTACAACAGTAAGATATGCCCCTCAGTTAAGGAATAGGCGATGGACTATTACTAAGTAGTAAGGATTAAAAATTAAGTGTGTCAGAGTTTAGAGCTGTTAGCCTTGACCAAGCAATGTCTTTGCTGTTGATTTCAGGTTCATTGAATGAACTAGATATGTTTTTATTATTATTATTATTTCTTACATTGAACTGAATTGCTTCAAAGGATCTATGGATGCAATCTCTGAAGGTCCTTCCTGCAGGTTACACAAATTCAACTGCAAAATGTGCAGCAATAAGTAACAAAGCCCATCACTCTACTGTTGCTGCTGCAGTGGAGTCAACTGCATGAAATGTGAGATAAAACTTGACACAATTGTTCCTTGTGTGACTCAGTGGAACTCTGCTGTTTTTACATATTCTGCTCTTTTAGAATATTCTTGCTGTTCAAAAGATAATATCTCGCAGCTCAGCGTTGGAATAGATCGACTATCAGTAAGCAGTAAGGGTTAAAAGTGTTTCAGTGTTTTTAGATTAAAGCTTTGACCTAGGCAATGTCTATTGTTTTATGCACTTAAAATGAGCTTGATGTCTCAGTGTTTTGAATTATAAACTGTGGCCATGCATTGTCGTTGCTGTTAGATTTAATATTTATTTAATTCATGTAATGTTTAATGCACTTTTTAAAAAATGTCATAAAGAAATCTTTTTGTGAGGCTCTTTTTGTTAGTAATAAAGAATTTTATACATTTTCTTTCTCTTTGTACTTTTATGTTAAAATGATAATCCTACTAAAATAAAATAATCTTTCAACCTAAATAAAATAGATTAGGTTGAAAGAAATCCGAAAGTAATCTGATTAGATTACCCAAAAATGTAATCTACAAGATTACGTTACTGATTGCATTTTTTGTCATCAGTACATAATTACAATTCACAAGTAATCTGCCCAGCACTGAAAATGACATACTGATAAAGACTGTAAAATAAACTTACTACTGTTTCAAAGAGATGGTCAAAAAGTATTTAATCACTGCCTCAAATATGATGTACAGGGATATAAAGCATATGTGGGTTGAAACAAGTGAGGGACAAAGACAAATTCTGCATTCTCTCAGAAAATGCATGAAGCATTGGTTCCATTTGTTAACATTAGTTAATATAAACTTACAATGAACAATACTTTTACACCATTTATTAACCGGTAAATGTTAAATTCAACGTATAGTAATACAGTTTTAAAATTTCAAAGGTTGTGTATGTTGACACTAGTTTATGCACTATGAACTAACATGAACTAACAATGAACAATTGTATTTTTATATTTATTTTTATTAATTAACATTAACAAAGATGAATAAATGCTTGTTTATGATGTCTAATACATTAACTTATTTTAACAAATGGAAACTTATTGTAAAGCATTTCTGAAGCATTTCATAAAATGATGATTGAAGGCATGCAAATAGGCATAAAATTAGGCATAAAATAAAGTTGCTTTATTTTAAACAGTTATTTTAAATTAATCAGTAAACATAACTTGCCCATGTCAACTCCTGGAACAATTTAGCATGTTAATGTGTGTATGACATATTGATAGGATATTGGTCTTGGCGGACTAGATCCGCTACGCTGCTGCTGCATGCTGTAGGGCAAGTATGGAGACTTGCTACTGCTAGAAAATACACAGACATACTGAGTTAAGCATGTGGAAATGCCATTGCTGCTGCTGCTAATTAGACCAAATGCAAGACATGCTGCATCGAGCACGTAGGACACAAATAGACATATAAACAATCCCCATTGCAAGAGAAATACTTGCAGCGTAAGGAAGCCGCAGAGTGCCAATTAAAAAAGAATGAAGAAATAAATGATCAATCTATTAATTTGAAAATAAAAATGTGAATTATCCAATTTTTAAATAATTAACTTTATTTGTTAATGTTAATTTTAAATAACAAATAATTGGACACATTTAAATGTGTTTATTTAATTCACGTTTAAAAATGTAATTATATTTAACAATAAAATGTTGAATTAATAAATCATGTATTTAATTCATGTTTAAAATGCAAATAAATATAACAATAAAATAGCACATTAATAAGTCATTTTTAAATCCTCTTTTTAAATTGTGTTTTAAAAAAGCATTTGCCAATTGCTTTTCTGCATTTATTTGCCAATGGCTTTTCTTTTTAATTTAATCGGCTGCTTTCTCCAGCGATTCGGTACCTTAATGGCTGCACTCGGCATTTAAAAGTGGCGGTGACAAGATATGAAGGTAAATTTGTTGCAAAACTCGTGAGCTTGTAGATTTGAATTTGAGAGCTTGTACAATAAATATTTGTACTTGTAAGTTTAAATTTACACACACAGACAGATAAAATCTTGTAATACATATGTGCTTTAGTACTTTGATTCACTTTCACGGTACAACCACAAATCAGCAGTCACAACCTCTCAAATCTGCCATTGCAACTTCAAATCTTCCCGCCTTGACTTTTGCAACAACTTTTGCGAAAAACTTGTAGCACTTGTAAATCAAGATGTGAGAGAGCAAACTACCGGTGCTGGGCGGGGCCATTGAAGTCGTAACTAATTATGCTGGAACGGCTGATGCAGGACCAATCAAAATGGATCATCTTAAAACGAGATGACATCATGCAACAGCACCAGTGTCGTGTTTGTAAGCAAAACAAGTCCAGTGGTGACAATGGCTGGCTAATGCAGTGGCAGGATAAATTAAATAACTTGACAGTTAAATGATTAAGATGAATTTGTCATGTAACAAATCAAATGAGATTATTTGATCACGTTGATCAACGCAGAATTCGGTGTGACAAACAGCAAATGTAATGTGTAAGGATGGCAATGAGAGAATTGTCTGTAGAAATGATTCTGCAGGATGTTTGCATTCAGCAAAACTGCATGGGATGCGACAATCCAGCCAGCTGTCGTATGCCACAAGTTCCATATTTCTATGAAAACATTAATGTGGCAAAGAGGAGGGCGGGGCCGGGCCGTGATGATGCACGCCCAGCCCCTAATCAAGCTAATCAAGCCCACAAAAGGGAAAGGAGGAGGCGAGAACCGGCTTGATAATATAAATAAACATTTAATGATTAACTTAAAGCAAAATAACACACACACACACATACAGGGCAGCTGCCTGTATCTCTCTCTCTCTCTCTCTCTCTCTCTCACTCTCTCCCAAACTGCCGCCTCCGGCCGCCTTTGTTCCTCTCATCGGCTTGATTAACCTGATTTGGGGTGGAGTGTGCGTCATCCCGGCCCCGCCATCCTCCTTGCCACAATGAAATAGAGGTTAGGTATCAATATGTATAAGAGTACAGTAAGAAAATCTCAGTTATCACCAGAGAACTGTTCCAACTGGTTAAATTCGATGAATTATTGACAAAACCAGAGACATGATAGCTGGCAAATCCTTAAATTGTCAGAGTCCAACATTATGCTATATTTGCGTAATTTTCGTACATTTATTTATCTTCAGTATTATTGAACTGTTTTATTAAAATGTTTAAACTAAAAGTCTGGTATAATTTATATTATATTTATGTTATCATATATTTTTATTTGAAATGAGAATCTTTTGTATATTTATCCATTCATAATAAAACTCAGGTCATTTTAAATGTCTTTTACATGACAGTAATTCATTTCTTTGTTCCAGGTAAAGGTATGTTTAAACTGTTTTTTCAACCCATCCATGCTGATCAATCCTTAAAATCAAGCACTAAGAAAGTACACCTTGATGCTTTAAGAATAAGATCAATAATTAGAACATATTAAGATATATATTTGCCTGACTGCGATGACTTACTGTAATCATTATCATTTGAGATTACCATGGGCACTTTCATTTAAATCACAAATTGATATTTAAATAAGGGAATTGAGCAAATACTAATTTCTATATCTCTATTTTAGGTGCAGTGGGAAAATAGGTTCAATATAACTTTCAGTACACAGAATTCAATATAAAGAAGATAGCCATCAAGTACTATGATCCGTTTTGATTAATCCAGCATCGGTTGTTCCAGCTCCTGTGATTGGTCACATCTTCAGTGGTCCTGCCCAATAGGTTTATAAATGCTTAATAATGAAAGCCATAACACTGAAAATTCATCAAGAATGAAGCTTGCAGTTAAAATATAGCTATTATGAAATGTATTGCAGATGAGCACACAACATTATAAATAAGTAAACACATGATATATGATATAAATATGTAAACATAGATGTAAACACACACATCGAATAGACATGTGCTATCAGGGGTGTTGTTGGCTGTGGTTCTGTGTAAATTAAATGTTGAATAAGAGCCTATTTAACATTGTGTAAAGGCAAGTGTAAAATATGTATATGCAAGAAAGACAAGACCAATCACAATTTAGTATTCAAATATTACAATGACATCATAATGACACTGGGATATTGTTATTTTGATTGCAATAAGATGGGGCTGATTGTTGGTGATATTTACATATATTATTTGTTTTTATTTTGACATGTAGATATTGACAGGCTTTGTGTGCAATCTTTTTTGTAATTTGCACATTTCTGCATCTCCAGCTCGATAATGCATGGACATTTTCTCAATGATTGCAGAATATACAAGAGGAATACAGCTCTTAAAAACAGCCTTGGTTAAACACAAGAACACTGGTTTATTGTGTAGTCAAATGAGTCCCTTGTGAACACATTGAAACATACATGTAAAATCCAATCATTTTTAATTCCATTCTTCATAGTTATGCTTAAAAATCAGCAACTTTGGCTAACCTAGTTTTAAATTGGAGTTTAATGAAGGACAAATATGACCTCACTCTTCTTCTGCTCTCTAGTTGGATGAAGAAGCCCAGATGTGGTGTACCTGACCACCTTAAAGGGGTGTCTGGATCCCGTAGGCAGAAGCGCTATGCACTAACTGGACAGAAGTGGCAACGCACACACATCACATACAGGTAGGCGAAAGACATAATGTCTCTGTCAGTGTTAATGACACAGAACAAGTGCACAATACAAAAAGTTGTAGCTCAACTGGTGTAGCATACCACTAGCAACTCCAAGGTCATGGGTTCGATTCCCAGGGAATGCAAATACTGATAAAATGTCGGAATGCACTCTTTAAGTCACTTTGGATAAAAGTCACTGCCAAGTGCTTAAATGTGAATTTGGTCTATAAATATTTTAAAGACATTCACAGATGAAGCTATAAAAAGAAATGCTAACTCTAGATATGTAATGGAAATTATTAATATCTTTCAGAGATGTATATTATATCTATATTTTATAATAAAGTAGTAAAAATATAATCTTATTTTATTCAATTGAATATATTAATTATACTAAAAAAAGGGTTATCTATTTTTTAAACATGTAAAAACCTTGATTTAAACTAAGTTTAACACTTTCACTTCGGATAAAAGACTATGCCGGGTGCTTGAATGGAAATATTGTACAGACATTGACAGATCTGCTCTTAAAGGAAGCGCTAAATATGTAAAGGAATTTTTAAATGTATATTTTTTTCTTTCAGGAATACATATTATTTTAAATATTGGAATGTAATTTTGATACTTTTTATTGTGGAGTAAAAAAAAGTTTTTTTTATATCAATATATTGATTATATTAAGATTTTTTTTGTTGTTGTTTTGAAAGCATTAAATTTGAAATATGTCATTTTTGCAGTACTAGCATCACCTAACGGAATTCCAAAAATAAACGTAGTTTTCAAAACAGCTTTCTGGAATACGCCCCCAACTGCCGTTGGTCAACCAAAGAGATAGTCCCACCCCCAACTCACGCCATTGGCTGAGTCAATGTAATTCTGTTTGTATATATATAAATGGGTTGCTTAAAACAAACTACAGAGAAACAGTGTTTACAGTTTTCAAAAAATACAAATGTACCCACAAATGGCTTACTAATAGTTGTCTCTGCATTTTAAGATGGGATAAGTGAAAATATTTTAACGCAGAAAAAAGTAATTTGAAATAGACTGATAGATTTGACAATGCTCACAATGTGTTTGAGAACATTCATACAAACAAATGAATACAAAATAATTTTCATAAGAACACCTTTTTAAAATGGTGGACTGTACCTTTAAAGGAAATTGTAGGCAAAAATGTTTTGATGTAACTGTCCTCAACTTTTATCTCGGGGTGCAATGAGGTTACTTCCTATTTAGATGGTACTGAATGCTGATGCATTTGCGTAAACAGATCTAATATATTCTGTTGGGCCATTGACGTCTGATATTTAGTTGTTAGAATGAAGAGACAGACTCCGGAACAGATGAAACAGGCAGACATTTAATTAAAAATATCCTTTAAACCATCCTGGCTCTGCCATTCTATATCCTGCACCGCAATGAAGGCACATTCAATCATATAATAACATCCAGCATTCACTCTTTAACCTTCAAGAAACATATTTGAATCCCCTGGAGATTACCTTCTAAAGGGCTCGCAGGAAATAAAGTGTTCTCTCACCTCAATTTTGACTCTCCTGGTTAAAGCAGGCGATAACGGAAATTATTTATTCAAATCCTGCTTTTTTAATTGATGGGCCACCTATGCAAATGGAATGTAAATGAAGACAGGCTTGGCAGTGAGTGACTGGCCTCTATAGAGAAAAGTCAGCTGAGATATTCTGGGCCTCTTAGTCTGTACGAGGAAGATAAAGACTTCAATGTGGAGAGTTCAGCTGAGCTGCCAGTCTGAGGGCAGTCAGTAGAGTTTAATTCAGAGCTTTTTAGAAGAAAATGGCCTCGTTTTATTTCTTTGACGTTTTTCTTTTTCTTTTTTTACCTGTGTAGTTTTTCCGTCTTTCTTAAAGGGTTAGTTCATCCAAAAATATGCTGTCATCATGGTATTTTATTCCCAGCAAATTTGTGTGATTTAGTTAAGAGTTCATTTGGACACTTTAATAAAAATATTTTCGAGTGATGTGGGCAGGCGGGCTTCATTACATTTATCTATGATTGGAAAGGTTAATGTTATTAAAATTAATTGTATTCCAAAATTCAACTACCTGCTACAGTCTATCTATCTGTAAATGTACCGCTCTCTTATTTCAAGCAATTGGATAGCATAACGAAGTTCTTCAATTAGAATGGTAAGTGTCCCAGGTTACATTTCAATAAGTTACGTAGGCTGATTGGCAAAGGTGGGCTAGGCCTACCCAAGATTTTGTTTTATTATTATGCATTAAGAAGGGTCATCTAGAAGACTGGGGAATTTGGAATTGTTTGTTGGGAAATGGGGCAAATATTTGCAGTTCTTGGAGGGCCCTTGGGGGGTGCAGTGGAGAGAGAAGTATAGGTATTAATGTGTGTGATTAATATTATTATTATTTTGGGGGGGGTGTATATACTCATGTGTGACCACAGGAATGTGTGTTGAGGGTCAGGGTGGGGTTGGAGATCGGGAGGGGGAGGGAAAATAGTGGGGGTTAAATGTTGATTCTGTGTGTATAGATGTTTTGCTTTTCTTTGTTTAATGTATGAATCAAAAAAAAATGTTGTCCTTTCTGGATCATGGCAGCCTTTGGTCAATATACGCTGTGTAATATTAGAATGATAATTACTGCAGTCTTATGGGGCCTCTTTACTGTTTTACAGACTTATGCTTTAATGTACATATACTGTTCTTGCAAGGGGTGGTTACACCTCCAACTACAGTAATACATTTTCTGACAGAGCCTGTCTACAACATCCTGGGTATGGATCAATTCTCTTATCCAGTCGAGAGAATTAAATTATAGCACAGGTTATTTATCTGCATTCAGTGCTTGTCCAATTACAGTGCCTCAGTGCTGTAATGTATTTATAAATGAAAAGCCCTGAAGTACAAACCCACAGGCAATACAAGGTAATACGAACCAAAGGCAAGCAGCTAGTCATCCATAGCAATAATGCATCAAATTCAGATGATGAGGATTGCATTAAGGTTTATATGGTGTCTTTAAGGGACTTTGCATACAGTACATCTTACAAAATTGTTTGTCTGCTACTCCTTTAATCTGAATGCAGTGCTGTGAAAAGCAGTGTTTTTATATTGTGAATTACATACTTTTTTGCAACTGCAAGTCAAGAATGGCTTGATCTTAAAACATGATCTTTATTTTTGCTTGATTGATTAGCATCACTGGTAAATCATGTTAATCTTTGTAATTTCGTGTTTGTTTTGTTTTTTCAGCATTAAAAATGTCACCCCAAAAGTGGGCGCACGAGAAACGCACGAGGCCATTCGCCGGGCGTTTGACGTATGGCAAGGCGTTACGCCACTACGTTTTGAGGCCGTGCCCTACAGCGCTCTGGAGAGTGGCAAACGCGATGTGGACATTACCATCATCTTTGCCTCTGGTTTCCATGGTGACAGTTCTCCGTTCGATGGAGAAGGAGGCTTCCTAGCACATGCTTATTTCCCAGGGCCAGGCATAGGGGGCGACACACATTTTGACTCTGATGAACCCTGGACGCTGGTCAATCCAAACCATGATGGTGAGAGAACAGCAGGTTAGGCCATATTTTCAATTTCAACAATTAACAACTACATGAAGTTGCTATTTCAGCAGATGAGCTGCAATTTTGGAAGATTAGTTGTACATTTATAGGAGTAGTTCACCCAGAAATCATCATGTTGTTCCAAATATGTACAGCATAACTTTCTTTCTTCCATGGAACACAAAAGGAGACGTTAGTGTCACAGCTCCAGTGAGTTTGTAGGTTTAATCTGTAATCTGTGTTTTGTTATTTTCTCTCCCTCACCAATTAGCATGCTAGAAACACCTGGTTCTCCTCTAATTCATGCCCTACTTAAACCCATCGTGTTCTCAGTATTCTTGCTAGATTGTTGTTTGATGAGAAGTAACTAACCTCACTCTCTCTGCGTAGTTGGTCCTGTCTCGTGTATCTGTTTGGTTGCCCATTTCTGCCCACTTGTGGTTACCTCTGCCTGCATGTCGGGAAAGTGATTGCCTTCCAGTCTGCTGGCTGTTGTTCTCTGCACCTTACTATGCTTCTACGGAGGATTCTTACGAATCTGTTCCTGACATCCACAACGCACACACTCCTCTACGAACACACTTTTCACAGATCTGCCTGTTGTGCGGCCATGGTGTGAACTCTTCCCCAAAACTCCTTATCTCAACTTTAGCCAATACAGGATCTTCTGTCTTCACCAGCACAGTTCAAATTATAATTAATTGTTAACAAATCCTTTGAACTATTTCTCTGCTTTTGGGTCTTTTTAACTCACTCTTGCTCTCTGACAGAACAATCTAGCCAAGTATGGACTCAGTGGAGGAATTTACTCTTTGGTCCACCCTCTCTCAGCAGGGAGAGGTCCGCACCACACCCACGTCCTACAATGGAGTCACTCATCCAATGTTGCTTGTCATCCAGAGGTGACTCCCACCCAGACAGCATTCCTGATGGCCATCACATGCGCAGGATGTATGCTGGTTCGTTGCCCCTTGCCCCATCAGTGCGATTAATAATACCTCCTGTAACCCTCCGGCCAGGCTCTGTCTGTCCCTTCGAGACCCTGGTCGCACATAACCATGGTTCTCCTTCTGTCGCTCTCTCCACGTTGTGTCAGAGAAGCGACACTAGGGGTCTCTCTTGAGTGCCGATATATACCACTGTTCTATGAAAAAAGGCCAATGAGAAGTTGGCACACGGTATTTGCATATCCCGCCCCCGGACATACGGGCATTTAAGCGGGGCAAATACGGGAGTTCATTCAGAAAATTTCTTCGGAGCCGATGGTCGTGCATGCCGTCTGCTGCGAGTCACACACCAGTTCCTGTTTAATCCTCTGACGCTCTGCATGCTGTTGGATCTTACGGCGCATAACAGCGGCTTTCTCCTTCCTTGCACGGCTGTGCATTTTGTTGCTCCCGTGCGCTTCGACAGCGCAGACAACTCGAAAGAGTTATTTTAAAAGAGAAACTTCAGCCACCCCCGCGCCTCACCTCCTTCCTATGGGATTGAGGCAGGTGCCGCGGGCGATGAAGACGATCTGGGGACAATGACGGGCTCTGTATTGCCGGGTGAACCCCCTCGAAAAACCCGCCCCCCCGGCACGCTTGTCTGCTTCCCCCGAGCTTGGGATTAGTGCGGTCCGCTTAACGGCCTACCGTCCGGTCCCTCGAGCTCCCCGGCATTGGATGATGACATCACCGCTGCATCGGAGAGCGTAACAGCGGCGTCGGATGCAGATAACTCGCCTGGGCCGCCACATTCGGGTCTGCCGCCCAGTCTGAGCCTGACGCACGGAGGTCCGCTATGCTTCCCCGGGCTTAATTGGTTCTGCAGGCATGTGCGCAGCTCACAGCCTTCAGCCCCACGACTGTTCCCCGGCCGGCTGGTTCAGACGAGTCCAGAGGACGCCAACATCAGACCTCCTCCTCAGTCACGAACCCGCCCTCCTGCCGGGTGCACGGAGCAAGGTAAGTGCTTCGAGTCTGTTCTCAGCACCAGAGCCACGGGACGCTTCACTGCCTCCCGATGCCGTATTACCTGTTCCGCCCTGCTGCGAAGCCCCGCCGGGTACATCCAAAATACTCGTCCCCTTGGTGCCCCTAGCACGGAGTTTAGAGGCGTGGCTTTCACTGCCCAACCCGTCACGCTGGCTGCACCAGACCATTCGACTCGGTTACGCAATTCAGTTTGCCAGGCTTCCGCCCCCCTTCGCGGGCGTCAATTTTTCCGCAGTATACGGCGAACATGCCAAGTCCCTGCGTGAGGAAATCGTTTCTCTTTTACTAAAAAAGCAAAGACGTGATAGAGCCAGTCCCTCCAACCGAAACGAAGAAGGGTTTCTACAGCCCTTACTTCGTTGTACCCAAGAAAGGCGGCGGCTTACGACCGATCTTGGACCTGCAAGTTTTTCAACCGGGCTCTGTCCAAACTCCCGTTCAAAATGCTCACCCAGAAACAAAATTCTGTCAGGCGTCCGGCATCTAGATTGGTTCGCAGCGTACTTTCACGTCTCGATCCTGCCACAACACCGACCCTTTCTACGGTTCGCGTTCGACGGTCAGGCGTATCAGTACAAAAGTCCTCCCCTTCGGCCTGTCTCTGTCCCCTCGCGTCTTCACGAAAGTCGCAGAGGCAGCCCTTGCCCCCCTCCGAGAAGCCGGCATACGCATACTCAATTACCTCGACGATTGGCTCATCCTGGCCCCCTCGCGAGAGTTACTATGCGCATACAGAGACCAGGTGCTTAGGCACCTCAGCCGTTTGGGGCTTCAGGTCAACTGGGAAAAGAGTAAGCTTGTCCCGGTTCAGAGCATCTCTTTTCTCAGCATGGAGTTAGACTCAGTCTCAGTGTCAACACGTCTCTCCAACGAGCATGCACAGTTGGTGCTGAAATGCCTCGCTTCCCTCAAGCCAGGCACTGTGGTCCCTTTAACGTTTCCAAAGGCTCCTGGGGCATATGGCATCCTCCGCAGCGGCCGCGCCGCTGGGGTTGATACATATGAGACCACCTCAGCACTGGCTTCAGACTCGAGTCCTGAGATGAGCATGGCACCGCGGCACGCACTGTGTGAGAATCACCACCGCCTGCCGCCAAACCTTCAAACCCTGGACAGACCTCTGCTTTCTACGGACAGGAGTACCCTTGCAGCAGGTGTCCCGATGCGTCCTGGTCACAACCGACGCCTCCAAACTGGGTTAGGGCGCCGTGTGCAACGGGCACGCAGTTGGCACATCAACTGCCTAGAGCTGCTGGCTGTTTTCTTTTGCCCTTTCTCCCGTTATTTCGAGACAAACATGTCCTAGTCAGGTCAGACAGCACCACAGTGGTAGCCTACATAAATCGCCAAGGCGGAGTATGCTCCCACCACATGTCACAGCTCGCCCGTCATCTCCTCTTTTGGAGCCAGCAGTGACTCAAGTGATAGCAGACGCGCTGTCACAACAATGCTTGTCCAGCGGGGAGTGGAGGCTCCACCCCCAGTCGGTCCAGCTGATCTGGGACCGGTTTGGCAAGGCCCAGTTAGACCTGTTTGCCTCCCAAGGAACCTCCCACTGCCCGCACTGGTATGCCCGGACAGAGGCTCCCCTCGGGGCAGACGCTTTGGCACAGCTGGCCGTGGGGCTGCGTAAGTACGCATTTCCCCCAGTGAGTCTTCTTGCACAGGTGCCGTGCAAGGTCAGGGAGGACGAGGAGCAAGTCACCTTGGTGGCCCCCTATTGGCCCACTCGGACTTGGTTCTCGGACCTCACGCTTCTCGCGACAGCCCCTCCCTGTGGAATCCCCCCTGAGGAAGAACCTTCTTTCTCAGGGACAGGGCACGCTCTGGCACCCGCACCCAGACCTCTGGAACCTCAACGTCTGGCTCTTGGACGGGATGCGGAAGATCTAGCCGGTCTACCATCAACCGTCGTAGATACTATCAACCAAGACAGAGCCCCCTCTACCAGGCATCTTTACGCCCTAAAGTGACGCCTGTTCGCAATTGGGCTGAAGACCCACAGAGGTGCGCGGTTAGGTCAGTGCTCATGTTCCTACAGGAGAGGCTGGAGAGGAGGCTGTCCCCCTCCACCCTCAAGGTGTATGTAGCCACCAACGCAGCTCACCACGACACGATAGACGGCAAGTCTCTAGGTAAGCACAACTTAATTATCAGGTTCCTAAAAGGCGCCCGGAGGCTAACTCCCTCCCGGCCTGTTCCCCTCCTGGGATCTCTTGGTCGTCCTCACAGGCCTCCAGAGACCCCCCCTTCGAGCCGCTAGATTCAGCCAGACTCAGGGCCCTTTCTCTCAAAACGGCCCTGCTGATCGCGCTCGCCTCCATCAAGAGGGTCGGGGACCTGCAAGCGTTCTCTGTCAGCAACACTTGCCTGGAGTTCGGTCCGGCAGACACATGTGTGATCCTAAGACCGCGACCGGGATACATGCCCAAGGTTACTACCACACCCTTCAGAGATCAGGTAGTGAACCTGCAAGCGCTGCCCCGGGAGGAGGCAGACCCAGCCCTTTCTTTGCTGTGTCCGGTACGTGCTTTGCGTATCTATTTGGACCGCACGCAGAACTCTAGACGTTCTGAGCAGCTCATTGTCTGCTTCGGGGGACAGCAGAAAGGGAACGCTGTCTCCAAACAGAGGCTCGCCCACTGGGTTGTCGATGCCATTTCACTGGCTTATCACACCCAGGCCGTGCCCCCCCCCTTGCGGATCCGAGCTCACTCAACCAGGAGTGTTGCGTCCTCATGGGCACTGGCCAGGGGCACCTCCCTAGCTGACATCTGCAGAGCAGCGGGGAACACCTAACACTTACACGAGATTCTTCAATCTCCGAATTGAGTCAGTATCGTCCCATGTTTTCTCAGGTCCGAGCCCGTAGAACTGGGTAACACGCTGACGATCTGGCCGGGTGAATCACTTGCGCCTAGCGCCCTTTCCCTCAGCCGAGGTAAAATAGTGCGCCTTTATTCCCAGGAGACCCCATCGTAAAGGTCGGGTCCCTGGTTCATTCCTCCCTAGCCCTTGTGGGTCCGCAGTTCAGCGGAGGGACTCGCCGACCCAAGCCACTACGGATACTCAATCTACCCTGTACTGGAATAGGTGCTCCACAGGTTAAGGCCTCCTGTTCGGACTCCCCCTGTGTGTAATTCCACGGTACTGTCCCCTCACGAGCGGACTCCCGTGTCTCCCTTAGGTAGTTGCAGCTGCCTCGGTCGCCGTGCTGTAGCTTCCCCCCTCTACGAGGCTGGATCTACCACCGCGCCAACTTTCCCACATGGGTCCTAAGTGGCCATGTGATGTATTCACCACTCTTTGCCTCCCCTGCAGGGTAGGTGTGGTCTCCGCAGGGTCTTCTCCCCCTGAAAGAATAGGAAACGGGGTAAGACCCCCTTCCCTTAATGCATGTAAGGGCCCCGAGAAGAATACCTGCCCGCTCCTGTATCAGCAGTACACGTACACTGTTCAGCGCATGGCACGTTTAAAGTTGGAACCCTAGTGTCGCTTCTCTGACACAACGTGGAGAGAGCGACAGAAGGGGAACGTCTAGGTTACGTATGTAACCTCCTTTCCCCGATGGAGGGAACGAGACGTTGTGTCTTCCCCGCCACGTCGCTGAGCCGAGCCACTGTTGTGGCCGGACCATTTCCGGCTCCTCAGAAAAATCCTGAATGAACTCCCGTATTCGCCCCGCTTAAATGCCCGTATGGCCGGGGGCGGGATATGCAATACCATCTGCCAACTTCTCATTGGCCTTTTTTCATAGAACAGAGGTATATATCGGCGCTCAAGAGAGACCCCTAGTGTCGCTTCTCTGACATAACGCCTCGTTCCCTCCATCGGGCAACGGAGGTTACATATGTGTGTGGGCAGAAGGTTTGGTTGTCCTCCAAGGACATTCTGCTCTGACTCCCCTCACATAAGCTGGGTCCTAGGTTTATTGGGGATGTTTCCCATCGCCAAGGTCAGTATTATGGAGGCAGCCCATCTCAAATTGCCACCTTACCTCAAACGCATCCATCCCATTTTTCACATTTCTAAGATAAAAATGATTTTACGTTCTAATTTGCATCCCACCACCCTCATAGATTAGTTTCACCTCCAGCTATGTAAATCTACTGGGCACACCAGGAGGTGTCCCTAGGGGGGTACTGTCATGGCTCCGGTGAGTTTGTCGGTTTTATCTGTGTGTTTTGTTATTTTCTCTCCCACATGTCTTGCAGGCGAAGCCGGCATGCATGATCAGTGTTTCCATGAATGTTCTGCGGGGAATGCTAATCATGTCACTATTTAGCATGCTAGCAACACCTGGTTCTCTTCTAATTCACTCCCTACTTAAACCCTACATGTTCTCGTATCCTTGCTAGATTGGTTCTTTGATGTGAAGTAACTTGTCTCGCTTTCTCTCTGCCTAGTTGGTCATGTCTCGTGTGTCTCAATTCAATTAAATTTCCACTTTATTGTTGGAATCTCTTCCAAAAATTTTCTCGCATCCCACAGCGTTTACTGTCTCACATGAATTCACATCAATACACATCCACATCAATGGAGGATTCCTTGTCTCTGTCCGCATGTCAAGAAAGTGATTGCCTTCCAATATGCTGGGCATTGTTCTCTGCACCTCACTACACTTCTACAAAGGATTTCTACGTATCTGCTCCTGACTTCCACAAAGCACACCCTTGTCTATGAACACACTCTCCACGGATCTGCCCATTGTACAGCTACAGCGCGCACTCATCTCCAAAACTCCTTCCTTTAACTGCAACCGGTGACGGGATCTCCAGTCTTCGCCAGCACAGTTAAAGTTATAATGTATCGTTAATAAATCCTTTGTACTGTTCCTCTGCTCTTGGGTCTCTTTGTCTCACTCTCGATCTCTGACAGTTAGGTAGAATGATATCCTTAGTCACCATTCACTGTCATTGCATCTTTTCCCATACAATGAGAGTGAATGGTGTCAGTCTGCTGTCAGTCTCATTCTGCCAAACATCTCCCTTTATGTTATGAGTCATAAAGGTTTTGAACAAAAAGAGGATGAGTAAATAATGACAGAATTTTCATTTTAGATTGAACTATAACTTTAATGATGGGCAGAAGCAGTTGAATATAATTATATTGAATATCTAGAGTCCCACACTGGCAAAACTGACATAATATGACATTTTAGCTAAATAATAACAATTTAGCATAATAATAAGACTCAATTATCTAATTAGAGCTATGATTTGCATGTTGACATTGACATTGCATGAAATGAGTGTCTGAAATGAACTTTACTGTGTGTATCTTTATAAATACTCAACATGACTATGTGTGTGCATGTTTGTGTATGTCCGGTGTCAGCTTTGTTTAATATGTAGTATTTGTGATATGGTTGCGCCCATTAAATGAGAGGTAATCATATCCGTCTCTTGACTTTGAGCCTCACTTAAAGGCACTTAGCTTTAATTACCTGGATCCGGCTGGATTTGAAGAGCTTTTAAGATGCTCATCTCCCTTCACGAAACATCTCTGCTGAGACAGTAATGAATGGCTTTGACTGCATTCTCCGCTGGCATTTTTATTGCCTCCTGCACTCAGGACCCATGGTTGTTTGTTTTGTTGCTGCCTCTGGTGCTACGCTTCCCATGGTTACTCAACATGACATGCTACGCAGTCCATTTGATAACATGCTGTGCGGTTTTCTTTACATTACAGCCGACTGCCATTAGCCTGTCATTGAATAACCAGCAGGGATTGGGAGATCATTTTGGATGAATACCCTAGATGCAAATGTTTACCACAGCATTCACACGTTAGTACCATTATTGTGTTGTGAGGGGTCAGTGAAAAGATGAAAGATATATCTTAGAAGAAGTGTTAAAGAAGCACCACAAAATGATGTGGTTGCTTCAGCAAGTTTTTCATCTCACGTTTGCTTTTTATAACTTTGGTTTACGCTTAAGGTTTAGGAGAACATTTAACTCACTTTAAGCGCCACACAGTGGACATTTCACCTCAGAACTACCGCAACATGAACCACAATTTTAATTCCCCTAAAATGTCACCACAGACATGTTGTTTTCATGAGATCAGGCTGGCACTATATAGTACATAGGTTTAAAAATATGTTCCCAATGTGTTCCAAACCCATATGACTGTCTTGCATGGAACACAAAAGGAGAGGTTTAGTAGAATGCAGATGCTGCTCTTTTCCAAACAATGAAAGTGAATGAGGATGGGTCAAATGTGAAAATGACATAAAAGTAACATAAAAGTAGTCCAAGTGCTCACCATTTACACTTTATTCCACTACTTCTGAATCCATATGATAGCTTTATTTGAAGAACAGACATACATTTAAAGGGATAGTTCACCCAAAAATTTAACTTCTCTCCTCATTTACTCACCCTCATGCCTGCCAGATGTGTATGACTCACAAAACACAAACTAAGATTTTTGGAAGAATATTTTAGCTCTGTATGTCCATACAATGCAAGTGAATGGGTGGCAGATTTTTGAAGCTCCAAAAAGGACATCCATACGTCTCCATTGGATTCAACCATGTCTTCTGAAGCGAAATGATAGGTGTATGTAAGAAACAGATCAAACTTTTTCAGCCTTTCGCGTGACATTAGTGCGTTTGCAAGTTCACGCGAAAACTGACCTGTGAAATATGAAAAATACAAAAGCACAGTGTTGTTTACCGTAGAGAAGCATAGACATTCATGCATAGATGCCTTATTCGGCTGGTTTGGATACATCAACTGTGGCGCGATCTTGAAACGGTCAACAAGGAGAGCTACAGAAAATCTAAACTAGCTGCAAACTTGCCGCAAATTTGCTGCTTGTTATTTTCACATGCAAATTTGATTCACCACAAATGTTTACCAGAAGTTTGCAGCTCTTTGCCGATAGTGGCAAACCTTTGGCAACAATGGACAATTTGCAGCAAGTTTGTGGCAAATTTACATTAAACTCTCGATTTTCCTAAGGATGTTTGAATCAGTTTGAATGCAAGTGAATGGATGAGATGAGTTTTAAATATTGATCTATTTCTTACACACACACCTAGCATTTCCACTTGAGAAGACATTAATTTATCCACTGGAGTCATATGGATTACTTTTGATGGCTTTATGTGCTTTTTGGAGCTTCAACAATTTGGTACCCATTCATTGCATTTTAAGGACCTACAGAGCTAAACAATCTTCGTTTGTGTTCTGTTGAAAAAAGACAGTCATACACATCTTTGTTGTTTAAATGATGAGAGAATTTTCATTTTTGGTGAACTATTCCTTTAACCTCTTCATATCTGGAGCATTTTTGAACTGCCGCCAACCATTTTTTTACACTTAAATTTAAAAGTTCCCCATTTACACATACTGTGGACTAACTGCCAATATATATATATACAGTGGGTACGGAAAGTATTCAGACCCCCTTACATTTTTCACTCTTTGTTATATTGCAGCCATTTGCTAAAATTATTTAAGTTCATTTTTTTTCCTCATTATTGTACACACAGCACCCCATATTGACAGAAAAACACAGAATTGTTGACATTTTTGCACATTTATTAAAAAAGAACAACTGCAAAATCACATGGTCCTAAGTATTCAGACCCTTTGCTGTGACACTCATATATTTAACTCAGGTGCTGTCCATTTCTTCTGATCATCCTTGAGATGGTTCTACACCTTCAATTGAGTCCAGCTGTGTTTGATTATACTGATTGGACTTGATTAGGAAAACCACACACCTGTCTATATAAGACCTTACAGCTCACAGTGCATGTCAGAGCAAATGAGAATCATGAGGTCAAAGGAACTGCCTGAAGCGCTCAGAGACAGAATTGTGGCAAGGCACAGATCTGGCCAAGGTTACAAAAAAAATTTCTGCTGCCCTTAAGGTTCATAAGAGCCCAGTGGCCTCCATAATCCTTAAATGGAAGACGTTTGGGACGACCAGAACCCTTCCTAGAGCTGGCCGTCCTGCCAAACTGAGCTATCGGGGGAGAAGAGCCTTGGTGAGAGAGGTAAAGAAGAACCCAAAGATCACTGTGGCTGAGCTCCAGAGATGCAGTCGGGAGAAAGTTGTAGTAAGTCAACCATCACTGCAGCCATCCACCAGTCGGGGCTTTATGGCAGAGTGGCCCGACGGAAGCCTCTCCTCAGTGCAAGACACATGAAAGCCCGCATGGAGTTTGCTAAAAAAAAACACCTGAAGGACTCCAAGATGGTGA
Source organism: Xyrauchen texanus (assembly GCF_025860055.1). Lineage (NCBI taxonomy): Eukaryota > Metazoa > Chordata > Actinopteri > Cypriniformes > Catostomidae > Xyrauchen > Xyrauchen texanus. Next base: position 14,512,752 of record NC_068284.1, on the reverse strand, counting down.
TAAATAAGATTCTCTGGTCTGATGAGACCAAGATAGAACTTTTTGGCAGTAATTCTAAGCGGTATGTGTGGAGAAAACCAGGCACTGCTCATCACCTGTACAATACAGTCTCAACAGTGAAGCATGGTGGTGGCAGCATCATGCTGTGGGGGTGTTATTCAGCTGCAGGGACAGGACGACTGGTTGCAATCGAGGGAAAGATGAATGCGGCCAAGTACAGGGATATCCTGGACGAAAACCTTCTCCAGAGTGCTCTGGACCTCAGACTGGGCCGAAGGTTCACCTTCCAACAAGACAATGACCCTAAGCACACCGCTAAAATAACGAAGGAGTGGCTTCACAACAACTCCGTGACTGTTCTTGAATGGCCCAGCCAGAGCCCTGACTTAAACCCAATTGAGCATCTCTGGAGACACCTGAAAATGGCTGTCCACCAACGTTTACCATCCAACCTGACAGAACTGGAGAGGATCTGCAAGGAGGAATGGCAGAGGATACCCAAATCCAGATGTGAAAAACTTGTTGCATCTTTCCCAAAAAGACTCATGGCTGTATTAGATCAAAAGGGTGCTTCTACTAAATACTGAACAAAGGGTCTGAATACTTGGGACCATGTGATATTTCAGTTTTTCTTTTTTAATAAATGTGCAAAAATGTCAACAATTCTGTGTTTTTCTGTCAATATAGGGTGCTGTGTGTACAATAATGAGGAAAAAAATTGAACTTAAATGATTTTAGCAAATGGCTGCAATATAACAAAGAGTGAAAAATTTAAGGGGGTCTGAACCCACTGGATACTAAAGATGAACTATACCTTTAATCTATTACAGAAAACACTGAAGGAATTGCAAAGCTCAGCAATTATGTAAAGTAACTCATTAATGATAAATAGTAAACAATGTTACAATCACAATTTTTACAAGTGCTTTAAACTTTGCTTAGGAGAATATATGTTACATAATCTTTCATTCATAGGATGGGTGAAATTTATTGTTACATTTTGTCATGTAATATTCTCTAAATCAACATTGGATATGTTTTGGCCTACTGTTTCTAAAGCATCATCCTTACACACTACACATGCATGCGCAGTGTAACATCACATATGCTTAGAATTCAAGCCTTAGCATGTAATGACTAATTCAGGATTTATACATATTTATTCAAATGGATAACTATCATCAAATTATAGTATATTTAGATTTTATATAATTTTCTCTCTCACACACACACACACACACACACACATATATATATATATATATATATATATATATATATATATATATATATATATACATACTGTATGTATATATGTGAGAAAATTATTATATAAATTCTTAATATACTGTATATGTGTATATATATATATATATATATATATATATATATATCATATGCCATATATATATATATATATATATATATACCTATATATATATATATATATAGGGCATATGAATATTTATATAGAATCACACTCATCAGCCTCCCTTGGGCAACTGTACAAAATTATGTAAATATCTATAATCTCTGCTCAGATTAGACAGATGCATATACACATATCTTGATGGTGCTCTGTGCCCTTAGCCTTTCACTCCCGGTTAATATCTCTGGCCATGTGGTGCACTGAAATGCCATGACCTTAGATTACTGACAAGATAATACCTCACACACACACACACACACACACTCACACACACACACACACACACACACACACAAACAGATGTGCACTATATATATATAGACACACTATTATATGAGTTATAATGCAGCACATCACAAAACAAATATATAAGCAAAATTACAAAAAAGGCAAATCCTGTATGTGTATTGTCTTGACTGTTTTTTTTTCTCTGTAGGCAATGACCTATTCCTTGTGGCGGTCCATGAGCTTGGTCATGCTTTGGGACTAGAACATTCAAATGATCCTACGGCTATAATGGCTCCTTTTTATCAGTACATGGACACTGAGACCTTCAAGCTGCCTCATGATGATCTACAGGGCATCCAGAAAATATATGGTGGGTTGAAACCTCCAGTACCATAATCCGCTGGTTTCTGCATGATTAATACAGAAATTGCCTTTTAACTTTTGTTTACAGAACAACTATTTTAGAGGACCTTGCTAAGATAAGCATACCCCCAACATTAAGTATTAAACTTCAGCACATAATGTTTGTGCTACAGACATAAATGATGCATCAAATAGTGTGGCTAATTGAGAAGAAGTGTGGTATTCCTTTTCTAAGCTTCAATCGGTGAAATTCCATAGACTTACATCAGTGAGAATTTCTTAATAACTTCTGCAGGTCCTCCAGACAAAACCCCTCAGCCAACCAGATTGCTCACAACCGCTACACCTCCACGCCTGCACCCTCAATCAGACCCTCGAAAACATGACCGCCAGGGTCGTCCTCATCGACCCCCACAGAAGTCAAAGCCGGCCAACCCCAACTCCAAACCCAACATCTGTGATGGAGGCTTCAACACTTTGGCAATCCTGCGACAGGAGCTGTTTGTCTTTAAGGTATGAATAACAAATAGGGCTGTCAATCGCTTAAAACTTTTTAATCTAATTCATTACATGATATGCTGAATGAGAAACGCCCTCAATGGTGGAAGACAACTAAAGCATTATAAACAGACATCACAAAAAAGTGGCTTAAGATATACAGTACAGTATATTTTATTTCCATATCATTTAACATAAGCTTATCACAAGCCTACAGTCCACAGCAATCCATTTTGCAATCGACTTTGTCATTCGATCCAAGGTAGACTTGTGGACATGTTCTTGTATTTCGTCTACATGTACACAAGCAGAGGACATCTTTTGCCATTGCGTCAAGGATGCCCTGTTTAAGATGTTGTGTCAAAATATAGTGGCTGCATTAAAAATAAAGTTGGTACTTCAAGCTAAAATGGCTTAGATAGCAGAAAAATTCCTTATTAAGAGGTGGTCACACTAGACTCCTAGACTTTTTTTCACTATAATGAACAGGATATGAGATCACGCGTGAGGGCTTCTTGTTTTCATTAAACTTTCGTCTGCTCTAAAATTACAAATTTCTTCACATGAGCTTGCGCCTCCGGCCTCCCACGTTAAGATGCTTTTTAATGGAAGTGAATGTTTTTATTCACATGTTTTATTATTATTAATCACATAAAAATAAAAATAATTATTGTTAAGATTAAATTTACAACACCCTTAAAAAGTTCGGAAACACTATGAAGTTGTTGTTTTTTAAAGAGAATTATAATTTTATTGACAGGTTATGATTTAATTTGATCAAGAATTACAGTAAAGACATTTATAATGTAAAAAATTATCATTTCTACTTAAATAAATGCTGTATTTACTTTTTGTTCATCCAAGAACTCTCTAGAATTTCTAGAGAGATTTGTTTCTTTCTGACCTTTTTAAAAACTAAATTTTACTTGCAAGAAATGCAAGTTGCCTTTCAACAACTGAAAAAAGACACTGAGATGTCGAAGAGGAACAGATGTTTTCAACTGTTCTAACAAAAAGAAATGTTTCCTGAGAACAGTGTTAGCACAATAGAATAATTTCTTAAGGATTGCATGACATAGGCTACATTATTGTCTTAGTAGACTGGAGAAAAGACTGCTTAAAATGCAGCTTTGACATCACAGGTAAAAATGCAAATGTTAAATATATAACTAATATAAAAGAGTTATTTCAAACAGTAATAATAATTTGCAGCATTTCTAATGTATAATGTGGTGTGTTTGCATGCCAGGAATCTAAGAAGCATCCATTTCTTTTAAGAACAAAAATGTCCAAACTTTTGATGGATAGTGTTAATGTTTAAAATTGTGTGTTTTTTTTCATTAGGATCAGTGGTTCTGGAGGGTGCGTGATAATTCTGTGGTTCCTGGATACCCAATGCAAATCAGCTACTTCTGGAGAGGTTTGCCACATAAGATTGATGCTGTCTATGAAAATAGTGAGGGGAAGTTCGTCTTTTTCAAAGGTAAGAACTTTTCCTCCTAAAGGCCCCTGTACCCTCACAGAGAGTATTTCTTTGTAATTCACTCATAGCCAAAACAAAGTTCAAAAACAGCTGAGCAACGGTATACTGTTTGAGAACATTCAGACACTGGCCACACCGCTGCGGGAGGCATTTAGAAGAGCATTTAACACTAGAAGCGCGGAGCCACTGTAACATACTCTTAGCGCGATTAAGGGGACAGGGACACGGCTGCTGACACATAATGATCACTAGATGGCGCCTCTTGCGCGTAGCCAATGGATTGGTCTTAAAAATGTCACTGCGAGTTAGGCAGCAGTTTGCCTAAAATGCTTATAGACTGAATTTATTGACATTCTGTCTACGGTTGATCCAGATGCATTTGTCCTGTAACATTGTCTTACAAATATTTTAGGATATGCTGCTATATTTAGTTTGTGTCACGATTCCCTTGTTGTCTGCCCCGTGTTTCACTTGTCTGTCTAGAAACTACACTTCCCACAATTCCCTGATCTCATCACTGCCATCATTGTTCTCACCTGTGTCATCATCATGTCTCCTGTGTATTTTAACCCTGCTGTTTCTTCATTCCCCTGTCGATTGTCGATGTTTATGGATGCTTGTTTCCATGTTCTGCCATGTTTATCCTGCCTGTTAGACCGTTGTATGTTTTCCGTGTTTTTTGTTGTATTTTCCCCATTGCGGGTGTTTCCTTTGTTTTGGTTTTGTCGATTTAGTTTTCACCCTGTCCAATAAAGTCAACCCTGCAATTAGACCCTCGCCCCTCGTCTGCCTTCCTGCTCATCGTAACAGTTTGTATAATTTCGTTTTCGTTGGCATATATTAAGTTGCGATCGAAGGCTTGTAGCTGAAGGAGCGCGAGGTTGATATGAATATTTATCACCATTATACAAGCCAAAATATATTACAATAATATATCAATATTACAATTTCATCATTGAAACTTTTTTCTTGAGCACTGTGAAATCTTTCACAATTTCTGTTAACTTCAATCTGTTATATACAATAGAACTGAATCTGTTATCTGTTTGAATTATTAATGACTTATCATTTATATTCGTTTTTAGCAAAGGCGTGGTTTGTCTTGCAATAAAAATTATTATAATATAAGCTATAATAATTGTAGTGTATATAGTATAAATAATAATAATAATTTTAGTGTTGTTGTTCGTAATTTAATCGTTGAATTCTCGACTTCTTAACATGTAGGCCTATTTACATGGAAATAAGCTGAAATAAAAGCTTTCTTTTCTGTGCATGTGTTCTGTGCATTTTTTTTCTTTGCATGTAATCTGTCATTTCCTTGACTTTAATTAATAATCAATTAATAATAAAATACCAGTCATGTATTTTCAGTCTTTAAAAAATTATTTTCATCGAATAAATGTAATTCTTCACATCCAGATTTATTCTGTTTGCGTTACCATTTCAGAATATTTAAGAAGTCATTATTATCTTATTATTATAATTATTATTATGATATAAGAATGATGATAATTATTTGTGTGTGTGCGCAATTAAGTCCAGTTTGTTCTTGAACAAATTTTGTGTTTATTAAAAATAAGTTGGCCTATAAATGCTTCTAGACTAACTAAGCTATTGAATCAGTTATTTGAACTGTGAATTTTGAGATGTTTGTAACGCCGCCATATACATATCCAACATCCCAACCCCCTCTCCGACACACAATGGAATGCTAATATGGGCATTCAGGTTCCTGGACACCATCATCTCACAGGACCTAAAGTGGGAGACACACATTGACTCCATTGTGAAAACGGCACATGGACTTTAAGTGTTGTTGTTTTGTGTGTGTATTTTACAATAAAGACAGGAGAGAGGCTGCATTTTTACCATTTATTGAACTAGAAAAACAACTGTAAAAAAGGAGGCGAAACTTTAAATTGTTTGCACATTTTTGGCTTTTTGGTAAATAGTACATATGAATTTTCCATTATACTATACATTTAGCTATAATACGCGAGGTAAAATACAAATATATTCTACCTGAATAAAAAAAAAAAAAAATAGATAAAAAACAAAAACTAAAAAAATACTATATTAGTGCTATTTATGTGTTCTATGTGCCGGTATACTCAACCGACAGCTGAAATCTAGAGTGCACTCCCCCAAACCGACCAACTCAACATTCCAAACACACCTTTGGTGGCTTCTTGGAGCATGTGCCTGGCAGATCTCAAAAGTTTTGTTCCCTGAACATCTGCCGACTTGACATTGTCTGCTTTTGGCAGGCGGGGAGGAAAAGTGCTATTACACCCACTGCCTTTGCCATTTTTGATGCGCACATAGCTCCTTTACCAGCTCAAGAATAAATTGCTTTCTGCTGATGGTTACGTTCATGCACTGTTTGTACAGAATGTGTGAATTAATTGCAGCCAGGTCCAAGACTTTGTAAAACACAGCTACAGGCCAGCGATGGGATCCACCCTTTACCGAGTACAGTCGTGCCATCTGGTCCATTCCATCAACGCCAACTTTAGTGCTATTATGGTGGGAAATTGTATTGGGCAGTTTCTTTGCACCATTATCAGTTTAAACTGTCTGATGCATTGTACTCAGGATGCATACATATTTCTTTGGCTTTGCCAGGTAAATAGTGAGTGTGACTTTTCCAACATTCATTACCTTGGTGGAAAATCTTTCAAACTGTGCCAGTGTACATGGGGGCATCTCTCGTCCGATTTTATTAATTACGCCAACAATGGTGGTTTTGTTCGCCAAAAGATTGTTTGCCAGTTGCAACGAGGTGAAGAAATTGTCTGCTGTTACATTTCTTCCCTTTCCCAGGAAAGGCTCGACCAGATGCATGACAACATTTTCCGATAACCGCTGACAAGCCGGAGTACTTTCGTCTTTCCCTAGATAGGGATGTGCGTTCAGCTTGTTTCATCATCAGCGGCCACCCAGAATTTTATGGCAAATTTGTCAGTTTTATTGGCCATGTACTGTGTGAAATGACAGCGCACCTTGGTAGGGAACAATTGTTCATCAACTGTTATGTTCTCTCCGGGCTTGTATGAAGCAATGCTTTTTTTTCACAAATTTGTCAAATATCTAAGATATCATGGCAAATCTATCTGTCCCAAGGCAGGCAGGTCTTGTGTTCTTGATACCTCGGAATTTCTGTCGCGACATTGTCTCTTTGAAAAAAGAGTGTCCAAATTCATTAGACCAAAAGTCACCCAATCTCATGCTTTTGCAAATGCACAGAAAAGAAAGCTTTTACAATGACCCTACAGTGAGTTTTTTACAAATTTGTTTGACTGCTTTACCTGTATAAAGTGTATTATCTTATAGCTAAATACAATATATATAAATAAAAAATATAGACAGTAGACCTTTAATAGCCTATATTTAAAAAATAACGGAAGTATCTATGTTTTACCATTTATTGTTGCAACTTAAATGTGGCACAAGGAAAGTGAAAAAGTCAACATCTGTAGCTATATATGTATATATATATATATATATATATATATATATATATATATATATATATACTGTACAAATATTTATGAATATATACACAATATATTCACATAGATACTTGCATTATTTTAAATATATATAATATGGGCCTTCTGTCTATATTTTCAATGTATATATATATATATATATGTATTTAGTTATAAAATAATACACTTTACAGGTATATATATATACACACACACTAAACACATACAAAATTATTGAAGGACTACAAGTGAGCCCCTGCGCCATCTGCTGGGAGGAAAGAGAATCTCAGCCTTGAACGGCACAAATAAACATGACACGACACGAGTCGGCCTTCTATTCACAGAATTAGAAGCAAAATACCGTTAAACTAGCTTTTCTTGGTGCGATTTTGAAAATGTAAGTGCACTAGGCGATAAAACTCAAATATCTAGGAAAAGTCAAGAAAGTAGGGCCCTGGAATTTGATCGAGTGCAAAGATTTATTTTCCTTAAAGCACAACGGTCAGATGACCGCATGCTCGACCCTTCTAGTGTTATATATGAGGATGCACAAGACTACATGAAAAACATTAACTAATGTGTTAACAATGACTTTATGCCTCATTCTAAGCAGTAAAATAATCTGTTTTAACCACTCAATAATGATTTAAATTTGTAATTTGTAATGTTTACATTCTACATTCATGGCGCTAATGTGCTAACACACTATATGCGGTTATAAAATGCGCTGGTAACCCTCTGTTATTGTATTTTATGATGACACTAATATTACTGCAGAGAGGTGTATAAAAACACGTGTAAATGGTCTGAATACAGAATGATGATAAGAGAGGCATACCTTTGAGTAGCAGTGTGAATGGCTTTTGTTGCAGACAGTATACGTATGAAGCAGCACATCAAACAACAGAGTGAATAGGCACTTGAGAGTATTTGAATAGATTCGATTTATTTAAATTTTTTTTACTAATTAAACAAAAAATTTTATGAAATGGTCTTGGAAAATATCTCTACGTGAACATTCATACAGAGGTTAGTTTGAACCATCTTGCTAATAACGGTGGTGTGTTCATGTTGACTTATCTCAGCTGACTGAATGGGAATTAGTTGTCAAGTCAAGTCAAGTGGTTTTTATTGTCGTTTCAACCATATACAGTTAGTACAGTACACAGCAAAACGAGACAAAGTCTCGACCTCAAAGTAGGAAGAGCTCCTAAAATGTCACACTTACTGATGACGTGGACCAATGGCAGTAAGGTGTTTAGCAGCCAGTGCAAAGTTTTTGTGAAAGTTTGCTCTGGCAAGCTGCTAAGAACCACTGAAATGAACCTTATTTTGGCCATATTTTGTTCTAAATGATGTTACTCTCGTTCATTCTCCAATTTCATATGATTATGAAGTGTTCCGGGGCCTTTACTTTCTTCCTTCAGACTTTTAAATCTTACAGTCTAAATATATAGGATGGCGTAAGGATTGAAGGATTGGCGTAATCAGCTCAGCTTTCAAAGTCTACTAAAAATAATATGTTTCTCATCAGTTTTAGACTTTAGACCTTCACCTTATTATTCTATTAAAAGATTCAGAAATTTTAATCCTCAGAGAACACTAATGGCAATTTTATTCTCTCTGAAGGGAACCGGTTCTGGGTGTTTAAGGATACAACTCTGCAGCCCACATATCCTCAGGACATTTCTCTTTTTGGCAGTGGAATGCCCACACAGAGCATTGAGACAGCTGTTTGGTGGGAAGATGTGGCCAAAACCTACTTCTTCAAAGGGGATAGGTCAGTTTTACAGCTTCCAGGAACAGTGTTCAATGGGACCAAGTGGTAACTGAAATTTCTGAGAATGTCTGTCTGTGTCCACTGTTACAGGTACTGGAGGTACAATGAGGACATGAGAACCATGGACCCTGGCTACCCAAAACCTATTACTGTCTGGAAAGGCATCCCAGACTCTCCACAGGGAGCCTTTGTGGACAAAGTGAATGGTAATATGAGTTTGACTGTGACAGTGCAGACTGACTATGCAGTTATAAAAGCAAAATATTAACTTTATGTTCACATATACAGTACAGTTGTCAGACATTTGATCAATACTCTCGCTGAACCACAAATCCAGCATGGACATTTATGCTGAAACTTTAAAATATACATTTATTTATACTCCTTTAATGTTTTGAGTTGGTGACTGGTCTGCGACAAGAAGTCTAATAGCACACGACCAATGGTCGTGTATTGAAACCAATTCCCGATGAGCAAGAAACCAGTAATGAGCAACACCCAATGAAATAAAAAGTGAGTGCAAGAGGAGCATCAGGTATTGGGAAGCAGGAAAAAAAAAAATATTAGAAAATAAAACAAAACATTTCAAAACAAAACACCTTTCCCTAACCGCTGTCTTTATTATTTTCAGGAGTCGAGCCTTTCTTTCATGTTTGTTGACATGTTAGCATGAATAAACTGTGTGTGAGTTTGTGAATGAAATTCGTTATTGTACTTTTAAGATGTGTTTTGGTTGAAACTGTTTTGAGATTTGTCCAATCAAACACATTCAGACTTTGGGCTCATAGTGCCACAGCAGTGGAGAGCCACCTAATAAATCAAGAGCTAAAACTTTACCGGTTGCGTGCGGATAAATAAAAAAAAACACGTTGTGTCGAATGAAGTGACACAAGGGGTCCCATTCAAAAGTGTCACGCACTAGTTCGTGTTACGTGAACTGACGAGACAGGTACAAGCAGGCTGTTGTGTGCTAGAGGCAACTGTGTCGGCTGCACATAGCCCTCCCCAACACCCCCAAAAAGAGATGCCATATACAGACCTTAGGTTCCCAGCACAACTGAGGGGGAAAAGGTGCTACATGACTAGCATGGGAGCAAGCCCAGCAGCCGCAGCCTTTTCTCTCTCTATGTCTCTCACATAGGATGTGAAGTGGCTGGGGCTATCTTAGCGCTATGAATGCGTAGGGGAATGCGGTCTTTCCCAGTCCTATTCTTTGAGGGGAAAAAGACCCTGCAGAGGCCACATCCTGCCCAGGCTAGGAGGAGGAAACATGTGGCTAATACACCACGAGGATTGTGAAGCCATACGTGGGAGCGGCGCAGTGGTAGGTCCTGCCTAATGAGGGCAAGCTCTACAAGCACGGCGACCGGGGGAAGTGGGACTGCCCAAGGGAGACGCGGGTCCACAGACGGGGGAATACATCACGGGGAGTTGCTTGAAGAGGGAACTAAGCCTGTGGAGCCCTAACCCATTACAGAGCACCTGCAGCTCGTAGTGGGTCTGGATGCAAAAGAAGGTCCTTCCTCAGGGGAATTTTCCAGGGAGGTGCTGTCGCGAGGTGCGTAAGATCCGAGAACCAGGTCTGGGTGGCCAGTAAGGAGCCACCATTGTGACCTGTTCTTCGTCCTCCCTGAACTTGCACAGCACCAGTGAAAGGAGTCTCACTGGGGGAAATGCGTACTTGCTTAACCCCCGTGGCCTGCTGTGTGCCAGCGCGTCTGTCCCGAGAGGAGCTTCTGTCAGGGAGTACCAGAGCGGGCAGTGGGAGTTGTCCTGGGAGGCAAAGAGGTCTATCTGTGCCGTGCCAAATCGGTCCAGCATCAGCTGGAATGCCTGGGTGGAGCCTCCACACTCCTTTGGTTGAAACCTGTCATGACAGCGCGTCTTCCGTCGTATTTCAGTTGCCAGGGATGTGAGTGGCGTGCATAGACCTGAGTTGCGGCTGACTCCAAAGGAGGAGATGGTGGGCGAGTTGTGACATATGACAAGAGCGCATGCCACCTTGGCGATTTATGTATGATACCATCGCGGTGCTGTCTGAACGGATCAAGACGTGCTTGCCCCGAATTAGTGGGAGAAACCTCTGCAGGGCAAGAGATACAGCCAGCAACTCTAGGCAGTTGATGTGCCAACACAGCCGGGGTCCTGTCCAGGAGCCAGCGGCAGCGTGCCTGTTGCACACAGCACCCCAACCCTGTTGAGAGGTGTCTGTGGTGACCACGACACATCTGGACACCTGCTGCAAGGGGACTCTGGTCCGCAGGAAGCAGATGTCTGCCCAAGCATTGAAAGTCTGATAGCAGGAGGGGGTGATTGTCACACGGTATGTGCCGTGGCGCCATGCCCATCTCGGGACTCGAGTCTGTAGCCAGTGCTGAAGCAGTCTCATATGTATCAACCTGAGCGGTGTGACCACGGCTAAGGAGCCATGTGCCCCAGGAGCCTCTGGAATTGTTTTAGAGGAGCGCATAGTAACTCTCGAGAGTGAGCCAGGATGAGCCAGTTGTTGGGGTAGTTGAGCATGCGGATGCCCACTTCCCTTAGCAGGGCAAGGGCTGCCTCTGCGACCTTCGAGAAGACGCGAGGGGACAGGGACAGGCCGAAGGGGAGGACCTTGTACTGATATGCCTGGCCGTTGGATTCGACACAACGTCGAGTGATTGACAGAAGGGGAACTCAGAATTCTGCTCTAAACATGTTTGCGCTTATATTAAATGCAAATATAATTAAGAGAAATGTTGCAACGGTTTTTAGCACCTTCTTTTTTTTGTTTTTGTTTTTTTTGCTTCGTTATCATTCAGTAATACACAGATGCAATGATTGATGTATGTCCTCATGAAATCAGACACTTTCCCCTTAAATTACAAGTGGTCAAAAGAGATGATCGGGTATAATTATGATGTACCTTGCTCGTACATTTGTGATTGGATCACCCAAAACGCATCTTAATACCAGGTGCACACATGCCAGGGATGTCTCAGTTGGGGATGAATGGTCATGTAGTTGATACACCCAGTCTGCGATTATTCATGTATTGTGCGCACCAGCACAACAGAAAACAAGACTGTGAGTTGCAGGCCACTGACTGCAAGTCATGTAGTGTCCGTTTGGCTTTAGCCCACATGCTGAGATACACTGAGCTATGATTTCTCATGTGGGCAATCAGAGTTCAAATCTGGCTTGTGACATTTTCCCATATCATTTTCTGAAATGGGAAAATGTTGAAAGGAGAGAAGCAGTTTCTCAGCTACTGATCTCAGTACTCTCTGAAGTGAGTCCTCACCTGGAGCTGGTGAACTCTGAAGCTCCTTCAGTGTGATAATTGGCGTCTCTGTGAATATTCTCACATGTCTCCTACTGTTGTTCTTGCAGTGAGTTTTGAGTTGTTGTTGCAATCTTCAGATATTATTGTGTGTCTTTTATCCTCCTGAGACCTGAGCATGACTGCTGTGTGCATTTTCCATTTCCCTTTTTGATTTGTATTGATGTCCACATATGTGGATTTAAATTTTTTGAGTTGCAACTCGGACATTCTGAAAACTCCCCTCGTGTCCCACAGCAAACAAATAAAGCAATGAGTAAATGATGATTGAATTTTCAAATCGTTTGGAATAAAGAAATGGAAAGCTCTGAATTTAGTTAAATATGGCATCAGGGTGGCATTTAAAACACGGACCAAGGGGGACATTTTGGTGATGTAGACAAAAAGTTGCCCCATTGACATCTTGAGAGTGTCTTGACCCTTTTCTGAATTAATGAAGTTAATAACAATGTTCTTAGTGCTTATAAATATAAATATCTCAGAGAACAAAATGTGCACAACATGTGGACATTCCAATATTTTGTGATTGAGTGGAATTTCATATTCTTCAGCTAAGAATAAGTTCTTAGAATAAATGTATTGTGCAATATTCATAGCTCACTTATGAGTTCAATCTCATGTTTTCTTTCTCAACTATAAGGCTTCACATACTTCTACAAGGGGAAAGAATACTGGAAGTTCAACAACCAGCGCCTGAGAGTGGAGCCAGGCTACCCCAGGTCCATCCTGAGGGATTTCATGGGTTGTGACGGCTTGCCTGCTGACCCCGACTGGGACTGGAGTCCAACACAGGAAGATGAACCACTGCAGTATGACCATGATGATGTTGACATTGTGCTGAAGCTGGAGAGCAGTGGTGGTGCTGAGAAAGCTGTGGCCATTGCCATCCCCTGCGTCCTGGCCCTCTGCATGATGGTCCTGCTGTACACCGTGTTCCGCTTCAAGAGGAAGGACACCCAGCGCAACTTACTGTACTGCAAGCGATCCATGCAGGAGTGGGTCTGAGAAACAAGGGTCCCGCTGACACTGCTAAAACTATTTACATCTTAAAAATCTCCTCCAAGGTGGAGGATTCAAGTAATTGTCTAACTCTTGAGGTGTTGACCCTCTGCGTTTGTCGGTATTAGTTGCCAAAAGACACTGACGACATGAGCAAACAGCATGCCCACTTCCTCTTCCCCGTGTCAGGATTCACAGGTGGCAATGTGTCGTTTTGTTTTGTATGGTTTTGGACCTCTGTGTGGCTTTGGTTGACCATTTTGGTTGTCAAAGTCCTCTGCAGGAGTAAACTGTTACACTGCAAACCATAAGATACCAACTTTTCAACAGACTGAATTATTTATCCCCGTAAAACTGATCTCGATACTCACCTGTGTCTCTCCGAAATACTGAAAAACTGATACCCAAACCAAATATGCCCTTAGTGTCCAAAGAGAATTGCTTCATTCACATCAATGGATACTCTGAGATGACCGGCTTGTCGATTATTATTTGAGTTCCATTCAGCTGCATTCATCTTCAGGATATATGGGACCTGTCTGCTTGGAAACCTGAAAGACAATGACATAACACTGGGGCAACCTGCAATATTTTGTTGAATGCCTTAAACACATACTGAGTTTATTTTTGTGTAATCGTATACATGTGCCTGTGTGAATGTGACATTTTTCATGACTCTTGATTTAAATTTTTTTAGCTTGTCACCGCTCTTTAGATAAACTGCTAACTGACAGAAATGTGCTGTAAAATTTTAAGTGCCACTGACTGTTCAAAAGTGTAATTGAAACCAAGTTTCCGAGTGTGTGACTGCTCTCCACGTTCTTTCATCTGCATTTTTCCCACACTCCAAGCTTCATAGAAAATGTGACTTTTGGTTTGATTATAAGTGCTTCCATTTCACTCCTAGAGCATTTATTAAGCAAAATAAAGCTTTTTAGTAAAAATTCCTAATGAACCTTCTAGATGATGAATAATGAAATATCAACAAATTACCATAGAATGTTAAAGCTATGGACAATCCACTGACATTAGCTTAGTTTGCAATGCAATATTTGGTTAAATGTGCTAAATGTGTGTTTTCTGAGAGAAATATCTGTGCTTACAAGGCAGCAAAAGACTAGTGTTTAGGTTTTAGGCTAAATTAAACGCATCAGAAATGCACGTCTTGTTTTTATTGATGTGTGCACGAAAACACATAATACAACAATTGACTCTTGTGTAAAGGTGACCATAGATGGTTAAATTGACCTTTGACAGAGTAGATGCTACATTTAATTTGGCAAATGACAACACTGATTGGCTGATAGCACCAAGAACCCAAGCCCTTCTCTAGCAACTAGGGTTGCCAACTGTCCCCTATTAGCTGGAACTTTTGGCTGAAATGACGACGTCCTGGGATGCCTATTGTCCCATCTTTTAGCTGCTTTTAACCCTCCAGGTGTACATTGGAGGTATAAACGCAAAATGCTGCGTTTGGAATTTAGGATACACTGAGTTACAAGATCATAAATGTTTATTAGTTTTGATGCAGAAATTTTACATATTCAGTCGTTTCGCTTAACACCCTCAAGGCCTGATATGCTGTACTTCTGTAGTTTTCTTCATTCTTCGTTCAGGGGTGAAAAGAAGTTCTAAAAAGCTGAGCAATGGTATATTGTTTGCGAACATTCAGACACCCATCACACCACTGTTGGAAGCATTTAGAAATATGAGGATGCTCAAGACTGCATGTAAAACCTTAACTAATGTGACATTATAATGTGTTATCAATTACTTAATGCCTAATGCTATGAGTAAAATTCTTACGAGATCAGTAAAAGAAGCTTTTTTAACCACTTGGTGATGATTTTAAGTAATATACCGTATATGCAGTAGAAAATGTGTAATTTGTCATTCTGAATTAGTGACACTAAAGCGCTAACATGCTATACGTGGCCGTAATATTATGTTATTGTAATTTATGGTGACACTGATACCACTGCAAAGACTGGTGTATAAAAGAGTGTAAATGGGCAGAATATAGACAAAAGAAGCAAAACAGGCATATCTTACTTAGGGCAGATGTTTGAATGGTGTTTGCTGCAGACGGCACATGAGTGAATGAGCACTTCAGAGTATTTGAGTAGATTTAATTTCCTTTTGTAGACTAATACAATTTTTTTTTAAATAGCACGACGTCCTTGAAAAATGTCTCTACGCAAACGGCCGTACAGATGTTGGTACATTTGCACCAGCTCACTAATAACTGTAAGCAGGTGTGTTCATGTCGACTGAACTTAAATGATTGAACAACATAAACAGAATTAGCTGTCGGCCATAAAGTAGGAGGAGCTTCAGGTCACACCTACAGATGACGTGGACCAATGGCAGTAAGAGGGTGTTAAGCAGCCAGTAAGAAGTTTTTCTAAATGTTCACTCCGACAAGCTGTTACGAACCAACGTAACCTATTCAAAAAGTTTTTGGCGAAAAGTTGGCAACCCTACTAGTGCTGTGATGTCAAAGGAAGCAGATGGAAAAATATAGGTCCATTTCACTATTTTAAGAGCCCTCCATCGATCAGTTTTATTTATTCAGATTACACAGCTACATAGAATTGCCATCAATGGTGAAAGATGCAGCTTGGCAGCAGAATGATGTAGTTACAGCATCTACCAGCAGGGGCGAACTGCTATCTAGCCATGACAACTAGCTAAATATTGACCCATAGATGCAAGAAAGAACAGGCCATTTACCATTTTGAATCATTTTGAACAGCGACTATTCTAACAATGCAAGTCAATTGAAGTTTTGCTTTAAAAAAAAGAATTGTATTTTATTTAAACGTAACCAGATAGCACCTAAGGCTGAAATTAGCTACAAAACAAAGTCTGAATTAGCACAGTTAGTGATTTGAGGTAAGTTCATTTCAGAAACTAAGAATATAAAGATGAACTGCAATACAGTGCTGTCTTGCAAGCACTGTAAATATTAAATCACGCACTGACCCTATGATAAAGACCATATGCTTGAGTGTTGTAAAGTTTATATGCTCTTATACATGTTATAAGCTCTTTTGGCTAAACATAACATTTCAGTAACACTGCAGGAATGTGTTTGGGTAAAATGCAGTAGCATTTGTTGCTCAGTGGAAGGAAAATATACTGTAATCAGAGCTTTACTGCTTATTTCTTTTCTTTCTTTCTTTTATCTGACCATGTGAAAATGTCTGTAAGAATGATCATTCTAAAAACAAACAAAAAAATCCATATCCATAACTTGTTTTGCTCTCTCTCTCTCTCTCTCTCATTAATCAATCTCATTCTGAAAGCTTATAAAGGACTGTGGTGTTTCTCACCATATCATCAGCATCTTCAAGCTGAACATGAATATCCATGCGGGAGCTGGAGTTCATCAATAACACAAGAATATTCCCCATTCTACGTTTGAGGTGTCTGTGTACTGGATGTGTATCTGAACGTGCTGTATATATCTCATGTAGTCTCTCTATTATGGATACAAAAGGCAAATTATGCAGTACATCATTAATAAGATATTATCTATTATCAGAAGTGGCGTGCAAATCATTCTTGTGAACTCCAGAAGAAATGTCAACAAAATGTACCATGCAACCATAAGACATTAACATGTAATTTATCACCGAGATCCATGGAAGGTTGTTTGGATGATATCATTAAACAATTATATATTAAATAACATTGCTGACTGAAGAAAATATTGTCTCTCTAATATCACAGCTTTATTGCATTTGGGAGGAACTTGATCGATCAAGTTTGGTATAAGGGAGGTCAGGGCTGGATGTCCTACTTTTCTAAAGTTCATATTTATCAGACTTATTTTTGAGTCTGTTTCTGTATGTGCACATACCTTAAAATATTTTTTTTCTTGCCATTATTGTCCAAAAAAATATCAACACAATACCATAGAATGTTAAAGCTATGGAAACTCCACTGACATTAGCTTAGTTTGCAATGCAATATTTGGTTAAATGTGTGTTTTCTGAGAGATATATCTGTGCTTACAAGGCAGCAAAAGACTAGTGTTTAGGTTTTAGAAAAAAAATGGCAATGTAAAATTAGCATAACGCTAATCGTTTATATCCCTCAACTACTTCTGCATGCTTATTTTCTAAAAATCACAGTATTGTTTATAATGTTAACAAATTCAACTCTAATTCACTACATACCCTAATGTTGTCATACTTGGAAAATCAAGTTGTCTTAATTAACTCTTTAACGCATGGGTGTTTCACCAATCATTATTACATACTCTGGTCTTTAGAGACCCGGTATGTATATCTATCACAAATGGATCTCCAAAATGCCCAGATAATGTCAAAATATTTTCAAGACAATTATAAAATAATAGAATAGTATATATTCTGATATACATTGTTGGTTTATTTTCCATATATCAAAGAGATGATGCAACAAATCTAGAACAGGATTCATTACTTCCACACTGAAATTTCCTGAGATGCAACACACATTGAGTTACACATTACACATAATCTACATATATGTATTTTCTTATACATAGATGCACAACTTATATAATTTCTATAGTACACTCAAATGGCAATAACCATATACTGTTGAGAAATACTAAAGAGGTGTGAGCTCCAACAAATGGAAGATGTCCTGGGTCACTAAAGACCCGATGTAGGGCCTATACATTAACATCACTTGAAATGTCAAATTTTGGGCTCATAACTTAAATATCTGTGCTGAAAAATCCATACATTTAAGATTATAAGTATTACTAACTGGAGCTATGAGAAATACCCATAATCCCTTGCGCATGAATTATTTTATTATGTTCCCTTGGTCAAAGGGAATTTATGGAGGAATTGAAATAGTTGTTATTTAGAATTGATAGAGACTGTAGCCCTTTTGTAGTATTATTTATGTTTTTTACTCTGTCACACCATTCGAGTGATCTGTGTCAATTTTGGTCAAGTAAACACTATCTCAGTTCTTCTTTTGGATGTGCAACTCAAGTACAGGCATATATACAATTCTGTGGAGAAATAATTTATAATCTTCTTTGTTTAAGTGGTGATATTGTATGTTATACATTTAATTAGTCAATTTAATTATAATTATTAAGAACAACATTTAAATAGCAAATCTGCATTTTGTCAACTTGCATCTTTATCTTAAATTGTTCAGTTAATTCTATATGAACACAAGTTATGTTTTCTTTTTATTTTATTGCACAAGTTTAAAGACGCCATTATTCAATTCAACTGAGGGAACGAGTTTGCTCATAAACTCGCTTACTTTTAATTAAGTAAAGTCATTTAATTAGGGGTTTCAGTGTAGGGTTCACTATATAGAAACCATATTTTAAGTCAGCTAATGCATATTTCAATATTCATCAGTTAATCCTCAAAAAAAGGCTCGATGTTGACCTATGCATTATCTGTATTTTAACAATCACTGCAAAATACACACTACTCAAAAATCTGCATTCTAAATATATAACATAATGTGTTTCAATTCAAAGTATGCATGCCATGTCTCTTCATTCAGTCTCTTCATTTGTGCACATTTGAAGGATTATACATTCAAAGGTAGTTTTAGTATAAATTACATATACATGCATGGCCTTGAATGATATGCAAAAATAAGCTACAACTGATTATCTTTTTAAGACACACCAGATTCAGAAAAGAGTCTTAGTCTATAGAATTTACTGATGCATTTTTTCCTGATAAAGAAACACTAATTTACTATGGGCATTTGCTGGCATGAGATGTCATAAGGTTTCCAGTACTTTTCCAGAGAACTATATTTAAATATAATTAAATTTAGATGCCTGTTTTACATTTTAAATTAAGTCAATATAAAGGTGCACACTTAGGACAAGAGAGTAGATCACTTAATTTATTTGACAGACGATCACATTTTCCAGCACTGTGATGTAAGTTACACAGAACACACTCAAATATACTGAAATATTTTATATTTTGTACTTATGTGTGGGGTGAAAAAAACATATATATATATATATATATATATATATATATATATATATATATATATATATATATATATAATTGATTTGGGTCTAATCAATTAATATGTTCTTGAGGTAGTGAAATTGGTAAAAACAATCTTAGTTGCATTTAAAAACATTAACACCAGATGGCGCCATTTCACCACTTTAACAGGAACAACAAGTCGCTCTGAAGTGGGTCGACTTTATAAACTGCCTAAAATAATTATTTACTTTCTTATAAATGTTGTTGCTGCATAAATCATGGAAATTTTTAAAAGGATAGTTACCCCAAAAAATTTAATTCTGTAATAATTTCTTCAGTCTCATGACATTCAAAATCAGTTCAACTTTCTTTTGTGGGGTGCCAACGGAGAAGTTTTGCACAGTGTCCGAGCTGCTCTCTTCCATACAATAAAAGTGGATGTGGAGCATAATTAAACAGTCTGTTGTGTGCACTGCATTTCAAGTCTTCTAAAGACATATGATAGCTTTGTGTGAGGAACAGACTGAAATTTAAGTTGTTCTTCACTGAAAGTCGTTCTTGACAAAGGGCAGCTTGGGCAACCCCTTTTATATTTCAGAATTTCAAACAGGTTTAGAAAGACACAAGGGTGAGTAAATGATGGCAGAATTTTTATTGGCATAATGGCAGAATATTTGTATTTTTTTTTTATATTCCATTGTGTGAATTTACGCCACTAATCAACACAACGCTATATAATGTGTTGAAATATTATACGTTTTACTTAATTAGCTAGTATAATATAATATGCTGCAGTTTGCCTAAAGCATCTAACAGATTCAACAGTGTGGAGGAAGATTGTATGTTTTGATGGGACCAAAGTGTAACAAATTCTGGGGGGAAATGTGATTGGGAATTGATTCTGACCAGATGGACAATGACCTAATATATAGATGTCCAATGATTGCAAGAAAGAAAAAGCACATTTTAGTTTAACATACTTGGGACAACTTTTCCCTTGAGACCGCATTTCTTTGTCTTTTGGTTTTATATTTGCAAAGATGAATAAAACGATGAAAGTCATTGACATTTATCTCCCAGAAGACTCGAGATGTTAACATCTGTCATCAACACAGTGGGTGTTTTATTCTTGTGAGAGCAAATTTCTCATCCCCCCTCTTTCAAAGGCATGAGCCCACACTGAGAGAACAGGGCTCTCCATAAATTAGTCAGAGGTCTTGCTGGGAGAGCTCAATGGTGAACGAGGTGATTTCAGTTATTTTGCATACTCCTCTGCTGTCACTAAGCTTAGTCTTCATAACACATTCAGAGTGAGTTATCACAACACCAACACTAATGAGACCTCTAAAACAGATGAGCTGCAGTCAGAGCTGTGTTGCATGATGGCCCCTGGGAGCGACTAACAACAGTCAGGTGTGTTCTGAAATGGTGAGTGAAACATATGTTCAGGTTACTGCATCATACTTAGATTTACTCATCTACGTCTTTTTCTTTGGTACATTCATATGAGAAAGTTAATCAACACCTGTGTTCACTGAAGCCTATCAAACCACTAAACATTCACATAAACTACAAATGGACCCAGGGTGCTGAATATAGGGAAATTAACACTTGTGACACAATGAACACAAGAGAATGTTAAGGCCTGACAACCTCTGTCACCATTCACTTTCATTGCACCTTTTTCCATGCAATGAGAGTGAATGGTGACTGAGGCTGAACTAACCCGTTTAATATTTTTTTATACAGTTGATATATTTTTGATTAAACCAGAGACTACTCTGGATCTGTATTTTGTGATATAAGTAACATAAGGGTCAGTTTCAGGAGAGACTATTTTCAATAAATGTATATAATTTTTTTCTTGCCTATTCAAAGACTGCCAATATGATGTTATGATGTTAAGGGTGGTTTCCAGGGTGTTGCGACGCAGTTGCTAAGGTGTGTTTTTCTGAGTGGATTTTAGCATTTTGTCATGGGATTGCTAGGTGTTTTCAGTGGTTTGTAACATATTGTTATGAGATTGCTAATGTGTTTTGAGTGGTTTTTAGCATGTTGTTACTAACATTGGTAAGGTGCTTTGAGTGTTGTTTTTTTTTTTTGCATGTTTTTACTGTATGTGATTACTGTGGTGTTAAGTGGTTTTAGCATGATGCTATGTAATCGCTAGTAGTTTTTGCATTTGCATTTATGCATTTGGCAGACGCTTTTATCCAAAGCGACTTACAGTGCACTTATTAAAGGGACAATCCCCCCCCGGAGCAACCTGGAGTTAAGTGCCTTGCTCAAGGACACAATGGTGGTGGCTGTGGGGATCGAACCAGCGACCTTCTGATTAACAGTTATGTGCTTTAGCCCACTACGCCACCACCACTCCGTTTTTATCATGTTTTATTGTATACTATGGTGTTTTGAGTGGTTTTAACATGCCCCTGCAAGAATGGAAATTTCATGGCAAACTTGCCACAAATTTGCTACTAATTATTTTCACATGCAAATTGTCCATCGTTGCCATATGTTTAATGCAGGTTCACCACTACCAGTGACATTTGCAGCAAATCACAAACTCATGTGCATGTGAAAATAATGAGTGGCAAATTTGCAGCTAGATTGCCAGAACTGTCGATTTTTTGTAATTGTACATATTGCAACAGTTTACAGGTGAAATGAACACCGGAGGTGCTAAAATAGACGTTTATTCACTTTCACACAAATCATGAGTAAAACGGCAGATTAATAGATCATAAACACAAACTTTTCTCTGTTCCGCACACAATCCCTTAAAAAAGACTTAGAGTTCTGATAAAAATGTCCACTTATTTATACATGCAAATGTGCTTGTGATTTGCCAAACATGTGGAGACAATGACGAGTTGAAAAATAATGATGTGAAATTAATGAGTGTGGAATTTGCTGCAGATTTGGTGCATGTTTGTGGCAGGTTCGCAGCAAGTTTGCCAGAACTCTCAATTTTTGTTAGGGAGTTGCTTTGTGATCTCTAGGGGGCTTTGAATGGTTTAGCATATTTTACTGTATGCAATGGTATTTTAAGTAGTTTTAGTTGCTATGTGATTGCTAAGCTATTCTTAATGTGTTTAAGCATTTTGTTAATGTGTGCGATTGCTAAGGTGCTTGCCTGATATTTAGCATTTTGCTATGAAACTGCTATTGCATTTTAAGGAATTTTAGCATGTTGTTATGGGATTGCTAAGGTGTTCTGCCTGTGTTTTAGAATTTTGTTATTGTATGCAATGGCTAAGGAGTGTTTTCTAGCACTTTGATTTGCGATTAATGAGGATTTTGAGTGGTTTTAGCATGTTGCTATGCGACTGCTATCGTGTTATGAATGATTTTAACATGTTGCTATTGCTAAAGTATGCTGAGTGTTTTCACCATATTGTTAATGCAATTGCCAAGATATTCTGAGTGGTTTTAAGCACTTTACTATGTGACTGTTAAAAGTGTTTTTCTAGCACTTTGCTCAGCTATTTATAAGATGTTTTGATTGTTTTTTAGCAGGTTATTACAGTATGTGATTGCTAGCATGTTAAGAGTGATTTTAACATGTTGCTTCTATCCCTTACCAAAAAACTAAACTAGACACTTGTAAACTTTTTTGCCGCTCAATTCTTTTCACATTCAAATGAGCTTGTGATTCTCCTTGAATGTTTGTCAGAAGTATGCAGCTCTTCGCCAGTAGTGGTTAAGCTCTGGCAAACCATTGGCAACAACGGACAATTTGCCGCAAAGCTAATTTATTAGTGGCGAATAAGTAGCAAATTTGCAACGAACTCACGATTTTCGTAAGGGATGCGATTGCTAAGGTGCTTCGAGTGATTTTTACAGTATGCGATTTCTATGGTGTTATGAGTGATTTTAGCATGTTGCTATGAGATTGCTAAGATATTCTGAGTGTTTTCAGTATATCGTTAATGTGATTGCCAATATATTTGTGTGGTTTTTAGCACTTACTATATGATTGCTAAAATTTGTGGTTTTTTTTTGTAATTTTTTATAAAAGAAATGTTGTTGCTATGCGGTTGTCAGGTTGTTCTTGGTGTTTTTTTTAGAGGTTACTTTCTGGCTCAAAATGGTCAAAAGATCCCATTCCTGAGACCACGTTCACACAATAGGCTACATTTAAATTTGATAACTCTGTTTTCAGTTTCTAAATGTCATCAATTTACAAATTATGCAGTTATGAAGAGCCTTTTCCAAAGTCTCCCTTTTCAAGTGAGGAAAATACCTTTCTAGTGTGGATGAGAGATGTAGAACTAGCAAAAATAAATGCATTTTCAAACGACAACATACTTGTCTTACACCACTTAAAAGTCAAAAAAAATAAAATAAATTCTTCTTGCCTGCTTTTCTCATGGATGGACAAGAGAGCATCTGCCTCACGGAACATGATTTCATTATTTCTGGCACAACACAAATGTAACTTTTCTCAACACTTCAGATGTGTTATGGGATAACCACACTCTTATACGAATGTCTCCAAAGATGCTCTGATTTACATACACTGTAATGGGTCACAACTCTAGCAGGCAGGATAGAGATTATTTTGAACTAATTGATTATTTTTACACTCAAAGCTGCAGAACCTTGCCAGCTTTGAGTAATCATCTGCCTGATGCTCCCACAGATGTGTCAAGATAAACCATCTCCACCAATCAAATGAATTACCCGTTACAGTGAAATGCAAAGGTTGGTCAGAAAATATAAACGGGTATGAAATATGAAATAGATTAATTACCTTTATGGAAATGTGGGTTTTAGGAAATGCACAAAAGAGACAACACTTCACAAATTGTATTTTTCCAAGACAAGCGCTATGGATCATTAGACTTAATTTTCACTTGCCGCAAAATGCTTTGACAATAAAGAAAAACGCAAATAAAATGAGTGCACTTGTAGAAGATTCAAAAATAATGAAGTGGACCTGAGGTGGCAGTCCAGGTAAATCAAGCTTTAATGGCTTTTCCCAGTCTAACAGTCTTTGGCTTTTCAGCTTCTCAACAAGCTTCAGTCATAAGAGACAGCATAAACTCATACATAATTAAGGTTATCAGCGTTGCAGCATTTAGCTTCACGATATAGCCGGTCTGGGTGACAGGGACGCTCTCTCTCCCTGACTGGCGTTCTCGGCTGCCTTTTCAAGCCCATATACATCTCTGCCCTCACTGTAACGAGACATAGGTGTTACATATCATTAGTCACCAAGTGATGGTCCTTACCGCTTCCTCTCGCCCCAGTGACAGACAAGTGACCACGTCCCGCTCCACAGTAGCCTACTTTTGAAATTAATGAACTGTATAAATGTAAAACACATTTTAAAAATGTGACAACTTTCCACAGCCTGACATTAAAATTGTTGAGTGAGCTTCAGCTAAATATAACGACAGACTATCTCAAACTCTAATACGTTTTTGTATGCCTTTATTCCATATATCTGTTAGTCTCTAATGGCTTTTTATCATTTGATGTGGCTGATGAAGACAATATTGAATATTGAGGACAAGGGCTGTTGGTATAATGTCATTATCCATTCATTGCTGAACTAATGCAGTAAATATAGCTCCCGAAAAACTCAAATAGGTTATAAATGGCATGGAGCAAAGGAACAAAACTGAAGAAGACGAATAACAAGTCAAATCAAAATAAAGGAAATCAGATACTGGCCACTTCTAGTAAATGTCTCAATAACAGTGTGTGCGTGTTTGTTTTGTAGTCCAGAGGGGATGATGAGACCTGACAAAAGAGGCCCGCCGCTGTTTGACACAATTTGCAGCCGGTTGATGCTAAATAGTCTTTCTGGCTCTATCTCTTGACTAATTTTGTCGACCAATCACTGGCCAGTTTACTCTCCAGGACCTGTCACTACTAGTTAGATCAGGGAAAATGTATTAAAGCTCAGTATGGCACTTTCAAATCATGGATCAATGCTCAGATCTGGCTTTTGCATATATGTGCAATTTGTTGTAAGTAAATTGTAGTTCCAGTAAGTTGGGTCAGTCATTTGATATGATTAAGTAAAGCGAAGAAGAAGAAATATTTACCAAGATCTAAGGTAGCCCTCACCCCAAAACAACTGAGAACTGTTTTCATTAGTTTATCATTTTATAATTTATAATTTTTTATTGTTAATTTATTAAATAATTTATTGAAATACTAGCCTTAAATTGACCTATTGTGTAATATTACAAGAAACACAATTATTGTTCTAAACATTCAATAATAGCATGCATTTAAATACTTTTCCTTTTCACAATGAAAATTAGTATTTCCAAATGTTGCTTTTCATAATAGCACGCACAATTTTATTTATGACACTTATCCGAATTTCCACTAATTTCCACTAAGAAGGCGTCGACTACACACGGACATTAGATTAGTCTCAAACGTCTGTCAACGAAATGGGCGTGGCCTAAATGCTCCTTTCTTGCCTCAAGAACAAAACACAAATAGATCCATATCTGCTGACGCACTCGACTTCAATTTCTGAGTAAAGCTCAATTTCCTAGTGTATTTAATTGTTTATAGACTTAATTATTTCATTTTGAATACTTTGGCTCAAATGCTTTGGCTCAAACCCGAATGACAGTCATCTGATATCTCGCGATACATTCATCTAAAACCACGAGACGTTGTTGCTACGCTGACACTTGCAAACTGGAAGTTGAACTCTCCTGAAGGTCTATTCTTTTATGAATGTTTTATTATGGATTACTAATAGTAGCTCATCGTGTGATTTATTTATCTAATTTATTTATCACTTAATTTTAGTTTAGATTTCATTTTATGCGCTTGTTGTTTGCTGTGAAGTGTGAACACTGTTGCAATGCGTAGCCGTATATATGCATCCCATAATGATGGTAACTTAAAATATAATTAAGTTAAATCGACAAATTATTACAAAATACATTTTCAATATGCCAATCTTGACTGCTCGTGCATTTTGTAGTTATCTTGTGCATGCATGCATGTGTTTGCATGCATTCCAAACGTATAGCTAATCCATATTTTAAAGTATAGTGAACTGCATGAAATGCAATGCAATCCGTATTCTTCAGTCAGCCCAAAGTCCAAACAACCAAGGCGTGTCTAACCCATTAACTTTCCTTGTTAGACAGATTATAAAGAGGAGTCAGTTCTAGAAGTGCCAGTTGTACACCAGCCAAATATGCACTATGGGGTTTCATTCTTTCTTATTTTTCTGTAGAAATGGAATCGGACTGAGTAATGTTAATTTAAGTATAATAATAAAAAATTGTTATGTCAGTAGCATTATATGTGTTACCGGTGTTATGTCTGTTTTCCCTTAGGTTAGTGTCAAATTCTGTTACCTCCTATGTTTAATGTTTAACGGCAATATGGGGAACACTAACTGGGGAAACATAGGGGGAAAAGACTTCGATAGAACTCCCTGTTTCCAATTTGGCGAAGTCTGTTCCCCTAATGTTTAATTTCGCTACAGGGAACACTAACAGGTGAAACATAGGGGGAATAGACTTCAACACAACACCTGTCCTGCTCAACTCGCTCTAAGCGGGATTCGAACCGGTGTCAGCTGGCATGGGAGGAGGGCACGCTAATGAGGAAGCAAAGGCTACACCCCTAGTGTCAGTCGCTAGTGTTCCTCTTGAGGCAAGGGGAGTGAGGCTTACACATACTGCACAGCCATCATGTACTAGCTTGCTCCTGTTAAATATATACAATATAACTTTGGTATCTGCTCAATAAACATTGAGCACTGTAATCGGAGTGCCTTATTGGTAGTTTATTCCTCTGCATGTAACCCTAATTGAACTTTCCTTTCACAATTGTTTTCCACAGAACCATGTCTCAGCTGAGCGGTAAAGTCCAGACAGTGCTGGGTCTGATAGAGCCTGATCAAGTGGGCCGCACCATGACACACGAACACCTTACAATGGCGTTTGAGTGCTGCCTTGTTCCCCCAGCACCGGGAGATGAAGGTGTTGCTGCAGCTCCCATTGAGATGAAGAACCTTCACTGGCTACAGCAGAACCCATACAGCCACCGAGAGAACCTGCTGTTGAGTCAGGAGACCGATGCAGTAAAGGAGGAGTTGTTGTGTTATCGTAAAGCAGGGGGAGGAACCATCGTCGAGAATACCACCACGGGCATTTTTCGAAACCTACCCGTTCTGCACCAGTTAGCCAAGGACACTGGTGTGCATGTTATAGCTGGAGCTGGCTACTATGTGGATGCGACACACTCTGATGAGATGAGAAAGATGACTGTTGAGAAGGTTTGTGTGTGGGGTCATCTGACTACATTGCAAAATCCTTGAGGAAGTAGATGTTTTGCAGTGTTATTTATTACCAAAAGCAGAACTCATTTTTGTTCTAATTTTTTTATTTTTTATTATGTATTTGTTTCCTCTCGTTTCGAGTGCTCAGTCGAACAGAGTAAAGTGCCACAGTCTTACACTTTCTAGGGAAATCAACCTACAAATGTTTTACTTATAGGTTTCTAAGCATATTGAGCTTGGATCGGAGAAAGTATTTTAACATAAAAATGCTCACATAAGCATTTTCAGTTTGTTAATTTGTCTTTTCTTTTTTTCTCAAGCTTACAGACATCATTGTCAGTGAGGTGCTTCATGGAGCAGATGGCACTGATATCCGCTGTGGCATCATTGGAGAGATTGGTACTAGCTGGCCAATCACAGAGTCAGAGAAGAAGGTCCTGCGAGCCAGTGCTCATGCTCAGACTCAACTCGGCTGTCCGGTCATCATCCACCCTGGGAGGAACAATGCTGCTCCTGCAGAGGTCATCCGCATTCTGCAAGAAGCTGGTGGAGACATCTCCAAAACAGTCATGGCTCACCTCGACAGGTGAGGAGAACATCAGCATTCTGAAAATTGTCTTAAATGGTCACTGTGAAGGGGAGAGTCTGGATGTTCCCATCCAATGTTCCCTCTAATGTATGTTCTTGCTTAGCAAAACCTATTTTCTATTGGATAGACCCTTCAGTCACCAGAGCAGAAACAAGACATGTACCAGAAACCATGCTGTGTTACCATTCTTTACAAAGAAATTGTGAAAAAATAAAAACCCTCAAATGCAGAATAGCTTATTTCTTCATTACAGTTTCAATTCCTGAATTAAATTTCAATCACAAGTCACTCAGCACACCCTGAATTTGAAATCGTTACTCCAGGGGTGTTAGTCTATGATAAAAAGTTTCTGCACTATGCCGGCTTTTGTGAACAACAGATGTCACACCTGTTTTAATAACAAACTTCATTTTCTTGAACTGCACAAATATCGGACAGCCTGCTGTATTTGTGTGCACTTCGGAGCACCAGAGACAGCGTGTGCCAGAGTCACGTGAAACATTTGCGTGTCAGATGAGAAGAGTATTTAGCGCTTTTGAAGCGCCAAACGCGCAATGGAGGTCATTATATTTGCTTGGGGGGGCCGCAGAAAAATTTTAAATTCTGGTAAAAACCCTGTCCATGTTTCTTAAATTCTCTCAGTGTCACGTGATGCCCTGCTCACTGATAGATATGCCCACACTGCACACGTGGATATTTATATATCGCAACATCACAAAATCTCTATCGATTGACAACTTTATATCATCGCCATGATATATATTGTCATATCGCCTAGCCCTAGCTGCATTTATATTTTAGAAAGGCAGGTCACTTACGATGGGATCATCATATTTGCGGGTCCTTGGCATTAAAGAGTTTGAAAACTCTTGAATATTTTACGTAATTTTATGGTTCAGATCAAGTAGATTCTTGATGTAACAATTACAGGTTACCACTTTTTTCAGTGTACAGTAGTTTATGATAAACATATAATAAACATATAATAAACATATTTAAGCTAACTGTCCAGGATTATAGTTATTTGATATTAAGTTATCTGTTGTCTTTTCTCAAGGTAGCTCAAGAAAAAACATATATGTAACTTTAAACAAAAAATAACATTTGTTATGCCAAGGTCATGACTGTCAAAGGGCTTTTGTATTATTTGGAAACATAATTATTTTTGCGTTTGGTGAACTCTCTGTCCGGCATCCAGCAAATCAGTCAGTTTATTTCCCACGCAATATTTCTCCCAGATTCAGTTCCATACAGAAAATCAATAGACGTGTGGATTGACTCCAGTAAAATGCTGCCCATTCATTTTTTCCTCACATTTTGAGTCTGCCTTCTACGCAGAACTCTTTGTTCTGCACCGGAGAAACATCAGAGGGTGCGGTCAAATGAAATGTGTTTAGGAAACGTAGCACCATCACAACATTGTGTGTGTCCTCTACTTACAGGAGCATATTTGATCACGGAGAGCTGCTGGAGTTTGCAAAGATGGGGAGCTATCTTGAGTATGACCTCTTTGGGACAGAGATGTTGAACTACACCTTTAATCTTGACGTTGACATGCCAAGTGACAGCCAGAGAGTTCAGATGTGAGTATCTCCCTCTTCCAAACATGGGATTAGATGGCCATAAACCTCTTCCTCAGGTGCATTGAAAGGCATGCAAAGAATGTAAGCTGAGAGACAAGCAGCTTTGAAAAATATATTATACCATAATAAGTGTAGCAGGTAGCATGCAAAGATGCAATTACATTACATCATTGGGACGGATTGCTTTCATAGCATCTGCAAAACCAAACCATTACAGAATTTCAATGAACCATATCGTAGACCACTTTAACAGGCAATGGGCTGTGGTCAACCAAATGAACCTATTCTGGTCCGCACTAAAAGCTGATTTGTGATATTTACTTTATATCTCCATTTGATGTAGTGCATCCTGTATATTAAATAGATCATTGAGAATATTCTGACAAAATTCTTTCTTTTTCCCACAGCTTGGGTTTCCTGATCAAGGAAGGTTATGAAGACAGACTCCTCATTGCCCATGATATCCACACCAAGAACCGCCTGACCAAGTATGGCGGTCATGGCTTCTCCCACATCCTGAAGAATATTGTCCCCAAAATGCTGTCTCGCGGTATCACTCAGAACCAGGTGGACAAAATACTTATAGATAACCCTAAACAGTGGCTAACATTTAAATAAACATTGCATTAAAAGTTTTATCATGTACCTTCCTTAAAAAAAGTATACCAAAGATTAATTTGTTTTTTGATTTTTGCTTCTAAAAATACCTATCATTGATGCTAAATACCTTACATTGCTGAATGCCAATCTATGCAAAATAACATGAAATACTCAATGAACAGAGGCAGGTTTTATACTGATAGTGCTATTCTTTATTGTTTTCTAACAAACTCTTGAGTTTGTAAATCTCAAAGTTATCTTACCACAAAAAAGTGGCTAAAATAAAAGATCACCAAGTCAACTGAAAGATGATTTTTACATGTTATGCATGCATTCTTCTTTTCTTTTCTAATGAGCAAACATGCAATTAAATAGATTAGAAGTCAAAAAGCTCAGTTGAACATTTAATTGTGGTTCTGTTGAGCACAAAAGAAGAAATTATACTATTGCATACTATAACTCCGGTGTTCCAAAATGTTGCTTCTCATAACTGTAAATCAAACGTAAAATATCTTCTGATTGGCTGTGATTGTGTTGCATCAAGCCTGGTTAGGACACAGTGTTACTGTCCAAGGTATAATTAAAAATGCAGAATAACAATTATTTAGTAACTGTACTACATTACACGTGATCACACATTATAATAGTGTACCAACGTTATTTTTTTGGTTCTCTCACAAACCAAATATTTTTTGTTTTGCCCTTTATTTTCTTATTTTGTGTAACTGCAACAGGTCTATGTTGATTAATGTAATGCCATGCTGAATGTGCAGTTGCCCCTTTAAAACAACAGTTTGTTAATACTGAGATGACTTAATAGAAAAGTGTGCCTAAAAGTAACACTACTTGCCTTACACAAGCCTGATGTTTCACAGCACATCCAGTAATTGGAAGACATGCATTCTGACAGGTCATTCAATAGGACAGAGAGATGAGTATTCTCGAGCAGATGGCCGCTCACAGTGAGTCCTCTAGTAAAACATTGACACTGAGAGTCACTCTTTGTCTTTAACAGCAAGTTAATGCTGGGCTCTATTTTCGTGCTCAAGACTACAACCTTGCGCAACGTCTTATCCAATTTTCGTGAGAGTGCTAATGCTAAGCCAAATATTCGTGCCAGTGCAAGTGTGGGTGACTGTGGGTGTATTGTATGAAAATGAAGTGACGCAAAGCGACAATTTGCTAATTTCCTACGAATTTGGTCATTGCGCTAAGACTTTTTAATACCACCTCTTACTTGGCACTTAATGCAGTCCAAATTCAGTTTCTGCATTTGCAGTTTGGAGATTTCTCCAGCAGGTGGTAATCATTTATTTGGATCTGGTATGATTTTTTGACCACATCGTTATTTTGATAATGTTTTTGTTTAATTTGAATTTAGAAATATTTTGCCGATACAATCACATTGTTCATTCTAGCCATGATTTATGTGTTAGTAGATGAAAATGATTATTAATACTTAAATTCTCTGTAATTTAACGGAGCCTGCATCCATATCTTGAACCACATTTACCATGCATATAAAAGGAACTTGTCCCATTTAACAAGGACACACAAAATAATGTAAATCAATTTTTTATTCTTCCAATTCATTGCACACAATCAATTTACACTACCAACTTCTTATGAATGTACTGTTTTTGTTTAGATCGCTATAGCTTGACAGGCAATGGACTGTATAATGGAGACGGTGCCGGAGATAAACCTCCATTGACCTGATTAGCTCAATTTCACCAAACCCACTTGCACCTAGACTTTGCGCACGCTTTCACGAAAATACCAAAACTTCATGGCCATACCCATTGACTCTGTGCTGATGAGTTAAGGCATTGCACTTTGCGTTTGCACACTTAAAATTGTGCCCCCTGTGTGAGTCATACGTGTACGATGATGACATTTCAATACATAATATCAAGTTTTTTCCCCAGAGACGATACATTTTTTGTTTTTATTTTATTATTCATTCTTTCTCATTGAAAAACAGTTTCCATCACAAACCCTTTTTTTATGTGTGGATATAGGTAGGGAACACCATATATGCAGTCAATATATACAGTATAATATACAGTAGAGCTGGTTTTTTCTGATTTAATGATTAATCGGTGCCAATAGTTGCATTTTGGAACTTCCGGTTATCAGTAAAAATGTACGCTGATAATTGCCAAAATATTTTTTTTAATACATTTTTATTATTATTAATATTTTCCTTTTGTGTTCCTCTGTGGCCAAAAACCTTCATCTGGTGAATATATTGGCTACAAAAATCTTAGTTTGGTGAATATTTTCTGAGTCAAGACTCATTCACCATCGCTACTGAAGGACTAATTCAATATTATTAATGCAAAATTGTATTTAAAAAAAAAAAAAACATATGACAGTTGACAAGAGATTACTGATGCACTACTATTGTTGAATGATAATATACTTTTAATTGATTACTGTTCAAACTAGGGGTCGACTGAGTTTGGCAATACCAATAACTAAGGTGGCCTGATAATTGATTAATCTGCTGCTAGTTTTTAAAATCAATTCAGAGAATATTACAACATTTTCTTAGTTGGTACAGACATAGAGGCCAGAGTTCAAAATTAATAAAATCAGATAATTAGAAAAAGAAAGATTGGGTGCATAACTTTTAACACTAAACAAGCCTGAATCACACCAGGGACTCTTATTTTGAATTCACAGAGATTTGGCTCCATTAAAATGCTCTATATTTAATATTTATTAAATAATTTTTTTTATAGCCTGTATATTATTATTATTATTATTCATAATATATGACGTTTGAGTCACGATGATGAGGAACTGACATGGGGCGTTTCCATATAGTCAAATTTCTCTGAGTACCCTCTCTTCAATTTAAAAAACACAATTATCAAAGGTACACTATCGGCGACTACCGTCATACATTTTTACAGATAACAATATTATCGGCACCGATTAATCTATAAAACCGATATATCGGTGTACCTTTTGTTCATTAAATATTTAGTAGCCCATATGACAATGTTTGCTTTATAGTGATTTTATTGTAATACATTGTAGATGATATTAAGAGTGCATTTTCTCTTTCCCTTGTTTGTGTGTGTAAGCTGGAAGCACAGACATTTCAAAATAAGACTGCCCATTGTATTTCAGGCTTGTTTTTAATTGAATTGTGCACCAAATCCAATTTTTTTTCTGGTTGTTATTATTATTATTATCTGGTTTGTTGCACAGCAAACACGCACATGGGATTTTACTTATGTTGGACTCTTGCAGCCTCTATGTCTGTGCCAGTCACAGTAAGGAAAGACTAAGATTTTTTTTTTTAAATATTCAATTTTTTTTTTTTTTATTCTCATCCGATTAATTGGTTATTGGTTGGTCGGTTGACCTCTAGTATGGTGCTTGTAAACTACTGTAATATCAAAAATTATAAATGGATAACAATGCATGAAGTTTTGTAATAAAATTATGCCTTGTCCCTCTAGAAATGTTGTTGTGGATTGCTGTAATTTCACCCTTTAAATTCAGTAACTTTTGGTTTTATTGCAAATTTATACAAATGTGCAAATCATAGAATACACAGTATTTTATTCAATACAGTTTGCTTGATGACACTGTATATACCTTCCAGTGATGCATTTTTTTATTAAAACATTCATTAAAATGTATGGAATTGTGGCTTGAATGTGATATTTGTGAGAGAAGAATAAGAAATGACAAAATTAACATCTCAACTATGTTTCCGGGCTAATACCAGTTTCTCAGTTACAGCCTCTTCAGTTCAGCCATGTGCCAGTGTAATTTAGGCACATATGGAATGGAGATGATGTCAAATGATTTTCTGCTTTCACTGCCAGTTAAATTCTCAATAAATATACTACTAATCACAGATGTTGTATGTTGGCATGTTTTGAAACCACAGTGATTTTTCTAAAAACTAATTTGAGGATGTGTTTACATGCTTTGAATGTTATGATTGTTCAGTTGTTCCAATTCTCGACATTCTCTGTATTTCTCAGTGACGATCTGTTGTCTTTATCCTTCACTCAGACGTGGATGTGATGTCACAGGCTTGAGGGTTAAACGTTTTGTGACCTCACATCGATTACTTTGTAGGTACATCTGAAAAATGCAGGCGTTAATCGGCGTAGACCATGAAGCCTGAAAATGTGCTGTATTTGTTGTTGTTTCCCCCGTGTGCTTTACCACCGTCTAGTTTAATGTAGATCTCATCGCCAGGTTCCAGGTGTAAAATCACGCTGTTGCTGGCGTAGTCATAGTTCTGATCTGCATCCTGTGCTATTGCACTTGCACGCACCTGCAAGAAATTAATTGTGGCTCACATTAGATGGATGGATAGAAAGAATAGTAATAATATAATATATAAATATTAATAATAGCTTGATATAAGGATTCAAATAAATAATTTATTTTATTGCTTATTTTTATATTATATATATTTTTTATTTTATATTATAATTATTAAAAAATAAATAAAAACAATCTGTGTAACATGTTTGTTATGCTCCAAACATTAATTATAAACTATTTACCGAAAAAGAATAAAGTAAGGAAACGTTGGCCATCACACCTAAAACTGAGACAGTTGGATTTATGTCCTACCTGGTTATTCTTACACAGGTCAGCCCACATGCTGGTCCCATCACCTCCTCTCATTAACACATGATACACGAAAAAGTAAATCCCCGGGATGGAGCATGTGAATTTACCGTTTGAGGGGTCATAGTGGTTGCCCAGGTTGGTGACCACATCATCAAACTTGAGCACCTCGTAGCCCTCATGTTGCTTCTTGAGTCCCGCGTAAAAGGCAATTTTGGGGACGGTGCTGTACGTCGCTGCGCTTATGACACCGGTGACGCCGGGTAATCCGGGTGGTCCAGGCTGTCCTATGACCCCCGGTGGACCTACAGGTCCGGGCGGACCCGGCTGACCCCTCGGGCCGATCCTCCCTGAGCGCCCTGGCTCACCTTTCGCACCGCGTATGAAAGTCGGAGGGGAATCAACTAAGCGGTTATCGCGCGGATTGTCCGCGGGTGCTGAAGACGGATCGCACACCATCCGACACGCGCCGAGCATATCGTAGCGCGAATCAGGACCTGCCGCGCTGACCATGACCGGGATGAGTATGACCAGCACCAGCACCATGACAACTCCCAGCACGCCCATGGCGATCACCCGCGCACTGACTCCCAGCCGCGACAGCACCGGGCGCGCCTCGCACTGCGATTTACGCGCAATCTTGCTCCGCACAGAACAGACGCCAAAACAAAAGATAAACTTCTCGGCAGCTCCAGTAAGAGTGAGTTACTTATCTTTGCAAAGAATAAGATATATAAATTCTGAAGAAAACTACATCTGAACGTTGCTCTGAAGAAGTGTTTGTTTTTAGAAAACTAATGGGAGCTGTAGTTTCGTTCGGAACACAAATGTGTGAGAGAGACTGCAGTACATCCCTGCTAACTCACCTTGGGGTGGGAGGGATAGACAGTCATGCGCGCGCGTGTGTGTGTGTGAGAGAGAGAGAGTGAAAGAGTATGAGCTGTATCTTTACAATAATTTAAAAACACAGATTGATTCACTAATTCAAAGCACCAATTTGGTGGAAATGCCAAAAAAAAATTAGCTTAATTTATTCTTTTACATTTTATATCTACAACATGGTGCTTATATACAGGTTACAAAAGTATTTAGTCACATAAGCCACACTTGTATGGATGTCGCATTAGATAACCTAATTTCATATAGAATCACCCTGGGAACAGTAACAGAAAAATGGCTCCGTGAAGGGAAGCTAGTTCAGAGAAAAGGTCAGCGTATGATTGCACATGCCACTTGTATTGATATTTTGTTATCTAATGCAATTCATACCTTTAAACACGTAGCTTTCAGGAATATTTCACCCAAAAATGAAAATTCTCTAATCATTTACTCACCCTCATGCCATCCCAGATGTGCATGTCTTTCTTTCTTCTGCAGAACACAAATGAAGAGTTTTAGAAGAACATCTCAGCGCTGTAGGTCCATACAATATATATGAATGGTGACTAAAACTTTGAAGGTCCAAAAATCATACAAGAGCAGCATAAAAGTAATCCACATGACCCCAGTTGTTTAATTAATGTCTTCTGAAACGATCCAGTTAGTTTTGGGTGAGAACAGACACAAATATAAATAATTTTTCACTGTACATGCTTCAGAAGACATTGATAAAACCACCGGAGTCTTATAGATAATTTTATGCTTTCTTTGTGTTTTTGTTTGAAGCTTCAAAGTTCAGGCCATCATTCACTTGCCTTGTCTGGATCTACAGCATTGGGATACTCTTCTAAAAATCTTTTTTGTTTTTCAAAGAAAGTCATACACATCTGGGATGGCACGAGGGTGAGTAAATGATGAGACAATTTTCATTTTTGGTAAACTACCCCTTTAAGTGTACAAATACTTTTGAAGGCCAAAAGTTAATAGTTAATGCATACTGCCATAAACAGCAGAGTTGGGTAAGTCACTCAAAATAACTACAAATGACTGTGGCAGGGCGTGATTCTGGTAATGTTGGTAATTGGATGATTAGATGTAACCATAGGCTGTCATATTTTTGCACAGGATCAATTAAACATGAAAAGAAAGGGAGAGATATTTTTTAAAGGGAGAGTTCTTTTAAGGAAGCACAAATAGGCAGATCAGGTACAAACACACCCCAGCCCTTGCATCACCACTGGACCCCAGAGCAGCTCCCTGAGGCTAGTCAGAGTCAGTGTGGTCAGACTTCAGGACCACCAACAGGTCAAAGCATCTACCAGACACAGGCAGTCAGTCACATGGCAAGTTCAGGAATTTACGTTGAGATTTTTTTAGATTAAAAGGATGGTTCACCCAAAAATAATATAATAATCATTTACTCACCCTCACGTTCCATTCCAAACCTGCATGACCTTCTTCTGCAGAACACAAAAGAAGATATTGTGAAGCATGTTGGTAACCAAATAATTTTGGGTTCCCGTCGACTTCCATTGTATTTTATTTTATTTTTTCTATACTATGGAAGTGATTGGGAACACAAAAATATATTTTGTGTTCAGCAGAAGTCATACAGGTTTGGACGTTTAAAATGTTGTTCATGTGTATTCTTGTTGTTGATGGCTGTGGCATTTATATTGGAATTATACACAAATTGTTCTTGTGTTATAAAAAGATGTATCAAGGGATGACACTCTTGTTCTGAGAAAGACAGTGAGCCAGAGCTGCCAGGAGATGTTCAACACTTATAAACACTTGTAAATTCTTTCCTCCCTAAGTACTGTGTGAAATTCTTTTATGTATTTTTTTGTAACTAAACTCTGCATTTGTGTGTGTGTGTGTGTGTGTGTGTGTGTGAGTGTGAGCGTGTATTTATCACTTTGTGGGGACCAAATGTCCCCATAAGGATAGTAAAACCCGAAATTTTTGACCTTGTGGGGACATTTTGTCGGTCCCCATGAGGAAAACAGCTTATAAATCATACAAAATTATGTTTTTTGAAAACGTAAAAATGCAGAAAGTTTTCTGTGAGAGTTAGGTTTAGGGGTAGGGTTAGGTTTAGGGGATAGAATATAAAGTTTGTACAGTATAAAAACCATTATGTCTATGGAAAGTCCCCATAAAACATGGAAACACAACGTGTGTGTGTGTGTGTGTGTGTGTGTGTGTGTGTGTGTGTGTGTGTGTGTGTGTGTGTGTGTGTGTGTTTGTGTCATACATACCACTTTATTTATATATTTAAGTGATGGATAGGTTTAGGGGATAGAAAATACAGTTTGTACAGTATAAAAATAATTATGGAAAACCTTGTGTGTGTTGTGTCAAAGTAGCAGTGGCCACCCCAAATATAAAACTAGTTCTGCCACTGATTAAGCCTCCGAGAGGGATAAAGGCTGACTATGGAGGATTGTGTGGGAGATAGTTTACAGACATGTCCGTCATGTGTGTTTTGTCTTTATCCCTCTCGGAGGCTTAATTAGGCTGATAAGGGACCGGGTGTGTAGAATCACGACCCGACTCCGCCCTGCCACAACTACAAATTACTAATTGCTTCTTTAAAATTGTGATCTGATTACTTTACTGATTGTTATTGAAAATGAAATCACTGTACTAATACTTTTAAGTACATTGACTTTCAGTTCTACAAATTCAAAAATAATGTCTATATTTCTTCCTTTGTTGCATCATATATTTTGCACCAACAGTTTATCCCTTAAAATGACTTCTTAGGCGGTGCAGACGTACATATACAGTAATCATAATTCCTGTTTTAAATATA
This sequence comes from Xyrauchen texanus, assembly GCF_025860055.1. NCBI lineage: Eukaryota > Metazoa > Chordata > Actinopteri > Cypriniformes > Catostomidae > Xyrauchen > Xyrauchen texanus. Next base: position 14,473,817 of record NC_068284.1, on the reverse strand, counting down.
TTCTACTTTCATTGAAAGTCAGTCAGTAATCTGCTTTAATCATTTAAATCTGTTGCACTATTTTTATTTTTATTTTTTTTTACAAAAAATTAATTAGATTATTGATTAACTGTTAGAACGGCCAATTATCAATTAGCTATGTAATGCATTTACAGCTTTTTTATAAAAGTGGCCAAAGCAGGAGATCAAACTAATATTTTAATCTAGATGAAAGGAATATTCCATGTTCAATACAAGTTAAACTCATTCGAAAGCATTTGTGGCAACAATGATGAATAATTTCGACATGTCTCTCCTTGTCCCAGCAAAAATCATAATTAAAGTGAGGCACTTACAATGAAAGTAAATGGAGCAAATATTTAGAGGGTTAAAAGGCAGAAATGTGAAGCTTATAATTTTATAAAAGCTCACATTAATATTTCTATTAAAACATATATAGGCTATTTACCTGTAAATGGTCGTTTTTACAGTCGTTTTAGGGGTTACAGCATTAAATCGGCATGGCAACAAACTTGTAAATTAGATATATATAAAAGGTTAGTAAGAGATATTATTAGACTACAATCATGTTAACACCCATATAATTTACATCTTGTGGCTACACATTTGTAACTGAGTATTTTAACATTTACAGATTGGCCCCATTCACTTCCATTGTAAGTGCCTCACTGGAACTTCGAAAAGGAGGGACAAGTTCAAATGTATTTTTGTGATAGAAACCCAAGTGTCTCTTTGCCCACAAATCACATAGAGAGAAATGTAATCAATGGCAGCATGGACAGCATCTAAATTGTTGCAATTCAGAGATGGAGCACCTAAACAGGTTCCACACAGTGCTTTGACATTGATATCAATATGACTCAAAATGAAGCTGTTCCCCCCCAATCAATCTAAAGAGTGATGTCAGGTATTGTGACTGAGAGTGAGGTCTATGAAGTGCTGTCTGGTGAAGATCTGTCATCCTCCCTGTGGAAGCTGTAGCTTGTGAAATAACTGAAAATGATGAATTAAAATGATAATTATCCTCATTTGATGACTTTCCAAATAAATTATATATGTGATGAATTATAATATACTATGTGAGCGACTTTGTTACAAAACACTGTAGATGTGACAATGAACAGTAATATTCGCCAAACGTGTTCTTGCACGTGTTTGTCACATCCAAAGAGGCATCACAAGTTTGCATAAAGGGGTTCACTGCTTTCATTGCATGCACCCACACCTCCTGTACTGCATGCACACAGACACACAGATGCACCAGTGCACACACCCCTCTATGAGTCAATGAGCACTTATGTCCTGTCTTGTCCGCTCCAGCTGGCACTCTCTGTGGCTTACTCAGCGTGATTGGACGACCACTGGTGATCATGAGTCACATGCCATCTTCAGATGCCTAGCAGTGCTCCAACAGACAACACACACACACACACACAACAGAAAAAACAAACAAGAAAAAACTTTTATCACCCACTTTGATGTGATTGAATTATGTATTGTGCCCAAAGTCTTATGCTAGCCTACAAAACTGTGTAATCACCATGAAGTCAACTTTTATTTTTCTAATGTTCTTATGAACTGTTTGGTTTGGAGTTTCACTGCTCTCACATCTTCTGGCTTCATTGGTGCACAAATAAAATCAAAAACATTTATAGGGGAAGATTCTGCGAGTAAGCTTATAGTGCTCACTGTTGTTTCTGACGATTGAGCATTACAAAGTCTTTAATAAAACATGAAAATGTGTAATGGGCCTCCAAATTTTATGCTCATCCTTTAACCTCCTGATTTGTGCGTGACTGATGTGTGCATTTTCCATCCCCCTTTTTCCTAAAAATGTATGTCCACATATGTGGACAGCGGGACAAAGTTGTGAAATTTTAAATAATGCCAAGCGACAAAGTCAGATTTGTATCAAATTGTTTATTATGTCTCCAGCAGTGTTGGTTATTCAAGTTTTTCAGATGTTACAGACATTGCATCAGAAATTAGCATAATTAATTCTGATTTAAAGTAATGGCCAGCATCATCCAATCACTGCCAACCATGTTCAAATACAATTATACATTATGAATTCTGAATCTATGTACTGATTACCATTGTCCCATGTCTGCCAAACATGTTTAGTGGTCCAAACATCATCTGAACTTTTGATAGAACGTTGGATTAAATGCATTTGGCTGCATAGAAAAGCGATAGGATGCTCCCTTGCTACCTATTTAGGGAATGACTTAAACTCCAGTGTGCCTACTGTCTGCACTGGTCTCAGAACAGTTTGAAATGCACCTTTTTTATCCTAATTCTCTCTACAGCATCTGAAAGCAAAATTTTCCAGCTTTTTTATGCATCCATTGATTTTCAATGTGATAATGCAGAGTGAATACAGGATATTTTAAGCAAATTGAGCCTATAGTCCAGATACACGGTCATTGTGTTTAACAGCGTGCTTCAATTACGTTTTTAAAATGGCATATCAGATGAAACTAGAGACTCTTTTGACTCAAACAGGTTTTTATTTAAAAACTAATTACGTTTTTTTTACCAGATGTGGTTTTGTTGTGGTTTCTCTCAAAGACAAACTCAGCTGAGTTCAGCGTCATGTTGTTTTGTTACATGACCCAGTGCATCAAAAGTTTAACCCTTTAATGATAGCCTAGAGTCTCCTGAACTGAGATCAGTCAGTTTAAATCAAATGAAATTATGCATAGGCAATATCAAAGACAAAATGTAATGTCTGCGCAAGTGGACATGGGGTCTCAGGAGGTTAAAAGAAATTAGTTAGTTTAATGCATAATAGATATAGGTTTATTATTGATTCCATTTACATTGTCATGACTCACCTGTGAGCACTCTGACATAAGATTTTCACTCCAAAACCTCAGGTTATGAATCGCTGTATTACGCAAATTAGTGGTAAAAATAGTTAATTAATGGCTCCAGATCATTTTACTGAATGGCTATACTCTTTTCAGTTGTCCCCTAGTAAAGGGATGCTCTAGAAAGAGATTTTCAGCAAACAAAATCAGATGCTGTGTAAACCGAGAGCACACACTGAACTGGTGGAGATGGGTATGTGGTTTAGGGAAGTTAAGACACCAAATCAACCCAGCTGATGGCAAGAAGGCAAACTTTAACTTTATAACTTTAAGTTGAAACACATATGCTGCATAAAACTATTGATTAGGCTGTTGATTATTAGTATAGAAGCAATATATTTTATGGTTATAATCTGATACATATATAGATAGTTTGAGGGTGAAGGGAGAGTAAATTGATTGCATCATGCGAGTGGGCGGTTGCTGCTGAAAATGTTTGGTGGGCTTTGTTGGCCACAGTTCTCTGATTGGTTGATCATTCTCTGCTGGATTATGGGTAGTGTAACTGTCCAACAGGTTTCTGCTATTAAATACAGTTTTGAAAGATGAAGTTGAAATAACACGGACTGATGGTCCAGCATATACCATCGATTAGCAATCTTGGAGACCACAGCAGGTCTGTATTTGAAGTTTATAAGTTATTGATTAATCATTTAATCTATGGAAAGAAATAATTGGGATTTTTATTTTCAGAACCAGACTGTAGCATTCTACATCCCCGTCTTCCATTGATCAAACAAACAGACAGCCCCACCCCCAACTCACGCCATTGGTCGAGTCAATGAGTCATGTTGTATTGAGCTGGATGGGTTGCTCAAAAAAAACAGGAATTTGTAAAGCGCCATAAAGACATGTAGTGTTTAGTTTTCAAGAAAATAAAGCTATGAATGGCATACTTATAGTTGTTGCTGGATATTTAGCTGGGATAGGAGAAAGTATTTTAACCGAAAAAGTTACACACTTCCGCTTTAAGCTAAATCCATTTTGTACTATAACAACTTAACTTGCAAATATTTCCATTTACTTTCCTATAATCTATTTGTTGGATGAGCATCATTATCCTGCACATGCTAAACTGTAAATATCTATATAATAAACACTATATATACACATATGATCCAAAACATTATGACCACTCACAGGTGCAAATAACTTTGATCATCTAACAAGGCCACATGTAAAGGTCTGGATAGATTAGATGGTAAGTGAACAATCAGTTCTCGTAGGGAACGTGTTCAATGCAGGAGCAATGGGCAGAGCGACTTTGACAAGGGCCAAATTGTTATGGGCGCCCAAGGCTCATCGATACGCGAGGGCAACGAAGGCTATCCCTTTCCCGTATAACGTTTTGGCTCATCAGTGTGTATATATATATATATTGTCAAGTTTCATGAATGCTTCATAAAATACATTAAGGTGGACCAACATAAGAAAACTGATTAAATAAACCTTAGTAAATCGAGTTTGACAACACTAATGAAGCTGGGTTAAAAATGCTATAGTACATTAATTTGACCAAATCCAGTAGTTCTCAAAGTGTTGTCGTTTGCTATGGTGTTATAACCCATATGACATTATTATTTTTTTTCATTTTTTCGAAACACAAAAGGAGGTGTGGTGACCAACTCTTCAAGCATCTCCCTGTTTGATTTCGGAGTGCTCCACTTCAAATAAGGCTAGGCATAGGAATGCATCTCCTCTTCAACTACAATCTCTTTAGACATGTTTTGTAAGTTTGGTTATCTGGTTTTTGTGCAGCAAAAACCAGATGTGTTGCTATCAATGTGGCAGACCTTTTTAGATAAACAAAATGTTTTGTGCTTGAATGCCCCATCTCGTGACCAGGTGCTGTTTTGTTGCTCTCGTGCACTCTCATGAACGCACACTTGTTTCAAAGGTGGGTGTGACCAAAATAAAACTGTGGCATGGGGGGCGTGGTCGTGTATCGCTCTCTCTCTCTCTCTCCCGCAGACCGACACTCGACCACGCCGCCCATGCCACAAAAACAAATTGAGAACCATTGACCTAATCCAACTAAATTGTATTGTTTCAATGAAATTGTCTTATTCTGAATGAAAGACTTTCAATTATGTGTAGAAAAAAAAACCTTCTCTCTGCATCACTCAAATTTCCTCAACCAACAAAGTTTTATCCTTATTGATTACTTCATGAGCATGACCTCTTCAACAAGTCGATTCTCCATGGTGCTTGAGCACTGTCTCCTCTTACACTATGATTAATTGTCTCTATTGTGGTCTTTGTTAAGTTGCTCACTGGATAGGTCTGTGGCACCAGGCCTGAGCCAGAATGGAGAGAGCAGATGAACAGAAAGGAAGAGTAGGTGCGACCACACCATCACCCCCTCAAAGCATGGCCTCTCGCTGCGCTGCCACTCACTCCTGCTGAGGGATGATTAACTATACTTATGCAACCTGCCAGATCTTTACTTACTTTAGAATATTATGACAGCATATACAAACATCCTTATGGATTGTTGAAGATATTTTTTCAGCAACAACTGTCCTGAAACTAGTATTTAGAATCACTGGATTGGCATACTTTATATGTGATTACTTAAAATGTGAAGGTTTCAAGTATAAAGATTATATATTAAGGTTTTAAAGGTAAATTGTACTATTTCTGTGCCACTGTTTTCAAATACTTTAAAAAGCACTGGTTTCCAGAGCACTCTACCTTCTTCCTTTGGTTGGAAAAATAGACAGGCAATGATAAAACACAGACAGAGACACTGTTTTTATACTTCTCAGGAATTCAATTTACCAAAGGTTTATGTGATAATGTAAAATTACGTGATTTACGTGAACATAAAAAATACACACTTTACTTTAAAACAGTTTTTTACAAACACTTAGAAAGGCATTAAACTGAAGATTTGCCCTTTAATTGCTTTGTAAAGCATTAGAAACTGCTTAATGATATTTTAATTACTCCGACAACTGAAGACAATATCTTTGGGTTTGTTGATGGAGACATATAGGCTACAGAGAGCTTTGTGGCACAATTGACAATTTGACTGAATTCTGATCAATAGATTTAGTCTAGTATTGATTAATTACTCAGTGAACATCTCCGATAGCAGGAAGACAATGTACTGGATAACCTTGATAAGACAGAGATTTATCGCCAAGCCAACCCTGATAATTTCCTCTGTATGTTTATTTGAATTTTTTGTGCATTTAAATCTAAAATTTAGCATGTTCTTCTACAACAGATGTTTTAATTTTTACTTGTTATTACTTTCTTAAATAAAAATCTGAAGTTGAATGTTCCTATCTGAACTCAAAAACAATAACCAAAAACCTGTTTTCTGATTTCAAAGTTGTAGACACAAGTCACAAATGTGTCAAATTATGTTCCCATAAATACGGTGCCAGACACAAACATGTATTACATATTTACTTTCCAGTTTTGCCTGATCTCATGAAATATATGTGACAAAGGCAACATTTTGACAAAACAAAATGATGTACATGCTTACATGCTTCGACGCAGTTTCCCAGTGAAATGTCCAGCAGGGGGCGAAAAAAGCGAGTGCAATTATTTTGTAATCAGGTGAGGTTTTTAAGGTGAATATAAGATTGTTTTAATGAGTAAAATGTACTTCCCTAATCTAAAATGTTAACCATTAATCTAACCAATAGTGTACTTCTAGGTTGCAGCCTGCTTGGTTCTCCCTATGGCCAGTCCACCCCTGATCGCCCCCAAACTGTGTTAGCCCACCGGGAAAATGCCCAGTATGCCAGATTACCAGTCCAGCCCTGACCTAAACCTAACCGATATTACTATAAAAACAACTTCGACATGAAAAGTACAACTACTGAATCAACCCTCATCTATGAGGCTTTCGCTTCACTTTAACTTTCATTTCGAGCATACAGGTCCTTCTCAAAAAATTAGCATATTGTGATAAAGGTCATTATTTTCCATAATGTAATGATAAAAATTAAACTTTCATATATTTTAGATTCATTGCACACCAACTGAAATATTTCAGGTCTTTTATTGTTTTAATACTGATGATTTTGGCATACAGCTCATGAAAACCCAAAATTCCTATCTCAAAAAATTAGCATATTTCATCCGACCAATAAAAGAAGTGTTTTTAATACAAAAAAAAATAAATCAACCTTCAAATTATGTTCAGTTATGCACTCAATACTTGGTCGGGAATCCTTTTGCAGAAATGACTGCTTCAATGCGGCGTGGCATGGAGGCAATCAGCCTGTGGCACTGCTGAGGTGTTATGGAGGCCCAGGATGCTTCGATAGCGGCCTTAAGCTCATCCAGAGTGTTGGGTCTTACGTCTCTCAACTTTCTCTTCACAATATCCCACAGATTCTCTATGGGGTTCAGGTCAGGAGAGTTGGCAGGCCAATTGAGCACAGTAATACCATGGTCAGTAAACCATTTACCAGTGGTTTTGGCACTGTGAGCAGGTGCCAGGTCGTGCTGAAAAATGAAATCTTCATCTCCATAAAGCTTTTCAGCAGATGGAAGCATGAAGTGCTCCAAAATCTCCTGATAGCTAACTGCATTGACCCTGCCCTTGATAAAACACAGTGGACCAACACCAGCAGCTGACATGGCACCCCAGACCATCACTGACTGTGGGTACTTGACACTGGACTTCAGGCATTTTGGCATTTCCTTCTCCCCAGTCTTCCTCCAGGCTCTGGCACCTTGATTTCCGAATGACATGCAAAATTTGCTTTCATCCGAAAAAAGTACTTTGGACCACTGAGCAACAGTCCAGTGCTGCTTCTCTGTAGCCACTGGTTCAAAAGTGGCTTGACCTGGTGAATGCGGCACCTGTAGCCCATTTCCTGCACACGCCTGTGCACGGTGGCTCTGGATGTTTCTACTCCAGACTCAGTCCACTGCTTCCGCGAGGTCCCCAAGGTCTGGAATCGGTCCTTCTCCACGATCTTCCTCAGGGTCCGGTCACCTCTTCTCGTTGTGCAACGTTTTTTGCCACACTTTTTCCTTCCCACAGACTTCCCACTGAGGTGCCTTGATACAGCACTCTGGGAACAGCCTATTTGTTCAGAAATTTCTTTCTGTGTCTTACCCTCTTGCTTGAGGGTGTCAATGATGGCCTTCTGGACAGCAGTCAGGTCGGCAGTCTTACCCATGATTGCGGTTTTGAGTAATGAAACAGGCTGGGAGTTTTTAAAAGCCTCAGGAATCTTTTGCAGGTGTTTAGAGTTAATTAGTTGATTCAGATGATTAGGTTAATAGCTCGTTTAGAGACCCTTTTCATGATATGCTAATTTTTTGAGATAGGAATTTTGGGTTTTCATGAGCTGTATGCCAAAATCATCAGTATTAAAACAATAAAAGACCTGAAATATTTCAGTTGGTGTGCAATGAATCTAAAATATATGAAAGTTTAATTTTTATCATTACATTATGGAAAATAATGAACTTTATCACAATATGCTAATTTTTTGAGAAGGACCTGTACTTGGCAGGGCTCAATTCTCCAAAGTCCAACACTCAATCAGAAGTTAATCACACTTGAATCATAATGGGGGTCTGAAATACAAGTGTTAAAATGTATTGTTTTTCAAATGATGCGTAACAGTAAATAATAATTATTTTGATATAATAACATAGCAGGTTGTGAAAAAAGAGCAAAAAAATAAATATTTATAAAGTAATAAACAGTCATAGTTCTCGTGATTAGTGTAAAAGTGAATAAAACGCACAGTCCTCTAGTGTTAATTTCACCAGGAAGTTGTGGTGAAACTTGGAATTTGGCACATAAACCTCAGTTTACAAAAATTTGTTATCTACAGTTTCTTTCAAAATACCAGTATTACTACAATTATTGTTACAACAGTAAATTACTATGGGACCTCCTTTACCCAGAGGGAATTCTCTCTGTTCACTCTTTTCAACACCAGCAAATCTACCCAGGATTGAAATGATTATGATGGTGCAGGATCAACATGTGACAATGACTGTCCTTTGTCAACAAATCTACTAAAATTATTAGTTAATTTATTATTATCAGTCCAGGGTATGAATTGTAATCTGATACTAATTACAAATCCAAATTTGTGTTTTAATTTATGGATTAATTTTGGATGACTTCTGACCTAATTCTTGTTTATTTGACATCACGTGCATTTGAGTAGGATAAGCATGTAGCATTTTGACTTAAAGTTGCTTAAATGCAGTAAAGTAAACTTACTTCATAAATAAAAATATGGGAATTGATATGAATGAGTTTTACTCACTATTTGTCTGTTTATGGTAAAAAATTTAAATGGCTCTTAAACTTTTCTTTCTGGTAGTTTTGGCATTACAAAGGTCATCCATATGTGGTAACAGATCAAAGTTATATTTGTAAAATCAACGTCACAAAAACGTTGTCACAAAAGCACATTCATGTAATTTTTGAAGCAGAATACAAAAGCAATTAGCAAACTTTACCGCACTAACGCAATCGGTTCGGGATTTATGTTTCGATTACTGCTCCATCGTCAGTGTAATTTTGGCTGGTGGCGAGTTAATGTACTAGACTGCTACATTTAGCTAATGAACCTAAATGAGCCAACTGTTCACCACCTAAATGAATTATGAGTTTATTAATCAGGCAATTAATTCAATGTTGGTGCTTTTTGTCAATCATTATTATTGCATTTATTTTGGTCTATTGCATTTAACCAGCCAAATATGCAGTCAGCTTTGTATGTATAGCCACTGGTGTTGTTCGTGCTTATGTAATGTGTGAACATGCTCAGAGACCCTACTGGAATTGAACTGCTCATGACTGGCACACGTTCACACCATGTCTCTCTCCTTCTGCTGTCCATGACAGAGGGGAAGCATTACTAATCTGCCACAAACAGAGCAACGGAGGCTCTCAGAGATGAAGAACCAGTGGAGAATATAGAAAAACATATATGGAGAATAAGAATGAGAGGGAAACAAACTAGCATTTAAACAAGCATGTAAACCCATTTTGTTCAGCTCAAACAATGAGTTGGTCTTGTTGATGTTGTACGATTGTGTCTTGGAGTCATGGATGAAATTTGACAAAGTATAAACCCAAGCCTTGACTAAATTGCATTGTTGTATACATTTATTTTAGTCCAGGTCCAAGAATAAATTTGAGAAAGCAATCCATGATATGCACAAGATTCCAAAAAGCATGTGGTGCATCATTATAAACACTGCCAGCCTCATATTTAGATGCTAAAGATCAACAGAGAAACTTGTGAGCAGGTGTGATGCTCCTGTTCTACCTGCTCTGTACAGGAGTCGAACCGGTGTCTCCGGCATGGGAGATGGGTGCGTTAAAGGGTAACTAAACCCCTGCTCAGAGTCTGACTCCACCCACTAGCAATATTTGAAAAATGCTGGAAAAGTGGGCAGACACCAGCGGGGATAGAGGGGACGAAACGAGGGCGGGGCTGAGCAGGGGGGCGTGCACCTGAGACCCGTAATGACGGATTAATTGACAGCTGCTGTCAGACTCTAAAATGGAGAGTGACTGGAGTGGTAATTTTCTCAAGGAGTATTACTATTATGTTATTATTATTCCTCACACGGTCGCAAGAGGACATGTACATGAATCTGATGAGTTTTATCGAGTTGATGTCAATAGCGCGCGCTCTGTAGGCATATTCATATTTTGCCGGCGCGTTTGTCGACCCCAGAAGGTTTAACTTTAGCCTAACCATAAATTGTGATTCAAATATATATGATCACTCACCTCAAGACGGCGCTGCGGTGGTGGAGTCCATGCAGGAGGAGCAGCGTTTGGCACTGCGTCGCTTTTCAGCGCGAGCTGTTTGGAGAAGCCCATTTCCACCTCCATTGCGTTGGAGAAGCAATCCAGCGTAAAATGCAGTTTGCACACTCCTACAGCTCTAGGCAGGAACTCGCGGTCTTCCAGGCCAAGGACATGCAACCACTGGCGCCTAATTTCCAAGTCTGCTGGAAAGCTATACAGTCCAGCAGTGCTGTTGCAACCAGCAACACTACACCTACGTACCATCCTGACCACTGTACTAAATACAGATAATCTACGCTAACTTGAAGCTATCCTAACTGACACAATACTAAGCTACTAACTAACTATGCTTCTAACAATACTACACTAACAAATATGCTAATTAACTACCTAGACTACACTAAATAATCTAAATAACTATATAAATGCTATGCTAAATAGATGCTAAAATACTCTATCCTGATCGTTTTCAATACTCGCAATTCCAACTCCTGACTCGCTACAGTGGTTTTGACGAAACGAGATGGTTTTTATACTGCCATGGGCGTGGTAGCTCGTACCAAGGGCGTGGTGAGCTGGAACCTGCTTACGTCAGCTGTCACCGGTTACGTCACGACGTACCGCAAACAGCCAATAGGAAAATTCAACTGCAGTAGCCACCGTTTCAACCTGAAGATGGCAGCACTCAGACGTTTTTACACCATATATTGTAGAATTAAAACACTTTATACACAAATGTCAAAAATATTCCTTGAATCAATGACCAGTACTAATAAAGCCCCATGCTTACAGATCATTAACTAAAAAAAGTTGGTTTAGGGTTTAGTTACCCTTTAACAAGGAGGCTAAAGGCTACAGCCTCTAGCATCAGTCGCTAATGCACCTCTTGAAGTCAGGAGAGTGAGGTTTATACACATAGCACAGCCATCTATCAGCTGGCCACGTTACACTCACCCCCCTAACCCTCACTCTCATCCGGGTCACGGCACCATTGTGACTCTCCTGTTCTACCTGCTCCATACGGGACTTGAACCGGTGTCTCCGGCATTTGAGGCGGGTGCGCTAACAAGGAGGCTAAAGGCTACAGCCTCTAGCATCAGATGCTAGTGCACCTCTTGAGGTCAGGAGAGTGAGGTTTATAGACATAGCACAGCTATCTATCAGCTGGCCACAGTTACACAGGTCTGGATGGAATCAACATTTTTTTTCCTGATTTTCACGATAAAATCTGTAGATTTTATTTAAATATGGTAAATGTGTCACCATAATTTATTCACCTTCATGTCATTCCAAACCCATGACTTTCATTCTTATGCGGAGCACAAAAGGAGTTCTGTCTTGCGCTGTCTTTTTAATACAATAGTAATGAATAGTGCTTCACTTCAAGGCTGACCCAAAAGTATCATTAAAGTAGTTCATGTGACTTGTGCATCATATTCTAAATGTTCTGAAGGCAAATGATTCATACATTTTGGTAAGAAACAAAGCAAAATGATGTCGATTGCACATTTATGTGTGCAATGAAAGAAGCTCATTCACAGTAGCTTGCGTTCAGGTGAGAACTTGCATTGTTTAGCGCTAAAAACAAGGGAAGTTCTCATGTGAAAGGTGCACTCACCATTTAAAAAGTTATACATATAAAGAAATGAATAATACTTTTATTTAAAAATATTTTTAAATGATTCACACTCACATGAGATGAAGACTCCAGTCATATTAGTAGCCTAAGAAAAGCTGTTTTATTTTACATGATGCTAGGATTTTAAGATAATAAAAAAAATATCTCTGTAACCTACCATTTTTTGGACACATTTCCTAATGGAATAAATTAATCATAACTGACTGAATAGCAAATTTCTACAATGACATCCATAAATGTTTGCTTTAATGTGGTGCTACATCCACACCAATAGGTGTCAGTATAAGTCCTGGAAGACTTCCATATCAGCCAGCGCAACATAAACAAAGAATTATTAAATGCACCTCAGGATTTATTTATTTATTTACTGCAAGTGGCAGAGAATGTTTAGAACTTTGTGAAAGATGGGCATTGCAAGTCTGCCGTTTCTGGAGCGTTCTTTGGAATTCTTCAGGCACAGATTCTGTGAAACTTACCTCAAGTTGCAATGTAATTTTGCAAGAAAAACACACTTGAGTGGTAGGCTGAGGTTCCAGTTTTGAACAATAGACCGGCTGATTGCCATTCTGTTGTTCATGACTGTTTGTTTGAGGGCTCATCCTCATAATGGCAAGTTCCTGACTAAATGCATGGCTTAATTGTAATGTTTAAAGGAACCATGCTGAGATACTGGAATAAGAGCAAAGTGACAAAGAATGAATGATGGAGGTTAAGGCAGTGTCTGGAATAAAACCTTTGCAGTGTTTTTATATTGTTATGAATTTTATTCCATGTATGAATTGGTATTCTTACATGAAGTAGTTTGTCAGATTTACACAAGGGGCGTAGGTACTTCACATCAGCTTCACTAGCTAATAATTAGAGAAGAAAATAGCTGAAGGCAGAGCTCCAAAAAGTGGTGGGAGCTCCAAACCACCAGCAAGATGTATGGAACCCCTTTGGAGTAACCAAAAACCAAAGTGAAAAAAAAAAGAAAATCAGTAAAATGGCGTGTTAGTTCCAATGTTTTTTCTCCCAAATTTGGACCCAATGTGGCGAATTCCAAACCTGTTCAGAAAATCATCAATGCTGTGCCTTTGAAGTCACGTCACATTTCTTTTGATTTCCAGACAGAGATATACAACATTTGCCAAGAAGTAAGTGAAAGAACGTTGTTCTATGTCAAATGTTTAAGAAAATTGGATGCACTGTCCCTTTCAAATAAAATCTATTTAAAAAAGTAAGTGAAAGACTGAAGTTTTGATATCAGTACTGTTGCACAAGGTTAGGTTAGGGGCTCCCTATATCTTTGCTTGTGGTTTGGAGCTCTTCCTGCAGCTATGTCCTTCTCGATTTCCCTGTGAGATCAGTCTGGTGACTAACAAAGCACAAACATTTTTTTTCAAAACTTTTAAACCTACTGTGTCAGGGTTGAAATAATATAATGCTTCGGGTAAGGATCAGGGTTAGTAACAATAAATAACTAACTGCACTTTGCAAGGCTGTATGCACAAACAGTATTTAGCATTAGGGATAAACGTTTAGGAATCAAAGCCAAAGAGGCAAACATGGCAAGGTTTCTTGAGAGTGGCCCCTATAGATATATCAGAAAGTGTTGGCTAAGCTGAAATGTGTTATTGAAAGGTGTGTTGGTAGTGTCTGTTGAGAACAAAAGTAAATGTAAAAATGTTCATTAGAAGTAAAAGTGCAGAACTGGCTGTGTTTGTCTCACGCCACACTCATCAGTGAGAGGTAGACAGATTAGATCTCTGCCTCTGCTGTCACTCCCTGTTAAGACAAGCACATCAGGGTCAATCAGCAAGCGGCAAAGACAAGCAGCATTTAGAGGCTGCCGTCTCCCACAAAAACAAAGGCACCGGGTGGAACAAACAAGATCCTGCTTAATTAAAAAGTAAACTCTGCCTTACTGTCACTAATATTGGCTGACAGAGGTCGTGCAGTATAGGAGGCCCTAGAAGATAAGCTATACAGTATATTCTTCAAAGGATAGCAGAACAATACTTATTCCCTTAAAGGAATACTCTGGGTACAATAAAATTTAAGTTCAATCAACAGCATTTGTGGCATAACATTGATTACCTCAAAAAAATTATTTCAACTTCATAAACATTACTATTACGTATACATTAACTAACTATTTCTGGTACAGCCACAAGACTTAAGCAATACACATGTTAACAAGATTTCAATGTGATTAAATCTCTTAATAACCTTTTCTGTGTCAAGTTAGAGACAATTTTAAAACTTTGTTGCCATGACAATATAACGCCATAAACCCATGCCAGTGGTAACCATGTAGAAAAAAACTGTGTTTTGGATTCTATTCCCTGGCAGCTGGAGACCTTAACTGGCATCTGAACTAGCATAACCAGCAAGACTTGATTGGTCAACTAGCTTCAACAGAAAAAACAAGGAGATTGACCAGCATTTCTTGATGAGGGGCCATGGGGACGTGCTGGGCCACCAGTTAAACCAGCACCAAACCAGTACTAACCAGCATAAACCAGCCTGGACCAGCAAGAATATTCAGAATGTTTAGCTGGCCTTTTAAGCTGGGAAGTCTATCACTGTTGGCCTGGCAACAATTCTGTAACATTCTAAAACATTAGGGTTATACCTCCTACACACTACCCGACTTTCAAAGACGTCGGATCATAGTACTATTCATATTACACAACTGTCTGTCTTGTCATATAAGTCGTAGCCTTTTCAAATTTCACAACGAATCGGCGACAGCGGTGAACACATTACAAGACATTTCACTGTTGACGAATCCCCGACAGCTCTGCCTGGACTCCAAATTACGTTTTACAACAGAATACACATGAGAAGTGATACGAGATACGAAAACAAATGCATGATCATATGTTATGCATTTCAGAATATGATGTGTATGTTTTTAATCACCTAAAGGCATCATATATTTTATTGGTTACAAAATGAAAAAGTACCTCCTACTGAAAAACCAATGTTCCACAAATTCTTCCTCAATTGCTTCGGTCCAATGTGACATTCTCGATACCGCAGCTCTCTCATTGGCTGTAGTTCAACGCTGCTGTTGTATTCAGTCAAAACATATTTCACATTGCATGATTTGGAGTCGCAAACTGGTCCAAATATTTAACATTCTAGATATCTCGCTGACATCTGCGACACGTCGGCGCTTCTCTCAAATCGCGTCTTTGATAGTTCATACATTGCGATCATCGCTCACTGGAGCGAGCTCTGATTTGCCTACGATTTTGGGCTTTTGTCCGTGATCACCACAAAACTGTTGGCGAGCGAAAATCGGGTTTAAAATAGTGTTGCATAAACTCGGCATTAGGGTGGGTAATGCAAAGTTTACACTACACAATTTTAAGCTAGAGTTTTCAGTTTTGTGGAGATCGCCGACAAAAGCATGAAATCGTTGGCAAATCGGAGCTCGCTCCCGATGATTTGAGAGAAGCGCCGACGTGTCATAGATATCAGCGAGATATCTAGAATGTTAAATATTTGGACCTGTCTGCGATTCCAAATCATGCAATGTGAAATGTGTTTCGACTGAATACAACTGCAGCGTTGACCTACAGCCAATGAGAGAGCAAGAAACGGGGCATGGGAAGTTTCAGTGGGAGGAGTCCTGATGTACCTGCAACAGAACATCAACTAGCATGGCTGCGGTATCAAGAAAGTCTCATTGGACCGAAGAAATGGAGGAAAAATTTGTGGAACATTGTCAGGAGCACCAGTGCCTATGTTATGTTTCCTCTGAACTGTACCACAACCGGGTGGATAAAGAGAAGAGTTGGAGAGAAATTGCCAATTCTCTTGGACAGTCAAGAAACCAAATAGGTAGATTTTACAGTAGGAGGTACTTTTTCATATTGTGACCAAATAAAATATATGATGCCTTGAGGCGATTAAAAACATACACATTCTGAAATGCATAACATATGATCATGCATTTATTTTCATATCTTGTATCACTTCTCGTGTGTACGCTGCTGTGAAATGTTATTGGGAGTCCAGGTAGTGTCGTTGGGGATTCGTCAATAGTGAAATGTCTTGTAATGTGTTCACCCCTGTCGCAGATTCGTCATGTAATTTGAAAATGCTACGACTTCAGTGACAGTTGTGTCATCATGGGCACTCTGACCGGTCTATGTTTACGCAGCCCCATACGCAGCAGGGTGTGATGCACTGTGTGTTGTGACGTGATTGGGGTGGGGTGGAATAAAAGGGTTCAAAACATTGTTACTTTGAATGCAAAATTGAATAAAGTAAAAAAGACACCTATTATCATAACATAAATATACATAAATAAAAACAAATTTCCAACATTCTTTTGAATGACCATGTACTAAAATAAAATATTTGATGCCATGAGTGTACCTTCATTTGCTATTACTATCATTTTGAATGGCCATGGAAAATGAAGCAATGCGATAACAATTTTATCTGGTTGCAATTAGTCTGTTAATTTACCTGATGAACTTTGACCTTTTGCTGACCCTTTATGCTTCCCAGAGCTAACATGTGCTTCTAAATCACTTGCACCTTTATTAGAAACTGACACAAGTGCCAGCTTTACATGTCATACATTCTGCTTCCCACGGATCTTGACCTGGACGAAAGCATGGGAAGATTTTGGGCAAATCTTCTGTAAATTTGCACTTTCGCAAACTGCAACAATCTAATCTACAGAAGATTACATGAGACACACTACACAAAGGCAACCCACATAAGTATGTACGTGTAAAACAGTTAAAGGATGGGAAAGGAGGAGGCGAGAACCGGCTTTACGATATAAATCATAGTTTAATGGAAAACTTAAAAGACAACACAAACACACATGACGGACATGTCCGCTAACGAACTCTCTCTCCCACACGGCCCTCTGCAGTCAGCCTTTAAACCTCACGGAGGCATAATTAGCCTAATACGGGACCGGGTGTGTAGGATCACGACCCGGCCCCGCCCTCCGCCCTGCCACAGTACGCATTAAGAATTACAGCAGAAACAGACAGAAGAATAAGAACATGATGCATTCAAGGACAGCTCTGGGGCTACAATACACAGCATTTGTTTAAGCCCCTATGAGTTCCTGTCTTCCCCCTGCCTGCCCGGAGTCTGGGACACTGGCGGACCTCCTGAGGGGAAAAGTGAAACAGAAGACTGATCTGCTCTCCAACACTCCCTCTGATTTACTAGGCTGGGAAGATTCCAGCCGATACAAGATGCTGGTTAGCTAAATTATACTTTGATTCAGGACCTGGACCATGACTTGTATTTTCAGTTTGGACTAAGCTGATTTGGTTCAGGCAGTTATTGGTCATCAAATATTGGCATGTTCAACAATCTTTGCCCAGGAGGCATTGGATAGGGGTGAGAGGCTTGGGGAAATTGCATTTTCAAATATTTGGGGTAAGGGAATGGGGTCTGCCGCCGCCATGCCTCTCAAGTGATGCCAATGAGTAATTTCCCATGGCTGAACCTGGAGGGTCTCTACACTCTTCTCTAGTTGTGACTTATATCAATGACCTCCTCTTTGGCACCTGAGAGTCAGTCTTTGGGACGTGCCTGCTCAAGCTTACATTCCTGTTCTGTGTTGTTCCATTTTGATGGCCCTCTTTGACGGTCCCTGTCACTGCTTTCCTCCCAGGAGTGTAAATGCCAGTGGCCATCTCAGCTGCTCATACCAGCTGATCCATGCCCGGCTTGAATGTGCCTGGTTCTTCTTGTGGGGCTGGCTGGGAGATATGGTCCCTCTCCATGTGTGGGTTGGTAAATTGTAAAGGCTATCTGGGTTCCACTCCATAGGTGAACCAGGTGTTTATTGTTGTTCATGCCAAGACTAGTCGTTCCAGGTTTAGGAGGAATTTCAGGTATGCCTGCTGGTCCAGTTGGACTGTTCTGATTTCTCTGGTCATTGAGAGACTTTCCTCCAGGGACATAGTCAGGACATCTTTCTTGAGTGTTGTTAGAGTCGCATTGTAGTGTCAGTCCAGGGGAGTAAATTTGGTGGAAGCTGGTTCCGACATGAGTTCCCACATGCTGACACCAGAAACTGTTGATAGAGACAGAGATAACATGTGTAAGCACTTACGCAGACTTTATTGCAGGAGTTAGCAGAGTTCAGGCCAACAGCCAAAAACAATTTTTTGCATTTTTTACATAATCGGCATCGGCCAATATCCACGCATATCAAGCCGATAATTAGGCAGGCACATCTGTGGGCAGCCTAGTGTTGTTGTGGAACACGTGTTCGACGCACGCTGCCCCTAGAGTCATTTTCCAGCAGAGTGAGCAGACCTCATCCAGTGCCTAAGGAAGGAGCTAAGTTCCTTGGAGAAAACAGTAAGGGTTAAATTTGTATAACTTCTTTATATTTAATTAAAAACTTTTGATATGTTACTGCCAACTTCAAGAAAAAACGTGACAAACGCGATAGTTGACATGACGTTCGGCTACTTTGGATATTGATAGCGAAGTTGAAGTTGCATTATCACAGCAGAAGGGTTGCTATCATGTCACAATAAGGAAGCAAGAATTTTGCAATTACAGACAGTGAATCTGAGATTTTTATTTGTTCTGTTTGTGTGTCTTATATTTGAGAGGGTTGTCACTCAATGCAGAGAAATAAGTAATAAAAATATACCAACGCGCTATAGGCTATTGAAGGACTGGCTTTGGTAAGCTCGGACGTTATCGGTTCTGCTGTCGGTACTGCAGAAATTAAGAAAATACATTTTTATTGCTATAAAGAGAAAGTTATTTTATCTCGCCAGCCATTTCTATGTATAATAATATGAAACCCTTTGTCTGTGATGCAATTTAGCTATTCGCAGTCAGAGAGAGAGAGAGAGAGATCTCGCTCACGCGGTGCCACAGCGAGCACAACACGAGCCCTGCATAATGAGTGACAGAACGAAACATTCAAACGTAGCCTGGTTTAGATCTGTGATTATTAGTCTGATTTTATTTGAGATTTCGCCTTCCAAAGATTATAAAAAGAATATGTATACATCTGTCTAGCACAACTTCCTTCCCTTCACAGCGGTGCACTGATATTTGTCCCTAAAACTCAAACTTAACGTCAGAATCAGCACGATCGGTGATTGTTGTAAAATGCTACTGTTGCTAAATTGCGGGACGCGTTTAAAGGGGAAGCGGTCTAATGAAAATGTTGACGATTGAGCCATTACTGCAAATCAAACAACAAAAGTCAAAGAGAAAATCACTTACAGCTCTTGAATGAATAACTTCTGCATTAATGAGCATTAATCTATCTATGATAAACTATGCAGTGTTATTTTACAATTGATTACTTTATTAGATTTCTTTTTAAACCACACCTGAACAGTAATGCTAGTAGACCTTCCTGAAATTAAATCACTGTGCCTATATAACGTTTATATTTGTGTAATTTATATATATATATATATATATATATATATATATATATATATACAAAAAGAACCGTTAAGAATACAGCTGAAGTACCGGATCAATAAGCAGTATCGGTAAGATAGTAATACCATTAAAACCTTAACGATACCCATCCCTAGTTATGCCTGTGCTTCTCTTGGATGCTCTGAATATTGGATTACGTGTCTGGATTGCCCCTTAATTAAAGCTGCATTTGGATCTCAACCTTCGTGTCTCGGAGTAGTTCGTAACACCTGCTTTGTTTATTTAATATATTTGTTATACATTGTTTATACAATATGTTTTTACATTATACATTTTTAATTTAAGTGTACAAGTGCAGACTGTTCAAGTGTTCAATAAATGTATTTGTTGAGAAATGTTGTCTATCTTAAGTAATTATTTGTGTTACATTTTATCTTTCAAATAAAAGGTTCAAATAAGAGGTTAAAAACAAGCACATATCGGCCAAATATCGGCCAAAATAAATCGGCAGCATTAATCGGCCATCGGCTGACCCGGATTTCAAAAGATCAGCATCGGCATCGGCCTGAAAAAACCAATATCGGTCGACCTCTAAACTCAATGACTGTGGATGCATGCTTTATACCTGCGAGACACCAGAGAGGAGAAACAAAACTTATAGAGATAACTTTTTCAATTTGCAACAATCTAATCCACAGAACATTCCATGAGACTCACTACTCACACACGCAACCCACATACATATGTGATTACAATAACTCTAGAAACAGACAAAAGACAAAAAACATAATACATTCAAGGACAACTCTGGGGCTAGAACACACTGTCTTTGTTTGAGCTCCTATCAGTTGCCAGCCCACGACACAAACAGCCCTCTGAAAGGATAAGGAAAATAGAAGACTCATCTGCTCTCCAACGTAATGCGTTAAAGCTAAAATGAATGTTATAATTTTTCCCCCTAGACTGTATTAAGGAATATTCTTAAAACTGGAGCATTTCGAGCAGGAAGCACCTTCATGTTTTTGCAAGTATCATTCAGCAGGGGGCAGTAAGAGCAATTCCAATTGCACAGGCAGCAAACCACACTTACTGACATTAGACAGCTCAAGATGAAAATGCGGTTGTGCGTTTAAACACAGTGGGACAGAATTTAGTGGGGTGATAATAGTTAAAGTGAAGACACAATAAAGCACAAACATTATACATTTGAGGGTGCTTTGATGTCCCTTAGAACCGGGCCTGCCCTCTCTACTGATAAGGGCCCCCTTGACATTCTTTGAATGCCACTGTTGAGAACCCCTTTTCTAGAGCAAAATTACCAGGCAATGCCAATGACTTTTTTAATGAAAGGCAGGATTACCTTACACCATATCAAACATCTTTTATTTTCTATATAAATCCATACGTATCTATAATCACTGTGGTATTGCATTTACTAAATGTCACACTGCAAAAATGTAAAATATAAACATTCTGTTGCAGAATGTCTCCGTTGAAAAATCTAAGAGACTGAGCACCATTAGCTTTTTGAAGTTCTGAAAAGTTCTCAAACTACACATAATCCCATTATATCCCTTAACTCATTAACAAAATGACACCATAAAGAATAGAGCAGTTGGGCTTCTCAGTAATGTGTCTGTATGTGTGTGTGTGTGGGAGAGAAAGAAAGAGAGGCGTTACAAAACAAGGAATCAATTCAAAAACAAGATGAAGTGTGATCTTGTAATTCTATGGTAGTGTGTCCTCTAGTGGTGAGGAGCTTTAACAGGAACATTTCATCATAAATTAGCATTCAAACATCACAACACAAAATCCTAATTGTTAATGTATATTGTTTTATACTGTATCTGTCATATAGTTAATCTGGTATGTACATGTACAGGAATTTTTGTACTTACATTGAATAATGAATGCATTAATAATTACAACAATACACACAAAGCACTGAATGGAAAAAGTGCTAAATAATGTATTGACGAATGCCCATTCCCTCACTTTCATTGTACTGTCACACACCACACTAACACACACACCACATCAAGAATATCTCTTAAATGTTCAGGACTGTTTACTAAAAACATGCTGTAATTTAATTGATTTAAATATTGTAAAATAAGAATCAGTGTTGTTATTTCTACTTCTTGAATTCAAAATCAGCGCTATCAAGTCCATAATGATAGATTCTAGAAAATGTTTATTTATCTTCAGCTAAAAGGCATCAATTATCTTGTGGCAGGGTTGCAGATTAGTGTCCATCAATACCCATGTGAATATTTGGTTCTAATTCTGCCATAATATTAAGAAGGCACAAAGTGAGAAGAATATTTTAGTCAGTTAGCTGTGGCTGGAGGGCTCTGAAGCAGGTCAGGAATACTGCTGGGTGAAGTTCTGATGAAATTCCTTCAGTTTGTTAAGCATGATCTTCAGTTTGTCAGTTGAAGGAAGGATGGTCATCCTAGTGAAACAAAATAAGAATGGATGAAGTTTCCATTTAATTATTGACAACACAGAACCGCATTTTCATCTTGAGCTGTCTAATGTCAGTAAGTGTGGTTTGCTGCCTGTGGAACTGGAATTGCGCTTACTGCCCCCTGCTGAATGAGACTTGCAAAACATTTTCTTTAAATATTAGACATATCACCTCAAGAGACACAAGCACTGACCAATTACATAAAGTCCACCCCCCAAATGTAAAAGTAGGAAAAAAGGAGTCCATACAACTAGTATGCTATGTCAAAAATGCCAAATCTGTCACAATAATAAAGTAGAGTTGTCAAAATTAACGGGTTAATGCATGCAATTAACTAAATTTTTATGTGTTAATTTTTCTTAATCGCCATTAGCGTATTTACAGTTAAAACAGCATAAAACTGGTTGGAAAAGTTGAATCTCTGTAATGTGTCCCCACAATGATGGGGAAAGAGGCCTTTAAGGCTATTTGTTATACAAAGCAAGCCTAGATGGGACTTGTGACAGAAAATAGCCTAAGTAAGGCATATTTTAATTACCACAGAAGCATGCCAAGTCTTAACTAACACCAAAATGCAGAATGGGACGTTTTTGTCTGCAAGTGCTTTTCATGTGGAGTACAAAGCGCTGCATGATGCTGGTGCCCTGACGCGGATCATGAACTCTGCTTCACAATTGCTGCAGGCAAAGTGCATAACCACAGCCTGCCAGCAGATTAATAATGTAGAGGATGAACGTCTAAGTCTTAGACTCTAAGAGATTTAATGCCCATTGCAATGATGTGGGGACTAGTCAATTAGTGAAACTTCCACTTAGACTTTAAGAAAACGTTTAATTGGAATTTTGAAAAAAAATATTAAAAAAGAGAAACACATAGGTTCTTAAAAATGTCACATTTTGTGTTCTATAGAAGAAAAAAACTACATATGCTGTTTTTTTCTTCTTCTATAGAACACATAGAACACACAATATATAAAAACCAAGAATAAAATCTGATCTTTCTATCATGAGAGCACACATACACACCTAAAATGGTAAGTGCCATCTCTTTGACCAAAACCACTGCCAGGAACAAGACAGATGCCTGTTTTCTCCAAAAGTGTCATGCAGTAGAACATGTCTGGTTCCTGACCCTTCGTCTGAGATACCATATAGATAAGGAAACAAATAACAACAGAATACTTCCATAAGCAACAAATTCAAGCAATGAACAAGAGACTGACTATGTGAACCAAACATAGGACACGAACTTTGGCTTCAGTGATGGCACGTTCAGGTAAAGTGATCCGTGGGAATGAGTACATGGCTCCCTGCACAGGGTTACAGCTGATACCTGGCACTGTATTCAGAATCTCCTCTGTCAGTTTGGCTTTTTCAGCTAAAGCACTCAGTACGGCTGTTCGCTCCTACATAAGACAGAGGGAGAGAAGAAGAGAGGACTGAAAAAAGACCTGGATCCTAGCCAAGGCTATTAGATGAGAGGATTACTTTTCGTGGGACCAAGACAAATTTTTCTTCTTGGGCCTTTTTGTAAACAAAACATTTGACAATCATATTGACCACAAGTTAGACAAAGGAACTGATCCTCTGATCCTGGACAAATACAGTGGGGTTTAACATTGGGATTCCACACTGAAAATCTGGGATCTGAAATCTAATTTAAATCGGCAAATAAATAAATAATAAAAAAAAAACTATTTAAATGAAGACATGTTTTGACGTATAATTAATAAGAAATATTGGTAACACGTTACAATAAGGCTCCATTTGTTAACATCGGTTAACAACATTAGTTACATTTAAATTGAGTCATTTAGCAGATGCTTTTAACAAAAGTGTCTTACACGTGTAAAAATACACAGATGAGCCAAAACATTATGACCACTCACAATGAAGCAAATAACGTTGATCATCTCCTATCAAGGCCACAAGTCAAGGTCTGGGTAGATTAGATGGCAAACAAACAATCAGTTCTCGTAGTCAACATGTTGAATGCTGGAGAAATGGGCAGGAGTAAAGACCTGAGCAACTTTGACAAGGCCCAAATTGTTATGGCCAGATGACTGGGTCAGAGCATCTCTGAAACGGCAAGGCTTGAGGGCTGCTTTCAGTTAGCAGTGGTGAGTACCTATCGACAGTAGTCCGAGGAGGGACAAACCGTCAACGGGGTGTTGGGTGCCCAAGGATCATAGATGAATGATGTCCGAACCGACAAAAGGTCTGTGTCACAGAAAAATGTAATGATGGTTACAAGAGGTTACACATTGTTTGGAAATGGTTTGAGGAACATGATGAAGAGTTCAAGGTGTTGCTCTGGTCTCCAAGTTCCCCAGATCTCAATCCGATTGAGCATCTGTGGGATGTTCTGGATCAACAAGTCCGATCCATGGCTTACAGGACTTGAAGGATCTGCTGCTAATGTCTTGGTGCCAGATACCACAGGACACCTTCAGAGATCTTGTAGAGTCCATGCCTTTGTGAGTCAGCACTGTTTTGTTGGCACACGGAGGACCAAGAGCATATTAGGCAGGTGTTTTAATGTTTTGGCTCATCTGTGTTTATTGTTAGTTCATGATACATAATGCATTAACTAATGTTGACAAATGAATCTAATTGTAAATTGTAACTGAAATATTTAATATTTTGCACCATTTGTAGGTCACTAATAAAATGTGCACATTTGTGACAATGACCATGTTAATTCCTTGTACAAAAGGTCAGATTTCCTTGCTTCCATTGAAGAACACAATAAGATGCTCTTTGGAACATTGTCAAATCATGCTGAATAATATGGATCTTCAGGTTTTGCACACTCTTAAGGAGTGCATGCTGTAATTTAAGAAAAAAGGCTTATTAAATTCAACAAAATGCTGAAATGTATATACATTTTCAATTCACCTTTTCACTCAAATCGTAAAACTGATATTTTGGAAAATAAAAAAGGCTGTAATAAAGGCTGTACGCATTTGCACAAGTGGATTCTGACTTTTGAACCCCACTCTATATTGTCTGTCATAAATATGTGAAGAAACAATCTTTGACATTACTTTTCTCTCACAAAGAGATACTTACACCTAAAAGATGAAAAGATTTGCAAAAGGATGTAAAGATGAAAGCACCTTGATGAAAGTGTTGTGGGAGGCCTCTCCAGGCTGAGGGGGATTGACCACCAGGTCCATGAGGGCTTGTCCAGGCACAGGCGGGCACAAACGTACTGACACCAGCTTGGAGAGCTGAGCCTTCACCTCTGGGTCCATGTTAATGATCTCCATGTATCCCCCTCGGAAACCACACCTGCAAGTGTGCATTTACATATAAGAAAATATATTGTATGGATTCTAATGGATGAAAGTGCAATTCATTAAATTACATAATTAAATTAATCAGTGAATATAGAAGTTGAAAAGATTAACTAGTTGACCATGTAAGTGCATCAGCGCCCAAAAAGAAAGTTATAAAAGGCATTCACCAGATGAAATCAACCTTTTGTGTAAATACATTTACTCTGTGTCAAATTTTCTAAACAAATCAGTGTAAACACAACTTTCCATGGTATCTATGCCACTTCAAATAATGTTTCTGTGCAGCTTTGTAGTGTAAAGCCAGCTTTGGGTGATGGTCACCTACAGTATGAATTTGTTTGTGTAATTCTTTGTTGATTGATAAAGCCAAATGATGTGTACTCACTCTCCCATGTAGCACTTGGAGGTGGAGTGGAATGATGCCATCTCCAAAGTGTTTGAATACTCTGGGCCCATCTCAAACAACACTTTCTTAAAGGAATGAAACTTACAGCCTTCTGCATACACATTGTCCTGATACACCTGAGAAACAGACACAAACAGTAAGTCCAAACTTGTAAACACATCCCTTTAAAACTGTAATCTCAGGCAGAAATATGCACATCTATGCCTAAAGATGATACTAATCTTTATATAATATTATCAGTTTATAATATGATTCAGCTGTAAACAATGATCCCCAAAGGACCCCTGCTTTAATCTACCTCATCAGCCATTAGGAAGAGGTTCTCTTTAGTTGCAAATTGGATTACATCTTCAATACACTGTCTGCTTTGTACCTGACCTATTAAAGAAAGATTGGGAAAATGATATGCAAATGTTAAGAATATAAGAAATAAGAAATTATCTTATTATTTTGCTAGGGTAAAGTCACAGTTTGAATGGTTTAACTTGTCTTCCCAAAATGATAGAGATTTTTGCATTTAAATAATGTTAAATACAAATAAAGGAAAGTTAAGATTTGGATAGATTGCATAATACATAAGTGTATTTTTAATCATTATTTAAAGAACTGCATGACAGATGATCAATTCAGATTAGTGTAAAAAGGCACTAATTAATGGTTTACCTGTGGGGTTGCCAGGGTTGATAATGCACAGTACACGAGGGTTGCAATGCTCCCGGGCTGCCTGTAGAGAGCGCTGAAGTTCACTAATGTCTAGACTCCAGCACTTCTCCTCATTCAAGTAGTAATTGACCTGAACAGCACCCAGCTCTGCTATTGCGGCTGAGTAAAGAGGGTACTGAGGTATGGATATCATCACCCCTGTCCGGGTACGACCCTCCCCAGCAGTCAACAACTTCAGCACGGTCTGAGAGAAAAAATAAGACAAATTACACACAGTAAAATATCAGTATATAACATTATAAATGCACTTGTTTTCAGAGATTCTAATAATTATATTTATTTTATTAAAATGTATTCTTACCACATTGTCAAATAATGATATTATTTTAAATAATTTAGCACGGGTTACACTTATAACAACAAAAAAACTCTTATTGAACAACACAAGTCTTATTATCTTATCATTTTAAATAATAAATTACATAAGATTTACTTAAAGTAAATTTCTTGTTTGAAGGATGTTTAGATATTTTTATTGGAAAACACAAGAAATTTTTTTTTGCATAATGCTCAAAGAATGATGACATTGTTAAGACAGAGAACAAATTATACCATTTAAAATACTTCAAATAATATTGTGCCTAATTTTATACAATGTGATTAATACAAGAGACCAGAAACCCTCCCACTTCACAAACATTTTAGTATTTACTACACTTAGGGTTAGTGGTTAGTAGTTAGTACGGCTTTTATGTGGAAATGTGGGAAAGAAAGAGGTTTCCAATTCCATTTGTCAGTTAATTTTCCAATAAATAAATTTATATATAAAGTGTATTACTTTTTTTGGGATAAAGTAACAGTAATTACGAAAAGTAAATTCCAAACCTTCACTTCAAAAAGTAATCTGATTCAGTGGCGTTACTAAAGGAAGGTAACAACAAACAACAAGAAGGTTCCCTATCGAGAGGTCTCTCCTATTGCGTAAGTAGCTTACGCTATGGGAAAACTCTGTTTCTCGAGAAATATTGAAGTCTTTATGTAAAACGCATTGCAGCTGCACAGCAGACAGCAATGAGCGAGGCAGCTCGGTCATTGGCTGTGCTGCGGCAACTTGCTCGAACCAATGACGGGGCGACTCTGAACGCGCGACCAATGAGCGCGCGCTTCGCGCCCGCGCGCTCAGAGCCAGCCAAGATTAGCATGGCTAAGGCTATATATTAGGCGCCCCGTCATGAGAGTTCTTTAGATTTAATCTCCTTCAGCAAAGACCTTCTCTTCGCTGGATCCTCCGGATTGTTGGAGTCTTTCGCCCGCCGTCGAAAAGCCTACAGCAGGACCGCTAAGAGGACGCCGGCGCCTTCAGCCGCCTTCGAAGCCTTCTGCTACGCCATTCGGCGTGCATCGCTATATCCTTTTACTGCAAGCGCTCGCCTCTGCGACGCTTTTTGATTGAGTAAAAGAGTAATTTTTCAAGGCGTTGTTGCAAATGCCTTCAGCCTGTGCCTCGTGCAGAGGCCCTCTTCCTGACGGGGATCGTCACATCATTTGCACTCGCTGCCTGGGACCTGACCACGCAGAAGCTGCTCTCACTCGAGGCGGATGCCCCGAATGTGACTCCCTGGGCCTCACCGAGCTGCGCGCTCGCTTTGCCACCTTCGCCGCGAATGAGCCTGCTACCACCGTGCTGCCGTCCCCTCTGTTCGAGCAGCGCAAGAAAAAGTGCCACTCACGGAGGCCGCCAGAGCACGCGGACTTCAGTGACGTCACGCCGGGCCAGTCCCCACGTGCTTCACCACTACCCGAGAACTCCCCGCCGCCAGTCCATTTCAATGCAGGCGGACCAGCACCCCTCCAACAGAGCGGTGGGTCTCGTCTCATTCGGCGCGTCAGGGGACGACGGTGAAAAGGATGACAGCCTTTCCATTGACGCTGCATCCGACGACTGGCCGGGCTCGGCCTTCGACCCCGCGCCGTCGACATTAGCGGACACGAGCACGGGCACCAGCATGGACTCAGAGATCGTCCGCATCCTGTCTAAAACGGTAAGAGAGTTCACTGAACGCTTCACTGAAGCTCGGAAGGATTCGCAGGCTATGCGTCACTTCCTGCCCAAGCTCTCCAGCTCGTCACAGAGCCGCCAGAGACTGCCTCAGCAGCAGCAGCGAGCCAGGGCGGCGCCTCCCGTCTCCAAAACGTGTAAAACATTACCCAGTCCCCTTACAGGTGGCTGGAAATGTCTGTACAGCAGTCAATGGGCCAGTCACAGAACTCGCTCACCTGCAATCAAACGCCGTTTTAACGGCAACACACAGAAATCACATTTTCTGCCTGTGTCACTAAGGGGTCACGTGTCCACACTAAAATGCGCATTCCCACATATCAATACTGTCCAAACAGTGCCAAATACTTCCCCAGCTCGAGCTGGACGCCCCATAAATGTAGATCGTGTGCCTATTGTCATGTATGCACCACTACACACAAGCACTGTTCCCACAGTTATACACACTTCCCCAGTAAAAGCGGGAAATACTATAAAGGTTTGAGCGTGCCTGCTGTGATGCATGCACCCCTACACACAAACACTGTATGCATGGCCAAAAACCCCGCCGCGAGTGGGAGGCTTTATGAAAGTGGCGCGCGTGCCTACTACAGTATATGCACCCCCACCCATAAGCACTGCCCATACAGTTCCAGACAGTTCTCTAGCTCATGCCACGAGCATCACAGATGCGACACGCGAGCCAAGAAACTCCCCGCTAAGAGCGGGAAGCTTTATGAAAGTGGCGCGCGTGCCTATTACAATGTATGCACCCCCACCCGTAAACACTGTCTATATAGTTTTCAAACATTTCTCCAGCTCATGCTGCGAGCATTACAGAGATAGCGCGCGTGCCTGTGATTTCACACGCACCCCTGCACCCGGCACTCAACACAGCTGCTCAGCGCGCGCCCGTGCCTCTGAGAGCTGTAAGCTCAGTGTTAGCACATTTTCTGCCTGTGTCACTAAGGGGTCACGTGTCCACACTAAAGTGCGTATTCCCACATATCAATACTGTCCAAACAGTGCCAAATACTTCCCCAGCTCGAGCTGGACGCTCCATAAATGTAGATCGTGTGCCTATTGTCATGTATGCACCACTACACACAAGCACTGTTCCCACAGTTATAAACACTTCCCCAGTAAAAGCGGGAAATACTATAAAAGTAGCGCGCGTGCCTGCTTGCCATGCATGCACCCCTACACACAAACACTGTATGCATAGCCAAAAAAAACCCCGCCGCGAGCGGAAGACTTTATGAAAGTGGCGCGCATGCCTACTACAGTATATGCACCCCCACCCATAAGCGCTGCCCATACAGTTTCAAACAGTTCTCTGTCTCATGCCGCAAACATCACAGATGTGATGCGCGAGCCAGGAGACTCCCCGCTAAGAGCGGGAAGCTTTATGAATATGGCGCGCGTGCCTATTACGATGTATGCACCCCCACCCGAAAACTCTGTCCATACAGTTTCAAGCATTTCTCCGACTCATGCTGCAAGCATTTCGGAGATAGCGCGCGTGCCTGTACTCTCACACGCACCCCTGCACTCGGCACTCAACACGGCTGCTCAGCGCGCACCTGCACCTCTGAGAGCTGTAAACTCAGTGTTAGCACAAGGCAATTTGCCGGTGGGGCCCATACGTCACTGCGACACGCCCCCAGCCAGCATTCAGCCCATATCTGTGCGAGCAAAAGCCTGGGAAAAAATCCCCGACATGCCGAAATGGGTTTTGAACATAATAAAACACGGTTACTCACTTCAATTCGCTCGCAGACCACCCCGCTTTTCAGCGGTGGTCGAGACGAAAGTGAGGAAAGATGTGTCACATGTTCTACGCACCGAGGTGCTCAAACTGATAGAGAAGGACGCTATAGAAACTGTTCCTCCCTCTATGAGCGAGGCGGGTTTATACAGCCGCTATTTTCTCGTCCCGAAAAAGGACGGTGGCCTCCGCCCCATCCTAGATCTCAGACATCTGAACAAAGCTTTAATGATTCGCTCGTTCAGAATGTTAACAACCAAACATATCCTCGCGCAAGTTCAGCCCGGGATTGGTTTCTATCAGTGGATTTGAAAGACGCTTACTTTCACATTCCGATAGCGCCTCATCACAGGCCTTTTCTGAGATTCGCTTTCGAGGGACAGTCATACCAGTACACAGTACTACCATTCGGCCTATCATTGGCCCCCCGTACATTCACGAAATATTCACTTTCCCCCCTGAGACAGCGGGGAGTGCGAATACTGAATTACCTCGACAATTGGCTAATCATAGCACAATCAGAGGGTCAGTTAACGACGCACAGATCTTGGATTATCAGCCATCTAGAATGCCTGGGTCTGAGAATCAATTTTGCAAAGAATGTGCTATCCCCCAGCCAGAATATCTCTTTTCTGGGAATAGTGCTAGACTCAGTGCAGATGACAGCGCGCCTCTCATCAGAGCACGCGCTCTCTATTCGACGCCTTGCAACATCATTCAGAACGGGTGCACACGCCCCCGTCAAACGATTTCAAAGAATGCTCGGTCTCATGGCCTCGGCATCGGCGGTACTCCAGCTAGGATTGTTGCACATGCGTTCTCTCCAGCGCTGGCTCAAGAGCCGTGTCCCCACTCACGCGTGGCGTTCGGGCCACTTTTTGATCAGAGCGAATCACGGCTGTATAAAAGCCCTGACGCCCTGGAAAGCCATCAACTGGTATCAAACCGGCGTGAGTCTGGGCGTAAATACGCGGAGAAAAATGATCACGACAGATGCCTCCAAAATAGGATGGGGGGCCCTTTACGAGGGCAGGCCTGTCTCCGGCTTTTGGTCAAACCCGGAAAAGCGTCTACATATAAACTGTCTGGAAATGAAAGCGGTCGCCTTGGCTCTCAGAGCCCTGCTTCCGTACCTGAAAAACGAACACGTCCTGGTCCGAACGGACATCATGACGGTAGTTTCATATATAAATCGCCAGGGTGGACTCAGGTCGAGCTCCCTGCACTCTATGGCCAGGGAGCTCATCTTATGGTCACAACACCACCTGCGCTCGCTGAGAGCAGCGCATGTGCCAGGCGCCCTGAACCAGGGAGCGGACATGCTGTCCAGAGACAAGGTTCTCCCAGGAAATGGTCTCTCTACCCCCTGACGGTTCAGTGGTTATGGCAATCCTTTGGCGAGGCAGAGGTCGACCTCTTCGCCTCCAGAGAAAAGGCGCACTGCCCCCTTTTCTTCTCAAAGAGCACGGACGCGCTCGCCCAAGTCTGGCCGAGCCGCCCCTTGTATGCTTTTCCCCCAATCGCGATGCTACCTCAGGTCATCAGTCGGATCAGGGAAGTGAAATGTGCAGTGCTCCTGGTAGCCCCACTCTGGAACAACCAGACGTGGTTTCCAGAACTGATGCAGATGATGCAATCTGCCCCATGGCCGATTCCATTGAGGCTAGACCTCCTCAGGCAGGCCAACGGGATGATTCTTCATCCCCGCCCCGATCTGTGGGCCCTCCATGCATGGCCCCTCAACGGGTTCCCGAGAACCTCCCCAGTGGAGTGTTGAGAACCATCACTGAGGCGCGAGCGCCCTCTACGAGGCGCTTATATGCCCAAAAGTGGAAAGTTTTCAGTGACTGGTGTGATACCAAGAGCTTGAACCCCAAATCGTGCGAGATACCAAGTGTACTCGCCTTTTTGCAAGAGCTGCTGGAGGCGGGCCGCACACCCTCCATGCTCAAAGTCTATGTGTCTGCCATAGCGGCGTCACACAATCCTGATAAAGGACGTTCATTAGGGAAAAACGACCTAATCATTAGTTTCCTAAGAGGCGCTAGGAGGATGAACCCTCCTCGCCCCCTCTCGGTGCCGATCTGGGACCTGGCCATGGTCCTGGACGCACTCAAGAGTGCCCCGTTCGAACCTCTCCGAACTGTGCACCTTAAACAGCTCTCGCTCAAAACTGCGCTCTTGCTGGCGCTCGCCTCAGTCAAGAGAGTGGGCGACCTGCACGCGCTGTCATCAAGCGCTGCTTGCCTGGAATTTGGACCTAACGACTGCAGAGTTGTCCTTAGGCCAAAGCACGGGTATATTCCTAAAGTGCGCTCCACACCCTTCAGAGTACAGGTGATATCTCTGGCAGTGCTATCGTCCCCAGCAGATGAAAGCGACGCTAATTTACTCTGCCCGGTCAGGGCGCTCAGAGTATACTTGGAACGTTCTGCCCCGTTCAGACAGACGGAACAATTATTCGTATGCTTTGGCGGCCGCACTAAAGGTCTCGCAGTCTCAAAGCAAAGAATATCGTGCTGGATAGTGGATGCTATAGCGCTAGCTTATGAAGCCAAGGGCCTTCAATGCCCCTTAGGCGTCACAGCTCACTCTACGAGGAGCATGGCCTCCTCGTGGGCGTGGTCGAGTGGGATACCCATTGAAGATATTTGTGCGGCGGCGGGCTGGGCCTCGCCTTCGACATTTATCAGGTTTTATAACCTACAGGTCCCCTCATTGCATTCCAACATTCTATCAGCCTGACTGTAGAATGGACTGGAGTATGTATATGCTGAGCATTATCTCCTCCCTTATAAGGTCCGTCTCTGACCGACTTAGAGGATTTTTTATGCATATCAGTACATAGAAAACTCAGTACATAAGATATGTGCTTGTGTTTGTACTATGAGCGCCCCACCATGGACCACCTTGGAAGGGCGCTCTATACTATCCCATTATGTAGCTCGCCGTTGGCCGGCTCGTGGAATAGGCATCTGGCATCTGCCTCTGGCTTTATAGGACGAAGTCAGCATGCACGGCATTTTACATGGTGTTCCCATAGCGTAAGATACTTATACGCAATAGGAGAGACCTCTCGATAGGGAACGACTCGGTTAGTTGCCGCATTGGTTCGAGCAAGTTGCCGCAGCACAGCCAATGACCGAGCTGCCTCGCTCATTGCTGTCTGCTGTGCAGCTGCAATGCGTTTTACATAAAAACTTCAATATTTCTCGAGAAACGGAGTTTTCCCATAGCGTAAGCTACTTACGCAATACTCGTTCCCTCCTCTCAGGGAACCGAGGTTACGTTAGTAACCGAGTCGTTATCTGATTCAGTGCCGTAACTCCAGCATAAAGCTGTACCTTAAATTATGTATTGAGAAGTTCCCCTTTCTGCTGGTCAGAGTGGATTGTGAGGGGGGTTACTACACTCGGTGACCAATATGAAAGTGGAGTGTTGAGAACTTTTGAAGGTTTGGTTCAACATTTTGGGATTCCCAGATCTCCGTTTTTTAGGCATTTACAGTTGCGTCACCTGCTCCGTTCTATTTTTGGGAGTAGAATACACCCCCCTAAAGCAGCAGATTCTCTGAGAACGGTGATTACTGCTTTTGGAAAAGTTCATGAGGCATCAGTGTAATACTCCCTGCTATTTCAGAGTCTGGGGGATGGAGCTTTAACTTCTATCAAGAGATTATGGGAGAAAGATTTAAACTTGGTATTGGAGGAATGAGTGTGGGCTAGGATTATTAAAAACAGGGCTGCATCTAGAGATGCAAGGGTGTGCCTTATACAATTCAAGACTATACATAGATTCTATCGGACCCCCTCCAGTTTTAATAGGTTTGGTCTTACAGACACACCCACCTGCTGGTGATGCCAATTGGAGGATGGAGACATGGCCCATGTTATTTGATTGGGGTTTTGGATGAAGGTTCAGAGTTTTCTATGTGACATTTTGGGCACTCGGATTTCGTTTTGCCCTAGAATCTGTGTTTTGGGCTATGGGGAGGTCATCGATGTGGGGAATAACACAAAGAATTGGGTCCAGACCAGTGTGACGGCTGCCAAACAGATTATTTTGAGGGGCTGAAAGTCATCTGGAGCACCCCCATTTCAGGAGTGGTGTATGGACATTGGGAGGGTAGCAACATATGATGAAGTGGTAATTAGTAGACAGGGAAATTTGGATTTGTTTGCTTGGAAATGGGGTAAATGTTTGGCGTTCTTGGAGGGCTCTCGGGGAGAGGTAGCTGAGAGAGAGGTTTAGATGTAGATGTGTGTGATTATTATATTTGTATTTATTTATTTATTTTTATGTGTATTTGCTCATGTGACCACAGGAGTGTTTGTTGGGGGTCGAGGTGTGGGTTTAATGTTAAATGCTGATTCCATTTATATATGTTTTTCTTTTCGTGTTTTCTGTGTGAATCAATAAAAATGTAAAAAATCACATAAAAGTGTACATAGAACTGCGTTCATAGTTTGCTTGACGTACCACAATGCCGTCACTGGCCCCTGTCGTGAGGTAGATATTATCAGGGTCAGAGGCAACACCGCCGTCCCTGCGTTTGATGTAGCTTGCAATGTCGTGTCTTATACAGTCAATGCCCTGACTTGTTGTGTATGCACCTAGGGGGAGAGCAAGGGGAGGAACAGAACAAAGAGAGGAGGTGTGAAACTCAAACAAAAAACATGTTTCAAAAACTAACAACAGCTTTTTAATCAGTAACATCACTGAGCAGATTAAGGGATATTGAGTAACATACGCTGTTATCAATTAATACAGTAAGAGTAGAGTTCAGTGTATCATCACTTATTATCAAGTGCAATGAAAAGCTTATGGGCAGTCAAATAACAAGTTGATATTTGACTGCTTTTGTATCAACATCAAGATTTTAGGTTAAACGTTATATGAATGTATATGGGAAAGTGTATTTTTTAGCTGTGACAGGTCACCCTTTATTTAAAAGTTGTTTTTTTTCACCTTAATTTAATCACCTTTTTTGTGTATATTAACATTCAATTAAACTCAACATGGAATCAAAGTGCAAATATTCCATGTAGTATCTCAATAAAACGGTTCTAAGTTCAGTCATGAAACTCTACATGGTGCAAGCTAATAGGTCCAAGCTGATAACCAATCAACTTGTGTGCTTTCTCTTTGTCTAACATTTAAATTCCCTCAGTTGTTTGCAGGTAATTCTGTTTCACTGGAGTGTGCAACAAGAGTTTTCTTTTTGAAACCCCCCCACCTACCCAGCACCACCTGTCCAGAGCTGCTTCAAGGTAACTGTATGTAGGTCTAATTGTGCAGCAGCAGCATGTCTAACATGCTCAACATATTATGTACAGTATGTGTATGTTCTAGCAGTGACAGATCTACGTAATTGCTTTGCAGCCGCTAAGATGTCATTATGACACCATAAATGTATTAATTGAGTTTTCAAGACTGAACTGAGGTCATAGAAGCAGCATGCATAATAATTATACACAACTTAGAACAATGTTATTTAAAATTAGTTTGTAATGAAGCATATCAAGTCACATCGCAGTGCACCATTGTCACGGCTTGAAACGTCCACATACCTATGCTGTTCCCTCCACATGCCTGCAAAATACGTCTTGCTCGGTTTTTAGCATCCTCTGGAAACTTGTTATCCTCAAGCAGTTGTGGATAAGTACACAAAGCCATCACCTTGAAAACAATCGTGTTATGAGGCTACAGAATATCTATGGAAACAATTCTGTGCATTCAAAAACAAAATAAAAATAATAACATGACAGGTAAAATAAGAGAACTTGGTTAATGCTCAGACTGCAATGACTATATGTTTTAATTTGTATGTGTTCCTTTTAAAGTGGAACAACTGAAAATCAGTTTTTGTGATACTAAGATTTCCAAAGTGAGAATCTTTTCAGCAAAAGTTTTTACATTGATTAATGCATGGAACAGTTTAAAATGCATTGGACCTTCAAGCATTGGAAGATTCATTGACTGGAAATGACTTGTCAGCAAAATGAGAGGGGAGAAAGCTACCTGTCGAAAGAAGGTGATTGGTCGTTGGCCCATAGCATGAGCATCTCCGATATTTGCTTTAATGACCTCTTTGAAAGGCTTCTTGACCCCCTGTAATGGAGTGAAATACATAACATACAAAATTAGACAGCATGCAATGACATCTAGCACAGATGTTATAAGTAATGAGTTCTTCAAAATGAGCATATGCTATTTGGCATTTGTGGATAGGTGCTATGCGCATTGCAATGTGGTTTCCAGGGTGTTCTGGGTGGTTGCTTAATGGTCCAAGTCAAAAGTTCCCATCCCAATATATGGCTTGGGTCGATACTTCATTATGTCTGAGATTGTTTTGCCTGTTAATTAATTCTTATTAAGTCTGATTGCTTAAAGTCATAGCACACCTCTTCTTAACAACCGCACAATTTGAGGTGTAGTTCATGTCATTTGCCAAAACCGTGCGGGATGAATTACTCACCAAATTTGAAAACTTTGTCAAAGTGTGATCAATAGGAATAGTGATGCTTGCCTTAGCAAATACCACTAATAATCTATGTTGCAGTGTTTTTATTAACTTCTTACTAGGGTAGCAGCGGTATACCGGTTTCACGGTATACCACGGTTTGAAAATTGACAGTTATCATACCATGTACATTTGCTTATCTACAGTATTGAGAAAAAAATGCAACCGAATGGAGAATTTCACTTGCGCATGCGCATCTCCTTTATTCCTTGTCTGCCTGTCAGACTCGTCAACTTGCAACACACACACACACACACACACACACACGCACGTACGCACAGCGGAGAAAATGTCTGAGAGAAGCGAGGCGAGGGGGTCTGACATGAGTGTGTGTGTGTGTGAGTTAAAGCAGTGTTTCTCTACTGGTCTATTTGGACTGGGTTGCGGAAAGCAGAGAAAGAGCAATGTCATGGTTCTCCCATTGAAGATATTTTGGCGGCCGCCCGAGTGATCTACTATTTAGGACTGCCGACATAGATTTAATGATAATCTCGCAAACAGCTAAAGCAGACATGGGCAACATACGGCCCGCGATCCGGATCAGGCCCTCCACATGGTTTAATGGGGCCCACGGGCTGGATCAGGCCCTCCACATGGTTTAATGGGGCCCACGGGCTGGATCAGGCCCTCCACATGGTTTAATGGGGTCCGCGGCTCATTTATCGTAAAAGCTTTTTTATTTTTCATTGGATATTTCAGTTAACTTGCATTGGGACCTAACGCGTCTCCACAAGTGTTTAACATGCTCAAGGTTGCCAGATAAGAGACAAAACACCCCCAGTTTGAGATTTATACTTGCACAAATTGGAAATATTCCGCCTAATGTTATACTTATTTTGTGCAATCTGGCAAACATGTACGTCTCGCTTTCCCCTTTGAACAAATTTAGTGATCTGTAGTGCAATATCCGGCTCAAGGAAAAGTGTTATACGGCTACTCTGTGTCCATTCTTGAGGTTGCTTGTGATGTTTGATGCTACTAATTTTGCAGGTAAACCTTCTCAGTGATTTCTCAGTGAAAAGTAGATCTCGGCATCATTGAAATGCGAGCAAAAGCAAGCCAGAGACGAATATGTAAATGTATTTTTTATTTGTGCAATTTAAAAACGTTGAAGTCCCTTCGCAACTGTATGTTAATCTAACTCTTGCAGTAAATATTTATCATATTTCTGCAGTCTGTGTTATTCAGTTGTGTGCTGAAAGTCAATCCACCGAGGAGACCCGCATCATGACTCTTTTAGCATGTAAACGGGTAATGTTTTAGAAAAAAAAAAAAGTAAACTCGCCGCTTTGCGACAAACAGAGCTTTGTTCTATAAATTTCTTTTTTTTAATTATTATTAAAACTGAATAATATAGTAACAGGGAAGTAGAGATGGCAAAATAAATGTATAATCTCTACCTTTATTCAGTTTTTTAATGCCTGATAGAAAAGTATCTTTGTAGAGCAATATAATACTTTAGGCAATTGCAGAATAGTCTCACTAGTCACAGACACACTTCAGAAAATACACAAATATTTTTGGGCTTAAAATATACAAAAACCAAATCAATGCAGATCATTGTATCTCAAAAGTAATACAATGTGGCCCCCTATGCACTACTTACAGCCCGATGTGGCCCCTTTACCAAAATAGTTAAAAATATTAATAATTACACACATCACCTTTACAAATTTGTTTCAGGATTTTACATGAGTAAAAGAAACTGTTATATTCTGACAATGTTTTAGTTTCATATGAAATAATCTAAAAGGTAGAATCTATTAGACCTCATTTTATATCAACAGTGGCAGTTTTAGTTAAAGTTTCAAGATGTGTTTCAGCTAGTATTTATTTTTCATAAATACATTAATTTATTATTATTTAAGACTAGCACACTGACCATGGTAATGAGGAGCCTTTCCTTCTGTGTAATATGTGTATAAATATTTAATATTAGTTAACAAACAGGATAATAATGGGCTCATATGCTCTTCAATTTTTAAAAGGGGGAGAGACAAATTCCTGAAGATTTCGTTGTCATCAACAAAAATAATGACACTTGATGCATGTCCTTGTATTGGAATACCATTAACAAAACTGCGACATAAAAGGAAATGCAACCCAGGATACATTAAATACAGGTTATGTTTAATCTATGGCAGGTCGCCACTTGATTTCCAATGTAAAATCTGTCCTGAAGTAAAACCAGTTGAGAACCACTGGGTTAAAGGGACTGAGAAGAGCAGTCTGGCTGTACTGTCACGCATCTACAGTATATGTTAATTATTAATAATCATAGGACATTACTTAAAAAGCTCACACAGCTGATGTTATTTTTCATTTAGTAGTTCATTTAACATGCTATGATAACATGTAAACTAACATGCTTTAGTTATATAACATGTTATAGTTACATTATTTTTATCATGTTTATAATTTGGTTTATTATAATTCTGTTAGCTTTCTTATTTTTTCTATTTATTTATTTTCAAAAGGGAGACTTTTCTTACACATATGTACCAACAGTGGACGCCGCATCATTCTTAAAAGTGTAACACATACTTCAATCAAATAAATGGTTTCAAGTTTCAATTATAATGGTGTTTGCTCAAAAAAAATAAAAATAAATAAATAACCCTTCTGTTTTCACTAATTATAGTAATTGTGTAATACCGTGAAACCGTGATATTTTCTGAGACGGTTATCATACTGTGAAAATCTCATACCGTTGCAACCCTACTTCATACTTTGTCTGATCAGCAGAGGATAGAGTGTTGCCTTATCTGGAAAGTAAACATGCAGCAAGGGTCATTAGTACTGCTGATGGCAGTGCTTTTTCAGTCCCCTTCAGTCCGCCTGTCTGTTTACCAAGTTCAAAAGCACTTTAACAGTGTGCGTCTGGAGCCTCACAAACAACCTTCCTGTCACTCTCACTGCATGCTGATTGCATTACACAAACATCTTGTTTTTCCAATACTTTATCCCCCTCTCTAATGCAAAGACAGACCAAATACACAGTTCTACCAGAGTAAAACAATTGCTTTATTGTCATTTGAGAAGTGTTTGAGAATTTTCAACAATACCCTTCTGCAAGCTTAGAAAAATTATAAACTATAATACTTTATGGAGTGAAAGCATATAAAACATTTCTAAATGAATGTGCAGGAGATATCATCCATTAGAGTTTAACAAATGATTTGTCATTATATACTATTATGTTAAGCTTTATTTCTTCCAGTGTCAAAAAGCTCTGCTTTGACTGAAAATATTCCTTAAATGGCAGGCGACTGATCTAAACTTCATATAAGAATGTAGCTAGAGCATGTCCTTACCTGATCAGCAGGAATTTATTCCTTGAATCCGATTTCCATACACAACACAGTAGCATAATGACATTTAGACTTCGTTGGGAATATATACACTCACAGGCCACTTTATTTGGTACACCTGTACATCTACTTATTCATGCGATTATTTAATCAGCCAATCATCTGGCAATAGTGTAATGTATAAAATCATTCAGATATGGGTCGGGAACATCAGAATGGGGAAAAAAATCTGTCGACAACTCGTTGAAACTTGAGGCAGATGGGCTACAATAGCAGAAGACCACTTTGGGTTCCACTTCTGTAAGCCAAGAACAGAAAGCTGAGGCTGCATTGCCCAACCATCATCTGCTATTGTAGCCCATCTGTCTCAAGGTTCAACATGTTGTGCATTCTGAGATACTATTCTACTCACTACAATTGTGCAGAGTGGTTATCTGAGTTACTGTAGCCTTTCTGTCAGCTCCAACTAGTCTGGCC
This sequence comes from Xyrauchen texanus, assembly GCF_025860055.1. Taxonomy (NCBI): domain Eukaryota; kingdom Metazoa; phylum Chordata; class Actinopteri; order Cypriniformes; family Catostomidae; genus Xyrauchen; species Xyrauchen texanus. The sequence continues at coordinate 14,433,188 of NC_068284.1, read as the reverse complement.
ACTCCACTGACCTCTCTCATCAACAAGGCATTTACGTCTGATGAACTGCCGCTCACTGGATGTTTTGGTTTTTTGGCACCATTCTGATTAACATATAGAGACTGTTGTGCATTCAACAATCATGCCACAGTCAAACTCACTGAGATCAAATTTTTTCCCCATTCTGTTGGTTGATGTGAAAATTAACTGAAGCTCCTGACCTGCATGATTTTATATGTTGCACTGCTGCCATGACCCATTATGACATATGCCTAATATGCTGTTAGTCCTCCACAAGTCGCAAAAACTGCGCCGACCCACTGAGACATGGACTCTACAAAACCCCTAAAGGTGTCCTGTGGTATCTGGCACCAAGACTTTAGCAGCAGATCCTTCAAGTCCTGCAAGTTATGAGGTGTAGCCACTGTGGATCGGACTTGTTGGTCCATCAAATCCCACAGATGCTCAGTCGGATTGAGATCTGGGGAACTCTTCATCATGTTCCTCAAACTATTCCTGAACAATGTGTGCAGTGTGGCTGAGCACATTATCCTGCTGAAAGAGGCTATTTCCATCAGGAAATACCATTGCCATGAAGGGGGTGACACTTTTCTAGGAGTAATTTTAAACTTTTTCTAGTCTAAGAAAGATTTTTGTCCCTAAATAATCCATTATAGATGATTTTGTGTCAACAAATTTCTTTCATCATTTATCAAATAGCAGAAACTTTAGGAACATCTGTTCTGAGTTGTTTTGTGTTTGATTATGCCTCCCACATTTCATCCTGTCCCTCTGGCTCCAGCTGTTTGGAATTCAACAAACAACAGCAACACTCCCAGTATTTGGTGCCGATGGGACTAGATCACAAGCTGCAGACTGCACATCTGTTCCTGTCTAGGGTGAAACAGACACTCTATCCAGCAGAACCAGATGCATCTGCCAGAACGTCTCACCTACCCCACAGACAGATTTCCTACTGGTCAGAAAGTAGAGATGATTCTTAACTCCAGCCAATCAGAGGCAGCCATGGACTACCACCCCTAAAGCAAAGAAAACCTTTAATCCATTTTAAAAAGAGGGCAGATGTTTTTGTTGGAAGGAGGTTGTCAAAAATTTAAAAGGCATGAGTGAGAGTGCATGGGTCATATTTCACAAAGCATTTTTGTAGTCATTACAACTGGCCTTTTTCAGGGCTCTATCACTGCCATTCATTTATATAGTGTTAATGAATTTGCCGGATATGGGGGAAAAACACACTACAAGGTTGTCTATTAATAAGTGGAGTGGTTTAACCAATTCACCCTATATGTACATGTATATTTATGTATACTATTTATATAACTAAGGGAAAAATACTATTAAATTCAAATTATTGTATCTTTTTCCTTCAACTTGTTTAGTGATTTCCTTACATTTGTGCTATATAAGTTTTTGCTTTGGCAATATTTTAATCATTTACAGTCATGCCAATAAAGCTTTGTTAACTGTCACTATAGGAGAAAGAGAGAAACAAGAGAGTGAAAGAGTGGGTAAAACAGTGTTTAAGAAATGTAGAAAGACAAGGAGTAATAGAGTAGGCAAGTAAACAGGAGAGAGAGTAAGCTTTTTAAAGAAAGCGTGAGAGAGATTTGTAAAGTATTAGATGAAGGCCACCTTTGTCATGCGTAACTTTCCCAGAAACCAAAAACCAAAGATCTAACAAAGGGAGCAAAGTCTATCACAGTGTGCATATGTGTCTGCTTTCCATAATTTCATGAAATCCCTGAACAGATTAAAAAAAAAACTTGATTGCATTATTTTAACATGATTCAAGGAAAATGTTACTTTTATGTAACTTTTGTCAGTAACAAGAGTGAGCTGTGGCTAAACTATTTTATTATCCTCTCATACAGTTCACTTATTGTTTTTGCAGTGAACGTTCCCGGATTCTAGCACAGTATGTGCAGATATTGTCATTGTGACTGTCGGTACCTTGTTGCATCCAAGCTCTTGGCTTTTGGGTGAAGCACAATGAACACTGGTGTGCATTACATATGGTGAATAAATTAGATTTTGACTCTGGATATCTGGTTTTGCTGATTAGGGATGGAGAGCAATACAGGAAGCAAATGAATATGTGTGAAGCTGAAATTAAATTAAATACCAGTTAACAGACCATGCAGGCAAGAATTAGCATGATTTATTAAAACACATCATGGAAAATTATCTGGTCAGAATAACATTTTCTAATGGCCTGTTCACATCAAGGCGAATGTTCTTTCTAAACAAGCTTTTGAATGGGAACGATGGATTCCAATGGCGCTATTCACACCGGGTACAGCAAATTGTCTGCCGACAATCTGAAGTTTTTCCTTCGGACTGCAATGAAAACTGACTGACCAAAGTGATGAGCTATTTGTTATTTTTCCAGCATGTTGGTGGCACTAATTAACTGGAAAACACTAGCATTGTACATGCAGCTGATACCCACATCCAAAATGATATACCATACTTAAAAATGAAGAGTTGCAATGAACCCTTTGTACTGCAAATGTAAACCCGGTCTGTATTCGAAAGTCTGCCTATAATACAGTATGTGTGCATGTACTATAATGTTCATACACATAAAGACTCAGAGTGTATTCCTGTGCTTTTACTCATCTCACGCGCAAAAAAACGTAAATACAACGCAACTATGAAGTAAATAAATAATATAGAAGCTGAACACACATTCATTCTTTTTAGAATATTTATTATATGTGATGATACCTCAGATTTTATAATATACCAGGTGTTTTGTCTTAATGTTTATAATTTAATATGCATATCACTGTTGTATTCTCATGGGATTAAAAATAACAGTGAGGTTCGCAATTTGTTTGCACTAAGCTTGTAGTAAAATCAAATGTTCTGTTCTGTAGACAAAGGAATTGTAGAACCACACTGCTAGTTTTATTGCAATGACAATATAACAAATTTTTCGTGTAGCGGTGCTCTTTTCTAAAAACAAGATGTTGATCTGTAGGGAAAGTGTCTCCTTATAAATTCAGCAGTTTTTAGCAACAGATGTTTGACACTGGAATTTAATAATCAATCCATTTGTGTTCATTCCTGGAAGGTTTTTCACACATTATGTAATTCACTTAAAAACCACCAATTTAAAGAGCAAGGTAAGAACTTGACAAACAGAGATGCTCTCCGTTCCCACGACAATCAACGCTGACTCTGGAATGTGATTTTATGAAGGGCTTGACCATAGAGGTGAGCACAGTTTACATTCCACAGTACCCAGCAGCAATGGGGATCGCTACGAGATCTAAACTAACTAAATGAATGACAAAGGATGAACTTAGTCACTGAAAAGTGATGACAACATTGCAAACATTGTGGTTGTGAAATATGGAAAAACTGGAGGATACAGATTAACAGATAGACAGACATTGGTCTGGCCTTTGCATATCTGTCATCGATTCAGCCCTGATGTAAAAATCTTCTCTTAAATTTCAATCCACTCCAGTAACAACTTTAAAAATGTTTAACCAGACAACTTTGAAGTGCCTTTTTGAATCTCAAACAGAAAATATACTCCCTTCAACGTAATTGCCCTTTACTCAGTACACTGTAAAAAGTGGTCACCTGAAATTGTTACTTTAAGGAGCTATTTACGGTGGCTGAGTAGTGCACAACACAACCAAATTAGACAGACCGTAATACAGCTAAATTAAGCCACATCACAATGGAAATAAGCCACAACACAATAAAATTAAGCCACAACACATCAGAATTAACAGAAAATAAATATTTTGTATGGCAGTCTGACTTAATGCATGACCACAGCAAGTCACTACAAGAGTTCCTCACTCAACTCATCACAAAGAGCATTGAACAGGGAACTGAATGTTTCCCCTATATGCTTTGCCGTCCAAGTGGGTGCTACAGCCTGCATACAGCTCATTTCGCAGAAGCAGGACACCTTCTAAGAGCTGCTGGTATGCAAGAAGTGCTGCAGATAATGTGAAGTAATTTTTGTATCATTGCCTGTTACGGATTCGAGCAAATGTTGATAAGTTTATGTGCAAAAAGAGTTCTGGTAGAAATGCAACCAGGTATTGGCCAGAGCAATTAAGGACAAATAAGTACAGCGTTTTATCACCATTTATTTTTTTATAATATTGTTGTGTTTTGTCTTATTAATTTGTCATGCTGTGGCTTCAATTCATTGTGTTGTATCTTAACTTTGTTGTGCTGTTGCTTATTTCCTTTGTGGCCTTATTTCATTGTGTTGTGGCCGAATTTCATTGTGTTGTGGCCTATTTCAGTTGTGCTGGTTTATTTTCATTGTGTTGTGGCCTAATTTTATCGTGTTTTCGCAGAATTTCGTCGTGTTGTTGCTTATTTCTGTTGTGTTATGGCTTATTTAGTTGTGGCTTATTTCGGTTGTGTTGTAGCCGAATTATGATGTGTTGTGGCTTATTTCAATAACGTTGTGGCTTCATTTCAGGTGTGTTGTGCACTAATTTCATTGTGTTGTGGCTCATTTCAGTAACGTTTTGGCTTGATTTCGGTTGTGTTGTAGCTGAATTTCAGTTGTGTTGTGGCTGAATTTCAGTTGTGTTGTGGCTGAATTTCGGTTGTGTTGTGGCTGAATTTCGGTTGTGTTGTGGCTTTTTCAGTAACGTTGTGTCTGAATTTCGGTTGTGTTGTGGCTGAATTTCAGTTGTGTTGTGGCTATTTCAGTAACGTTGTGTCTGAATTTCGGTTGTGTTGTGGCTGAATTTCGTTGTGTTGTGGCTTTTTCAGTAACGTTGTGTCTGAATTTCAGTTGTGTTGTGGCTTTTTCAGTAACGTTGTGGTTTAATTTCGGTTGTGTTGTGGCTGAATTTCGTTGTGTTGTGGCTGAATTTCAGTTGTGTTGTGGCATTTTCAGTAATGTTGTGGCTTAATTTCGGTTGGGTTATGGCTGAATTTCGGTTGTGTTGTGGCCTCATTTCATTGGGTTGTGGCCGGATTTAATTGTGTTGTGGCCAGATTTTCATTGTGTAGTGGCCTCATTTCAGTAACGTTGTGGCTGAATTTCGTTGTGTTGTGGCTGAATTTCAGTTGTGTTGTGGCTGAATTTCAGTAACGTTGTGGCTGAATTTCAGTTGTGTTGTGGCTTTTTCAGTAACGTTGTGTCTGAATTTCTGTTGTGTTGTGGCTGAATTTTGTTGTGTTGTGGCTTTTTCAGTAACGTTGTGGCTTAATTTCGGTTGTGTTATGGCTGAATATCGGTTGTGTTGTGGCTGAATTTCGGTTGTGTTGTGGCTGAATTTCGGTTGTGTTGTGGCTTTTTCAGTAACGTTGTGGCTTAATTTCGGTTGTGTTATGGCTGAATATCGGTTGTGTTGTGGCTGAATTTTAATTTGTGACTTATTTTCATTGTGTTGTGGCCTCATTTCATTGTGTTGTGGCCTCATTTCATTGGGTTGTGGCCGGATTTTCATTGGGTTGTGGCTTCATTTCGGTTGTGTTGTGGCCTAATTTCATTGTGTTGTGGCTCATTTCAGTAACGTTGTGGCCTAATTTAATTGTGTTGTGGATCATTTCAGCAACACAGTGGCTTCATTTCGGTTGTGTTGTGGCCTAATTTCATTGTGTTGTGGCTCATTTCAGTAATGTTTTGGCTTAATTTCGGTTGTGTTGTGGCTGAATTTCAGTTGTGTTGTGTCTGAATTTGGTTGTGTTGTGGCTTTTTCAGTAACGTTGTGGCTTCATTTCGGTTGTGTTGTGGCTTTTTCAGTAACGTTGTGTCTGAATTTCGGTTGTGTTGTGGCTGAATTTCAGTTGTGTTGTGGCTATTTCAGTAACGTTGTGTCTGAATTTCGGTTGTGTTGTGGCTGAATTTCGTTGTGTTGTGGCTTTTTCAGTAACGTTGTGTCTGAATTTCGGTTGTGTTGTGGCTTTTTCAGTAACGTTGTGGTTTAATTTCGGTTGTGTTGTGGCTGAATTTCAGTTGTGTTGTGTCTGAATTTGGTTGTGTTGTGGCTTTTTCAGTAACGTTGTGGCTTCATTTCGGTTGTGTTGTGGCTTTTTCAGTAACGTTGTGTCTGAATTTCAGTTGTGTTGTGGCTGAATTTCAGTTGTGTTGTGGCTGAATTTCAGTAACGTTGTGTCTGAATTTCGGTTGTGTTGTGTCTGAATTTCGGTTGTGTTGTGGCTGAATTTCGTTGTGTTGTGGCTTTTTCAGTAACGTTGTGTCTGAATTTCGGTTGTGTTGTGGCTTTTTCAGTAACGTTGTGGTTTAATTTCGGTTGTGTTGTGGCTGAATTTCAGTTGTGTTGTGGCATTTTCAGTAATGTTGTGGCTTAATTTCGGTTGGGTTATGGCTGAATTTCGGTTGTGTTGTGGCCTCATTTCATTGGGTTGTGGCCGGATTTAATTGTGTTGTGGCCGGATTTTCATTGTGTAGTGGCCTCATTTCAGTAACGTTGTGGCTGAATTTCGTTGTGTTGTGGCTGAATTTCAGTTGTGTTGTGGCTTTTTCAGTAACATTGTGGCTGAATTTCAGTTGTGTTGTGGCTTTTTCAGTAACGTTGTGTCTGAATTTCTGTTGTGTTGTGGCTGAATATCGGTTGTGTTGTGGCTGAATTTCGGTTGTGTTGTGGCTGAATTTCGGTTGTGTTGTGGCTGAATTTCGGTTGTGTTGTGGCTTTTTCAGTAACGTTGTGGCTTAATTTCGGTTGTGTTATGGCTGAATATCGGTTGTGTTGTGGCTGAATTTTAATTTGTGACTTATTTTCATTGTGTTGTGGCCTCATTTCATTGTGTTGTGGCCTCATTTCATTGGGTTGTGGCCGGATTTTCATTGGGTTGTGGCTTCATTTCGGTTGTGTTGTGGCCTAATTTCATTGTGTTGTGGCTCATTTCAGTAACGTTGTGGCCTAATTTAATTGTGTTGTGGATCATTTCAGCAACACAGTGGCTTCATTTCGGTTGTGTTGTGGCCTAATTTCATTGTGTTGTGGCTCATTTCAGTAATGTTTTGGCTTAATTTCGGTTGTGTTGTGGCTGAATTTCAGTTGTGTTGTGTCTGAATTTGGTTGTGTTGTGGCTTTTTCAGTAACGTTGTGGCTTCATTTCGGTTGTGTTGTGGCTTTTTCAGTAATGTTGTGGCTTAATTTCAGTTGTGTTGTGGCTGAATTTTGTGTTGTGGCTTATTTAGGTTGTGTTGTGGTTGAATTTCGTTGTGGCTTATGTTGGTTGTGTTGTGGCTGAATTTCGGTTGTGTTGTGGCTTTTTCAGTAACGTTGTGGCTGAATTTCGGTTGTGTTGTGGCTGAATTTTGTGTTGTGGCTTATTTAGGTTGTGTTGTGGTTGAATTTCATTGTGGCTTATGTTGGTGGTGTTGTGGCTTATATTCGTTGTGGCCGGATTTAATTGTGTTGTGGCCGGATTTTCATTGTGTAGTGGCCTCATTTCAGTAACGTTGTGGCTGAATTTCGTTGTGTTGTGGCTGAATTTCAGTTGTGTTGTGGCTTTTTCAGTAACGTTGTGTCTGAATTTCGGTTGTGTTGTGGCTGAATTTCGTTGTGTTGTGGCTTTTTCAGTAACGTTGTGGCTTAATTTCGGTTGTGTTATGGCTGAATTTTAATTTGAGACTTATTTTCATTGTGTTGTGGCCTCATTTCATTGTGTTGTGGCCTCATTTCATTGGGTTGTGGCCGGATTTTCATTGGGTTGTGGCCGGATTATGATGTGTTGTGGCTTCATTTCGGTTGTGTTGTGGTCTAATTTCATTGTGTTGTGGCTCATTTCAGTAAAGTTGTGGCCTAATTTCATTGTGTTGTGGCTCATTTCAGCAACACAGTGGCTTCATTTCGGTTGTGTTGTGGCCTAATTTCATTGTGTTGTGGCTTTTTCAGTAACGTTGTGGCTTCATTTCGGTTGTGTTGTGGCTTTTCAGTAACGTTGTGGCTTAATTTCGGTTGTGTTATGGCTGAATTTCGGTTGTGTTGTGGCTGAATTTCGGTTGTGTTGTGGCTTCATTTCGGTTGTGTTGTGGCTTTTTCAGTAACGTTGTGTCTGAATTTCGGTTGTGTTGTGGCTGAATTTCGTTGTGTTGTGGCTTTTTCAGTAACGTTGTGGCTTAATTTCGGTTGTGTTATGGCTGAATTTTAATTTGAGACTTATTTTCATTGTGTTGTGGCCTCATTTCATTGTGTAGTGGCCTCATTTCAGTAACGTTGTGGCTGAATTTCAGTTGTGTTGTGGCTTTTTCAGTAACGTTGTGGCTGAATTTCAGTTGTGTTGTGGCTTTTTCAGTAACGTTGTGTCTGAATTTCTGTTGTGTTGTGGCTGAATTTTGTTGTGTTGTGGCTTTTTCAGTAACGTTGTGGCTTAATTTCGGTTGTGTTATGGCTGAATATCGGTTGTGTTGTGGCTGAATTTCGGTTGTGTTGTGGCTGAATTTCGGTTGTGTTGTGGCTTTTTCAGTAACGTTGTGGCTTAATTTCGGTTGTGTTATGGCTGAATATTGGTTGTGTTGTGGCTGAATTTTAATTTGTGACTTATTTTCATTGTGTTGTGGCCTCATTTCATTGTGTTGTGGCCTCATTTCATTGGGTTGTGGCCGGATTTTCATTGGGTTGTGGCTTCATTTCGGTTGTGTTGTGGCCTAATTTCATTGTGTTGTGGCTCATTTCAGTAACGTTGTGGCCTAATTTAATTGTGTTGTGGATCATTTCAGCAACACAGTGGCTTCATTTCGGTTGTGTTGTGGCCTAATTTCATTGTGTTGTGGCTCATTTCAGTAATGTTTTGGCTTAATTTCGGTTGTGTTGTGGCTGAATTTCAGTTGTGTTGTGTCTGAATTTGGTTGTGTTGTGGCTTTTTCAGTAACGTTGTGGCTTCATTTCGGTTGTGTTGTGGCTTTTTCAGTAATGTTGTGGCTTAATTTCAGTTGTGTTGTGGCTGAATTTTGTGTTGTGACTTATTTAGGTTGTGTTGTGGTTGAATTTCGTTGTGGCTTATGTTGGTTGTGTTGTGGCTGAATTTCGGTTGTGTTGTGGCTTTTTCAGTAACGTTGTGGCTGAATTTCGGTTGTGTTGTGGCTGAATTTTGTGTTGTGGCTTATTTAGGTTGTGTTGTGGTTGAATTTCATTGTGGCTTATGTTGGTGGTGTTGTGGCTTATATTCGTTGTGGCCGGATTTAATTGTGTTGTGGCCGGATTTTCATTGTGTAGTGGCCTCATTTCAGTAACGTTGTGGCTGAATTTCGTTGTGTTGTGGCTGAATTTCAGTTGTGTTGTGGCTTTTTCAGTAACGTTGTGTCTGAATTTTGGTTGTGTTGTGGCTGAATTTCGTTGTGTTGTGGCTTTTCAGTAACGTTGTGGCTTAATTTCGGTTGTGTTATGGCTGAATTTTAATTTGAGACTTATTTTCATTGTGTTGTGGCCTCATTTCATTGTGTTGTGGCCTCATTTCATTGGGTTGTGGCCGGATTTTCATTGGGTTGTGGCCGGATTTTCATTGGGTTGTGGCTTCATTTCGGTTGTGTTGTGGTCTAATTTCATTGTGTTGTGGCTCATTTCAGTAAAGTTGTGGCCTAATTTCATTGTGTTGTGGCTCATTTCAGCAACACAGTGGCTTCATTTCGGTTGTGTTGTGGCCTAATTTCATTGTGTTGTGGCTTTTTCAGTAACGTTGTGGCTTCATTTCGGTTGTGTTGTGGCTTTTCAGTAACGTTGTGGCTTAATTTCGGTTGTGTTATGGCTGAATATCGGTTGTGTTGTGGCTGAATTTCGGTTGTGTTGTGGCTGAATTTCGGTTGTGTTGTGGCTTTTTCAGTAACGTTGTGTCTGAATTTCGGTTGTGTTGTGGCTGAATTTCGTTGTGTTGTGGCTTTTTCAGTAACGTTGTGGCTTAATTTCGGTTGTGTTATGGCTGAATTTTAATTTGAGACTTATTTTCATTGTGTTGTGGCCTCATTTCATTGTGTTGTGGCCTCATTTCATTGTGTTGTGGCCGGATTTTCATTGGGTTGTGGCCGGATTTTCATTGGGTTGTGGCCGGATTATGATGTGTTGTGGCTTCATTTCGGTTGTGTTGTGGTCTAATTTCATTGTGTTGTGGCTCATTTCAGTAAAGTTGTGGCCTAATTTCATTGTGTTGTGGCTCATTTCAGCAACACAGTGGCTTCATTTCGGTTGTGTTGTGGCCTAATTTCATTGTGTTGTGGCTTTTTCAGTAACGTTGTGGCTTCATTTCGGTTGTGTTGTGGCTTTTTCAGTAATGTTGTGGCTTAATTTTGTTTGTGTTGTGGCTGAATTTTGTGTTGTGGCTTATGCTGGTTGTGTTGTGGCTTTTTCAGTAACGTTGTGGCTTAATTTCGGTTGTGTTATGGCTGAATTTCGGTTGTGTTGTGGCTGAATTTTGTGTTGTGGCTTATGTTGGTGGTGTTGTGGCTTATATTCGTTGTAATGTGGCCTCATTTCATTGATTTGAGGCCTTATTTCATTGTGTTGTGGCATATTTTGGTTGTGTTGGAGTTTAATTTTGTTGTGCAGTGGCTAAATTTGGTTGTATTCTGGCTTATTTTGTTGTGGCTAATTTTGGTCGTGTTGTGGCTTAATTTCAATGTGTTGTAGCTGAATTTCATTGTGTTGTAGCTGAATTTAATTGTGTTGTGTCTTATTTCTGTTGTGTTGTAGTTTATTTTGGTTGTGTTTTCAGCTTTTATTTGCTTTGATGATTTAGTTGTGTTGTGCAGCCCTTGGCCACCGTATCTATTTGTACCTGATTTAACTCTTTTTAGTAGTTTTCCAGGTGTAACAATGTATTTAGGTTAATTCAGAGACATTAAATAAGATTTTTGACTTGACTCAAACTAGTTAATTTAGATGTTACCATATGAAGCACATTTAATGTCGTGCAGAGATATTTTGAGAGGGCGGTGCCCGAAAACTATGAGAAATGGCACCCCACCACACTCCAAATTAATAATGAAAAATGTATTATCTCCAATAATCATTCAGTGTAGACAATTGTAGAACAACTATATGCCTGCATATTTATCTGGTCTGTGTTGTCGTTATTGCTGTAAACAACTAAAAAACAAATGGATGCAAATGTTTTAGTCTATCTAACGTTAGCTCCCAAAAGGTAAGAACTGCACAGTTTCACTGTTTATGGTAGCTCAGCTTATAAACTTGTTTTCCCACTGTTGAGGTTGTTACAAACAAAGATTGCACAATTGCCCCTTTATCCATGAAGCATGTTGCTTCCAATATGTACTTAAAGAAATTTGAATACTTGCTTGAATGAAAAGCTTAATAAAGCTTGAATTCAAATGCTTAAACCTGAGCAAAGGTGAAATACTTCACATACCTCTTTCAGCTCTTTCTCGATCTGCAACGCGCGCTGGACGATGGGTCCGCGGACCGCGTATTCAACCTTCTTCACGTTGGCGTTCATGGTGTCGATGGTGAGCACTTTCCCCCGACGCGGTAACGCACCGTTTTCGGACATCTTCTGATCTAGAAGTTCACTTTGGGCCGCAGGGAAAGAAGAAAGAGTCCTGTGGGGACAGCAAAAGTAAGGCAGCGGAGAAACGTTCAAAGGATGAGCCTTGGGGTACACAGCGGTGTAAACTTGGCATCTTCCCAATTTTAAAACTCTCACGCTCCTGTTAGATAACATGTGTGCAAACGGTCTCAAAGACCGAAAAACAGAAATCAAAAGTTTTGGAGGTAAAACTTTAACTTTGGTTATTTTGTTTATAAATGTTCGCGCGCACGTTTCGCTGGTCATCAACGCAGGTAGTGAAACATGAAAATGTCTACTAGAGAAGACCTTTGTACTGTGCATCAGATAGTTCGAGATTTCATAAGAAGTATTGATGGCCCCACTAAAACCCCACGCCTCGCACAGCTATTGGGCTTAAAAACAGTTTTGCCCCTCTAGTTAATTTTTCCACGGCTGCACCCCCTTTATGAATGGGGAGCTTTATAGACAGTACCTCCTCTCGCACCAGATTTTATTACGCACCAGAAATGTCAAGGGAAGCCTCTTCAGTTTCCGAGACGACAGACAGCAACGCTGGACCTATGTGAAGAAGTATATCTGAATTTTGCAACAAACTTTGACCGGTGTCGAACTTCCCCGCACGGTGCACCTCCTCCTATGTACTCTAAATCCAATAAGTGACAATAAAGCAAGCCAGCTCCTCCTATGTTGACTACAGCTCTCTCTGTGTCTTGTGAGAAAGACTGAGAATCATTGTGATCATATTACAGAGTTTTGTGTTCTTCGTAAAAAGGAGATATACAGCAATTTGTCGGAAAACGCAGGCTGAAAGGGAGAGGATGATGAATCTAATCACTTGTCATGTGATCAGCGACCATGTTTTTCTGAGCATCATGCTGTTTATTACTCAAACACTTTTGAGACTGGGGCTGGTTGTCACTAATCTGTTTTACATTAGCAAATATTTTGCTCAATAGACAGCATTTGTGGAATAATATTTATTACCTAATATATATATTATATATATAAAACACCCCTCATTTATTTATTTAAAACAAAAAAAAAGTACAAATCTGTGTATACAGGAAGGCACTTACAATGGAAGTGAATGGGGCCAATTTTTGGAGGGTTTAAAGTCAGACGTTTATAACTTAAAAAAAAAACCACTTACATTAATTCTTCTGTTAAAACTCATGTATTATTTGACCTGTAAAATCGTCGTTTTAGGGTTTACAGCATTTCATCGTCATAGCAACGAAGTTGTAAAACTGGCTATAACGTTATACAGAATAGTTTAGCGATTGTATCACACTAAAAATCATGTTTGACACATATTGTTTATGTCTTGTGGCTATATTTGAAATTGTGAGTATTTTAATGTTTACGGATTGGCCCCCATTCACTTCCATTGTAAGTGCCTCAATGAGCTGGTTTACATGCACACCAATATGCTGTTTACTCCAAAAATCATCTTATTTAAAAAATCAGACAAAGCAAGGAAACCGTGTTTACATGACATTTGAAATAATCGTGTTATTCCCTGCTTTTGACGTCAAAACACGAACACGTGCACACAATAGATAGGTAAAGGTGTTTACTTGTTAGATTTTTTGTTTTTTTTTTGTTTGTTTTTTTACTGTAAAAAGTGACAACTAGCCCCAGTCTCCTCTAACTTATATGAGCATCATGGGATCCAAAAGAGTAAGTTTGTTTTCTGCTTAATCACTATATACTTTCATTCAAGCAACAAACATGAGTATAAGATGTTCAGTTTGTAGTCCAAAAACCTGGAAGAGAATTCACCAAGGGTTCCCTCAGGATTATCCTAGTTTTTGTAATGAGGTTTTTGAATTTCTGTGTAAAATAAGGTCTGACAATACGTGGACATTTTGTTGTACTACATAAATTACACACTTTCATACCTCAAATGTGAATTTTGAAGGCGCCATGTTTTATTTTTATTTATTTATTTTTTTCAAAAAATACTTTAAGTATTTAATTCAAAACGGCTTCAAAATTCACGCTTGATGTGTGAAAGTGATGATGTAGAACAAAACGTCTACATTTATAATATTAAGTAATATTTACCATGCATTAAAAAAAAAAAAAAAACATTTTAAAAACCTGTAGGGAATCCAGAGGAAACCCATGGTGAATTAATTTATGGGACTCTACAAATTGACGTCACGGTTGAACAGCTCTGTTGACCTTATTCATAGTAGCGCCATCTTTGATATTTGATGGGAATGAAAACTGGGCTGTGAGGGATAGACTTCCTGTCCGTCTCTACAATGACTAGCAATATAAAAAGCTATATACATATATATATATACATATATATATACATATATATATATATATATATATATATATATATATATATATATATATAAAGCTCCTAGATCACATCAAGTTTTCTACAACTCGTGTTGTCTGGAGTCTTTTGCCTACTGAAACATATGAAAACATATTTTTTTCAATGTTTTGTCTGCAGAACGATCCAAAACACTTAAAACACATGTAGAAACCATTGATAAGACTTCCTCTTTTCCTTCAGCCTCGTTGTCATTCCCGTCAAAAATCAAAGATGGCGCTGCTGTCAATAAGGTATATTGTGCAATCTGAATGATTGCCTAAAGGTGCCTTGAGTAACTATTGTCTTTGTGTCATCTTGGACTTACACTGACACCTAGAAGCTTGGATGCAGCATCATTATAATCACTAGTTTTCAGTTTCAGATGCCATTGTTGAAATTTGGTATTCAGCCATGATTAATTTAATCAATGAGTGAAAGTGTCCAATAACAGGATGGTTACTGAGATTATGCAAGTATTATTCAGCTGGTCATGTGATTCTAACATGGCAGCCCCCATGAGGAGACCCTCTCCATTTAGAATAAAACAGCTTTTATAATGTTTCTGATATGACTGGAGTCTTCATTGTATGTCAGTGATTTCCTAAATACTGTATATTGCAAAATTACAATTCTTGTCTTTAGGAGTTAAACATTTTAATGAGGAAAAAATTAAGAGTGCACCTTTAAGACGTACCTTTTTTTATCCTGATAGGGTGCACAGATTTTTAATGATTTGTCAAATGATTTTCTCAAATTAGTGACACATTTAATTGCACACAATTCACAGAATGCATGTGACATTGCCCACAGTCATAAAGTATGACATAATGACAAGCAAATTATGTCATAATTGGCTTGAGTTGCAGCTCAAAGAGGACACATGAAAACAAAAAAATTTAATGCAAAAAAATTTTGCATTAATCAGAGAAGAATTAATTTGTAACCTTTCAATATTTCCTCATCACCCCATTTTCGTACAGCTTGCCATCTGTCCATGTACAATAGTAGGGTTTTATGCACAATTACAATAGATTCATTCATGTGGATTCAGTTATGAAGCGAGGTCTCATATCACCCCTTTGCCCACATTCATGCGCCCCACAATCAGGACATTTCAGGACTATGTAAAATGGTCACATGAAAGAAAAAGGTTAGACATTCTTTAGAAAATAAATGTGTATTTATCACGGTGGCTTTAAGCTATTCAAATTGGATAAAAAGGTAAATAGTAGCACAGCCATCAAGTTATTAAATAAGTTTCATTTTCTTAAATGTTATACAGTATCTATTGTTGAGGTCATGATGACATTATCACATATCTTATCTTTTGCACGGGCTTAGAGATAAAGTTCCTGTTTCCTCTAAAATAAGCTTAAATAAAGATTAAATTTAATTTAATTGAGAGATTTAACTGAGATTTGAAAATGTTTACATACAATTAAATGTATAATCATGAGAATAACAGTAGTTTTGTTTTTCTGTATTTAAAATTCTTCTTTACATTAAATATGATATAAACCTATAACCTGCAACTAATCTGATGATATGCAAGAACCATTAACAAGCACTCAGGGTGCTAATAAATATTAATAAAAGATAGTGTGATGTGACAGTGACACAGACAGTTTTCATTCTTTCTTTGAGAACAAGGAACGCATACTGGATATAATTTCATTTCTAATCTAATCCTAAAACAGGTTTTCTGCTCAGACAACACATAAGATTCAAAAATGCTGGCCAGACTGCAAAGATAATGAATGTCATGGAGAAGTTTATGATGTTTTTAGATTAAGATGTCAGGTGTGTGGTTGAATTGCTTGATTTAAGCTAAAATATAATATCTTTCAAAAATAGAACAAGATTGTACACGCTTTCTGTACAGCTGATCGTCTGTCTAGTAACAAGATTTAGCCGTAGATTTTGTGTAGATCAGACATAGTTGACCTTTGACTGAGAGAGTGACTCATTGACACCGTTTTTCTAAGTGAAGACATTTGTTGGTGCTCTACAAACAATGGACTTTTAAGTCACAAAAGCTCCATTTGTTAATACTGTAACTACATTAAGAATAAAATGCAATTTTACTCAAAAGGACTATTGCATAAAACAAGCTACCTGTACCATTCATTAGCAGTTATCTGAAGTGAACTGAAATGATGGTAGCTGTATCACAAAAATGTGTCTTCACACATCTAATGATGAGTAAAGTTTCATAAGAACAGTTCACACAAATGTTCATTTGCAGAGAAACCAGGAATTTTTCCCTTGTGCGATTGGGCTGGACATTTGGTCTGCAATTGCACATTAACTGCCATTTATTTTTAAAATGATGCGTGTTAGCACACCCACATCTGTCTTTATTTAACATGCTTTTATAGTATGTCATTAAGTATTTGCTTCCTTCTCCTCAAGTCTACCAACTGGTATTGTAGAAATGAGCCTGTCTTTTGTGGGCAGAACCCTGTTCTTGGAACATAATGAGTGGTCATTAGGGGCAGGGCTTTATTTAGTTCTGCTTATTCAAACAAATTATAAGATTTTCAAAGATAACACTGCAAACACTTCCCTTAGGTTGTCTGGCTCAGTATATTTATTGCTAGGCTTTAGCCTTATAATTTCTTTCTTTGTTGAATCTGTAGCAAAATATTCTTTAAAAAAAAGTTTTAAAAAGTACTATTTTTGCACAAATTCAAACATAGTATTCATTTTAAGGATCACCAGTGGCATTAAGGGAATATAAACATACACACAACTTTAAAAAAAATTACATTTAATGTTGGACCACAGTAACAAACACACCATTGAATTGACATTCAGTAGCATTCAATGCACCAAGCAGGTAGCATGAAATAAATCTTATCACAGTATGAATGATACACATATACTAAAATAACATACAGTAGGACCGTTCAAAAAACCTACGTGTAAATCTATCTTTACACTGGACTCACATATTTTTATTTCCTACCAAGAAGGTTTAAATCCAGTGATTTTACATGTATTACAAACAGAGGTCTAAAAAAAGCATTTAAAGGGATAGTTCACCCATAAATGAAAATGTTCTCCTCACTTACTCACCCTCATGCCATCCCAGATGTGAATGACTTTCTTCTGCTGAACAAAAGCAAAACATTTTAGAAGAATATTTCAGCTCTGTCGATCCATACAATGCAAGTGAATGGTGACCAGAACTCCAAAAAGCACATAAAAAAGCATAAAAGTAATCCATAAGACTCCAGTGGTTAAATCAATGTCTTCTGAAGTGATCCAATCAGTTTGGGTGACAACAGACCAAAATATAACATTTTTACAGTACATTTTATCATTGCAGTCTATAGGTACGATTATACTTTCAAGCTCAATTACACTTCCTATTGTTTGACACATGCGAGGAGCACTAGATGGTGCTAGCAAGATAATCAAGCTGGAAATCATGAAAAAGAAGTCATATTTTGGTCTGTTCTAACACAAACCTGACTGGATCGAATCAGAAGACATCGATTAACTGGAGTCTTATGGATTACTTTCATGAAGCTTCAAAGTTCTGGTCACCATTCTCTTGCATTGAATTGATCTACAGAGCTAAGATATTCTTAAAAAAAAAAAAAATCTCTGTTTGTGTACAGCAGAAGAAAGAAAGTAATAAGGGTTTGGAATGACTTCTTTCCTCAAGCAGGTCTGGCACTTGTTTAAATAATGAAACCCAAATACAGGACCAAACATACTTTCTAAAAACTTGTTGCAGCAGTAATAGCAGAGAGAGTCTGTGTAGCCATGGAACGCAAGGCAAACGTGGGAACGGAGAGATCCGTGAGGAGGTAGAGCTGGTGCTGGGGACTCTGCAGCCCATAACACTTGCACTCATCGGTGACAAGGTAGCACTGCACCGGGACGTGAGTAAAGCCCTGAGAGAAATCCTCAAGGGTGGGTTTGGAGGTAGATGAGGCAGAAGAGATGGATGTTTCCTCTGAGGGAAAATATCGAGTCACTGCAAACGTATAGAAGAGGCGAAGAAGCTCCAAACGCCTAGTTGATGAGATGAGGGGAGTAGCCTCTGCAGGAGCACCGCCACGAATACGTGGGCAGAAGGTGACTGCACGTCTGGATTCACGACTGATGAGTAGGAGAGCCTGGATGTCCCAGCGAAGGTTCAAAGATGGAGGCAGAGTGGAGCGGTCAGCCTGCTCGAGACAGCTCCGAAGAGTCTCCACCAAAGGGGACCAAAAACGACTGACAAGCTCATTCTCTGCCTTGTACAAGGAGGGTTTGGGGCCACAGAGAACACATACGTTAATCCCAGGGAGCAGTTTGAAACAGAGCAATCGAATGGCGACAGTGGGACTGCCTTGGGGCAGGAAGACTGGATAGTCGCATGAGGAGGTGCCAGAGAGTGAATGTACCAATGCTGAGAGCACAACAACTTCTTGGGGAGCCAGTCGCGACCACCATTTTTCTGTGGCCTGTCCCACTCGCCCGTTCACCAGCAGGCAGCCAAATTCACTATCCGCAGCCTGGGTGAAGGACTCTAGGGCTTCTTGAAGCAGACCAGAGTGGGAGGGCAACAGGCAGTCGGCGCATTGTGTTAAATGTCCCATAAATCCCTGGTCGTCATTAACACGCTCCAGGAGCAGGTCAATGAGGCGGTAGCAAGAGCGCAACTCCCGTTTAAGTCGCTCCACGTTGCGTATGTTTGCCAGCTCGTCCTGTCCCAGGACCATGACCATGCAGTTCCACACGTTCTCCAGCAGGAGGCGCAACTGCATCTCACTGGTGGAAGAGCTTCCAACTCCACTCACCGCAATCAGCATCAGGCTCTCCTGAAAGACCCCCCAAACCACACGACTGCCACGCTCTGTATCACAGCTCAATAACTGAGCGCCATGTCCGGCACCAAACATGTGAACACCATTTAAAGAGCCGATGATGGAAAAGGGAAGCGGCTTGGAGGATCCTCGTGAGAACAGTGGGACTCCACTGGAGGCTGTGAGGCAAAGCAACTGGAGGGTCTCAGCCTGAAGCATAGTCGCTGGAATTGGGCTGCAGGTCACTCTAAAGGTCTTGTCAAACCTTTAAATGACACAAAGTAATAAATACTAAATGCAACATATCTTGATGAACATTATTGACAATCTGCAGACTCTGCATAACACCACTTTACTAATCGGAAAAGCTGATCTCCATGTAAAATACGCCTGCAAGCCTGCGTCAATTTAACTGGAGGCTTTTATGGCAGAAAATATATGTTGATTCTTATGAGTATAGTTATGTAAACACTGAACTCACATGCTAACTCAAGTTTACATTTACAGACTCTTTCAAACACCCATATATATACACCTCGTCTTAACTAAAGACATTCAGATTCAAAGTAAACTGCTAATGATTTGGTTATGTCGTTGCTAATAACGATACAAAAAAACACGTTTATTTAACTTGCCTGACTTTGGGGGTTGTACACTTCACGTCTCCACAGCAACATCTCAGGCAATAGTGGTTCCGCTTTTTTCTTCGAAGCCAACATGATGGATTTACACCGCCACCCGTTGGACACTAAATATGCGTGCAAGTAAAACACTTGTACGCTTTTTATTTGCTCTGTTAATAAGTCTTTATAGCAAGTCAGTTCACTCGACGGCCATTTTTGGAACCCTCCCGATGAGCTATTGTTCTACGTATACAAGAGGCATGCCAGTGCATCTCCTATTTACGTGAATGGGGAAAGATCGAAACCTCCATAACGGTTGGTCAAGATTACAACCAAAGGACATATTTCAAATCAGCCGTAAAATCTTACAACACTGGTTTCATAAATTGTGGTGTTTCACCTCAGATTACGCGAAAAAATAAATTAAAAAAATGAATAACTAATACGCATGCGCGTTCTCGAGTTGATTGGCAGGCGATGTCTGTATCTAAAAGGTGATTGGCTCATTTACCTGAAGGCGGGACTTCCTTTCTACGTCTGTTGACCGTTGGGCGTTCTAATTTCTCCCATTCATTTTAATAGAAGTGACCCGTCTCTGCTAAATAATTATTCAATATTGAACTGCGATTAAATATTTATTGGGCTCTATTTTTCTTTCTTTTTTGTCTCTTATCTCTTTTTTTTTCTTTTGACGTCCCTAAGAAATACATTCAAATGTACCGGTATTTAACACAAAAGGAGTACTGGGATGCACCTCTAATATGATGAACATATTTCAATTTCTTAGTTCAGAAAAATAAATACAAAATTCTTCTTCTGGGGCTTAAAGTCCAAAATGTCTTAAGTGGTGTTACCGTCGTTATGTATATATTAACAAATAAAAGCTTAATTAAAAGCTTGAAATGAGATTTAAAAAAAAATTTGGTCACATGGAGTAAATCTTGGAGAAAATTTCCTGATATTCATGTCCTAATTCATACATTTAAAAAAAGATTACCATGAAAAGAGCTTAATTACTTCAAAATGCACTCAAAAAATTTTACTTTAAGGTGCTGTAAGCGATTTTCTTAATGGAAAATTATACAAAAAATTGTACTCCCTTAAAGATATGAATGAAATAAGTGTCCTGAGATATCTCACCGGTCTGTGACAGCTGTAGATTTTGAAAACAGACAACAAAAATGTGTCCTGGAACCACAGACATTGCCACTTTTCAACTGTCAATCATATTGCTCGTTCTCATAGTGTTGTATTTGAAGCTGATCAGCTGAATTTGACAGCCACAGGAACAAACAATGCTGCTCTTTTGCTCGGTTGTGGTCTCAAAATTATCTTTGGAGGGCGGGTTTTGGAATGAGGGGGCATGATTAATTCAACAGCTCAGTCACGTGAAAGCTTCAGAATGCTAAAATCACTTACAGCACAGTTAACTATTGTCAGTTTTACCAAACCCTTCCTGGTCCATATTACTAAAATAATTTCTGTAATCAAAGGAACTTAAATTAACAGTTAATTCAACAACAACAAAAAGTGTCTCGTCAGCTTTACTGGCCATTATCTGTTGACCTCTATCATTATTAGTCAGTTTTTGCCCCAGAGCTGCCGCTCACTGGATGTTTTTTGTTTTTCTTTGCATTCGCTTTACACTCTTGAGCAGGGCTGGACTGGACTGGTAATCTGGCATACCAGGCATTTTCTCGATGGTCCGACGCACTTTGGGGCCGTTCAGGGGTGGACTGGACATCGGGAGAACCGAGCGGGCCAATGGGTCAGCCGCGAAACAGGCCGAATGCGCCACGATAAGCTAAAATGAGCCGCCGCGTTATGCAGAACGGACCACAGAACGGCACCACTATATGCAGAAAAGGGCAGTGAATTCAATTCTTCCCATAAGGCCTGCACCCCTGAGTCTTCTCTTTACTGTTGTACATGACACTGATGTTGAGCGGGTAGAATTCAATGAAGCTGTCAACGGAGGACATGTGAGGCATCTATTTCTGAACTAGAGACTCTGATGTACTTATCCTCTTGTTTAGTTGTACATCTTCCACATCTCTTTCTGTCCTTGCTAGAGCCAGTTGTCCTTTGTCTCTGAAGACTGTAATTCCAAGTTTTTTGGCACTTAAGCATTGTATCGCCTTCATTTCTCAAAACAATGATCGACTGATGATTCTAGAGAAAAACTTTTTTTTTGACCTAATATTGACCTTAAGACATGTCAGACTACTGGATACTGTGGAAACTCAAAAACAAACACAAAGACAATGTTAAGCTTCATTTAATGAACCAAATAGCTTTCAAGTGTGTTTTATATAATGGCAAGTGATTTTCTAGAACCAAATTAACAATTTAGCATGATTACTCAAGGATAAGTGTTGGAGTGATGGCTGCTGGAAATGGGGCTTGTCTAGATTTGATAAAAAAATGACTTTTTTAAAATAGGGATCGTGCTGCTTTTTACATCAGTAATGTCCTGACTATACTTTGTGATCAGTTAAATGCCACTTTGGTGAATTAAAGTACCAATTTCCTTCCGAAACAGCAAAATCTGTACATTATTCCAAACTTTTGGCTGACAGTGTGTGTATTTATATATATTACTTTATCTATTGATTAGTTGCTGTGATAACCATCGTATAGTGACCAGGTTGCACTCAGTAGTGCTTCCCACTAGCACATATTAAGAATTAACATTTCTTATCTAGTAAGCATTTCACCAAGATTGTTTCATTTGAGTTATTTTAATGTGTTATATTTTGATGGGTTTATTTGATACATTAAAGTTTCCACTACTTGAAGAATTAAAGTTTAATTTATATGGTAATTTTAATTTAATAAAACTTTTCAAATATGAAACCATTGTCCATGATTGAATCAATTTCAGCCAAAGAGTAACTTTTTGTGTTTAGTTCCACAACTTTTTGAAGTTATTAAATATTTTTTTTGTAGAAAATGCTATAAATGTTTTAAAAAAAAAACTATGAAACCAACAGACACAAACATTACATTTCTTCAAAAATCAGACATGTGTTTAGACACCTTGGACAACCTCATTTGTCAATAGCCCTTATACATATACTCTTATTTAACATGATAATGTAAACATATTTGTGGATATTCTTAGTACTTTTAAACATTCAAAAAGTAATTTCATATTGAACTTTTGACATTTCCTTGAAAATAAAAAGTGACCTTTTTCCCTCAAATTTTTCATCATTCCTAATTTTGGCCTGGTATCGTTAATTAATTCAGGAGCCAGTAAAGACTGGCACCTGAATACTATTATGCACCTGAAGACTATTATGTGTTCATTCTGTCTTCTCAGATTATTCAACGTCTATAGGTTGACATTCAGACAGTGTGATAGGAAACAATTTTGGCATCATGACAGTATATTGTTCCTCTTCCCCCATTTTAGGCTAGTGCAAACAGCTCATTGAGGGTTAATTTCATAAACCCAACTTGATAGAACTTTTCAGTGGACTGCAACTGCATGACCTTTTTCAGTTACTTTGACTTTGAGGCATAAACATTTAAAGCTAGTTGAATCTAATATGCAGTACTCTATTTATCTCTGTAAATGCACCCCTGACATCTGACAAATGTTGTTTAAATGACAAACTTCAGATTTTAATCCAAACTACGTAAATCAAAAAAGGACACAGATTTTTTTCTTTTAAAGTTTTATTTATGTCTCACTTTCTGTTCCTCTTTTTTATTACTCAACTATCGTGATATACACTGATCAGCCACAACATTAAAACCACCTGCCTAATTTTGTTTAGGTCCTCTCGTGCCACCAAAACAGTGCTAACCCACACCTCAGAATAACATTCTGAGATGATAATCTTCTCAACACAATGAGAAATAATCAAACCAGCCTGGCACCAACAATCATGCCACGGCCAAAATCACAGAGATCACATTGTTTTCCACATTCTGATGGTTGATATGAACATTAACAGAAGCTCCTGACCCATATATTTTATGCACTGCTGCCACATGATTGGCTGAATAGATAAACGCATGGATGATTGTTGGTGCCAGATGGGCTGGTTTGAGTATTTCTGTAACTGCTGATCTTCTGGTATTTTCACACATCAGTTTCTAGAATTTACTCAGAATGGTGCAAAAAAACAAAAACATCAGTTCTGCAGACCGAAACACCTTGTTGATGAAGGAGGTCAACAGATAATGGCCAGACTGGTTTGAACTGACCAAGGCTACAGTAACTCAGATAACCGCTCTGTACAATTGTGGTGAGAAGAATATCATCTCAGAATGTTAGCGCTGTTTTGGTGGCACGAGGGGCAAGTACACAATATTAGGCAGGTTGTTTCAATGTTGTGGCTGATCGGTGTATATAGCATGTATGTTCTGAGAAAACATCTAAATTGCTAAGCCTTCTCATATTATAGTAAACAGTACCACAATGACAAGAATATATGTGCCGGAGAACTATAATTATTCAGTTTAAAGTTCAAAATACTGGAAAGAACACAGTGGCAGCTATTAAAAGAAATAGTTCACCCAAAATTAGAATTCGCTTATCATTTACTCACCCTCATGCCATCCCAGGTGTATGACTTTCTTCTGCAAAACACAAACGAAGATATTTTGATGAAGATATGAGGTGTTTTTGTCATTACAATGCAGGTGAATGGGGTCCAATACTTTCAAGCTCCAAAAAGGACATAAAGGCTTCATAAATGTAATCCATATGACTCTAGTGGTTTAATCTATGTCTTCAAAAGCAATGATTCATTTTAGGTATAAAACAGACAAAAAATAACACTAAACTCAATAAGTATTTAAAGCTTGATTCCACTTTCCTGCAGAGTGCATGCACAGAATTATAATTTTTAGGTGAACTATTCCTTTAAATTAAAAAGCAGAAAAGTAAAAGGAAAGACATACAAAGTGTGACTGTGAGCCACATTTTATCAGCATACAAATTACACTGGTAAGAAGTTTTACATCTGTGAATTGGATGATTGTTTTTTTTTTTTCACTTTAAAAATGGGGGCTGGGGGCAACCAAAAACACTTCAAATAATTTGAGCACAATTATTTTAAGAATGATTGAGAAGTCAGACACTCCTTGCAACATGTCAAGATTCTTTCATTACATCAATAAAGACAAAATAACATAATTGATCGGAATGCAGTTATATGGCTTTTTGATGATTTTTCTTCATTAAAAAGGCACCAGAGAGGAAATGACAAGAATTTTGCACCTCACAGAAGATAAATCAGTAAAATTAAGAAAAAGCCATTTAGAGAGGCTCCTTGGCAAAGTTGGGTGCAGTATGCAGAACTGGCCCAGAGTGGAAAGTTGAGACACCACCACAGTGATAACAGTCCTCGTTACATGCCCATTCGAATGCTCTGAATGATCTGGAATATTGCTAGGGAGAGAGAGAAAACAGTCAGCTTTAGAGTGACATTACAGATGGCCAACAATGCAACCTTGGAAAAGTTGAGGAGGCAAAATATTAAAGACTTGAACTTGGTAGAGCCAAGGCTTATAATAACGTCAGCACTTTACTGTAAATTTTAAGTGGAAAGAAGTAAGGTATGTATGCTATCTGTTTTCACCATCACTGTTCAACCAGATCAAAAGGTTGCCAAGTCCCAGGCACAAACATAAGGACAAACAAACAGAGCAAGTTGACCAAAAAACATGGGCTGAATTGTGATTTGTTCAAAGCAAACAGATTCTCATAGGAAGTAGGCAAAAATCTTGCAAAAGCTGACCGTTTTCCAGACCACAGCATGGGCCACATCTTAACTTCATAAAGGCAAATATTTCTGTTACCATATGGGAACAAACTGAAAAAACTGTTGATATGACAGCTTTTAAGCTACAGGCTATGTCTTAACAGACATCTGACAGATTTGTGATCCTTAAAGGGATAGTTTACCCAAAAATGAAAATTCTCTCATCATTTACTAACGCTTATTCCGTCTCAGCTGAGCATGACTTTCTTTTTCTGCTGAACACAAATTAAGATTTTTAGAAGAATATTTCAGCTCTGTAGATCCATACAATGCAAGTGAATGGTGAAAAAAGCATGAAAGTAATCTATATGACTCCAGTGGTCAGTTTTTGAGTAAGAACAGACCAAAATGTAACACATTTTTTACTGTACATCTTGTCATTGCCGTCTCTAGACGATCATAATCTAAAACTGGGGCAGTGGTGGCTCAGTGGTTGAGGCTCAGGGTTACTGACCAGAAGGTCGGTGATTCGAGCCCCAGCACCACAAAGATGCCACTGTTGGGCCCTTGAGCAAGGCCCTTAACCCTATCTGCTCCAGGGGCGCCGTATCATGGCTGACCCTGCACTCTGACCCCAGCTTAGCTGGAATATGTGAAAACTAATACATTTCACTGTATATATGCAACAAACTGTGTGTATAATGTGTGACCAAAATAAAGGATTCTATTGCAGTTGGTGCTAGAAAGTGTAAATGAGCTTGAAATCGTTATTGCCAAGATTTATAGTAAAAACATCAGTTATATTTTGGTCTGTTTCTCACCCAAAACTGACTAGATCACTTCAGAAGGCATGGATTAAACCATCAGAATTGTATATATTATTTCTATGATGTTTGTATGTGATTTCTGGAGCTTCAAAGTTTTTGTTACTTGCTTTGTATATCTTCATTGTGTTCTACAGAAGAAATAAAGCCATACACATATGGGATGGCATGAGTAAATTATGAGAACATTTTTATTTTAGGGTGAACTATCCCTTTAATGAATCCAAGGAGATCCATCAAATGACTCACAAGGAGTACCTTAAGCACTGTTACTTGCAATGTTTATCAAAGCTGCTTTGAGAAAAGCAACACCTGCAGATCCACGTGTTTTACCCCGTGGAACTAAGATAAAGCCATGCTATCAGTCCAAGTAAATAGTGTGTTAATTATTATCTCGCCCTTCACTGCAGTTTGACAGAATGCCAAAACAAGAAAGTGGAGGTCAGCTTTGTCTATCTTCCTTTAACTCAAGCTCGGAGGAAAACGAAATCCTAACCCATGCCTGCGTTTCAATATAAGCCGTTTATGTATTAGTGCAGATGTACTTACCTGAGCCACAGACAACAAAGATGAAGAGTGCCAGTAGCCATGGTCCCACCGAAACTTTGTCGTCAACCGTGTTTCTCTGCATACATTTACATGTGCATCATTAGTTGCGCTGTTTTTGTAGTGATTAGGCTAGCGATTAGTATCATTCTGTAACATCTCGGTATATAAAAGCCCCCATTCTACTACCAAACAAGATAATAATCTGCAATGCATGTCACAAATACTTCAATAAGATCTAGTAAGTTCAGTTCCGCTGATACATCGAGCACCTCTTGTCGAGTCTGAGTTGTCATACCGATAATTTGACGTTTCCTCTCTGGGTGATGTTTTTGCTGTGCTTCTCGTTGGCCATGCGAATCCTCTGTTTGGCGACCATTGTTGCGAATGCTGGTGGGGTTCTGAAAGTGAGCTGGCGAAAGAGTGACAAAAATGACCGAAAAAATCTAACTAGCGTGAGGATGAAGAGAAAACTACGTCGATTTTTGTCTACGTGCATATAATTTAGGCTCCGCCCACACCGGAAGACCGCAAATGGGCTGATGCTTTGTCAAGAAAGTCCCCGTGTTTGGTCAGACACGGTGGATGAATTCCAAACGCAAGTGATCCCTGAGCCCTTGAAGTGGGAACATTGAAGGGAACAGGGCACTCGCGTCTCATGTATGGCCGTTTGAAACACTCTTTTAAAGGGAGTATTGAAAGACGTACGTCACTTCCACTTTATATTCGCCTGAATGTTACCAAGACGGCGCAGCGCAGCTTATTTATTGCTGTTAATTTGTTGTTGCAAATAAATATACGTTTTGGAAAGTTTTTTTTCTCCCTCAAATATATATATAAAATACATGGATGAACATTTCCCGCCGAAAGTTATTTGGTGCAGGAGAGGTCTTAATTATAAATAAATAAATAATAATAATAAACCACAGGGTTTAGACTAGCTTAGTTGAAAAATGGACCGGAGTTTGTCTCTGCTTATGGTTGTATGGTATATATGAGGACGAATGTAAACTGCTGCTGTGGAGAAGTATCTCTTATAAAAGGGCTATAGCGCTTGAAGGTGTAATATGTTTTGATCAACAACCTTGCTTTAGAATACCAGATTTAGAAGAGAAGGGCCACTTCTATTAAAATGAATGGGAGAAATTGGGTACTCAACCAAGGCTGCGTTCATTTCAGATTTGTATGCCCTTTCCCTCGCAAACTTCCCTCCGTCTCATGGTCTCGGATGAACGTCACTGCTTACACTGTACATCTTGGATGTATGTCCACTGCTGGTGGAAGACGTGCTGAATAAAAAATCTAGTATTTGTACACAGCCCTGGCTCTGTAAATGGGACAAAAACAAAATGGAACAAACCGATCCACACAACACTACTCCAGCCAAACAGCAACATGGGGTGGTTCTTTTGCATGCACAGGATGGGGGGTGGGGGCAGAGTGAGAGGGAAATTCATTAGAAGAGTGATGACAAATCTGGCTGATGCAAACATTGTAAACTCCAAGGAGGACAAATAACTGAGAAACAGACCAAGAGAAAAAGGTCAGACAAAAATAAACTAAAAAAGAATGATTATGATGGCTAGGAGCCGCGTCAACATCGGCGAGCAGGGCTCTCAAGTCTTACGCATTCACCGTGAGACACATGCATTTCAACCAGTTGACACGCTCACACTACACACATTGTATTACTCATGCTGAGAAGTAAGGGATAACTTGTCCCTCTATATACAATTAATGGACTCTGCTGAGTTCATAGCTGTCTCGAGTTATAGTTAAATGCCACCTACCAGCCCATCAGGAATTAGAATTTGTTGTTTCCAGGTAAATTACTTGATCCCGCTGCAAGCACGTTCGATTTTAGGCAACATGGATGTGAACACACACAGATTGGAAGTTGGAAGAGCAAGATCCGATGAATGCGGTAGGTAACCCCTTTATTTTTTTTAGAATTTTGATTTTACGATTCCTGGACGAAATCACTTGCCT
Organism: Xyrauchen texanus; assembly: GCF_025860055.1. NCBI lineage: Eukaryota > Metazoa > Chordata > Actinopteri > Cypriniformes > Catostomidae > Xyrauchen > Xyrauchen texanus. The sequence continues at coordinate 14,404,868 of NC_068284.1, read as the reverse complement.
GTGATCAAAGATAGTGAGAGATGATGTTGGGGACTATAGGCAAATTCTTGCTAAATGATTACTGATGCAGTCAAAAACACTCCCAACTGCTTTGCAACCAGAAGCTTTAGCTTAGCTTTGGCTATCTGAAATTAAGGAAAGATACATTTCATTAATTTATTTCAAATTCTAATGTATTAACTCTATTTTCAGCTATGTTAAGACTACATCTCTTAAAGCAGAGCACTCTGGCTATCGTTTCATTAATGTTTCATATCCTGGCAATGCATACAATAATCATTGCATTTGTCTGTTTCAAAGATGTCAGGGAAAAAGCAAAAGAGTATTATTTTATTCTGGGCACCAAAGGGTCAGCCCCCTAAAAAGGTTGCCAGATCAGAGGAGGAGACAGTGGAAGAGCTGGTGGCACAGACGGTGGAGAAGACAGCAAGGGAGACAGTAGGGAAGAAAGTAGAAGAGATCATAGAGGAGACAGTTGAAGAGAACATAGAGGAGACAGTGGATGAGTCAGTGGGCAAGACAGGAAAGAAGAAAGCATTAAGTGGAGCAGCCACTGTAGGTGTACTTTTAAAAGTGAGTGGTCAACCAAATGGCCATTCATCACCATTGGCACCACCAGCTCCTACTATTGGTGCTCTGTTTGCAGACAGGAGAACTCATGTGCCCATCAAGGGGTGACAGATGAGAACAGACATATATAAAGTAAAGGGCATCAGGCCAAAGTACAGGCACTTCAGTCAACAAGTGGCATTGCACAGTTATATGCTCCAGCTTCAGTTGGTGGCATGACAGCACAAGAGGACAAGGTACATGGTACATAAGTGAACCAAAAGACTGTTGGTATGCTGGATGGAATGCTTATGATTTAGTGCTTTAATTAACCCTTTCTGTTGCATACAAGGAGAGCTGAGGTAAAGGTGACTGTTGCAATGGTCCAACATAATGTGCCATTTGCAGTAGCAGACCATTTCAGCCCATTGTTGAAGGAGTGCTTCAAAGATTCCACCACTGCACAGAATTTAAAGTGTGCATTATCAATGAAGCAGTGGCACCACATTTTAGAAATTAATTGGTGATGAAGATCTCAGGTTTGCTGAGCTGCTTCCATACCAGGGACCCCAAGAGCATGATCAGCTCAGTGAGGAGTTCCTCAAATATCAATTGATGGACATCCCCATGCCCCAAGACCCAGCCACTTTCGACATTGAGGGTTTTGGGGGGAAAATGTCATCAATGAAGAATAGGGTAAGAGATTTCTACACCCTTTGACATTTACTTGATCAACATAATGAATGCGAATAAAAAATTTAAGATAGTATTTAGGCCTCCTTAGTTATTTTTTTTTAAAAATGTGACCGGTTTCAGCAGATTTGGAAGGCTGTCTAAGATTGCCAAACTGGTTTATTTCTTCCCCACTCGAATGTAGATGCAGAGAGAGTGTTCTCCATGGTGGGTTTGAACAAAACCAAATCTAGGAACAGTTTGGCTCTGGACGGAACGCTATCATCCATCATGACGGTGAAAATGGCTGGCCTTGAGCCACAGTGCTTTAAGTGGGAGCCCCCTACCCCATCATCAAGGCATCAAAATGTGCAACAAACACTTACAACACAAAACATCTTTCATAAGCTGAAATGTTTACTCTCTCTCTCTCTCTCTCTCTCTCTCTCTCTCTCTCGCTCTCTCACACACACACAGCTTGACATACATGCATAGGGCAAGTTCTGCTATCCTAATGTATGTGTAACATAGCTGTTCAGTAGGCTCGTTTGGGGCCAAATTTCTTTTTATTTTTGATACATTTGTATTTTTTAAATATATAAAACAATTTATTTTATTTGGATGGCCACCACTACGCCGCCGCCGCCATCACTCAATGCTGAACATTCCATTCAGCAAAACAGATATTAAAGGAATAATGTGATTAAATAATGGCTGGTTATGTGGGATGGGGAATAAAAGGCTGTCATCTTTATAATATCAAAAGCATGTTGGTGCTGAGACGAGGAATTATGGTGGAAGGAAAGAGGACACAATAATATCTCGAATGTGTATTGGGTGTACTACACTTATCTTCACGTTTGGTAAACATGAATCTGGTATTTGTAATGCATGCTTTTCATATGAACATGTAAGAACACGACTCAGAGAAGAATTAAGAGAAATGGGTATAGAACAGATATCATTGAAACTATTATTGCAGACTGCCCAAAGCAGATTAAAGTTTATGATGTTCTCTTAAATTATATAAGAACAACATGTGTGATCAATAGAATTTAGAGTGGAGTGTATAGATATGTGTTTACATGCAAATATATTCAAATTTCAAGGCTTCACACTCCAGATCAGTAGGTGGCGGAAATGCACCTTTTGTTGCTTTGCCAAGCGCCATAAAACGACGAAGAAGAAGTTGTTGTTCAGGGTCGGATGTTTGCAGTAGAAGATGCGTTGGCTGCCGCTTTGGGTATTAATATTATGCGCCTGTTCGCTTTACAGCGCCTCTGCGAATAACAATGCCGTCAAGAAAATGAAGATACAGTTCGCAACGGGTCCACTTCTCAAATTTCAGATTTGGTGAGTGAGAGTTTGCACCGTATTTGTCGGTCGTTCCCCGGAACAGGCCGATCAGTATAATGACATTGTGTTAATAGCAGCACCGGAAGGCTTGACATTCACATGGCGTAGACATTCACCACACAGGAAAAACTTTACTATGCCCACACAAGTGTTATTGCGTGTCGGATGGCTATCTAGCTTTGCACATGACCTCATCAGAATGATATAATCCGCCAGTAATCTGGTGTTAAGTGGACAGCACTCTTTTAAGGATTAGCCCATTAGCGTATCTGTCTATGTGATTGCACTTTGTCATTTGAACCTTTGTACATTTAATAATTCAGCTGTTTATGGATTCATAAAGCCAATTTGATGAGGATGTTATAATCCTTACAATCCAAATGCAGGACATTTATCATAATCTGAAATGCAATGCATGTTGTGCAATATTTACTGCAGGAAAGCTGTTGTCTTATGTTACCTACATGTAGTAAACCAAAAGCTCAGGTGTGTCTTCTTTGTTTTCTGCAGTATCTCCTGAGGGTACAAGCGGGTGTTTGAGGAGTACACGCAGGTTTTGTACCAGCGGTACCCAGACATCCGCATAGAGGGAGAGAACTACCTTCCTCTGCCTGTCTACAGGTAATGCATGAAAGACCCAAACACTGTTGTTGCATACACAACATTAGAGTTACACGTTTCAATTCTCCTAGCCAGGAAACCGAAACATATCTCCTGATTTATGCTTTTTTTTTCCTTCTTCTAGGCACATTGCTTCCTTTCTGTCTGTGTTCAAACTGTTGTTGATTGGGGTGATCATTATTGGCAAGGATCCATTCGCTCTATTTGGCATGCAGGCTCCTGGTCTTTGGGTTTGGAGTCGGGAGAATAAGGCAAGACAATATTAGAGATGGAATCATAACGAATTTAACAATTCCAATTTGGTACTTCTTTGAGGAAGAAATATTTGGAAATAAATATTGCTTTTTATTGCAGTCCACAGTCTGTTACTTTACAAATGTTATTTTTACAGTTTTTATTCAAGATATGTTATTAATGCATTTTTATAAAGCACCACTAATTAGAACAAAACTCATTGTGACCCTTTAACTTCACATTGTCATATCAACCACCATCCAGTAATTACTCTGATTTAAATCTCACGATCCTTACGTAGACATGAGATGGTACAATTTCTTGGTGCAAGTCAGAAATGCAAAATGCATGACAAGGTTCTGACCAAAATAAAGAGTCATTAGTTTGGTAGGAAGCTCTATATGTTTCACTTTATAGATTCAAAAGAACTAGCTCTTAAGGATCATTTGTTAGGGAATCAGAATACACTGGTCTTTCAAGCTTTGTTCACACAGTCAGAAAAAGTCAGATCTGAATCAAATCCGTTTAGGTTTTTGTAGTCCTAATGGCACAAAAACACAAAGAATCAGATTTTTACAAGCCTGATATAAACCAATTTTTTAGGTGGTTTGGAATCTGATAAAAATCAGATTTTTCATAATGTCTCCGTCTGAACATTCAGATTGGATTTTTATTCATCATTTGTTGTGTGTGACGGGTTGTTTCGATGAGAAGACACTCCGTTCCAAACAGTTTAAATGATGCCTTCACAGGGGACATCAAAGGGAAACCAAAAATGATGACCAAGCTGTAGGATCATTACAAGAACATTTTCAATAAAAAAAAAAAAGACTTAAAAATGGGAGTTCAGAATGAATGTTTTATTACACCTTTCATCACTCCGACAGAGGAAGGTAAAGTCTAAGAGGGGAATAGAGATTAGGGTTGATCACTTCTCAATGGAATGCACATGTTCAGTAGATTTTACAGGGCAGCCAAGTAGTGGAAGCATCTAAAATAATAAAAATATTGGATTCACTCACCCAAGGAAATGCACTAAGGTGCCATCATTGAGTGTTAAAGTATTGAATGAAGCACGCAAATAGGGAATGCTTCGCTACTCGCTAAAATACAAAATAACGGGTGTCCCGTATGGGATAAATATGGGACAGATTGTCTAAAATAGGACCGTTTTAAACCCTAGCAGCAATCTAACATTGCATTTGCCATCTCTTTTGTTTTTTAAGCTGTTGTCTGTGACAAATGTAATATTTGACACCGCTCTCTGAGAATAAATAGAATTTTGAGCTCTCCATTTCTTTTGCTGTTTTTGTTTGTTTGTATTGTGTTTAGTAAATTATACAAAATTATTATTTATTTCCGATCAGTTTTACCAGAGACGAGCTGATGAATATTCGGCAGCACACGCCAGACAATCTTTTACCAGTTTTTGATTTTTTTCGGACGTTCTGTTGGACATTTTAGTCAGAGGATCTGCGATGCTGTGCAACTGCGGTAAAAGACGCAAATGTGGGAAGCGAGCCAGCGCGTTGGTCTAGCTCCGTCAGCGCGGCTTTTGAACCACGCTGCCAAGCATCCATCTTGCAAATCTCTGCTCTCTTCCTAACAAAATAGACAAATTTCTTCTTCCCACAAAAATTAGGACATTGCAAATTCTGCTGTATTGTGCTTCATGGAAGCTTGGCTGAGTAAAGCCATTCCGGACTGCACATTACATCTGCTGGGCTTCCAGCCGTTCAAAGTGGATCGCACCTGGAGTTAACAGAAAATGAGAGACTGTGGAATGTGTTTTTACGTCAGCGAATGTTGGTGTACTGATGTAACAGTGCTGAAGAATATGTGCTGTTCTAATTGAGAGGTGCTCCTCATAAACCGTAAGACATTCTACTCACCGTGGGAGTTTTCCTCGTATTCTTTGTTCCACCACACGTGTGTGTGTGTGTGTGTGTGTGTGTGTGTGTGTGTGTGTGTGTGTGTGTGTGTGTGTGTGTGTGTGTGTGTGTGTGTGTGTGTAACAGCTGGCTGATCAGATCACAGACATGGAGCAACAATACCCAGAGTCACTTATTGTTATAATTAGAGATTTTAACAAGGCAAATCTCACATGTGAACTGCCCAAATATAGACGGCACATTACATGCCCCACCAGAGACAGAAATACACTGGATCATTGCTACACAACAATACAGGATTTGAGGAGCTTTGGGACTCTCTGATCACTGTCTGGTTCATCTTCCGACCTACAGGCAGAAACTAAAATCAGTTAAACCTGTAATAAAGACTGTAAAGAGCTGGACCATTGAAGCAGAGCTGGAACTACAAACCTGCTTTGACGGCACTGATTGGAGTGTTTTTGAAGCTGCAGCCACTGACCTGGATGAGCTCACAGACACTGACATCAGATTCTGTAAGGACATGTGCATTCCTACTAGGAACAATGGCAAACCATGGTTTACAGCAAAACTCAGGCAGCTTCGTCAAGCCAAAGAGGATGCTTACAGAAGTTGGGATAAAATCTTGTACAATCAGGCCAAATACAGACTGACAAAGGAGAAAGTGGCTAAAGAGGCTATTCTTAAAAGCTAAATATCCCCCAATACTGTAGAGAATCAACAACTGGCTAATGACCTGAATGTGTTTTACTCTAGATTGTAAAAGCCCAGTCACACAACCCACAAACGTTTACACTTCCTGCCACCAACTTCCTCCCCTCTCCTGCTACTCAAAATACACTTAAGATCTGTGAAGATGATGTATACCAGGTCTTCCGGAAACAGAAGAAAAGAAAAGAACAGTGCCCAGATATTGTTTCACCCACTTGTCTAAAATTCTGTGCTGACCAGCTGGCCCCCATCTTCACACAGATATTTAACAGACCACTGGAGTTGTGTGAAGTTCCCTGCTGCTTGAAATGCTCCACAATCATCCCCATCTGAATGGACTTAATCACTATAGACCCATCATTCTGATGTCTGTGGTCATGAAGTCATTTGAGAAACTGGTCAAGTCAAGTGGTTTTTATTGTCGTTCAACCATATACAGTTAATACAGCGAAACAAGACCACATGAGACTACACAGACTAAATAACATTTCTATATTATTATTTGGTGGCCCACCTTAAGGACATAACTGAACCCTTTCTGAAACTCCCCTACATTTTGCTTATAGAGCAAACCGGTCTGTGGAAGATACAGTCAATATGGGACTGCATTACATACTTCAAAATTGCATTATCACGATGCATCTTGTCCTTCAATATCTATCTTTTTTCAGTTTCTTCAATTTATTTTTTACTCTATTTTTCCCCTTTCAGCTTTTTATTTAACTGCTGTTTTAAAAATCAGAATGAGTCACATTACATAAACTGGCCTTCTACGTTCATCATGAGCTGTGAACAAAACATGGAACATCCACAAGATTAAATAAATGGTTATATATTTTAAGAGTATCTCAGTTTTTCAGTTTGTTTCTTCAGAACATCTCTTAAAAGCACAAAAAATATTGGTTCTCATCCAGTATGCGGCAGTCCTGTGGGCGAAAATGCCTTGTTGATGCTAGACGTCAGAGGAGAATGGGCCGACTGATTCAAGCTGATAGAAGAGCAACTTTGCCTGAAATAACCACTCGTTACAACCGAGGTATGCAGCAAAGCATTTGTGAAGCCACAACACGCACAACCTTGAGGCGGATGGGCTACAACAGCAGAAGACCCCACGGGGTACCACTCATCTCCACTACAAATAGGAAAAAGAGGCTACAATTTGCAAGAGCTCACCAAAATTGGACAGTTGAAGACTGGAAAAATGTTGCCTGGTCTGATGAGTCTCGATTTCTGTTGAGACATTCAGATGGTAGAGTCAGAATTTGGCATAAACAGAATGAGAACATGGATCCATCATGCCTTGTTACCACTGTGCAGGCTGGTGGTGGTGGTGTAATGGTGTGGGGGATGTATTCTTAGTGCCAATTGGGCATCGTTTAAATGCCACGGCCTACCTGAGCATTGTTTCTGACCATGTCCATCCCTTTCATGGCCACCATGTACCCATCCTCTGACTTCCAGCAGGATAATGCACCATGTCCCAAAGCTCGAATCATTTCAAATTGGTTTCTTGAACATGACAATGAGTTCACTGTACTAAAATGGCCCCCAGAGTCACCAGATCTCAACCCAATAGAGCATCTTTGGGATGTGGTGGAACGGGAGCTTCGTGCCCTGGATGTGCATCTCACAAATCTCCATCAACTGCAAGATGCTATCCTATCAATATGGGCCAACATTTCTAAAGAATGCTTTCAGCAGCTTGTTGAATCAATCAGGCAGTTCTGAAGGCGAAAGGGGGTCAAACACAGTATTAGTATGGTGTCCCTAATAATCCTTTAGGGGTGTGTGTGTGTGTGTGTGTGTGTGTGTGTGTGTGTATATATATATATGTATATGTGTGTGTATGTATGTATGTATGTATGTGTGTGTGTATTTGTTTAAATGTATGTGTATATACATTGAATTCTCTTGCTCTGGAAGCTTCTGTCACCATGACAAATTGTGTGTGTGTGTGTGTGTGTGTGTGTGTGTAAGCAAGCATACCTGGCAATACATTTTTGATTCTGATAAATGGCATAAACTGCACATATATTTTAATGACTTCTGGAGAGAGGACTGTATTACTTTAGGGCACGGCCCCTGTACTTTATTCCTGTCCTAAAATGTCCTGGAAAAGTCTCTGAAAATGAGTTGGAATCCTGGTAATTCTCTATGGTGAGTTATTGCACATGATATTACAAAAAGCACAGCGGTCTTGACACACAAGTTGCCTCTTCAGCCCTCATTAGGACGGTTTTTAACTTTGATTCCTGAGATGAGAGGAGAGAATGTGAAACAGTGGAGACCAAACAACAACCTGCCATGTTTTCACATTGTTATTGTGGTTAAAGTTCACTTTATGATTTCAACAGCGTTTCTCTGCTATAGCTATAGTGATTTTGTTATGCTGAGGTTGTCTAGCCTGTCGTCTACCCAGACTAAGGTTTATAGAAGGGGAAATGTTAGCTTTCCTAGATACAAGTTACTTTACCTTTCTTTGCTCTTACCTATGTTACATTCATAAATTAGCATACATGGCATGTGTCACATGCAAGCTAGTTACAAAGTAATCTCTCTAATATGTGTACATGACTAGAGAGCAAGATTTGAGCAAATGCATATTTCATATGAAACTCTGTTTTCTTTGGTTAGATATACGCCTGCATGATGGTGTTCTTCTTCAGCAATATGATCGAAAACCAGTGTATGTCTACAGGTGCTTTTGAAATCACGCTCAATGGTAAGAGTTATCCATATTTTGTAGTAAAATATCTGATTCATAATTTGAGGTTAGAATTATTAATTTGATTCATTTTCCATCAAATAACATTGGTTCAGAAAAACTATTAGTTTGCAAAATAGCTGTTAAGACTTTAAAACAACATAACCTGTCTAGACTAAAGACACAACCCCTTAAAGGGGTAGTTCACTTAAATTAAAAAAAGTGTGTAATTTACTCTCCCTCATGTTGTTCCAAACCTGAATGACCTTTTCCTCCAACATGGTCACATACAATCACGTTATTATACCTATATTTCTGCAGAGTGTTGTAAAACTTTACCTACATTTCACACAAATCATCAGGAGTAAAATGGCAGATTATTATATAAAAAACACTTTTCACCTGGTTCCTTAAGCTTGGAGTTTTTTTTTATTCATTTCTAGATGTACCAGTTTGGTCTAAGTTGGAGTCGGGCCACCTGCCTTCCATGCAGCAACTAGTCCAAATTCTGGAGAATGAGATGAAGATGAACGTGCACATGGACACTCTTCAACATCATCGCTCATAACCTTGTGTCTGATCCACTGCATGGCACCTTGGGCCCATCCACGTATGTGTGACCATCATGATGCTTCCAGAAGTTAAATTTCATTCTGTTAATTACAGTGCTGTGAAAACGTATTTGCTCCCATCCTTATTTCATCTGTTTTTGTGAATATCTCATACATTCCAAAGTAAGGAAATCAGGAAGGGGGCAAGAACTTTTTTACCTCACTGTGAAATGCACACTTGTGTTTTTTTTTTTTTTTTTCAATTAACAAAAATGTTGAGTTCTAGTTAGTTCTAGCATTGACTTATTTTTCAATGAAAATAAACATTTAAGTTGTGGGCGATTGCCCCCCCTCCCTCTTTAGATTAATTCAGTTTGCTAATTTAAATTTTCACCCTCTCTCTTTATTGTAGTTTTGAGGTGGAGCTCTCCTACAGCTGTGAAGTGACATTTATGAAGGCTTGTGCTGAAAGTAGAGACAATACTAGTGCATGCCTGATGTTCTGCTCACTCCTCACCATGCCCCTTGGAGATGCACCACCTACAGATGCTGATGTGGGATCCCAGGCAACAATAGTGGCCATATAAATATGAATGCAACCAATCGCTTGTGCAATAATTATCTGATTCAGGATATATATATATATATATATATTTCAAAAAGAGTTCAGTTAGCTAAATCAACAAAAAAACATTTAAGGCTTTTTTTTTTTTTTTACTTGATCCTACTGTATGGCTAAAATGTTGTCTTTATTTTTTTTTTGTAATGTTTAGTTTTGAACAGGTCCTAATTTCCTAATCATATTTTAACATCTAAGCAGCATTAATTATATTTCTGAGCCCTGAATTTTATATTGCTTTGTATAGCTTCAGATGTTTACAAAAAAGGAAAATAAAATGTAACTAGTCTAACAACGTATCAAAGTTCTTTATTTATATACTACAACTACGGTTGGAAATGCAATGAAAATGGTACATTACAAGCATCTGGCTTCTAAAACGGTGTTTAGTCAGAAGTGTTTGTTATTACACTTCTCGTGCTACTTCATGACGCTTGTTTCACTCATTTGTCTTGTAATGTAATTAACCTAGTTTAGAATCAGGCTTAGTCTATTCTTATCCAGATCACTTCAAGTGAAGTCTGATCCTAACTCCACTGTCTAAGAATCCTATTATAGAATTGTGGATCGTAGTTCCGGATTTGGCAGGTTTACAGTAAATGGTCTCTACTATATTGTGGTTAATCTGATTATATTGAAATGCACAATCATTTACAGTTTGGCTCCTTGCACAATAGTCAAAAAAAAAAAAGAGTTAAGTTGTTGGATTGTTGGAAACCTGAAATGTTTAATAACATTACATATAATAAATGTACATTTAAAATCTCAGCTAACAAGTAACTAATAGCTTCTAAACTGTAAACACTTCAGGCCAGTTCCTTTTACTTGAATTAAGCTTTGTTGTGCTAGATTAAAAGATAGAGATTCTCTCTTGAAGGAGCACTAAAAAGATTACTTTTTGATGTTAACTTCTGTGTTAAAGGAATAAGTATGTCTTCGCTTAAAAATGGGTTAAATACACATTAAGTACAATCAATAGCATTTGTGCCATTATGTTGATTGGCACAAAAAGAATCCCTCCTTTTCTTAAAAAAAATAAAAAGCAAAAATCTGGATTCCAGGGAGGGACTTTACAATGAAAGTTAATGGGACCAATCTGTAATTCTTAAAGAGCACCTATTATGCCCCTTTTCACATGTAATTTTAATATTTGGTGTCCCCAGAATGTGTCTGAAGTTTCAGCTCAAAATACCCTACAGATAATTTAATTATACCATGTTGAAAATGCCCATTTTTGGTTGGGAATAAAAACTTTTTTTGTGTATGTGTCTTAAAATGCAAATGAGCTGGTGGATGCATATCCAGAATAGGGCGGAGTTTTGACATCTCTGCATCGGATAATGTATCGGTTACCTAACGTAACCTGGGTTCTCTCTAGATGAGGGAACGAGTATTGGGTAAGCTAGCTTACGCTACGGGAAAGATTCATCTTTTCTGAGATATTGAAGCCAAAAAATTATCCTTAATTTTTGTATCCATTGTCAACGCAGTGTGGCAGCTGCAGACCTTGAGCGGGCTAGCTAGCGAGCTCATAGGTTGCTCTGCGGCAACTGCTGCAGCCTATAGACGAGCTTGGGCGAACTCGCATCCAATGAGAGGCGTCCGCGCGCTCACTGCATCAAAGCCCGCCAAAATGGGCGTGACTTGAGTGCATATAAGCGTAGTTCGTAGGCTGGAACCCTGGTTTTCATTGATTGAAGCGAAAAGTCGCTCGTGGCGCGAGCATGGCCGGCTACGCAATACTCGTTCCCTCATCTAGAGAGAACCGAGGTTACGTTAGGTAACCGATACGTTCTCTTACGAGAGGTTCTCTCGTATTGTGTAAGCTAGCTTACGCTACGGGAACCCATTGTCAACGCCGTGCGTGCCAAGCATCCACTGTATGAGCCCCAGGGAATTAAGGGGGGACCGGGGGGGAGCCCTTATGAGTGGGGAAATAATATTTGGCCGGCAAGAATAGTGTAATACATAAGCACATTGATTGTGTAATACATAAGCACATAGTGGGAAGGGAACGACAGAGCAGCGGTGCCGGTCTGTGTGGAATGTGTCCCATCAGTGCAGCTCACCAGGGAGCTGTAGCGTATTAAACCGATGGTAGTTTTGCCTGCAGAGCGGGCACTTCCATATTGTAAAATCTGACAAAGGTGGAGGGGGAAGTCCATCCCGCTGCCACACATATGTCGTGAATGGAAATCCCGCTGGACCATGCCCACGAGGATGCCATGCCTCTAGTGGAGTGAGCCCTAATGCCCAACGGGCATGGCAGGTCTTTTGACGCGTATGCAGCAGCAATAGCGTCCACTATCCATCTAGATAGTGTCTGTTTCGAGGCGGCGAGACCTTTGGTGCGCCCTCGAGCGAAACGAAATGCTGCTCAGAGCGTCTGAAAGCGGCGGAGCGCGCAGTATACAATCTCAGTGCTCTGACCGGTCAAAGGAGATTGCCGTCGCGTTCAGCTATCGGATGCTGGCAGCGCCGATAGGGAAATGACCTGTGCTCTGAAAGGAGTACCGATCACCTTGGGAACATAGCCGTGTCTAGGCTTTAAAATTACCTTGGAGTCACTTGGTCCAAACTCAAGACACGCAGCTGACAGACAGCGCGTGAAGGTCTCCCACACGTTTGACTGATGACAGGGCAGTCAGAAAAGCGGATTTGAGTGAAAGGTATTTCAAATCCACGGATTGAAGTGGTTCGAAAGGGGGCTTTCATAGTTTCGAGAACTATAGAAAGATCCCAGATAGGAACCGATGGGGGTGCGGGGGTTCATCCTTCTAGCTCCCTGAGGAAGCGGATGACCAGCTCGTTTTTACCCCATGACTGGTCGTGCAGGGGTTCAGCGAACACCGCAACGGCCGCCACATACACTTTGAGCGTGGATGGGGATCTGCCCTTATCCAGCAGCTCTTGTAGAAATACGAGCAGCGACGACACCCCACATGTCCGCGGGTCCAGGTCTCTGTCGGTGCACCATTTTGAGAACACAGACCATTTTGACGCATAGAGTCTTCTCGTGGAAGGGGCTCTAGCGTGTATGATGGTGTTTATGGGCTATGAGGAGCACCGAGTGACGCGTTTCACTGATCCTCTGCATTACCTGTGGCAATAGCGAGACGGGAGGGAAGGCGTAAAGCGGGCGTCTGGGCCAGTCCTGGGCCAGCACGTCCTCGCTTTTCGAGAAAAATATTGGGCAGTGAGAGTTCTCTTTGGACGCAAAGAGGTCTATCTCCGCTCTGCCGAAAAGGTGCCATAACGTCTGGACTGTTTGAGCGTGCAGGGACCATTCCCTGGGGAATATTGTCTCTGGACAGTCTGTCCGGGCCGTCGTTCAGGTGGCCTGGCACGCGCGTCGCCCTCAGCGAGCGCAGGTGGCACTGGGACCAACTCAGTATGCGTTTCGTCAGATGGAATAGGTTCCTGGATCTGACACCGCCCTGACGGTTTAGGTAGGATACCACAGATCTGCTGTCCGTAGCGGACCAGGACGTGGTGACCCTGAATGACCGGGAGAAAGCGCACGGCGGCGTACTCGACCGCTATCATTTCCAGACAGTTTATGTGAAGGAGCTTTTCCTGAACTGACCATAGGCCGAAAACCGGAGAGCCCTCGCAGACCGCGCCCCAACCCGTGTTGGACGCGTCTGTCGAGATGACTTTTCGGCGAGATACAGCTCCCATTGTCACTCCCGCTGATACCATTCGGCCACTGTCCAGGGCTGCAGAGCTGAAATACAGGTCTGAGTCACCTTGATGGGCTGGCGGCCTGTGGCCCAAGCCCGGCGAGACGCTGGTGTTTAGCCAATGCTGAAGCGGGCGATGTGCAGTAAATCCAGCTGAAGTACTGCTGCGGCTGAGGCCATGTAGCCTAGCACTCTCTGAAATTTCTTCAGAGGTGTGAGGCTGTTCATCTGAAATGACGCGGCTAGTCGCTGCACACGGCGCTGCGTGCTGTGTAGATAAGCGAGCCGTCATTGCCACTGAGTCTAGTTCTATTCCAAGGAAGGAAATTGCCTGACTGGGCTGTAGTGAGCTCTTGGTCCAATTGACTGCAAGGCCCAAACTGTTCAGATGACTGAGGAGAACTGTCCTGTGAGACAGAAGCTCCGTATGTGATTGTGCCAAAATCAGCCAATCGTCCAAATAGTTCAGAATTCGCAAACCCTGACTCCGCAGGGGTGCGGCGCCAGCGTCCATGCACTTCGTGAAAGTACGGGTGCTAAGGACAGGCCGAACGGAAGGACGGTGTATTGATAAACCTGGCCGTCGGCTGAATCTCAAGAATGGCCTGTGACGGGATTTATCTGAATCTGAAAGTATGCATTTTTCAGATCGAGAGAAATAAACCAGTCCCCTGGCGCATCATGCGCGAGGAGTTTGCTGGTTGTAAGCATTTTGAACGGTCTTTTGCAAGCGCTTTGTTCAAAACCCTGAGATCTAATATTGGTCTGAGGCCGCCGTCTTTCTTGGGGACAAGAAAATAACGGCTGTAAAACCCCGACTCAGCTCAGGGGAGGCACTCTCTCTATGGCCCTTTTGCACAGAAGGTTTGCTATTTCTGAACGAAGCATGCACGCTGCTTCCGTGTTCAAAGTAGTTTCGAGCCAGCTCTGAAGCAAGGAGGACGGCGATCGAACTGTAGCAAATAGCCCTGTTTTATTGTGCTTAACACCCATTCGGATATCCCTGGAATATCTTCCCACGCTTTGAAGCGTAATGTTAGAGGGTGAATGGCCAAATCGCTCTGATTGCCGCATACAGCCGCTGAACAGAATGTGTGAGCGCGCTTACTGTGCTTATGCTGGACTGCTCGCAGACAGCATGGACAGGCTGTTCTGTGAGTGACTTCCGATTGAGGTGAATGGGGAAAGAGTCACGTCTGTTAAGTGATGCGCAAGCATAGCCACGGGCACGGGACTTACATACAGAGAAGTGTTTGCTGGCCGTGTGACAGAGCGGGCAGAGAATGGGCGTGCGCACGTATTCGTGAGCGCATTTATTGACTCTAACACTCGAGCGGTTCATAACCGCTTTTGAGTGTGCTCTGATGGGGACACGGAACGTGTAATGCTTGTGTGTAGAGGTGAACACTAGATTGTGGGCACATTTTCTACACATAAGGCTGGTCGTGTGACAGAGCTGCCAGAGAATGGGCGCCGCGACGGATTCGTGGGTGCGTTTATTAACCCTAACACTCGAGCGGGTCGTAACCGCTTTATGTGAGTGTGCTCTGATAGGGACACGGACGTGTAATGCTTGTGTGTAGGGGTGAACACTGAATTGTGGGCACATTTTCTACACATAAGGCTTTATTTTGGGTCGCCGTGGAAACGGCGTTTGAGTGCAGGCAAGCGGGTAATATCACCGGCTTGTTGGCTGCTGAATCCACCACTGCAGTAGCCTGAGAGAAGGGGACTGACAGGGGCGTACGGGACTTACATACAGCTGGCCGTGTGACAGAGCGGGCAGAGGAGGGATGCGCGACGGGCTCGTGGGCGCGTTTATTAACTCTAACACTCGAGCGGTCGTAACCGCTTATGTGAGTGTGCTCTGATAGGGACACGGGATGTGTAATGCTTGTGTGTAGGGGTGAGCACTGGATTGTGGGCACATTTTCTACACATAAGGCATGTTTACTCTTTACAAGATTTCTTTGGGTCGCCGTGAAAACGGCGTTTGAGTGCAGGCAAACGGGTAGTATCACCGGCTTGTTGGCTGCTGAATCCACCACTGCAGTAGCCTGAGAGAAGGGGACAGACAGGGGGCGAAGCTTTGACGGTGGTCCGGCCGTGGCGGGACTGAGCCGTCGTTTTCTCAACAACGCTAGGAGGACTTCGGTTGCTCAGGGTTCAGTACAATCTTAGGCCGAGGCCCGCAGGGACGGCGGTCTGAGCGCGATCGAGGGCGGCCGCCCTGTCGACGCTGAGAAGTCTGGCTTGTTGAGCTGGGCGCTGTGAAGAGGCTCGTGCAGGAGGCTTGGCCGGTGGCGGTATAGGCACGGCCAACACAGGCGGAAGTAGTTCTGCAGGCCTTAGACGGGAGCACCAGCTTAGACCGCCATCTCGCCGAGGGCGGGCAAAGGTGCGGCGTGGAGTCTGTTGGGAGCCTGCTCAGGGGGCGGTGACCACTCGAGCCCGAGGCGGTCGACGGCCTGTGTGAGGAGGCGCGTTAGTTCCCCTTCGACTCCGGCGCGGGTCCTGCTGGATTCCTGGGCCGAGGAGGAGGCGTGTGAGCCTGACCACTCCTCGCTGTCCGAAGCCATGATGGAACAGCCCTTATCCTCCGCTTCTTCATCCGAGATGGCAGCAGAGCAGCCGCTCGGCAGCAACTCGCGCGTCCCGGTGGGCGGGGAGGGTGAAGGCGATGCTCGAGGGAGGGGCTCCGGCGAGGCAATCGCTTCTACCACTGGTTCCGGCAGCCTTTGAGAGCGGCGCTTTTTACTGCGCGGCTGAATGGAAGGCGGCGCGGCGGCTTCGGTCCTGAACGCTTCGAGTCGAGCCCGCAGGGTCGACATCGGAAGCTCCTCGCAGAGATCGCATCCGCCTTCAGCGAGGGCGAGCTCTGCATGCCCCAGTCCCAGGCAGAGAGCGCAGATGACGTGGCGGTCTCCGGTGCTGAGAGGGGCGCGGCATCTTTAAAAAGACGCTCGTACTCTTTTGTGAAGTTCATAAGAACTAGCTTGCTTTAAAAAGGATACGTCGCCGGATGGCGTAGCTCGCAGGACAGCTGAAGGTGGCGAAGACGGCCGGCTTCTTCGAGCGCTGTCCGCGCTTGCTTGATGCCCCTCGAACGGCGACGCGCCGTTCGAGGTGCTCCAGTTCAGAGATGCGAAGAGCTTCGCTGAAGAGATGAAAATCAGGGTTCCAGCCTACGAACTACGCTTATATGCACTCTAGTCACGCCCATTTTGGCGGGCTTTGTTGCAGTGAGCGCGCGGACGCCTCTCATTGGATGCGAGTTCACCCAAGCTCGTCTATAGGCTGCAGCAGTTGCCGCAGAGCAACCTATGAGCTCGCTAGCTAGCCCGCTCAAGGTCTGCAGCTGCCGCACTGCGTTGACAATGGATACAAAAATTAAGGATAATTTTTTTGGCTTCAATATCTCAGAAAAGATTAATCTTTCCCGTAGCGTAAGCTAGCTTACGCAATACGTGAGAACCTCTCGTAAGAGAACGTCAAGTTTGACAGCATCGATCGTAGCAGCAGCACTGTCACTTCACAGAACACACGACACACACACACACGGCAAACTGATTTTGTAATTTTTTAAGCGTGTAGATTAATTTTTGTTTTGTAAAGTTATCATCATGTGGCGAACACAGTAGATAAGACGTGTTTAGAGGCTTCAATCTTCGTGAAGTTTCGCGCTCATGCTCACCTTGTTCGGCTGAGACGGGGACGGGGGTGAAGGAGGAAGTGGGTGTGCAGCAGCCGCTGAATCTGTGTCTACGAGACATGATAACCCCGGAGACAGCAGAGATGTTATTATTGTTGGATGTAAATCATAATTCAGTAATTATTTACTAAGCTAGCTAGATAAAAGCAGGTCATGTAGCAACAAAAATAAGTAACTCTGAAAGTTTTGGAATACAGGAATAGGGCAAGCTACCTTTCTTTTTGAAAAACTGTGTGACATACTGTCGACTTCGGCGTTCTCTGTCTTCTCTTTCCTTCTTTTCTTTCCGTTTTTGATGCCCTGACTTTTGATGTGACATGCCTGCGTGTGTCACTGTCTGCACTGCATCATAGCAAGTGCAATAAGCAAGAGACGCTACACTAACGATCGTAGCTCGGACAGCGCAGGTGGAATGAACCATTGTGAGGGGGAGGGGTGTGACTGAAACAGTAAATACATTATTTGTTTTTTAAATATTAAATCTATGGCCAAACGGACAAAATACACATTTAGTGTATGAGGGACCCTAGCACATTTAATGTATGTATAAAAAAAGAGAAAAGAAATAAGAAAAGAAAAAGGGGGTCTGCTCTTCTGGGCCCTAAATCAGCCTGGGTCCTTAGAATCGTCCTAACCTCCCACCCCTTTACGGCGCCCTTGGATATGACCAGTATATGGCATCTCAACAGCAGTTGGTCATGTCTAGAAGGGAAGAGTCGAAGAGTCACATTGACCATTACAAAAGTTAGGGTTAGGTTTAGGGTTAAGGATAGGTTTAGGGTTAGGTGTAGAGTTAGGTTTAGGGGTTAGGGGAAGGGTTAAGGGTAGGGTAAGGTTTAGGGGTAAGGGGAGATGTAATTAACATGACAAACATAGTGGAATTTCGCAAGACTTTCCCCAACTTAACAGTTCCCTTCTAGATACAACCATGGCAGTGGCCTAGCTGGTATGTGATGCGAGACCCCTAAAACATGTGACATGCATGCTGCCATATTTACTCATATGTCCTCAATTTTGGGAAAGTTTTTTTGAGCGTCACCTAAACCATAAATAGCATGTGACTAACCATGCTGACACTATAGCAAAATTACATCCTGACAACACTCATTTTTTTACAATCCCAAGCCCTTCACTTGCAACATTTACACTGGTTGCTATGACTTTTTCTCACAGCCTTGCATTATCAGAATGGTCAAACAGTCCAAGACTATCCAAACTCACAATGTCAAAAAAAAAATAAAAAATGTAAACATTACCAAGGCCATATGCTTTAACTCTCTCTCGCTCTCTCTGTTTTCCTTTCCTTGTTATCTATCTATCTATCTATCTATCTATCTATCTATCTATCTATCTATCTATCTATCTATCTATCTATCTATCTTCCATCAACTATCTATCTGTCTATCTATCTACAGTTGAATTCAGAAGTTTACATACAAGTTTACATAAGTCATTAAAACTAATTTTTTAACCACTCTACAGATTTAATATTAGCAAACTGTTTTGTCAAGTCGTTTAGGACATCCACTTTTTGCATGAGTAATTTTTTCCACGCAGCCATCATACCGCTCAGGAAGGAGATGTATTCTCTCTCCTAGAGATGAACGTAGTTTGGTGTGAAAAGTGCAAATAAATCCCAGAACAGCAGCAAAGGACCTTGTGAAGATGCTGGAGGAAACAGGTCAAATATCTATATCCACAGTAAAACGAGACCTATATCAACATAACCTGAAATGCTGCTCAGCAAGGAAGAAGCAACAGCTCCAAAACCACAATAAAAAGCCAGACTACAGTTTCCAAGTACACATGGGGACAAAAATCTTACTTTTTGGAGAAATGCCCTCTTGTCTGATGAAACAAAAATGTAAATCTTTGGCCATAATGGTTATATTTGGAGAAAAAAGGGTGAGGCTTGCAAACTGAAGAACACCATCCCAAACGTGAAGCATGGGGGTGGTAGCATCATGTTGTTGGGGTTGCTTTGCTGAAGGAGGGACTGGTGCACTTCACAAAATAGATGATATCATGAGGAAGAATAAATATGTGGATATATTGAAGCAACATCTCAAGACATCAGCCAGGAAGTTAAAGCTTGGTCACAAATGGGTCTTCCAAATGGACAATGACCCCAAGCATACCTCCAAAGTTGTGGCAAAATGGTACATGGTAAATGGAGTAAACGATTGCAGAATTCAAATTTTTGGGTGAACTATCTCTTTAGCATATAGGCTAGACTTTCATACAAATGTACTGCACAAGGGGGTACAACTTTTTAACGAGAACTCAAAGACAACCTGAGGACTGTATTCTCCCTGAGACTCTCTTTTATGCATCCAGTGAGCAGCAGTTCTGTGGACGGAAATACCTTTTTGCTGAGAGAGGTCAACAGAGAATGGCCAGACTGGTTTGAATTGACAAAGTCTACAGTAACTCAGATAACCGCTCTGTCCAATTGTGGGGAGAAGAATATAATCTCAGAATGCTATTCTGAGATGAGATGTGGGTTGGTGCTGTTTTGAAGGCACGAGGGGGACCTACACAATATTAGGCAGGTGGTTTTAATGTTGTGGCTGAACAGTGTATGTATATGTATATATATATATATATATATATATATATATATATATATATATATATATATATATACAGCTCTGGAAAAAATTAAGAGACCACTGCAAAATTATAGGTTTCTCTGGATTTACTATTTATAGGTATGTGTTTGAGTAAACTGTTTGTATTATTCTATAAAGTACTGACAACATTTCTCCCAAATTCCAAATAAAAATATTGTAGTTTAGAGTATTTATTAGCAGAAAATGTCAACTGGTCAAAATAACAAAAAAGATGCAGTGTTTTCAGACCTCGAGTAATGCAAAGAAAACAAATTCATATTCATTTTTAAACAACACAATAATTTTGGTAACTGCTTAGTTACCAAATGTGTATAGGGTCATTAAATACCCTATACAGAATCAAAGTGAAAAAAGGATCCCCTCTGATCTTCCATATCACATTGGTATTCCCCAGATATCCAGGGAATCATATTTTCACTTGCAGTTTCTTGTCCCATCCACAGTAGAGAAAGTTAGAGGGAAAGAGCATCCTATACTTTTTTGTTTCCCTTAGTTTTTCCCTTTGTTTCCCTTAGTCACTATTACAGATAATACTTTATTTAAGATATTATGAGGCTATATCTGATCTGGGATTGTTTCACAGTAGTGCATTGAAGGAATGCACCCAGTAAATTGTTGATGGTATTGTGGACATTTAAGAGCCCTTATGGGAGCTGTCCAGCCCGTAATATCAAACGCTGTGGGATACCATATTGTTCAGACCAGAGTGACAAAACAGCAAGAGTATTTTAATTATATTTTTATGTGGTTTACTCACAAATCCATATCATAACATTTTGTTTTAAAAACAATGAATGACAATTTCAAGATTGCTCATTTTTGAATGAATTATAAAAATAATTTGCTCTAATAGCCTACGAGTGCAACAATACTTGAACCAAACTACTGAATTACATATAAAACGCAGCGTGTTCACTTACTGCAAAATGGACTCGTAGAACCTGCTGAGAGGTAAAGCCAAATCAGGCTAATTAAACGGAACAGGTGATTGGCCGTGCATTATTTACCAAACGTGTAAGTGATTAAAGCGCCACAACACAAGCACAATACTCGCATCTAACAGGTCTAGCTGCACTACAAAACTTTGAGCTCTGTTTCAACGTCTGTTGTTAAAAGCTAAAATTGCAATTAACTTGCGGAGGAACATTTTGGCTGTGTCTCGTTTTGAAGGATGCGTCCTGCGGAGGTCGCATTTGTCGTCATCGAGGCTGTAGGACACCTCGAATACAGCGAACGCAAGGAATGTTCATTCCCAAGTTGAAGTGCCTCATACATTCTCTTCTAAAGAGACTAAAGACTGTGTCTCGTTTGGAAAGCTGTGTGCTAGGTAGGATGCGTCCTCTGAAGGCTGCAGTAGGCTATACCGAGTGTCCTCCTTTTAAACAAGCCTCGTTTAAACGAGACGGCCTTCGTAGGAGAAACGGAAACATAACGTATCATGGTTGCTATGACAGCACGCCTCTCTTTAACCAGCGCGAGCGGCTCGAGTGAGAAGGGAACAATGTCCCTTAAGAAGAGAATATATGAGGTACATTTTAGGAGAGTTATAATGATGTAAAGACAAAATAAACTAGATTTTAAAGGTGTACTTTTAGTCTAATACTTTATTTTAATTATATATTAATATAATTATACATATTATATACTCCGCACCCATCTACTGATGTACTTCAACTTGGGAATTAACATTCCTTGCGTTTGAACGTCATATTTACGGGCAAATTGGCATCATTTTTACATTTCCGTTTTAAGCAAAGTATCGTGGGTTGTGAGTGCCCAGGAAGGATGTGTCCAAAATGTCATGCTCGCTTTTCTGAAACGAGACCGCCTCGATGACGAATGCGACCTCCGCAGGACGCATCTTTCCAAACGAGACCGTCAGTTGTGTTTTGCCTCAGTACTTTTGCGCATGTGAATCTCATGGTTTGAGGTTACCTGGTTTGCCTGTGATCACTCGGAGGTTTTCACCTGAGAGCCACAATCAATGCCTTCTCTTTTTATATTGATATTTGATTAAACGTTTATAACCGAAATTTTACTTGCTTTGAGAATATATTTGAGTGATTATGTAAGTGTTTTATCCACCACAAATTAATGCTCGTTTTGTACTTCAAGAGATGACATTTGTGATATGGCTGATATGTGTTCAATTGAAGCCAGGTATTATAATCTACAGCCTCTGTGCACAATGCAATAAATTAACGACAATAGTAGGTCTATGCACTCAGTAAAACAAAAATTATAGAGATAAAATATTCTTTATTTAACCTGTAGATAATGTGCAGAAATGCACAATAAACAAATTGGCACATCGTTATCAGTAAACACAATATCCCCTGTGTAATGTTCAATTCATTAAAGTGAGACCACCAATACAAACTTTAACAACCCTACCAGAAAACATGTCCTATTATTATAACAAGTAAACAGTTAAACATCCATCCAGAGACTGCAATCCTACTGCTTAGAAAACTATTGTAGCTTCCCAAGCCCTTCTTTTCTGTGCTTATGGACATGTAAACATGCAAGGCTGAATAAAGTAAGCCAGCATAATATAAAGCATTATTGTAGGCTTACCGCTTTGCTATAAGGACAGGGTTTTAAAACAATGAATTTTTTGTCCTGTACTCAATAATGGAATTTGTTAGTTCTTAATAAGAAAAACATAAAATGAACTGATGGTTTTACTTTTTTGAATAGTTGGAAAATTGTTATTGTTTGGGGTGTTTTGACAACATTTTTCTTAATATTTTTTTATTGATTCAGTTTAAAAAGAAATTGCTGTGGGACTTTTGATTTGAGGACAGCATGTTGACTGTAACTCATTAGTCATTATCAAAAAAGAGAGGAAAAAATTATATATAAACTTTATACATCAAGAATAGTCCAACTTAAAATTTCACACACACAAAAAAAGCCATACTAATAACCAATTTGTAAAGGTTGTTTATCAATAAGGAATATTTTGCATAAGGAAGGGTTAGGTGTCACATCCAGATCTGCACTTACACTGGTTGGAGGTCATCACCTCACTACTATCCACAGCTAGATTCAGCACACCTGCATCCAATGTTCTGCTCATCACACAAGTACTATATAAGCATTGCTCTCACTGTTAAGTATTGTTTGCCATTCTGAGCTGCTAGTCTGAGCATTATTATCCCCATTATAATCAAATGAAAGTTGAACAATTAATTTCCAATGTAACATTGCATTATCTTATCAAATGAAGTGCTTTTATACAGATCCTCACAGCACTATCCAAAATACAACACTGGAGTTATTAATATGTGAGATATTGCTTGTGTTAAACTGTTATTGATTTATTATTATCAGTATTAGTAGCAGGGCTGGGCAATATGGCCAAAAATATTATCACAATATTATTTTTCATATCTATCGATATTTATCACTATATACATTCACATTTGCAAATTTCTTTTTTATTTGGCAGAGGAAAAGAAGAAAAGAAAATCCTAAACATTTAAAATAGTCTATAGAAAAGTGCAATGGGTGACCAGAGACAGCCAAAGCAGTGGTGTCTGAGGGATCTACTACCAAAATATTTTATAGAATGCAGTTGGACATGAATGTTAAAAGACCATCCGTTCATTTTGAAACATAATAACTGCATATTATATTTACATTCAAATTTATTTGATTTTTGTTACATTTAGATAGAAAGTATGGGGGCATGGAGGCCCTTGAGTCTGAGGAATAATACAGTATGGGGATTCAGGGGTATCCCCTGAGAGAAAATGTAGTAAATGTAAAAGTTTGAATAGACGCAACTGTCATCATGATGTCTTGCGGTATGGATGGTCCAGACCCGGACTGTGGTGACTGGCGTAGCCTAATCGTTAGCAAGGCAGCTAATATTAGCAACTTCATACAGTTTAAGAAAGCCAAACTGCTTTCTTTTCTAGCGACACGCATCTGATCACAGGTGATGTAGAAGACAGGCTAAATATAGAAAATTTCATCGATATCGTGGATTTTTTTATTGAGATAAATATTGTTGTATTGCCCAGCCCTAATTAGTAGGAATATTATTACAGTGAATATTACACAATCATACAGCAGTGATATCTGTAGTATTTTAATTTTTTTTAATGTTTTTTATTTTTGTTTAAACTGAGCATTTATTTTTGGCAGAAACACTTTTCAGAGTTTTTTACGGTAGTTTCTCAACTCCAGAAAAGCAGGCTGATAGGGTCCAATAATGCACTCACGTACTTGTACTCCAAGTACATGGTCCAATGCCAAAAAACAAACCTGACCACCGAAATAAAAATAATTGTGTAAAAATTCAGCAGACAAATTAAAATCACAATATGTCCTAATGTGATTATTAAACTACAAAAGGCTGTGATATCAATAAATAAATATGAAATCTGTATGTGTGTTCTGCTTTCTGTCATCTATTGCACAAGCGCATGTGACAAGCCTAATGTTGTGTTTTCAGTGTATGAGCGGCCAGCTTCACACTTTCACTTTGAAGTGCACAGCACATACACAATATATATTTATTTCATTAAATCACAGCCTTTGCGGTTTAATAATCACACTAGGACATATTGCGATTGTGTGCTGAATGTTTACACAGTGATTCAAATGTCAGATGGTATCAGGTTTTTTTACATTTTGGCATTGGAGCATTTTTACGAGTACAGGTACGTGAGTGCATTATCTGACCCGATCAGGACATCTCTAGTTATTGCTAAAGTAAACAACAGCTGAAACTGATTAAATAAAACAGTGCTTATTTATTATTGATTTATGTTCAACACATTAAATAAAATATGAAATAATTTTATGTTATTATTATTCCACTGTCATTGTGAATAGATTGTTATTCCTGCTGACCATGAAAGTAAACTGTGCTTGTTGTAATTATTGATTTGTCATCTTAAAATTAACATATTTGGAACATGTTATGAACTGTCCAGTAAAGTATTACAACAGTACCCAGCATGAGGACAGTTGTAACAAACGCATTCCTTGTTTTCACACAGTAATTGTGGAAAAAGGAACTATGTATGTAGGTTTTTAACATTGACTTTGCTGGTAAACAGATAAAAGCATTTTGTGAGAAAAAAAAATGGCATGTTTATTCTGGTAAATTATTTGTACAGTATAGCAAAAAGTGTTACAACTGTTCTCAATCTTTAATGTATTTTCCCAAATCTCTACAGAAAGAGACATAAAACATCTTAGTATATACATTTGTTTTATTAGATGGGGATAATTTTAGATATGGAAATTAACTTTTTTTTTAAAAACTAAACTAAAAAATAGGCTGTTCAATAACTGTGTTGGAGGAAATACAAAAATTAAATGAGTTAGGCAGGATAGCCTATTAATCATAAGATGTTGATATAAAATGCTCTAGAGGTATGTTTTGTGACTTTTATGTAGACACATACATTTTTCTTAGATGGTTAAAATAATCTTAAAATATTCTTGTAATGGCTTGGTGTTGAGATTACAGTTACAATTTGAATTCGGATTCATAAACAGATTAATTTGGACTCGACTCTTGACTCGGCCTGTTATGGACTCGATCTTGAGTCCGACTCGGCCCCCTTTGGACTCTGAGTAGACTCAAACTCAATTGGTTAAAGACTCTGGACTCTAACCCAACACTAGGTTTTGATAAATGCTGATCTGTGGAAGAAATACAAAGGGAGAAATACAAAATCAAAGTAATAAGGTTTTGAGTGGTATATGCAAATCTGTTCGAAAGTCTGTTTTTGACGATGATTGGTTTGAGGACATCCCCATATATTGCTGTTGTTCTGTACTTTTGCAAATCAAGTCCTTTGCATTAGAATACAAGGTGCCTTATACAGCATACTAAAGTGGGGGATGGCTGGAAAGCCAGATTGAATAATCAAGTGTGAAATTGACAGCAAAACACTGATCCAGTTCACTGCCTTTGCTTTTCTAGTGACTGTGCGAAGTGCTTGAGCTCCTCCTTGCACGCTCACTCGTGCTCTCCCTCCTCCCCCCTTGATGTGCGTGTATTGATGCAGGATCACGGCTGGTCTCAAGGGTGTAGCTCAGACACTGCAGTGGAAGGTAGGGCTTGGCTGCTGCACTATACAATGCGCTGAAAGATGGTACACCAGGAGAAATGTGTTTACCAGGTAAGATGAGTCTGTCTGATGAGCTACTGTACTTTTTGTGCCTGTGGGGGTTGTGTCAATGTGCTTTATGTTAAGTACATGTTAAAAAAATAGGTTTGTATAAAGTCGCTCTGTCTGTGATGCTTTTTCTCCAAGGTTAAAATGTTTTTTTTTTTTTTGGTCATTGCTGATGCTAAAAATGCAATTCTGAAGAGTGCTAGAATTATTAGCCTATTTGTAGATTTATTTTGACGATAATGTAATCAAAACAGAAAAATTACCCTGTTTGTTATTTCAACCCATACCACACAAGGTCATATTTTTCTGTGTATATGGAGAGGTGCTTCGTTTATCTGCTAGTTAAGTGGCAGCAGACCATCCCTTCCCTTGATAACAGCATGTATTAGGGGGTGAGAGCAAACCGGTTTGTTTCCGTTCTTCAGAATGCACCAGAATCCTGCTTCATAGATTTTTAATTATACTTCACAAGCTGGATATATATATACAAATCGTCATCTGAGGAGAACTGATCTGCAATCAGTCAGAAAAGGAAAGGAAGTAGAGAGATAGAGAGAGGTAGATAAAAATAAATGTGTAATTTGTGGATTCTCATTAGAGAGAGGAAAAGACCAAGGGTTTAAAAAAATGGTCAACGAAGAACGGAAGAGGAAAATATTGAATTTTATAACTAGTAGGCCTGTATTGTCAATAGATCGGAGATGGATGACAGCTATATATAAAATATTAGTCATTCTGAGCACAGAATAGAAGGAAAATGCTGTTGCCATGGCAATGAAGTAGATGATCTAAGAGAGGGTCTTATCTTTGCAAACATAATGTCTAGGAAAGGTCATGTAGGAGTAGTCATACAATTGTATATATTTTCATGTGTGTCTATGTGGGTATGTTTGTTTGGGCCTGTGCTCTTTCATGTGTACTACCTCAGGTCTCTCTCCCTCTTTTTTCTCTCCATCTCTGTAATTTGCTGTTCATTGAAGCAGCAGTGATTTCACCACTAACACAAAGCCAGAATTTATACCACTCCCTCATTGCTACACTCAGTCTCTCTCTACTCCCACACCAAAACCGTTATGTCCTTGGAAGATATCCAGTTAGTTATTTTTACTCTTGTCATGAACATTTAGATTATATATAGGTCAATGGCAAATATGGACATATGAGATGATACAAAAGAGAGATGTTTTAAAAACTCTACTTTAAATGCATGTGCCAAGTTCTTAGAAATAGGCTATAATCTTTTTACTCATGTTGGTTACATGTTTGAAAAACATTTATAAAATTTTCAATCCAAATTTTGATTGATTTTGAATTACTTCTGTAACCACAAAGTAAAATGTTTTTAAAAAACTTTCCTTATCCTTTTTTCTTAAAAGTTTTAAAACATGCTAAAAAATGATTTCTGTGTAACAAATATAATGGATTTTTGAATGTCACAAAGTTTTCTTGGGGATTGTCCATTAGACCTGAACTAGCCAAGACTTTTTAAAAACATATAAATATACACTCATTGAGCATTTTATTAGGAACGTTAAGGTCCTAATAAAGTGTCTGACCTGGTCTTCTGCCGTTGAAGCCCATCTGTCTCAAGGTTCAACATGTTGTGCATTCTGAGATGTTATTCTGCTCATTACAATTGTACAGAGTGGTTATCTGAGTTACTGTAGCCTTTCTGTCAGCTAGAACCAGTCTAGACACTCTCAGTTGACCTCTCTCATCAACAAGGCATTTTTCGTCCACAGAACAGCCGGTTGATTTTAGTTTTTTGCACCATTCTCTATACACTCTTGAGACTGTTGTGTGTGAAAATCCCAGGAGATCAGCAGTTCCAGAAATACTCAAACTAGCCCGTCTGGCACCAACAATCATGCCACAGTTTAATTTTAGATACATTTTTTCTTCCATACTGATGGTTGATGTGAACATTAACTGAAGCTCCTGACCCGTATCTGCATGATTTTATGCATTGCACTGCTGCCACACGATTGGCTGATTAGAAAATTGCATGAAAGTCCCGAACAGTGACTACCAGCGACAAAGCGACCTCATCTCATTCATTTTCAATTAAATCTGGCGACTTTCAGCGACACAAGCAACAGTGACCTCTGGCGACTAGATATGGGCGTGGTGAGCGCCGTGACAAAGTTAAGAAAAGTTTAACTTTATTAAAATGAGGAGTGACTTTCAGGAGCGAGAACCAAAAGGAGGGAAGAGGGTGTTCAGTGGAGGTCACGTCATCCGTCTCCTTTGAAATAATGCCGTTGAGTGCAGACTAGACGGAGCAGCATTGTGATGTTTCTGTGAGAGATTTCAATGTTCTGGAACAACATACATGGATAAAATTTTAAATGAAGTGTGGTAAAGAAACTGTCAGCAGTCTGAGTGAGCTTGATTCGTACATTAATAGATCGTTCATCTTTTATTATGGACACGACGCAATAAGCATGGCTTCAGTTCATGTAAAACACTCTCCCATGCAGAATGTGCATTTTAGGGACAAGAAAACGGTTTCATTGTCAATTTAGAAATAAATCTTTACAGACAGTACATCTTATCTGTGATCATATTTCAAAAGACATGGCCAGACGTGCAGTCCACCAATAACGTTAGAGCGACAGCAGTAACATCGAGTGATAAAGTCGCTGCATGTGTTTACGGGGATTAAGTAGGTGTACAGGTGTTCCTAATACAGTGATAAATTAGTGTATTTAAAAAAATATATATATTTTGACTTTCGCACACAGTCGTAAGTGATTGAAAGGGACTTTGTTCCAGTTTACAGTTACGTTCTGCAAAATAAAAGTTTTCGTTTTCATTTTTCGTTTCAGTCCCTGGTTGTGAGTTTCTACAGGTGTTATATCTGTAATATAATTTACTGTTTTATGGTTTTCTTGTCACATGACAGCAAAACGGCTTCATGCATGTTCATTATGCCATACTGACTTTGATACAACAAAAATGTTTCAAATCTCAATAACATTTTTGTTTTAAAAATGCACAAAAATTATCCAAATGGAATTTTAAGTCAGAAATCGAAACATTCATTAAAGAAGAGTATTCAAGTCAAATTTCGTATGATTTGCATTTTCAATGTATTTTTGAATAAACTAGTAGGTACAGACAAAAATGAGCATCACATTACTTACGTAATACGTAGTATGTAAGCATGTTAAAATAGCAGTGCTAGACATCATCATCTATTTTAAAATGCCACATCAAATATTACTGGTTATGAGGTCTTCTGTGGCCTTGTGCATGCCGGCTCTGTGAGCTTTCTGCTCATTTATTGAAGTCAACTGTGCTTTTGCTCAGGCCCAGAGGAATGAGAGGGAGTCCATTAGACAGAAACTGGCCCTTGGCAGTTTCTATGATGACGGACCGGTTACCTTTACTGGCTGCAGCAAGAGCTGCTTGTCCTCACGGTCAGTGTGTGCTTGTCTTTTGTGGATTGGTGTTTTGTGTGTGTGCATGTTCACTGTCATAGACTTTAAAGGAATTGTTCATCCACAAATACTCGGCCTCATGCCATCCCAGATGTGTATGACTTTCTTCTGCAGAACATTTTTAGAAAAATATCTCAGCCCTGTTCCACAAAATGCAAGTGAATTGTGACAAAAACTTTGAAGCTCCTAAAAGCACATAAAGGCAGCATAAAAGTAATCCATAAGACTCCAGTGGTTAAATTCATGACTTCAGAAGTAATCCAGTTGGTTTTGGAAAAGACCAAAATATAACTACTTTTTTTGTATAAATCTTAACATCTGCAGTTTCCTTGCCGAACATTATTTTAAGCTTGATTCGTATGCGTCAAGAGCTAGGAAGTGTATTCGAGCTTGAAATCATGATCAGGCCTAGAGACTGCAATGACAAGATGTACAGTGAAAAATTAGTTATATTTTGGTCTGTTCTCATCCAAAACCAACTGGATCACTTCTGAAGTCATGAATTTAACCACTGGAGTCGTATGGATTACTATTATGCTGCCTTTATGTGCTTTTAGGAGCTTAATTATACTAAGCTATAGTGTAACTAATATATATATAGAATAAAGTTATACACATCTGGTATGGCATGAGCATTTTAATTTTGGTGTTAACTATTCCTTTAAATGCATAGTTCACCAAATAAATGCTAATTCTGTAATTTTCTTACCCTCAAGTCATTTCAAACCCCTATGACTTTCTTCCTTGGAACTTCCGTGGATGTAAGACAGAATGTTACGGACTGGCAACCTTAGTCACCATTCACTATCATTGCATCTTTTTTCCCATACAATGAAAGTGAATGGTGACTGAGGCTGAGAATGGTGACATTGCACCTAACATCATCTTCTGTGTTCCATGGAAAAAAAAGTTGTATTGGATTGGAACAACAAAAGGGGGAGTAAATGATGACAGAATGTTATAACACTTCTATATAATGATTGTTATTTGTAGTGTGAACTTGCTGTTTTATGTCAAATAAAGAGAATATATTTGGGGTTGTTCAATTTGATGACTAATTATAATTCATGCAGCTCTAGAGTTTCACCATGAGGCACTTTGGCTTTGTGGGTGTCGGGATTGCTGCATTTCAGTGTCTCTTCACATTTTGGAACATGATTTCTAGAAGGTTCCTAGAAACAACAGCCAAGTCCAGAATGGTCAAGCAAAGGAAAGTCCACACAGAGTCAAATTCAAGTAATGAGAATTAGCCATGTTTCCATGGTATCACTGAATAAAGAGTAATTGCTTCTAATTTAACTTACAGGGTACCACAGAATCTCAAATCAGTGTAGAAGGGTAAAGTCTTCCAACAATGAAGGCTAACTTTGTAATTATAGACTTTTGAGGCCTAGTCAGTGTTCTCTAAGTATACTATTAAGTTAAACATAAACTTCTCTAGCAATTGCCGAAAAAAAGTCTAGTTCAGCTTTATACGGGAAGTGCTTGCTTCACTGTGGTTCACAAACACTAAAAATGGACCTTTCTCATTTGAGAGTTTAAATGTTTTCTGGTTACTGTCAACTGTAACAAGTCTCAAGTTCTCAGGGGTTTAAAGGGTTTATGTAATTCACAGTTATGGGACTAAAATAAATAGGTTGTCTATTTCAATTGATTCTAAAGAGCCAGTGTCTTTGGTCATGCATTTCACCCAACTATTACTGTAAAGACAATGTCACAATTTGGTATACCATGTATAATCTACAGTATAACTGAGAAATAAAAATGTCTACAAATTAAAGACACAATAAAAAAAAATCCCATTATTTTCATTGATACTATAGAAATATGTATGTCAATGATGTTGAAAAAAATTTTGATTGAAGAATGCCACTCATGTTCTCCACCTTTCATCTTCACTGCTCTTTCTGCACTGTAGGCTTCAGAATGGGGTGAACCTACAGATGTGCTTTGTGAATGACAGCAGCAGTGACAGGGATAGTGATGCAGAGGACAGCAGAACAGAAACCAGCCTGGACACCCCATTGTCTCCTATGGTAGAAATCACAACCTTTAGTATATCTAAATTAGTATATTTTCATAGTGTCATCCAGTTTAAATTAAACATGTTTGGTTTTCTCTGTCTCATTAAAGAGCAAGCAGAGTTCTTCTCTCTCTGACCGGGACACAGGTGAGGAAGATCTCGACACGGAGGATTCAGAATTCTGGCGGCTTCAGAGACGTCTGCAGGAGGAGGCCCGTGTGGCTCTGGCTTTGGCCCGTCCAATGGCCCGAATGCAAGTGGAGGTGGAAAGACAGATTCAGCTACACCGCAGATCCCCTGTGGCAGACCTGGTGTGTGAAGCCAAGAATAATGCTGCATTTGTTTACAATACACAGCTTTAAAAGCATCTGGAAAAAACACCAAATGTTCTTGTGCATGGAATTAATGAATGTTCCTTTCCCAAAGCTTGTTTTATTGTTTCTTATTTTTTAACTTTGAGCATTTGCTCTTCATCAGCCTATCAGAGTATCTCAACTGTTTCCATGTGTTATAGTTGCCTCATCTGCCACATATCAGTGAGAGTCTACTGAAGAGAAATTTGAGGCCCGTGGACCTGAGGGACATGAATTTCGGCCAGTTACAGGTCATCACCAATGATCTGCACTCTCAGATACAAGGTTAGGACAGCACATGTTTTCTCAAAAATACTGTAAGCACTCTGAAAAAAATAATTTAGTGGTGAAGTAAATAGAGCAGAACATATTAAGTTATTTCTACCATTAATAAGTTAAAGCATGAACTTAAAAATATTAGGTGAATTCTAAATTTGTACTCAATTTAAACATGTAAAAATTAGTGCTCTAGCTTATAAGGAAATGTTATTTATGATTGTTTGTTATCTTCATAATGCGTCATCATGCATGAATCCTTTTTGAAGCTGGTGTTCCCAGCATGCACTAGGCTTGAATAATGAATGAGCTTGCATGGTTTCACTGAATCCAAGCTTATTTACACCCTTTTTATTGTTGATTTTGTTATGGTTGACCACTTTTTGTTTTGTGAATTCTGAAGATAATTTTCTACTCAAGATTACCCATTCATGATCAAACAATTATCTGTTGATTGTTTCTGTCATTGTGTTTTGTGCACCAAGTATTGACGTCTGTTGACTTCTGGCATCTGCATAGTCATTTTGTTCTCTTATTGACAATAATGCAAGGTGATGTTGTCTAGTAGGCTACATAGCATGCATTAACCTTCCTTGTGGAATGTTTCTGCATGTCATTTGGTAAATGATTAAACATGAGTTTATAAGTAAAATTCAGTATGTGAAATGTTTAAATAACATTTTCATTTAAATTTTTACTAAGTTTAAGTAACAAGTACATCAGATTTGTTAATAAAACTTACAAAGTTACTCACTCACTTTAATCAGTATTATGCTATGAAGTTGTAATGGCAATGGTTTCCCAGATAGAATTGCACCAATTCTTTCAGGTTTTACTCTGGATGAACACCTATCACCTTCACATTATGTTTATTCATGTTGTATTATAACGCTTATTGTTTTAAATTCAATTGAAGGTCTGAATGAGGAGCTGGTGCAGCTGTTATTTATGAGAGATGAACTGCACATGGAGCAGGATGCCATGCTGGTAGATGTGGAGGATCTAACCAGGTTAGGCCTTAGTCCAGAACATTTGGTTAACAATGAAACTGCAGTGTAAATTAGAACCTACAGTCAAGACATTACACATTGTAAAAAATTAAGATACTCAAGGCACCATTTGGGGTTCCTCACATGCCACACATATACCTGTATATATTTCAAGAGCCTCAAAGCCTTTCCCTTAAAATGGGGTTACTGAAGGAACCCCCAAATACTAAAAGTGAATAAGTATATATATTAACCATTATAACTATATAAAACTAAAATGTGTAGAAGATGTTGGAAAACCAAAGAATGTGCAGGATTTATTATGTATGGTGGATTCCTTTAATCTCACACAGTTAGATTCAGGCCCTACTCATGTAAAGGGTCATACTCTTGATTTGGTATTAACCTCTGGTCTTCATGTGACCAATCTTGAGGTAGTAGATTCTGGAATCTCTGACCATAGTTTTGCTTAATTTGAATCTGTGCAGCTACAGTGCATCTGGAAAGTATTCACAGCGCTTCACTTTTTCCACATTTTGTTGTTACAGCCTTATTCCAAAAAAATTTAAATTCATTATATTCCTCAAAATTCTACAAACAATACCCCATAATGACAATGTGAAAGAAGTTTGTTTGAAATCACAAAAAAAAAAATCACATGTACATAAGGATTCACAGCCTTTGCGCAATACTTTGTTGAAGCACCTTTGGCACCAATTACAGCCTCAAGTCTTTCTGAGTATGATGCTACAAGCTTGGCACACCTATTTTTGGGCAGTTTCTTCCATTCTTCTTTGCAGGACCTCTCAAGCTCCATCAGGTTGAATGGGGAGCGTCAGTGCACAGCCATTTTCAGATCTCTCCAGAGATGTTCAATCGGGTTCAAGGTAGACTCTGGCTGGGTCACTCAAGAACATTCACAGAGTTGTCCCGTAGCCACTCGTTTGTTATCTTGGCTGTGTGCTTAGAGTCGTTGTCCTGTAGGAAGATGAACCTTTGCCCCAGTCTGAGGTCCAGAGTGCTCTGGAGCAGGTTTTCATCAAGGATGTCTCTGTACATTGCTGCATTCATCTTTCCCTTGATCCTGACTAGTCTCCCAGTTCCTGCAGCTGAAAAACATCTTGGTTCTCGGATCTTATGCTCCTTGCGACAGCACCTCCCTGGCAGATTCCCCTGAGAAGGGACCTTCTTTCTCAGGGACGGGGCATCCTCTGTCAACCGCGCCCAGACCTCTAGAACCTCCATGTCATGGTATCTCTCCATGGTCCTTTTGGGCCTTCAGAGACCCCCCTTCGAGCTGCTAGAGTCTGTCGAGCTTAGAGCCCTCTCCTTAAAGACGGCTCTCCTGATTGCGCTCGCTTCCATCAAGAGGGTTGGGACCTGCGAGTGTTCTCTGTCAGCAACACTTGCCTGGAGTCTGGTCCGGCAGATGCTCACGTCAACCCAAGGTTCCTACGCTCCTCAGGTAGTAAACCTGCAAGTGAAGCTGCCCCAGGAGGAGGCAGACCCAGCTTATCGGTGCTGTGTCCAGTGCGTGCTTTGCGTACCTATGTGGACTGCACGCAGAGATTTAGATGTTCTGAGCAGCTTTTTATTTGCTGTGGCAGACAGCGGAAAGGGGTGCTGTTTCCAACAGAGATTGCCCACTGTGTCGTCAACGCCATGGCTAGCCTATCAGACCCGGGCCGTGTCCGCCCCCTTGTGGGTTCGAGCACACTCTACGACCGTTGTGGCATTCTCATGGGCACTGGCCAACGGCACCTCCCTAGCAGACATCTGCAGAGCGGCGGGCTGGGCAACACCCAATACCTTTACAAGATTCTACAATCTCAGGGTTGAGTCAGTCTTGTCCCGTTTTTTCTCAGGTCCGAGCTCGTAGAACTCGGTAATGCGGAACGGCTGACCGGGTGTTTCGCTTGCACGTAGCGCCCTTCCCCTCCACTGAGGCGATCAAGTGCGCACTTTCTACCAGGAGAGTCCACTAGGCTTGCGCTCCCTGGATGTCTTTTCTCCCTAGCCCTCTGGTCCGCGAATTCAGCGGAGGAATTCCCGACCAGACCCACTATGGGCACTAAATACTCTGTACTGGATTAGGTGCTCCACAGGGTTTGGCCATCACGGATTTATCCCCCTGTGTGTATTTTCAGCGGTACGGTCCCCCTGCTGGCGGACCTGTGTCTCCCTTGGGCAGTTCCCTCTGCCCCCCGGACGCTGTGTTTGTTGCAACTCCTCCCTCGCTTTGTAGGATCTACCACCGCACCACTTCCACATGTGGCGTGAAAACCCATGTGACGTATTCGCCACATTTAACCTCCCCCCAGCCTGGGCAGGATGTGGTCTCCGCTGTGTCTTTCCCCCCTAAAAGAATAGGAGTTGGAAAAGAAAGCCTTCCCCAATGCGTGTTATAGTGTTAAATGGCCCCAGCCGCTTTAACTCTATGCAAGAATCATAGAGAGAGAAAAGGCGTGGCTAGCGCATCCTGCTCCCATGCTTGTTGACATCAACAACAAAAATAATCACTTGCCGCATGTCCTTGTACTGGAAAACCATGAACAAAACTATGCAACATAAAAGGAAATGTGACCCAGGATACATTAAATACAGGTTACATTTTTACTATGGTGGGTTGCCACTTGATTTCCAATGTCAAATCTTTCCTGAAGTTAAAGGGACAGACAGGAGCAGTCTGGCTGCACTGCCGTGCACCTACAGTATATGTTAATTGTTAATAATCATAGAACATTACTTTAAAAGCTCACACAGCTTATGTTATTTTTCATTTAGTAATAAATTTAACATGCTATGCTAACATGTAAACTAAACTGCTTTAGTTATATAACATGTTATAGTTACGTGCTATTTTTTATCATGATTATAATTCGGTTTATTGTTATAATTATTTTAGCTTTCTTATTTATTCTATTTATTTTCAAAAGGGAGACTTTTTTTACACATACTTCCATTAAAGAAATGGTTTCAAGTTTCAATTAAAATAAAGTGTTTGTTCAACCAAAAAAACAAAAACTGTTTTCACTCCTTTAAGGGTCATTAACTGATAATAATAATTGTGTAATACCGTATACCGTGATACTGTGAAAACATGATATTTTCTGAGACGGTTATCGTACCGTGAAAATCTCATACCGTTGCTACCCTACTGTACACCATATTAAAGGGATAGTTTACCCCAAAATTTTTATTCTCTCATTAACTCTTATGCAATCCCAGATGTGTATGTCTTTCTTTCTTGTGCTGAACACAAACGAAGATTTTTAGAATAATATTTCTTCTCTGTAGGTCCATACAATGCAAGTGAATGGTGGCCAGATCTTTGAAGCTCCAAAAATAACATAAAGGCAGCATAAAAGTAATCCCCATAACTCCAGAGGTTAAATCCATATCTTCTGTAGCGATATGATAGGTGTGTGTGAGAAACAGATCAAGTCCTTTTTTACTCTAAATCTACACTTTCACTTTCACATACTTTTGTTTTTGGCAATTCACATTCCTTGTGCATATCACCACCTACTGAGCAGAGAGGAGAAATTATAGTAAAAAGGACTTAACTATTGGTCTGTTTCTAACCTACACTTATTATATAGATTCTGATTATATGGATTTAACCATTGGAGTCATATGGATTCATTTTATGCTGACTTCATGTGCTTTTGGACCTTCCAAGTTCTGGTCACCATTCACTTTCATTGTATGGACCTACAGAGCTGAAATATTCTTCTAAAAATCTTCATTTGTGTTCAGAAGAAGAAAGAAAGTCATACACATCTGGGATGAGGGTGAGTAAATTATTTAATTATTCAGATTTTTGGGTGAACTATTCCTTTAAGAAACAAGGGGATGTTAACCTTTGAACAAGATCACCTGTGACAATTCAGTTATTATTTTGTCTTGTGGAATATATGTAAGTATTTATTATGTCATATAGCTTTATCAGGGCAGTAGTAAATAAAAAACAAAATGCAAGTTTGCCCTCTTATTTTTTTCAAAACGAGAAGTACAATTTACCAAATGGTGCCTTGAATATCTTTTAATGTATACAGTGATTGTCTTCCAAACAGTGTGGGATGAGTATGTAAGAAATCTGTCATGTTTTTTTGAACAGGCATGCACATAGCCAGCAGAGACATATGATGGAGAAATCTCTGGCCAAAGGCAAAGGAGCTTCCCACACTCGCTGTGATTCTCCATTCTGAGGCAAACAGTAACCAGCACAGGGGCCAACCACTTGTGTTTCACTATGTGATGAAGCAGCGTACTCACTAGATTCTCTTTTTCAGTCCAACTAGATGTGTGTTATTGCCTATGTTAAAAGCTTTGTGTGGATGTATGTTAATTATACATGCTATAAGTGTTCATGCATGCCCGCACCTTAGCTGAGGGTCACACACTCACTTTGCAGAATAACTGTTAATCATACATAATGTATACATTAGGGAAGAACATAAAGAATCAGGTGACATGGATCTATCAATGGGATTTCATTTCACAGGTTGTAACTTTCCCTGTGATTTCAGTACTGTTCTTTCTGGTCACTCTGTATGGACCATAATAGTTCATATATATTAACACTGTCAACTAGTTAACTGCTTCTCTGTGCAGATTATTGCTGGATTTGCTTATTAACCTGCAATTTCCCTCCCTGGGATTAAATCAAGTTTACTCTGACGCAGTTTTTGCACTTGCTAATGTGCTGTGTATGGAGCTACCCTACCTAAAATAAGGAAAACACAACCAAAACTTTTGAAAGGTTTGAATGGAATCTACATTTTATGAAGTTGATGTGAGCATTGTAGTTTTTCCATTATTATTGGTAAGAAGCTGCCTTGTGTGCTGGTAATTGATTCCTATGTTCACGGTGAACTATTAAGTCAGTCTTTTAAGAATGTCAAGATTTTACTTACTTTTTCATCCAAATATGACATTTCCTGTTTCACAGAAATGTAAAAGTAAATTGTGAACTAATAAATTACTTAACATGGGCCAGTATGACTTTTTATTGTTGTAATCTTCAGTAGTTGTGTAGCTGACATAATGTGCCCATGGTGTATGTGTGTGTGTGTGTATGTGTATATGTATATATATATATATATATATATATATATATATATATATATATATATATATATATATATATATATATATATATACTATTCATACATATTTCAACTTATATATAATTACTATATCACACAGATTTCATACATATATATATATATATATATATATATATATATATATAATCAACATCAAGATTTTAAGTTAAAAGTTATGTGAATATATAAAAGAAAGTGTATATCTTAGATCCTGTGACTAATCACCATTTCTTTCCCACCATATACATATATTTTTTTCTATATTGAATGTATTTATTTTTGCATTAACAAGTTCATTTTAAATGGTCATGTGGTGTGAAAATACCTTTTAATGTAATCTCTCAATTAATCTAACTTAAAACCTGCATGAATAGTAATTATTAAAAAGTTGAAAATGCTGTTTAAAATAGTTTTGGATGAATTGTGGCATGTCACACTGCAGGACATATCAACTTCAAAAATTATTTCATGTCAATACCCACTTAAGGCCTAAATACTCATTTAGTGCAGTCACAAGGCATAACAAGTGAATCAAAAACTATTTCAATTTATCAAACACCAAACAAGTGTCATTGTAGTTTGCATTAAGCCAGTTCCAAAAGTGAAAGAAAATTAAAGCAATAAATGAAAAAAAGAATAGTTTAAAAATAGAAAGTGTGTCTGTTTCTTTATTGAGTTCATTTTCTAGTATTTTAATCTTATCACTAAAACCACCAGAGTGTTATAACACAGCAGTGAATCTCGCAATACTTTGACATTAAGTATTAGCATACAAAACCTAAACTGAGAGTTGAGTAGTTTCTGCTTCCTTTTTTTTTCGGCCAGATTACTTCAAACACAGGAGAGCACCACTGTGCGATCTGTCTCTTTCTGATACCAGAGAGGAGAGCCCATTACCACAACATGACATAGTTTTCATGAGATATGACGTGTCTGCTTTTTCAAATGATCACAGATGTCTATATAGAAAATAAAAACAGCTGTTTTTATTGGGTATTCCACTCTTGTTCAACACTGTGGCCTAAACACCCACAGACATGTAAACATACAGTATGAATTACATAAAATTAAATGGATCGCTTTCAAAGAATCCATACAGGCTGGGCCTGTCCAGATTAAATAAATATTTTTTCAAACTTGGCAAAGAGGTATTTCCAGAAAATGACATTTTACCCTCAAAAAGGGGGCAAGCTGTGTGCTTTTTTTTTTTTTTTTTAAAGATTAGTGTGTTTGTTAACACCTGTCTTGATTTTCTTTGAAAATTTTTGAAAACCCCATCCAACTAATAATACTAGGAAATCTTCATACTTCAAATAATTGGTGTGACTAAGGAGAAGCCTTACAATTCAATAAATAATTAATTAAGTAAATAATGAAATAATAAAAAAATAAATACATATACAAATATATAAAACATTAAGATGTACAACATATAATAATATTAAGAAATATATTTTAAAAAAATAGGATTATTATAAATTAGATAAATGAATGTAGGCTTCGATGTATTAAATCGGGACATCTTTGAAATTGCCAATTAATTATATATATATATATATATATATATATATATATATATATATATATATATATATATATATATATATATATATATATATATTCTTTTTTTTGTTTTTTTATTTTTTTTTTAATTATTATTTTTATTTTTTTTACATGTTCTTCTTTTACGTGTTTCTGCAAAAATGTTTATTATGACCGTAAACTGGAATACAACTAAATTTAAAATACTGGATGAAAGTGACAGTGAAAGGGGTTTACCAGAGGTTCAAGATTATCATCCTTTAGCTACACGCACTATGTGTGAAGTTTGTCCATGTAAATCGAAACGTACGTTAATTCCATTTATGCAAGCAATGTGTCCTCAAATTTCAGAATTCAATATCTGTACCATGGAAATTACAAAACACACGGGGAGTGGGTTATTTTCATTTTAGTTAATCTTTTGAAAGGAAACTCCCATATCTCCAGAAGGATGTATTTAAAAGGGCAAATCCTAAACATGAG
This sequence comes from Xyrauchen texanus, assembly GCF_025860055.1. NCBI lineage: Eukaryota > Metazoa > Chordata > Actinopteri > Cypriniformes > Catostomidae > Xyrauchen > Xyrauchen texanus. Next base: position 14,364,565 of record NC_068284.1, on the reverse strand, counting down.
CATCAGAATTCGCAACAGTCCGTGCAATTGAAGCAGCAATGCTGTCCAGTGTCTCTAATTGTAAGTATTGTTTTTCTTACGATTTTTAATGACTCTTACTCTGATCCATTCAATTCAACCCTCAGCTTTCAGTTCATTTCTAAAGACTGACTAGCTCAGTGATTTCTAAGGAGTGCCTTAATGTCAAAATATCGATCATTTTAATAGAAAATCTGTTGAATATGTGATGTTTTGTGACAGATTTGGCAGTCGCCGTGCTCTGCTGTGCGGTGTGGCAGCGTGGCATCGCCGGTCCTGTCAAAGCGCGTGACTCACCGTTGCGCCTCACAGGAACATGCAATGTGCTCGCGCGCTCTTTGCTCTGGAACGTGTCAGAAGCGCTCGCGATGGTCAGCGTCATTCAATAATACATCAGCACATATAGGTCTATGCACAAGTGGTTTGAAGTCTAACATTTGTTGTCACTTACAGGATCATCTTTTCAGCGGGTTTACCTGTTCCAAGCAAAACGCAGAAGTGCACCTCAGGGCGCAAACAGTGTCAGCGTGCATACAACAGGTAAGAGATGAGAGGCAGAAAATTGGGACTAAAGTTTTATTGTTGTACTATTTATGTTGAGTACACATGGAAGTTAAATGTCTATGATTATGAAGAGATTGTAAGAAATAACTGTGAACTTACTTTGTGTAAATCCTATAACCTCATTTTTTCAATATCTTGGTCAAACACAGTATAGTAGATGGCTTAATCAAACATTTTGAAAGCTTAATCGTGCAGGAGAGAGACTATTTTGTGTTAAAATGTCTCAAATGAAATGTAGTAAAATTGCTAGAAAGTATAAGGCTTTAAGAAAATTCAACTTCTTGTTGGATGTACCTGTATATTGAATACCTGTTTAGATATAGGTTGCCTATATTTAAAAGGAATGCTTAAGAATTATACCTAACTGCCTAAAATTAACGGGCTCATGCTTTAGTTTCTATATTTTTTGTTTTGTTTATTTGATATTTTTAGACATGCACTCATTGAGCACTTCATTAGGATCATTAATAATCTGCATGATTTTATGCACTGAACTGCTGCCATACGATTGGTTGATTAGATAATAGCATGAATAAGTATAGTGTACAAGTGTATCTAAAAAAGTGGACAGTGAGTGTATGTTTATATGCTGTTGTTATATTCATTATATTTTGTTATAAATAGCCATTGTAATCAAAATAATAATTACTACTCTCCTTTCTTGATCACGGTTCATTCTTGATAACAAAATAAAAATTTTGACACTTATTATTTGTACTTCATTCAACAGAACTCAGACTGTGCTCACACAACTGCCCTAAATATCGATGAGGTAATTTTACTATCCATTTTCCATATTATTTTTTTATTGGCAATGTCTTTTGCCTGTTCCGTTGACATATGCTGCCATATATTTTTGCAGAATGAATGTCTACTGAGAATTTTAGAAGATCTTCGCTACTATCAGGAAACATTTACAGCATACTCTAACCCAGAGCTCACCAAAACGGTTGTTAGGAGCATCGATGACCTCATGCAGGTACATTAAGGCAATGAAACAATAACAAATGGCTTTCAGACTAGAGGACTCATTTCACTCACTGTCCATTTTCTTTCTTTTTAAAAATGTTTTTACAGGACTGTTTTTCTGTCTCTAAGGTGGACAACTCTCCGCTCAAGGTATAATAGGTTATCTTTGTTGACAATTTAGACACATTATGTTTCCATTACATTCTTTGTTTCCATTACATTCTTTGTTTCCATTACATTCTTTGACCTCTGTGATCCTGCCATGCGTAAGTTTGATTATCTATTTTTACAGGTGTCCATGGATCATCAAAAATCTTTTCAAGAACGACTGCAGCTGTGCAAAGTCTTAAAAGGCTTCCACCTTCGAGCCATAACAATAAATCGAGTTTTCAACTACATTTTGTCAAAATAATAAGCAAACAGTAACAGGTCAGTTACAGTCATTGAATAAAGGAATAATTATTTATTATTATTTAAGTTATTTAATTTATTTAAACATTATTTATTAGGGCGTAATGTATGTTTTGTTATTTTCAGTTGTAAACTGTTTTTGTTTTTGCTGTTTTATTAAAGTTGTCCATGCACTTCACCAAATGTTTGAACAAGGTGTTATACTTGTGATGTTGTAGATTTCAACACATCCAACTGATTTAAATGTCTATCAGAAATGATATACATATATATATATATATATATATATATATATATATATATATATATATATATATATATATATATATATGTATTAGGGCTGTCGATTTAACACGTTAATTCAGTGCGATTAAATTTATTACAAATAACGCGTTAAAAAAGGTACGCAAGTAATCGCAATGCCCCCGGATTGTAATAAGGAAGATTCCTGAGAAATGCAAGGTTGTAGTACCACCTGTTTACTCCAGAGGGCAGTAATTGAAGTTTCAGCTGTGTGGCAATGCACAGTTTATACAGTGAAGAAAACAACCATCCAGCAGACAAACAACTCAGACATGCGTTACGTTCTTGTATTCAAAACACTTGATGGAGCGCAAATTCGAACTTTAAGGGATCTCAAGATGTGTTCTAAGTATTAAACTTTATTTAACTTGAAACAGTGAACTAAACATTTTATGTTTATGATGCAATGCCGAGAAGCTACACAAGCATGTCTGACGCAGGTGTAAATTGACGGTCCTTAAATAAGTCCTCATAATAAATCTCGAACTGATTGACAAATTCACTTGTGAAATGGATTGCTGTGAACTGTATGCCAATGATTGGATTATGATCAATAATATGGTAGTAAACAATACATTGTATTCTAAAGCCACTTTTTGTGTTGTCTTATCAATGATTAACTCTTCTGCCTCAAGAATGTAATGTCAAGACTTTCACCTACTGTTGCACTTGTGTACACAGTAGTGTGACAATAAAGTGATTTGATTTAATGCATTTTAATTATCTTTATATATATATATATATATATATATATATATATATATATATATATATATATATATTTTAAATATAACTATGTATAATTATTTCAACATTGAATTATTATTATATGAGGGAAATATTTGCAAATATTTGTATATGCGATTAAATGCAATCGATAAATTAATTGGGACACCATGTAATTAATTCGATTAAAAATGTTAATCACTTGACAGCCCTAATATATATATCTATATAATGATTGTGAAGACAATTTTGAGTTAACAGCATACATTTTAAATAGCCAATGACATTGTGCATTTTAGACCACCAGGCATCAAACTTTTAAGTTTTTAGACTCTAATCACTGTATGCATTATTAACGGAGATGCCAAGGAAAAAGAGGACTTTGACATTTGTTCTGACATTTGCTTCCTAATAATTACCATATATCCTACTTCCTTAATTATTTGAAAATATAAAAATGGTTACAATGTAGCATTTACATCATCAGAGTGACCAAGTATTGAAAATTGTATTGCCATTTATTCTTTTGTTTTCACACAATTCCATGCGAAAACTCAGATAGCAAGGTAACATTCATACATTTCTCATTCAAATAATCATTTTAGTTGAGGTTGTTTGCTTTCTGGGAAACTACTAAACCACACACACACACACACACACACACAAAATAGTTTTAAGTGAGCTAATGTCATCATATAGGAGGAAGTTTCCAAGGAGTTACTACACAGCGTAATGTTTTAACAGTGGGATAAATATAAAAATAAAAATGGAATTTAAATAGAGAGGAAATTCTGATTTAATCACATTGTTCTACAGATTTTGAGAAAATAAAAAAATAAAAGATTACAAAAAAGATCTATAACTAAACTTAAACAAATGCATCAGTTGTCCAAGTGAGACTAATCGGCATTCCCTGCAGTCTGCCCTTTATGAGGTGGAGGTATCTTCTCTTACTGTAAATGAATGCGGAACATCGAAGAAATTTTAAGCAAAGGAGGGTTTGTTTTTGTCAGTGCTCCTGCAGATTAATTTTTTTTATAGTGCCCCTAAGCCCCATTTCAATGTGAGGGGTTTTCTGCATTTGGTTGTAAGATTACTTTACTTTGGTACAAAATATTAAGAATATCACATTGTCTGATCTATTGTTTTTCTCATGTTGTTTTATGTACAACATATTGGTATTGTACAACATTTACAAATGGCTGTAAAAAATAATATAATTTGTTTAGCTGTCGCTACCTGAAAATGTATTTTATACAACAAAGATATATATTAGATAGTAGACAGTAGATTAGATCATAGATATAATTTCCTATCCAATCAGGATCTCAGCATTAAAGGGATAGTTCATCCAAAAATGAAAACTCTCTCATCAGTTACTCATCCTCATGCCATCCCAGATGTGAATGACTTTCTTCCTTCTGCTGAACATAAACAAAGATTTTTAGAAGAATATTTTATCTCTGTAAGTCCATACAATGCAAGTGAATGGTGACCAGAACTCCAAAAGCTCCAAAAAGCACATAAAGGCAGCGTAAAAGTAATCCATAAGATTTTTAAATCAATGTCTTCTGAAGCAATCCAGTTGTTGCACTCATTATTATGAGTTTATGGCCATGTGCTTACTAGTTTATATAACTTGGAATGAACCCCGTCCAAAACAATTAATGGGGTTAGGGTGGGGGTCAGTGCTCTACTGCAAAACCCTAAATCCTGTAAGAAGCACATGACAGAGATTATTAATTGGTGGTAACAACTATTTCCTCAACTCAGAGCATGATCTGACTCAATTTGCCCCACAGCCATTTATAAAAAAGTGCCTTGCTAAGTATTTCAGAACTAAACTTTAGATAAATCTATTACATGAGACAATAACGTTTGGCTACATTCTTGATACAAATGCAAGGAGGTAATTCTTGAACACAATCTGTTACTTTCTACTAGCTTCTAAATTAGGACTGTCACTGAAGTCATTCTGCACAAAATGTAATGCTTAAAGGTGCACTCAGTAATTTTGCCCTCATTTAATAAGTTTTACATTAAAAGAATTGAATAGTAATTTTGAAACATGTATAAAATCATGAGCACTCACATTAAAATAAAGACTCCAGTCATATCATTAACATTACAAAAGCTGTTTTATTCTAGAGGGTCTGCACATGGAGGCTGCCATGTTTGAATCACGTGACCAGCTGAATACTACTAATTAATCTCAGTAACCGTCCTGTGATTCGACACTGTCACTCATGGATTACAGGGGTCATGACATACTCTTTTTTTTATAATTGTATTATCTTCCCTGAGGTACACTTATAATCTTAGTAAAGTTTTTTTTTTGCACCAAACAGTCATAATGTATTCATAAATAATAACTTTCCACCCTGTCTCTGGCCCTCTGTCTGAAACGCTCGGTTTTAAGTTGTCTGACCCTTTAAGACTTTAGCATGAACGCCCAGTGTTATGATTGGCTAACATCATGCAGCCCTTCCAATACAGCTATTTTTTATACTCAATCCAAAGAAAATTGTAAAACTACATTTCACATTTCATCTGAATGTATAAAACTGTTCACTCAAGCAGCACCATAAATTATCAAACGTCCAATAGTCCAATTTTAACTGCCCCGTCTTTCAATTACAGTTCTTTGCAATTCTTGAATCATATTGTGACAATTTCACAAGCAATCCACACTAAAATATTCTGAATACACAAACATTGTACAATCCATGGAGATGTTGGGTGCTTTAACTGGCTTCAACAGGCCAAAGCAGAGATGCTGGTTTTCACATCATACAGTTTTCATGGTTTGTTTACAAACAGAACTGCATGTGCTTCCCCAAGTCAATGGCAGAAGCAGAATGAGAGGCATTTTTAAAAGTTGGGCTTGTACAGCTTTTAAATTGTGGCGTATATCGCCTGAAATGCATTGAAACAATCAATCTTTTTACAGAAGACCAACAATTAAAAATAGCACCAATGGGTGCAAAAACAGTCCAGGACGCCTTCAAAACACCACAACAGCAACTTAACTATAACTTTTAGAGTTATAACTAGTTATCTTTTAAAAACGGCATGAGATGTATGATAATGGTCAAAGATGTGTACATTTATGAAGAAAAACATTTAAATCCAGACATGTGCCACTTAGGATGAATCTCCCATGACAGGCCCATCTCTCTGACTCTGAGCACCAGTGGGCAGGGTCAAGGGTGCAATGACAGAAAATAGGCATTTCATTTGCAGATGTATTTGGTCCTTGTGGTGTCACAAGTTCCACAAATTCCAAACAAGGAAGTTTTCAGTTCTGAAACTTACAGTATGTTTTTATAGTACAATGACCTCTTATACACAGCCTGGCCATAAAAAAGTCACACACTTTAATATTTCGTTGGACTGCCTTTAGCTTTGATTAAGGCGCACGTTCCTCATGGCATTGTTTCGACAACCTTATGCAATGTCACAACATTTATTTCCATCCAGAGTTGCATTAATTTTTGTCTTATATTGATGACAGGAGAGTCGAACCACTCTGTGAAATCTTCTCCAGCACATCCCAAAGACTTTCAATGGGATTAAGGTCAGGACTCTGTGGTGGCCAATTCATGTGTGAAAATGATTCCTCATGCTCCCTGAACCACTCTTTCACAATTTGAGCCCAATCAATCTTGGCATTGTCATCCTGGAATATGCCCGTATCATCAGGGAAGAAAAATCCACTGATGGGATAACCTGGTCATTCAGTACATTCAGGTAGTCAGCTGACTTTGTTGAGTCTAGACCTGACCAACTGAAGCAGCCCCAGATCATAAGTCCCCCTCCAGAGGCTTGTACCTTGGCACTATGCAAGATGGGTGCATCGTTCATGCGCTTCCCTTCTTACCCTGACGTGCCCATCACTTTGGATAGGTTAAATCTGGACTCCTCAGACCACATGATCTTTTCCATTGTTCCACAGTTCAATTTTTATGCTCCCTAGCAAATTTAAGTATAGCTTAACTTACAAGTGGCTTTCTTGTGGCCACACAGCAGTTTAGTCCCAGTCCTGTAAGTTCTCGTCGCGCTGTGCATGTGGAAATGCTCTTGCTTTCCCTATTAAACATAGACTTGAGTTCTACTGTCGATTTTTTGCTATGTGACTTTACCAAGTGTTTTAGTGGTCTCCGATCATGATCATTCAAGATTTTGTCTGACCACATTTCTTCCGTGAAGCTGATGGTTCACCACTATCCTTCCAGGTTTTAATAGTGCGTTGGAAAGTTCTTAACCCAATTCCAGTGATTTAAGCAATCTCCTTAGTTGTTTATTTTGCTTGATGCTGGCCAATAATTTGCCCCTTCTGACACAGTAACATATTTTACACTGCCAAGGGATACGTCTTCCAACATGACTGATTAAGAAATAAGAAGCTACAAACTGCATCAGTTAGGATTAAAATAATTTTTGCCAGCTAAATAATTATAATAATGATCCAATCATATGCTCTTAAGTATCTGCTTATTTAAATCCAAATTACAGCTTTTTTTTGGACAGGCAGCATATGTCAAAACTCAAAAGATCAAGGAAATTTGATTCATGTCATGACCCATTTAAATGAACCCATGCTTACTGTGAAAATGAATATCTGCAATGGCATCTGTAACTGAAAACTATTGTGTTTGAAATATGCTACATCCACACCCCTATGTGTTAGTGCATGTCCAAGACAAAATTACTGTGTACACCTTTAAGAAGAAAGAATAACAAGAAAGAGACATACTGGTCTCAGCTCCCCCTTGTGTCACATCTAAAATGCACAAATGTTTTGGAGTGTATTTTGTTTAAAGGGATGGTTCATACTATAAATATCCACTTTCACTTTCACCTCCACATTGTTCTTCTTTTGTTTTTGGTGAGTCACATTCTTTGTGCATATCACCACCTACTGGGCAGGGAGGAGAATTTATAGTGAAAAAGGACTTAAATATTGAGATTCTCAACCACACCTATCAAATTTCTTCTGAAGATATGGATTAAACCACTGGAGATCTATGGATTACTTTTATGCTGCCTTTATATGTTTTTGGGGCCTTCCAAGTTCTGGGCACCATTCACTTGCATTATATGGACCTTCAGAGCTGAGATATTCTTCTAAAAATCTTCATTTGTGTTCAGCAGAAGAAAGAAAGTCATATACGTCTGGGATGGGAGGGGGAGTAAATGATGAGAGAATTTTCATTTTTGGGTGAACTATCCCTATAGTATAAAATAAGCATTTATTTAATTTAATCATGTTTGAATTTGGTGTGTTTTATTAACTAGCATAAATGGTATAATTAAATTACATATATGTACAGCGAGAGAGTGTACATGCAGGGCCAAAGGAACATTAGAGTTGTGATTGTGAAAAATATTGGCACCCTTGGTAAATATGAATTAAGGCTGTGAAAAATATGTCTTTATTGTTTATCGTTTTGATCTTTCAATCAAAATATAAAAAAATGATATATCCACTAATGGATATAATTTTTTTTTTAAACAAAACACAAGTTTTATCAAAAAACAAATAATTTTGTAAACATATGTGTGGCACAGTTATTGGCACCCTTTTTTTTTCAATAATTTGTGCAACCTCCCTTTGCCAAGATAACAGCTCCAGTCTTCTCCTATAATCATAATGAGGTTGGAGAACACCTGGCTAGTGATCTGAGACCATTCTTCCATACAGAATCTCTCCAGATCCTTCAAATGTTGAGGTCCACACTGTTGGATTCTCCTCTTCAGTTCACCCCACAGGTTTTCTATGGAGTTCAGGACAGGGGACTGGGATGGCCATGACATAACCTTGATTTTGAGGTCAGTGAACTGTATTTGTGTTGATTTTTATGTGTACTTTGGATCATTGTCCTGCTGGAAGATCTAACCATAGCCCATTTTAAGCTTTCTGGCAGAGACAGAACAAGATGCCTAGGACCTCTGGCATAAAAACTGCCCCACAACATTAAAGATCCAGCACCATATTTAATCGTGGGCATGGGGTACTTTTCCATATGGCTACCTCTCTGTGTGCGCCAAACCCATCTCTGGTGTTTGCTGCAAAAAAGCTCTATTTTTGTTTCATCTGACCATAGAACTCGCTCCTATTTGAAGATCCAATAGTGTCTATCAAACTGAAGATGCTTGAGTTTGTTGTTGCATGAGAGCAGAGGCTTTTTTCTTGAAACCCTCCCAAACTACTTGTGATGTAGGTGACTTCTGATTTCAGTTTAAAGACTTTCTGACCCCAAGACCTAAATAATTCCAGCAATTCTGCAGCTGTGATCCTTGGAGAATGTTTGACCACTCAAACCATCCTCCTTGCCATGCGTGGAGACAATATAGGCATGCGTCCTTTTCCAGGCTGATTCTTAACATCTCCAGCTGATTGGAACATCTTAGTTATTGCCCTGATGGTGGAAATGGGCAATTTCATTGCTTTGGCTATTTTCTTTTAGCCACTTCACATTTTTTTTTAAGCTCAACAACCTTTTACCACACATCATAACTTTATTCTTTGGTCTTACCAACTGTGATTGATGATTAACGTAATTTGGCTTATTTGTTACTTCATTTATATACCCCTCTGAAAAAGAAAGTCATGGCTGAACAGTCTCATGTTCCTATAACCCAGGTAGCCTATACTAAAAAATGCAAAATATGAATGGGAATACTTCAGATATATTATACTCATAAGAATTTCCGGGGGTGCCAATAACTGTGGCCAACGTGTTTTGGAGAATTTTACTTAATTATGAAATGTCGAATAAAGGTTCGAATTTTGTTAATATTTTGAATGAAAGATCAAAAGGATAAACAATAAAGACATATTTTTCACAGCGTTAATTGCTCTTATTTACCAAGGGTGCCAATATTTTTGGCCACAACTGTAGGTGTTAAGGTTATCAGTGACGTGCGGTGATGTCTTAAAGAGGCTAGGCACTGAGTTATGAAAGCCAGATTACCTGATTTATTGTTTAAGCTAATAATACGTAATAACAGTGAACGTTACGCACAAGCGCGACATATCAAGAAATGTACAAATCAGGATGTATATAGTGTACTCTCTCTCTCTCTCACGCACACACACACACAAGCGTGTAAACAGTGAACGTTACGCACAAGCGCGGCATATCAAGAAATGTACAAATCAGGATGTATATAGTGTACTCTCTCTCTCTCGCTCTCTCTCTCACGCACACACACACACACACAAGCGCACAGCCACATCAGTTTGAAATGATCGGATAATTTTTGGGCCCTTTTGCTGTACTAGTCCATCTAAGGCTGGCGTAGACCTCCCTCTTGCAATTAACTCCTATTTGGAATTAAAATCGAGCTTGGAAAAATTTCTTAATTCCGTGATTACAGCCGGTGCTGTCATTTTGATTTTGGCGGGGATTAGGCATGTAGGCTACGCTAGCTGTGATGTAATGACGTCAGCTACGCAAATGTCCAGGAATATCTTGATTTTAATTGGTCCATGTCTGATACGGAACGGAGATGATTACGGGCATAACATATTTACGTCAAAAGGCACAGCAGATTTGTGCTTTTTGCCGTACGTGTTAAAGAATACAGGATCGAAGTGCGCATGCGCAACATGGGATTTCCGCTTGTCGTCTGCAATGAATGGACCGTAAAAGCAACTGCTTATTCTACCATTTGTTTTTAGTTGATTATGCGTAACTGCTACATTTGTCATCATAACGTCTAAACAATTGGAATAACACACATATTGCATATATAAATCACAAGAATAAAAAGTAAAAATATAAATACAAGTTTATTATTTAATAAACATTTTATTTTTTAATTTTGGCAGGGTAGGCAGTGCCTAGTTTGCCTACCCAGACCGCACGTCAATGAAGGTTATGTGAAATGAAATGACTGTATATATGCCTATTCACAATTTTCCTGAGCAACAACTGGGCAGCGCCATGATGATTCTAATTGCCTGTTATCTATTTCTGGTCTCGAGACGGCAAGTAAAAACTGCCAAAATGAGCGATCCAGAGAAGACCAACAACCATTGATTGAAGTGTTCCTTGGTGTAAAATTGAATTTCAGGCTCAACTTGGATGGAGCAGTGTTGTGTGGATCCTTCTGTTTCTTTTCTTTTCATTTACAGAGCCAGGGCTGTGTACAAATACTAGATTTTTCCAGCCCACCCACAGAACGGACAGCTAGCAGAATGTGAGGAGACATTTGCTGAATTTGACAAAAAGTGTATTAGATTAGAATTTCTGAGTTCAATTTTAAACATGACATTACCCGCTAAGAATATAAGCGGACGCCTGTGAAAACACTGGAGACCGGATATTAAAAACAGTCGAATCGTGGAACATTTCCACGTTCAGGAAAAAGGTGGATAAATACAACTTCTGAACAGCTTCTAGTTCTTACTAGGCAGCACAAAACAAAGTGACGCAGCTGACGATGCATGACGACACCCCTTTAAATGGGGGAGGATTTAGGATCCTGTATCTAGTTTGCGTCGCGCCAGGCTAACGACCGTCGGAATGAAAATGCCGTCTTCTTTACGTAACATCGCGCTGATTTCAATTGTACCGTTTTTTCTTGCATCGTATTTTGGAGAGGTGTCAGCTGAAGGGGATGGACGAGGTAAATACATTTACCTTATCGTCTAAATAATTCCAAACAAAGCTAGCTGTGACTAGACTAGACTACCGGCATCTGACCCAGGAAGTGGATCTAAAGTCATGTAGCCTAGACTTACCAAAACGCGTTTATTTAATAACGGTGTGTGTATATGAACTGACGATCTTACCCAATTTATTACCGAACAAGTGAAATTAGCACGTTTATGCATATGGGGAACTCATCTGAGCGGCTTAGTTTTCTGTTTGCTGCTGTGATTATCAATGAATCATAAAGGATCAAATGGCAGTGGCATATAAGGCATTGCTCCACAATGATGTTGAATGATCAAGTTAGCTCTGTCAATTCGGATTAAATGGTGGTATGAGCTCTCTGCTCTTGGATCTCTTTGTCCTGTGCTTGAATATCGGTGGCTTGTCCTAACAGGCACACTTGTGCCCAATCTGATGTGTTGATAATATGTTAAAGATCTTGTATGTTTGTGTGTAAAAATATAGGGTTTGGTGACCACATTCACTGGCGGAGCCTTGAGGATGGGAAGAAGGAGGCTGAAGCAAGGTGCACATGAACTCAAGTCCATTTCATTTTCATCTGATATTATGGGCTATTTAGTATCTTATCCTTTATCCTTGTGTTTTGCTTTAACTGCGACTTTCTTTCCAGTGGACTGCCTCTGATGGTGATTATTCACAAGACTTGGTGTGGTGCATGTAAAGGTATGATGCTAAAATGCGCTGGAATATCAGTCATAAGGTTTGTCATGTTTATGGCACATTTTATTTGTTAAACTTTTTACTTAAGCACTGAAGCCCAAGTTTGCTGAATCGAAAGAGATCTCGGAGTTGGCCCACAACTTTATCCTGGTTAACTTGGAGGTAAGGAATATTGCCTTTTTTATACATTCACTTGCCTCTTACAGAAATGCATATTGTAGTTTATGCATCAACATGTATTCATGTATGAGTCACTGGCGAATAAAGTTGTCCGAGGTGATAAAAATGAGAAGTCTTTAAAGCTGCACTTTGTAAATTTGTGCTCTCTAGCAATATCTGTGGTTGAACACTTTTACAGTGGATATAAAAAGTCTACACACCCCTGTTTAAAATGGCAGGTTTTTGTGATGTAAAAGAATGAGACAAAGATAATGTCAATTTTTTTTCCGCTTTTAATGTGACGTATAATGTGATCAATTGAAAAACAAACTGAAATCTTCGTGGGGGAAAAGTTTAAAAACCTTACAATAACCTGGTTGCATAAGTGTGCACACCCTCTTATAACTGGTGATGTGGCTGTGTTCCAAATTAACCAATCACATTCAAACTCATGTTAAATAGAAGTCATTACACACCTGCCATCATTTAAAGTGACTGATTAATCACAAATAAAGTTCAGCTGTTCTAGTAGGATTTGACATTTTAGTTGCATCTCAGAGCAAAAGCCATGGTCCGCAGAGATCTTCCAAAGCATCAGAGGGATCTCATTGTTGAAAGATATCAGTCAGGAGAAGGGTACAAAAGAATTTCCAAAGCATTAGATATACCATGGAACACAGTGAAGACAGTCATCAAGTGGCAAAAATATGGAACAACAGAGACATTACCAAGAACTGGACGTCCCTCCAAAATTGATGAAAAGAGAAGAAAACTGGTCAGGGAGGCTTCCAAGAGGCCTACAGTAACATTAAAGGAACTGCAGGAATTTCTGTCAAGTACTGGCTGTGTGCTACATGTGACAACAATCTCCCATATTCTTCATATGAATGGGCTATGAGGTAGGGTGGCAAGACGGAAGCCTTTTCTTACAAAGAAAAACATCCAAGCCTAGCTGAAGTTTGCAAAAACAAACATCAAGTCTCCCAAAAGCATGTGGGAAAATGTGTTATGGTCTGATGAAACCAAGGTTGAACTTTTTGGCCATAATTCCAAAAGGTATGTTTGATGAAGAGGAAATTCACCTTCCAGCATGACAACGACCCAAAGCACACATCCAAATCCACAAAAGCATGGCTTCACCAGGAGAAGATTAACGTTTTGGAATGGCCCAGCCAGAGCCCAGACCTGAAACCAATTGAACATCTGTGGGGTGATCTGAAGAGGGCTGTTCACAGGAGATCAGAACTCGCAATCTGACAGATTTGGAGCCCTTTTGCAAAAAAGAGTGGGCAAATATTGCCACGACAAGATGTGTCATGCTAATAGACTCCTACCCAAAAAGACTGAGTGCTGTAATAAAATCAAAAGGTGCTTCAACAAAGTATTAGTTGAAGGGTGTGCACACTTATGCAACCAGGTTATTGTGAGGTTTTTTCCACAAAGATTTCAGTTTGTTTTTCAGTTGAATTGTTCACGTTATATGTCACATTAAAGGTGGAAAAAGTTCTGACATGATTTATCTTTGTCTCATTCCTTTACATCACAAAAATCTGGTATTTTAACAGGTGTGTGTAGACGTTTTATATCCACTGTACGTGAGTAATGTTTCTGTGCTGCTCTTCCGGCGGATCATTCTCATGATTTTACGCTTATAACGCTTTTCTGACACTGCACTCAAAGTGCTTTTTACATAGAGAACAGGGGACTCAATCACCTCCAGTTACCAGTATATTTTAATATAATTATTGCAGCATTTTATCTTCAAATAAAGGGGTCATGACATGAGGAATCAAATTGTCCTTGATCTTTTGACATATGAGATTATTTTACTATAAAAACATTCTGTAAGTTTCAGAACTGAAAACTTCCTTAACAGAAAAAGAGCATTCATTTAAACCAAGCTGCAAAAACTGCTCGTTTTGAATTCGTGGAACTTGTGATGTTACAAGGACCAAATACATCTGCATATGCAGTGCCTATTTTCTGACATTGCACTCTTGGCCCTGCCATGTGCATGTCTGGATTAAAATGTGGATGTCACAGTAACTTCCCCCCAAACATGGATAAATCCCAATCGGTTAACACGAGTAATGTTCGACTCATAAAAGCATGACAAGCAATATAAGCTTCAACAACCCTACCAGAAAACATATCCAAGCATTATAACAGATAAACATCCATGCAGTCTGCAGCGTGTGTGACTGTCTGAAGTTCGACTGTTTCTCCAGCCGAACACGACAGCAGGTTCTTTCCTGTTTACAGACATGACGTAATAACGTAAGGATGAATATCATAAGCCTGTGATTTCGTGCCAAATCCGACCTGACTGCTCAAAATCTAAATGTTTGTAGGCATATTGTAGTGAATCGGGTAAGGACATTATTTTGGACACTTAAAAAAAAAAAAAAATATATATATATATATATATATGTACTCTATCAATAATGGCAATTTGTTAATTTTTAACCAAAAAAATCTTACATATTGCAGCTTTAAAATTTTGTTTAAGACACACTTGTAAAGTAAAAATTGTATAATTTGTGTCCAACTTCAAGTAGGGCTTGGTATTGATACATGTGTTCTGAATCCAATTCACAAGCTTTCAATTACATTTTCATTTTGCTACAGATTCATATGGGTATATTTATAAAGTTCCTTTTGCTTGCATATGAAAGAAATTCTCTCCCAGCTAATGCTGTTATACAGGGGACTTTGCCCTGATAGCACACATACATCTACCACATGTCTGTTTGATGTGTCTACATCTAGAAGGTGTATTTTTTTTTATATTGTTTGCTCATATGCCTGTAAGAGGTTTCTCTCGGATGTCAATAAGACATTCAGCAGATGTCTTTTGATATGTTTATGATTTCGAGCAAATGTGAATTAGATTGTGATGCTTTCCAGATAAAAAGATCTAAAACAGACATCTGATATCTACGTGTGCTATTTGGGTGATTTAATGACTTTAATTAATTGAATGTGGTGTAACCATCAAGTAAAAGGTATTAAAGTATGTTCCTTGTGCCTTGAATACACAAATGTAAACAACTTAATCATTTCAAAAAAAATTTGATCACATTTCTCATTGACATGTCAAACTACCCAAATACATTGAATGTGGGACATTTTATAGGAGCCATATATACTTCACGTACACGCTGCATCTAATTCAATAGTTGCCACCAATAGTTGACAATAGTTGTCTCATGACAACTCGTAATTATTCGTACGAGATGAAATCGTAAGATATTGTATGACTCGGCTTGAATGAAAATGTGCGCCTTTTATTCCTATACAGACCAACCAAAATACAGGAATACAATTTTCAAATTTATGAAAGAAAACATCAGTGGACAAATTTGGTTATTAATTCCATTTTTATTTGGGCAATACAAATGTGCTTCCATCTTCTCGTTCCAAACCTCAAAGTTATTTTCCTATTAAAATTATGGTTGGTTAGGGGTTTAATTTAGGGAAAATCTTTTTTTCATTGACTCGTGTTTTTTGTACTTTTTTTTTGCCATATACTTTTTATAATGACTTGTCATGTGACCAGTTTGTTTGGCTCATGTACTTAATAGTGAAAATCCTATACTGTACAAAGTTCGGTGTAACACAGTTAAAGGATGGGCAAGGAGGCGGCGAGAACCGGCTTGTCAACATAAATAATATTTAATTAAACTCAAACCAAAAGCATAAACAAACACACACATGACGGACATGCCCGTAATTCTCTCTCTCTCTCGAACCATTGTCACTGGCCACCTTTATCCGATATTCCGACCCGGCCCCGCCCCCCTCCGCTCCACATTCGGTTATTTACATTTAAATCTGAGTAGTGTGTACAGAACCAAACTGAACAACTAGTTTTTAGTGCAAACAAATTGTGTTTTAACGAATTGGCAAATTTTGATACTAAATTTCAAAGTCTTTCTCCTCCCTATTGTGATTGTAACCATACATTACAATTTAAAATTGTTTTCCTGATGTTCATTTGTGTCTGCTCACTACTTTTCAAAAATACCTAACATGAAATGGGTTGTTTTCATCTTGTTTAAAGTTAAATTGTTAAAAGCTCTCTGCGCTTGAAAAAGACGTCTAACTCCTAATATTTTGCTCTGTGCCATACTAATGTTTACGATGTGAATGTATCACATATGCTGTTTTGTTTTATGGCATTTTCTCCCATGTCCCATCTGGCTATAGGATGAAGAGGAGCCAAAAGATGAGAGCTTCAGTCCAGATGGCGGTTACATTCCTAGAATACTTTTTCTTGGTAGGTCATAGAAATAAACAAATCGTCTAAGCAAATGTGCAATAGTGTGAACATGTATTGTTGTTTCAACCTTTGCATAGGAAATTATTCGTTGTACTTGATATTTCAGAGTTTGGTGTAGATGCAAATATATTTGTTTTCTGGTAGATCCCACTGGTAATGTCCACTCTGAAATCACAAACAAGAATGGGAATCCCAACTACAAGTACTTTTACAGCAATGCAGATCAAGGTAAGAAATAATATTATATAAGGGAATAAGAAGCTTAAAGTAAAATTTGATGTTCCTAATTCCTTTCAGTCTGTCAAATAATGTCAAATTTTTTTTTTGACATTATTTGGAAAAACGGTACAATTGAAATCAGCGCGATGTTACGATATATGGGAAAGAAAATAAGTAAATCTGAATTTACGTTCATTTTTGTGGTTTCCCTTTTGTTTATTTTTGTATTTACCCCTTTTCTTTTATATACTTGTTCATTTGTAGTGTTTTTTTTATATATATATATATTTGGTTTATTATTTGTGTAGTTGCTCATTATCTTTATCCTTTTTGTAGTTGCCCCTTTTTTACTTTTATTATTTTGCAGTAGTCCCTTTTTTTTGTTGTATTTGTTTTTTATATTTGTCCCTTTTTTAGCTTTTTTTATTTTTGTAGTTGCCCCTTTTACCAAAACAATTGTTTACAAAAAAGGGACATGCAAAATAATAAATGAATCAAGGGGTGATTACAAAAAAGAAAAAAAGGGACAAATACAAAATAAGTCACCTCTTTTTATTAATTAATTATTTTTTTTTTGGTGTTTGACCCATTTTATTTTTTCACTTTATTATTGTAGTTGCCCCTTTTGTAACTTAAGTACTTCACATTTCCATATTGGTCTTTTTAAGAGTTTGACATCTGTCTCAAATCTGAATATCATACACAAGTAAACATATACAGTGTGCTGTATTGTCTTTAGTTGTGTTTGAATGTACTCCTTTTGGCCCATGAACTATGTGGCTTTGGCTATATAGTGAATGCATCCAAATGACATTGCATAGTCTGTTCTAAAGCTTGGATTTGCTAAACAAAGTTTTGGGTCTGCGAAAAAAATTCCAAATTTAAGACAAATCCAGAAATGGATGTCTTGTGGTATAGACTTGTTCCTAGAATTGCATCAATGCTAAACCTTCTAGTTTAGTGTAGCTAAAAATTATTCTGTGAAATCACGTCATCCAAGTGACCTGTGTTGCATTGACCCCCTGTCTCTACCATGTGCAGTTGTGACTAGCATGAAGGAAGCTCAAGAGAAGCTGACTGGTAATGCCTTCAGGACGGCTCACATTGGAGATGAACTGTAAGAAGGTTAACATGGAAAGATCTCAGCCAATACACTAATTCATTCCACTGGCCACACTAGATTCATCTCCAACCTCAACTTCTGTCATTTCATTTGAACTACTGTGGCACAAGATTAGCTTCAAAAGTGAAGGAATTCAGAATGCATCTACAATGTACTTTTCAAGGTATCACAGGCTTATCACTTTGAGAACCAAAGCATACTTTGTCCATTTCACATAAAGGGTGCTAACGTTTTTTTTTCTGCTTTTCAAACATTTACAGCTTACAAGTTATATTCTTCAGGTTGAAAACCTAATAACATGGTATAGACCCTGAACTGCGTCCACAAGGCACATTAAGAAACGCCCCAAACACACCAATAAAGCAATTCCATGTGCTTCCAAGCCTTATCTTGCAAGCTGCAGTGCAACAGATCTAGTTAGCCATTTTGGAGGCCTTATAATACACAAACTTTACCTGCTTCGAAACCAAGCATTGGGTTAGGTTTTTATGAGCTCAGCAGTCCTGCTATGTTAAGATTCAAAATGTTAACTATTTCTTAACTTGTATTTAGTCCTCAATATATGGAGTTGCTTTTTGGTTTTTAAAGACACATTTTTACTATAGACCTGTGAATGAAAACCTTTTAATGTAAACTGGAATTTCTTGTTTTTCATAATTTGTTTCTTCTTTTTGGATTGAGGGAATTGTCGTTGCCATACTGTATTTTTTACCAATATTTAAAACAAGACAAATAAAGTTGATACAAAATATTGTATGGTTATTTCAGTGTTAGCTGAAAGCTAACAACACTGTAGACATGCCTACAGTTGTATCGGTCACTGGGTCCCCACAGTCATGAAAACCATTTTTTATTTACTTTTTCTAGACCTGAAAAATAATGTCAATTTTATATAGTTATGCTCCGCACTAATATATTTTATTGCTTGAAATTGCTTTTTGCGAAGACAATCTAAAAATAAAGTACATTTATTTGAAAGTCATGAAAATTATTTGGTGTAAAGGTGTGGGGACCCTGTAGTGACAAATGACAAAGAAAATTTGTTTTTTGGATAAAAAGAAAACTCCCAAAACAGCAAATACCTTCACACGTTTTATAGCCTACTTATTGGGCCCAGCCGAGAGGACCCATTTTAAGAGAAAGTTACAGCTCTGCTCCAGGTCTAATTAAATTATACAACTGATCTAACAATAATGTGTCACACACTTAAACTGGCTGACAGAGCTACTGAAGTAAGCTAAATGCTTAATGATTTGTGATACAGTAGGGGGCAGTCATTATCCAGTTATTATAAGCTGTAAAGAGTAAAACTTCACTCCTACTGTTAACAGTGGACCTTTTGCTACAAGAATTTTGTGCCCTTTATAAGAACAATGAGATGTTAAGCATAATTATTCTCAAATGATTTGACTACAACTCAAAGTCTGTATTGTGGCTTGAATTATATATGGCAATCTTGGATGATGCCTTAATTACTTCTAATAATAAACAGTAATGCAGGACTGGAAGGGTAACAGTTTATTTTATCACAGTGAATTATCAGGTTCACTGGTCATTTAATGCATCTTTTTTCCACCTTTAATGTGGAAAAATGGGCAAAGAAAAAAAAAAAACATGTTATTTGAGCACATTGTTCATACAAAATTCAATTGACAATGCAACAGTCAAGGCACAAAACAAATACAAAGTGATCCCTTATGGATTGTACAATAAAGTCATAACATTAAAATCAACGTGGTATTATTAAATTGTGTCTGTCTGGTTGGCACTGTCTTAAGGTAAAATGAAAACTTGAAACAATGCTTTTAATGTTTTTATTTTTGTATATTCCAAATGAATTGACTTTAAATCTGATGACACTTTCCAACAGAGCATCCAACACAAAAAATAATCGGCAATTAAAAGTATTTGACTGTCAAAATCTGACCACTTTATTAAACATATAAATTAAAAGATCTAAATATATTTCTAAAAAGACAATTGTGTATATCAATAATTCTATACAAAATAATATTCAAGAGTGTTTCAAACATCACACTTTCCCTTGGCTTGTGTTAAATATGATACACTCCCTGCTCCACTTATAAATGCTACCCATGGAAATAAACTCTAAATTCGCCTCCTGATAGGCCAAAACCTTGTGCCTGAATGCACTCAGGATGGAAAATAGAGCGGAGCTTTTTGTTTTTTCTGTAAAAACATTATCGTCAATCACATAAATTCAAATGTTCAGTACACCAGCTATAAACTGCATGACTATAAACAGCATCCCCATCATTTTAGCTCAGTTTTTAAATGCTGTGTGTGGTGGGATGGTCGTGCCGTGTACTGGTGTTTTAAAACCGTCCCTGTTTGGCATCACCAATGGCTCCCCAAACATCAAACACAAACTCATCAGGGAAGGCAAAGTCACCAAGTGCCTGGTCCAGAGCCATGGCAAACTCATCAGGGTTATTCTTGTCTCTGCCCACCTCCACCATTGTTGCCGCTGTGCAGGAATGAGAAGGACATCAAATACTGTTGTTCTATACACTCATGCTAGCAGTATCTGCAAATGCAAGTAACCCCCCCCCCCCCTCCTGCAATAAAGGGACTTAGTCTGAGCCATGCAACTATTTCAGCCTAATGTAATCTCTAGCTTAACTTTAATCGATTTATGGTCTAACGTTTATGACTTCATGCACACTACAGAACTCTTACCTAATTCTGTGTCTCGAATGCCCATGTAACTTTCCAGAAGGTCATCTACTTTCTTCACAGCTTTCTCTTCAAACTCTGTGGGCTGTGTGGAGTAATAGAAAGGCATTAGATACACTATCAACTATTAGAGTATCAGTGATCTTGATGCTAATACTTTTACCATCTCCTCGACTGTTGCAGGACCCTTGGAGCGCATTCGGAGAGTTTCTCTGCCTGTGCCTACTCGGTTGTCTCCAGAGGCTTTGGCTCCACTTCCCCTTGACCTTGGTTCAAGCATCTCTGCCAAATGAAATAGGAATTTACTTCAAACAAATGCACATTAAATCTACAAAATAACTTTTATTAGGTCACATGGTGAAGTTGTATGGTGGCCCCAAGTAGTATTTTTGTTGTATGACTTTGCATTAGCAAAACAAGTGCACAAACATCAAGCAAGTGCAATTTATTTGAAAGTAAAAAAAATAAATAAAAAAAATTCACACTTTAAGCAAAACGTTTAAAAAAAAAAAAAAAAAAAAGATTATTAGGAAAATTTTAATTGGACCCCATTCACTTCCACTGTAACCCAGATTTAGCTTTTTTTTTTTTTTAAGAGTGGAAAGTTCAAATACAATTTTGTGGGAACCAATATGCCACATGATGTCGATTGAGTTTAACTTATATTGAACCCAGAATATTCCTTTAAGAGTCCAAAAGGTCTTTTGGGGGCAAGTCTATCAAATCACAGAAAGCAATTTCAGTAATCAAGGCACAGATTTTTGTACATGCATGACATGAAAATATAATCGGAACTACCTGTGTAACAACTGTCAAATACATTCAGATTTAGAATATCCTGACAGAATTATTGGCCCAACAAGAATAAACAAGACAAACCGAAGGCTTTCATGGGCTCCACCAGTTTGAGGGTGAAGGACTGGTTTTTAGGCAGCTCCTTCAGCATTCGTGCTACCTCAAAGTGCCGCATGCCAACAATGTTCTTTCCGTTAATGCACTCGATATGATCTCCTACACAGATCACCTTCACCCCGTCCACCACACTGCCCTCCTTGATCCTCTGCCAGCAACAAAACACAAAACAGAGGCTGGTAAAACAGAAGTATGTGACAGATGGTAAATTAACTGTGGTTTGAACTAGTTAAATAACTATATTTGTTAACCCTTTAAACTCCGATTGGATGGCCGAGAAAGTCTTGACCAACACAAAATATGTATAATTTTAAAGCTTAGAAGTTGTACTTTACAATGCATGTAGGCATTACGACCAAAACTGAACAAATGCTTTGAACACTTCTAGACAAATCAGAAGTGTTCCGTTTTGATAAATTATATAAAAACTGAACTGTACATAATATCTTCATTGGTAAAAACATCAAACAGATCATATACCCATGTGTCATATGCTTTTGGAAAGCTCTCAAAGAATACAAACAGCTATATTTTTACTCCAAAAAAAAATATAGCAAGTAATAGCCAAGTACAGGTCTTTGACATACATATTATATGAAAACAGGTGTTTTCACATATAACTTCATGAAAAATAAACAGAATATAAAATATCACATAACATTACTAGTTTACTATTATAAGAGCCGATTGTCTTTAAAACGAGCCCTCACACGACATACTCAGATTATTCGATAATCCACACAAAGTACAATGTGCACGCAGCACATAATTAGCTATCTGGCTAAAAACATATTAGCTTTCCTGAATCAGATGATGTCATTGGAAATTATGTAGTATGTTGTCCAGCATCATGAAATGTTAAACCAATCATATTAGGATTCACATTGCTGCAACCAGAGGTGGAAGTCATCCAAATATGGGCAGAGAGGATTGTTCACCCCAAATACATATGGCCACCAGGAAATGGTGGCAAGTACACAATACAGACTCAGTGATGGCTCAAATGACCGAAAGGAACTGAATGAGATCTTGTTACTTATGCCTGCATACTTGGAGAGACAGCATACATTTATTCATTGTTGCATGTGTAATGTACAAAGTATGTACAATTATTATGTTTTATTTGTTCAGAGAAGCTTTTGGAAAAATTTTTGGACACTAGGATAAATTATATTTGTAATGATATAACTTTTGATTGCTTTGTCATATCAACACAAACGTTTATTCACAGATGACATGATTGGGAACAAAACATAGTTTTTTTTTAGCTACCTTATTTACACCCTGAGTATATATCATGTAAAATATTAAATATAAGAAAAAATAATTAAAAAAAATAAAAGTTGTGTGCACGATTTTTCTACAGTTTCTTGGACAGAGTCTCATAATTAATCATGTAAAAACAAATTAAACAATTGACCATCTTTGTGTATTTTTTGTAGTTATAAGCCTTTCATTTTGGGCATGCTACTGAAACAGGAAATCTTTAAAAACACATTCAGAGCTAAAAGGGTTGAAATAAATATTAGTTATGTCAGTGTTAAAAAAAATAAATCACATTTGTCACATGCTCAATTGCATGAAATGTGAAATATGAACAGGAAGGCTTCTTACTGTAGCTGTGCCATTGTGAATAATGTAAGTATTTGAAAAATAACATATGTTGACATTCTAGGATCACCAATTATTTTAAAAAACAAAGTAGCAATTGAACAAATCTGTTTCTCAAATCAATGTTTAGTAAGCAAAATTTGTAATAAAAGATTTAGAGGCCACATTTACATTTATGTTGTTTGAAAATGCATTTATTTTGCAACGTTTACCCCTCTAATCCACAACAAAATGCAGTGTTCCTCCTTTTGAAAATGCTCTCCATTACCACATACTTGGACGAAAAACAATGATGTTATTAAACTGAAAATGGTATTGTCAAATGAAAATGCACTGATTTTGCTATGTTTATGCCTCTCATCTACTGAAACTTTCTAAAACAATCTCGAGAACCACATACAGTAATTTGGATAACAATGACAGTAGGAAACTGAGAACGTAGGTTTTAAACTTAGGACACATCAACACTAATTTGTTTGCGCCTCTTATGCACACTACAGTTGCGTTTGCCTCTGCATAAAATGGAGCGTTTCAAAAACTTTGGAAAAAAATGACATTTGGAAACTGAAAACTACGTTGTTAAACTTGTGGACACAAGTTCAAAATATACAAATTTAATGTTCTGAGTAGAACAATATGACAGTGTTTCCCAATCTTCTTTGGTCTTGTATGTCCACAGCCACTTCTAAATAATACTTGGTTGATTATTATTATTAGCTTGGCCAAACAAATCCAACATCAAACATAAAAAGGTAAACAGTGCTTTTATTTGTACACTTATATGTACATTGTGCAAGGTTATAAAATACTTTCCAGGCACTAGATTTGCTTACTTTCAAAAAATGCAAATCATCATTGTATTTGGGCAGTACATGTACAACAACAAGCTGTGTTCACTGTACTACAAAAGGGCCTCCATCCTTTAATAACACCCTGCTCTAGAATAAATGGGGCATTGTGAGTGTACCTTTATAAAGGCGAATCCAGCTCCATTGTCTGTGATGGTGAGTCCAAGTGCCTCCTCTGCTTTGTGCACATCCACCTCCTTTTTGATCCCTTTAATGTGAGCGAAGATGAAGTCCTCCAGTCCTATCTGTCCTCCCAGAAGCTTCTCCATATCAATTTTGTGGGTGTTGAGTGTGCAAAACAGGATCTGTTTAGTACAACATAGAGAAAGGAGATTCAGCTACAGTGAGTGACGTAAAATTCTTCATTATTTTAAAACTTCTATCACTCCCTACATGATTTACTGTAACTTTCCAGTAGCAAGACAATAGTCAATTTCAATACAAGTAGAGTTTTGTTAAAGATAGCACAATATTCCATAATCAAATAACAATCAAAACCCTTGTAGGAATTTCTGTTAATCCAGTAGGATCTTATTGAATTCTTGTAGGATTCTCTTGGATCCAATTAGGATTGGTTCCTTCAGTAAGGATTGCTTTACACACTGAATAAAAGGAAAAGAAGCTCTATTGAAGATACTAAACCAGTACACTTGAAATCAACTGAATACATTTAAGTTTGAGATGAGAACATAATTGTATTGCATAAAGTCCAAGTGATATTCAACACAGTCATCAAAAAGTCATATGATCACTTTGCTATGAAAAGTTCAAATGGATTCAGACTTGAAAATGATAGTGTTCACTCAATGTGATTTTTTACTGCTTGCTCAATTTATTTAAAATGAGATGATGCAACACAATTCTTTAGCATTTGGTCTCAACTTAATCTCATTGTGTATAATCCTATGTTCACTTAATCCAGTTGCGTTGGTACTATGTGAATAATATTGCATCAATGTATTGTTGAAACTGGACAGTGGATTTCCAGTTCCCAGCATGCTTTGCATGGGACTTGATAGATAGAGTCCATAACACATAACATTCACTACACAATGATTTTGAGTAGAGCCTATATTTTAATTTCATACCAAAAAAACTAATTTTCACCAATGTCGACAATTTCATGAAATGAATCCAACAACAACAAGTTCAGTGCAGCTTCCTTTGGGATTTTTGACTGACTAGGAATTGCATTTTGTTTATTAGATATTTTAATAGCTAATCTGAAAATACTTTCAGCTGCCAAGACGTACGCTCAGCTATTTAACACATCTTACCATATTTAAATCCATAGCACAATTCACTGCATAGAATTTCACAGTGCACAGATTAAGCGTGGTCTAATAAAGAATGTGTTCCTTTTGGAAAAAAGAAAAAAAGAAAATGCTTTTACTCTGGTGTGTAAGTCAATGGCATAATAGTCAAATGTATTAGAAACAGAATCTCCTACACTGCTCATAAGGTAGATTTTCAATGTTGTACTGACTGATGTCATTAATGATGCCTTACGTAATACTAAAAGTAATATTTAAAGAATAGTTTACCCAAAAATGACAATTCTCTCTTAATTTACTCATCCTTATACGGTTTTAAACTTCTTCTGCGGAACACAAGATATTTTGATGAAGATATGTGAATATACAGTATATCCATACAATGCATGTCAATGGGGTCCAACACTTTCAAGCTCCAAAAAGGACATAAACGCAGCATAAAACTAATCCATACAACTCTAGTGGAGTAATCCATGTCTTCTGAAGTGATACGATTGGTTTTGGGTGTGAGAACAGATCAAAATGAATCTGCAAGTCGTGATCATAATTTGAAGTTCGAAGTAGTCCATAATCCATAAAGGTATGGGTTACCTTTATGCTGCCTTTATGTCCTTTTTGGAGCTTGAACTTGTTGAACCCCATTGACTTACATTGTTGGATATATTTACATCATATCTCCATCAAAATATCTTATACGAGTTTAAGATTCATTATGAGAGAATTATCATTTTTGGGTGATCTATTCCTATAAACATATTTTGAACCATCTAATAACAGTGGTCAGTGTCATTTGTTTTGTTGACATCCAAATGAAGGTGGCTGGATGTTCATACCCTCATATCAAAGGTCAACAAAGCCATGTATATAAGGTCACACTGGTGTCAATCATCTAAAAATCTGGCATCATGTCTGTCATTGTGACTTCCTGGCAGCAATAGGGAAACACGATACCGGGAAATGTGATACCTGGTCACATGTGACACCAGATTTAAGGTTCATGGTGGATAAACTTGGCCAATGAAAGCTTAATGCAGAATATTCTGCTAGAGCAGAACTGGTAGAGCATAGCACTTAAAAGTAAAATTCCCAGCAAACATACAGTATATACAGCTACAAATATATTTCCTGAAGTCGATTTAAAGTGTGTATCAAATGCATGCAATGTAAATACCTCTATTTAAGCCTATTCTACCCACACAGGACTACAACACAAGAACAAGTTAGAAATGACCATCGCATTTCACTTTTTCCATTATAATTAGATTCATTTTAAACAGACAATCATGTGCTTAACCTTCTGTTGAGACAGATTATTACAACACACTTTCTAGATTCTGACAACCTTTGGACGCAATTTGGAGAGAAATTCCAAAGAACAAAAAAAAAACAATCAGCCCGTATCAGCTCTTTATAACGACCTTTGGTGGTGTAGACACTCCAACAAAGAAGACTTGTTTTCCCCTCCTTTTGTGCACTACAGGCACTTTGGACACACATCAGCTGACATGCGTACAAGACCGCTGCCCTGGTTACCAGAGCATATCAAAAGGCCCAGGATTAAGGGGGAGCTTTCGTAGGGACTAGGGGGAGGAGAGGGCTGTTGCCTGCTAGATGGCAAGCTTTGCTCTGCCATGGCCGGCTGAGAGGCGGATTCTTGCCTTATCTCTCTTGTGGGCGGATTCACAGACACCTACTCAGCATTACCAAGGTTGCAGCTGACATCATGCTTCCTCTTACACTCGGCACGTTTGTAGAGCCACAGGACTTCCTAGGCAGCCATGCTCTCTTGTGCTGAAGTGCCCGCCCACACTCTATGAGAAAAACCTTCTGGAACTGACAAATATCTCACCTACATTACAGGGCACACCCACAGAATGAGGCAAGGATTTCAACAGTCCGGCCTTACAGAATTACATTCCTCAGAACAGCAGGAAATGAAATGAGCAGATAAAGACTTTAAGTGATAGTTTGTCCAAAACTGAAGATCATGTCATTATTTACTTACTTTATGTTGTTCCAAACCCACATGTCTCTCTTTCTTCCATGGAACACAAAAGGAGATGTAAGCCCTTTTGTCCTTTTTTGAGCTTGACAGACTTTCCACTTGTATTGCATGGCAAATACACCCTGTAAAGACTTTTTAAAAATTCACCTTTTGTGTTCCACGGAAGAAAGAAGGTCATATGGATTTTGACAAGAAGGTATGAAGAGTAAATAATGACAGAATTCAAATATTTGGGTGAACGATCAACTTGGCCACAAACAATCCTTACCAGGAATTCCAGGACACCAATATAAGATGTTGTTTCACACTTGAATTTCCATGACTTTTTACAGTTGTTAAATTGTGATTATAGGATAAAGATGTTTAATCTTTCAAATTCAGACAGATAACTAAATTCAATGCACTGCTGCCACACAATTGGCTGATTAAATAAGCACATGAATAAGTAGGTGTACAGTTGTAGTGGTCGGTGAGTGTATATACACCAGCTGTATCAAGTTAAATGTAGTTTGCAACTTAAAGCTCTACCCTTCTGTTGGTTTCTTCTCTGAACAGCTGTGCATTGCCTATACAGGTGGAGCTGCAGCTACTGCCCCCTACTGACTGAGACTCGTAAAAACAGAGGTGCTCTATTGTTAGGAAAACTCCTTATAATGGCGTCTTGATTAATTGCGTTCATTTTGTAATGCATTGGATTGTTTTTATATATAATGAATCCTTAGTATATTCATAATAGAAATTTTGGAGATTACATAAATGTCCTGTTTTTCTGACCATGGGAACCATGTACAGTGAGTTAACAACTCTAAGGAAATAAAGTGGATTGTGGAGGAAATCTACATACCACAATGTTTTTTTTTAATGGATAGCCTGCTGCAAAGAACATATTAGACCATATTTACATTTTCGTCCTGGTCCAGGCTCGGTTGGTGCTAGTCTAGCTGATGGACCAATATTACAAAGCTGTTCACCAGCTAAATCAACCTGCATGATCTGATTCTGTTAAAGAAAGTTGGCCAAGAAAGTCTTGCTGGTTTAGTTAATTAAGATTAACATAAAAAAAGTAAAAATGCTGAAGCAGCCACATTTAATACCACATGAACGTGTTTGTTGATGGAAAGAATGAAGTAAAGGGAACAATCAAATCATTCATTACAACAACTGACTAACTGACTGGCTTAAATATTACGGTGTAAATCCATTCACAACAGCAAAATAAGGCTCATAAACATTTTTTCAGATGTAACCATTAACGCCAAGGAGGTATTTAAAGGAATAGTTCATCCAAAACATTTTAAGTTCTTCTGAACATGACTGTTTACAGGTGCACTCAGTATTTTTTTCCTCATAAAAAAGGTTTCTCCTAAAGACATGAATTGTAATTTTGAAATATATTTAAATCACGAGCACACATTAAAATGAAGACTCAAGTCATTTCAGTAATCTTATAAAAGCAGTTTTATTCTACATGGAGAGGGTCTGCACATGGGGGCTGCCATGTTAGAATCACATGACCAGCCGAATACTACTCGCTTAATCTCAGTAACACCTTAGAATTGGATACTTTCACTCATGAGTTAAATTAATCATGGCTAACTGTGAATTGTGAATTTCTACAGTGGCATCTGTAACTGAAAACTAGTGTGATTAAAACAATTACTGAGTGCACCTTTTAGGTCCTATAATGACATGTACAAAACAAAATAATGGTTATACCATGAAAACCATCTTCCATTCGGATGAAAAAAATATTCTGAGTACACAGATGAAGTCTAAAGTTACAACACAACCCTACAAACAAGTTTTAATGAAGGCACGACTCATATTGTGTCTTGTTTTAACATTCCATTCAGCTGACAAAATCAAGTTCATACTTGAATGACATGTTTCAAGATTGATAAATTATATTCCCATAATAACACTGTTCTCAGTGTGGGTAACAAGTATTAGCATTACATGACAAGCAGCTAAATGTCAAAACTCTGCTTCTACATGAATGCCCCAAGTCTGAGGTGAAAATTGCCAATGAAATGCCTTGAGACTGGTAAATACTGAACTGAATGGTTTATGAAAAATCCTTTACATGCTGCACTTTGGAAGTAATAGTCAATACTTTACATTCCCAAAGAGCTTACCTATAACAGTGTGCATGAATGGCACCAAAATTCACACAGTATACTGTAGAATAATCAGTAGAAAAATGATAAAAGAAGAAAACATTTTAATTTGTGTTAAGATAATGAGCCATTTTAGAACCTTTAAGAATTTGCATTCTGATATTCTTTTCATGATTAAATCTCATTTATGTAATGGATCCATGTTAAAACTATCCTGTCCAGATGCAATTATTTTAATTAAAATCATAAATTCAAGGAAGTACATAAAATACTAATATGACGGTTAAATACTGTACAAGCATTACTGACAATGGGAGGGTGGTGAATTATTGTTATGAAAATAATTTCACAAGCTAAAATAGGCTTCATTCTCTTTTTGCAAAAGCGAATTTCTTGTTTTCTTCTATTGATTTTGGGTTGAAATATAAACAAACATGTTTTTGACAGGAGATTCACCCTATTAGACTAAACAATATATAATTGCATGCCTTATCAGCAAATGATTCAATTATTTAATTCCTGGTAAATGATTACCAGACTAGAATTTAGTGTTTAGTTCGATTGTTGTTGGTTACACGAGAAGTAATATGGGTGATGTTGTCTATGAAGCAATGAAGGAATCTAGGTTGTACATATTACTTCTATACTGTAGTTTACAAGTACTGTAGATGGTACACAGAGATATCCTGTGTGTGTCAGTCACACTGGATGATTCTGATAGACAGAATCTGTGATTAATAGAAGTCTATCTAGCATTTTAAAAGAGAGAGAGAAAAAAAAAAAGATTCCTACTATCACTGTTGTACCAATGACAGAATATAAACCCAACCACTGACCACTGATTTGATTTAACACAAATAAAATTACTCAAATATCAATGATTCCATCCTGAACTGCTTTATTCAATCTTAAAAGGATAATTCAACGAAAAATGAAAATTCTGACATCATTTATTCACCCTGATGTGGTTTCAAACCTTGAATTTTTTCTTTCTTCTTTCAATGGAACATCAAAGGATACTTTAGACAAAATGATAGCCTGATTCACCATTCACTTGCTTGCAATTGATAAAAAGATGCAATGAAAGTGAATGGTAACTGAGTCATGAGGGATGGCATGAGGGTGAGTAAATTATGACAGAATTTTCATTTTAGGGGAGTTATCCCTTTAGAGCTAACTGGATGGGCTGTAGAACCCATTACATTTAAAACTGTCTACGTTCGGACCCATGCCATAATTGGTCTTTCCGCACTTTTGGAATCGTTAATATGGCCCTGCGTTTTAACATAATTGGCATTAAAAAAACTGCAGATAGGGCACTTACAAAAGGCTATTGAATAAGTATTAACAAGGACTTCAAAGAGGATATCTGTTGTGGTCACACACTACACCCGCTCTTTGTAATCAGAACAGGCCAGACAATTATTTTCTGTTTACAAGACCCTGAATGGATTAAAACAGCTATTCTTTTCTGATTATCAGTCAGTTTATGTTTCTATTTCTTCCAGTAAACTGACTGGATACCAAGGTCATTTGGCAAGGTGTTGCATGTATTCAATGATTCAAAGACTATACTAGCCTGCAATGAGGACACAACAAACTACTGCCCCTAAATTACCCACTACCAAATCCTACAAAAATAGAAAGCAAAACTGGATGTTAAACAGAGACCTGCATTTAAATACTAAACAAATGACTTGTTGTCTTCACAAATGGACACTTAGAGTAGTCACCTAGATGAACATGTGCAAAAGAGCTTAAATGCCCTGATAATAAACAGACTTTGACCAGATAAGTCCTGTGAAATAACTTATGAAGCCTTACAATGTATTGTTTGCCCGCATTAAACCACTTTAATTGGTGTGAAAACTTCAGCCTGCCAGACACTTGACTGTCTCATTGAGTCTCTTTGTCACATTAATTTTGCAAAGGATGGTAATGAATGTTGTACAAGCACACGTTAAAACATTAACAGAGGGCACTCTAACCAGATCAACATTGCCTTTTTAACAGGACCAACTTAATTTGATCAAAGTCAACATGGTGAGGA
Organism: Xyrauchen texanus; assembly: GCF_025860055.1. Lineage (NCBI taxonomy): Eukaryota > Metazoa > Chordata > Actinopteri > Cypriniformes > Catostomidae > Xyrauchen > Xyrauchen texanus. The sequence goes on along the minus strand of NC_068284.1, from coordinate 14,332,930 downwards.
TTTGAATGCAGCAAAAACATGTAATTTGCTTGCGTAATTTTAATATACCAAATAATCCATAATAGTTAACAGCTGTCAAATTACTGCTAAAGATCTAGAAGACAATTATGTTTACAACATTGCTAAAAAAAATCCATAATCCATTAATGATAGAACCATCTAAGAAATAATCACTGAACAGTATATGTAAGGGTAACGAATCGCTGCATGGTATTCACTCGTCTGTGTGCCCTCCATCCCTGGGGAGGCCTAAGCAGTTTATCATCATGTGTTAGGGCTTTGCCCAATGCACAGGATGTGAGGGACTTCCTCTGAGGACCTGCACTGTTCCTATACCATCCCACCATTCGTCCTCAGGCCTGAACCACCCTTGCACATAAACAAATAATTAGAGGTGGATTTATAAGAAAATGATCGCAGCCGCTATGGGTGGTTACCATTAACCTTCTTTGTGAAATTTAAACTTCTTTTAGTCAAATAAAACTTTTAAATGGGATTACCCCGTACTGTTTCATTGAATATTAAACAAGAATTTAGAAATAAATAATCAGTAGAATGGGCGACCACCATCGAACTTCTGTCAAATTCATGGGGGGAGAGGGGGTGCTGTGGGTGTCCTAAAGCCTCCATCAGAAAACATTTAAATGAGACATTCATTGAATATTATACAACAATTTATAAAGATTTTTTTTATTATTGCCATACCTAGATAGATTTACCCATATACATGTAAAGCTATACCTTTAAATCTTTGACACAACACTGAATAATTTTTGGATTGGATTGTACTGTACCCCCATATTTTCAAAATAGGACCTATGCTAGGACACTTTCAATACTCAAATGTGGACTAACTGATTCTGTGAGGGACCAGACAACAAACTGATTAAAGCTGTGAGGAACAACACACTGTGGATAGGCTGTAAACACCACAGACGTGAAATATTCATATTAGTTAGCAAACGATATGGATTTATCAAATGACTTATTCTAAACAATTATCTATATCTATATCTTCAAACTATATCTTCAATTATGGTAATACCATGAAATAAACAAAACGAAGCAGGTGTCTCTACAAACAGTAGGCTACTAGCTGAAAGTTACTACCAGAACTCATTTCTAATTGATAAACAATGTTTGAAAAAGTCAACTAATGTTTGAAACATATGATAATTTTAGGGATTTTCATGTCAGTTCCCTGTCCACAGACAGTCGCACCTTATGCAAACACTAAGCCACTATACCAATGCTTTTCATTTGCAACTTCGTTTGTGTATTTTTTTCTGACTCACTGCCTACCTGCGTATTGACGCAAGCCCACATAATTTATTCATCGAGATTTTGAATCTATGAATTTTAAAATAATTGACATTTGAGATTTACCTCATCCTGATTTAGGTTAAACGCTTCTGCCATTTTGTTGTACAGCTCTTTGACGTTCGTGAAGCCCTCGATTCTGCCCGTGGGGCTCCCGTGGGCGAGCTGCGTGTGAAACACCAATTTCGGTCGCAGGCTGGCAGGTGGCGGTGGAAGACCGCCACCGTTCACGGTGGACTTCCCGGCACCTCCACCTGAGTGTGCGCCGACCTCCTCATTTTCAACCAAGTTCGAGCTTTCCCTTGACTTGTTTTTCTTTTTCCTGAGTCCCAAAGGCATGCTTGCTCCTCCTGTAAATCCGTGAGGGGATTATTAAAACACACGGAAACCGGACAGCTAGAGCATTGGAAGAAGAAATTAAACCTGCTGAATATTCTTTGAGCTCGGTGTGCCCGTTTCCTCTCTTCGAAAGCGACCCAGAGAGCGGAAACGGTGGTATGCAACAGGTAGATTGAATCTACTGTAAACTCTTTAGTCGTTGGTGCGCAAACAATGGGCAACTCTATTGGCGAATGCGGGCGCGCGCTCTGGGAAGGAGTCGCTTACGGTGTGTTGTGACGTCATCCAGAGACTCATTTACCTGGCTCAGGTGCCCATTGATTATATTTTAAACTCAAAAGCAGAATGACCTAAAACATGCGCCTGAACAAAATAGATACGACCTAATGATATAGATTATATTATATTATTAATACATTCTAATACACACTGCTGTAGATATACCAAAACTGATGGATTTCATAACAGTGATGGGCGTGTTCCCACAGCCGAGTCATCACAGAAACTACAGCTACTATAATGAGGAAGATCAGTAGGCCTTCTTTCAACACTCACCACGTTTACATGCACTTAAAAAACGTTTTGTTTTCTCCAGGGTTTTGCTGAAAGCAGTGCTCTTAAACGTCTTGTAAACAAGAACGCCGATTTCCTTACGGCAATTAAGGGATGAAGAGAAAGCGGTTGAACACATCTAGGTTTCTCTTGGAGATAGCAGCTTATTGTGGTCATGTAAATGCATAAGTGGTGTTCTGATTGGTGTTTGAAGAGTGCACCTGCATGGAACAGATTGGGATAACAATGGAACCCAACAACATGTCAACCCAGCGGAAAGAATTGACATTTCTGCCATTACAGTGGGAAAATCACATACACATTAACTATACCCGTTTTACACACAAATGTAAAATATGACTGTACACTTATGTGCTGTACACTGGGGGAATCCCAGAGTTTTATGTAAGCGGGATACCCCCACATAGTAATTCATCTGCAGGTTGGATAGTAAGTTAAGGAAACAAACACAGCAACAATTCTAGAATATCTGGAAATAAAGCAAATCAATAGAAAGTAAAATAGTGAAGTCTTCCACAGATTCCATGTATGTTTACACAAGCATTGTGGGAAAATTATGTTGATGTGGAGAAATTGGCTTACTGACGAGCCACACCGCTTAAACTGTGCATGTAAATGGAAACTCATACAAAATCATGCTGATTTTCTGTGTGACAATGGTGAATTATCAGTATCCTATATGCATGTACACATATTAAACATGCATATTCAAGGTGACACTGTTGATTCAGTGATTGACTTGATTTACATTTAACATTGCTAGCTGACAGAAGCAGCAATTGGGTGTACTATACTGAAATTATGTAAATTGTGCATCTATTTAGACTCAAAACGTTCCTGAGAAAATAATTATGTATATTTTATGTGATACGTGTAGCTCAATGTTTTTGACTGCCAGTTGCGTCTCATGAAAATGTATGAATGCTGTTCTAGATTTGTTGCGTTATGTCCTTGATATATGAAAAATAAAACATCAAAATATATTTTATTATATTCTTTTCTAATTACTAGTTACTTTACATTTTACACAATATGGACATTTTTTAGATCAATTTGTGAAAGATATAAGTGCCAGGTCTCTAAAGACCAAAATAATCTAAAGTTTTCAGTGAAATTCACATGCATCTAAGGGTTAAATCTTGAGTAAGTCAAGGGTTGTGTACCTTGTATGATTTTTATTAATTGTATCATAATAATTTTTCCAGAAACTGCCTTCCAAACACAAAACACTAGGAGAAGAAAATTGGCAAAAAGACTTGTAATGTAAGTTCAAATAATTATGATTATTCAAAGACTACAACTTTCCATGATTTTCCATGAATACATGTGGTATATGTGAACCCAGAGCACAAGTAACCACTTCAATTAAATATTTTGGTCTCTGTCAAAGACAAAATTGCTCGCACTTGGATCTGACATATCAGACCTGAAAAAGGCATTTGAGTATAGCTAAATGTTTAGAATACCTACCATGAATACCATCCATTGTCCTTCATTGCATTTAGCAAGTCACCGTGTAACTTGAACTGACTAACAGTACATGACCTGTAACAGTACTAAGAAATGTAAAACACAGAAAAAGGCAAACAAAAACATCTTTAAAATTTACTCTGTGTAATACTGATACGGTATAAAGTTGCAATAAAATGTTTTAAGATAATACTGCACAATTGAATTGAAGGGGGAACAAAAGCCAATAGATTGACATAGATTGCACTTTAAGCTTGCACTGTCACTGACATACTGTACATAGGCATGCAATGTAATTAATATATATATATATACACACACTCAATGAGCACTTTATTTACTTTTATTTACACTTGTACACCTACTTATTCATGCGATTATCTAATCAGCCAATTGTGTGGCAGCAGTGCAATGCATAAAATCAGTCAGAAATGGGTCAGGAGCTTCATTTAATGATCACATCAACCAACAGAATGGGGAAAAAAATGTATCTTAGTGATTTCAACTGTGGCATGATTGTTGGTGTCAGACGGGCTGGTTTGAGTATTTCTGTAACTGTTGATGATCTGGGATTTTTATGCACAACAGTCTCTAGAGTTTACTCCGAATGGTGCCAAAAAAACATCCAGTAAGTGGCAGTTCTGCGGAAGGAAACACCTTGTTGATGAGAGAGGTCAACGGAGAATGGTCAGACTAGTTCGAGCTGACAGAAAGGCTACGGTAACTTAGATAACCACTCTGTACAATTGTAGTGAGCAGAATAGCATCTCTGAATGCACAACACGTTGAACCTTGAGACGGATGGGCTACAAAAGCAGAAGACCTCATCAGGCACTTTATTACAGTCTTAATGTTCCTAATGAAGTGCTCAGAGAGTGTATATACGTACAGTAGATGTATTAGACATACAGCATGTAGACTATACAGAATAAACAATTAGATAAAAATAGAAATTGCACATTCTAAAAACGGATTTGTCATCATCGTCCACCTAAAAAGAGGACCAAATTGTTCATATAGAAATGTCACTACAGTCTATCCAACCTCAGTTTATGAGGTTGGTAAGTGCCGTTTCAGGACATCCTTGGCATTGGATGGCAGACTGTCAGGAAAGTGCACATCAAACTCTACAATGAGGTCCCCTCTTTGTTCTGAGTTCTTTGGGAAGGGCAATCCTTGTCCAGCAATTATCTTCCTCATGCCTGGTTTGATGACATCGGTTATCTTCATATTGCATGTTTTACCATCTATTGTTGACACGGTGACAGAGCAGCCACACAATGACTATGATAAAAAATACATTAAAAAAATTGTTAATCAGATAACTAATATTCCCAACTGTAAATCACACAAAAAACTCTAAGAAGTTCTAAACAGCTGAGCAATGGTATACTGCTTGCGAACATTCAGACATCCGCCACACCACTGAGGGAGGTGTTTAGAAGTAGATTTAAGTATGAGGACGCTACTTGTAAAACCTTAAAAATGTGTTATCAATGACTTTATGCCTCATTCTATGAGAAGAATTCACACAAGATCAGTAAAAAAAAAAAACTATTTTAACCAATCGATGATGATTTAAAGTAACATATACAGTAGATAACATCTTATTTGTCTTTTTTACATTCTGAATTCATGACGCTAATGTGCTAACATGCTATACACGGTCATAATATGTGCCGATTACACTCCGTAATTTATGATGACACTGATACTACTGCAAAGACTGGTGTATAAAAGAGTGTTAATGTTCAGAATAAAGACAAAAGAATGATGATTATAGAGGCATATCTTACTTTGGGCAGATGTGTGAATGGCTTTCGCTGCAGATGGCACATGAGTGAATGGGCACTTCAGAGTATTTGAGTAGATTAAATTCCTCTTTTAACTAATTAAACAAACAAAAACAAAACAATTGCATGACATGGTCTTGGATAATGTCTCTAAGCGAACGATCATACAGATGTAGGTAAGCTTGCCCCAGCTCGCTAATAACTACAGGCCCGTGTGTTCATGTTGACTGATGTTAACTGACTGAATGGGAATTAGCTGTTGGCTTTAAGGCTGGTGGATTCAGGTCACACCAGATGACATGGACCAATGTCAGTACGAAGGTGTTTAGCAGACGGTAAGAAGTTTTCTTAAAGCTTGCACTGGCGAGCTGTTACGAACCACCAGAATGAACTCACCTTATTTTTGGCCAGATTTTGTTCTAAATGTCATCACACCCATTAGTTCTTCGATTTCGTATGACGTATATTGTTTGAATATGAATTATGTAAATCTAACCTTTATAGTAATGTAATGGGAGCTGCTTTTCAGTTGATACCATACTTCAATGTTTCACGTTATTTATACATGCACCAATCATGTTAAATGGCAAGCATCCAGACAGGGAGAAAATAAAAATTGTAAAAGATTAATTATACTGCAGATACTGTCTGCAAAACAGAAATGTATCTGACTTGTTCTGTTTGTCACAAATAGGGCTGGGTATTGAGTTCGATACATTTTAGGTACTGACCGAATTGCCTCTAAACAATCGAGTATCAAAAATGTATTGTCGTTCGGTACCAAATTTCGATACCACAGGGGTTAATCTCATCAACGTCAGTGATAAGCATGTAGCATGCTAGATGTGCCCAAATCTAAAAGTGCAGGTGATTGGCTGTGTTTAGGCATCAAGGAAAAACACTAGTTTACGCCCGTTACGCCCAGAGACGCGGCTCACATGTGAGGCTGTAGTGTTTATGCGTCCCAACCCTCATAGATGTAAAAAATGTGGAAAAGATCAAGAGTGTGGCTACATGTCACCAGGCTCGATGCCAACAGCTCGTGATGCAATATTTGCGACAAGATAATTGATGCCAAGACCAACAACATGACAAATCTGATGAAGCACTTTACAGTGCACGGAATAAACTTAAAGAGCAGAAAGTTGCTCCGTCTTCGACTGCAAGAAGACTGAGCCGGTGAAGTCATCCTCTCAGCGTCCTGATACAGAGCTCCGTTCAACATCCCCACCACACGAGTCCTCCTCCAAAACTACTGACGAATGAAGCGGCGCTATGACTGGGACACCGATGGGTAGGTTAACGTTTAGCAAACAAACCAACAAACAAAATCAGCTAACTTGTAGTGGTACATGCTTGTGTACTTGTTAAATTAACATTCCTGCGCACGGTGACATAGTCCTATAAACTGGGACCTGCATAACGTTAGATATTGTTTGGATGTATGGCTATAGATAGCTAGCTAAATCGATGCTAAAAATGCTTTAAGGTTGACCGTAACTGATCAAGTTTAACGTACATTAAACTAGTTATCTTGTTAAACCGTACTTATCCTTAGGGTTGGCTGAATTAACAGTTTAGCTCTCTTGTTTGTTTTTTTCCCTCTTCACATTGATGTTATAGCCTCTGCCCCTGTCGACCCTGGCATGAGGAGACCAGAAGGCTCAGGAGATGAATCTTTGAGTCTGTAAAAAAAGTCTACAAACTGAAAAAAATTGTTTTTTGATGTAATAATTGTAATCTTGTTTAAACGGATTTCATAAAATTGGTATCGAAAAAAGTATCGTTCAGGAACCGGTATCGAAGTCAATATGTAATTTTTTTTAACTATATCAAGCCCTAGTCACAAACATATTTTTTTTAATTCTTTACAATTTTACCATTTTATGCCTAACAACACTTTTAAGTAGCTGGATTGGATAGACATTATGTAGTGGGATTTACAGACAGAAGACTGTCTATCAGTGATTCTGCCATATAAGTACATCTGGCCCTGTAACAGTTTAAGTAGGCAAGCTCCTTTTCTGGCATCTCACAACAGCTGATCCTGCTCATGTTCCTTCCTGTACAAACTCCATATTACATAAGAGACAAGACCTCAGTCAAATAATTAAAACAAAACTACTTATAAGGGGTATCTGTTCTCTTTTTAAAATTAGATAGATTAAACTGATAGATTTTAAAATATATTGGATGGATGGATGGATTAATGGATTGATGGGCAATAGACATACAGACAGACAGACAGGATAGACAGACAGACACTATAGACAGATAGATAGACAGACAGGATAGATAGATGATAGACAGACAGACAGGATAGATAGATAGACAGACAGGATAGATAGATAGATAGATAGATGATAGAAAGACAGACAGGATAGATAGACAGAGAGACAGACAGACAGGATAGATAGATGGATAGATAGATAGATGATAGACAGACAGACAGGATAGATAGACAGACAGGACAGATAGACAGACAGGATAGATAGATAGATAAATAGATAGATAGATAGATATATGATAGACAGACAGACAGGATAGATAGACAGAGAGACAGACAGACAGGATAGATAGATGGATAGATAGATGATAGACAGACAGACAGGATAGATAGACAGACAGGACAGATAGACAGACAGGATAGATAGATAGATAGATAGATAGATAGATAGATAGATAGATAGATAGATGATAGACAGACAGACAGGATACATAGATAGATGATAGACAGACAGACAGGATAGATAGATAGATAGATGATAGATAGACAGAGAGACAGACAGACAGGATAGATAGATAGACAGACAGGATAGATAGATGATGATAGATAGATGATAGATAGATAGATAGACAGACAGGATAGATAGACAGATGATAGATAGACAGAGAGACAGACAGACAGGATAGATAGATGATAGACAGACAGACAGGATAGATAGATGATAGATAGACAGAGAGACAGACAGACAGGATAGATAGATAGATAGACAGACAGGATAGACAGATAGATAGATAGATGATAGACAGACAGACAGGATAGATAGATGATAGATAGATGATAGACAGACAGACAGACAGACAGACAGGATAGATAGATGATAGATAGACAGAGAGACAGACAGGATAGATAGATAGATAGATAGATAGATAGATAGATAGATAGATAGATAGATAGATCGACAGACAGACAGACAGACAGACAGAGAGCTACATCTTCAAAGACAGACAGACTACAGATGGAAGGATGAATTAATGGGCGACAGAGAGACAGGATGGATGGACCGACAGAGAGCTACTATTCACAGACAGGCAGACTATATATGGATGGATAACCATGTGCACCTGAATGGGGATGCTATCAAAGAGATGGAAATATGTATGAGCACTCATCTAAGTGGATCTCACCTGGCGCAAACTGACCCGAACCGGGTACACGATATCAGAGCCCTCTCGTTTAAAGTGGGCGTGAGGCTTGTCCTTGATGACAAACACAATATCAGCGGGAATCGTGCTGGGCGATTCGTCGCCTTCGCGTGGGAACGTGATTTTGGTTCCTTCTTTCCAGCCACGCTTGATCTCAATAGTAAGGATTTTGTCCTCGGTTCTCATTGTCCGACCATCTGGATTCAAGCGCTTGCGTGAGATCTTCATGCGCTTGGTGCACCCATGAAAAACCTCCTCCAAAGTCACCCGGAGCTCGTGGTGGATCGCGGGGTCTTGTTTTCTGCGCGGCGGGCCGCCCTGACCAATGTGCCGCTCGCGTGGAAATCCACTGACGTTAAAACTAGTAAAAGAACCAAAGGGGTCACTTCCGTCCACCTCCATGCCATCGTCATCTCGTCCATTAACTTTTCTGCCGAAAAATATCTCGAAAGGATTGGCGCCCCCGAAAAACGTGGCAAACGTCGCATGAGGATCTCCATGGAAGGTGTAGGTGAAGTTGCCACCTGGCCCGTCCGTCGCACCTCCACCTCCTTTAAGCCCTAATAATAAACAGATTTAAGAAACAAAAAAACTGTTTTATTTCTGCGGGGGGGACACAAAGTAAAATTTAGGCCCCAGGCCTCGCGGTGTACGCTTGAATTACTGTATGCAACCCAGTACCCCAATATAAACACTCACATCATATATGAGATATTAGTCAAAACATAACGCTATAAAACAGCAGCGGTAACATCGTTGCCCAACCAATTCCGACATACTGCTCGATAAAATAAGGACATTACACGATGCTTTGTTTTCGATTTAAGACAATATGAGCACTGCAAATGCACAACAAAACCCAGACTCCGTATTAACTGTGCAGTCTCATGTTCATCACATCATTTGTCTGTTATATTTTGTGATTCGACATAACGAAAAAAAGGATTAAAGATGAAATATGTTTCAGTATTATTACGAACATTATAAAGTAGGAACCATACCTTCTTCGCCGTATTGGTCATATATTTCTCTTTTCTTTGGATCACTAAGAACTTCATAAGCCTCCGCGACCTCCTTGAATTTCTCCTCCGCATTGGCCGCCTTGTTTTTGTCAGGATGCCATTTCAGAGCCTGTTTTCTGTACGCCTTTTTGATATCGTCGTCCGATGACCCTTTCGGAATTCCCAAAATCTTGTAATAATCTTTGCCCATTGTCTCTAATGAATGAAGACCGTTTTGACGGCGCTGCCTGTGGACTCGTCAGAGATTAAAACACTGTTAGTGGGTACAGTCAGAATCCTGCCTCTTTAAACTGGGATACAGATGGTTGGTGCTGCTATGTTTGTTCAGAGGCGGTTACTCAGCTCTAAAGATCTTGTGTTATTTTACTCTCTTTAAATAGCCATCGCTCCCTCCCCTGTATCAGTGCAGCTCACTGCAATCCGAGGGTGCTTTCTAGAAAGTAAGAGATGAGGCACGTCATTTCCCATTTTCAGAAATATCTAAATTCACTGAAGCCCAGGAGGGTTTGTATAAAAATGTAGCATATAACTCAGTGTGTGTGTGTGTGTACTGTGTAGATGGTGTTTGGTGACCCAATGATCAGTGGTAAACATCAGATTATGATGAGGTTATAAGTGAATAATAGCTTAAATTTGCATCAAACAACTTAAATCACATGACTGGCATCTTTTTTGAAGCTTGACAGTTCCAGTTCCCATTATGTTGAATAACCATTGTGTCCTTGAGCAAGGCACTTAACTCCATGTTGCTCCGGGTGGATTGTCCCTGTAATAAGTGCACTGTAAGTCGCTTTGGATGAAAGCGTATAAATGTAAATGTCTGTCTGTCTGTCTGTCTGTCTGTCTGTCTATGTATCCTGTCTGTGAAGATGTAGCGGTCTGATTGTCTGTCTGTTGCCAATCAATCCATTAATCTTTCATCATTCATCAATTCATCCATCCATTATCTATATCCTGTCTATCTATCGTCTATGTGACTTTAGGCTTGTTGTTGCCCATTGTGACTTTACTATATGATATATACATACTGTATAGTATGCCAAAAGCAGTACATCAAAAAATGTGTATGTCCGAAACATCAGTATTCATAAAACAGTATTTGAGAAATTCTTGGATTGCCTGCAACATCTGTTGAGATTATAAAGAGTGCAATCCACTCTTTAAACTTAAACAATATTACATCAGAATCAAAACACTGAATTAAAAAAACGTGGTGAACTTGCGAGTCGGGCAGCTTCACCTGTAAGTCCTGCATACACCAGGTGGTTAAATTGTACTTGAACAAAACCAGACTAAATAAGATAGTTGTTGGGAATCAGGTCAGAGGACAAGGCCCGCAAAGCCGGATGAAGTATGTCCGGGCCTACCTGCATACCTTAAGAAGAATGTACTTTCTTAACAGCCAAAGAACAAACGGCCAGAACGTATTTCATCAAATGCTGTACACACTCTTATATACAATATGTGAATTTTGACACAATTGTTGCACTCTAATCTGTCTTGGATAGTATTTTTCTAATGCAATTGAAACTTTGTAATGCAGCCTTTTTTATACTACTGTCTCCATAAGATTAATAGCTTATGTTATTGTTCCTCTTTTGTAAGTCATTTTGGATAAAAGTGTCTGCCAGACGAGTAAATGTAAATTTAACTTATATTTAAATTTATGCATTTGGCAGACACTTTTATCCAAAGCAACTTACAGTTGTAGCGAATACAAGTAGAGACAGTCACAATGTCGGAGAAAAAACTGCTTTATTACAATAAAATCAGGCAACAGTACAAAACAAGGGCAAAACCAGTTAAGAGTAGTCAAGGGGAGCGTGGGGGTCAAAAGGCCGGGGAATCAACGTAGAGTAAAGGGGCAAATCCGGGAGAGAGTGGTGAACGAGAGCGGGAGGTCGAAGCCAGGAAACAAGCACAACTAGACGGGATCGAAGACAGGGGAACAAGGGGAGCTGGCAAGCTAAGAGGAGGACAAGAGGAGTTCAAGAGATCAAAACTAGACGAGACTAGCGGGGGCAAAGACACGGGAAACTAAATACAATAACCAACAACCGTGAGACGAAAGGGTAGTGATATATATAGGGGCGAGTGCAGGTGTAAACCATGACAGGTGATGAGATGAGTGCAGGTGAAACTAATGTGCAGGAGTGCAGATGACGTGAGTGCAGGTGGTCATAATGTTCTGGGGGATTGGAAACGCGTGAGAAACTCGAGGAAGGGAGATTGCCTACGAGCATGTGAGCGAGTAGGAGCAAAGTGGGCGTGAGGGCTCGAGCGAGCAAAAAGAGCATGCAAGCTCGAGGGGGCGGAACAAGCGTGGGAGCTCGAGGGGGCGGAACGAGCGTGGAAGCTCGAGGGGGCGGAGCGAGGGAGCGGGGTTCGTGACAGTACTCCCCCCTCTAAAACGGACGGCTCCTGACGGCCGCGCTCGGTTGCGAGGAAGTGGTGCTGGACGAACCCAACAAACAAAAAACCCTGAACAGACAACCCACAAAACACACAAACAAAATTGAGGGCAGTCCAAGGGGCATAGAGGGAAATGAGACAGTCCATGGGGTCATTGGGCAGTATCAAGGCAAGGTCTGGGGGAACATAGCGGACAGGCGGGTGGTCGGGAGATCTAGGGGGCAGCCGTAGGGCAGAGACAGGGTCAGGGGGTCTGGAAGGCGACTGGAGGACAGGGACTGGGTCCGGGGGTCTGGAAGGTGACCACCGGACAGGAATAGGGTCCGGAGGCCAGGGAAGAGGCCACAGGACAGGGAGAGGGTCAGGAAGTCCGGGCTGAGCCGTGAAAGGCGGTGCCGTCAGAGGCGGCACTGTAGGCGGCTCTGGAGGTGGGGTCCTGGAAGGCTCTGGAGGTGGAGCCAAAGGAGGCTTTAGGGGCGAAGGCCTGAAAGGCTCTGGAGGTGGAGCCGAAGGAGGCTTTAGGGGGGAAGGCCTGGAAGGCTCAGGAGGTGGAGCCAATGGAGGTGGCGCCGTGGGAGGTCCCCGAGGGACGACCTGGCAGGCTCTGTAGTCTCAGGGGGTAGAGCCGTAGGAGGCCCGAGAGGCGGAGCCATAGAAAGCTCTGGAGTCTTTGGGAGCAGAGCCGTGAGGGGCTCGGGAGGTGGAGCCGTGGGAGGCTCTGGAGGGGGAGCCGTAGGAGGCTCAGGAGGCGGAGCCGTAGGAGGCTCGAGAGGCGGAGCCGTAGGAGGCTCGGGAGGCGGAGCCCTAGGAAGCTCTGGAGTCTCTGGGAGTAGAGCCGTGAGAGGCTCGGGGAAAAAGGTCGTGGAAGACTCGAGAGGCTCTAGAGGTGGGGCCCTGGAAGGCTCGAGAGGCTCGAGGGGGGGAGTCATGAAAGACTCAAGAGACGGAGCCCCGAGAGGCTCTGGAGGGGAGGAGCCCTGGAAGACTTGAGAGACGAAGCCCCGAGAGGCCGGAGGGGAGGAGGAGCCCTGAGAGACTCGAGGGACGGGGCCCTGAAAGACTCGAGAGGAGAAGCCCTGAGAGGCTTGGAAGGAGGTGGAGCCCTGAAAGACTCGAGAGGAGAAGCCCTGAGAGGCTTGAGGGGAGGAGGAGCCCTGAGAGACTCGAGAGGGGAAGCCCTGAGAGGCTTGAGAGGGGGAGGAGCCCTGAGAGACCCGAGAGGCAAAGCAGTGAGAGGGGTGGAGCCATGAAAGACTCGAGAGGAGAAGCCCTGAGAGGCTTGGGACGGGGAGCCCTGAAAGACTCAAGAGAAGAAGCCCTGAGAGGCTCGAGAGGAGGAGCCCTGGGAGGCTTGGGAGGAGGAGGCTTGGGAGGAGGAGCCTTGGAAGGCTCGAGAAGAGGAGCCCTGGGAGGCTTGGGAGGAGGAGCCTTGAAAGACTCGGGAGGAGAAGCCCTGAGAGGCGGCGCTCTGGGAGGCTCGAGAGACTTGAAAGGCAGAACCCTGGGGGGCTTGGGAGGTAGAGCTCTGGGAGGCTCGAGAGGAGGAGCCTTAGGAGGCTCGAGAGGAAGAGCCCTGGGAGGCTTGAGAGGAAGAGCCCTGGGAGGCTTGAGAGGAGGAGCCTTGGGAGACTCGAGAGGCGGAGGCCGCGAGGGCTCTGAGGGGCGAGCAGAGGCTGGCAGAGCCGTGGAAGACTCTGAGAGCGGAGCAGAGGCTGGCAGAGCCGTGGAAGACTCTGAGGGCGGAGCAGAACCCGGCAGAGCCGTGGAAGACTCTGGGGGCGGAGCAGAACCCGGCAGAGCCGTAGAAGACCCTGGGGGCGGAGCAGAACCCGGCAGAGCCGTGGAAGACCCTGGGGGTGGAGCAGAACCCGGCAGAGCCGTGGAAGACCCTGGGGGCGGAGCAGAACCCGGCAGAGCCGTGGAAGACTCTGGGGCGGAGCAGAACCCGGCAGAGCCGTGGAAGACTCTGGGGGCGGAGCAGAACCCGGCAGAGCCGTGGAAGACTCTGGGGACGGAGCAGAACCCGGCAGAGCCATGGAAGACTCTGGGGGCGGAGCAGAGGTCAGTAGAGCTGTGGAAGACTCTGAGGGAACCTCTGCGGTCTTGAGCACAAGACGAGACTGGGGAGAAGGGGCCCTCTTCCTTCTCTTGCGTCCTCGGCCAACAGGGGACGTGGCCATGGGGACGGTCGAGGCTACAGGCGCTGGCTCGCTGACCGTGGCGGGCAGGGCGCTGGCTCGTTGGCCATGGCGGGCATGGGCGCTGGCTCGTTGGCCTTGGTGGACATGGGCGCTGGCTCGTTGGCCGTGGCGGGCATGGGCGCTGACTCTCTGGCCGTGGCAGGCATGGGCGTTGACTCGCTGGCCGTGCCAGGCTTCGAGACTGGGGCCGTGACAGGCTTCGGGACTGGGGCCGTGACAGGCCTCGGGACTGGGGCCGTGTCAGGCTTCGGGGCTAGGGCCGTGTCAGGCTTCGGGACTGGGGCCGTGACAGGCCTCGGGACTGGGGCCGTGTCAGGCTTCAGGATTAGGGCTGTGACAGGCTTCGGGACTAGGGCCGTGACAGGCTTCGGGACTGGGGCCGTGACAGGCCTCGGGACTGGGGCCGTGTCAGGCTTCGGGGCTAGGGCCGTGTAAGGCTTCGGGGCTAGGGCCGTGTCAGGCTTCGGGATGAGGGCCGTGTCAGGCTTCGGGACTAGGGCCGTGTCAGGCTTCGGGACGAGGGCCGTGACAGGCTTCGGGACTAGGGCCGTGACAGGCTTTGGGACGGGGGCCGTGTAAGGATTCAAGACGGGGGCCGTGGTAGGCTTCAAGACGGGGGCCGTGGTAGGCTTCAAGACGGGGGCCGTGGTATGGAACGCTGGTTCAGTTTCTGCCTCCCCCACAGTAAACGAGGAACCAGCGTACAGTAGGGCGAGGTCAATAAACTGAGCCAGGTTGAGAGAGCAGCGACCACCTGGCATGAATGATGAGGTTGGCTCATTCAGTCCACATTGAAAAATGTCTTTCAGAGCCACCTCATCAAAATTCACCTGGTACGCCAGGGCACAAAAATCCATAACAAAAACCTCCAAAGGTTGACTCCCCTGACGCAACCCCAAGAGTCGGGCCGTTGGCTCCTTAATGTCGAGGGCAGGGTTATGAGTTACACAACCACTGCCTCGCATAAAAACCCCTTGGTCAGCGTCCGAAGAGCCAAAAAAACCTCTCCGGGGGTGGAGAGTTCACGGCGCTCAAATATGCATGGGAAGCATAAACGGGCTCAGGGGCAGACACAGGTGACGCAGGGTGACAAAAATCAAAAATCGCACGTATCTGCAGGCCCTGGGCTGTGAGCGTGCGATCATGACTCCCACCGGTAGATCCTGGGGCAGAGTGCGCTGAAAACCTCCGCTCTAGTGAGCTGCGTGAATTCTCCGCGTGATGCATTGTGACTGTCTTCGGTGGGGTTGGTTATTCTGTAGCGAATACAAGTAGAGACAGTCACAATGTTGGAGAAAAAACTGCTTTATTACAATAAAAGCAGGCAACAGTACAAAACAAGGGCAAAACCAGTTAAGAGTAGTCAAGGGGAGCGTGGGGGTCAAAAGGCCGGGGAATCAACGTAGAGTAAAGGGGCAAATCCGGGAGAGAGTGGTGAACGAGAGCGGAGGTCGAGCCGGGAAACAAGCACAACTAGACGGGATCGAAGACAGGGGAACAAGGGGAGCTGGCAAGCTAAGAGGAGGACAAGAGGAGTTCAAGAGATCAAAACTAGACGAGACTAGCGGGGGCAAAGACACGGGAAACTAAATACAATAACCAACAACCGTGAGACGAAAGGGTAGTGATATATATAGGGGCGAGTGCAGGTGTAAACCATGACAGGTGATGAGACGAGTGCAGGTGAAACTAATGTGCAGGAGTGCAGATGACGCGAGTGCAGGTGGTCATAATGTTCTGGGGGATTGGAAACGCGTGAGAAACTCGAGGAAGGGAGATTGCCTACGAGCATGTGAGCGAGTAGGAGCAAAGTGGGCGTGAGGGCACGAGCGAGCAAAAAGAGCATGCAAGCTCGAGGGGGCGGAACGAGCGTAGGAGCTCGAGGGGGCGGAACGAGCGTAGGAGCTCGAGGGGGCGGAACGAGCGTGGAAGCTCGAGGGGGCGGAGCGAGGGAGCGGGGTTCGTGACAACAGTGCACTTATTACAGGGACAAAATCTTAAGCTGCCCTTTAAGCCATAGTCAAATTGTGTTGTATCTGTCTTCATCAGAGCACAGTAATCAAAGTTACCACAGGCCATAGGACGTCATTTTCTAAAAATAGTCGGAAAATGTCAGATATTAAAAGGCAGTACTCATTCTAAGTTTAGTAGTTCAATGTTACCCTGGCTGGTGGCAGCTTGCCAGCAAAAGATCCAGTTTCCTCTCCATCCCAACCTTTCCTCCTGACCAGACTTGCTTTGCATATTTAAAGTAATCTTTTATAATATATTAAAGTCTAGTGTAGCAATAGATTTTGTGGCGTGTGAATATTATTGTTCTAGTACTGTGATCTGCACTGCGTCATATCAGACCCAATAATAAACATCACAGCCATCTGCTGGTTAGCATTGGTACAGCTAGCAGGTTTTCCTACAGTCAGGATGGAGTAGCGTTGCACCATTGTACAAAACAAGTGACGTGTCCAGACCTCTGACTTGGCTGGCCCATGAGGGGCACATGCCAAGGGATTAAGATTTGGTTTATTAGCATGACCTAGTAGCATGACCCCTGCCGAAAGATGCCATAACTACAACATTCTGAGGGCAAATAGCATCTGTCTCCATTCAAAAGAAGCTGTGTATTTTAACCAAATTAGTTTTTTGCAAGGAATATTTCAATTGTAAATATTTCACTATGTTATGGTAGTTTTTAAAAATGTACTTAAAATAAAGTACATTTAAATTCCCATACTAACATAGCCAGCACAAGTTATTTCACATTATCGATTCAAAACTATGAATGTTGTGCTATATGATAAAGATATGGTAGTAACAAATTGTTATTCATTTAGGCACAACAAAATACATTCAGGGGAATAACTAAAGGGAGGGCAGCCTTGGCAGTCGCCCTAGGGCCTGGGGTGAGAGGGACCCACAACAGGTGACCAAAAGGAACCATAAAAATGACTGCGGACCCGACGGGTGACGATAAATGACACATGCTCCCCAAGGAGTGGGCCGACAGGTTCTTTGCACTGTGGCCCATAAGATCCAAGTTACAGCACTGAACATATTTTATTTCATGGCTCTCTTTATATCATGAATACTCAATTCTGATTGGTCATCCAGTGGTCTGATATTTCTGAATAATGACTGCACATCCAAGGATAAAGGGATATTTCACTGGTCATCTGGGTATTGCAAGTCTCCTACATCTAATATGCACTCTTAATATTTCCATATATCCATTTATTTACTTCTTTGGCAGGCAGTCTTGTAATAAATGGAATTTTGAGCAGCCAGATGGTGATTTATGCAAAAAAAAACACCAACAGGTTCATCAGAACCCTGACTTGGAGCAGAAGTTTAATTCAGTGTTTCTGGAAACTCTGCAGTCTCTTTCTTCTCACACAATCACATCATTCTTACAAATCGACATTGCATGTCTATTTTATTCTTTATAAGCGGGATAATGTACAGTAAGCCAGTCTTTATCTTAAAATAAACCCATGCAGTGTAATATCCAAGGAAACTATATGAAATGGGGTTGGGGAGTAACAGAATACATCTTGTCTAAATATGGAATAATTTATCCAAAAATTAATATCCTGTCATTTACTGACCCTTATGTTGTTCCAAACACGCACTCACGATTGCGATCACAAATCAGATTGATCTATTTCTCAAGTTCAGCTGACCCAATGATCCCGTCGCAGAGGTAAACATCAGATTATGATGAGGTTATAAGTGAATAATAACTTAAATTTGCATCAAATAACATAAATCACATGACTGGCATCTTTTTTGAAGCTTGACAGTTCCAGTTCCTGTTATTTTTAATTGGATTATCCAAGGAAATTAAAGCTGCATGCCAAATCCCATACTTCTGTTCTATTCTATGCCGTTTTGTAGTGTAGAAAGTGCAAGTAGTGTGGGATGTTGGACACTCATACAATCAGCAGTCGCAGCTTGTCCTCAGGAGGAGGCTTCATGTGTCAGTATGAAAACAATTGCTTGGAATTATTTGTTGGAGATTGTTGGAGACAAGTGTAGATCTGTATATCACAATGTAATTTATTAAATGGCTCACCCTCACCTTGTGACTGTTCACAAAACATTTTTTTAACACTGAGCTTATAACCTATTCAACCATATTGCCCTTTTTGTATATTAGTGGTCTTGTTGTGTATCAATGGACACTTTCTTCAAATTGGAATTTATTGATGAAAGGATCTGAAGGAAACACTACACATAACATGGTAAGTGACACTGGCAGTCAATGGGTCTGAGAAGAGACACTGGTAGGCCCGGGGGTTGGTGAGAAAGACTGGCAGGAATGTGGCTGAAGACAGATGCTAACAGCCACTTGGGCTGGCAAGGGACACTGGCAGTTATTGATCCTGATGATACACACTGGTAGGCACTGGGGCTGGTGAGGGATTGTGGCAGGCACTATAGCAGATGATACATCCTGGGCCGGTGAGAGACACTGGCAGGTACTGCGGCTGAACATAATCATGAAAGGTACTCAGGCTGGTGAGAGGCAGGAATTCGACTATTGACAGGTACTGGCATACATTGGGGCCGGTGAGACACTGGCAGGGACAGGGACTGGTGTCAGACACTGACAGGCATTGTAGCCAATAATAGACACCAGATAGCAATGAGGCTGGTGAAAGATAATGGCAGATACTGGGGCTGAATACAAACACTTGCAAGCACTGGGGCTGGTGAGGCACACTTGCACTCAGTGGAGCTAACGACAGCTTCTGGCAGGCATTGGGTAGGTTAGAAACTCTGGCAGGCATTGTGGCTGAACACAGACACTGACAGGTACTAGGGCTAGTGAGACAGACAATGGTAGGCATTTGGGCTGGTGTGGGAAAGTGACAGGCACTGGAGCTGTTGACAGATACTGACAGTGACATTTTATATATATATATATATATATATATATATATATATATATATATATATATATATATATATATATATATATATATATATATATATATATATATATTTTTTTTTGGGCTAAATAAATTGACTTTTAAATTTACAAGATATTTACAAGACTGAAATGCAAACAAGTAGAAATAAACTGCTGCTGATTTATTTCCAGATCTTATAATATTACTGGTGGCAGCCTTCCGAAACCTTTGTTCTTTTCAAAATATTAGATATTGGATATAATATTAGCATAAAATGGCAAATATAAGTGTGGTCAGGCACAGGTTTACATCTAGAAATCTGTTGTGTTAGTAAATAGACTCAAAATGCACAGATTCAATAAATTGTCAACATGTTTATTTATTTTTAGAAACAATTTTCAATTATAAGTGTAAATTCTTGGGCAAGAAGGTGCTCATCTCTGGTTGATATAAATTCAAATGTTGCATCTTTATTAGCCATTAACAACAAAAACTCACAAAAATGTCAAGAAATATTGTTGATTTATAACCTCTTAGAATTGTTTCCCTCTGGCTGTTGTTTGTTTTCATTTATTAATTTTTATTTTGTTGCATTGTTATTTTTCTATTTTACTGTAATCAACTTCTGTAAGTATGCGGATTGTTCTTGATATTAATTATTAAAAATAAATAATAATAAAATAAATAAACATCACAGTGCCATCTGCTGCTTAGCATCGGTATAGCACGCATGTTTCCCCAGTGACGGGATGACACTGCACTGCACTGGACCACCACAAAGAACTCCATCCTGTGCAGAACCTACGAGGAGACTCATGACTCAGCGTTATCGAGATAAGGTCAATATATAATAATTTACCATAACAATATAATACTTGAAACACGTGTCTTTAACTTTTATTTGTATAGCTATTTAATCATGGATCATTTTCGCGGCTTGTTTGATAAACTCGACAAGGATGAAGACGGATTCATATCAGTTGAAGAACTGCATAGTGAAATGCGAAGAATAGGTGTGGTACCAGTTTGTGAAAAGGCGCAAGTAAGATCTTTTTTGTGCAATTAATTGCTGATTTAAATACAGTTGCACAATTATGAGAAATTGTACTTTTATGCAAGTTGGTTTACATTATCTGCATCAAAGATACTTCCTTCATTCAGGCCATCATGTCCAAATATGACCAAAATGAGGATGGACTTCTAAGCTATGAGGAATTCCTCATTTACATGACAGACAGAGAGAAGCATTGGAAAATAGACTTCCATGCCCTTGACAGAAAGAAATGTGGTAAGTTGTCTGTGACAAATCCTCCTATTTATAGTCTTATAACTGGTCACTGTTGAATGTTGTTAAAGGTGATCTGAGCTCACAAACAAAGTGCCATCTCTTCTCTGATTAGGAACAATTGACCTGGAGGATATCATGACTCTATTTAAAGAATTAGGTGTGGTTTTATCAAAACCCAACGCAAGGAGGATCATTCAAATGTAAGACTTGATAAGATCACGCAAGATCATCCCATAGAATCCATATCTTTGTTCTGCTGATAAAGAAAATGTTGATCAAATCAGGCCAACTAAAGAATTCTGGGTCCCCTTGATTTGAACAGTATTTTTATTGTGGCATTTGCATTTTCACATTGTTTATGTAGCATTTGATGTTTGTGAATAAAGTTGTCCTATGATTATGTTTGTTTATTAGAATGGATAGAGACAATTCTATGACAGTAGACTGGGAGGAATTTCTTCAGCATGTTATCATTAACCCAGCAGATAACATTGGAGAGCTGGTATCTTCCTGGAAACATAACCTGGTAAAGATTCAAATACTCGTTTCTCTCTTAAACCACTTTGAAAGCATACTTTAGTTCAATGTTTTGCACATAGCAGTTGTTCTCTGATTAAAAGCCAGATTTAATCATGTGCGGGATATGAATTGTTGACATTTATTTACATTTACATTTATTAATTTGGCAGACACATTTATCCAAAGCGATATCTTAAACTTGATAAAATGCTATTCTTGATATCAGCAAAATAAATACTACTAGTGAAAATGCTAATTTTGTATATGTGCACTAGTAAACATTAATTCTTGATATAATACATAGAATTTCAACTAGTAACAAAACATGATTCTTTTATAACAATAATTACATTTTTACTAGTGCAGATGTACATTCCTGATATCAACAATTGAAATACAACCAGTAAAATGCAATTTTTTTATGTTGGTATTCATTAATGGCAATGTTAATTTCAGATATCTATAGGGTAACTATTTAGAAAGTCTTTTAAAGGGATAGTTTACCGAAATATTAAAATTCTCACATAATTTACTCAACCTCATGCCATTCCAGGTGTGTATGACTTTCTGCAGAACACAAACAAAGAATTTTAGAAAAATATCTCAGCTCTGTAGGTCCATACAATGCAAGTAAATGGTGGCCAGAAATGTGAAGGTCCAAAAAACACATAAAGGCAACATAAAAGTAATGGGACAGTGGTTAAATCCATATCTTCAGAAGCGATATGATAGGTATGAGTGAGAAACAGACCAATATTTAAGTCCCTTTTTTACTATAAATTTCCCTCCCTGCTGATTAGGCGGCTATATGCACGAAGAATGTAAATCGTTAAAAACAAAAGAAGAAGAATGTGCAAGTGAATGTGGAGATTGATTGTAAAACATGATGTAAATGTTGATCTGTTTCTCACCCTCACCTATCATATCACTTTTGATAATATAGATTTAAGCACTGGAGTTGTATTAGTATTATGTGCTTTTTGGACCTTCAAAGTTCTGGTCACATTCACTTGCATTGTATGGACCTACAGATCTGAGGTATTTTTCTATAAACCTTTGTTTGTGTTCAGCAGAAGAAAGTCATACATATATGGGATGGCATGAGGGTGGGTAAGTGATGAGAGAATTTTCATTTTTGAGTGAACTATCCCTTATCCCATTTTAGGGGTTTAGTTTATGAATGAATTTGGTGGTGTTCTTATAGGTATTTGATGTAGGTGAGAGTCGCCCTGTGCCTATTGAGCTAACCCAGGAGGAGACTGACCTATCTGTCTGGGGGAATTTTATATTGGCTGCAGGCTTGTCAGATGCAGTATCTAGAACTGTGACCGCACCAATTGACCAGTTAAAGACCCGACTTCAGGTAGTTTCCCACACTTGCTGTGAAATTCACTTTGAAGGCCTGTTTTAGCTACAGTAGGTTGAAGCTAGGTTTTAGTTGGAAAATAATTTGTATTTCCGTGTCTGGTTTTAGAGTATGCACAATGTACATGATTTTATTTATGAATAAAATACTGTATCCACACAATGATAGGTTTTTGGATCCAGTGCTGTGTCTCTGGGATTCAGAGAGCTACAGACTGGAGGTTTTAGATCAATGTGGCAAGGAAATGCTGTAAATGTCCTTAAAGGAACACCACAATCAGTGCTTCAGTGCTTCATCTATGCACAGGTGAGCACAGAAACATGCACACGCTTATGCTCATACTCTATATGCACGATGTCCAAACATCCTTTGTTTGTTTCTTCTTACAGATGAGGATGTATACTCTTGGCGAGAGGGACAGTCTGTCGGTGCATCAAAGGTTTGGACTGGGCTGTGTGTCAGGGGCTGTAGCACATGCTGTGTTCTACCCCTTAGAGGTATCAGAGAGATGCAACAGGTTGGAGTTCCTTACTGTTAGGTGTTGTCTTTCAATTGTGTTGTCTTGCAAAAGGACCAAACAACCATCACAAACAGCCACGCATTAACCAAGTAAAACAATGTTATTTTTACAAATAACCAAATGAAGTCGCCAAAGTATTCAACTTTTTTCTTAGGCCACATCCACACCAATACATTTTAGTTTGAAAACCTCTTAATTTCACTACATTTACACCTTTCATCCACACTAGAATGGCGTTGTCCTCCACAAAAAATGTGAGCATTTTGAAAACGGTCTCCATTACAGAATAACTTGGAAAGTGATGACTCAGGTAAAGGAAAACGAAAGTTTTAAATGGACTAGTTTGGACCTGGCCTAAGAAGTACTAGGCTAAAATGTTCTGTATACCTTCCTTGCAGTTTATGCGAGTCCTGTTTATGTTCCTGTTGTGTCTTGCAACGCTTTTGTATACTTCAAATTCTATTACAACAATAGTTCATCCGAAGGGCAAATTCTTTCATCAATATATATTTTTTAAGAATGTTCTCACCGACTGCCCTTTTCCATTCATTGAAAGCTCATTGTGATCAGTGGTTGTCAAGTAAAAAAAAGGTTTAAAAACAACATAGAAGTAGCCCATATATTACAATATTCAAACTGGCCATGTTTAGACTTGGTGCATCCCGATTGCATCCCAATTGGTTGCATGGCAGACACGTAGTTTTGCCAATAATGTGCCAAGTTTGCATACAGTATGTGCATGTGTGAATGAGATTTGAAAGCTACAGTGGAGGGAAAGATTTTTAGTGAATAACAGCTTAAATTTGCTCTGTTCCTAATACAAAGACATAATAGGGCTTCAGAAGACTTGGAATATATTGCACAAGTTGTATGGACTTACATTTTAGTTGTTTTTCGGTGAACTGTAAGCTGATTTATGACTGACTTGTAATTCTACTAATGGCAGGTGCTGAAAGTAAGACTTAATCTCCAGCCTGCTGGCACCTACATTGGAGTACTGGGATGTGCCAAGTTGATTTACCATAATGAGTCTGTGGCAGCTTTCTACAGAGGGTTCAAACCCAGCATACTCTGCATGATACCCTATGCTGGCGTGGAATGTGCAGTGCATCAGGTAAGTCGGAGCTATAGAGAAAGTATACAAGTTTCAGGCAGTGTGGCTGCTCAATAGGCAAGCTGAAACCTAGCCTTTATGTTCTTCTCACCTTAAATTTAATCAAGATACAGTTGCCTGCCGTTGACCAATGGTCGCTTCTTGTAGAGATTCACGTTTTATACCTTTCTCCTCTGGTGGCAGTCAATTATGAACTGGGCCAGACAGGACACAGCCCACATCAGCGACCCCAAACTCTTCCTCTTCAGTTTTGCAGCGTTCGCATCAGGACAGGCCACCAGTTACCCTCTCGCTGTCATCAGAACACAGCAGCAAGCTCTAGGTAAAGGTTACCCTGAAATAATCATAATTATATGCATTTTTATTTACTGATCGTAGTAAATGTCTACAATGTTTTTCATTCTGGCTAATTTGAAACTATTTCAATTAATTTCTTGTGAATGTTAAGCACTGAATATTTGTTTTTTTAATGGTCACTGTGCTGTTTTTTTTTTTTTTTTTTACAATTTTAGCTATCTGTTCAACCTCACAGAAACCTGCACATGCTCTTCAAGGTCTCATTGGAATCTATGAGCAGTACGGAGTCAGAGGCTTCTATAACGGAATGGGTGCTAGCTTTGTGAGGGCTGTTCCTTGCGCTTTGCTGAATTATAGCCTGACCACAAAAATTGAGACATTGCTTTCTTCATTGCCATAATATAGAACAAGAGTTGAGGAAAGATGCCATGTAACTCTTTCTTGATTTGTTGTTCTTTTACTCTAGTTTGTTTGTTTTAGTTTTGGAAGGTCACATATTTTTAATGCACCAATATCACAAGGTTACAAACATCCAATTTGCTGTTGTATACTCTATCATTTTTATCATTGTTCTTTTATGGATTGATGTTAAAGTGTGATTGCAATACTAAGCTAGTTGAAAACAAACACGGTATAACACAGAGCAGGCAGCACAAGGATTGCAGAACCCAAGCAGATTTTAAACAGAATAAATGTTCAATAAAACAATGATCTTTCTTGAAGCAATACTCTTAATAGATAGGAAGGTAATGGCAAATGTAGCCAAGTGCAAGAAAAGGAATAAGCAAACAAGGGAAAGCTATGCTCAGTTCACATTCAAATCCTCAAAAAGTATTAGCACTGAATATTTCAATTAAAACTTGCTATATTTCATGCTTAGGAAAAGCCTTACAGTTGAACTCAGTATTTTTTCTTCATAAAAATGGTTTCTCCTAAAGACATGAATTGTAATTTTGCAATGTATGTGAATCATGAGCACTCACATTAAGATGAAGACTCCAGTCATTTCAGTAAACGTATAAAAGCTGTGTTATTCTACATGGAGAGGGTCCACACAAGGCGGCTGCCATGTTAGAATCACATGACCAGTCGAATACTACTGGCTTAATCTCAGTAACCGTCCTGTTATTGGACACTTTCACTCATTGATTAAATTAATCATGGCTGAATACCAAATTTCAACAATGGCATCTGAAACTGAAAACTAGTGATTATAATGATGCTGCATCCAAGCTGCTAGGTGTCAGTGTAAGTCCAAGATGACGTAAACACAAAAGATACTGAGTGCACCTTTAAAAGGAAAAAAATGAAAATTCTGTCATCATTTAATCTTTCTTCCTTCAGAGTAACACCAAATGACACAAAATAAAAGACAGAATGTTAGCCTCAGTCACCATTTACTTTCATTCAGGGCCGTAACCACAATATACATTGAGGAGGACAAGTCTCCCCAACAATTAGATATGGGCAGATTGTCCCCCCAAATAATTGATATCCTTGTTGCTGTTTGGTTGTTGAGTTCATTATGCACCACTGTTTAATTGTCATTAAGTTGTTGCAGGAATAACATAATGGTTTAAAATAGTTTGAAGTGGAACCTCATGGATTATTCCAGTGCCACACATCACGCACGCATCACTGTCAGCAGTTCAGGTTAAGGGTTTGTGTCATGTGAGATGTAAGTTTATAACTAAACATGCAATATTTGCCTGCAATCATGACTGAATTATGATTACGATTTATGATTGCAATGTTGAACAGACCAACAGTAATTTCCAATGGTGGAAACTATTCACCATTTGGTGAAATTCACCGTTTTGAATTAAAAACATGTCACGTAGAGTACGTGATTCTTATGCCATTCATAATTTTGAATGTGAAAACATTAACAGAGCAGTTTTCAGCATGTCAGGCTTAAGACAAAGAGTGAATCGTGTGTATGTTATAAAGGGATTGAATGAATGTGGTTATCTAGTAAGTTTCTGAAGTTCCTTTTTAGAAAATGTACTTGATATTGTCTTAGAAATGTATCTGTAACATAAAGTAGAGGGTTTTCACCCTCAGGTCAGAACTAGAACATGGTGAGACCTGTGACGTGTGACTTCAATTTAGTGTTTTTTTAGGTTTTGGCAAGGACAGTGCCATATATTCTTAATGCAAATATTATTAGGTAATTATTTAAAATCAATGTAAGTTTTCTAAATAATGTCTTTGTCTTTAATTCATTCTGAATGTTGTGCAGCATATCCTAAGAGTCTGCTTTTAAAAGAGACTGTTTAATTTTGAGGATGTCTTGTCAGGTCTGTGACAAGATGAGCCACCAGTTAAAGGAGTAGTTCACCAAAAAATACTCTCAAATACAAAAATGACTCTCTCATTTACTCACCTTTATGTTGTTCAAAACCCATATGCTGGGTTTTTGTCTTGGAACATAAAAATCTATATTTTAAGCAGCTATGGCATAGAATAACAGTTTATAGTGAGCAGAAGCTGTCAAGCTTCATAAAGGAGAAATACTATAAAGCATTATTAAAGGTTCAGTATAAAGACATCATAACAGTAGTCCATATGACAAGTGCACTATATTCCAAGCTTTCTTGGGGCCATACAACAGCTATGTGTTGTAGACTACTTTTATGGTATATTAATTATAAAAATTATTTAATAATTAACAATAATATTAATAATACAAGTTTGTATTGTAGCCAATACGGTTCCGGAGTTAGGAGCAAAAACGCGAATTAGCTAATTATACCGACAGGTGTGGCTGATGGTCACAAAATTTGATATGTGGCTTCGAGTTGACACCCTGCTTGTGTATAGTAATTCCCATAACCCTCTGCTATTCTCAATACGAGTTACACGTTTTTGTGTGGAAAAAAACTTTCTTGAAGAAAATATGTTAAGATTCTACTGGAGAAAAAAACAATGAGGTTAACTTGATGGGATTTTACAGATACATCAATAATGAAAATAAATTCTAATTATAGCATATTCATATTTTCTATGATAGGCCTACAGCACAAAAAGAAAGAAAAGATGACTAAAACAATTAAGGCAAATTGCTAGCAATGTCACATTGGTAGTCTTGTACTATGTGAAAAAATATTTTAAAACCAAACAATTATACAATTTTGGCCTTTATCGCCTTTAAACCCTTTATTCAAAAAATTGTTGCATTCAGATATATATAGACCTATATTTTGTTTCACAGAAGAAGATAAAAAAGTCATACAAGTTTGAAATGAGGGTTACAGGGTTTTTATTTTTGGGTGAGCTAGGCCTACTGTATACATTTAACGTCATATTTGTTTTTATTAATGTTTCTTAAAATACCCTAACCATTTATAATGCTGTAATACTGTATCTTTATTTATTTTTTTATTATGAATGCTATGAAAAAGCAGCTGCTAGACTTTTCTTTAAGGTGCCACAAGAGGCGACAGCTCACAAAAACCGGTTCGAGTTCATCAAAGATTTGATAACGGCACGGATCTAACGTGGCCATTGTGACGTCAGGCCTGTGTATATAATGCAACACCCTCGCAGCCTAAGTCTCGCGATAGTCTTATTCACTGCTCCTAAGGTTATGTTTAGATGTAGATGTAGATGTAGATGTAGATGTAGATGTAGATGTAGTGGTAAGGTTAGGTTTATGGGTTAGTGTAAGGTTTCTGTAGGACTCCAAATCAACACAATTTTGTGAACGTTGCATGTGGCTCTCGCGAGACTTCAGGTAACTGGGAGGTTACCTTCTAGACACGATCTGACATCGGTAAAGTTTACGTTTCACAAACATGGCGGCGCAGCAGGGTGAAGTGGATGAGCTGTTTGATGTGAAAAATGCCTTTTACATCGGCAGTTATCAACACTGCATTAACGAAGCCCAGAAAGTAAAGGTGAGTCCAAATAAATAGTCTAGAACTGCTGGAGCATTTCTTTATTTGCTGTATGTCTGTTTTCTATCAGGCTAATTCATTAGTTTGTTCAGTTATGAAGTTGAATACTTTAAAACGTTGTGTTTATCAAATGCTGAACCACAATGTTCAACTGTGTTTGTGCATTTTTAGACATCTGGGCCAGAAAAAGAAACGGAGAAAAACATTTTTCTGTACCGTGCATACATTGCTCAGGTAAATTTTGTTTACCATCGGTTTGACATAATGATATGTTGATTTGTAGTGTTGAGATTCTGAATAAATTAAATAAACAACAATTTCAACATGACGGGTTTATTAACATACTATATGAAACGTTTCCCATCCATGTCGTTTTCTCATATTCATATTATTCAAAGAATGTGCTTCAAGTAGTTATTGATGCATGTTTTTCCATAGAGAAAGTATGGCGTGGTACTGGATGAAATTAAGCCCAGCTCCTCAGAGGAATTGCAGGCTGTTAGGATGTTTGCAGAGTACCTTTCCAATGAAGACAAGAGGTTTGTGCAATCAGAATAAATCAGAAATGCAAAACAAATTACTTTATGGTGGCCTGACATGCAGTTCCATGCATCTATGACTTGTTCTGAATGAAGTGAACTAGATCATGTACCTGATGGCACAGTATTTACTTCTCTTAGGGATGCAATAGTGACAGAACTGGACAAAAAGATGTCTAAGAGTGTTGATGTTTCCAACACTATTTTCCTGCTGATGGCAGCTTGCATTTATCTGCACGAGATGAACACAGATGCTGCATTACGCACCTTGCACCAGGGAGACAGTCTGGAGTGGTGGGTGGTGAATTAATTTTTGATCCTATTAAGATTCAAAATCCTAATGTAATAAATTGGTTTACTAATCTATAAGTTGCCCAACATAATTTTGTCTTTCTCTTGTAGCATGGCTATGGCTGTCCAGATACTTCTAAAATTGGACAGAGTTGATATGGCAAGGTATTGGTATCTTTGTGTGTGTGTATGAATGCTATTTGCAGATTTTAGAAAATTTAAAGGGGTCATGACATGCCTTTAGTATTATATGAATATATTCTTTGAGGTTCACTTATAATATGAGTAAATTTATTTTCCACAAAAACACACAATATTTGTAAAAAATGAGCAGTGATTATTCCACTTTCGCTCAGTTTTGGGGCTGCTTCTCATTTAAGAATTGACCGTAAACACCAAACGTTTTGATTGGTTCTCTGCTCTTGACTTATATGCTCTCTCTTCTTGCCATGGCACTGCTCACCACTATATGGAAGTAAATTCATGACTAAAGTCTTTGAAGCATAAAAGCATATTGAATTGCTGTAATCGAAATAATGAATGCATTGTATTGTCAGTGCTTGCTTTTAAATGTGTTGCATTTAGAGTTACAAAATGTGCATTTTGGGAGGCTGAAATTTAACATTGTTGTATTTTTAAGCATTGAATTTGGAAAAATTTCACAATTAATTTAATTATTAAAAATTCAACAATAAATATTTAATTTAAAAATAAATTTCCAAAATATTCAGTTCATTTGAAAATACCATCTAGATTTTCAACAGGTAAAATTCAGCCCATTCTATTTCGCTTAACAAAATTCACTTCTTCAAATTCAATGGTTCATATTGGAAATTCAACCTTCCACGTCCGGGAACTGCAGGAAAAGCAGCAAAGTACCATTTAGAGGTTGACCAATATATTGGTTTTATCTATTAATCGACACTGTTAACAGATGTCTGGAACTATCGGTTATAGGCAAAAATCCACACTGATAGGTTTTCCACGTTGCGTCTGGTGCTAGAGCTGCTGGGAAGGGTCCGCTGTCGTTATACACTATGAGAGCGGCCTCGAGGCAAAATAAAACTGTCGCTTAACTGATGCTTTGGTGTTTGTTTTGACAATTGAGACAACACTCTGCATCGAGCTGAACACTTAAGTCGGATTTAAAACATCAACAACGAAAATGTATGTATACAGTACACTACTGTACACATTGTCATATCATTATAAAGTAATTCATTTGTTGACTAGATGGTGCATTAGTAGAGAACAGCTGTATGATTGTCAACAAGGCTGAGAGGACGCTAACCTCAAGCGGTTAGAACAATGTAACAAAAATACATGCGAGTCCTGCCCATATGTTCAAATGTCACGATTGTTACCATCTAGTACCATCTATTTGCATTAGTTTATATCCAGCTGGTCATGTTTATACATTCGTCAGCCAGCTAAGTTGCATATTTAAAGCTAGTTATGTGAGAAAGCAAATTAATATCTTCATGCAGCCGAGAGAAACGTATAAACAAATCAGAAACCCATCTGATTTCATTTAAAAAAAATGATCCTTACTGTAATACGATGACTTCAGATCGACCACATTCTTGTGCGGAAAGAGGCTAGACACAGCGCAACAAATACAGTTTAACATAAAGCAGGTGTCTTAATATGCTTTTAAAGTTCTTTATAATTGGCACATAAAAAACAGTGCTCCAGCACGAGATGCTGATTAATCAAAAACAATTGGAAACAAAGATGTTCGTCTAGTGTGCATTTAAATAGAAAAACAAATGGATGGTTTTAAAAGTGTTTGGTTTGAACAGCCCCGTGCAGTTGGTGGAGGTCTTTGGCAGTTGCGTCTTGCTCTCTAATAAGTGTTTCTCAGATTAAGCAATGAGTTGTTTAAATGCTTTGTCAGTTAAGATGTTCTCTAGATTCTTGCGTTCTGTTGTGTTTTATCTGATTGAACAGCCCCTGGTCTGGGCTCATAATTTGAGCTGCTTCACCACCAAGTTCAGCTGAATACCACTGCTATCTGTGAATATTGCTACTCTACATACAGTACTGAATAAAAAAAAAGAATGTGGTATTTCACTGTTATTATGAAGCTTGAGTCTGGGGTAGTAGGAATCAATGCAAGTGTAACACCATGTGAACTGTCTATTGAAGGCCCCCTTAAAATTATATATTACAATAAAAATAATGAATGAATGAATGAATGAATGAATGAATGAAAAAATGAATTAGGCCTAAATCAATAAACAATAGGCTTACCGTTTGTGCACGAGTTTGTACAAAGTGGCCGCATGTAGTATTAAATTCAGAAGGAATGATGTCAATGTTATACTATATCTACAGGGTACTTGTCTATATTGGCGCATCTTCCCACATTTCTTTAAAAACTCTCATCTTCCTCTCTGACACCAAAGAGTGCTGTCACGTCACGTGCACATTGTTATGCATTGATGATCAGTTTGGATGTGAAGTGCAGATTACTGCTTAATCAGTGAATGTTTGTACATTTACCCTATGTTAGTGCTCATCAGTTAACCTCATTCTACATTTTATATTGTCTTCACAGACCCTAGAAGCTTGCACCCGATGGTCGACCCACAGATGATAAATGAAACTTTGCAAACGTACAGTTGATGAACAAAGCAGTGATTGTGTAAAAACAGTAGATCGTAGCTTCCAGCACAACAAATTATTTCAAAACTTTGTATTTAAATATGAAGTTAATTAGTTTTATTATTTAGGAAAATAATTTTTAACAGTTCTCAACGAGCTAAATTACAAGTATTTATAAAGTTATGTGCAAATCTTTGAATGTGCAACATTATACGGTCAGATTTCACCACTTAACAATGGTGCGTCGTGTTCGTTTTCGCGTTTCGAAAAAAGGAGAGAACATTCACAACTTTGCATGTAGATAACGCTCTTAAGAGCTAAGACCCAGTTATCAGAAAAACACAGCCTTTGTTTCTCATGATCA
Source organism: Xyrauchen texanus (assembly GCF_025860055.1). Classification (NCBI taxonomy): domain Eukaryota; kingdom Metazoa; phylum Chordata; class Actinopteri; order Cypriniformes; family Catostomidae; genus Xyrauchen; species Xyrauchen texanus. Next base: position 14,300,657 of record NC_068284.1, on the reverse strand, counting down.
ATGCACTTGGCTGGGAGCTCTCTCCATTTCAGTTTTAAATGTTTAGAAGCAATGGCAGCTTAGAAAGAAATGGCGTGCAAAACAACATACATTAAGAGAAATGTCAAGAGATATAAAGCTCTCGCTCCCTCATTACACATGCGTTTTGTACCAGTGTAGGCGGTGCTCGCATTGCGGTTTCAGGGGTGGCCCTTGCCATGTTTACATTGAACAAGAACTCCATTGAGCTACATACACATACATATTTGATTTGACTAAACCCAATGTAAATAAACACAAATTTTGTTATCCAAAGGCATTTGGGATCTGTTTTACCTCGCCTCATAGATAAGTGCCTTGTCAAAACTCTTTAAATTAGATTCAGTTGACCACAGATTTTAAACTGGTGTCACTTGGTTTCTTTAACTGTTGCAATTCATATAGTAGTTAAAAAAAATACATACGGGTATAAAAGGCAGCTGGATGGAGTTCATTCAGATTTTTTCTTCCAAGATGAGTGGTTGTGTATCAGCAAGCTGAATCCACTGCTGTTCCAATTCACCTCTAAAGAAGCGTTTGCTGTTGGATATACGGCGCATTCCATCAGCTTTCTGTCCATCAGCACTAAAATAGTGTATTTCTCCTCTAAAGTGTAATATTTCATCTATTAGAGCAAACACATTGATGTTGAATGTCTTTAAGACTTGTCTTTTTAAAGATGCCTTTCCGTCTCTGTGTAGTTCCTGGGTGCGGTCGTTACCTCTCCGCCTCTGACGGCCACGATCGCTGCCTTACGTGTCTGTGCAGTAATCACTGTGAGGAAGCATTCGTGGATGGTTCATGTTCTCACTGCGAGTACATGACCAAGGCAACGCGTTCCTCCTCCTGGGGGAAAGCCACGTCAGCTGTCCCCTCCGTTGGTCCTTCTACCTATGGGTATGACACCGCCCCAGTTGATGCTGAAGGTCAATTCGGGGTCTTCTATGTGTACGGTTCCGCCGGTTAATACCCCACAGACCGTTAATTCCCCGGTATGCTCGTTTGCTCCCATCCAGTTCTGGGATGAGACAGGCAGCTCGCCTCTGTGCCAGCCAAATGTCTCTTTCGGAGCTCTCGGGTTGGATGAGATGTTGAGTGCTGCATCAGAGAGCGCCTTGGTGATGTCAGACGCAGAGGAATCGACCGGCTGGTGCCTTTGGGTGTGCCAGCTCAATCTGAGGCCAACGCGGAGCTGACCGCTATGCTTGCCCGTGCCACCGCGAGCACTCGAGGCTTGATGACTGGTTCTTCGGGTTGGCACGCCTATTGCGGCAACACCTCCCTCCAGTCCCCTTCTTCCCAGAGGTGCATGAGCTGACGAGGTAGTGGTAGGCACCTTTCACTGCCCGAACCTGATCCTTCAGCTCGCCCGCTCTCACTACCCTTGACGGCGGAGTGGCCGAGGTTTATGCCACGATTCGCCAGGTGGATATGGCGGTTACGGCACATCTGTGCCCATTGAGGTCCACGACCTGGTGGAGTCGCCCGGCACACCCATCACTAACCAGTAGGACTATGTTGTCTCTGGCGACCAAAGCCTACAGTGCTGCCGGTCAGGCCACCTCCCTGCATGCCTTGGCCCTCTTTCATGTCCATCAGGCCAATGTGCTAAAAGAGCTGCACGAGGGTAGTTCTGATCACGTTGTGCTACAAGAACTCGTCCTCCGTGTGACAGGTCATGGTGCGCACACTCTGGCAGATGATGTCCACTCTCGTGGTCCAGGAGCGCCACCTGTGGCTGAACTTGGTTGAGATGAGGGACTTGGACAAGGCACATTTCCTGAAAGTGGCCATCTCCCAGGTTGGCCTTTTCGGCGACACCAAGGACATCGCCCAGCAGTATCCATATTGTCGAAAAAAAAGAGCAATTTCCTCTCTCTTCGGACATAAGCCACACCGCCGGCCAGCCGCTTTCCAACCCATCATGCTGGTTGGCCAGGACCGTCCGAGTCAGCTATGCGATTCAATTCGCCAGGCGACTGACATGGTTCCGTGGCGTTCACTTCATGTCAGTGAAGGGTAACAACGCTGTCATCCTACATGCGGAAAAGGGCACGATAGAGCCTGTCCCTCCAGCCGAGGTGAGGCAAGGGTTTTACAGTCCTTCATTAATCCAGAAAAAGGGTGGTGGGTTGTGGCCAATCCTGGACCAGCTAGTTCTGAACCAGGCCTCACACAGACTCCCATTCAAAAAGCACATTTTGACGTGTATCCGGCATCAAGATTGGTTCGCGGCTGTACACCTGAAGGATGCGTACTTTCACATCTCTATTTTACCTTGACACATGCACTTCCTACTTTCCGCTTTCAGCTGTCAGGCGTAGCAGTACAAGGTCATCCCCTTCGGCCTGTCCCTGTCCCCTCGTGTCTTCACGAAGGTCGCAGAGGCAGCCCTTGCCCTGTTAAGGGAAGTGGGCATTCGCATACTCTTACCTCGATAATTGGCTGATTATAGCGCACTCGAGAGTTACTGTGTTCACACAGAGACCTAGTGCCCGTTTAGGGCTTTGGGTCAACTGGGAAAAGAGCAAACGCTCCGTGGTTCAGAGCATCTCTTTTCTCGGTATGGAGTGAGCCTACTTGCACAGCAACTTATTAAGCGTTCCTTATTCTCTGATAAACTGTGAAAATACATTTACATACATTTTTTACATTTATGCATTTGGCAGACGCTTTTATCCAAAGCGACTTACAGAGCCCTTATTACAGGGACAATCCCCCCGGAGCAACCTGGAGTTAATTGCCTTGCTCAAGGACACAATGGTGGTGGCTGTGGGAATCGAACCAACAACCTTCAGATCACCAGTTTACCAGTTATGTGTATTAGACCACTACGCCACCAACACTCCACAGAATGTTGGCACAAAACCCTGTCTAGACCCTTCTCTTACTAATACGGTTTGTGTCACAGGCATTCCTTTTTCTCTACCTGTAGCTCTGGTCTTCAGCAGTCAACACACACAATTGCATTGCACCACCTACTGGAGAGAACGGATAGTATCAGGTTGAGTTTTTGCATTGGTACGTTGTTGGTTTTCCTGCAGTTCCCAGATGTGGAAGGATGAATTTCCAACTGAATTTGAACCACTGAATTTGAGGAAGCACATTTTGTTAAGCAAAATAGAATGGGCTGAATTTTACCTGTCGAAAAATCTTGATGGTATTTTCAAATTAACTGAATATTTTGTAAATTAAATTAGAAAGGTGAATATTTTGATGAATTTTTAATAATGTAATTAGTTGTGAAATGTTTCTAAATTAAATATTCAATTCTTAAAAATACAACAATGTGGTGGTGGCGTAGTGGACTAAAGCACATAACTGGTTATCAGAAGGTTGTTGGTTCTAACCCCACAGCCACCACAATTGTGTCCTTGAGCATGGCACTTAACTCCAGGTTGCTTCGGGGGGATTGTCCCTTTAATAATTGCACTGTAAATCGCTTTGGATAAAAGCGTCTGACAAATGCATAAATGTAAATGTTAAATTTCAGCCTTCCAAAATGCAACTCTGTAAATTCAACGCATTTAAATGCAAGCACTGATAATACAATACATTTAATTTTTTTATAAGAGCAATTTAACATTTTATGCTTCAAAGAATTAAGTCATGAATTTACTTTCATATCACTACTGGGTGCGCTATGGACGTGATAAATTAGGCTTTGGTGTTTTGTTTTGGAGGTGCTCCCATACAAATGTCTACTGCTGTGTGACATCAAAATGTGGAGGAAGTAGAGAACGAGTCATTTTGTCAACTTGTTTTCAACAAATGCTATTTTTTTTTTTTTCGATGAGGATGAAGTTTTGAGTTCTGAAAATTAAAGTTTGTTTTTATAGTACAAAGACCTCTTATATATCAAAAGATCAAGAATAATTTGATTCTTCTTGTCATGACCCCTTAAGAAAATATTGGTCCCTTTTATTTGATAAAATGTTTTGCTATAAATAAGAAAATACTCCTGCCTTTAGAAGAATGAGCTTTATTGCTAAGTATGCTTACACATACAAGGAATTTGTCTTGTGACAGAAGCTTCCAATGCACAAACAATACAAGACAGAAAAAAAATAATAATAGAATAAAAAGCGAAATAGAAAATTTAAGTATATATATATATAAATAAATACACAATAAGACAATACATATGTACTAATACAAATCTGTTATATACAGATCATCTGATTATAGGGAATGTAATGGCAGAAGAGGTAGCATTTTTTTGGATAAATAGACTAAGCTGTGTATTGCACATAATTATTGCTCAATGGGGCAGTTTTAACTATTCATGAGATTGATAGCCTGTGGGGAAAAAACTGTTCTTGTGCCTGACTGTTCTGCTGCTTGGAGCTCTGTAGCACCTGCCAAGAAGGCAGCAGTTCAAAAAGGTAGTGGGCAGGGCGAGTGGGGTCCAGAGGGATTTTTTTTCCTGCCCTTTTCCTTACTCTGGAAGTGTATAGTTCTTGAAGGAAGGGGTCAACCAATAATCTGTTCAGCAGTCCATTAGTTAATAGCACATTCAATGAGAACAAAATGTAGGGCTTAATTTTAACTTGCAGTAAATGTATTGGATCATGAGAAATGGCCTCTATAGGGCAGGTGGTTAAACAGGAAGTTTTGAAAAAGTAAGAGGGATTGATGAAATAACTGATGCACTGATTAATCACACACAAAATAAGACCAGAAATGTTATAGGATCAGTTTGGATTATATGTTGACTTTATATGTTAATTATAATAGAGCTGTTGTGTTTGTCATTGTCTCACCAGAAAAGAGCTAAAGAAGATGCAAGATCAAGATGAAGATGCCACCCTAACCCAGCTTGCTACCGCTTGGGTCAACCTTGCAATTGTGGGTATTAACCCGCATTTCCTTTTTTGAAGTCTTATTCACATTCTTGATTCAGTGAAAAACATCAAAAGTGCCTTCTAAAGCAATAGTTCTCCAAAAAATGATAATTCTCTTATCATTTACTCACCTTTATGTAGTCTCAAACTCATATGATTTTCTTCAGATGAACACAAATTAAGATATTTTAATGGAGATATGTCTGTTTGTATATACAATGCAAGTGAATGGTGACACAATTTTCAAGCTTTTAAACAGATATAAAAGCATCATAAAGGTAATCCATAAGACACTGGCGTTTAATCAATTTCCTCTTAAGTGATATGATTTGAGTGATATGGTTTTGGCTGATGTCAAGGTTTAAAGTGAAAAAGGAGATTTATTTGGATCTTTTCTAACACAGAACTGGCTGGATTACTCAGAAGTCATAGATTAAACCACTGGAGTCATATGAATTACCTTTATGCTGCCTTTGTGTTTTTTGGAACTTGTAACATTGGTCACCATTCACTTGCATTGTATGGACAAACAGACTCCAAGTCTCCATTAAATATCTTCGTTTTTGTTCAACGGAAGAAAGAAAGTCATACAAGTTAGAGATGACATAAGGGTGAGTAAATGATTAGAGATATATGATTTTAGGGTGAACTATTCCTTTAAAAAACCTTAAACATAAATAAATACAAATAATTGGTTTATATAACATCCTCCACTACATACACATGATGACTTTTATATGTATGTCTTTCGACTTGCTTATGTACATATTTGTTGAGTTCTTTTTTTTCTCCATAAATGTTTTCAGCATTTTCTGAGTTTACTGTCACTTTAACCCTCCAAGGTCTAAGGGGTCTTAAGTCCGCCTGGCATTATTTTGATATTTTGGCTTCTGGAATGGTCAATTTTCATAGCAGAGTGAAGAGAGTCATATTTCTGGATTCTATAGATTCTCATCTACAATGTGGATGCATTGTAAATACACTTCTTGAGAAATTTTACATGTTCTGATGTGATATATCACCAAAAAAATACAAAAAGCGGATATTCAATTTTGTTGTTTTTATTATATAAAAAATATTAAACATAAATGAATAAGGAATTTTACAACAAATATTTATTCCTCAAAGGCTTTAGAACAACTTCAAAAGAAATTGGGTGAAAAAATATAAAGAAACAAAACAACTATTTACATTTCTGTGACTATAGTCACCATAAGTTTTTTTTTGGGTTGAAAAACATAAGAAAATATAATAGGGAAAAAACCGTTCATGTGAATGGAATAAGAAGCTGTATAAATGGAGTAATATCCAAAAACACCACAAGATGGAACTGTTGCACCACTGATTGATGTGCTTTTCATCAGTCATTCTCTGCCACACTTGGCTGAAAGGAATTTCACACCCCTCCCCCCTTTTACTCCAATGACATCTGACCATGTCATTCTTTGCTTTTGGTCTGTGATTGGTTCACACACACACAGATCTTTGATTGGTTTACACACACCAACAGCGTTTTATATCATTAGATAAAATAAAGTACAATGTCTTTGTTTTATGGTAAAATCTATAATAATAATGCTATAGATTTGCACTAAAATACTGGAAGGCTTATCATTCATGGAAGTCAACACAGTCTATGCAGACGAATGTCAGCTTTTTCATAAAAAACAACAAAAAAAAAAGTAAGTTAATACCTTGATCCATTCCAAAGTTATTAATAGATATGTCAGAGGTGCGCACTTTGACGCTCTGGATCGTCAGTCGACTTAGAAGGGTTAATAAAGGTCTGTCCTTAATAACTGGGATTTAAATGTCTTTCTCGCCCTCCCTCCATTAATAGGGAGGAGAGAAATTGCTGGATGCATTCTACATCTTCCAGGAAATGTCAGACAAGTACTCCCCCACACTGCTGCTACTGAGCGGTCAGGCTGCCAGTCACATGGCTCAGAATAAGTGGGATGAGGCCGAGTCAGTTCTACAGGATGCTCTTGACAAAGTAAGATTTCAGTATGATGCATTTAGTCTAATTAGGGGCAAATTCTGCTTCTTTTCCCATTAATTCTTATGTTGACCTTAAAAATGCTGTAAATTAGTAGATGTGAATGGAAAACAAGCATTTCTATAAAAAATGTCATAGGAAATCTAGTATAAGCATTTGGTTTAATGCATGTCTGAGGTGACGAAGAAGTCTAAATGCTTCAGAAAAATGTCAGAATTACCATTAAGATTGCAGTGCAGAATTAACACATTCAGTGACTGTTCAGTGAGCTGGCTTTTTTCATTTGAAGCTATTCATGTTTATCCAAGTGAAATGTCATGATTTTGTCCTTTGATCTTTTATAGGACAGTAGTCACCCTGAGACACTTATCAACCTCATTGTGTTGACGCAGCATTTAGGCAAGCCTCCTGAGGTAAGTTCCGTGAAAATACACGTTCTTGGCACAGACTGAGGAAACCATCTGCAGATTGTGGATGTTTATATTTTAATGGTGCACTTATTAACTTTTGTCTTTGTGTCATCTTGGACTTACACTGACTCTTGACGGCTTGGATGCAGCATCATTTAAAATCACTAGTTTTCAGTTTCAGATATCATTGTTGAAATTTGGTATTCACAGTCAGCCATGATGACTTTAATCAATGATTGAAAGTGTCCAATAACAGGACGGTTACTGAGATTAAGCGAGTATTATTCGACTGGTCATGTGATTCTAACATGGCAGCCCCCATGTGTGGACCCTCTCTATGTAGAATAAAACAGCTAACATATTTGGAGAACTTTATAAACCAATGTATTTGAAGGGGTTTTGTTATACACTTCCATTTTACGTAGTTGAAAATGTATCAGTTGTGTAGCATGGTCTTTTTCTAAAGCATATTATAGATGCTCATAGTGCCTGTGTTTCAGGTTACAAATCGTTATTTGTCTCAACTGAAAGATGCACACAAATCTCATCCTTTCATTAAGGAATATCTTGCTAAGGTAAGGTTACCCAGTCTTGCAATACACATTAGATATTAAAGAGCAATTACACCTTATATTTGTAGACATATTGTGAGGGAATGTTGTGAGGATGTTGATTGGAATAGTAGATTTAGCTGTGAACCATTGTTTAATGTTTACTTAACTCTTAGAAGTAATTAAAACTAATTGTTTTCCACAGGAGAATGAATTTGACAGACTTTCCATGCAATACGCCCCCAGCGCCTGAAGGAAAGAAGTTTTTATTTATACCGCTCCTATGATGCAACACATTGTTATTTCTGCTCTTCCTTCCTCACATTTTGTTGCTTTGTCTTTTTGTCATCCGAGAAACTCTACAAACATTCCTCTATGATGGTTAAATAAACATGTTAATATCATACTTATTGTTGTTGCATTATTGGAATGTTTTTGACTATTAATGTTTTGCTAAACTCGAAACAAAAGCAAAAGGTCACTGAAAAAAGATGTGTTGGATTTACTTAAAATATACAGTATATGCTGCATTTTTTAATCATGTTTTTAATGGAAATTAAACTTATGGTCATTTTATACCAGCATAACTAAAAACCTTTGTTAGATATACACAAATGTTTCAGTTCATTCAACTTTATTTACTATTTATTTAAGGTATGTCACACACATAAGATTTAACAACTAAATAGCATGTTGTTTCAAATTAACATTTATATTATTGTCTTCATTTAATTTAATTCACCTAATGGTGACTTTACACGAAACAGCTATATACAGTAAAACAACATCAATAATACTAAAAAGAGCTAAACATCTTTATGATTTCGTAATAACAACTAATTAAATACGCACACAATTTATTTTTGAGCAAACAAACATGCTTAAACTATTTAAGCGTAAGGGATTTTGGGTATTCCCCACAACCTGATCGTTTGTGTTAGTGGTAGGCCTACTTAAAATCTGAATTTTATGGATTTTTAAGACTTTTTAAGATTATTCCTCCTATGTATCTTTTTGTGTTGTACACATTAATGCAAATGAAGTAAAGCGGAGTAGAAGCTATGAGTTTTCTTACGTTATGGTTGTTCAGCCAACAAACGTTCTGTAGACATCTGTCCATTGACCCTTTCATTTAGGTTATAGCAAACCAGTGCATACAATTATAACAGCATTATAAAATAACATTATAAAATTATTCTTTAATTCAGACTTATTCGAAACCCTACTATGATCTCCACATGTCATCTAGGTTGGTTCATCACGTTTGACAGATGCTGATACAATGTTATTTTGTCTCCACCATTCTTTACTCTCTTTTTTTATTTTTTGTTACTAAAATATTGTGAAGCCGGATTATATTTATACAGTATAGCCTACATTTATGCAATGCTTTTTGTATTCTATCAAAGTCTTTTTAGCAAATCAGTCCACTTTCAGACATCTTTGGACTGCATAAGGTGCTCGCATAAAAAATGAGGTCAGTTAGAATCACTGCTTTATTTTAAGAATGTGAAATGTTTATTATGCATTCGGTCTCAAACATTTGGCTCATTGGTTGCTTCCACCTGAGAGAGCCCCTCACTGATTTTGTTTTGAACAAGAAGCTCTTGCCCCTATTTCGCCATTTCAAAGCCTTTCTATCAAACTAATCCAAGAAGTTTAATTACACCCCATTATCTCACATTTGCACTCAGTGTTTAATTCAGACATTTATTTAAATGTTGCCTCGAGCATAAGGCTGAACCCAAAATTACATATTAATAAGTCCCCTTTCTGCTGGTCAGAGTGGATTGTGAGGGAGGTTTATACACTCGTGACCTATATGAGAGTGGAGTGTTGAGATCCTTTGAAAATATGGTTCAACATTTTAGGATTCCCAGATCTCAGCTCTTTTGGTATTTACAGCTGTACCACCTGCTCTGTACTATCTTTTGGAGTAGTATACACCCCCCTAAATTTGGCAGACACTCTGGGAATAGTGATTTACTGCTTTTGGAAAAGGTCATGAGGCATCAGTGTATATTATTCCTTGCTAATTCAGAGTCTGGGGGACGGAGCTTTAACTTCGCTCAAGAGATTATGTTAGATCTAAACTTGGTATTGGAGGAGGGAGTGTGGGCTAGGATTCTAAAAAACATCAAGACTACATCTAGAGATGCAAGGGTGTGCCTTATGCAATTCAAGATTATACATACTGTAGATTCTATTGGATCCCCTCTAGATTGTATAGGCTGGGTCTTAAAGACACACCCACCTGCTGGCTTTGCCAATCAGAAGATGGGAACATAGCTCATGTTTTTGGTGGTCAGTTAAGATAAGACCTGGTCGGTGTTATGATAGACAGACAGGTTATCCTTCGAGTATGGAAGATGGCTGGAGTGCCCTCGTTTCACGAGTGTTACGAGGAGATGGGCAGGGTAGCAGAATTGGAAGAGTTGGAATGTTCGGGAGGAAGGGTTGTAAATAATATAATGTGATGTTATTTGAAGTCAATAAAATTGTTGATAAGAAAGAGAATGTGAAATGTCGGGGGCCTGGGTAGCTCAGCAAGTAAAGACAATGACTACCAACCCTGAAGTTGCAAGTTCTAATCCAGGGTGTGTTGAGTGACTTCATGTCAGGTCTCCTAAGCAACCAAATTGGCCTGAATGCTAGGGAGCATAGAGTCACATGGGGTAACCTCCTCGTGGTTGCTATGATGTGGTTCTCGCTCTCGGTGGGGCACAAGGTGAGCTGTGCGTGGATGCTGCGGAGAACAGAGTGAAGCCTCCACAGGCGCTCAACAAGCCACGTGATTAGATGTGCAGAATGAAGCCATAACGAGAACTTAGAGTGTATTGGGAATTGGGCATTCCAAATTGGGGAGAAAATAATACAGAAAAAGAATGTGAAATATCATAATAATATTAAAGAGAATAATTTATTTCTGCTTTTATTTCTTTTATCACACTTCCAGTGGGTCAGAAGTTTACATACTCTTTCTTAGTATTTGGTAGCATTGTCTTTACATTTTTAACTTGGGTCAAACATTTTGGGTAGCCTTCCACAAGCTTCTCACAATAAGTTGCTGAAATTTTGGCCCATTCCTCCAGACAGAACTGGTGTAATTGAGTCAGGTTTGTAGGCCTCCTTGCTCACGCACACTTTTTTAGTTCTGCCCACAAATTATCTATCGGTTTGTGGTCGGGGCTTTGTGATGCCTTGACTTTGGAGGTATGCTTGGGGTCATTGTCCATTTGGAAGACCCATTTGCGACCAAGCTTTAACTTCCTGGCTGATGTCTTGAGATGTTGCTTCAATATATCCACATAATTTTCTGTCCTCATGATGTCATCTATTTTGTGAAGTGCACCAGTCCCTTCTGCAGCAAAGCAACCCCACAACATGATGCTACCACCCCCATGTTCACGGTTGGGATGGTGTTCTTCAGTTTGCAATCCTCGTTTTTCCCTCCAAACATAACAATGGTCATTATGGCCAAACAATTCAGTATTTGTTTAATTAGTCCAGAGGACATTTCTCCAAAAATTAAGATCTTTGTCCCCATGTGCACTTGCAAACTGTAGTCTGGCTTTTTTATGGCGGTTTTGGAGCAGTGACTTCTTCCTTGCTGAGCAGCATTTCAGGTTTTGTCGATATAGGACACTTTGGATATAGGATGTCGGGATTGATTTGCACTTTTCGCACCAAACTACGTTAATTTCTAGTAGACAGAATGCTCCAGTTATGACAGTTATGATGGCTCTGTGGTCCCATGGTGTTTATACTTGCATACTATTGTTTGTACAGATGAACGTGATACCTTCTGGCATTTGGAAATTGCTCCCAAGGATGAACCGGACTTGTGGAGGTCCACAATCTTTTTCTAAAGTCTTGGCTGATTTCTTTTGATTTTCCCATGATGTCAAGCTAAGAAGCACTGAGTTTGAAGGTAGGACTTAAAATACATCCACAGGTATACTTTCAATTCAGTACACCTCCTATCAGAATCGAAGGCTTGACATCATTTTCTTGAAATTGACAAGCTGCTAATGCAAATTTTTTACCTACTGGTGTGATATAGTCAATTAAAAGTGAAACAGTCTGTCTGTAAACAGTTTCTGGAAAAATTACTTGCAGAAAGTAGATGTTCCAAACGACTGGCCAAAACTATAGTTTGCTAATATTAAATCTGTGGAGTAGTTAAAAAAATGTGTTTTAATGACTTCTGACTTCAACTGTATATTAGACCACAATTTTACTAGCTTGCCACTTGCATATCCACCATTAAATTAAATGTTACTTAATTTGTTGTAAAAACAAACATTTTTTCATTGATCACAAAGCTCAGTTTATCCTAAAGGAGGAACTTGTATGCTATATTTTTATACTATATATGTTGTAATTGCATAGTTACAGCGCCTCACAATATTTCAGTAAAATAATGTCAAAGTAATTCCTTCGAGTTGTCCTTCGTTTTCTGATGTTAAAAATAATTACATTTGTTTTGCTGACATTGCTGCTAGTGTTTGGAGATGCAGTCAGTCATAGGTGAATAGTGAGCATAATTTAGGGATGACGCAGCAGCTCTGTAAGGCTGAGTGCTTTGAAAAATTTACCAAACACTCAGGATGCGCTACCTACACAATGTGTTATAAAAAGAACCCATACAAAGTGTTTTTAGTCTTGAAAACATAGTGTCTGCACTTATTCATTGCACTTATATTTGCAGAGTACCCAGTTGCAGATAGATGTACTCAGCTCCCTGAGTTTTAAGACCAGTTTTGAAGAAGTTATTGTGTTAAAGGCAAAGCTGTAGGCAATAAATCATAAGCATCCTGTCCTACATATTACATTTGATGTGCTCAATGACTGTGTGAAAGGCTGGGGAAAAGGTGTTATATGCAGATTTGTTTGTGCTATTTGCAACTGAAGATAGTCCAAGGATATGTGAACGATACAATCAATATGGGAAATAACTATTTTTCTAAAGCACTTAAAGGCGCACTGTGTAATATTTCTTTTACACACCGAAATTAATCTGTTTAAAATAATTTGCACTTTGACATGAGTTTTTTTAAATGTATTTATTTATTTACATGGGGCAGATCACCTCAGAGGGCCCACTATATTGAGATCACATGACTAACTGAATAAACTTTATCTTAGTATCCCCCTATTACACTTTTGCTTGTGAAATAAATGAATCATATCTTACAAGAGCATTTATTCAATGGAATCAGTGTGTGATGCTGCATCCAAACCACTAGGTGTCAGTATAAGTCCAAGACAACTGCAATATCAGCCAATTAAAGATAAACAGAAAATTATACCTTGGTAACACTTTACATGAGTGTTCCCTTTGTTAAGGGTTTATAAAGGGGTTCATTAATAACTCATAAATAATTTACATATGAATTATAAAGCATTGATTGGTGATTATAACAACATGAATAAAAAGGGTGATTTTTTTTTTTTTGTATGCAATACTTGCCAAATAGTGATCAATTTAGTTCACATGTTATACATGCTTAATAAACACACTTAAACATTCTTCAGTCAGTCTTACAGTCAGTGATATAAAGCCTGCTGTAAGGCGTGTGAGGAATTTTGCAATCAGTGTAAACAATGATACACTTATCAATCTGTTGATTTGTGATCTACACTTATTATTTTAGTCAATACTTCATAATAATATGAAAATATCAGGTCATAATTATAAAATACTTCTTTGTTTTGAGAGTAGCACCCACATTAACCACATATATTTTTTTTAAATATGTATTTTGAATAAAAAAGATAAATGAATGCTCTGCCTGTGATATTTAACTAAACATTTAAGTATGCAAATGTGTCCTTACTACAGCCCTTAATCCAAGAGACTGCTTTCAATCTGATTATAAAGCTGTCAACACAAACAGAGGTCATTTGACTTATAAGTTCTCATATATTTACTGCATGTTATACTGTACACTAGATGTCACCAAAATCTACTCTCTGAATTAGCTAGAACTGACACAGCCTTTGCTTTCTTGCCTGAATGTTGTTACAGTGTTTCCAGGTAAACATAGCTGATGTGGGACATCACTAAATGTTGCATACATATTTATGTATTTTTAATACTTTATACTGAAGACTGTAACTTTTTCAGTGTTGAAATACTTCTATCCCAGCTTAATATGCAGAAACAACCATAAGTCATTTATAGGTAAGTATTCTCGAATATGAGTGTTTTCAAACATAATTTTTGTGCCCTTGAAGGGCACTGTGGGAAGGGGACGCCACTAGAAGGGTCTTTTCCAACCAAAATGTTTTCACGAAGGGCCCTTCCACAAGACTATTAGCGAGGAGTGCGTTCATATAGTAATGCCATGCTCCCTTCAGAGTGCCCTCATCAAGAGCACTTTGCTGTCAATAGGGATGATTACTTTTGATTGGATTTCACCCTGTGTCTCTGTGGCACTATAACAATTATTGTGTTTATTTTGTGTGAGCTCCTTAGACCCGCCCAAACAACATGACTCAACCAATGGCATGATCTGGGAGCAGGACTATCATTTTGTTTGACCAATGTTCAGATGAAGGCTGTATTCAAAAAGCTGTTTTAAAAACAATGTTCATTTTACTCAGTGGTGCTAGTGTCCCAGAAATCACAAAATCAGCTTAGAAGGAACAGTTCACACAAAAATGAAAATTCTCTTATCATTTACTCACTCTCATGCCATCCCAGATGTGTATGACTTTCTTCTGCACAACACAAACAAAGATTTTTAGAAATATATTTCAGCTCTGTAGATCAAAACAATGCAAGTGAATGGTAACCAATGGTAACCAAGCTTTGAAGTTTCAAAAATCATATAAAGGGAGCATAAAAGTAATCCATATGACTCCAGTGGTTAAATCGATGTCTTCAGAAGCTATATGATAGGTATGGGTGAGAAACAGATAAATATTTAAAGGGTTAGGTCTCCCAAAAATGAAAATCCTCTCATTATTTACCTACCTTTAAGCCATCCCAGATGTGTATGACTTTCCTTATTAAGCATAACCGAAATAAAGATTTTTATAAGCACATTTCATCTCTTTTTTGTCCATTCAATGCAAATGAATGGGTGCCATTAGACTGCTGGCTATTCAGTGGTCTAAAAGGCATATTTAGGCAGCATAAAAGAAATCCACACGACCCCAGTCAATCAATAAATGCCTTCTGAAGCAAATTGATAGGTTTGTGTATAAAACAAATCGATAATCAAAATGTTTTTAACTTCAAGAAATCGCTTCCTCTCAGCAGATGACGAATCAGTGTAAGCGCTGTGGCACGTTCATGCAAGAAGTCAGAAGCCCACATTTTTTATACAACAGAGGAACGAACATCACACAAGAGTTAGGTCATTTCAAACAGCAATACAGCGCTGGGTGGAAGCAATGATTTAAGGTTAAAACGTTTTAAACAGACAGAGCTGAAATGTGCTTATAAAAATCTTCACTTCAGTTCTGCTAAAGAAGGAAATTCTTACACATCTGGGAGTCAATCATGAGAGAATATTCATTTTTGGGTCCTTAAATTCTCCTCCTTTCCAGTAGGTGGCGATATACACAACAAATGCAAAAGAACACAAGAACAAGAATTTGGAAGTGAAAGGGAAAGTGGTGATTTACAGTGAAAAAGGACTTAAATATTGATCTGTTTCTCAATTTTACCAAAGTGCTCTTTCTTGAATTGTAGTTGATTCATTAAAGATGCAGTTCTGACTCACAAAACAAAACTCAATGAAATGGCTATTTACATTCTTTAAGGCGATAGTCTTGGATAACATAAAATAAACAACTCTGGCACACTGCTTTAATATTAACTTGAGCTTTTCCACTGATCATTAGATAAGTATACCATAGATCTGATGCATACAGTATAACCTTTGCTTAAACTGGATAATATTAAACATTTTTCAATGGACAAACCCTTTTCCCAAGACCTCAAAGCCATCTAATGTATGTACTGTCTATTTAAAAGCCAGTTTCTAAGTGAACTTTTCTTAAGGAATTGAGAAGAGGAAAATTTTTTAGAGAACATCATTAGAGTGCTTTTTACAGAGCCTCATGCTGTGAGATACACGGATAAGAATACACACATAGCCATGAGGGTAAGCCTTATGTCCAGTCATTTTTCAATAAGCTCATTTCTAAAATTGCATATACATTTCTCTAAGCATCAGTTTTATTCACTACTTCACTTAAAGGCGTCGCAGACGTGGGGGACACGTCCCCTTCACTTTTTGAAGCTAAACCCATATCGAGTCCAAATGGTGGATTTGTATACATTTTTCTATGCGTTTTGTTATGGTGGGCTGATTGAGCGACCATCCAGCCAATCACAGGTGAGTTTCATGAGCTGAATCAACCCTTAAATAATAGACCATCAGTCAGACAGTCTTATCAACATGGCTCGGTTCATTTTTACAAAGTTGCTTTCAACAATGCTCCATGTTCATCCATGTTCATTCATTGATGTTGATCTAAATGAATAATCTAGAGATGAGGAACACACAAACGAGAGTTATTTATCGGCATATCATTCTTGATTGGCAACATTACATGAAATGCACTGCAGAAAAAAGCAAAAACATAGGACAACCCTTCTTTTAAGCACACGTTGTAAGTGGAGTTTATCTCAGAGTCTTTATTAAGTTATGCTTTTTACATTATGTTTGTGATGTAATAGTTTGATCGGTTGTTTTTGCCAATTTAAGCAGATTACTAGATCTGTGTTAAATATGTAAAGCTATTTTTAATATCAGTTCCAGTTCTTTACCTCTATGTTGGTGTGCAGTCGACAAACTGTTGGAAAAAAGATAGATCTGCTGTGTTCTTAAAACACTTTACTGAATACATTTTACTGAATTGAATAGATTTGTAGACATGCTTTTTTATACATGAAAATGTATGGACATTATTGAAACTATTGAGACTATTATTGTTGTCTTTTGATAAAAGTCATGCTCAGCAGCTCTCAAACCGAAGGGAAATTATAGATTTGCTTTATTCTTATTATGCTTAAAACCTCTGCTAAAGTCTCTTTGAAGGTCTGTATGTACAAATTTGAAAGGATTAAAATGTTCTTTTGTTTGTTGATTCAGTGACTAACTCATTTCAGACAAGACACTCATTTATCACAACCTGCTGGCATCACCAGAAATGGTCTCTGAATCATTAAATGGATCTGAATGAATTTTGGTGAACGTAGTCAAAACACTCGAGCCTCTTGGATACATTTAAATCTCACAATGCTCAAGCACAGAGTAAAAAACTCTGGTGCACATGCACAATTGTCAATATTGTAATTGAATAAAAAATTTATTCTGGGCTAGCTTGTGCTCAGTCTTTTATTGTCATGTGTGAAACAGAAGCAAGTGCTCCACAAGATGTCCTTTATTTTTTCAGCTTTTTTGCAATTAATTTGCAATACTTGAATCTTTAAAATACTACAAATATTCAAAGTATATAATATGCATATATTCACATAATACTTATATCATACTAATAGACTGTAATATATTAATTCTGCACTGTAAGTGTTCGGTCTGTGCGAGCCACCAACTGAGTTGTGTGTGTGTGTGTGTCACCCCCCATTTAGATGTGGTTACATCTAAATAAACTAGTTTTATTGAAGTCAAAAATATTTATTTAATATGACAGAATCAACCCAAATACTTTAGGTTAAGCCTGTAATTTCTGAGTCAGGTTAAGTTGAAATTGCCAAGTCTGTATATACCTTTCTACACCAAAAAACAAACAAACAAATAAATAAATAATTCCCATAGCCTCATGCAAGTTGTTTCAGAGAGCATCTTTTCTTAACTTATTCATTTTCAAACAGAAACGATGAGCATTCTTGGGCATTCTTTTGTTATAAAATATCTGGAAAGCTTCAGAAGGAGACTTTCTCTGGCATGGCTGCATTGTTAGTGTCTGTGAGCAAAGGCAGAGAATTACAGAGCCTAAGAGAGATCATCAATCAGAATCCATCTCACAGAACCTCACAATGCCTGAATTAATGCTGAGCAGGAGTCGCATTGTGCTGGGACCTACATGACCTTGAAAATGTTCATTTATAGGTTTTAAGATGTTTTGTTACTCCTCCATGTAGCTTTATCAGTTTGTTGGGGCAGATTCAGCAGCACTTAACCTCATTACACAGTGCAATGTCATAGGACCACATTTCTGTGAGAGTAGCTTCTCTGCTGCACTGAAAAAACGAACAGAAAGATAAAGATACATTTTTTTTGCTAGTTTTGCACAGTTTTTTTAAGTGCATTTTATTGGTATTAAATTAAGTAAAATCTACTTACCTGTGGAATAATATTATGTATGTATAATATTAACTGTGATTGAGTAAGTTTAACTTAAATATTTTAATCAATACAGTAACTTTAAATATGTTTAATGAGCATATTATTTATATAAATTGTATTTTTATTAGAACTTTTCCTATAATCACATTTAATATACCACATGATATACAGACATTTTCCACAAGTAAGCATAATGTATGCTACAGTATGAAGTCTATTAGACAGCATCACCTTGCGTTTTTGGATGTAGAAACAAAATTCAGAGTTGCGCATGCAGACCTTAACACTGGGTGCACAAAACAATGTAGGATTATCCACGAACAAAGCCATCAAATGAACACAACAACACATTCCACAGATCAAAGAGATCCCCCACCAAGCCATTAGAGAGCCATGAAAATCCATGACACCTAAATTGCTGAGGAAGACCGTCTCTCCCATGCCTGCTTAATCTCAAATTAGGGTTTGTATTGATAGATCTGACCAATAAAGAAGATCCTTCTTTGTTCCACAAACTTAAACCCTCGGTAAGACCAAATGGCCAAGTAACACCTTGTGGCCTTAAATGCATAAATCTGCGGCCATATCAGGAAACGGAGACTCATGAAGACAGTCGCAAGGCCCAAAATCAACATGGATCTAAAACATGGGCATCTGTTTCTCCCCCTCTGCACATTCCAAGGACATTCTCTCTTAGCTCAGCAGAGACCGCATGGACCCACAGAATATACACCATATCTAGCCTTGCTAGATAATTCTGAAAATGACTCTATGACCTGCGAACATTTTTATAACTGACAAATTAATGATTATAGACTGGTGTACCTTTTTAAAATATGTGTAGTGATCTGTAATCACTTCTAACTAACAAATTGATGATTATAATCTTTAATCTTGTATGGTAACTTCAAGGTTCAACTTGATATTATACCCCGACAATCAGGTTGCTCATAACATGTAATGTATTATCCATGTTGTAAAACTAATGAATAACCAATATGATTTGTAACCAGGGATTTTAATGTTTGTTACCTACATGTATAATATTCATGAAAGAATATCTTAGTATGTAAATGCTTGCTTGTTTACATGTTGATCACAACGAATGTCATGTCTCTTGTACTTTTGTCAACATATAAAAGTTCATGATTAAACATGCACTATTTTTGAGCAGGAGTTTGTAAGAATACTCCACAAAGGATTGTAAATCAACTCTGAAAAGGGGCAGGAAAGTCGACCATCTAACTCTGGAAAATCACTTCTGATTGGCTCAGGACACCTTTGGGGTGCAGCCAATTTCAGTACAAAACTGTCCTACCCAAGGAAGAACTCTCTCTTCTTCTCTTCTCTTGATCTTCCTCTTCTGCTGATTTTCACTCTTGCAACGCTCTATTTGGAAGCGTCTCTTGCTGCTTCCAGATCCTCCACAAAGTCCCGAGGAAGCCTCTCATTCTCTGCTCTATAGTTCACACACCCAACTGGAGTCGTGAGTTCTCCTTGCAGAAGGTCTCGCTTCAACCAGACAATAACTATCTGTGATCATATCAAAGTCCAAAACATCGATGGAATGAACGACACACAAGTACATCTCCAGACTTTTGCTCAAAGTGCTGGTGTATTAGTTGAATACTTTGGGTAATCTGACAGCAAATCGATTTAGACTCAAAGAAGGATATATTGTTCTTATGGCACGGTCAACAGACTCCATAAAGTTAATTTTCTCTGTATTGATAATTTACTTCACACTCTATCACTAATCACCAACCTGTTACATGTTGTATGTGTTAGATTAGTTTTATGTTTAGAATAGCAATACAGTTTGTCACTATTCAAAGATAATTTGATTGTGGTATATTTTGATAAATAATCTCATCCCTGTTTTAATTTCAAAGCTGTACCTTAATACGTGTGATATTATTTTCAATAAACCATGAGAATAATATCACTTAAATAAGTGAATTAATCATAATTCACTTATTAAAGCTAATACCTTACAGTACAAATTGTGAGCGGATACAATGACACGTTGTATTACGATTTTAATGGTGGAGAATTTTATTCAGACAAACATTCTAGTTATCTGTAATTTATCTCATTTATAATGGTTGTCGAACGCGACTAATTCCATTATAAATTTCCTTACAGAATAATGTCGAATAAAGACAGTTTAATTTAATTCCTAGCTCACACTGTTCCTACATATAATGATGGAAAATTGTGGCACTTTAATACCATGTACATTTATTTTCTACAACACAATGATGGTAACAATCAATAGAATTTTGTTTTTTGATCATGAACAGGTCATTTTGAGTAGAAATAACTTCAGATTTCAAGAAACAAGAAGTTACAAAACATACAACAAGATCAACAATACAAACTGCGTAAATAAACGTACAAACAGTGAAACAATGCAATCTCATTAATAATTCAAGCCTGGTGCATGCTGGAAACACCAGCTTCAAAAAGTTTAATCAAATGTTTTTATTTTATTTACTACTGAAATGAACTCATATTAGCCAATAAATCTTACAAGGTTTTCTTCTTTAGAAGTGATACAAAATTATACATTTTATAGATAAAAAACAATTATGAATAATAGTTATTTATAAGCTAGCTGTTAGAGCTTTATTTTGTACATGTTTGTATTGATTACAATGTAAAAATTACTTTAAAATTACTGCTATATTTATTTCACTACAAAACAAATAACAAATTCAGTGTGGTATGAGTTACCCTCCAGGTGCTTCTAAATTTCTGTCTGATATTCTGTTATCAACTGCTGGGAATCTTCATTGGTTGATAGGAGATGGGCAACCTGTAATTAATGAATGATTAACATGTCACATGTTACTGCTAAATAACAATAAACCATGAAGCCATTTGCATGTGTTATTGTGTTAAATACACACCGATACTTTTAATACAGTAGGTCATGAAATTATGGTTTTCACCTCTGATTATTTCAATTAATGTCCTCTAGGAATATTTTTTAAACATCAATGACAATGGCTATGTTCTTAATGGTAAATTAATTAGTTTTTTCAAGTGTCATATTGTATTAAAACACATCTAACATGTTTCAACCAACAGCTTTGCTGTCATTTCAGAGTTTGGAGGGGTTTGCGTTTTCTAGAAGAATTTAGTTTCTATTAGAGTTTAGCAATAGAATGGTATGAAGTTTGAGGTTTCTTCATAAATCGTCTTTAGTTGAATCATGCATCCCTTTGTCTCAAGAGAAAAAAGATGAGGTTAAAGCGAGGTACTTACAATAGAAGTGAATGGGGCCAATCCGTAAACGTTAAAATCACTGGGTTTAATTTTTGAGAAATTACTTTTGGGTGGGAATAAAAATAATGAATGGGCCAGGTTTTCACACAATTTTTATTTGAACAAATTATCCTTAACAACCGAGAAGCAGAGCATTCAAACAGTTCTTTCACACATTCAGAAATCAGAATTTATGCTTTAAAAAAAAACTATTTAGTAAATATATATTTACAGACAAAGAATAATCTGTAATATTCTGGGTGGGCATGGGTCTAATACTCACTGTTTCAAAAGTACATTCACAAAACATAAACAATATGCATGTTCACATGATTTTAGAGTATGAAAATTGCTTACTAAACTTTTCTGTTTGAAGTTATAGCTAATTTTACAACTTTGTTGCTATGAGGATGTAAGGTCAACAAACCCTAAAACGACTGTAAAATGATGATTTACAAAACATTACAGCTCAAATAATACATGAGTTTTAACAGAAGAATCAATGAGAGTGCTTTTATAAAAAATATAAAAACATTTCTGCCCTCCAATATTTGGCTCCATTCACTTCCATTGTAAGTGCCTCATTGTAACCCAGATGTTTTATTTTTAAAGAAAAGGAGGGATGTGTCGCATTTAATATGATTTTTAGTGTGATAAAGTCGCACACCATGACTACAGCATTTACCGACGTTATATCGTTATGAAAACAAAGTTTTAACTTTGAATATAACTTAGACAAGCGATTTTATCACACGAAAAAGATATTAACCCCTGTAATATTAAATCTTGTGGGTTTAAAACAGCTATTTTATGGATTAGCCCTATTTACTTGAATTTTAAGTGACTCACTGTTAACAACCATTTTTGCTTTGCTTTTTTAATAAACAAGGGACTAGTAGAAATAAATTTTTGTTATAATCACCATTATGCCACAAATGCTGTCGATTGATCTTAACTTGTATTGAACCCGGAACATTATTCATATTGTCTCATCCTTCTGTATAAAAGCATATGCTAAGTCAATAAATGTAAATAGAATTTACTCACATCATAGAGAAGAAGAAGAAGAAGAAGAAAAAACCACATGCTGGTTTGCCCAATAATCTGTAAGTCCTCATTCCTAAAACAATGTGAAATATGTGCGGTAAAACGGTAGATAATAGGCCTATATACTATTTTATTTACAAATAAATGTGTTGGATCATACTGTAACAGCATGCAAACAAGGCCCTTCTTTTTACCCTTTATTGTGAACATCATTTGACGGAAAATTTAAAAAAAGAGTTATCATAAATGCAAACCTATTTTATTTATTAAAAACAACAATGTAAATATGCAGACCTGCCGTTCTCTCTTATCCAATTGTTTTACAATGTTACATGCTACTAACTGCAATTAATTATGGTAATAGAGTAAACAATGTGTTATTACGCGTAATTCCATGAATTGCACAGCATAGCTTATTAGTAACTATCACACAGTAATTTCTTCTGCAAATACACGCATTAAATCATCTAATCGAAAGATAAAAAGAAACGTTTTAATTATACCACAATGGCCACATTGTGTTACTACTGAATCGTGTAACAATAGTGACGTAATTCACTGTCACTCAGACTGGTCAAACTTTACAGGAGAGAAAAAACACAGTCACGTGATAGGGGCGGAGCTTTCGTAGCCATCAGCCAATAGGAGTGCACGTTAATCCGAGCTCTTCAGATCAGGGAATTGAGCATGAATAACGGAACGCTACAATATTTACTAAAATACAATTCAACGTCGGACACTCATGCCGCAGATCAATAAAACAGTAAACACCCAATACTGGCTCTTTCATCTGTAAATTGAGCACTCCAGCATCGCAAGTTATTTATTCAGCCTGTAAAATGGCCTGGATCTGGAAGGTAAGTGGAGCCGCTGACGGTTTTTTCTCGCTTTATATGTAGTAATGATGAATGTGCATAAAGTGTGCTGTTAACACAGGCACACAAATTGTTTTAAAAATGCTGGTGTTTTATCTCTAAAGTCTCGTCGTGAGCGAGACGTGGAGATTTATGCAAATATCTAGCTCCTCTTCTATTGAATGTAACTGTATACACTGTTGTTGTTCAAGTGACACGTGTGTTCCGTTAGCTTACACTTTACAACCACATTTATTCTTTATCTCTACTGTATTTTGCAATGACAAGGCATCATGTATCGACACATCCAGATGATGGTGTCTGATTTTGCAAACTACCATTATTGTCTTTTCATTGAAGTGGGAAAGAGACACATGCCAACATCAAGTTGTGAGTTATCACGCTAAATGCACTTTATTACATTCAGTGACGAAAATATGCACATGCAATAGGTTTTTATACATTCTCCTTGATGTTTTAGATCTTCTGTTATTCAAAAATAACTGAAGATCCTCATGCATCATAAGACTATCACTCATAATAGTTGAGTTACATCATTCTCTGGGGCATGAGTGCATCATTTTCTGTTTTCATTGAAATGGGACAGCAAATTGGATCCAGGCTGATTGCATTTTCAAACATGCTCAAGTCACTGGATTATTTAGTAAATTAGAAAAAGGCTTGGGAAATTTTCATTCACATTTTCATTTGGATCCACTGATGCATGAAAATCTGTGAAGCTTTGAGAAGAATTGGTCAAAGAATGTTCACACCACCAAATTATTTTTTATTGGTAGTTACCAAAATAATAATAATAATAATAAAAAAATTGAACTGGCAGCAAGAACAGACACACACTTGATTCACTTTCAAACAGACAATTTCAGTGTGTGTTAACAAAGTTTTGGTGTGACCCAGCATTGGGGATCTGTATGGTGAACACTTTCAGACTGACACTGACTGTGTTGAAATTCAGGCATGTTTGTTTTCTTACATGTGCTTTCAGACAAGTATAACTTAAGACATATAATCAGGATATACTTTTAGCTCTTGTGTAGCTGTAAAAAGCCTCAGTCGGCCGTATTTTCAGACTAAGAGTTTCCTCTGTCAGCTCTTTATCATTACCCTTAATCTATACGTCTGCATCAGATAACTATCAGTAAACAGAGAAGAGGGGCAGATTAATTATTTAGAGCTCCACTGATCTAAAATGTATGCTTCTGGTTGCTTTAACGTGAACTGTTCTACAGAAATCCCTCAGACCCTCTTTAAGCACTTTGCTTTACTTCTGGACAGTTTTAGCTGTTTTGTTATGGTAATGCACTTTCAGGAGCTGGTCAGAGTGCAGAGTTTGACTGAGAGCCTCTTTGTAATCACAGACAATTAGTCCCACATGTTGTCCACAGTGGTCACTTCAGCTCACACTTGGTATTGTATATAAAGTCATCAGTATCTGTATACATCATTCACATTATTGAATTACAGTGCCTTCAAGCAATACATTTTATGAGGACACTCTCTGGGAATCAACCTTTGTCCTTGGTGTTGCTAGCAGCAGCTGTTGAGCCACACACATGTAAAAATGTGGCAGCCTCCAAGATATTTATACTTAATCTAACCCTTAAAATTAGTTTTGATGATGTGTAACCTAATGTATTTAGATAATAAATAATAGTTGTGACCTAAATTAATTAATTTAGATGGGACCACATGAACATTTTTTTAGGTTAACATTTGTCCAGAACTGAATGGTGTGCACTAGATGTCTCCCCCCAAACACATTGTTTATCATACTTTGAATAGTATATCATGTTCTATAAACAGTTACTGGCTAAGTGTATTTAGAATTGATTGAAATTAAATAGATGTGGGTATTGGAAAAAAATATTTTGCTAATAAATTGATGTGGGTCATTCATATTTTAGAAAGTATTAGTTCCATTCCAAAGATCTAAAATATCTAATTTTAAAGATTATTATTAAGATGAAGAGAAAAAGCCAATTTTAACTGGACTACACAAATCTCTATTAGACTATTTATTTATTGATGTTATCCCCTTTTCTCACAATTAGGAATGTCCAATTCCCTCTACTTAGTAGGTCCTCATGGTGGTGCGGTTACTCACCTCAATCCTCACAGCATGTGGAGGCTCAAACTACTCTCCGCGACCCACGTACAACTTACCACGAGCCCCCATTGAGAGCCCCCTAATTGTAACCACGAGGAGGTTACCCCATGTGACATGCAGCCTGGCCAATTTGGTTGCTTAGGAGACCTGGCTGGAGTCACTCAGCACTCCCTGGATTTCGAACTTGCTACTCCAGGGGTGGTCGTCAATACTCGCTGAGCTACCCAGACCCCCTATTACACAGATGCTTTTCCAAAAGTAAAAAAAAATTATTACAAATGTTTGCATGTGTTGGCATAACACATGATAGCAGCAAAATGCATCTAGTTATGCAATATAGCAAACATTTAAATCATTAAAGGTCTATTTACTATAAGACTGCATGTTCTGGCCCAATTAGCCAATTTAAATGAGCTGTTGCACACATTGAATTCTGACTAATCCAGCATCTACTCAATTATGGCACACTTAATTTAAGAGACACTATATCGAATTTTGAAATATCCAAACCAAAATATGATGAACCACACCAAGGCAAAACTCGATATTGCGAAATTTGTGAAATGTTTTTCTGTCCATGTGATCATAAATTATATGACCCATGAAACATCAAAATCTTTGTTGCTTTTTCTACACTGTTTACAGCTTTCGACAAGGTTCTTGAGGTGCTTCAAGTTCTTGAATTTAGCTTTTAGAAATTTAAGTATTGGAATACCTGGAAAATCTGCTTATTTTGTTGAAAATTTCTTGAGATTAAAATAGAAGATTTCTTCCGTGTAATGTGTGTCCATCAAAGATAAGATCCACGCACTCGTCTCTGATTGAATAATGTGTATTTTAACATCCTTTCTTTTATTTGTTGATCAAAAAGTAAAAAGAAACATTAATTTTAATCACACATAGCACGGATGTGGTAAAGAAAACAAGACTCTTCTCTCATTATATGTTACGATCCCTTGTTGTCTGCCCAGTGTTTTCCGTTTCACTCACCAATGAACACGTTCCATGTCACGTTTTCCTTGTTGTCTGCCCCGTGTTTCACTGTCCTTGTATGAACTACATTTCCTGGCCCTCATCACCGCTGTCACAGCGTTATTGTCCGCATCTGTTCGTGATTTTGTTATTACTGTGTCTGTCTATTTAAACCCTGTTGTTTTCCCTTTCCTTTGTCGTTCGTTGACGTTTCATGTTCGTGCACATGTTTGCCTACGCTTGTCACTCGTGTTCGTTCGAGGTTACCCTGCCCTTCGTGGATGTTTTGTCAACCTGTGTTCATCTGTGTGTATTTGGTGTTTTAGTTTAGTTTTTTCCCATCGTGGACTTTTCTTTTGTTCCTGTGTTTGTTTATTGTTGCTTGTTAATAAAAACCGCAGTTGGATCCGCACCTCCCTTCTGCCTTCTCCTGATTTCCCTATTCATAACATTATATCTTTGATTAACCAGAACACTGTGAAGCCTAATTTATACTATGAAGCAGCCAAACTTTTTCTCCTGGACAAACTAAAGCAACCTAGATGAATGAAGCCAGCGTTTATGCGCGGTGTCATTTTAAAATTAGTTAGTTGACGTGTTTAACGTTCCAGCCCCTGAAGTAATGCCAATAATGCAGGTCTTTCCATGGATCTGCGCTTTTAGTGCTGCAATGCATCTTTGCCTGGCTAAACTTGCGACAGAACCCCTTCCACTTTTGGCAACAAGTTATCTGATCTGACTTTATAAAGACCGCAATCTCTATCCACTGATTTGTTGTGGCCACACTGTCTTTGTGGACTTTGTGTTGTGAATCATATAAATCTTTTTTACTTTAGCACAAAATCTAAAATACGGGTTATAAAGTTGTCAATTAACCTATAACTACTCCTCAGCTAGCACTTGCGATTGTAAATATATAATTTCACTTTCAAACCACACCCACAATTAGTTTTAACCAATCATCAACACACTTTGACCAACCAAGTTCTCCTAGGTCAAGAATTTCAGAGATGTTTGCAAACAGGAGAAATAGAACCTAGTGAACACCTTGTCAGAATAAAAACACCTCTGCATTTCGTCATCATTGTTAGGTGAACTAAAAGAACAACCTGATCTCATATTGTTTTTTTTACATATTTTACGAGTTGGCTATTTAGTATGATTTCATACGATTTTGTTACCCAAACCCTTTATCTAAAATTAACCAATCAGCAGAGTGTGTAAACATGATAGGAAGCTGTTGTGTGTGACAGAAGCAAGTAATTGTTTTGTACAGTGCTGGAAAGATTACCATAAAATCAACATAATACGATCAACAGAAATGACATTTCTAGGTCAAAGTTAACAGATCCAAATTCTGACACACTTACTTTTTAACCCTTACTACTTAGTAATAGTCCATCACCTATTCCTTAACTGAGGTGCACATGTTACTGTTGTAATGTAAAAGGAGCACATACTGAAAATGTTCATCTGTGAGACTATTGCGCTTTGGGGTAAGAATATGATGATATTGATATGAAAATTATCAATAAATTATTAACAATTTATTGCCGATGCCTTGTTAATATGTAATCATGTAATCTATAAAAATTAACTGTAGTCCGATTACGAGTATTAAACAATTAAATTGTTTACTTGATTTATGTAATCTGATTAATTAATCCGGATTACATGCAATCCGTTACAACCCAGCATTGGTTGTGTATTAGATGGTAACGATGTCTTGTGATGTCTAGCCAAATTTAGAAAAGCCGTACAAATCCTTATGATTTCGCTGTGAGAGTGTGTTGAAAAGAAGCCTGTTCACACATGTAAGTATAAATTAGACTTCAGACGCTCGATAAACTCTTAAAAATGCAGTACCATTTTAGTGCCTTTTATAGAAATTAAAGTAAACTTAATGTAAATACTTGTAAATTGTACACACTATTTCAAACAGTGACAGCTCATATCACTATTATATATACTGTCATTTCATGATATAATATTGATAGAATATAGACATTTTTATATTTTTTATATTTCAAGTTAAAACGTGACTACAATAATGATGACAAACAAATTAGAACAAATGAGAAATTATTTTGTGCATTTTGCTCAAATTTGTTTTTTGTATTTTATATAATTTTCTGTCATACTTTGTCAATTTAAGTGTTATTATATTGAATCAAGATTATATCAAATTGTGATCTTCATATTGTACATCAAACCGAATTGTGAGGTAACCATATCTATAATCCCATCCCTTCTTAATTACTTCACATATACACGGATCAGCCACAACATTAAAAGCACCTGTATAATATTGTGTGGGTCCCCCTTGTGCCACCAAAACAGCGCCAACCTGCATCTCAGAATAGCATTTTGAGATGATATTCTTCACACCACCATTGTAAAGGAATATCAGGTATACTGGCAATTACAGTTCAATTTTGTGGCTGTCCTTAATTCTATTTCAGGAGGATACACATATGATTTCTCACTACTTGCCTCCTAAAGCTAAAGTTATTTTTCAGGTTGTAGCATATTCCACAGTGTTGATCTTGCTCTGAGGCATATAAACATCAATGCACATGTTTTGCTGTTGTAATTAAATCAATCTTAAAAGGTTGCAGGTAAAAGGGATTAGCAAGTTCTTTACCCCTCTGATAAGATCATTAAAGTATAGTTTGGTGTTTGCTTCACCCAGATGTCCAACAGGAGCTCTTGATGTGTTGCTGTGCTATATTCTTTTGATGTACTAACTCATTTTTGTTGAATAGGTGGAGAAAGGTAACTAGGTCAGAAAGTGAAAGACATCTCATTTAACTGGTAATCTGGCTTGGAATAGTACAGTGTGGCTGTGGGAAAGTAGCTTAGTGAGGAAGCCAGGGAGAGATGGGATCTGCTTGTGTGGCTGTTTGAGGATTTACACATGTGATCCATGCGCACATGCACAGTGTCACAACAGATGTGGATCCAGAATACATGTCTGTTACCTCTCTATAATGAAGTGTAAATTCTTATAAATGAATTGTGGTTTGTGCATGAAAATCAGGCGTTACCATGTACTGTAGCTATTGCAGCCCTTTTTTTTGCAGTTGTTTCTGGCCCAGATGCAAACTAAAGGTTGATTGGTTAAAAATGACATTGATGACGAGGGATATTTCACCCAAATATGAAGGTTCTGGCATGATTTGGTCATTCCTATGTCGTTCCAAAGTTTTATGCTAATTTTTCCATGGAACACAGAAGGAGAATTTTTGCAAAAAATATAAATTGATTTTATTATAGATTACTCAATTCAATTTGATGGTATTTTTATATAAAATTTAAACGCTTAAATCTTAAAATTGTTTATTTGAGTGTATCACAAAAGTCGTTTCAATGGTGTTTCTTTGTCTAATTTCCTTAATTAAATTCTTAAAATATTATCATGTCTTCTCCTCAGTGCCATGACTCCATTAATCTGTTGTAACATTTTTATATCGCATGAACCACTGAATCCATCAGCTCAGACGTTAGTAAAAAAATTATCAACATTTATCCCATAATGCACAGAGCCATAAATGTCATCATGTTTCCACCCTCTTAATTATAAACAGTTTGTGATGAATACATCTGACAACTTGGAGCACATTGATTTATGTATGGATAAATTGGTCTTAAAATCTGGTTTGATCTTCATCAAGTTATAATAAACAAACACAATCTGTTTTTAACAATAACACACAAATTATTGTATTGTTCTTGTACATGTTGAATATATCATTCAAACATTCACAGTGTAGGTTGTAAAAAGTATGTGAACCCCTAGGCTATTGACGTCAACTAAAGCTAATTAGAGTCAGGAGTTAGCAAACCTGGCATCCAATTAACGAAATGAGATTGGAGGTGTGAGTTAGAGCTGCTTTGACTTATAAAATCATTCAAACATTTTGAGTTTGCTATTCACAAGAAGCATCTGCTGATGTGGACTATGCCTTGCAAAAAGAGATTTACAATCAAGAATTGTTGTTTTGCATAAAGCTGGAAAGGGTTACAAAGTTATCTGGAAGAGCTATTCATCTGTCCACAGTTAGACAAATTGTCTATGAATCGAGATGATTTAGTACTGTGGCTACTCTCCCTAGAAGTGTCCGTCAAGCCAAGATGACTCAAAGGGCACAACGCAGAATGCTCAATGAGGTAAAAAATAACCCTAGAGTGATGGATTAAGACATCTTAAGATGGCTCATGTTCATGAGTCTACTATACAGAAAACATTAAACAGGCATGGTGACAAATGGCAGGACACCACGAATGAAGCATCTGCTTTCCAACAGAAACATTGATGTGTGACTGAAGTTTGCCAAAGACCACCTTGACACTCGCTACTGGGAAAATGTTTCGTGGATTGATGAAATGAAGGTTGAATTGTTTGGGAAGGACATGCAGCACTACGTATGGTTTAAAAAGGGCATCACATACCAACATGAAAACATCATCACAGCAATGAAATACGGTGAAGGGAGTATCATGAAACACTTGCCATCATTGAGGGAAAAATTAATTCCTGGGATAATTAAGTTTGTCAAGATGTGTGGCAGCAGAAGCTCAGTAGAAGTGGGGTGATGCAGCAGGACAATGACCCTAAACATCGAAGTAAATCCACTACAGAATGAGACCACAATTTATGACCAATTAATTAATTAGGAAACCAGCTAATTCCAAAGGGTTCACATACTTTTTCTTGACACTGTAAGACACGATTGCATTAAAGGATCAGACTATGATAATATTTTGGTAAAATCATGACTATAAAGATTTTATTCAGTGCAATCACTTTAAGTGTTGTGGGTCACTGTCAAATTGTTTTCTTTTGTAAAGTTATATGAATAGTTCATTGAATGCTGTTAATTTTCAGTGAAACACGAAAGGAGAATATTTAAACAATTCTTCACATTAATCTTTTCCATAAAAGACAGTTCATACTTAGTCGCTGATTGCTGCTTTAAAGCTCTCAATTAGTCCCAATGACTCCAGCACTTCAATCCAAGTCTTCTGAATATATACGATACATTTTGGTCTCACCCTCACACATAGCTAAGTCGTTACTCGCTAAATAATCTTCCCTTCCGCTGCTGCTCTGATGTCTTATTCTCCATTCTGTACATTTAAACTGCTGTGCCATTTTCAGTTATGAAAAATGTGAGAACCAGTGGCCTGTGCCATCAAAGATTTTAAACATTCCATTATTAAATCTAAATGCAAACGCAAATGAGATTTGAGAGCCGCAGTGAGGAAAATGTATGGATTATACTTATCCGATTATTCAGCTTGTGCCAAACTTAAAAGGTTGTATTAAATGTGTTTACTTACAATAAAGAGGACAAAATCATCTTTTAAAAATACCTCTTAATACATTCACTGAATTAACTTGAAAAAAATACTTTTTATTAAGTTTACTTCAGTAAAGAATTTCACTGCAAAAAATGGTATTGTTTTCAAGATATTTAGACTTGCTTTAAGAGAATGTATCTTAAATATACAGTAAGTGTGTTTTGTATATAAGTGTATTTTTTACTTGGTTATATTTCTGCGAGTGCAGTAAAAAGCATATTTTGTTTCAGTGTATAATGGGGCAAAGACTAGAGTCTCTCACCTTTCTGTTCACTTCAATCCATCTTTAACTCACAAAAAACTAATTAATAAAGCTGCTTATTTCTTCATTATAAGAAATGCACAGTGACACATATATAATGATTCAATAAGTCACAAGTCATCACGTTATAATCTAGCTGCAGCGTCCCCGTGACAGAGTGTGCCTCAGCCGGGTGCAGTTTCAATCTCTCTCCCTTAGATCGGGACATTCGCACAGCTCATAGAAAAGGTGCTGACCACACAGAGAAATGCCAGTTTCAGAGTTTGTATTTATTTGACTGATCTGCTTCCATATTATTTGAACTTTAATAAAGCTATAACACATTAATTATAACTGCATTTAAGATGTAATGCTGGTTGTTTTCCTTTAAAGAGCTCCGGCTCTGCTTATTCCACAACGATTGTGCTTCTGAATTTACTTATTTTGGCTAGAGTAAATAATCTTTGTCCTTTGATAATGATTTGAGTCTAATTTAATGGACAACTATGAGCTCCGTAGCGCTGCAGAATGTTGACGCTGAGTATTGGCGGTGTGCGCATCTTTGTAGAAAATAAATCATTGTTTGAATTTTAGAATGCGCCATGTTGTCCACCAGACACGTCCCATGTGCAACCACCTTTAAATTACCCTGCCACTCACAGTTTACCAAAGTTGTGTTGAGAAATATGTCTGAAGACTATTTTGCAATGAGTAGCCCTATTTATATCTGGAAAATAAATTGATATATTGGTATATTTTGCACCTAGAACAAGAGAAATCTTTTACGATCCTTGAATCAGACGGCAAAATCATGGCCAAAATCGTGCAGTCTGAATCCGGCTGTACACGACAAAAAATTGTTTTCTTAATAATTTTATTGATCTTATTTTCCTGTAAAATAACTAAACATCTTTAAAACAAAGTAGCCTAAATTTTGCCCTACAACAAGAGAAACATTTTCCGATTCGGAGAGCAAAATCGTAGTTAAAATAGTAGTGTTAACTAGGGATGTCATCAAATATCGATTTATTGATTATCGATCGGCACATTAATTGATATATTTTTGATTCATCGATATATTAAAATTAGTCGACATTTATATTAGAAGCCCAATTGACATGCTTTCCAATTCAGTCAGTTGGACTCTGTTTAACAGACTGGCGTACTAGCATTGGGAGACCACAAGGGGGCGATGTACCATTTACTGAAGCCGGTTGCGTTCACGATCACACACACACACAAAATGGTATTTTAGAACTCCTTGACACAAACACACACACAGGACGAGCTGAAGCAGTGCAGATGGCAGTTTTTGTACTTTTTCAAGAATAAACAGTGATGTTGATTGGTTAGTGAAACTGATGTAACTGTGCAACGTTTATTATACAATTTCTCTGTATGTAGCATTGAATAAGTCTTTCATTCAAGCTGTCAAACCACAAAAATACATACTTGTAACTGAAAACACATTGTGTAGGCTCTATGAAAGATAATTATACAATATATTATCCAATTATACAAGAGTAAATAATGTTTGTCCTTTGATAATGATTTTGGTGAAATTTAATGGAAAACTATGCGAGTTGAGCTCCGTGGCGCTGCAGAATGTTGATGTTGAGCGTTGGTGGTGTGTGTATACCTTTGTAGAAAATAAATAATTATTTTGAATTTTAGAATGCACCATTTCTTCCACCAGATGTAGAACCCCCTTTAATTTAATCCGCTCACAGTTTACCAAAGTTTTGTATAGAAATATGTCTAAAGAGACAAAGACTATTAATTTATGGAAAATAAAAATCTCTATATATATCGATAATCATCAGAAAAATCTTCTGATTATCGATGCGTGAAAAAGGCATAGATCCCAAGCCTAATAATTAGTAGCATAAGTGTTAAATTTTGCCACTGTAGGCTTAGATTACAGTTAGTTACAATAGGCCAATCACTTCACTGACACAGAGATCTATTTTTCAAAGAAAAAGGTTTGCAAACGTTTGGTTACGTATGTAACCTCCGTTCCCCGAGGGAGGGAACGACACGTTGTGTCGGAGAAGCGACACTAGGGGTCTCTCTTGAGCGCCGATATCCACCTCTGATCTATGAAAAAAGGCCAATGAGAGTTGGCAGCCGGTATTTGCATGTCCGCCCCGGACATCACGGGTATTTAAGCGGCGCAAATACGGGAGTTC
Organism: Xyrauchen texanus; assembly: GCF_025860055.1. Classification (NCBI taxonomy): domain Eukaryota; kingdom Metazoa; phylum Chordata; class Actinopteri; order Cypriniformes; family Catostomidae; genus Xyrauchen; species Xyrauchen texanus. The sequence goes on along the minus strand of NC_068284.1, from coordinate 14,266,442 downwards.
ATTCAGGATTTTTCTGAGGAGCGGAAATGGTCCGGCCACAACAGTGGCTCGGTTCAGCGACATGGCGGAGGAAAGACACAACGTGTCGTTCCCTCCCTCGGGGAACGGAGGTTACATACATAACCAAACGTTCCCCTTCTGTCGCTCTCTCCACGTTGTGTCGGAGAAGCGACACTAGGGGACCCATTCCAATCTTGCCATGCGCTGAACCGTGTACGTGAACTGCCGATACAGAGGCGGGCAGGGATTTCATCCAGTGCCGCGCATCGTCTGTACCTGGCTGCACGTACCCTTCCCCAATGCCCCATAAGAACATCGGAATCCTTCTAGTTACCCTGGAAGGGGAACAAGGCGATGTTTGCCAACATGGGAACAGGCCAGCCTGGCTGGGCCTCTTTTCTCTCTATGTTTCTCGCATAGAGCAATCACGGCCGGGGCCCTTACACGCATATAGGGAAGGGGATCTTACCCAGACCTTGCGGAGACCACACCTGCCCTTTTTCTTGGGGAGGAAAAGTGGTAGACACGTCACACGGCTGTCTTAGGGCTCGTGTGGAAAGTATGGTGCGGTGGTAGATCCAGCCTCGAAAGGGGGGAGTTGCTACAGCACGGCGACCGAGGCAGCTTTAACTGCCTAAGGGAGACACGGGGGGTCCGCTCGTAAGGGGACAGAACCGTGGAATTACACACAGGGGGAGTCCAAGCAGGAGGCCTTACCTACGGAGCACCTATACCAGTACAGGGTAGCCATCAGGGTACCCGCAGTGGCTTGGGTCGGCGAGTTCCTCCGCTGAACCGCGGACCCGGAAGGCTGGGGAGGAATCGACCAGGGCCCCGACTCGGAGTGGGGCGCACTGGGAAGAAGGCGCACTACTTTACCTTGACGTCAGTAAAAGGGCGCTGGGTGCAAGCGATCCACCCGGCCGGTCGGTCTACGTGTTACCGTGTTCTACGGGCTCGGACCTGAGAAAACACGAGACGCAACCGACTCGACGCGGAGGTTGTAAAACCTCGCGAAGGTGTTGGGTGTTGCCCAACCCGCGGCTCTACAGATGTCTGCTAGGGAGGTGCCCTTGGCCAGTGCCCACGAGGACGCAACACCCCTTGTTGAGTGAGCTCGGACCCGCAAGGGTAGGGGCACGGCCTGGGTGTGATAAGCCAGTGTGATGGCGTCGACAACCCAGTGGGCAAGCCTCTGTTTGGAGACGGCATTCCCTTTCTGCCGTCCCCCAAAGCAGACAAAGAGCTGCTCAGAGCGTCTGGTGCTCTGTGTGCGGTCCAGGTAAATGCACAGGGCGTGCACTGGACATAGCAACGAAAGGGCTGGGTCTGCCTCCTCCCGGGGCAGCGCTTGCAGGTTCACTACCTGATCTCGGAAGGGTGTGGTAGGAACCTTGGGCACATAGCCCGGTCGCGGTCTTAGGATCACAGATGTATCCGCCAGACCGAACTCCAGGCAAGTGTCGCTGACAGAGAACGCTTGCAGGTCCCCGACCCTCTTGATAGAGGCGAGCGCGATCAGCAGGGCCGTCTTAAGAGAGAGGGCCCTGAGTCCAATTGATTCAAGCAGCTCGAAGAGAGGTCTCTGGAGTCCTGCCAAGACAATCGAGAGATCCCAGGAGGGAACTAGGCCTGGCCGGGAGGGATTCAACCTCCGGGCGCCTCTCAGGAACCTGAGGATCAAGTCGTGCTTACCCAAAGACTTGCCGTCTACAGGATCGTGGTGGGTGGCAATGGCGGCAACATACACCTTGAGGGTGGACAGGGACAGCCTCCTGTCCAGCCTCTCCTGTAGGAACAGGAGCACTGACTTGATCGCACATCTCTGCGGGTCTTCAGTTCGGGAAGAACACCAATCTGCAAACAAGCGGCACTTTAGGTGCCTGGTAGAGGGGGCTCTGGCTTGGTTGATTGTATTCACAACGGTCGCCGGTAAGCCGGCTAGTTCTTCCGCATCCCGTCCAGGGACCAGACGTGGAGGTTCCAGAGGTCTGGAGCGGGTGCCAGAGCGTGCCCGTCCCTGAGAGAGGAGGTCCTTTCTCAGGGGAATTCACCAGGGAGGAGCTGTCGCGAGAAGTCTGAGTTCGAGAACCAAGTCCGAGTGGGCCAGTAGGGGGCCACTAGCGTGACTTGCTCCTCGTCCTCCCTGACCTTGCACAGCACCGGTGCAAGAAGGCTCACTGGGGGAAACGCGTACTTGCGCAGCCCCGAGGGCCAGCTGTGTGCCAGCGCGTCTGTCCCGAGGGGAGCCTCTGTTAGGGCGTACCAGAGCGGGCAGTGGGAGTTTTCCTGGGAGGCAAACAGGTGTACCTGGGCCTTGCCAAACCGTTCCCAAATCAGCTGGACCGACTGGGGGTGAAGCCTCCACTCCCCGCCGGGCAGGTGTTGTCGTGATAGCGCGTCCGCTACGACGTTGAGCTTGCCGGGGATATGAGTGGCACGCAGACTTGAGTCGCTGCTGGCTCCATAGGAGGAGACGGCAGGCGAGTTGTGACATGTGGCGGGAGCGTACGCCACCTTGGCGATTTATGTACGCCACCACCGTGGTGCTGTCCGATCTCACAAGGACATGTTTGTCCCGAACTAACGGGAGGAACTTCCTGAGAGCAAGAAGGACGGTCAGCAACTCCAGGCAATTGATGTGCCAACGCAGCGGGGCCCCTTTCCAACGGCCCGCTGCTGCGTGCCCGCTGCACACGGCACCCCACCCGGACCGGGAGGCGTCGGTTGTGACCAGGACGCGTCAGGACACCTGCTGCAGGGGCACTCCTGCCCGTAAAAAGCAGAGGTCTGTCCAGGGTCGGAGTGTTTTGAGGCAGGCGGGGGTGATCCTTACCCGATGCGTGCCGCGGTGCCATGCTTGTCTCGGGACTCGAGTCTGGAGCCAGTGCTGGAGTGGTCTCATATGCATCAACCCCAGCGGCACGACCGCCGCGGAGGACGCCATATGCCCCAGGAGCCTCTGGAAAAGTTTTAGAGGGACCACTGTGCCTGGCTTGAAGGAAGCGAGGCAGTCCAGCACCGACTGAGCACGCTTGCTCGTGAGACGTGCTGTCATTGAGACTGAGTCTAACTCCAACCCGAGAAAAGAGATGCTCTGGACCGGAGTGAGCTTGCTCTTTTCCCAGTTGACCTGAAGCCCCAAGTGGCTGAGGTGCTGGAGCACCTGGTCTCTGTGTGGATGCCGGCTACTCGTAGCGGGGCAAGGACCACCTCTGCGACCTTCGTGAAGACGCGAGGGGACAGAGACAGGCTGAAGGGGAGGACTTTGTACTGAAACGCATGTTTCGCGCCCTTGGCTAAGAGGGTCACGATTTCCGTGCGCAGGGGACTGGCATGCTCACCGTGTACTGCGGAAAAGCGGACGCCCCTGAAGGGGGGCGGGAGCCGGGCAAACTGAATTGCGTAACCGAGTCGAATGGTCCGGTGCAGCCAGCGTGATGCGTTGGGAAGCGAAAGCCACGCTTCCCAGCTCTGCGCTAGGGGCACCAAAGGGACGAGTATTTTGGACGTACCCGGCGGGGCCTCGCAGTGGGGCGGAACAGGTAGTGCAGCGTCGGGCGGCTTCGTTGCGGCCTGAGGCTGAGGTGCTGAGAATAGACTCAAAGCATTTACCTTGCTCCGCGCACCCGGCAGGGGGCGGGTTCGTGACTGAGGAGGAGGTCTGATGCTGGCGTCCTCTGGACTCGTCTGAACCGGCCGGCCGGGGGACAGTCGTGGGCAGGCGGAAAGCGGGATCGCCGCATCCGGTGTACCGGGACTGTCGTAATCTGAAAGCAGATTGCTGTGAGAACGGCCTTTGCGGGCCAGGTGACCCAGAGGCAAAGGAAATAGCTCTTTTATTGAGAATGTGGGTACCACAGCCCCCGTCAGGGGGTGTGGCAAATGAAAAAACAAAGTATTCTCCCCCCGGCCCTCCACCGGGGGCGGAGCGATCTTACCACCTCCGGAGCTAACGTCTTCGGCTCTGGGTCGGCTGTCTCAGGAGCGGCTTGGGAGCCTTCCGGGTCCTAGAGGGGTTACGTGAGACAGGGGCGTCTTGCCGCCCTGCGGGGTGCTTTCGGCGCTGGGGCTGAGAGCTGGGCCCGGGTTGAGGCGGAGCAGGAGCTGGTTTCATCGCAGGGGGACGCCCTCGGCGGGCAGACGGGGCAGGGCCCGTAGCGGCAGGTCTGCGGCGGGGCATGAAGTGAGAGATGGCCTCCGTCTGCTTCTTCACCGCGGGGAACTGTTGGGTGAAGTCCTCGACGGTGTCGCCGAAAAGGCCAATCTGAGAGACAGGTGCGTCCAGGAAGCGGTTCTTGCCGGCCTCACGCATCTCGACCAGATTGATCCAAAGCTGGCATTCCTGGACCACTATGGTGGCCATCGCCTGTCCGAGTGCCTTCGCTGTGGCCTTTGTCGCTCTCAGGGCGAGGTCGGTCGCTGAGCGCAGTTCCTGCAGCACATCAGGATCAGGTCCACCCCCGTGCATGTTTGGCCTGGTGGACTTGCAAGAGGGCCATCGCATGCAGGGCGGAGGCAGCACGTCCAGCCGCACTGTAGGCCTTCGCGTTGAGCGAGGATGTTGTCCTACAGGGCTTGGATGGGAGTACGGGGCGGCCACGCCAGGAGGTAGGGCTACCGGGGCATAGATGGTACACAACTGCCCTATCGACGTGGGGAATCGCCCCGTATCCGTGGCGCTCTCCGCCGTCGAGGGTGGTGAGAGTGGAGCGGGTGGCACCTAGACGGGCGGAGAGCGGGGCTCTCCACGTGAGCGTCAGCTCGTCATGCACCTCCGGGAAAAGCGGGACCGGGGGATCGCGAGGCCGTGAACGCGCGCTGCCCCAGGAACCAGTCATACAACCGTGAAGGCTGTGGGGAGGATGGAGGGTTCCAATCCAACCCCACGCTCAAGGCGGCCGGAAAGCATGTCAGACATCTGAGCGTCGGCCTCAGCCTGGGCCTGCTGGCCCGGCGGCAGTCCAGGGGAGTCCTCGGCATCAGACATCACACTCTCCGATGCAGCGGCGAGCTCATCTGCTTCTGGCTCGGGAGGATAGACAGCCAGGCCGTGAGGCGAGCCGCTATCGCCCTTGAGCATGGACGGGGACCAGCGGCGTGTCGGGAACAGGAGGTTCGCGGGGGCTACCCGGCGAAACTGCACCGCTGCCGCCCCCAAATCGCCCCCAGCGCCAACTGCATCGTCTTCAATCCCATGGGAAGAAGGAGCAATGCGGGGTGCAGCTGGGGTGGCTTGCTTTCTGTTGAAAGCAAGCCGCGACCGCAACGTGGTCATGGTCATGTTCTCGCAGTGAGAACATGAGCCATCCACAAATGCCGCCTCGGTGTGATCGCGGCCCAAACACACGAGACAGCGCCTGTGGCCGTCTGAAGCGGAGAGCACTCTACCGCATCCAGGAACAACACAGGGGCGGAAGGGCATCTTGAAAAAGACGCGTCCTGAAAAGGACGTTCAACACCGCTGTGTTTTGCTCTTTTAGAGAAATTACTCTTTTAATAGGAATTTACTCTTTTAATACACAGTGTGTGTGTGTGTCTGCGCTGTCGAAGCGCTCAGGGGCAACAATGCAGGCCGTGCAATGTGAAGGAGAAAGCCGCTGTTGTGCGCCGTCAAGATCCAACAGCATGCAGATCGTCAGAGGAAACAGGAACGTTTAAAGTGGTGTGTAACTCGCAGCAAACTGCAGACAGACCATCGGCTCCGAAGACATTTTCTGAATGAACTCCCGTATTTGCGCCGCTTAAATACCCGTATGTCCGGGGCGAGATATGCAAATACCGGCTGCCAACTCTCATTGGCCTTTTTTCATAGATCAGAGGTGGATATTGGCGCTCAAGAGAGACCCCTAGTGTCGCTTCTCCGACACAACGTGGAGAGAGCGACAGAAGGAGAAGTTTATTTATGTAGGAACACAATATGAATTTTCCATCCTGAATCCAGATGTGGTTTCATTGTCAGCAACCGAAATCACTAAACGCTCACTGAGGAAGCTCAACAGAATACAGGAAACTTGAAACTGCTGGAGGGAGTAATGCTACAATCACATTACTTAGGTATGTTAGTTTGATTTGGCAAAAATGACTGGTGCAATTCCAGTTCACTGTTTACATTCAATTTAGATATAACTGACTTTGTTTACATTAATTCCTCAGCAAGATCTTTGCATCAGCATTTTGTTGGAATTATGAAGTGTATTTGACTGAAAAAAACATAGTTTAGTATGTTTAATAAGTAATTTCCCGCTGGCTGGGCCCCACAAGGTAGGTGATCTCAGGTTTTCCTATCCTTGTGGGGACATTTGGTCCCCACAATGTAGTATAAACGTACACATACACACAAACACACACACGCCACCTGTCAATCAAATGACACTTTGAGAAAATATAAAGTACATTTTTGATTTTGTTGAGATCATCCAATGGTTGTCTTGCTATCGCAAATGATGTAATGAGCACCCTTGGTCTAGATATAGGCTAAATATAGAAAATTACTCAAAAGTTTATCATCGATATTGAGGATTTTTTCCATGAGAAATATCGAGATTGTTTTTTTAGCCCCATAATCTAGCTAACATTGGACAAATCTCTCACAGTAGCCCAATAATCTCAGTGATAGCTAATTTACAGGCTTTATAGATACAGAAAATCTAGTAAGCAGAAATATGAAATTTACCTCAAGATGCTTCTTCAAATTAGACATAGAATTAATGTTGATAGCTCTACTGGCTTGAGCAAGCTATACTCACATGATACGATCAAGAAATTGGCCTACTTTATTGTGAAAAGCCCTTTTAGGTTTGGCTGTGGATGTTTAGGTGTTGAAGTGTTGCTTGAGGCATCCTCTACATCCATCATGATAGCGCGATTGGTGAAAGGTGCCTTGTGTTGTTCTCAGGAGGCTGCTAGGCCATACAGGCTCCATATGGTTAGGATTATGATGGTGGTGGGGTTAGGACATCTGCTGCCTATCAGGAACAAACTAAGGCACTTTTGCACAACAGGCTCATGATAGCAGTTGGTGCCACTACACGTTCAAGTTTTCTACGTGTTTTGATTTGACAGGAGTCATGAGACTCTCCCTAGCCAATCACGTTGATGGATAAAAATAAAATCAGAACAGGGAAGGAGCGCCTTTAAATATACCACAGTCTGTCAAAATTTAAGTAAAAGTATCCAATTTTAAAACTACTTAAAAAAGTACAGTTCCTGAGAAAAACAACTTAATTACAGGAACAAGAATATTTGTAATTCATTACTTTACACCCCTGATAGAGAAAACTGTTTAATACCTGCCATAGAAAGCATTTGGTGATAAAGTCAATGCATTCCCAGATAACATATTGCTAGTGTTGGCTTTGTATTCCTCTGTCAGAGTAGCTATTTCCTGAACCAGATGGTCATTGCTGGGTACCTACCTTAAGTACACAATGTCCCAGATCTAAAAATGTCATTCCAAAATATGAAGCCAAAGAAGTACATCAGTGAATGAAAACCTTTTTGTGTGACCCACCGCAGGTATAATGGAGGGCAATTCTTTTAAGTGAACAGTGTCAGTGAAAAGCTCAGTATTCACATTAATCACCCACAGAGCTAAAAGACATTGTCTTGGCCTTGGAGCACAGCACAGAAATCATTGACTCTGTCAACTGTAGCAAGCGAGATTACAATAAATGGCAAACATTACTGTACGTTTGACATTGAAGCATAAAAAGTTAGGGGGACAAATGTACAAAATGTGGACATGGAAATCAAAATGTATTGCACCTGTTATAAATGTACATATTATTTTATTTTGAACAACTGCCTCAATGGATGCCAGAATTGTTTGACTTATAGTGGTATTAAAGCAATGCAAAAAACATCAGAATTTGAAAGGAATACTTTTATTTTTAGGGATTTTTGGGATTACGTATTGTAGGGATTATGATTTGAAATTGGCAGCGGGTTGCGTGAGCAACCTCTGTGTAAACCAGGAAGTAACCATGTTCACATAAACAATAGTTAAGTTCATGAACGACGGAGGTTGCATTTTCACTCTTAAATTACTTTTTTACTCCACTGACAGTTAGGTTTAGGGTTCGGGTTAGGGGGTCGAGTTAATATAGTATGCGTTCCTGTTGACTTTATTACTACATTTTAGTGTTGTCAAAATTACCGATACTTTGGTACCAAGTCGATACTAAAATAAAAAAGTTGTAACGATACCAGTGTTTCTGCAGTACCGGTAGTACCGAGCACCAACTCTGTCCGGTACCAGCGCGCAATATGACTGACACAAGGCTGCTTTATAATGCTCATATGCTTATTTTGAATCGTACTCTGTTACTCCTTGTACACTGAAATGGACAATTAATCTAATTAAAATTGTGACATGTCCTAGTGTGATTTATTAAATTAAAAATAAATCTGACCGCTGAATCTCATCCACTAGAAACTTCACAGATATTGAGAATCATTCACGTTGTACCAGATGACAGAGCAGAGCACTTATCCACTGTGAACCACACAGCACATGTAATATATATATATATATATATATTTATATAAATAAAATCACAGCATTTGCACTTTAATCTCAGCTCAGCTTTAAATATATCACATTTAAAACAACAAAGTTGACCAAAGTGCTTCACAGTCATAAAATGTAAAACATAACATTTCAAAATGACCACATACACAAACAACAGTAACCTAAAATATAAACACTCAGAAACTGTGTCCTATATTTCATTTGTCAGACAACACTTCTAGCATCAGCCTCTGGGGGCAGTGATTTTAATTTTGGCAAGCAGAGACTTACTATTGCCGAAATCACAGTGTGATCAGTCTGGAGTGCTCTTTTTCTGTGTATTACATTTTGAAAGACAAAAGCCACATACTTTTGTCATTCTACTCAGTTTCACTCTCCATGATGAGCTGGGTTGGGTGGAGTGGGGGAGGAACGAGTGATCCACTGTGGTAAATTTGTGACATACTGGCTCAAAGAACTTCAGTGCTGTGTCATGCAAACGGGATTATATCTGCAGTGACCTGGTTTTATGAGAGCCTTTTAAATGCTAAATGGTTCATGCTTGTAAGTAAAAGTGGGATAGATAGCGAACATTCAATTGTGATTGGCTGTATGTATGAAAAATGTAGCGGGCTGCCAATGGCAGGCAAATTGAGAGAGTTATCATTATGATTTTGTACTCAAAATTAATTTCTGTAGGAAAAAAACCTCTCATCTAGTCAACATTTAGTCATCTATTTTCATTCCATCTAATGAAGGAGGAATGGCATTTTTTACTTGCATTTGGTGCTTTGGTGACTGAAAGACTTTTAGTAGGACAGCTTTGGAACTCTTTACCTGAGTGGTGAATCACTTTAACAGATTATCAACTTTACAGACCTTTTTTATTTTTATTTTTTTATAAGCACCAGCCTGATCTCATAAAATGTACATGACTATGACAACATTTGTGCAAACCAAAAATACGTGCTCCATTACATGTTTGGCTGCAGTTCCCCTGTGAAATGTCCAGCGGGGGGGTTAGGCGGGGCGCCAGTAGCAAGTGAAATTATGTTATCACGCAAGGTTTTTAAGGTGAATGTTAGATGGATGCTTTAATGAGTAAAACATACCTCCCTCCTTAAAACTTTAACCTAAACCTAACCAAACAGATGTCTGTTTTGTTCACCTCTCATTTATTTTTTTGAACACTATTAGTACTACCTAACCAATAGTGCTTTAAAAGCAAATTGGACATTAAAAACACATTTACTGAAGCATCCGCATAATTTATTATTTATCTTAGGCTGGGCTCGAGTGTCACGGCCTTGGTCTGACAGCCCTGTCATTTCTGTTTCTGTGAATGTGTTTGTGTCTGTCATGTGTTTGAGCACAAAGCTCTGTTGTGCTTTCTGTCTGCCATGCGCTCTGCTTTGTTTCCTCCTGCCATGCCTCCTCGTTTAGTCCTTGTCATGTTGATTGTCTTCACCTGTCCCTCATGTATGTTCCTCTAGATATTGAGCCCTCTTTCCTCTTGCTTTGTCAATTTGTTTTGTTAGCAAGTTCATCTGTTCCTGTGCTAGTCTTGTTCATTTTCCCAGTCGGTCCTAGTAATTGTCTTCATTCTGGTTTATGTTAAGTTTGTTTTCTCTCCCTCATGAGAGTTTTGTTTTGCTTGTTTGTTTTCAGTTATTTAATAAAATATACAGTATTTATTTTTCACTCATTTCTGCACTTGGGTCCTTCTCTCAACACCACGTACTATTGACATCGAGGCTCAGTCTCCATATCAAATGAGCTTATGTGCATTTGCACTAATTTGCACTGAGAAAAAAAAAAAGAAAAACGGCAGAAAATAAAGACCGCGGGGTAGGGAGAGTGGATTATTTTTTATTTGTCTTTTGCTATCCAAATCTTGCTCTCCTCTTTGAACAAACATGAAAGAACAGCTTGTGCCCATTTTGCTATTTGCAAAAGGAAACATTTAATAAAAGCAGATGTCTGCTCTTCCTTTCTCATTGGAATATGTGTGTAAATCTAAGTGTGTCTGTAATTCAAGCATTAAAATGTATTGTTTTTCAAATGAGGCATTAGCATAAAAGTGTTTATATGTAATACCATGGCAGGGTGTGAGTAATGGAGCGAAAAATACGTGTTTATAAAGTCATAAACAGCCATAGTACCCATGATTTGTGTGAAGGTGAATAAAATGCAGTTGCAGTGCCTCTAGTGAAGGTTTCACCAAGAAACTGCAGCAAAACATGGAAAGCGGCACATAAAACTCAGTTTGAGAGATTGGAAAATGTTTAGTTCAAATAGCTGTATTAACCTAAAGCAGTAATAAATAACATTGTATAGAACAAAATTATAATTTACTGACCATAAAAAAAATACATAAAAAATAAAACGTTTTTAGCAACAAAACTTTGGAAATAAATTCCTTGCAGTTGGGCCTTCTGAAGCTTCACCAAATGAAACTGCAAAAATAAACATTAAATTTCAACAGCTTTCCCCAATACACTTGCCGTATACACTGGTCGAACAACAAAGTATCACCTAAAACAGTAGGCTTAAGCAAACAGAGCAGTAGTGCATAGAAAAGGCACATAGTGACAACTTCATAATAGTTCATGGCCAGGGGGGTAAACAACAGAACCATGAGACAAGGTGAGTTTTAAATTATGTTTTACATATAGAGACAGCTGGTGGTCAGTTCGCAGATGCTGCTTTCCAAAGTGACACACATTTAATTCAGGGACCTGGGGTTGCTCAAGGGCATTGTGGTAATAGCTAATTGAATGTCCCTTGCAGTGTGATCTTTATCCTTGCCATTTTATAGACTCTATGGAAGTGAGCTCCAGAGTTTAGGTCCCATAACACAGAATGTTACGTTCTGTTGCTGAATGCTGTTTAGTCATTGTCAGTTAATGACATGATGTTTATTCATTCTCAATTTTCTCCTTTACCCAACCCTGCCATACTCTCCTTCATACTCTTAACTTGATGCAAAATAGCCTCTTGCGCTTCCAGATTCTTCTGTTGCTCCTTTTGTCTGGCAAAATGAAAAGATCTCACTTTACATGAGGCTTGAGGAGAGTATCTCTGAACACTACTGGTGCTGTTATATAGGGAGGGGATCCCTCTACTGGTTACTGTCAGGACAACTACAGTAATATGTCTTACATACTCTATTTTGGAAGTATTTGCAGACCAACTTATAGTTAAACCAGGGAGAGTAAGGGCCTCAATAATAAGGATTTGTTATGCTAGTAGATCAGATTTTTACAAATGGGATAAATATCTATTTTTGCAACATTTTATATGTGTGAGAATAATTATTCCTATACATTCATAAACAATAGACTCTGAAATAGTTTTGATTTTTAACCATTTCTTACTGATACGTCCTAGACTATCACAAAGCATTCTTGCAGTTTTGATAAAATCTCATCTATGCCAGCTAGACAACTTTATTTTGGCCACATGTTCAAAATTATACAAAACATGTCAAATGTTTTCAATTGCAAAGCATAAAAACTTGTTTATGATCAGTGTTTTTATCTAATATTATTTCTTGTTTATATTAACATTTATTTCTTCACTCTGAAATAACGAAGAACAGCATGTTTTCTGAAATGTAGTGGAGTCAAAATTAAGATGTTACATTTTGGAATGAAGAGGAGTAAAACTAAATATTTCTCAAAATGAAAATACTCTGATTAAATACATAGGCCTACACATGAAAAACTTACTGAAGTACAAAAGGACAGTAATGGAGAAAATACTTAGATGTTACATGACTAAATCCACTTGAGATTTTTTACCGAGTCTGGTTGTCTTGTTTCCTTTTGAGAATAATAATGATTCTTGAGAATTAGCTGGAGATTAGAGGAGAGGAAATAGGAGAAATGCTCTGTATATATTTCTATTAAATAACTCCTTTATTAACTGAAACTGGATTTTAATGGCTCACTCTATGGGTGTCGAAACAGTTTGTCAATGAAGCATCTTTGCATTGCAAATGTAATTTCCATGCTTGTTATTGATGTGAAGAGGTCTGAAAATAGATTCTGTGTTGAACTTGAGCTCTTTAGATGTCTTCAGAGATCATATGCATTGACATTATGAACCTACCCAAAGTAAGCTTTTAAAACAAATTAAGTGTTTATCAGTGTGTAGTATTAATTTAAACTTAAGTGCATTTAAAAATACTGTATTTGCTTAGGCCAACATAGTGACAGAGTTTCTATAGGCAAATATAAATTTTTTGAAGAACATGTGAGTGACACTTGCCCAAGCAAAACTGTGAGGCAGTGTTCTGGGTGGCTGCTGGAGTGTTTTGGGTGGTTATTAGGGTGTTCTGGGTGGTTGCTAGGGTGTTGCTAGGATGTTCTGGGTGGCTGCTGGAGTGTTATGGGTGGTTTCTAGGGTGTTGCTAGGATGTTCTTGTTGGCTGCTGGAATGTTTTGGGGGGTTGCAAAGGTGTTCTGGGTGGTCTCGTCTGATCTTCTTCAAGTGCCTTCTTCAGTGTCTGTGGGATTTTTATGCTCATTGTATTGTCCACCAGATGAAAATCTTAATCTGACTACTTAGACAAGCCACTATTTCTCACACATATGATAATACAAAGGCATCAGCATTATTAGCATGCATCTCAGCGTGCCGTCCATGTTTTTGCTTCTCCAGATGTGTTTAATTTCCCACCTTAAATCTGGGAGAAATCCAATTTATCTCTGTAACTCTCTCACACATACTTGCGAGGCTGCCAGGATGATTCTAGTCAGTGTATGGGATTGCTTTGATGCCTAGTGCTCAGTCTGGACTGCAGATCAATACTTGTTGAAATGAGACTGGTTGTGGCTCTAGAAATAGCCCTGAGCAGAGAGATGTTCCACAGAGAAAGCTTTGTTAGCCACAGTGTCAGTTGCGTAGCACTGTAAAACTCTCTGTCAGAGCCGGTTGTAAAGAATTTTCATAAAAGAAGCAGAATTTATCCAGCTCAGTGTCCAGTCCTGGTGAGGAACCTTGAAGTTTATGGTACCTCTTTATATCCTGGCCATGAGATTGGAGTGAACATTCATTGAAAGCATAATAGTTTCTTGCAGAGAGTGCATTGAATACAAGCACACGGCCTAATGTTCATTTAACTAATAACACATACAATGATTTTCACTAAGAAATGTATCTTCACTCTGTAAAAAAGCAAAGCTGGAACTGTTGAAAGGGCAATGTTTCACATACTGTATAATATATTATTGAGCAAAAAGTTTGGGTGTAACTAGTCTACAGATCGGTTGTTGAGGAGAGGTGTGCTATTACTGTGATCAAACGAGTGACACAAGACATATCTTAGCGACCAGAAAATAATAAAGACTTTGAGGTGGGCTCTTTTGGCTTTCGCCAATTAGCAACCACCCAGAACACTATAGCAACACCCTAGCAACAACCTAGATTAGCTCAGCAACCACATAGCAATGCACTAATAACACACAGGCAAGCACCACTTACATGTACATAGCAGACTTCACTGTTGGCTCTTTTGACTATTGTCAATGGACCCTTTTCACACTTCTGCGTGTGCAAGGCATCATAGTCAGGTAAACTACAGCGGCGATTGGGAAGAACAGTAATACCCAGCACCACTACATTGTTCCTATTTTCACAAATGTCCAGAAATTTGTGTTTCCATTCATTTCCAAAAGATACTGAACTTTGTACAGGCTCAGTGGGTTCAGACATTTAAACGCAAAGAAAGAAACTTTGTTATTAAATGAGGAAGCACTTTCGTCTGTGGACAGTATTTTCAAGACTTACAGCAGTCGCTCACAGGTGGAATTGTGAAACACTTTGAAATCTGAGCTATACCGTTACGGTTTCATTGGAATGAATACACATAATCACAATGGACACAAGAGTGTGTGTTTGACAGGGTTAGAATTCGGATGGAGTGTGTGAGAGTTTTCCACTGAGGAAGGGACGGAAACAGCAACAGGTTTCAGGTAAGGTTGCTTTTTAATTCTAAATCAATAGTTTATTCACAGATTCAACACAGCAGCTTCTTGGCCTTCGTGTCAGGCTCTCTCTCGGGCTCTGTTGCTGCTGCTTTTTATGCCGCTCTCCTCAAGCTACTGCAATTAGAGACAGGTGTTAGACATAATTTAGCTCAGGTGTGAGCGCCCTTACTGCTTTTCTCTCCCGGACGGGCGCTTGACCACGCCACCACTGCCACATACCCCCACCGCCCGACTCATGCCGGGGCGTCATCCGGCCTGCCTACCACTCCCCCCCCATTTCTGGAGAGGAAGTCAGCGGCAGCCATCTGCACCCCCGGTCTGTGGACCACCTTGAACTTAAAAGGCTGGAGGGCCAGATACCAACGGGTGATCCGGGCGTTAGTATCTTTCATGTGGTGGAGCCACTGCAGTGGAGCATGATCCGAGCAGATGGTGAAGGCCCGCCCCAGCAGGTAGTATCGGAGGGTGAGGACCGCCCACTTGATGGCCAGACACTCCTTCTCTACGGTGCTGTACTTAGTCTCCCTCAAGGAGAGCTTCCGGCTAATGTACAGCACCGGCGCCTCTCCCTCCACCACCTCAGCGAGTACGCCCCCAGCCCTCTGTCTGAAGCGTCCGCCTGCAAAACAAAAGGGAGAGAGAAGTCAGGTGCATGCAAAAGCGGCCCCCACAAAGTGCAGCTTTAATCTGTGTAAACGCCTGTTGGCACTGCTCCGACCATTGGACCGGATCTGGAGCCCCCTTTTTAGTGAGGTCAGTCAGCGGGCTGGTGACATCCGAATAATTAGGCACAAATCTTCTGTAATAGCCAGCCAGCCCCAGGAACTGCCTCACCCCCTTTTTGGTCTTGGGTCTAGGGCAAGTCGCAATCGCCGCGGTCTTGTCAATTTGGGGACGCACCTGGCCATGACCCAAGTGGAACCCAAGATACCGTACCTCCACACGCCCAACCGTGCACTTTTTCAGGATTGCCGTGAGCCCCACCCGCCGCAGCGACCTCAGGACGGCCCTCAGATGTTGCATGTGCCGCTGCCAATCATTGCTATAAATGATGATATCGTCTAGATAGGCAGCGGCGTAAGCAGTATGCGGTCTGAGGATCCTATCCATGAGACGCTGAAACGTGGCTGGTGCCCCGAACAAACCGAAAGGAAGCATCACGAATTGGTGTAATCCGAACGGTGTGGTGAAGGCCGTTTTTTCACGGGATATTGGTGTCAAGGGGATCTGCCAATAACCCTTCGTTAGATCCAAGGTCGAATAAAACCGAGCAGTACCTAACCGATCGAGCAGTTCATCAACACGGGGCATTGGGTACGCGTCAAATTTAGACACCGCGTTGACTTTTCTATAATCCACACAGAAACGTACAGACCCGTCACTCTTGGGAACAAGGACGACCGGGCTGGACCAATCGCTGTGGGATTCTTCTATTACTCCCATCTCAAGCATCGCATCCAATTCTTCCCAAACTACTTTCTTTTTATGTTCGGGCAAGCGATAGGGCGGCAACGTACCACCACGCCGGCTCGGTCTCAGTATGGTGATGTATGATGTTTGTGCGGCCCGGTAGAGGAGAAAACACGTCTGCAAACTCCTTTTGTAGTTCGGAAACCTCTGCGAGTTGGCGCGGTGAGAGGTGGTCTCCACAAGGAACCGGGGTGTTAGGATTGCAGGCTTTGTTTACCTCCGGTCCGAGCTCCACCCTCTCCGAACTACCGTTGCTAACGCCACAGAGGCTGCCGCTTCTCCACAATTTCATGAGGTTGAGGTGATATATTTGACGCCGCCTCTATCGGTACGCTTAACCTCATAATCGAGATCCCCTACTGGCCGTGGTGACCTCAAAGGGTCCTTGCCACTTGGCGAGTAATTTCGAGCTCGATGTTGGGAGTAATACAAGCACCTTATCTCCCGGTGCAAATTCCCGTAGCTGAGCACCCCTGTCATACAGCCGGCGTTGGCGTTCTTGAGCCTGGAGCAAATTCTCCTGTGTTAATTTCCCCAGTGTGTGGAGCTTTGCTCGAAGATCAAGAACGTATTGAATTTCATTTTTACTATTAGAAGGTCCCTCCTCCCAAGTTTCGCGGATGACGTCGAGGACCCCGCGTGGGCGTCGCCCGTACAGCAGCTCAAATGGGGAGAACCCCGTGGAGGCTTGCGGGACCTCTCGTACTGCGAATAACAGGGGGTCCAGCCACTTATCCCAATTCCTAGCGTCTTCGTGTATGAATTTGCGAATCATATTTTTGAGCGTCTTATTAAATCGTTCCACCAGTCCATCTGTCTGAGGATGGTACACGCTAGTGCTGAATCGACTTAATGCCCAAGAGTTCGTGAAGTTCGCGAAGTGTTCGTGACATAAAAGTAGTGCCTTGGTCGGTGAGGATTTCTTTCGGAACCCCCACCCGGGAGATTATCTTGAAGAGTGCCCCTGCAACACTACGTGCTGAGATGTTGCTCAAAGGCACTGCTTCCGGATATCGCGTTGCGTAATCCACCAGGACTAACACAAAGCGATGTCCGCGTGCCGTCCGGTCTAATGGCCCGACGAGGTCCATTCCATTTCTTTCGAAGGGAACCTCGATCAATGGAAGGGGACAATGGCGCTTTTGGGGTGGCCGGTGGGTTTACGAGCTGACATTCGCGGCACGCCGCACACCACCTGCGGACGTCGCCGCCAATGCCCGGCCAATAGAAACGGGCTATTAGACGGAGAAGTGTCTTCCTTTCCCCTAGGTGACCGGCCATAGGATTATAGTGAGCCGCCTGGAAAACCATTTCCCGGCGGCTCCGTGGAATCAACAATTGTGTCACCTCCTCCTTTGTTTGAGCGTCCTGCGTCACTCTGTACAACCGGTCTTTAATAAGCGAAAAATATGGATATGAAATGGTGACACCCGGCCGGAGTTGTTGACCATCAATTACTCTCACTTGGTCAAAAGCGTGCTTAAGGGTTTCATCCCGCGACTGCTCCAAGGGGAAGTCCCCCTCCGGGAATTCCCTGAGAGGAGGGGGCGACAACCTCGCCCCTTCCCTCGTCATTCGGAGCAGCCGAGGATGGCCCCGGCTCCACCTCCCCCGCCAAAGCATCGCACATCACACATCTCTTCACTTTCATGCAGGACCCATCCGCACAAACTCCCTCCAATACATTTCTAAAATTCAGCCAATCAGTACCCAAGATTAGCGGATGGGTGAGGCGGGAACTAACCGCTGCCTCCACACTATGTTTTTCTCCCCGGAATTTGATCGCCAAAGTCACCATGGGATACTTGTGAACATCCCCATGCACACACCTCACCCTCACCCGTTTAGCTGAGCCCAAAGCCCCGGGTTGAACCAAGCGTTGGTGGATGGTGGTCTGGTTACAGCCGGTATCCAACAATGCTTGGTATGTACCCCCCTGAATCCTTACCGGAATACGGTACGCTCCAGCCCGATCGGGGGCAGCCTGCGGGACATCGGAGACCGCACCACAGTCCCCACTTCCATCAGTGGACACTGATCCCGGAAGTGGTCCGGGTCTCCGCACCTCCAGCAGGCCGGCCCAGGCGCCACGGCCCCACCCGTTCTGGCGGGCACCCCCACCTGAGGAGGAGAGCGGCTGAAGGACGGGGAAGGGGTAGGCAGGTTCTCCCACGGCCGGGAAGTTGGCCTCACGAATCCTCCACGCCTGCGCGGGGCAGGAACGGGCCCTGGGGAGAGAGAAGAGCGAGAGGGAAGAGGGGAGGGGAAAAAAACAGGGGAAGACACAGGGGAAGGGGAGAGAGACAGAGAGGGCTCATCCGCCCTTGGAATCGCCGCCATGTGGTCCTCCGCGAGTCGTACGGCTTCCTCCAGCAACGCCGGGCGGTGGCACTGGACCCACTCCGCCATTCTCCGGGTCAAGCGCTGGACAAACTGCTCCAGTACCACCTGATCGACAAGTCCCTCGGACAGGCATCACGGAGCCGCTGGGCGAACGCAAACGGGCGGTCGGATTTATCCAGTTTCAAGGCCCGGAAGAGCTGGCGACTTTCTTCCGGGCTCCGACCAACCCGTTGCAGGATGGATCTCCTCAAGTCGGTATAAGCCAGGAGGCTTGTTGCCGGAAGTTGTTGTGCCGCGAGTTGTGCTTCCCCGGACAAGAGAGGGACTAGGCGGGCTATCCACTGGTCGCGTGGCCAACCCCAAATTTCCGCCGTGCACTCAAAGAGGTCCAGGAATGCCTCCGGATCATCTGCCGGCCCCATCTTCTGTAGCGCAGGTGGGGGCAGTGTGGCGCGGGTGTCCGGGGTCGCGGCTGAGGCTGGAGCGGCCCCCTGGCTGAGGAGGCTCCGGATGGCAAGCCGGTCCTCTGCTTGCGCCTGCATGATCTCAAAGAACGGACGATCCTGGTCCTGTCGGAGCTCAAGCAGAGATTGTTGGTGGCTCTGATGGAGCGTAGCGAGGGACTGGAGGACTTCCGCCAGCTGGGAGGACTCTATGGGGCGACTCTGTTCCATAGCTTGGACAACTGTTCCTGAAAATTTTCCCTGGTTTCGGCACCAGTGTGAGAGTTTTCCACTGAGGAAGGGACGGAAACAGCAACAGGTTTCAGGTAAGGTTGCTTTTTAATTCTAAATCAATAGTTTATTCACAGAGTCAACACAGCAGCTTCTTGGCCTTCGTGTCGGGCTCTCTCTCTCGGGCTCTGTTGCTGCTGCTTTTTATGCCGCTCTCCTGAAGCTACTGCAATTAGAGACAGGTGTTAGACATAATTTAGCTCAGGTGTGAGCGCCCTTACCGCTTTTCTCTCCACGCCCCCGCTGCCACAGAGTGGGATATGGGTTACTCCACTCGTTGCCCCATCAAGTATAACTCGGGGCCCATTTCTGCCTGGTCAGGTGATCCGATCACATGTGGTCAGATGAGGCCAGTGGTGGGCCGTGCATTTAAAGTCTAGGCCTTCAGTGTGATTCATGCCATTAAGTTTCACAATGAATAAGACACCGTATGCCTTTGGGCATCATACATTATGTCGCAGCTAACTAATAATACCATTTTGCATTGTTAAAACAAGTTCACGCACGAAAGCCAGAACTTGAAACGACACTTAATGCTCAAGCAAGCCTAATTTTAATTTACTGATGTATTGACAGCATGTAAACATCATCATTTTACCTATTAACACCTATATAAATGTACAAATGTTATGTGTACTGTTTAAATTGATTTATATTGAATTAATATAATTAATCAGTTTACAACATTTAATTTATAATCAATGAGATTAGTTCAATGCCATCACATGTATTTTACAAAGTTGACATAATAATATGACATTTTAATGGTTTCATTCAGTTCTGTGTGATTTCAGATGCCATGTACAACGTTTTAAAGGATTATATCACTTTAACCAAGATTACATTTTAAAATGTTATAATGAATAAAAATTCTCACATAAGTGGTTATGTTTGGAGGTTGTGGAGGGTTAAGGGATCTAAAATATCCATAAAACAGTAAAGATTTGCAAATACATTTATAATCGATTTGTGTATTCAAATATATTTGTAATGGATTACAAATATACAAAAATACATACAATTTGTTACATTTTAGATGCTTTGAAACGTCCATATTGTACGTTAAGTGTCTGTTCAAATGTCCACATATACAAACATGTACGTTTAAATGTTACAAATATTAACGTACAAATAGCTACGTATATTAATGAGATTCGGCTGGAAGACCGGCTTTGCCGGCCTGGGAGACCAGCTTAAACCAGGTACAACCAGTTTTTCTATTGATGGTCACCCAGTTGTCCACGATTGGACTGTATCGATTCACTTTTATTTTTAGTTTATTGTAATAGTCCTATGATGGCGCTGTTGTCCTCTCTCGCTCTCTCCCTTTCTCTCTAGTGCTTTCAATTCTTCCCTCTTTCTGTTACTGCTTCTGAGTAATTCCTCTCCCCTGAAATGGGTGAAATTGTGCAGAACACAAGGCCTGTGCGATGATTATCCTGATGGATAATACAATGATAAGATGAGTCATGTTGTGCTGATCGAACTTCTCTGATTTCCTCACTCTCCTCAAAGCCTTTACCTCACCCCCAAATGTGACACATTGCTTCAAGATTTGTGACCAGAGATTGAAATCAAGGTAGCTGGATATTTCCTTTATACTCATCCTTGCCATAAGAACAGATGAGGTCAAGCAGATGGATATTTTTTTTCCCCTCCTTTCTTTCTCTTGGTTGGATATTGGAGAGCTTTAGGGCTCAATCACAGTCTCACAGGAGTTCCTATGACTCAGATTCATGAAAGCTTGTCAAAACCTAATCAAATTGCAGGCCATGATCTTATTGTAAGCTTTTAACAAAGGCAGTGAGCAAAGAATCTACTTTTGTGAGATATAACAGAGATATACATTTTTTTACCTTTGTCCTTTTTCAGATTTCAGCATTAAAATTGAATTTAAAGTCACTTTAGTTACTTTATACATTTAAAAAACCAAGATGGATCCATTTCTTTTAAGCTTCTCTTAATCTGTTTGTCCAACCAATGATAGATGTGGGGAGTGTTCAGGAAGCCTGTATGACAAAAAGCAATGTTTTTGCAATTCTGTTTGGTGACGCTATAGCGGTACAGAAATTTTGTAGCATTCACCATTGATCTCAATGACAAGCCAGAAATGTGAGACCATCGCTAGATAATGATGCAACATTTCTGCAATGTGTGAAATGCAATATCATAGTCCAAGCTTTAAATGGTCATTTCTTTGGTATCAATTCATGTTTGATCTCTTCCTCTGAAGTATAAAGCCAAAGACTCTCCCTGAGATGTTTGATGTGCCAAATTTGAGCCCCACTGGCTCAGACAGATTTGCTGACAACCACCCTATTATTCCAGACACGATTCTATTCTAGATGGCAAATTTCAGGCCATCAAACCACATCAAAGAACATAGACATCCACATCTTAGCAGCAAAATAGGGGGCTTTTGCTTTATATGTCTCCATTGCATGGATAAACATCTGCAGTGGCTAAAAACATTGCGGTACACAGACATAGCCTCAGCCTGGAGCATGATGTTAAGATCTATAAAAACTCACAACAAAGTCAGCCCACTGTTGCTCCTAAATAAATGTAATGAGCTCACCACAGAAAAAGCAAACGTGATGTTTCGAACTACACGCTCTTTATCAGACTAATATGACACTTACAAACACTCATATATACCTGTGTGTATCAGTCAAGACATCACATCACAGCATCACATGACCATATCAAAGAGAAGACAAAAATAAATGTATATACAACCATACCTAAAATATAAATACATATTTACACAAGTGTGGCAAAAACACCTGGATTCAAAACTTTGTTTGGATGTGCATGCTTTCTACGATCTAAGATATGCATTTGAACCTCACATAATTGTATATTTGTCCATTTTAACTGTTGAAATTAAAGACCCCATGAAATGGTTTGGCAAACACCATTTTTTTTCTTGTTGACACATTTCATATTAAAACAACAAGTTGAAGAAAGACATATTGAAGGATTTGCCTTACTAATAAATAGTCAATATACTGTATACTATTTCAGCAGCCATATCACCATGCAGCTCTTGCCTGGTTGCCTACTGTAGCTAAGCAGGGTTGAGCCTGGCCAGTACCTGGATGGGAGACCTCCTGGGGGAAAACTAAGTTTGCTACTGAAGAAGTATTAGGGAGGCCAGCAGGGGGTGCTCACCCTGTGGTCTGTGTGGGTCCTAATGCCCCAGTATAGTGATGGGGACATTAAACTGTAAAAAGGCACTGTCTTTTGGACAAGACGTTAAACAGAAGTCCTGACTGTGTGGTAATTGTGGGGCGGCTGTGGCTCAGATGGTAGAGCAGGTTGGTCATTAATTGCAGGGTTGGCGGTTCGATTCTTTGCGATGGTGTCCTGGCCCACGTGACTCCACATGCCGAAGTGTCTTTGGGCAAGACACTGAACCCCAAGTTGCTCCCAATGGAAGGCTAGTGCCTTGCATGGCAGCTCTGCCGTCATTGGTGTGTGAGAGTGTGTTTCAATGGGTGAATGAGTCACAGTGTAAAGCGCTTTGAAAACAGCTTAAATTTAAAGGTTAAAAAAGTGTGATATAAATGCAGACCATTTACCATTAATAAAAAAAATCACAGGACACTTCTCGTAAAGAGTAGGGGTGTAACCCTGATTTCCTGGCCAAATTTCCCCCATAGGCCCTTCTCAATCATGGCCTACTAATAATCCCCATCCATGAATTGGTTGTATCCCTCTTCTCTCTCCTCTCCTCCAATAGCTGGTGTGGTGAGATTACTGGTGCACATTGTCTGCTGTCGCATCACCCAAGTGAATGCTGCAAACAGGCTGTGGTTGAAGAGAGTCCCCCTATACTATGCAAAGTGCTTTGAGTGCCTAGAAAAGTGTTATATAAATGTAAGGAATTATTAATTATATCATTTTTTAATTCTTGATAGTTTGCATAGAAATTGATGCATATGGAAGGTCAAGTATTGTATAATGCACATCTTCTAAATGTGCACTAGGCCATCCTGAAACTAGGTCAACTAGAAACATTAAGAGTAGTGTGGGAGTATGCTATTCCCAACGTAGTCAATGATTTGCTAGTTGCTATTGCTAGTGGGTGCCAGATGATAATGTGGGCAAGGGGCATTCTTAATATAAATTATTTGTAAAAACGTGTAAATGCACCTGTGAACAAGTTTTATGTCAGATTGTATCTTATTGATGACCTCAAAGCTTACATGGTCAAAATGCCACAAAACTCAAATTTTTATTTCATGGGGTCTTTAAAAGTTGAATTAATATGTATATTGCATACCATGGCATTTACAACAGTATTATTATAAAGGATAAATAATTTAATTCTGTTTGAGCTCTAAATTTAATATGTCCATCATTTTGAAAGCTGTCTCAGACTCATTTGTATGCAGTTAGTCTTTAATCGAGATGTACTGCATCTTTTTTTCACATTTTTCACAGTGCCTCATTTATTTATAAAAACCTCATACACATTATGTCTGTGGGCACTTTCAGCTGTCCGTGAGATAGCTTTGACAGTTCCAATCTTTCATTGTGAAAATAAAAAATAGAATGTAAAGATGTGACATTTTAAGAGCTATTTGGTTTTTTGTGAATACTCGATGGAAAATGTGTCATATCAGATAAACATGAAGGAGGAGAATATTCTGAACTATAATATATATATATATATATATATATATATATATATATATATATATATATATATATATATATATATATATATAATAAATGAACTATTTATTGGCTTGAATTATTCTCCGCTATCAGCTGAGTCCAAAACAGGAGAAAGAGCTTCAGTTTCTGTGAGGTTTCATCCGTTTTAAGGACTGTAGAATTACTTTATATATATTATATATTTATATATATAATGTGGTGTGAATTTTTACAATTAGGATAAGTATTGAGAAAAGAATAATGATTTGTGTTGATACAACATTATTGATATTGTACACTGTAAAAAAAAAAAATGTTTCCCCATGTGGTGGAATTATCAGCAATCATTACAAGCAAAGTATATAGTAGACTGTATATCTTTTCAATAAATGTGTTCTTAATATTAAATATACAGTCAGGTCCATAAATGTTGGGTCACTGACACAATTCTAATCTTTTTGGCTCTATACACCACCACAATGGATTTGAAATGAAAGGAACAAGATGTGCTTTAACTGCAGACTTTCAGCTTTAATTTGAGGGTATTTACATCCAAATCAGGTGAACGGTGTAGGAATTACAACAGTTTGTATATGTGCCTCCCACTTTTTAAGGGACCAAAAGTAATGGGACAATTGGCTGCTCAGCTGTTCCATGGCCAGGTGTGTGTTATTCCCTCATTACCCCATTTACAAGGAGCAGATAAAAGGTCCAGAGTTCATTTCAAGTGTGCTATTTGCATTTGGAATCTGTTGCTGTCAACTCTCAATATGAGATCCAAAGAGCTGTCACTATCAGTGAAGCAAGCCATCATTAGGCTGAATAATCAAAACAAACCCATCAGAGAGATAGCAAAAACATCGAAAATGTACTGTAATAAACCATGAAGACTTTGGTTTCATGAATTTATTTTTTATTTTTAATCAAAATGATTAACTTGTTACCAACATTTAAATATAAAGTTTTCACTCCGGAACAGTTGAAAGGGAATTTGCTCCTGTTTTCGGTTACGATCTGCAAACATTTTTTGTTTTTCATTCCTTGGAAAACATTTTTCATTTTTTTAGGCCTGTAGTGCACACACATGCAGAGCTCAGTTACAATTCCAGAGGGACACAACTAGGGATGCACCGAAATTTCGGCCGCCGAAAATTTTCGGCCGAAAATGGCACTTTCAGCACTTTCGGTTTTCGGCCGAAAGAGAAAAAAGGCCAAAAATATATACCTCCTCGCCCCGCCCCTCAGTGCTCAGATTTCAATCTGGATCGATCTAGCCCTTATCACAGCGCTACCAAACAAAGGCCGATCATGTCAGCGGTGTGGAAATTCTTCAAAGTTTCTGATAAGGACATCAAATTTGCGATCTGCAGTGTTTATTCAGCAGAACTTTCAAGATATATATATACAGAATACAGCAAGAGATTCTACAGGAAAATGTCACAACTAGCGCAGCTACACCACAACTTGAGACGTATTTATCTGAACTACTCCAGAAGCGACAATCCCCTTGACTACGGTCGCATAAACAAAGACCGCTTTCCTTTGCTTGCGCGGATTGCGCACAGGTATTTATCTGCCCCACGCACTAGCACAGAGAGTGAGAGACTGTTCAGTGCAGCATCTCATGTTCTTGATGAGCTTTCTGACAGGAGAGACTGTCAGAACGTTTAGCAACTGTTGTTCTTGAAGAGAAACCTGTCACTTGTACTTAAATAGAAAGCGGTCCAATATGATGTGAATAGCAATTACATTACACTTGTTCTTCACTTGAGGATACATCTGTCGTTTACAGTTGAGGTTGGATTTAGTTCAATTACTGCTGTTTTGCACAATCATTTTCACTTAAAGTGTACATACATTTACATAAACAGAATAGAGCACTGATCTATATATATAATTATATATTATAGTTATATATAGATCAGTGGAATAGAGGCCCTCTGCCATTCTGTGTTCTGCCTGTTGTTTTAATTAAAATTACTGTTGCATATTTAAACTTTTTGAAAGATGTTAGCTAAGTTCATTTCTTGACTCTTGTTTTGCATATAATAGTTTTCTAAAACTTTACATTATTTGGATAATTGTTAATAAAATCTGTAAAATTTGATTTTTACAGAACTGAAAGAAGAAGAATATTTAATATAGTTTTAATATATTTTTTGTCCAATTTTGTTGTGCTACTTTCAATAAAAGTGTGATTTATTTTATTGGTTTGTAGTTTTTCAATTCAGATTAATTAAATTCATGAAATTAATGAAAAAGTTTTAATACAATTATACACAACATTATTATTTTTTTTTTTTAAATAGGTAAAAATTTCGGTTTCGGTTTCGGTTTTCGGCCAAGTGCATCCTGGATTTTCGGTTTCGGTTTCGGCCCAGAATTTTCATTTCGGTGCATCCCTAGACACAACCATTTGAGAAATAGATTTTTGTAATAAATAGGCCTTTTTAACTCTAATATACACTTCCAATAGCTAAATCAACAGCAAATCGTAAAATAAAAATGCTATTTGTTTGTGCATAGTTTATTTGTGCATGCTGGGAACATAAGGGACAATACAGTACTGTTGACACTATTACAGTTAATCTGTAAATGTTACAGTATTTTGTTACCTGTTTGTTTGCTTGTCAATTATTTGTCCCATTAGCATGAACAGAAAAGCTAATGACGATATGTTTTCTGTTCTTCTCTCCCTCCCCTCACAGAGGAAGTCAGTAATAGTAAGCAGTCTTATCGTGGTAGTGTCTCTGTTTCTGGTGGTGATGAATTACTCCGAGAAGCCTTACTTCCTTCTGCAGCCTGTATTTGGCCAGAGCTTCAGCAGAAACTGGATGTTCTCCCGTCCACCACAAAAAGCCTTCAAACCCCACCGTGGCTACCTCAGTATCCCCAACCAGGAGGTAACACTAGAGCTCAAGTAATACACAAAAGCTGCTTTTCTGTCTTTTTTAAAATGCATTATATTTGAATAAAAATAAACTGGCCTTTTTTCAATCAAACAAACAAACAAACAAACAAGCATTAGCGGTTCTAGCTTGTATGGTGCCCTGGGTGAAACCCGCTTCATAAGCCCCCCAATGCTGCTCCACATGTAATCCAGAAGGGCTTGATGTTAGGTCTGGTGGTTGCCGACAAGTGTCTTGATGACTTTAGCTAATGGCGAGGACTCCATGACAGCGTTTCTTCCTCAAATATTCACGGGTTTCAGCACTATTGTAATAAGTTCCTTCTTTTAACTTAAATGAGGAAGTGGCGTTCCAGGTGAATTCTCCATTCTCCATATATATTCAATTTCTTTTTACACTTTTCAGAGCTGACAACAAAACTACAGACGCACGCGCACGCACGCGCGCACGCACGCACGCACGCACGCCGCGCGCACACACACACACACACACACACACACACACACACACACACACACACACACACAGAATTGCGCATGTCACTCCTCTCCTCTTCTGTGCCTCTCAACTCCCTTTTATCTCTCTGTCACCTCTCAGTGCAACACAGAACAGCTGTTAGTAAAATTGCCCACAGGTTTAACTCCTTACTGCTCTCATCTCCCGGTCTCACTCTCCATTCACAAATCGGTCCTTGATCCCACCCCAACCTCCACAATATGCCAACCCTGGCACCTGCCCATGTCAGCCCATGCCTAAATCCACCTCTGCAAACAAATACTATAATAATTTGTAGAACTGTTCAGTCATGATGTCAATTGAAATGCCAACCCGGAAGTCTAATTCGGTGTGATTTAGAATTTTTAGTGGGTTTTTAGAATTGCGATTTTTGATGACGGAGTATAATAAGGTCTGTAGTTAACATTACTCGAAGTGATGGTCACATTATGTTTTAAATAAATGAAACAGTCATACTTCATACGGAAATCTTGCTCGCAAATACATTTATTCTGTCTGAATACACAGCTGCTTTTGAATGTCCGTTAATGGAGAAACTTGCTTTTTGCCCACACAATGGTTTAGTTACAGTATATATACTGCATCTACCATCAGTGGCTAACTGCTGAAGTTACAGGAAGTTTTTAGTTTTCAACTTTGTAGATTTACATAATGATCAAATACTCTTCAAGCCATTTTATACTTGATAATGGGCGCTTGGAAGTGTTTCTATAAGCAAGTATAGAAAAAACACTGTTTCTACAGTATTTTACCCAGTGCTAATGAGTTTGTAAAGACTGAATTCTAATCACATGAATATTTATGAGGACATTAACAATAGTTTTAGCCAATTTTGCCTCAAGATGTGGTCTCGGATGGGTGGATGATGAAATCTGTGGCCCAAATGTTTAAATTGAGTTTTTCCAAAGAGTTTTCCTCATGTTGAAGGTCATTGGAGAGACATCCACACACACAGACCAGGTTTGAATCATAACTGCCAAGTTAATGCAGTTTCAACCACTCATGTGATTTATTGCCACAATTAGTGCAGAGGTTTGCTTGTTCCCTGCTTACAATGAAACAGGGATTATTAAAGAAAAAAAAAAGTTTAATTAATTTATTGCTCTACAGTAAACTGAACTCTGGAGGGTCAGATTTATTCACTTGTGTGTTTACAGTTTGCTGTATACACAAATGATGGGGCAGAGATGGTCCTGGTTGTAGTGCATTATTGAATAACTTTGTCAAGGTTTACGAGGCTTGTCATGACAGTCATGCCTCAGTGAAAGGTTTTTTAGTTGCTGGGCAGCCTCTCTAAATAATTCAGCCTTTTCAAAGTCACAAAACTCCCTTCAACAACAGTTTCGACCATAGAAAACCATTTACATTTAAAATATGACTAATAACTAGGCTTGCACAGATTCTGCACCCACATAATTGAAAAGAAGTGTCGCAGATTTCGCAAAACTATATAAACACACCGGTATATATATTAGGGCTGCACGATTTGGGGAAAGTGTCATATTGCGATTATTGAGGCTAATATTGTGATTGCGATATAATAAACAAATGGTGACAACTTGCTTGGTTATCAAGTAAAATTGATAGATTACTGATAATGCTGAAATGTATATTTCTCAACTCAAACAACAACAACTATAAATGCAGTGTTTTCAAATTAAAATATTTTTACAAAATTAAATAATAACATCTTTGCATTACTGCAAACTTGTTATTTTCTCAATATTACACCTAAATAAAATAGAAAAATAAATTAGAACATACAAATGTTCATGAAAATAAGATTGTCCAAACAAACAGACATTTAAGCAGGATGTAACATGTACTTTGTATAAACCCTTTTGAAAAGGAAACTGGATATAAAAGTGTGGTTCACTCAAACCACTAAAACTGTTGCTGTTGTGTTTTTTTTTTTTAAATGACCAACTGGTATTTCCAAATCCTCTTTCTAAAAAGTTCTTCTTATAGCTGGTACCTCTTGTCCAGTGTGTGGATCATTTTCTGAAATCCCACTTTGCTAACAGTGCATCATGTCTCTTCTATATCTCTGTGAAGACTTGTCATATGGCGTGACACTCGCAAACACATCTGTAATTGTGCTTTGTTTTGTTTGGCTTACTGGGCTTTTTAATTTTAGTCAATGAAAACTGTTGACATTTTAGCCATAAGAGTATTATTGATAAGCATTTGTCAATCCAAAAGCAATATATATTGGACTCCTGTCCTCAGGCCAGCCCGCCCAGTCATAGTCTGACGCGCAGATGGCCAACATGCTTTCCCGGGCCTCTGTGAGCGTTGGGTTGGACAGGAACCCTCCGTCCTCCACCCAACCCTCGTGGCTTGATGATTGGCACCTCGGCTCTGGGCGCCGCTCTCAGCCACCGGTATCTTTATTCCCGGAAGTGCATGACGAGCTGACGAGTTCGTGGAGGGCACCTTTTACTGCCCGGAACAGACCTCCTCGCTCGTCCACTCTCGCTACCCTGGATGGCAGAGTGGTCCACTGGTACACGGAGGTCCCTCAGGTGGACAGGGTGGTTGCAATCCACCTGTGTCCCGAGAACACCGCCACCTGCCGGTACCGCCCGGTAATCCCCTCCAAGGCCTGTTGGACAACGTCGTCACTGACTGCGAAAGCCTACAGTGCCACTGGACAGGCCGCCTCCAACTTTCATGCCATGGCACTCCTACAGGTACACCAAGCCATGGCACTCAAAAAACTGCACCAGGGTAGTCCCGATCCCAACGTGCTGCAGGAACTGTGCTCTGCCACCGACCTGGCTCTCAGGGCTACAAAGGTCACAGCGCAAGCACTCAGGCGGGCGATGGCCACCTTCGTGGTCCAGGAATTCCACCTGTGGCTGAACTTGGTCGAGATGCGCAACGTTCCCGCTATCTAAATGGACCCATCTCCCAGTTCTGTCTCTTCACACCGTCAACGACTTCACCCAGCAGTTTTTGCCGGTGAGGAAGCGGACGGAGGCCATCTCTCACATCATGCCGTGCCGTCGCAGCACAGGCTGCCCCCCGTCAGGGTGTCCCTACAAGATCCCTGCTGGGTGCGTGTAGGTAGGTAAGTGCTTTGAGTTTTTTCTCAGCACCCAAGCCTCCTGACGCACTATAACCTGCTACCCCCCCCGCCGCGAGGCCCCACCCGGTACGTCCAAAACCATCGTCCCGTTAGTGCCCCTCGCACGGAGCTTAGACGCATGGCTTGCGCTTCCCAGTCTGTCGTGTTGGCTGGCCAGGACCATCCGACTCGGCTACGCGATTCAGTTCGCCAGGCTCCCGCCTCGTTTCAGCGGTATTTGCTCCACTCCGATGCACGGTGAAAACGCTAGCACCTTACGAGCAGAGATTACCACTCTGCTACTCAAGGACGCGATAGAGCTTGTCCCTCTAGCCGAGATGAAGAAGGGTTTCTACAGCCCTTACGCAATTGTACCCAAAAAAGGCGGTGGGTTGCGGCCAATCTTGGACCTGCGGTTTCTCAATCGGACTTTACACAGACTCCCGTTCAAAATGCTCACGCAGTGGCGAATTCTAACCTGCGTTCGGCATCAAGATTGGTTCGGCAGCAGACCTGAAGGACGCAAACTTCCACATCTCCATTCTGCCTTGACACCGACACCTTCTTACGGTTCGCGTTCGATGGCCAGGCGTATCAGTACAAGGTCCTCCCCTTCGGCCTGTCCCTGTCCCCTCGCGTCTTCACCAAGGTCGCAGAGGCAGCCCTTGCCCCGCTACGTGAAGTGGGCATCCGCATATTCAATTACCTTTATGACTGGCTCATCCTAGCACACTCTTGAGAGTTACTTTGCGCCCACAGGAACCAGGTGCTTGCGCACCTCAGACATTTAGGGCTTCAGGTCAACTGGGAAAAAAGCCCTCTCCGGTTCAGAGCATCTCTTTTCTCAGTTTGGAGTTAGACTCAGTCTCAATGTCAGCACGCCTCACAACCGATCATGCGCAGTCAGTGCTCGAGTGCCTCACTCACTTCAAGCCAGGTACAGCGGTTCCTCTCAAACAGTTCCAGAGGCTCCTGGGGCATATGGCATCCTCGGCCGCGATTGCGCCGCTCGGGTTGATGCATAAATTTACATTCAAATTTGAATTCTGTATTTTGTTTGTTACCTCAGTTCGTATTCAGGAACTAATTTGGAATTTAAAAGGCATTTTTTATTTAATTCTGAAAGGCACACAACCTTGTTTAACACATTATATTTAAATCCATTGCGCAGATTTCCCTCTTCAATCAGCACAGAAATTGTGAAAATAAGAGTGCACATATCCACATAGACCTACTAATGACATTGTGAATCACATCAAGTACTTTAATTCTTTAAGCTGGGATAGCTCTCAGGCCCACAAGAAAAAACACCTAGTCTTTACCAACACAAAATAGGTATTGTTTTAAATATTAGAAGCTCTACTTTACAAATCATGTAGACATTATGACTAAAAGTGAAAAAGTGCTTTGAACACTTGTAGACAAATCAGAAGTGTACCTGTCACGAATGACGGAGAAGGTAGAGTCGGGACGAGGATCTAAATGCAGCAGGTTTTATTAACAATAACGGCAACACAAAAGAACACCAACAAAAGAAACATCCACGATGGGAAAAGGTAAATAAACACAGAAGGTAAACACGGGGATGGCTGGAGTGAAAATGACGAAGGAAGCATGGGAACAGGCATCTGACGAAGGAAGCATGGGAACAGGCATCTACATACAACAAAAGACCGACAAGGAAGGAGAAACAGACACGGTTAAATACACAAACACAATGAAGACTCAATGAGACACAGGTGAAAACACTGATGAGTGCAGGCAGTGACGGAGGCCGGGAATTGTGGGAAACGTAGTTGACAAGGACAGTGAAACACGGGCGAACAACAAGGAAAACACGACATGGAGCGCGAACGGTGACGGGTGAAGTGGAAAACACGGAGCAGACAAGGAAACATGACATAAACTTGATAGTGCGACAGAGAACACAGGGCAGAACACAGGTAATCGTGACAGAATTCCCCCTCAAAAGGACCGGATTCCAGACGGACTTAAGACACAGACAGGAAACAATAGCAGGGATAAACGGATGTTCAAGGCGAGAGGGGCTAGACAAGGGGAAAAACAGACGGACCAAAGAGGGCACAAGGGACACAGACCAAGGGGGCACCAGGGACATGGAGACAGACTCCGGGGGCACAAGGGGACATTAGGCAGTCCAAGGAGGCAAAAGGGGCAACTAGGCAGTCCACAGGGGCACAAAGGGCAGACGGGCAGACCAGGGAGGCCGAGAGGGCAGGTGAGCAGTCTCTGGGGGTGTATGCAGGGAACCAGGTCAGGTGGCCTGGGGAACGTCCCCAGGTAGGGACAGGTTTAGAGGGCCTGGGAGCTGGCCACTGGGCAAGGGCCGGTTCAGGGCACCCGGGAGGTGGCCACAGGACCGGGACAGTTCGAGGAGGCCTGGGAGGCGGCCACAAGACAGGGACAGGTCTAGGGGGCCTGGGAGGTGGCCATCGGACAGGGACAGGTCCAGGAGGCCTGGGAGGCGGCCTCAGGACAGGGACAGGTCTAGGAGGTCTGGGAGATGGCCGCAGAACAGGGGCCAGTTCAGGGGACCCGGGAGGTGGCCACAGGACCGGGACAGTTCGAGGAGGCCTGGGAGGCAGCCACAAGACAGGGACAGGTCTAGGGGGCCTGGGAGGTGGCCACCGGACAGGGACAGGTTCAAGAGGCCTGGGAGGAAGAGTGGCCACTAGGGGAGCTGGCGGAGCCAAGGAGGACTTCTGAGATGGCGCAGTCGAAGACTTGGGTGGTGGCGCCGAAGGAGACGCAGGCAAGGCCGCAGGAGACCCTGGGGGTGGAGCTGCGAGGGGCTCTGGAGATGAAGCTGAGGTAGGCTCTGGGGGCTCAGGAGGCAGAGCAGTGAGAGGCTCAGGAGGCAGAGCCGTGGGAGGCTTTGAAGGCAGAGGCCTGGAAGGCTCTGGAGGCGGAGCCGATGGAGGTGGCGCCGTAGGAGGCTCTAGAGGCGGAGGCCTGGAAGGCTCTGGAGGTGGAGCCGAGGGAGGCTCAGGAGGCGGAGCCGAGGAAGGCTCAGAAGGCGGAGCCGAGGAAGGTGGCGCCGTAGGGGCCCTTAGGGGCGGAGCCGTAGGAGGCTCGGGAGGCGGAGCCGTAGGAGGCCCTGGAGGCGGAGCCGAGGAAGGTGGCACCGTAGGGGCCTTTAGGGGTGGAGCCGTAGGAGGCTCGGGAGGCGGAGCCGTGGGGGGCTCAGAAGGCTCTGGGAGTAAAGCCGTAGGGGGCTCTGGGGGCGGAGCCGGAGGAGGCTCAGGGGGCGGAGCTCTAGAAGGCTCAAGTGAATTGAGGGGCGGAGCCCTGGAAGGCCCGAGTGACTTGAGGGGTGGAGCCCTGGAAGGCCCGAGTGACTTGAGGGGCGGAGCCCTGGAAGGCCCGAGAGGCTCGAGAGGCGGAGCCCTGGGTGGCTCGAGAGACTTGAGAGGTGGAGCCCTGGGTGGCTCGGGAGGAGGAGCCCTGGAAGGCTCGAGAGACTTGAGGGGTGGAGCCCTAGGAGGCTCGAGAGGCTTGAGAGGCAGAGCTCTGGGAAGCTCGAGAGGTGGAGCTTTGGGAGGTTCAAGAGGCGGGGCTCTGGGACGCTCGAGAGGCGGAGCTCTGGGAAGCTCGAGAGGCAGAGCTCTGGGAAGCTCGAGAGGCGGAGCCCTGGGAGGCTCGGGAAGCAGAGCCCTAGAAGGTTCGAGGGGCGCTGGCTGTTGGACGGTCCTGGCTACTGCCGTTGGCCCTGGGACGGTCATGGCTGCTGGCGCTGGCCCTTGGACGGTCCTGGCTACTGGCGTTGGCCCTGGGACGGTCATGGCTGCTGGCGCTGGCTCTTGGACGGTCATGGCTGCTGGCGCTGGCCCTTGGACGGTCATGGCTGCTGGCGCTGGCTCTTGGACGGTCATGGCTGCTGGCGCTGGCCCTGGGACGGTCATGGCTGCTGGCGCTGGCCCTGGGACGGTCATGGCTGCTGGCGCTGGCTCTTGGACGGTCATGGCTATAGGTGCTGGCTCAGGGACGGTCAAGGCCACAGGTGCTGGCTCAGGGACGGTCGAGGCTACAGGCGCTGGCTCAGGGACGGTCGAGGCTACAGGCGCTGGCTCAGGGACGGTCGAGGCTACAGGCGCTGGCTCAGGGACGGTCGAGGCTACAGGCGCTGGCTCATTGACGCTTGATGCTACAGGCGCTGGCTCAGGGACGGTCGAGGCGACAGGCTCGCTCACAGTGATGTGCGTAGGCGTTGGCTCGGTCACCGTGATATGCGTAGGTGCCGGCTCGCTGACCGTGGCAGGCACTGGCTCGCTGACCGTGGCAGGCGCCGGCTCGCTGACCGTGGCAGGCGCGGGCGCCGGCTCGCTGACCGTGGCGGGCGCTGGCCCGCTGATCGTGGCAGGCGCGGGCGCCGGCTCGCTGACCGTGGCAGGCGCGGGCTCGCTGACTGTGGCAGGCGTGAGCTGGAGAGCGGAGGCTTTCCTTCTCCGGACGGAAGAAGTTGGCTGCGCTGGCTCATCGATCTGGGAAGGCAGGGGCTCAGGATCGACAGCCGGAAACACGAGGAGTGGTTCCTCGGGTGCGAGTTTTCTGAGGGTGAGACTCACGTACTCCCTCCACGTGTGCTCTCCGAATTCCGGCGCTTCCCGCCACTGGGCTGATGATAGCCCGCCCCGGTAGATGAGCTTCAGGGAAGCGTCGTCGAACCCGGTGTGGATGGTGACCCCAGAGAAGAGCCGTGAGTACTCGCGAACGGGAAAATTTGCATGGGCCAGTGTGGTGAAAACCGCTGCTAGATCCATTTTTTTGCGGCCGGTCTTTCTGTCACGAATGACGGAGAAGGTAGAGTCGGGACGAGGATCTAAATGCAGCAGGTTTTATTAACAATAACGGCAACACAAAAGAACACCAACAAAAGAAACATCCACAATGGGAAAAGGTAAATAAACACGGAAGGCAAACAAAGGGTTAACTTAACACGGAAGGTAAACACGGGGATGGCTGGAGTGAAAACGACGAAGGAAGCATGGGAACAGGCATCTAGGGAACAGGCATCTACATACAACAAAAGACCGACAAGGAAGAAGGAGAAACAGACACGGTTAAATACACAAACACAATGAAGACTCAACGAGACACAGGTGAAAACACTGATGAGTGCAGGCAGTGACGGAGGCCGGGAATTGTGGGAAATGTAGTTTTGACAAGGACAGTGAAACACGGGGCGAACAACAAGGAAAACACGACATGGAGCGCGAACGGTGACGGGTGAAGTGGAAAACACAGGGCAGACCACAGGTAATCGTGACAGTACCTTTTTGATAATTTATAATTTATTATTTTAATCGGTTAAAACATCAAACTCATCAAATAGCCATGTGTAATATTTTGTTGTATAGCTTTCTAAAAAAAAAAGAAAAAGAAAGAACACCACCAGCCTGTTTTAGCCATAGACAGTAATTTAGCGAGTTATAGCAAGTATGTGTATTTGACATTTATGATTCATGTGAACAGGTGTTGCGTATATGCCACGTTTTCACTTATAATCTCACATAAAATATCACATCGCATTACTCACATGGCAATCGAATGCATAGATCATCAGCAAATTGACTGAAGCTCAATGTCTTTGCTTTATGTGTATTGCTTTAACTTTTGATTGCTTTCTGTTGCCAATGTCAGACAGTTTTGTGGCATTTATGATAAAAAAAAAAAAAAGTAAAATCCTTGAACAAGTTTGAGCGAAAGATTTGTGGGTGCTCGTATAGTATTGAATCATATCATATCGTGAGACTATGCATCGTATCGTAAAATTTGTGTTTTGTTACATGCCTAATAGATGTCGAATCAGAAAAATAAGAAATAATCTTGCTTTCTTTACAATGCTACCAAACAATGATATTTGATCCTCCTTGTTTTTTTGTTGTCAAGTTATGAGTCTTTCATTTTAGGTATGCTACCCACTGAAACAAGACAACCTCAGAGGGTTAAGGTTATCAGTGTGATGATTAAAAGTGTATCTATCAAGCTCTTTTGTGCTGTGCTACATTTAAACAAAAATCTACGCTGATTATGCTAAAGAGAAATGCTCATTCTCAGATGGTGTTGAGTCATCAAGGCAATTTTGAAACACTTCAGTGAATTACATCTTTGTGACCTGGGCTTTATTTGACAAAATTTTTTAAGCGCAGTCAAGGATTTTTTTTAATCCTTGACTGCGCTTAATAAAAATTAATTTCTTTTTAAAAGGAAATCTGGTCGGATCTATCGGAGTCAGTAGCATATTCTTGAAAATGACTACAATTTATAAGCCTTTATAGGGTAACATTTATGGGGTAGTTTAATCATTCTTTAAATGTAATTGATATAAATGAAAATGAGCAGGCATAAAAACTATAGAAAGTTAAAAATGTTTCTGGAAAGTGCATATGTGGTGGCATTTAAATTTGGTCAGATAACAATGCATACATTTTTCCAATTGTTTGAAAATGCAACTTGTTGAACAGTAGTTTACACTTTTTGCCCTTGGATCTTGAAACTCGGGTGTTAGATTGAAAGTGATGTTATGGCTTTGTGTGATGCAAGCTATTTTTAATGGTACAGAAAGTGAGTATTTTAGCTGATATCAGGTTTCTTTTAATTCTGTTCCTCCTATTTCACATCTTAGGAAACAATCTGATACCTATTATCTCGTCTACTCTTAACCAGCTTAATGCAAAAGAACTGGATGACATTAGGGTAAGGGTTAGATGCAATATAAGTTGCCTACATTTATACATCAGTTAGTTCTACCCCTCTAAATGTAATTGGTTAAGCAGTGTTCCAAAATTTCTCATGCAAACAGTAAATATACACAATACATATTCTACCACACATCAGTCCACAAACTAAAAATGTTGTGTTCATTTGCATGAATTTTTGTACGCATAAATACAATTGAGAAATAATGACAAGCTGTATCTTTCGTTCTCTAATGATGAAGTGTGGGCGTTGAATTCAAGCACCTCACATTCAGATAGGAACAGGGTTACCTGTCAGATCGGTGTCTGTCGGCTCACAGTGAAGTGAATGCCTCTCATCTCTCTGTTGATGTTCTTGTCAATACTTTGCTCTACTTCTGCCATATGGTGATGTGAATTGGCTGGGTAAATCGGTTGTAGTGGTCCTGTTGTTACTCAATGCAACCAAGGTGACTGCTGAAAGATTTGTCTTGTACTGCATTGGCAATCCTCAATTAAAAATCCACCTTTTATTATTTAATTTGACATTTCCACTTCCTGTAATTATTCAGCATTAAAATATTTGTACAATATACAGTTGTGCTCAAAGGTTTGCATACCCTAGGAGAATAGGTCAATGAACAATTTAGAAAGAAAACATGAGTGAGCAGGCAAAACACATTTCTTATATTTCTTATGGGATTCATATTCAACGGTAGGTTATAAAGAATGGCACAATCATAAAAAAAACATGGCAAAAAAGAAAAAAATGAAATGACCTTTGTTCAAAAGTCTGCATACCCTTAGTTCTTAATTCTGTGTATTGCACCCTTTAGCATCAATGACAGCGTGTAGTCTTTTATAATAGTTGTCTATGAGGCCCCAAATTCTTGCAGGTGGTATAGTTGCCCATTTGTCTTGGCAAAATGCCTACTAGTCATGCAAAGTCTTTGGTCGTCTTGCCTGAACCGTACGTTTGAGATCTCTCCAGAGTGGCTCGATGATATAAAGGTCAGGAGACTGATGACCACTCCAGAACCTTCACCTTTTTCTACTGTAACCACTGGAGGGTCAAGCTGGCCTTGTGCTTCGGCTCATTGTCAAGCTGGAAAGTCCAAGAGCTTCCAATGTGCAGCTTTCGTACAGAAGAATGCAAATTGTCTGCAAGTATTTTCTGATAACATCTTTTTTTCACAAGACTCCCCGTGCCTTTAGAGCTCACCCAAGGTGTTGTCGGGCATATTGTAACTGGGCATTTTTGTGGCATTGTCACAGTAAAGGCTTCTTTCTGGCAACTCGACCATGCATCTAATTTTTGTTCAAGTATCGTCTTATTGTGCTCCTTGAAACAACCACACCATATTTTTCCAGAGCAGCCTGTATTTCTCCTGAGGTTACCTGTGGGTTTTTCTTTGCATCCAAAACAATTCTTCTGGCAGTTGTGGCTGAAATGTTTCTTGGTCTATCTCACCGTGGCTTGGTATCAAGTGATCCCTGAATTTTCCTCTTCTTAATAAGTGATTGAACAGTAATGACTGGCAATTCAAGGCTTTGGATATCTTTTTATATCCTTTTCCATCTTTATAAAGTTTCATTACCTTGTTACGCAGGTCTTTTGACAGTTCTTTTCTGCTCCCCATGGCTCCAGTATCTAGCCTGTTCAGTGCATCCACATTAGAGCTAACAAACTCATTGACTATTTATACACACACTAATTGCAATTTAAAAAGCCACAGGTGTGGGAAATTAACCTTTAATTGCCATTTAAACCTGTGTGTGTCACCTTGTGTGTTTATAACAAGGCCAAATATTCAAGGGTATGTAAACTTTTGATCAGGGCCATTTGGGTGATTTCTGTTATCAATATGATTTAAAAAGGAGCCAAACAACTATGTGAAAATAAATGGCTTCATATGATCACTATCCTTAAATAAAAAGATTATCAGTCATATTTTCAAAATCAATGCCAAAATTTCACAATTTCTGCCAGGGTATGCAAAATATTGAGCACAAATGTAACAAGAAAAATGTGAGCAAACATTTATGCTGTATTTAAAATAATTAATTCCTACCATTCCAGTTCACATTATCAAATCTATATGAAATTGTTATGGAATGATATAAATGTTGGTTCCACATTCAAAGTAATTTGCTTTGCAGAGAATTTTAGGAGGTATTTTCATTTCACCTCAGATTTCATGTGATTATGTTGGCGAGGTTGGCATGTGAAACATTACTTTGCTTGCTGCAGCTGAGAGTCAATGAATTTACCTTGAAATCTGACATAAAATGGAGGAAAAATCTTAAGACTGCACAACAAATATCTGAAGTGCTTAAGATTATATTATTGATGCGTAGGGATGCCGTGGTGTGAGTTTTTGATAGTTAGGTTACCGTCTGAGAAACAAATAGCAGTTAACCGGTTTTACAATTATTTGCAAAAATGTTTATTATGCAACAGCACTGTTGCAACAAATGCATATCACATAACAATTGTCTAAACGTCTAAGTGGAGGTATTTCTGGGGGATATGTGGATGCTAAGGGCAGCCCTATAATAAAAATAATTAAATAGGAGTTGTACAATAAGGGATGCTCCAATCTTTTGCACGACACCACTTATGCACATCCCAAGCTCAATGATGTGCTTCAATGTAACCAGAGTGCTTCAAAAGTGTGTAACTGTAAGATTATTGTGGGTGCGTAACATGTAGTTCATGGCATCCAACAGTGGTTTTCTTCTGCATCAGTTTATTAAAGCAATCTGTTGTCTGTTAGACATCCCAACATAAAGAATCGGCAACAGACTCCATAAAAATAATGTTCACAACAACATCTCACAAATAAACCTGTGGACTATGAATAATAACTGGAGTATTGCTTACAGCAGGCAATTTAAAGTCCGATCATTACTTAAATTCACATTTATTGTTATATTGAATATACACAAGCAATGCTTTAAATAATGAGGACAATTTAAGAAGCAACTTTTCAAGTTTACTCGCTGATAGTAACTACACGCAAAAGCACCACGCGTGTCAGCATGCTTAAATATTACAATCAATACAATCATATAACAATAATTCATCACTTTTTTTTTAATTTAAATTACTATTTTGTTCACTGTAAAAATCCAATTTTAATTTTGTCAGATAAGCTCAATTTAAAAAGTTGATTGAATCTGACTTAAATTGACATTTAAGTCAGAGCAACTTATATTTTTAAACAGTGAGCACGGCCCCAAGCTCCCAGCGAGGGGGACCAAAAGAACAATCGCATCGTGGGGCCTCGCAATTGGTGCACCTGCAGGAGAGCCATGACATGCAGGGTGGAGGCGGCCTGTCCAGCAGCACCGTAGGCCTTAACAGCCAGCGATGACGTAAGCCTACAGACCCTGGACGGCGCTCTGTGGGCAAAAGTGCACTGCGACCACCTGATCCACCTGGGGAAATCGGCGAGTACCCCCTGGCCACCCCACTGTCGAGGGCTAGTGAGAGCGGAGGAGCCCAGCGAACCATGTCCGGGCTGTAAAAGGTGCCTGCCATGATCGCGTGAGCTCCTCATGCACCTCCAGGAAGAAAGGAATGGGGCGGAGCACGGCCGTGAGAGGCACTTTGGCCCTAGGAACCAATAATCAGGCTGCGAGGGTTTGTGGGGGTAGCGGAGGATTCCACTTCAACCCGATGCTCGCAGCTGCCCGGGCAAGCATGGCCGCCAGCTCCGCATCGGCCTGTGACTGGGCTACCGCATCCGAGGATGGGAGCCCAGCCGAGTCCTCCACGTCAGACAGGAGGAGCCCGATCTCCGATGGTGCTCTCGACAACTCATCCTCTTCACTAGCCCCAAACGAGATTGCTAACACGCTCTGAGATGGGCCCGCGGTCTCATCCCAGAACTCAACCGGGGCATATGAGCTTGCTGGAGAATGGGAGTTTGCCAAATTCCCTCTGACGACTGCATTGCAAGCCATCCACGAAGGACATCTCAGCGTGGGTAGTGCCCAGACATGTGAGACAGCGATCGTGGCCGCCATAAGCAGAGAGATACCGGGAATAATACACAAACGGAAAGGCATCTTAAAAAATATGCTTTTGTAGGTGCCACTCTTTTAGAAGGAAATATATTCTTTTAGAGGAAGAATATATACTCTTTTAGCTGCTGAACCACACAAGGGCGTTCACTGCACAACGGTGCAAGAGGGGGAGAACCGCCGTAAATCCAATTCAGAGGTGAATGGATCGGCAGAGTAATTCAGCTCACTGAACACAATGAGTGGTTGCATTCCAGGCACTTTTATACCCGTATGTCCAGAGGAGTGGCATGCAAATTCCATTCGCCAATTCCCACTGGGGAATTCTCAAAGATCAGAGGTGTTTGGGGCTCCCAAGAGTGACCTCTGGTGTCACTTCATCGACAAAACATCGAATGAGTGATAGACCTTGTAAGGTTGAGCACTATGAACTACACATTTTGTTGCACCTGCTACTGAGCATGCCCAATGGAGAAGCATTGTGGCTAAAGACAGTACCCACAATCCCCTGCTCTTGAATTTATTTAAGTGTGTTTGGTCAAAGCGTGCCGACTTATGAGGACATGTATATAATTTGAAAATAATTTGTTTTGTATAATGTTTTTTCTCTTTGTGTTTTTAATGTTGTTTTGCAGTGAAACGTATTTTTTTTTACATTTACATTTATGCATTTGGCAGACGCTTTTATCCAAAGCGACTTACAGTGCACTTATTACAGGGACAATCCCCCCAGAGCAACCTGGATTTAAGTGCCTTGCTCAAGGACACAATGGTGGTGGCCGTGGGGTTAGAACCAGCAACCGTGTGCTTTAGCCACTACGCCACCACCACTCCCATGCAGCTGTGTGCACCACACCACTTTTTAAGTCACATTCAGGGTAATTAGTGTCCGCTTTGATGAAGTTTCTTTATTTATAGAGACTCTACTTCTAAAAGTTTGAAATACTTGTTACTATACCATTGTGGCAGGGTGGAGGGCGGTGCCAGGGTCGTGTTTCTACACACCCGGTCCCTTATCAGGCTAATTAAGCCTCCGAGAGGGATAAAGGCCGACTACGAAGGATTGTGCGGGAGAGAGAGATTGTTTACGGACATGTCCGTCGTGCGTGGGTGTGTGTTAAGTTTATAATTAAAATATTATTTATATTATCAAGCCAGTTCTCGCCTCCTCCTTTCCATTGAATACGTTACACTGGTGCCGAAACCCGGGAAGGAGGAGGGATACGCCGTAGTAGAGTTCTCGCCACTACCGTCCACCCCAACGGAGCAGCCGCGGCCATCTGCCGGGGGACGAGAA
This sequence comes from Xyrauchen texanus, assembly GCF_025860055.1. Lineage (NCBI taxonomy): Eukaryota > Metazoa > Chordata > Actinopteri > Cypriniformes > Catostomidae > Xyrauchen > Xyrauchen texanus. The sequence continues at coordinate 14,224,206 of NC_068284.1, read as the reverse complement.
GCCCGGCCGCCTGGAAGAAATATTTGAGAAATATTACTGATTTTTTATAAATACTAATATTTATGTAGAGTTTTTAGCAGTTAGTATTGTTCCAAAGCAGCTTGACATGAAATAATGCCATCCAACCGGTGAGCAAGCTAAGAACAGTGGCAATGAAAAAATCCCTAGAAAAAAAAAAGATATATACATAAAGTACGTATGTATACAGTATGTTCACAATTATTTATGAACATACATGTGTTGCAAGGAAGTAGAATTAACACTTTAAAATGACAAATGATTTTTTGGCATATTTAAAAAATATATTTTTTACTGTTATATATATTGTAAAATCTTTAAATTTTCTCTAAAATTTTCTGTGGATACAAGGACAATATATTAATGATATACTGTGCCAGAACAAAAAATATACTAGCACAACTCAAGAAATATGAAGCTAATTTCTCTTAAAACTTTTCTGGTTTCCCTCTGCACTCCCAAACACAAAAATAAACCCACACGCGAGCGGCCACATGAAAATATATTTCTCAAATATTGTCTGTTTACATACTTATGCAGTGCTGTTGTGGCTTGACACAGTGCAATTTTAGATGCAGCGTATTCTCCTTGTTTTTGTCATCTCAGCTTTAATGAAAAAAACCATAGCTTATTTTCTCTGGGCTCTTGGACTAATGTAGTGTATCTTCCCCTTTATTTCCTAGTTCTACAATTGCAGTGCCAATGAGCATTAATGTATTCTAATATCCAAAAGCTTCTACACAGCTGCTCAAAGCCCAAACATAACCATTTGCATTTCAAGCTACTTTGCTTTTCCGCCCCTTTAGAAATACACATAAATCAAATGTAACTGATCTGGCTCAATAGGGACTCGGTCCACATTGTCCTGTGTGCCACACAAACAACACAATCAGTTTTCTAAAAGAAACTCAGAGCAGTTGTTTTTTTTGTCTCTCTCATGACGCAAGACATTTAGCTCTGCAGAAAAATTTCCAAAATCAATAAATCTCTTTCCTACCTGCAGGCAATATAAGGCCAAGAGTCAGCAAAATCGTGTGGTTTGACCCATGAATCATTCATGGCGTCCCTGAATTATGATCAGAAAGGTTGAGTTCATGGCCCTCTGTCAGGTTACATGTCAGGTGGTGCGTTTCAAGACAGGTTGCCGTAAGCTGCCAGTAACACTTAAAGGGGACCTATTATGCCCCTTTTTACAAGATGTAATATACAGTGGGTACGGAAATTATTCAGACCCCCTTAAATTTTTCACTCTTTGTTATATTGCAGCCATTTGCTAAAATCATTTAAGTTAATTTTCTTTTCCTCATTATTGTACACACAGCACCCCATATTCACAGAAAAGCACAGAATTGTTGATTTTGCACATTTATTAAAAAAGAAAAACTGAAATATCACATGGTCCTAAGTATTCAGACCCTTTGCTGTGACACTCATATATTTAACTCAGGTGCTGTCCATTTCTTCTGATCATTCTTGAGATGGTTCTACACCTTCAGTTGAGTCCAGCTGTGTTTGATTATACTGATTGGACTTGATTAGGAAAGCCACACACCTGTCTATATAAGACCTTACAGCTCACAGTGCATGTCAGAGCAAATGAGAATCATGAGGTCAAAGGAACTGCCTGAAGAGCTCAGAGACAGAATTGTGGCAAGGCACAGATCTGGCCAAGGTTACAAAAACATTTCTGCTGGCCTTAAGGTTCATAAGAGCACAGTGGCCTCCATAATCCTTAAATGGAAGACGTTTGGGACGACCAGAACCCTTCCTAGAGCTGGCCGTCCGGCCAAACTGAGCTAACGGGGGAGAAGAGCCTTGGTGAGAGAGGTAAAGAAGAACCCAAAGATCACTGTGGCTGAGCTCCAGAGATGCAGTCGGGAGATGGGAGAAAGTTGTAGTAAACTGCAGGGACAGGACGACTGGTTGCAATCGAGGGAAAGATGAATGCGGCCAAGTACAGGGATATCCTGGACGAAAACCTTCTCCAGAGTGCTCTGGACCTCAGACTGGGCCGAAGGTTCACCTTCCAACAAGACAATGACCCTAAGCACACCGCTAAAATAACGAAGGAGTGGCTTCACAACAACTCCGTGACTGTTCTTGAATGGCCCAGCCAGAGCCCTGACTTAAACCCAATTGAGCATCTCTGGAGACACCTGAAAATGGCTGTCCACCAACGTTTACCATCCAACCTGACAGAACTGGAGAGGATCTGCAAGGAGGAATGGCAGAGGATACCCAAATCCAGATGTGAAAAACTTGTTGCATCTTTCCCAAAAAGACTCATGGCTGTATTAGATCAAAAGGGTGCTTCTACTAAATACTGAACAAAGGGTCTGAATACTTAGGACCATGTGATATTTCAGTTTTCTTTTTTAATAAATGTGCAAAAATGTCAACAATTCTGTGTTTTTCTGTCAATATGGGGGTGATGTGTGTGTACAATAATGAGGAAAAAAAATGAACTTAAATGATTTTAGCAAATGGCTGCAATATAACAGAGTGAAAAATTTAAGGGGGTCTGAATACTTTCCATACCCACTATAAGTCTCAGGTGTCCCCAGAATGTGTCTGTGAAATTTCAGCTCAAAATACCCCACGGATCATTTATTATACCATGTTTTAAATGCCTCTTTTCGTGTGTGTCTCTTTAAATGCAAATGAGCTGCTGCTCCCTACCACGACATAGCTCTGGTCTCCGTGAATACAGTCAATGGTAATTTTAGCTGCATTAGCTGTGGAATCAGCTAACAAGCACATTCGGAAAGGCACCAAATATACATTCACCAAATGTAAAGTGCAATACTTACATCTTCAGGATATAAAGCTGGAACAGGAAAAGTTGGTACTGATCCATGCTTGAGAAATATTTTTTTGAAAATCCTGCTTTATATTGACACTCATTCACAAAGCAGTCCGGTTTCAAATGATTTACACAAACATACACAAATTTATGGGCACATTTCCTTCAAAAACAAAACTTGTCCACTGCGTCTTCAGTGGCTATGATGCCGAGAGTACATGAAGACTCTTATGTTCACTTTTACAGCCAACAACAGAACACTTATGACGCTTACGAAGCCGAGACATTATTCTTCTCACTGTATCTGCTCCAGCACGGAAAAAAATGTGTAGATCACTCAAGGGATGATATGTGATAATAGGGTGGAGTCCGTCACCAGTCGTTGGCGAGGCCCGCTCTAACGTGACTTCACTTTAGAGCAGAAAAGAAAACAATTCATTTTTAGACACTGTTTTTGATTAATAGAAATATAAGAAAGAGGACTGGGTGGACTTGTAACATTGTTGGGTGGTTGTGTACACACACTGCCGATTCACATTTATGTACAAACTCCATGTAAAAGTAAATTTAGCATAATAGGACCCCTTTAAGAAACTATTAAAGAGGTCCCACACTGTCTTATTTGCTACTTTCAGGTGAATAATGGACTTGATTTTATTTTGGCATGTTCAAGTCTCAGATTCAAGGGGCATTCACACTGACAGCGAATTGCAGTGTGAAAATGACCAAAAGTTATTCATTTTCATCGTTGGTCCCTTTGTACTCTGGTATTTTTGTCCTTGTTTGACATAAGCTCAAAAGGGTATTTGATTGAGTATGTCATTAGTGTATATTATCAGCACAGGATTATGTTCCTACATGACTTAGTCTTATCAGAGACCATAAATGTGCCTCCACTGACATTTATTTTGACAGAAATATGTGACTTGCCCTTTAACAATGAGCGATGTTTAGGCTGATAGCCATTCCAAGGACACAGTGCTATAGGCGTATGCTAAAAACTGGATAGAGGGCATTTATCCACCCCTTGATACACTATATTACTCTTCGCACAGTATATGCATATAAATGGATAGTTCAGCCAAAAATGAAAAATCTGTCATTATTTACTCAATGTTTACTTCCGGACCTGTATGCTGTTATGTTTTTGTTGGAATGCAAAAGGAATAAAATGTTTCTTTACACAGCTATTTTCCATACAGCGTCAACAACAATTGCATAAACCTCCAAAAGGACCAAAAAACACAATAAAGAAAAAACATAAAAGTAGTGCATATTACATAAGATATGTCATGCTATATTCAGAGTCTGGGAGGAACAGACCGTAATTTAGGTTTGAAAATCTTCCCCATGAATCGTTTAAGCTACTTTTATGGTGTGTGTGTTTTTGTTTTCTTTTTCTTCTTTTTGAAGCTTGACAGCTGTCGTTGACACAATTTTCATTTTTGAGTGAACTGTTCCTTTAAACTAATTTTTTTGATCTGTGATCAAAATGTAGTGTTGGAACAGGCTCATGTGAAGGCTTCCTTTTTGGCAACGAGTGCTTATAAGCATCTTACTGAACCTCAAGGTTAGGTTTGGCCCCAGAAGATTCATTATTAAAATTAATTATCAAGTAAGTTATCTTGTAAAGTGTATGACTTTATAATATGCTACACTAGTATTCACTGTCTTGTCTTTTACTTTTATTCTGGAACCCATTGCATTGAACCTTTTGCCAAGGATATAGCAATAAAATTCATCAGCAGCGGCTAGATACAGTTAAAATGATAGAAATGATTATCACCATAAAAGTAATATTAAAGATCAGATTTGAATGATCTTGAATCATGCTGTTATGAGATCAATATGCTTTTTGTGAAGTGAGGCTGAAAATTTTAAAATATTTTTTTCTTGAACATTCGTCTTTAATTTGCATGTTTTTTCAGTCAAAATATTGCATAGAAGTTCTGAACATTTTGATTCTGAACAAGATGTTTGTTTATTAAAAGTGTATATATTCTATTGAGCCTTCTAACATTTATTATGGCATCAAAGGAAAGTGGAATTAATTTGAATGTGCCTTTCTAAGCAGTGCCAACCGAATTAATGCTTTGCCATATGAAAAAATCCTTAGAAAATAATATTGACCCATTAGCGACAGTTTATGATTCTATTTTTCCCTTGCTTATAGAGTTTTTGATACTATTGTTTTATTAAAATATAGATTATATGGTAAATAAAGTTGATCCTGCAACTATTCTTCTATCTTTTCTGTACCGTGACACAGGTGACCTGTTTGTTTTGACAGTTTTGTTTTTTTTATGTTAAAGGTGATGTGTGCCATTAGCGATGCCAAACAGAATTGTAAAAACGAACATTGTTTTTATATGTTTGCTATTAGTCAAACAAACCGATCCCGTCCCAATCTTATGCAATTGGTTGAGTCATTGTTGCAGTGTCTGCCTGGTCGTGACTCTCAAACAAAAAGAACAATGCTCTTATAAGGCTTTGGATCAATTTATTTTTCACACATCAATAATGATTATCGATATTTATCAACACAACTTTGGTAAAGTGTGAGCAGCAGAGTAAATTAAAGGAGCTTGCACACCAGACGCATTAGACGGACGATATGGTGCGTTCTAAAATTTGTAACAATTATTTTCTTCAAAGTTATGCGCATCGCAGCCACCACTTGCCGTCTTCGGAGGCTGTTCAAAATTCTGCATTGCCGCAGAGATCAACTTGCATAGTTTTCCATTAAATTCGACCCAAATCATTATCGAAGTAAAAGGATTATTTGCTCTAGTATAACAGGATGGTATATTGTGTATATATATCTTTCATAGAGCCTACACAATGTAATTTCAGTTACAAGTATGTCTTTTAGTTTGACAGCTTGAATGCATCCTCTTCAAAGCTACATATAGAGAAATTGCATAATATGTTCTAATTGTTCAGTTTGCACTGTTACACCAGTTTCATACACTAACCTGCAAACTCATCAAGTTACTTTGTTCATTCTTGAAGATGTACAAAAACCTTCTTCCCTTTTTTCAAAACTGCCACTTGAACCTTAATGATGCATCCTGTGTTGTGAGAACTGTGCCTTGTCCACTTCTCAGTAAATGTTATATCACCATTCATCCAATGCTATTACACCAGACTACACAAAACACGGCCAACTGAGTCAATTGGAAAACATGCAAATTAGAATTTTAATTTAAATGCTGGCTGATGTAAATATATCAATGCCTCAAAAATCTATAGATAAGATAACATGCTGATCAGTAATCGATACAAAGATATTTTATGACATACCTTCTGATAGTTCTGATAGTGCCACATAATCACAGGGCTTGTACTTTTCGGGGAAATCAACCTACGAATAGTTTACTTGGTTGTCTCTGCATATTAAACTGAGATGAAAGAAAATCAAGATTATTTTCTTATATTTGTTTATACGATGAAAGTAAATTCATATATCAAGCTCCAAAAAAGGCAAACGATCAAGTAGTTTATATGGCTTGCATGCTATAATGATAATTCTCTCATGATTTACTAACCTTTAAGCCGTTCCAGATATGTATGTCTTTCCTCCTTCAGCATAACTGAAAAGAATATTTTTATGAGCACATTTCAACTCTTATTGTCCATACAATGAAAGCAAATGGGTGCTATGACGCTGCTGGCTGTTTGACGGTCTGAAAGGCATATTTAGGCAGCATAAAAATAATCCACACAGACTCCAGTCAATCAATGAATGTCTTCTGAAGCAAATTGATAGGTTTGTGTAAAAAAATAAATAGATAATTAAAACTTTATTCAATTTTAAAAATGCTTCCTGCTACCAGTTGACCCATCACGGAGCTGTCCCCTGATGGTAGCTCAATGGTGCAATCACGCAAAAAGTCGGAAACGCATGTTTTGTATACAACAGAGGAACAAACATAACGTGAGAGTTAGGCCATTTCAAAACGATTTAAAGTTAAAAATGTTTTAATTATCAATTTGTTTCTCACAAAAACTTATCAGTTTGCTTCAGAAGACATTAATTGATCAACTGGAGTCATGTGGAGTATACTTTTATGCTGCCTAAATAGGCCTTTTGGACCATCAGACAGCCATCAGCGTCATGGCACCCATTCACTTTCATTGTATGGACAAAAAGAGCTGAAATGTGATTATAAAAATCTTCACATTGATTCTGCTGAAAAATGAAAGTCATACACATCTGGAATGGCTTAAAGGTGAGTAAATCATGAGAGAATTTTAATTTTTTCCGTGAATATTACTTTAATTCTCTCTCTTTCTCTTTCTTTTATGTTATCTCTCAGCATTTTAAGCTTTGTGAGAGGATTAAATATTGTGGTTATTGCAATACTCCACTGCATTTTATTCCAAACCAAATTTAATGGAAATACATGTGATTCAAATCCCAGGTTTCCAGGCTTGTACAAGCTTGGATACTTTCAAAAAGCCAATCATTCATTTTCTAAACATGTTTGTATAAACATTGCCTAACTGATTAGGATCATGCAATGCAAACCATTTGTTTATGAAATCGCTCATTTCCAAGGTGAAATTATTAAAAAAAGCAGGACAATTGTGCACCATTTTTATGAAAAAAAGCAGTGGTCTGCTTCATAACAGCATTAATCATTACTATGTGCATTTGGTTCCTCTTGTTATGACCTTGTTTTGAGTCTGATTTAACAAATCCAGAGGTGCTGAACTCAACCAGACAATTAATGCATGAAGCATTCATGTTGTACTGTATCTGTCTGAAAAAGCTCTTTAAATATATAAAAACTTTCTATAAAAATAGACAATTTTACAATAGACAATAGACAGTTTTACAGTGTATAATGTAAAAACAATTTGTACTTTTATAAGAAGCATCTCAGATTTTTTGAAGAGGCTAATCTGTTTTTTTTTATTTTTTTAGCATAGCCTATTTCTTGAGTTCACATTGAATAGATTTTTTGTCTTGTATGTTAACTCAATGTTACTTTATATTGCACATTTAATTACATAATCTTTTATAGCAATGCATCGTGGTGTCTTATATACTCTTCAAAATGTCACATATTTGTCTGTGTGTGTTTTTTCCACTGTTTGTTTTTTCAAGTGTACATATTTGTTGTTCTGCCCAGATTGTCTTTTGTTGTCCAGGCATAGTCCAGATGCTCCCAAAATGATTTTATGGCAACCAACTTAATGACAGTGTAGTCTTGGTCCTGCCAGCCAATCATTTTGTGTATGTCAGTGTGAGTTGTGGGTGTACAGTCCAGCGGCAGGTTGAGAGTGTTAATAGAAGGACAAGTGAGAGTCCAAAGCTGCACTGAGATGTCTCTCAGTCTCCACTGAAAGAGAGGTTGGAGTTGCAACCTTTCCTTAGTTTTGCAGATAGTGTGTAGGGAGGAAGATTCAGCCACAGAGGGGGTACTAAATGCAAATTTCAGAAGTTTAAGTTTTAAAGTGTTGCAGTAGTCCAATCTTAAGATGAAAATTAATTATTAAAAAAAACCTTCTGGGTCATACATGACCCCTCCGCTTTCCATTATCGTGGGTTATTTTGCAATAATGACCAGTTGACTGTGCATTATTTCACTTATTACACAGCTACTTGTCGAATAAATAAACAAATGGACAATAAATATTGATTTGTGTCAAAACTATTTTATTTTGTGAGAAGAAATAGACTGTGAAGGAACAACAATACAGTATACAGATACATTTCCAGATATTGCATTGTAATGTCTGACATCATACAATATAAGCCACTACATAGTTATCGACTATCTTTGGCGAACAAATGGGTAGCCAAACACTTGGCATCCACTAAGGTGCATCTGATGGTTTCCAGGAGTTGTTCTTTATTTTTTGTCTCATTGCCGACAGTGACTCAGTGGTCACCTAAACAGTTCTTTGTGCCCAAGATAATAATGTGACTATTGTAACATTTAAAGAGGCATACCTCAAATTACTGCCTAATTGTTACCGATCTGCTGGTCAGTCATAAGCTATTCATCGGTCCCCACCACCATTATCTTGCCTGGAGCAATAGTAATTTGTGCTCAGATTTGCTGATCAGCCAAGCAGGGCCAACATGCTCTAATTTGTTAGGGCAATCTCATGGCACTCAGCATCCCTTTGGTATTCTAGGCGAATAAATAGAAAGACCAGGGTGATAGATTTAATGCCACAGTGCTGATGATTAGTCATTACATTGCCGGTAAGTAGAGGTAAGTGTTTAAGAGTTCTGTCTCAGTCATCGGCTTAGAGAAACAGCATTCATTTCACACTCTGCCTGCATGCTCACAGTTTAAGGGTATAGCTTTCAAGCAGACAAAGCAGACATATCATTTGGCTGCTGTACACAGGAGAGAAATACATTTTCTTGTCTGTAACTTGAGTTCAGCAGAAAGCTTATTATTAATTTTTCTAAAAATATCCACACACCTCTTTTATACTGTATGTCTTCTTTAATTGATAAAGCATACTTAAATTAATAGTTTCCCCAAAAATGTAAATTGTCATTATTTCATCAAAAACATTAATTTCAAAATGATATTAGCACTTTATTCCATGAACCACAAAAGGTCAAATTTTGAACAATCTTTATGTCCCTTTGCATACAATGCCAGTTCATTGTGTTGAGTAAGTTATTCAAAAATGATTACCTATCCAAAATTGTAACCAGATTACGTTATTGATTACTTAAGTAAAAAAAGTAATCAAGTTACTAATGACTAAGTTCAGGAATGCAACTCTGAATAGCGCAAGCAGATTGGCTAACAGATGTTCCATAAAACCTATCAGCTCGCTCACATGTGATATGTCAAGCCAAACGACTCACATGGTGTAAGCTGGTTGGTCCTTTGATGTGTACTTGGGTAGCCAATCAACTTGCGTACTGCCCAACATTAAAATTAGCTCAGTTTGCTAGTTAGCCGGTTTCATTGCAGCACACCACAAAAGTTTTCTCTGAAAATGCTATTTGGTTGCTGGGGCTTGCATGGTAAAGTCTGCTTTGGCCATGACACGTAGAAGCTCACCTTTATCAAGGTAAGCTGTTGCCAGATCAGGCACTGGCACACATTGCAATCTTAGGTCATTAGTTTAAATAAATCCAAACATAGCTAGGCTAAGTCACTAGTTAAAGAAGCTCTGGGTTTTCCAGGTCCAGATACACTTTGAATCAAGTTACTAGCTGTTAAAGCCTTTTGGCCAAGCAGGCCCACGCACACATAGAGATTTAGTTCATTAGCATTATGCCATTTGACCAGCAGGCCAAGGCACACCTACAGTAGCTAGCATATTCTCGGTGCATATGGCTCTTCAGAGCAGTAGCAGTACACAAATCTTGGCAATAGATCTGCTTGGTTGGAGGGTTGTTTCGTGTTTGTATGTTATGCTTTTGTGCAGCTTCCCTGGTTTGTTGATTGTATTGATGTCTAATTTTTCAACAGCATGTCATACATGCTTGATGCCACATGTCTTGTGCTTTTCTAATTGTACTACAGCAGCACCATGTCCACATGCTTAAATATATCTGTGTACAGCACCGGATTAGGGTGGCTGGGGCCCCTGGGCAAGATTAATTGTTGGGGCCCTACACCATAAAATATTATGCTACCATTTCAGAAAGACAAATATAAGGTATTTCAGAGAGAGCCATATAAGCATAGCGCTGAGTGCTTCAGGCCCTAGCTATACAAACACAAAGAGAACAGAAGCATTGTATGTGTGTGACATCATAAACATTCTGAAATCACTCTGCTTGAACTCCACTCTAGGTTTTTTATAAATAGCAAACGATATACGTGCCAGTTCAAAACGTATGATGGTATTACCTTAATAACGTTATTGGGAAACTCAGTCCATGATGGAAATTTTAGAACTCAGTCCCTCTGAGTGACGGATAATAATACATTTTAGCGCAATACTATCCCCCCATGCCATTTGCCCACACCCCCTATTTAATTTGACACATTTTATGTAAAGTGGTAAGCATATGGGGAACATTTTCTATAAAATGAGTGGATCAAATTGGAAACAAAAATAGAAATATATCTGTCATGTCAGCCGCATGCAGTCACTGCCTGGTGAACTAATTTCCTTCATAAGAGCTTGCGAGCGATGTCAGATTTCAGGCAAGAGGTAATCCAGGAAATTCTTTTGTTACATGAAAAAAAGTCTGCTCCTGTCTTCTATTATTTTCAGCAAAAAAATATATATTTGTTAGCGGTTTTCATTTCTTGAATCCCTGATACAAACTGTTTACTTTAGTTGGTGTTTTGGTTGTTGTAGTATTTGCAAGGATGATATATTAATATGATAATATTTCGACATTTTGAATTGGGTATGTGGAAGAGGAGAGAGAGACATACAGTAACCGAACTTAAAATGTTTTCCTTATATGAACGGAGCACTTTGTCATGTTTTTGGCCACATGTCTCAATAAATTCCACAATTAAGCTTGTGGTAATTACCTCCTCACACTGTGTACATCCTGGCCATCTGGTATTTTTAGTGAGCATTTGTGATCAGTCTCTTTCTTAAAATATTTGACAATCCATCTTTCTTTCTGACTGTTAAATTAGTTGACATAAGTTATATTAAGGTAAAGGTGGGCCCCCTGCTGGACCCCCCAATGTCAAGCCTGGCCTTGTCCGCGTATGTTCTAGCAGTAGCATGTCTCCGTACTTGATCTGCAGCAGCAGCAGCAGCGTAGCAGATCTAGTCCGCCAAGACCAATATCCTATCAATATGTCATGTCAATCAATATTTTAACATGATAAATCTTTGAGAGTGTGGTCATGACTACAGTTACTTCAAACTTAAGTTACTTTCTACAAATATTTTCACAGAAGTGTTAAAAAATGAAAGTAATATCTATATTGTTCAATTCAACCGTCACAGAAACACAAACAGGTATAAATTGGAGCATAATTCATATTTTAAATGTATTCTACATAAATATTTTTAATAGAACAATGTGTATCCTAATTACAGTAATATACTAAAAAGGAATTTGTCAGGATCCTGTCATCTCTGTTTGTTTTCCTGTAAATCTAAGATTGCCTTTTGGTTTCTTTTTGTGTCTCGTCACCATGTGCTCCTATGTCTTGTGCCTTGTCTGTAAACCCTCATTTGCCCTGTCTTCTCCTCGTTATTCTTGTAACCTGCCGTCCTCGTTGGCTCCCTGATTTCTCCCTCCTTATATTCCCTTTGTTTGCCATGTTTTCTGTGGAATTGTTTGTTTGTTCGTCATGCTCATGTTTCTCAGTTTGTCTGCTCACTGCTTTTCTAACTGATAATTTCTTCTTGCAGGATTTGTTTTGCCCTTTTTTGTAAATTTTCTTAAATAAACATTTTCTTTTTTCTTTTCTTTTTTCCTGACCTGCACCGTTCTTCTAAATTCTTACAGAATTAACTTAATTGAATGTCCATAACTGGGATCTGATTACTGTTATACTACTTTTTTGACTAATTTAATTCAATTACAGTAACTAATTATTTTGTAATCAGATTACACCCAACACTGGTTGTGAGCATGGCTGTCAAGCTTTAAAAAAGGACATAATAACAACTAACTAGTGACTTGTGTGCTACATTCCAAATCATTCAATGTCATACAATAACTTTGATAACCTTATTATCATGAATGTTCACGTTCAGATTTAAATATGATGCATTGATGCTTAGCCTCAGGTTTGGCACTGTTGATTCAGTGGAGAGGAACATCATCAGTGAATAACTTACATTTCAGCCAGTTCCTCAGTAGATGTGTAAAGAATCCTCAAAATGTCCCTTTTTTGTTTTTCCATGGAAAACATAACAGCATTTAGGATTTAAATGACATGAGAGTGAGTAAATAATGACAGAATTAAAATGTTTGGGTGAACTCTGCCTTTAAATAAAGATGTATGAAATAATTGGTCCTACCCAGCATCAGGATATTATAATTTCATTATGTTTTATGTGTGACATAATCAGTAACCAGAATCATAATCTATCAAAGTTGCTATAACCTAAAGCATTTTCTTGGTTGTTTTGTTATACATAGTCAAAATAAAATATGGAATCTTTCTTGAATGTTTTAAATTTCATCTTCTCTTTTCTCCTCTAGCCATTGAAGCTGCATTGTGAGTTGTGCAGTATAGTGTCCAGCTCTGGCCAGATGTTGGGGCGTGAGGCCGGGGCCGAGATCGACCAGTCCTCCTGCATATGGAGAATGAACAATGCACCCACAAGAGGCTTTGAGATAGACGTGGGCCGCAGGACGGACCTGAGGGTGGTGTCCCACACCAGTGTTCCTCTGCTAATCCAAAAGCCACAGCACTTTTTTGGCCAGGGGAATGAGACTGTTTATGTGGTATGGGGACCCTTACGTAACATGAGGCAGGACGGCAAGGGCATTGTGTACAACATGCTGCGGCAGGCAGTGGATAACTACCACCAGGCTCGCATCTATGTCACCACAGAAGAGCGCATGAATTACTGTGACACTGTATTCAAGAAGGAGACGGGTAAAGACAGGTGAGAGAGCTGTAATCACCTCCTGTGAAAGTCTTATCACATGTTTGTGCTGTGCTGTATTCTGTAGTGCATACAGAGACAGTAAATGGAGCACTAAATCTGCCCTGGATTCTGAATGTGTAAGACAGTACAAGGAAGAAGAGACAGACCACTCCTTAAAAAATGAATGGGAGAAATATCAACTCTCAAAAAGGAGGCTGAAGGAATATAGGAAAGTCCTTCCTTTCAGTTGGAAGTGTAAAATTGCCTTTTAACTATTTTTGTTTACAACTGCTTTTTGTTTAAAGTTGTCTTGTTGGAACTACAGCTCTTCACCTGTGGTTAGAATCATAGTTTCTTGTTAGTTTGCTGTGTGGACATACATTGATTTTGCTGATGCTTCCATTATTCCATGCATATCTTTCATTCTGTTAAGACTTTGACCAGTTCCCCTTCTGTCGCTCTCTCCACGTTGTGTCAGAGAAGCGACACTAGGGGTCTCTCTTGAGCGGCGATATTCACCTCTGAACTATGAAAAAAGGCCAATGAGAGTTGGCACCCAGTATTTGCATGTCCCGCCCCCGGACATACGGGTATTTGAGCGGCGCAAATACGGGAGTTAATTCAGAAAAATTTCTTCGGAGCCGATGGTCGTGCACGAAGTCTGCTGCGAGTTACACACCAAGTTCCTGTTGAATCCTCTGACGCTCTGCATGCTGTTGGATCTGACGGCGCATAACAGCGGCTTTCTCATTCGTGCACGGCTGTGCATTCTTGCCCCCCCCCGGATTCCTTCCCGGACGTGCATGACAAGCTGAGCAAGCCCAGCTTCCTCGCTCCTCCGCTCTCGCTACCCTCGGTGGTAGAACGGTCCCAGACCGCTCCCCCCTGCACACCATGGCCCCCTCCTGCAAGTCCACCGGGCCAGGGCACTTCAAAATCTGCAGGAACTGAACTCAAACAGGCGATGGCCAGAAACGCAACGATGGACAGGCAGTACGTGAGGCAGACAAATGGCCCAGAAACGCAACGATGGACAGGCAGTACGGGAGGCAGACAAAGCACGCTTTCTCAAACGCCCCCATATCCCAGCTCCGTCCATTCGGCGACACCACTTGACGACTTCACCCAGCAGTCCTCAGTGGTGAAGAAACAGACGAAGGCTATTTTCAAGCAAAAAAGCATCCTGCCCTGCCGCAAACCTGCCGCCAGGGGCCATGCCCTGTCTGCTCGCCGAGGGCGTCCTCCTGCGGCTTTCAAGAAAGAAAGAAAGTTGTGCTCCGCCTCAACTAACAAGTGAGTGGGCCCAGCTCTCAGCCCCAGCGTTGAGCTCCCCGCAGAAGTTGGACACCCATCGTCTCATGGACCCCCTTGAGGACCCAGAAGGCTCCCAGGCGCTCCTGAGATGACAGACCCAGAGACCGAGACGTTAGCTCCGGAGCTGGTAAGACCACTCCGTTCCCCGGTGGAGGGCCAGGAGGAGAATTTTTTGTTAAATACTTTACACTCTATAGAGCTATTTCCTTGTTGTCTCTGGGGTCACCTGGCCCGCAAATGCCGTTCTCACGGCACTCTGCTTTCAGGCCTCAACAGTCCCGGCTCCATGGACGCGGTGTCCCCGCCTTCAGCCCCACGACTGTTCCCCGGCCGGCCGGTTCAGACGAGTCCAGAGGACGCCAGCATCAGACCTCCTCCTCAGTCACGAACCCGTCCCCTGCCAGATGCGCGGAGCAAGGTAAGTGCTTTGAGTCTATTCTCAGCACCAGAGCCTCGGGACGCCATGTTGCCTCCCGACGCCGCGTTACCTGTTCCGCACCGCTGCGAAGCCCCACCGGGTACGTCCAAAAAACTTGTCCCCTTGGTGCCCCTAGCACGGAGTTTAGAGGCGTGGCTTTCACTGCCCAACCTGTCACGCTGGCTGCACCGGACCATTTGACTCGGTTACGCAATTCAGTTTGCCAGGTCTCCGCCCCCCCTTCGTGGGCGTACATTTTTCCGCAGTACACGGCCAACATGCCCATTCCCTGCGCGAAGAAATCGCCTCCCTTCTATTAAAGGACGCGATAGAGCCTGTCCCTCCAACCAAAACGAAGAAGGGTTTCTACAGCCCTTACTTCGTTGTACCCAAGAAAGGCGGCGGCTTACGACCGATCTTGGACCTGCGAGTTTTCAATCGGACCTTGTCCAAACTCCCGTTCAAAATGCTCACCCAGAAACAAATTCTATCTGGCGTCTGGCATCTAGATTGGTTCGCAGTGGTAGACCTGAAGGACGCGTACTTCCACGTCTCAATTCGCCCTCGACATCGACCCTTCCTACAGTTCGCGTTCGACGGCCAGGCGTATCAGTACAAAGTCCTCCCCGTCGGCCTGTCTCTGTCCCCTCGCGTCTTCACGAAAGTCGCAGAGGCAGCTCTTGCCCCGCTCCGACAAGCCGGCATAGGCATACTCAATTACCTCGACGACTGGCTCATACTGGCCTACTCCCGAGAGTTACTATGCGCACACAGAGACCAGGTGCTCAGCCACCTCAGCCGTTTGGGGCTTCAGGTCAACTGGGAAAAGAGCAAGCTCTCCCCGGTCCAGAGCATCTCTTTTCTCGGTCTGGAGTTAGACTCAGTCTCAATGACAGCACGTCTCTCCAACGAGCGTGCTCAGTCAGTGCTGAAATGCCTCGCTTCCTTCAAGCCAGGCGCCGTAGTCCCGCTAAAACGTTTCCAACAGCTCCTGGGGCATATGGCATCCTCCGCGGCAGCCCCGCCACTGGGGTTGATGCATATGAGACCACTTCAGCACTGGCTCCGGACTCGAGTCCTGAGAGGAGCATGGTGCTGCGACACGCACAACGTAAAAGTTACCTCTGCCTGCTGCCAAACCTTCAAACCCTGGACAGCAGAAAGGGAACGCTGTCTCCAAGCAGAGACTCGCCCACTGGGTTGTCGACGCCATTTCCCTGGCTTATCACACCCAGGCCCTGCCCCCCCCCCTTGCGGGTCCGAGCCCACTCCACAAGGAGTGTTGCGTCCTCATGGGCACTGGCTAGGGGCACTGCCCTAGCAGACATTTGTAGAGCAGCGGGCTGGGCAACACCTAACAGTTTTGCGAGATTCTACAATCTCTGGCGAGCGGACTCCCGTGTTTCCCTTAGGCAGTCACGGCTGCCTCGGTTGCCGTGCTGTATGTTCCCCCCTCTATGAGGCTGGATCCACCACCGCACCAACTTTTCCACATAGGCCCTAAGTCAGGCCTCTGATGGTTTTGCCACTTAAACTTGCCTCCCCTCTCGGGTAGGCGTGGCCTCCGCAGGGTCTTCTCCACCCTGAATAAGGGCTAAGACCCCCTTCCCTCAATGCGTGTAAGGGCCCCGGCCTTAGTTGCTCTATGCGAGAAACATAGAGAGAAAAGAGGCCCGGCCAGGCTTGGCCTGTTCCCAGGTTGGCGGCCAGCAGCTTGTTCCCCCCTCCAGGGTAACGATAAGGAATCCTGATGGCTTAAATGGGGCATTGGGGAATGGTACGTGCAGCCTGATACAGTTGGTCGTCCTGCACGTAAGAATACCTGCTCGCTCCTGTATCAGCAGTTCACGTACACGGCTCAGTGCATGGCACTTTTATAAGTGGACCCCTAGTGTCGCTTCTCTGACACAACGTGGAGAGAGCGACAGAAGGGGAACGTCTAGGTTATGTATGTAACCTCCGTTCCCCGATGGAGGGAACGAGACGTTGTGTCTCCCCTGCCACGTCACTGAGCCGAGCGACTGTTGTGGCCAGACCATTTCCGGCTCCTCAGAAAAATCCTAAATGAACTCCCGTATTTGCGCCGCTCAAATACCCGTATGTCCGGGGGCGGGACATGCAAATACTGGGTGCCAACTCTCATTGGCCTTTTTTCATAGTTCAGAGGTGAATATCGGCGCTCAAGAGAGACCCCTAGTGTCGCTTCTCTGACACAACGTCTCGTTCCCTCCATCGGGGAACGGAGGTTACATACGTAACCTAGACGTTTTACATGCATTTAAGAAAAAAGATATTCTGAGGTTTTGCAGAAAGCGGCATTCTGAAATGTCACGTAAACACGACAGCCATCTAGCTGTCAGTTTCTTCAGATCCTCAGGTGACTTTTCACCCCATGCTTCTTGTAGCACTTGCCATAGATGTAGCTGTCTTGTGGGATCAGCTGTCTAGTTTATCCCACAAAAGCTCAATGAGTTTAAGATCCATAACACTCTTTTCCAATTATCTGTTGTCCAATGTCTGTGTTCATTTGTCATTGAAGACAAATAGTGATGGTGCTTCTTTTAACATCAGTAATGTCCAGACTATACTTTGTGATCAGTTGAATGCCACTTTGGTGAATTAAAGTACCAATTTCCTTCCGAAACCACAAAATCTCTACATTATTCCAAACTTTTAGCTGCCAGTGTATACGTCAAATGTGTCATGGCAACACCGGTCACAAGTCTAATGTAGACAACACCCCACTATTGCAACGCAATGCATCAGTAGCATTACACAGTGCATGCAGTTTTTGTGTCTTCAGCAACTTTCTCGCATTTAATGGCTTTCTGGTGTACATGTAAATTAGCTATTATTACTGTTGGTGGTTGTGGAGTGTCCCCTGTTCACAATGTAAAGCGCTTTGAGTGTAGTGTCAGAAAATCGCTATATAAATGTAAAGTTCATTCATTCATTCATTATAATTTAATATTTGTTGAATTTATTACTCCACCCCTTGAGTAACATAATTTATGGCAGCTCTACCAATGTGGTTTGAATGATGGATGTGTGACATAGTTACTGTGGTGTCAGGAAACTGTTGTGACTAGCTAGCTAATTTCTACAACAATGCATGTTACCTGTGTGGTAACGCAGTGAGTTATGTTGTTGTAAGGGAAATACACCCCTGAACGGTTTTGGGTGAGAACATACCAAAATGTATCTTCTTTTTCACTATAAATCTTGACATTAGCAGTCTCCTTGATGATCATGATTTCAAGCTTGATTACACTTCCTACCTCTCTGCGTATGCATCAAGTTCTAGGAAGTGTAATCAAGCTTGAAACGTCAATAGCAAGATATTAACACACTTTCCAAATTGTTCCTATGCTCGTACTTATATATCACTGTCATTTAATTTCATCACATGACATCTGAAAAAAATGAGCTCTTTGTCCTTTTTTATATCTTTTATCTTTAGATACATGTAACATAGTCTGATGAGAATTCGTCACAATACTACAAGATGGCAAATTCCAAACCAATTTGCATGATTTAATTCCTACAAAAACGTACTACTTAAACATCAACCAATCACCAGTGCTGGGTGAATTGTAATCAGGTACTGATTACAAATTACATGATAAATACAATCAGTAACCTAATCTCATAGATTACATTTTTGGGGTAATGTAATCTGATTATTTTTGGATTACTTTCAACCAAATTCTATTTTATTTTATGTCATATGCATTTGAGGAGGATAATGATTTTAACATAAAAGTATAAACAGGAAAAAAATGTATTCCATTCTTTATCACTAACAAAAAGATCCTCACAAAAAGAGTACCTTATGACAGTTTTAAAAAGTGCATTAAACATTACATGAATTTAATAAATATTAAATTTAACAGCAATGACAGGGCATGGCATAATTTATAATTCAAAACACTGAGACATCAAGTTAATTTTAAGTGCATATAACAATTCTTGTCATCAGGAACATTAATGACAATAACATCAGATAACACATACATAAAAAAACTAACAAGCAGCCGAGAGATTACACTGAGTGAAGAGATACATTTTTAGATGTAATTTAAAGGAGGAGAAGTGGTGAGTTCCCGAAGGGGTTGACGGAGATCATTCCAAAGCTGAGGAGCAACAGTCATAAATGACCTGCCTCCAATTGAAGATAACTTGAATTTAGGGACAAACAGGAAATTTGCACCAGCAGACCGTAGAGTGTGAGTGGGAATTTAAGGGCAAAGCAACTGGGATGTACCGAGGAGCAAGAGTGTGAAGAGCCTTGAAAGTTATCAACAATGTCTTATATTGAATGCAATATGTAATTGGTAGCCAATGGAGCTGTCGCAGAATGGGAGTGATGTGTGCTGACTTTTTACTAGAAGTAAGAACTCAAGCTGCAGAATTTTTGATGTATTGTAGGCGATTTAGGGCTTAGTGGGTATACCATAGAAGAGTGAGTTACAATAATCCAATCTAGAGGAGATGAACGCATGGACTAGTGTTTCTGCGTTGTTCGTATTGATTACTGTAATGCGTCTTTTTAAAGATGTCTTTCTGCCTTTGTGTAGTTCCTGGATGCGGCAGATATCTCTCCGCTTCTGACTGTCATAAGAGCTGCCTCGTGTGCCTGGGCTGTGATCACACACAGGCAGCGTTTTATGAATGGTCGCTTACGCTTACAACCCGTTGCGCTGGCGGGCCGGGACCATCCGACTCTGCAACACGATTTAGTTCACCAGGCACTCACCCCAGAGGGGTACGATAGAGCCATCCCTCCAGCCGAGATGAAGCTAGGGTTCTACGGCCCTCACTTCATCGCACCCAAGACAGGCGGTGCGTGGCAGCCAATCTTGGAACTGCAAGTTCTGAACAGGGCCTCACACAGACTCCCTGGTGCTCACGAGGAAACTTATTCAACATGTGTCCAGCATCTAGATTGGTTCGCAGCGGCAGACCTGAAGGATATGTACTTTCATGTTTCACTTTGCCTCGGCTCAGACTCTTCCTACGGCTCATGTCCGACGGCCTGAGGTACTAGTACCAGTTCCTCCCCTTCGGCTCATCCCTGTCCCCTAGCGTCTTCACAAAGGTTGCAGAGGCTGCCCTTGCCCCGCTAAGGGTAGTGGGCATCCGTGTACTCGACAATCTCGACGACTTGCTGATTCTAGCTCACTCTTGAGAGTCTCTGTGCGCCCACAGGGACCAGGTGCTCAGGCACATCGATGAGGAAAAGATTAGTTAGACTCAGTCTCAACGACAGCACTACTCACAAACGAACACACGCAGCCAGTGCTGAACTGCCTAAGTTTGCTCAGACAAGGCACAGAGGTTCCATTGCGGCAGTTCCGGATGCTCCTGGGGCATATGACATCCTCAGCGGTGGCCGTGCAGGTTGATGCATATGAGACCACTTCAGCACTGGCTTCAGACTCGAGTCCTGAGATGGGCATGGTGCCGCAGCACATACCATGTGTTCGTCACCTCTTTCTGCCACCAGACATCAAACCCTTAGACAGACCAGGTGTCCCGACACGTTCTGGTCACCACAGATGTTGGGGTGCCGTGTGTAATGGGCACATAGCTGCCGGCTGCTGGACAGGGCCCCGGCTGGGTTGGCACATCAACTGCCTAGAGTTACTGTAAATTCTTGCCCTGTGGAGGTTTCTCCCACTGATTCAGGGCAAGAACCTCTTAATTTGCTTCCGACAGCACCGCCACGATAGCGCACATAAATCGGCAAAGCGGTGTGCGCTCTCATCACATGTCGCAAATCTCCACCTTCGGAGCCAGCAGCGACTCAGGTCATTGCGTGTCACTCATATCCCGGGCAACCTCAACATGGCAGCAGACGTGTGCTGTCACGACAGGGCACGCTCAGCGGAGAGTGGAGGCTCCACCCCCAGGCAGTCCAGCTGATTTGGGAGCATTTCGGCAAAGCACAGGTAGACCTGTTTGCTTCCCAAGAGACCTCCCACTGCCCGCTCTGGTGCTCCCTAGTGGAGGCTCCCCTCGGGATAGACACGCTGCACTCAGCCACACCAGTCACTCTGGTGGCCCCCTATTGGTCCACACAGACTTGGCTCTCGGATCTCACGCTCCTCGCGACAGCCCCTCCCTGGCGAATTTCCCTGAGGAAGGGCCTTCTTTCTCAGGGACGGGGCACCCACTGGCATCTGCACCCAGACCTCTGGAACCCCTAAGTCTGGCCACTGGATGGAATGTGGAAGATCTAAGTGGCCTACCACCTGGCCAGAGCTCCCACTACCAGGCAACTTTACGCCCTGAAGTGGCACTTGTTCGAGAATTGGTGTTCTTCCCGATCCGAAGACCCACAGAGATCCGCAGTCGGGTCAGTGCTCTCATTCCTGCAGGAGAGGCTGGGGGGGAGGCTGTTCCCCTCCACCTTGAAGGTTTATGTAGTCGCCATATTGGCTCACTATGACACAGTGGACGTAAGTCCCTAGGGAAGCATGATCTGATTATCAGGTCCCTTAGAGTTGCCCAGATGCTGAACCCATCTAGGCCATTCCTGTTCCCCTCATGGGGTCTCTCCGTGGTCCTTTCAGGCCTTCAGAACCCCCCCCCCCTTCGAACCGCTAGAATCAGTCGAGCTCAGAGCCCTCTCCTTGAAGACAGCCCTCATGATCACACTCGATTCGATCAAGAGCTAGCCCTCTGCTCCATTCAGCGGAGGAATACCCCAACCAGACCCACTATGGGTACTAAAATTATTCTGTGCTGGAATAGGTGCTCCACAGGATGGGCCTTTGTGGACTAATCCCCCTGTGTGTATTTTCCGTGGTACGGTCCCCCTGCTGGTGGGCCCGCATCTCCCGTGGGCATTCCATCAGGGAACGAGACGTTGTTTCCCCCCGGCCACGACGCTGAACCGAGCCACTGCAATGGCCGAAACTTATTCTCAGCTCCTCAGTGCAAAACCTGAATGAACAGATGCATGATTCTCTCCAATTTATACCCGTATGTCCGGGGGAGGGACATGCAAATTCTGTCTGCCAAATTCTCATTGGCCTGTTTTCAAGTTCAGAGGTAACCGAGGCTTTCAAGAAAGTCCCTAGTATTGCTTTATTCGACACAACGTCTCGTTCCCTCCATCGGGGAAAACGGTTTACAACAGTAACCTAGATGTTTTATGTTTGCAGTTTGAGTTATTGATAATGGAAGAAAAACAGTTTGCCCGTGCAGTTTTAAGAGAAGTCTTGTATTAGACAAGATGATCAGAGAGAGCCACAGAATAAACAGTCAAACCAGTTTTATTGATGAGTTGTTCCAGACGTCGACCCTTTGCTTTCATAGCCTGCAATTTTGGAGTATACCAAGGAGAGGAATAAGAGGAAAAAACCAGTCTACACTTGACAAGTGCATAGTCATCTAAGATGGAGGTAGTTGTTGCATTGTATAAAGAAATAATTTCATCAGGGCAGGAAAGTTTTATAGAAGATGTGAGTACAGAATTACAGATAGAGTCAGTGAAAGACGACAAATTGATAGATTTTATATTACGATAGGATATCTGTTTTTTGCTACAAGACTTAAAAAGATAACCACTGAAATTAAACTTTTATCATCAGAAAAACCATCCAAAGTTCCCAACACCGATTGTTAAGCTCAGAGGAACATACCAAATTCAAAGTGTGGTCATGACAGTGAGTAGGAAAATTGACATGCTTATTGAAATGGAAACAATCAAGTATAGACATAAACTCATGAGAAGCAGTTGAGTTAGTGTCAACATGAATATTGAAATCTCCTAATATTATCACTGTTTTATGTGTTTCACAGTCTAGCGTAAGCAAATAGGTCAGAAATAAAGCTTTGGTGTCTATTAATTGGTCTATAGATTAGAATTACCACCAGTCAATGAGCGATCATTTAAAAGAGCACCGGTATTACAAGGGGACACATAGTCCATAGCAGGCCTACTAACTGATTCAAGTCTGACTGGGGTTAGTATCAAGCCAACATTAACTCAACAATAAGAAGTTCATGATGAAGAAAGTCCAGATTGATGGAATCAATGTAGGTGATGAGTAATGTAAATTCCAATGATGTTTCACAGAACGGAGAACATAGAGTAGACGTCTAGTAATCCCAAGCCATTTACAATAATCAGTCTAATTGGGAATAGCAGTTAAGACCACATAGCTGCGATGAAGAGTGTTCAAGTGTCATATCCACAGAGATAGCTACTTGTATAACTAGCAGAGTGAGGCCAATAAAGCTCACTGCTGTACATTTTTATTTCATATAAGGCATGGCAAAGAACAAGATTCAACTACAGACAGACAACACCTACAACATTCCGTACCACATAGCCATGACCAGACAAGCAGAAAACACCATAACCCAACCAAGTAGAAAGTGCAGACTAACTCATTAGATGGCTAATCACCGGCTAAACCAGCAGGGATAAATAGTGGTCAGCGGGCTCGCCAATGGTGTGTGAGGCAGTGCATGAGCTAAAGAGTCCAGGGTATGTGGGTAGTCCATGTAGAGATATATTCCACAGTGATCCGGTGAAGTACAAATATGGTCAACAGTGCACATGAAGTTCAGAAAGCAAGTTAGCAACAGTGAAGACTCCAAGAGAGCAAAGTTCCAAATACAGTCAGCTTGGGTTGCAGCGGTATACCGGTTTCACGGTATACCCCGGTTTGGAAATTGACTTATCATACCATGTACATTTGCTTATCTACGGTATTGAGAAAAAATACAAGAAATAAATCTCCTTTATTTCTTGTCTGCCTGTTTCAGACTCGTCAACTTGCGACACGCACGCGCGCGCAGCGGAGAAAATGTCTGAGAGAAGCGAGGGGGTCTGACATGAGTTTGTGTGTGACTTAAAGCAGTGTTTCTCAACTGGTCTATTCGGACTGGGTCATGGACAGCAGAGAAAGAACAATGCCATATTCTCCCATTGAAGATATTTCGGCGGCCGACAAGTGATAGACTATTTAGGACTGCCAACGCAGATTTAATGATAATCTCGCAAACAGCTAAAGCAAACATGGGCAACATACGGCCATTTATCGTAAAATAATTTTTATTTTTCATTGGATATTTCAGTTAACTTACATTGGGACTCACAAGCGTTTAACATGCTCAGGGTTGCCAGATAAGAGACGAAAAACCCCCAGTTTGAGATTTATACTTGCGCAAATTGGAAATATTCTGCCTACCGTTATACTTATTTTGTGCAATCTGGCAAACATGTACGTCTCGCTTTCCCCTTTGAACAAACTTGCCGATCTGTAGTGCAATATTCGGCTCAAGGAAAAGTGTTATACGGCTGCTGTGTCCATTCTTGAGGCTGCTTGTGATGTTTGGTGCTACTAATTTTTCAGGTAAACCTTCTCAGTGATTAAATTAAATATAAAAGTAGATCTCGGCATCATTGACATGCAAGCAAAAGCAAGCCAGAGACAAATATGTAAATGTATTTTTTATTTGTGCAATTGAGAAATGTTGAAGTCCCTTCGCAACTATGTTAATCTAATTCTTGCAGTAATCATTTATCATATTCATGCAGCCTGTGTTATTCAGTTGTGTGCTGAAAGTCAAACGTTGACATCAACACTTGATGTCACTTGATGCATGTCCTTGTACTGGAAAACCATGAATAAAACTATACAACATTAAAGGAAATGCAACCCAGGATACATTAAATACAGGTTATGTTTAATCTATGGCAGGTCGCCACTTGATTTCCAATGTAAAATCTGTCCTGAAGCAAAACCAGTTGAGAACCACTGAGATAAAGGTACAGACAGGAGCAGTCTACAGTATATGTTAATTATTAATAATCATAGGACATAAATTCAAAAGCTCACACAGCTGGAGTTATTTTTCATTTTATAGATATTTTAACATGTAAACTAACATGCTTTAATTATTTAGCATGTTATAGTTACATTTTTATCATGTTTATAATTCGATTTATTATTATAATTCTGTTAGCTTTCTTATTTTTTCTATCTATTTTATTTTCAAAAGGGAGACATTTTTTACACATACTTCAATAAAATAAAAGTATTTGCTCAAAAATAAATAAATAAATAACCCTTCTGTTTTCACTAATTATAGTAATTGTGTAATACCGTGAAACCGTGATATTTTCTGAGACGGTTATCATACTGTGAAAATCTCATACCGTTGCAACCCTAGTCAGCAGTGAACAAAAGTTCAGTGTTGTCCAGGAAGTAAATCAAACAAAACACAAGAACAATACAGGAATGCCAGTGTGAAGCGGCAGCCAAACACGCACAGCATACTTTCACATGAAACATTCATGGGGGGAGTCAACATCCCAGGGAATAATAAAATCAACAAAAATGAATGACCATAAAATCAATAGCTATGACATTGCCTAGGTCAAAGCTTTAATCTAAAAACACTGAAACACTTTTAACCCTTACTGCTTACTGACAGTCCATCTATTCCAACGCTGAGCTGCGAGATATTATCTTTTGAACAGCAAGAATATTCTAAAAGAGCAGAATATGTAAAAACAGCAGAGTTCCACTGAGTCACACAAGGAACAATTGTGTCAAGTTTTATCTCACATTTCATGCAGTTGACTCCATTGCAGCAGCAACAGTAGAGTGATGGGCTTTGTTACTTATTGCTGCACATTTTGCAGTTGAATTTGTGTAACCTGCAGGAAGGACCTTCAGAGATTGCATCCATAGATCCTTTGAAGCAATTCAGTTCAATGTAAGAAATAATAATAATAATAAAAACATATCTAGTTCATTCAATGAACCTGAAATCAACAGCAAAGACATTGCTTGGTCAAGGCTAACAGCTCTAAACTCTGACACACTTACTTTTTAATCCTTACTACTTAGTAATAGTCCATCGCCTATTCCTTAACTGAGGGGCATATCTTACTGTTGTAACATAATAAGAGCACATACTCAAAATATTAATCATTGAGACTATTGCGCTTTGGGGTAAGAACATGATGATATTGATATGAAAATGATTAGTAATTATTAACTATTTACTGACATACTGTTAATATGTAATTATGTAATCGATAAAAAAGTATCCGTAGTCCGAATATGAATTTAAAATGTAATTTAACCAATTTCAAGTACTTGATTTTTTTAAATCTGATTACGCAATCCAGTTTACATGTAATCTGTTACTATCCAGCACAGCCAATCACATACACTTCACAAAACACGCTCCTAACACAGTAGTGTTGCTTTCTTCCGTATTACAAATCAGTTTTATTAACATTAATATCATGGCTATGTTTACACTATTGGTAGGGTAAGGTTTTATACTCTATGGTTAGGTTTAGGGATGAGGTTTGTGGTATGGTTTAAAGTTATGAAAAAACTGTTTTGGATTAACATGGATGAAGCGCCGCATCGAGAACGACAAGGACACAATCTTTCACTGGTGGGTATTTAACTCGTGATTTGTACGAATTAACCTCGTAATATTATGATGAATTCTCGTGTGATTGGGTTGGATAAGCAACCAAATTACTTTATCTTTAGTATAAAAGCAGAAATATCACCTTCCAGCCAGCTTGAAATGGCTATTCAGTTAATCTGTATTCTCAGAAAGAAAGAGTACATCAAACGTTCCTCGTGCCGTCAGCAACATCCCAGTGGTAACAAAGGGGAGACGTCACCAGAAGAAATCAATGGACTTGAGGTTATTTGAGTTGTGAAGAGGATTTGCTGTATGCTAATGAGTCTGGTGCTCTGTGCAGCCAGAGAGAAAAAATTTATCAGCTGTTGTATCATTGAGAAATATCATTACAGTCATCAGACTAGTGCTGGGCGATATGACGATGTAATCGGATATCGATGATGCCTTACAAAGATCCCGATGCCGATTGCGAACAGATGATGATCGACAATATCTGGAAATGGCAAAACCATGGAGCTGGGAAGTCACCAAATATATTAAATAGTGTCCAGTTTCTTGAAACAAGCACGCGCCAACCTAAAAGAATCCAGTCCGCAAGCTCCTCGTCCAAATTAATTTCATGCACGGGTCATTTTTAGGGATGCACCGATCAGATACCTGGATCGGTATCGGCTCCGATACTGAAGCTTTTAAACTGATCGTTATCGTTACTGTCAAGCTCCAAAAATGACATAAAAGAACCATAAAAACACCATTGAAGTAGATCATATGACTCGTGCATTTTATTCAAAGCCACTAGAAGATGTGCAATAGCTCTGTGAATCACAAAAGGCTGTGTTTAATAAGTAAATATATATATTATGCACGTGCAGCGCCAGTGCGTTATTGAATGGCGCTGCTCTGTTTACACACACACTCGCAGCTATTTTTAGCCTTCACGTGACAACTTACTCACGACAACATCTCAGATGTAGATGCTCAATAGTTCGGTTCACTTATATGCATTTAGAACGGGGCTTGAGGTGCATTTTACCAGAATTTGAATAAGAAGCGAATTAAACTACTGTGAACTTGCCTATAAACATACACACACAGGACTTCCTGGAGAGATCGGAATATCAAAATAAAAGCCAGAGTGTTTTAAAGTTAAAGGTGCATGATTGAGAGATATTACTGTTGTATATAAAATTCTAAAAGTCAATAATAATAGTAATAATTATAATAATAATGTATTGTTGTTATTATATGTTTACAAATAATAACAATAATTAAGTTGAATGGCTGTGTGAATGAACACTTAGAATTACTGTTAATTTTGCTGTTACACTATCACAATAAAGTTTTTCTTAATAAGCTATACATTTATATTGAAATAATGTGTAGTCAGAGGTTTGTGTTTCTTTACATATAAGAGTACCCTAATTAGTTGCACACAATAATATAAAGATATTCTAAACTGATTATACAGCAAAAAACAACAACACTTGTATTGGATCGGTATCGGTCGATACTGAGATTTCAGATATCGGGATCGGAAGAGATAAAAGTGGTATTGGTGCATACCTATTAATTTTGCTCATCTACCCACAACAGGCGTATGACCTGTAAGACGTCTCATAGTGACACATGACAAGAAATGCTGTTAGTCACAAAGGCATACGCTTGAAGAAACACACTTTATTATATTTTTAAGAACAGACAACAGAAAAGCCATCAATGCTTGTGTCTAATTTGTTTGAAAACTGTTTGCAAGAATAATGTCATCTACGATAACGCTGCCAATTATCCCTGATCATATTGGGAGGTGCTGTGAGTTTAATGCGCTTTATTTCCTCACAGTTAGCA
Organism: Xyrauchen texanus; assembly: GCF_025860055.1. Lineage (NCBI taxonomy): Eukaryota > Metazoa > Chordata > Actinopteri > Cypriniformes > Catostomidae > Xyrauchen > Xyrauchen texanus. Next base: position 14,195,881 of record NC_068284.1, on the reverse strand, counting down.
TGTATTGCAGATTCCTGCCTAATGCAAATGGAGCGGTTGACGATGTAATCAGATATCGCGATATTCTTTAGGGCAATTATTGCTAAAATATTTTTTACATATCGCCCAGTCCTACATCAGACTATAACATAACACCCTCTTGAATGTTTCATTTGAAGTCAGCAGATTCACTCTTACTGTCTAAAAAGTAGCCCAAACATCTCTCTTTCATGGAGAGGCTTAGACTATGTTTGATCAGTCCAACTGAAATGCTGCAATAGATCTGCTTTTCAATGCTAATCCTCAATTGATAGCCCTAATGCTGTTGTGTTATTGTAAAGATAAAAGATATTCCTAAGGAGGACTGGAGAGGATTATCCCTTATCCAACATCAGCTCCTTTAGAAAAAAAGCCTTTTTAGTTGTGTCTTTAGCAGTGTGCTGCAGTTTACATATCCAGTAGGTGATTTGCAATTGGTGATGTGCAATTCCTGCATAGGGAAGAGGTGTGTGTGTGTGTGTGTGTGTGTGTGTGTGTGTGTGTGTGTGTGTGTGTGTGTGTGTGTGTGTGTGTGTGCGTGTATTTATCACTTTGTGGGGACCAAATGTCCCCATAAGGATAGTAAAACCCGAAATTTTTGAACTTGTGGGGACATTTTGTCGGTCCCCATGAGGAAAACAGCTTATAAATCATACTAAATTATGTTTTTTGGAAATGTAAAAATGCAGAAAGTTTTCTGTGAGAGTTAGGTTTAGGGGTAGGGTTAGGTTTAGGGGATAGAATATAAAGTTTGTACAGTATAAAAACCATTATGTCTATGGAAAGTCCCCATAAAACATGGAAACACAACATGTGTGTGTGTGTGTGTGTGTGTGTGTGTGTGTGTGTGTGTGTGTGTGTGTGTGTGTGTGTGTGTGTGTGTGTGTGTATGTGTGCGTGTATTTATCACTTTGTGGGGACCAAATGTCCCCATAAGGATAGTAAAACCCGAAATTTTTGACCTTGTGGGGACATTTTGTCGGTCCCCATGAGGAAAACAGCTTATAAATCATTCTAAATTATGTTTTTTGAAAATGTAAAAATGCAGAAAGTTTTCTGTGAGGGTTAGGTTTAGGGGTAGGGTTAGGTTTAGGGGATAGAATATAAAGTTTGTACAGTATAAAAACCATTATGTCTATGGAAAGTCCCCATAAAACATGGAAACACAACATGTGTGTGTGTGTGTGTGTGTGTGTGTGTGTGTGTGTGTGTGTGGTTATCTATAGTTTTGTAACAAATGTGTCCCCCAAAGCAGGCAAAATTTGCCAAAACCTCCCTTTGGGGACATTTGGAATCATTCTTGTTTGGAGAAAAATATGTGTTTTTAGGGGCTGTTGATGCCAAATATGTTTTAGCATCCGTCTGCTCTGTTTTTGAATGTTTTTTCTATGTAAACATGCTAGGGGGAAAACTTTGACCATTGTGCACATAAATTGATGGCGTCAAGTTAAAAAGAACTTTTAAAAATGCATCTCGAGACTCGACATGGAGGCGAAGGTAGAATCCAAATGCAGGAAGTTTATTGACAATCAACATACTAATCCAAAACACAAGGCAGAGATGTAATCATTGAAGCAGGCAAAGTAGTTGTTAACAGAATCAGTCCAACCAGGCAAACTGAGAAAAACGTTAATCCAAAATCGGTAATCCAGTAAAGCGGGCACAATGGTCATAACAAGTAGGCAATGAAACGCTTGGTAAGCCAGTAAAACTGGCAATACTTCGCAAAGACACAATGGCAAAAAGCAAGGATATTAATATGGTTTATATTGTTCAAACAGGAAGCCACCATAGAAGAAAACGGTTCGGTGTCAGTATTTAGGAGAGGTCTCCCTCTGGCGGTCGGCTGAAGGGATACCAGCCTCATACGTTACACTAATGCGTTCTGTTCCACTTGTTGCACTGCATTTAGCTATTGTCTTAGGGTGTGGGTTAGGGTTAGTCTATAGTAATTTACAATTAGCTTTATATAAAAAAACAATAGAAGCCTACAGTGTTTCCCATTAAAGGGATAGTTCTCTCATCATTTCCTCACCCTCATGCCATCCCAGATGTGTATGACTTTCTTTCTTTCACTTTTGGGTGAACTATCCCTTTAAGATAGCTAAGTAATAGTGTGTGTGTACTTCCTTATCTATGGTTTCTGGACAGTTTTGTTCCCAAAACTGAGCCAAATTGGACAAACCTCCCTTTAAGGACATTTTGGGACGTCCTCACTTGTAAAAGCCATCCATACATACATTTATAATGATTTGTAACATTCTAATAATTTTAGGTTTAGGGTGTGAGTTAGGGTTGTTCATAATAAAGTTTTATATAAAAATAATATGTCCCCATTTATATATATGTGTGTGTGGGGGGTGGGGGGGAGGGTCATGTTAATGTGGTTTACAAGGACAATTTTGTAGGTTACAATCTGGTAATTGCAAGGGTATTATGCTATAAATGTGGTTTATGAGGACATAGTGTCCCCATAATTTAAATAGCTTAAAAAACAAATGAAACGTTGTTTTATTTAACATATTAAAGTTTTATTGAAAATGTAAAAATGCAGAAAGTTTTTTGTGAGGGTTAGGTTTAGGGGATATAATATATAGTTCATACAGTATAAAAATCATTATGTCTATGGAAAGTCCTCATAATGATAGGTAGACCAACGTGTGTGTGAGCGTGTATTTATCACTTTGTGGGGACCAAATGTCCCCATAAGGATAGTAAAACCCGAAATTTTTGACCTTGTGGGGACATTTTGTCGGTCCCCATGAGGAAAACAACTTATAAATCATACTAAATTATGTTTTTTGAAAATGTAAAAATGCAGAAAGTTTTCTGTGAGGGTTAGGTTTAGGGGTAGGGTTAGGTTTAGGGGATAGAATATAAAGTTTGTACAGTATAAAAACCATTATGTCTATGGAAAGTCCCCATAAAACATGGAAACACAACATGTGTGTGTGTGTGTGTGTGTGTGTGTGTGTGTGTGTGTGTGTGTGTGTGTGTGTGTGTGTGTGTGTGTGTGTGTGTGTGTGTGTGTGGCCATGAGCAGATGTGTGTGTAATGTCAGTAATAAATCAGACTTAATAGAGCAGATTGGCGTGTCAGGGAACAGTTGGCGGTAAAGCCTTTGTTAGAATCATATTTTAGGAGCAGACTCACTTATAGACAACACCAGCAATTGGACTGTTCAGCTTAGAGACACCAAATGATCACCAATATAGCCTAAAATCATAGCAGACTGCAGCAGAATTCAAAGGTTTGAGGTTTGTGTGTGACAAGGAGGAGAATGTAAAAATCTATGGCTACTATGGGACAAACTGTGAAGACATAAAACTTAAGGAAGTAGGCATGCTATATTTTGTGAATCCAGAGATAATTTAAGCCTATTGCTGCTAGAGATAACTCATTTCCCATGGCATTTTGAAGCTGCACCAATTTCACACACTGGCCAGATTATACAACTACCGAGACTGATTTAATATACAGTAATATGTAAATGGATGGTAGAGATTCATTGTCATTTGTTGTTGCAGCATTTCACTTGCTGTAACATGCTAAATCCTACTCGGACTGTATAGACATGAGGTTTCAGAGAGGAGTGTGAAATTAACAAAACGTTTTGTTTTTCTGTTAGTGTATCAGTATCAATCTTTATTGGATTAAGTGCAACATATACAGCCTGATGCCAATGCAACCAGATTCAGTATTTTGTTCCAGCCTTGAACAAATTAGTCACTGTCATTTGTGCTGGTGTCTTAAAGTTGGCTTTTATATTTCATTTGAATGCATGTGCACCTCATCGTTAATAATTGATTTGCATCTTCTTTCAGTTTTCATATTGTTCAGCACCTAAGATACCTGTCAAACTGAATGGAATTCCGTGAATACGTCTGACTATCCATTTCTGTCTCATTAGTCCAGTGTGATCCATCAATCAGAGGCCAACAGTGTGAACCAGCAGGGGAGTCAAGTGAGAGACACTCCATTATTCTTTTTGCGAGCAGCAATGGCATTTCTGATATGTGTGATGACGGCTCTAATGTAGCACACGATGAATGGAAATTTTAAAGAATTCCAGAAATCACTCTGCTCAGTTTGAGCTGCCGTGATACTGTATAGATCTCACTAAGTTTAGGCAATCGGAGATGTATTAGCAACTTTAGTTCTTACAGTAGGCCATATCACAAAAAGTGCCACAGCAAATCAGCATATTATTTCAATTGAAATTAAACTCTCCCATATGAGTTGTTTTCATATACTAAGTTGCTCAACTGATTTAGAGAATGGTACCAGCAACACCAAAGTCATGGGATTGATTCCCAAGGATCACCCAATCCAGTAAAATGTAGTCCCTTTGGATAAAAGCATCTGCCAAATGTAAATTAGTTTTGAAAGTAAAGTAATATTTATTGATTTATTTCAGGTTGATTTTAGCTGATTTTTCAATGTTTTCAATTTAGGATTTTGTCATTTGCTTAAAAGAAATGTGTCATTGCATTGCTTTCAGGGAACCACTTTACTGAATTCCTCAAACATGACATATTCTGAGTGATCAAGCTCAAGGTGACTGTGACAAGGAACACAAAACTCTATAAGATGTTGGTTAATGGACCAAAATAACTTTGGGAGAAACCAGACTCACTGTGGGGGCCAGTTCCCCTCTGGCTAAACAACATGAATATAATGCCAATATTAGTTATTTATGTGCCGTGTAAGTGTTAGGGTCCAATTTTTAAACAAAAATAATTTGTCCTGTGTTAACTGTGGAATTTTCATGGACATTGATTTGACAAATTGAAAATTAAGTAGGAATGAAAACCAATTTAAAATTCAAAATAATATTAACTCTGGTTCCCCTTCTGTCGCTCTCTCCACGTTGTGTCGGAGAAGCGACACTAGGGGTCTCTCTTGAGCGCCGATATTCACCACTGATCTTATTGAAAAGGGCCAATGGGAGTTGGCAGTCAGTATTTGCATACCCCGCCCCCGGACATACGGGTATTTAAGCTGGGCAAATACGGGAGTTCATTCAGAAAATGTCTTCGGAGCCGATGGTCTGTCTGCAGTTTGCTGCGAGTTACACGCCACTTAAACGTTCCTCTTTTCCTCTGACGATCTGCATGCTGTTGGATCTTGACGGCGCACAACCTTCTTTCTCCTTCTCAGTGCACGGCGTGCATTGTTGCCCCTGAGCGCTTCGACAGCGCAGACACGTACACACACACTGTGTATTAAAAGAGTTTTTACTAAAAGAGTAATTTTCTCTAAAAGAGCAAACACAGCGGCGTTGAACGTCCTTTTAAGGACGCCGTCTTTTCAAGATGCCTTTCCGCCCCTGTGTCGTTCCTGGATGCGGTAGAGTGCTCTCTGCTTCAGACGGCCACAGGCGCTGTCTCGTGTGTTTGGGCCGCGATCACACAGAGGCGCCGTTGGATGGTTCATGCTCCGCGAGAACATGACCATGACCACGTTAGCGGTCGCTGCTCGCTTTCAACAGCAAGCAAGCCACCCCAGCAGCACCCCGCATTGCTCGTTCTTCCCACAGGATTAAGGACGGTGCGGTTGGCGCTGGGGGCGATTTGGGGGCGGCAGCGGGTGCAGTTTCGCCGGGTAGCCCCCCGCGAACCTCCTGTTCCCCGACACGCTCGCTGGTCTCTGTCCACGCTCGCGGCGATAGCGGCTCGCCTCACGGCCCGGCTGTCTATCCTCCCGAGTCCGAAGCAGATGAGCTCGCCGCTGCATCGGAGAGTGCGGTGTCTGATGCCGAGGACTCCCCTGGACTGCCGCCTTCGGGCCAGCAGGCAGAGGCCGACGCTCAGATGTCCGACATGCTTGCCCGGGCCGCCTTGAGCGTGGGGTTGGACTGGAACCCTCCATCCTCCCCACAGCCTTCTCGGTTGGATGATTGGTTCCTGGGGGCAGCGCGCCGTTCGCGGCCTCGCATCCCCCCGGTCCCTTTCTTCCCGGAGGTGCATGATGAGCTGACGTCTACGTGGAGAGCCCCGCTCTCCGCTCGTCTAGGTTTCACCCGCTCCACTATATCCACCCTCGATGGCGGAGAGCGCCACGGGTACGCCGCGATTCCCCAGGTTGATAGGGCAGTTGCGCACCATCTATGCCCCGGTAGCCCTACCTCCTGGCGGGGTCGCCCTGTACTCCCATCCAAGCCCTGTAGGACAACATCCTCGCTTAACGCGAAGGCCTACACTACGGCTGGACGCGCTGCCTCCGCCCTGCATGCGATGGCCCTCCTGCAAGTCCACCAGGCCAAAGCTCTCAGAAACATGCACGGGGGTGGACCTGATCCTGATGTGCTGCAGGAACTGCGCTCAGCGACCGACCTCGCCCTGAGAGCGACGAAGGCCACAGTGCAGGCACTCGGACAGACGATGGCCACCCTAGTGGTCCAGGAACGCCATCTTTGTCTCAACCTGGTCGAGATGCGTGAGGCTGACAAAAACCGCTTCCTGGACGCACCTGTCTCCCAGATTGGCCTTTTCGGTGACACCGTTCTCCGCGGTGAAGAAGCAGACGGAGGCCATTTCACAGATCATGCCCCGCCGCAGACCTGCCGCTACGGGCCCTGCCCCGTCTGCCCGCCGAGGGCGTCCCCCTGCGAGGAAACCAGCTCCTGCTCCGCCTCAACCCGGGCCCAGCTCTCAGCCCCAGCGTCGAGCACTCCGCAGGCGGCGCACGACCCCTGTCTCACGAACCCCCTCCAGGACCCAGAAGGCTCCCAAGCGTTCCTGAGACAGCCGACCCAGAGCCGAAGACGTTAGCTCCGGAGGTGGGAAGACCGCTCCGTCACCCGGTGGAGGGCCGGGAGGAGAATCCTTTGTTTTTTCATTTGCCACACCCCCTGACGGGGGATGTGGTACCCACATTCTCAATAAAAGAGCTATTTCCTTTGCCTCTGGGTCACCTGGCCCGCAAATGCCGTTTTCACGGCAATGTGCTTTCAGATCACAACAGTCCCGGTACACCGGACGCCTGCCCACGACTGTCCCCCGGCCGGCCAGTTCAGACAAGTCCAGAGGACGCTAACATCAGACCTCCTGCTCAGTCAAGAACCCGCCCCCTGCCGGGCGCGCGGAGCAAGGTAAGTGCTTTGAGTCTATTCTCAGCATCTCAGCCTCAGGCCGCAACGAAGCCGCCCGACGCTGCATTACCTGTTCCGCCCCGCTGCGAGGCCCCGCCGGGTACGTCCAAAATACTCGTCCCTTTGGTGCCCCTAGCGCAGAGCTGGGAAGCGTGGCTTTCGCTTCCCAATGCATCACGCTGGCTGCACTGGACCATTCGACTCGGTTACGCAATTCAGTTTGCCCGGCTCCTGCCCCCCTTCAGGGGCGTCCGCTTTTCCGCAGTACACAGCGAGCACGCCAGTTCCCTGCGCACGGAAATCGCGACCCTCTTAGCCAAGGGTGCGGTAGAGCCCGTCCCTCCAACCGAAATGAGGAAGGGTTTCTACAGCCCTTACTTCATTGTACCCAAGAAAGGCGGCGGCTTACGACCAATCCTGGTCTTGCGAGTTTTCAATCGGGCCTTGTTAAAACTCCCGTTCAAAATGCTTACGCAGAGAAATATTCTGGCTGGCGTTCAGCATCTAGATTGGTTCGCAGCAGTGGACCTGAAGGACGCGTACTTCCACGTCTCAATTCTGCCACGACACCGACCCTTCCTACGGTTCGCGTTCAACGGCCAGGCGTTTCAGTACAAAGTCCTCCCCTTCGGCCTGTCTCTGTCCCCTCGCGTATTCACGAAAGTCGCATCCGCATTCTCAACTACCTCGACGACTGGCTCATCCTAGCACACTCTCGAGAGTTACTGTGCACACACAGAGACCAGGTGCTCCGGCACCTCAGCCGCTTGGGGCTTCAGGTCAACTGGGAAAAGAGCAAGCTCACTCTGGTTCAGAGCATTTCTTTTCTCGGGTTGGAGTTAGACTCAGTCTCAATGACAGCATGTCTCACGAGCAAGCGTGCTCAGTCGGTGCTGGACTGCCTCGCTTCCTTCAAGCCAGGCACAGTGGTCCCTCTAAAACTTTTCCAGAGGCTCCTGGGGCATATGGCGTCCTCCGCGGCGGTCGTGCCGCTGGGGTTGATGCATATGAGACCACTCCAGCACTGGCTCCAGACTCGAGTCCCGAGACAAGCATGGCACCGCGGCACGCATCGGGTAAGGATCACCCCCGCCTGCCTCAAAACACTCCGACCCTGGACAGACCTCTGCTTTTTACGGGCAGGAGTGCCCCTGCAGCAGGTGTCCTGACGCGTCCTGGTCACAACCGACGCCTCCCGGTCCGGGTGGGGTGCCGTGTGCAGCGGGCACGCAGCAGCGGGCCGTTGGAAAGGGGCCCCGCTGCGTTGGCACATCAATTGCCTGGAGTTGCTGACCGTCCTTCTTGCTCTCAGGAAGTTCCTCCCGTTAGTTCGGGACAAACATGTCCTTGTGAGATCGGACAGCACCACGGTGGTGGCGTACATAAATCGCCAAGGCGGCGTACGCTCCCGCCACATGTCACAACTCGCCTGCCGTCTCCTCCTATGGAGCCAGCAGCAACTCAAGTCGCTGCGTGCCACTCACATCCCCGGCAAGCTCAACATCGTAGTGGACGCGCTATCACGACAACGCCTGCCCGGCGGGGAGTGGAGGCTTCACCCATAGTCAGTCCAGCTGATTTGGGAACGGTTTGGCAAGGCCCAGGTAAACCTGTTCGCGCCCAGGAAACCTCCCACTGCCCGCTCTGGTACGCCCTAACAGAGGCTCCCCTTGGGACAGACGCGCTGGCACACAGCTGGCCCTCGGGGCTGCGCAAGTACGCATTTCCCCCAGTGAGCCTTCTTGCACCGGTGACCATTGTGAATACCATCAACCAAGCCAGAGCTCCCTCTACCAGGCACCTTTACGCCCTAAAGTGGCGCTTGTTCGCAGATTGGTGTTCTTCCCGAGCCAAAGACCCGCAGAGATGCGCGATTAGGTCAGTGCTTCTGTTCCTACAGGAAAGGCTGGACAGGAGGCTGTCCCTGTCCACCCTCAAGGTGTATGTTGCCGCTATCGCCGCCCACCACGATCCTGTAGACGGCAAGTCTTTGGGTAAGCACGACCTGATCCTCTGGTTCCTGAGAGGCGCCCGGAGGTTGAATCCCTCCCGGCCAGGCCTAGTTCCCTCCTGGGATCTCTCGGTAGTCTTGGCAGGACTCCAGAGACCTCCCTTCGAGCCGCTCGAATCAGTTGGACTCAGGGCCCTCTCTCTTAAGACGGCCCTGCTGATTGCGCTCGCCTCCATTCAGAGGGTCAGGGACCTGCAAGCGTTCTCTGTCAGCGACACTTGCCTGGAGTTCGGTCCGGCAGATACGTCTGTGATCCTAAGACCGCGACCGGGCTATGTGCCCAAGGTTCCTACCACACCATTCCGAGATCAGGTAGTGAACCTGCAAGCGCTGCCTCGGGAGGAGGCAGACCCAGCCCTTTCATTGCTGTGTCCAGTGCGCGCCCTGGACCGCACACAGAGCACCAGACGCTCTGAGCAGCTCTTTGTCTGCTTTGGGGGACGGCAGAAAGGGAATGCCGTCTCCAAACAGAGGCTCGCCCACTGGGTTGTCGATGCCATCACACTGGCTTATCACACCCAGGCCGTGCCCCTACCCTTACGGGTCCGAGCTCACTCAACAATGGGTGTTGTATCCTCGTGGGCACTGGCCGTGGGCACTGGCCAAGGGCACCTCCCTTGCAGACATCTGTAGAGCCGCGGGTTGGGCAACACCCAACACCTTCGCGAGGTTTTACAACCTCCGCGTTGAGTCGGTTGCGTCTCCTGTTTTCTCAGGTCCGAGCCCATAGAACTCGGTAACACGTAGACCGACCGGCCGGGTGGATCGCTTGCGCCCAGTGCCCTTTTCCTGACGTCAAGGTAAAGTAGTGCGCCTTCTTCCCAGGGCGCCCCACTCTGAGTCGGGCCCCTGGTTGATTCCTCCCCAGCCCTCCGGGTCCGCGGTTCAGCGGAGGAACTCACCGACCCAAGCCACTGCGGGTACCCTGATGGCCACCCCGTACTGGTATAGGGGCTCCACAGGTAAAATAAGAAGGCCTCCTGTTCGGACTCCCCCTGTGTGTAATTCCACGGTTCTGTCCCCTTACGAGCGGACCCCCGTGTCTCCCTTAGGCAGTTACAGCTGCCTCGGTCGCCATGCTGTAGCAACTCCCCCCTTTCGAGGCTGGCGCTACCACCGCACCATACTTGGACGTGTCTACCACTTTTCCTCCCCAAGAAAAAGGGCAGGTGTGGTCTCCGCAGGGTCTGGGTAAGACCCCCTTCCCTATATGCGTGTAAGGGCCCCGGCCGTGATTGCTCTATGCGAGAAACATAGAGAGAAAAGAGGCCCAGCCAGGCTGGCCCGTTTCCATGTTGGCAAACATCGCCTTGTTCCCCTCCCAGGGTAACTAGAAGGACTCCGATGTTCTTATGGGGCATTGGGGAAGGGTACGTGCAGCCAGGTACAGACGATGCGTGGCACTGGATGAAATCCCTGCCCGCCTCTGTATCGGCGGTCCACGTACAAGGTTCAGCGCATGGCAAGATTGGAATGGGTCCCCTAGTGTCGCTTCTCCGACACAACGACAGAAGGGGAACGTTTGGTTACGTAGGTAACCTCCGTTCCCCGAGGGAGGGAACGACATGTTGTGTCTTTCCTCCGCCATGTCGCTGAACCGAGCCACTGTTGTGGCCGGACCATTTCCGGCTCCTCAGAAAAATCCTGAATGAACTCCCGTATTTGCCCCGCTTAAATACCCGTATATCCGGGGGCGGGGTATGCAAATACTGACTGCCAACTCCCATTGGCCCTTTTCAATAAGATCAGAGGTGAATATCGGCACTCAAGAGAGACCCCTAGTGTCGCTTCTCCGACACAACGTGTCGTTCCCTCCCTCGGGGAACGGAGGTTACATACGTAACCAAACGTTTTAATGACAAGCACTGCTTTCAGTTCTTTAGTCTGTTTGACTGGAGGGGTAAAAGCAACCAATAAATAAATGTCAACAGAATAAGAAGCGTATTGAAGGACAGTTTTGTCTTCATATGATTTCATTCTGAAAGCACTTTGAAGTTTGTTCAGCAGAAACAAATCATAAAATATATATATGACATGCAACAGAGGAGTTTTTGTTACATTTATATTGACAAACTGTTTTTCTTAGTTGTGAAGTTTACAGTTGCAATTTGAATTCAGATTCATGAACTGATTCATTCGGACTCGACATGGACTTGGCCTGTTATGGACTCGGCCTTTAGTCCATCTGCCACTTTTAGACACAGACTCGATTGTTTAAAGACTCTGGCTTGACGTGGACTCGAACACAACACCAGTGTCCATTGAAGACATCACTATTTATTGTCTTAAGTTGGAGTTACAAAGCATAGTGATAAATCAGTTGCAGTGCAGTAAACAAAGAGTAAGCATTGTTAGTACTGTATGGGACAGAGCATACATAATTATACCAGACAGTACTCATTCATTACTGTGCTGACATACATTTATGTCTTGCTGTACCCCTATAAGGACAGCATGTTCTTCTGGTGACAAGATATATAGGACAAGTTTCATTTGTTTTGTTTCACAAAGAATAGAATGAGATGAGCTTCTGTACTGCTGACTACACAGTCCTCTGATTCACTAATCTGAGCAATTCAATATTCGTTGTTTCTCATTGTGGTGCAATTAAGATTTCCCTGTGTAAAAAAAAAGAAAGCACACTAAGCTGGTTTGCTGGTCTTAACAGGGTTAAGCTGGTCTTCCAGCCTGGTTTAGCTGAGACAAGCAAGATGTTTTAAGATGTTTTGTTTCTCTGCGGTTTCTCTCTGTTTTGGACAGTGTGGGAATAAACAACCGGTGAATGTTCAAGATTTTTAATCAGCTTAATTAGAGTTCGAACTGCCTGTGTTTTCAGGCTAATTAGATCCCTTTTTTTCTTTCCTGGCTTATTTCTTTTTTTACCATTCATTATGACCTTTCCTCTGTTTTAATTATCCTTTATTTCTCCCTTCATTCTTGCCTCCACATCCTTTCCATGTTTTCTCCAAGGTAATATGTAAACTTTTTTGCAATCTTAGGATCTGAAAATGTTCTGCCCTGTGTTTAAGGCCAAGCAGAACCTTCCGGACGGACTTGTTTTATCTTAAATGTCACACCTTTATTGGTTTGCTGTCATGATATGTGTTGGGGTGGCCTGCAAAACTATGTGTAGATAACAGCAGACAAGCCTCCTAAATCACACTGTCACTTTAGTGTGCTGGTACCATTGCCATGGTAGTACTGTTGACCTCACACAGGGTGCCAAGTCCCTGCTGATATTACTGATAGTCTGAGGATCCATTTTGTGAATGACTTAGTTTGCTTCTCCGGTATTTTCATCTGTTACATTTTCATAACTGCTTTGTTATCACTTTATTACATTATACCCATTTGCTGTACTTTCCAACAATATAAATATTGCCATTTTAATATTTCATTATATTCATTATAATCTTTCATGTCTTTTATTGAACACATCCCATAAAACATTCACACTGCTGTGGAAAATGTAAGTGAACCCCTGGATTTCATACTTTGGAAGCATAACCTCAAACAAGTGTTTCCGGTAGCTGCCGATTAGACCAGCACAACATTCAGAAGGAATTTTGGACCATTCTTCCTTACAGATCTGCTTCAGCTCAGCCATATTCTTAGGATGTCTGGTGTGAACGGCTCTCTTGAGGTCATTCCACATCATCTCTATTGGGTTAAGGTCTGGTCTCTGACTGGGCCACTCTAAAAGGTCATCAACCGTTGGGATGATGTTTTCGTTTTGGTATGCGGTACCCTTTTTTATGCCATATGTAGTACTGCGTGTTCTTCCCTAACAATTCAACCTTAGTTTCATCAGTCCAAAAAATGCTTGTTTAATGTTTTCCATCTAGTAGACTCGTGAATAGAGATGTTATTCAGTTCCAACGATTCCTTCAAATCTTTAGCTGTCTTTCTTGGATTCTTTTTACCTCATTGAGCATTAGGCTGTTTTTCTAGGGAGAGTCGCCACAGTTCTAAATTGTCTCCATTTTTAGACAATTTGTCTAACTGCTGACAGATGAATAGCTCTTCCAGATAACTTTGTAACCCTTTCCAGCTTTATGCAAAGAAACATTTCTTGATCGTAGGTCTTCTGAGATCTCTTTTTTTTGTGAGGCATGGTCCATGTCAGCAGATACTTCTTGTGAATAGCAAACTCAAAATGTTTTAAATTTTTTTTAGGATATTTAGGATTTTGTCATTTGCTTGATTTTTTTTTTTTTTTTATTTTTTTTTTTTTATCACATTGCTTGTAGGGAACCACTGTCTCACTGTACCACAGTGCTTTTTATAAGTCAAAGTAGCTCTAACCCACACCTCCAATCTCGTTTCATTAATTGGATGACAGGTTTGCCAACTCCTGACTCTAATTAGCTTTTGTTATAGTCATTAGTGTATTTTGTCGTTTGATTCTGTAAAGCAATGCAAATCAGGTAACAGCGCAAATACACCCAAAGATTTTCACCATCTTAAATAGCCGAAATTGTGCAAAAGTTAATTCGCCCCATGTTGTCATTGCCACCCCATATTGCTCTTTTATTTATTAACAGTCTGTAATGACTGAAAATTTTACATTTTTGTAGTTCTACTGGAACCAAAAGCATGGATGGCATCTTAAATTTATACTTATAAATATCTGCTACATTAAATCTGTTGCATTAGAAAGACTTATAGCTCCACTGATGCATTTTAAAATCCAAGCTAATCAAGAGTAATTGATATATCTAAACTCATCTGAAGTGTGACACTGTACTTTCCTACTTGATTTATTCTATGTATTCATAGAGAGATGTATGAGAAAGACTGTGTGTGCAAACGCTGCACTGCAGTTTGGTTGAAAAATACATTTAGTCTCAAATCCACCATGTAAAACAGCACTGACCCCTATTTCCACTCTAATCCTTTATTTCATACTGGAACCGCAAAGGTATTCATTCTGATTAGTCCTTCAGTTTACAGTTTTCGTTCTGAATGCTCATGGAGGATTTTTGAGATGTGCTTATTGAGAATTGCAATTGTAATATTTTTTTAGGACAGCATCACAAGCCCCTCCCTTTCTGCTATGTAAGGAAAGCTGCAGCCATTGCAAACAGCCTAGTTATTTTGCAAAATGCCATTTCATAGTACAGAAGTATGCAAATTGTGATGCAGCGCTTCTATATCCACATCCCTACGAACTATCTGATGTATTACGAGATGCTTATGCCATTATGAAATCCATTTTCTCTTTCTTAGCAGCCAGTGTAATTTCACTTCATTTGTAGAACTTGGCTGAATGTCAGAAAAATAGTAAAAATGGCCTTCCATTATTCAGAGAGTGCTTCCTGAGGCACCTCCTTTTGTGTATTCTTGTGCCAGTTCTGTTGAATCAACTGTGTGTCGGGATGGATGGCTTTATAGTCCATGAATTTAAGGGGCTGCCTGAGGACCCTGTGAGTAGGACGAGGGAATAAAAGTCCTAATGTATGCTAAAGGCCTCATCATTCATTGCCTATTATTACAGATTCTGGAGCCTTTGAAAGAGACATTACAGAGATGGGATGTGAGCGTAATTCAAATATTGAAATTGTTCATTATTTTGCTCACACATATTTCTCCCTGCAGCAAATGCAGCTACACACAGATTAGATTTGTACTCCAACAAAGTCAATTTAGCCCTTGAAGATTGATATTGGATCTAAAAATGTAAACTATGGCTGTCTTCATAGAGTAATGTTTTTGTGTTTTTGTTTTTTGGACATGTAAATGATAGAAAAAAAGACATTGGGCCTGTGTTTAAAATGAAAAACCATATGCATGCTTTTGGTAACAGAAATATACATGTGGAGATGCTAAATACTGTACAAGTAAAATTACACTGAAAAACAAATGAACTCACAGTAAATTGTTCTTGTTCATTCAAATGCTGACAAATGTTAGATGTAATTATGTTTCTTTCTCCAGACATTGCCTCTCTTGAAATAAAATTACCTCTTTTGAAGGTAATTCATAAATCATGCAGTGGTCAGTTTAATTTATTCATCTTTCCAGCTATGATATACTATCCTTCCTATTCTTATCTTTAAATCAAGATAGCAGTATTATTATTTGTGCTGGTTTCAGGTTATTTATTACAGCAAGCTTTGACTTAAATTGATCTTTGAATCACTTGATGCAAAAATTTGCACGCACTTGAAATTAATCTGCTTAACTTCACAACAAATCTAATGCTACATTTCTCCTTGTTTTAAATGCACAAACTGTCCTTAGATCAAGTAAAAGTGACATTAAAGCCATTAGATCAACTGGTTCTATTTTCAACCATATAAGATTGTAAAATCATGCAATGCTGCTTCTGTGAGCTGATACGAATCAGAGCATAAGGCTCGTCATTGATTAATGAATATTTCTGCTAATGAAATTTGTTCTGTAAAGAATACAAAGAGGAATAGATGGAAGATAAATTAGTTCATGGCTTTTGGACTTCTCCTATCCATTTTAATATAGGACTGAAACTGAGTCAAGATTGTGAGTGTAGAGTGTAATATTTTAGGTCAACTTACTTGTACATGTAATTCTAGGCCTTTCACTGTTGAGATTGAGCAGTCATGTTTCAGAAAGAGTTATAGCTCCTGAAAACTTTATAGAGCATTCTGTACAAAATGCACAAACAAAACTAATGTCTGCCCAGATTTCCTAAGGGATTTCCTGTTGAGATTACAAGCCAGGCTCTCATATGAAATGTGCCATTCTGCTACTAAGAAGCAGGACGTTTTGATGAATGTATCTCTTGCATGAGAGTGCCCCTAATGACATTGATTTTCAGAGAGAAGAAGTGGGTAAAAATGCACCCTATCAAGATTAGAGTTAGCTAATCTTCAAGCCGAATATGGTCAATATGGTGTTCAGCTTGTTTAGCTGGTCTTCTAGTCTGACCCAGCTGGTGTTCAAATGATTGGCCTTGTCAATGACGTTGAGCTGGTTTAGTTGCTCGTCCAGTCTAGCAAAGATAGTGTTCAACTGGTTTAGCTGGTCTTCAATGCTAATCAATCTGGTGTTTAGATGCTATTCAAGCCTATCAATCTTGTGTTCAGTTGGCTTTACTGGTCTTCTGGTCTGGCCAAGATGGTGTTCAGTTTATTTAACTGGTCTTCAAGCCTAGTCAATCTGATGTTCATTTGGTTTAGCTGCTTATCCAGTCTGGCCAAGATAGTGGTTAGTTGGTCTTCAAACCTGGTCAATCTGGTGTTCAGATGGTTTAGCTGGTCTTCAAGCCCAGTCAATCTGGTTTTCAGATGGTTTAGATGGTCTACAAGCCTATTCATTCTGGTATTCAGATGGTGAAGATGGACTTCAAGCCTAGACAATCTTGTGAACAGTTGGTTTAGCTGCTAATCTAGTCTGGACAAATGGTGTTCAGATGGTTTGCTGATCTTCAACCCTAGTTAGTATGGTGTTCAGCTGGTTAACTGGTCTTCAGCCCTAGTCAATATGGTGTTCAGATGGTTTACTGATCTTCAGCCCTAGTTAGTATTTTGTTAAAATGGTTTAGCTGGTCTTCCAATCTGGCCAAGATGATATTCAACTGATTTAGCTGGGTTACTTATCTGGTGAAATTGTTAAGCTGGTTTAGCTGGTCTACAAGCCTAGTCAATCTGATGTTCAGCTTGTTTAGCTTGTCTTCCAGTCTAGCCAAGATAGTGTTCAGCTGGTTTAGCTGAAGTTCAAGCATAGTCAATCTGATGTTCTGCTGTTTTAGCTTGTCTTCAACCCTAGTTAATGTAGTGTTCAGCTGGTCTCCCAGCCTGAGCAACTGACAAGTGCCCCAGACCCCTTAGAAACCATAAAAACAGACCTGCTAACAACCTTAGACTTGGCTTGTCTTCCCAATCTGGCCAAGCTGGTGTTCAGCTGGCTGGCTAACTGTTCTCCTTTAGAACAGTCAAACCAGATTTTAGTGGCCCACTAAGTTCAGTAAACCACTTTAGGCTGGTTAAAGCAGTGTTTTTTTTTTAATTATTTTATTTCAGTTGTCAATTGTCATCCAAAACAATGTCTCCCATTCCTTCCAATGCTAAGGTTCTATTGACTCATTCTGCCCTCATCTTATCACACACACACACACACACACATTGACAGACTGAAAACAGGAATGGCACAATGAGCTGTTAGTGGATACATCTGGAAAGTCTTGTGCTCACCAGGAAAAAGCACTTAAGAACAGGAGCTGGTGTACTTCCTGAAGGGCCACCTTTACTAGCAACTGATGACAGCCTTGGGGTTATTAATAGATATTGCTAAAATGAAAGTAAGCACAACCTTAGCTTCAAGGAACTGTCTGTCTTCAATGTGTCAGGTAATAATGGCCATTCTTAGTTCCCTCACAAAGATAAATTAGTGCTGCCTGAGTGTGCTAGTCAACTCTAGCATTCACACCTGGCTATATGAAGAACTCATCCCAAGGGAAGAAATAGTTTAAAACGTCTTTGGAAAGCAGTGTTCTGTTGTATTAGTCAGCAGAACCCTACTATTAAAAATTATCTGTCTAGTTTCATCAATTAAATTGCAAAATAGCTGTGCTTCCCTATTTGAACAATTTTGGTAAGCAATTCTATCTCACTAGTATCATTTTAAAACACATGCAGTATGTGGCTATACTTTTGAAACAATGTGTATTTAAATGCTTACTCCAGTGCAATGCTTTACTATATAGACTTCCATTGTAAGTGCATCAATGTAAACATGATTTTTTGCTTGTTTTTGGAAATTAAGAGACGAGGTGAAATTATCTTCTGTGGTAATTGACAGCATGTCATAAATGCTGTTGATTGAGCTGAACTTGTATTCAAGCAGAACATTTCTTTTAAAAGAATAGTTCACCCTGTCGTTGAATGGAAAAGTGTTGCACAAGAGTTGAATAATGCACATTATCTGTTGTTCATTATAAAAACATTTTTTTTTTAAATGACTCTAAAATATAATGGTATAATTTACATTTTTAGGCTATCCCTTTAAAATTAAATATACCTTTAATTTTCAGCAGTTACCGTTGAAATTGTCATTAAAAGGGTGTTGTGTTTAATCAGCCAAATTATGTGATTTAGAGGCGAACATTGCCTCTGAAACTCAGTGTGAATGGCAATTTAAGCCTACACACAATTGAGGTGGGTGGATGGTGGGAAGGCGAACTTAAAATTAATGCCTGTACTTTAAAAGCAAGTCTGCTCTTTCTGATGAAGCCCATGTTCTTAACAAAGCGCCAGGGAAATTGATTTTTCCACAGGTGCCAATGGCCACGTTGTCTAATATGTCTTCATGATTGACCACTCTCCTGAGCCCAGCAGGGGAGGGTTTTCATGGACCAAAGGTTGCAGGGAATATGAGATTCTGAGTTGAATGTGTGTGATGGAGCTTTTGACGCTGTGGAGGTGCTTTTATACTGGGCAAGGAAGCTCCACATGTAAAGTAGTGTGTATAGTGTGCGACATAGAACATTATTTACATGTACACTGCTATGATTTAATCTATTAACTTAACAGCTACTAAACATTTCTTAGCAGTGCAGGTCCTGTATTGGACCTCTTAGTCTAGCTGTCTTCATCAGCCTATCAGTAAGGTTTCAGATTTTTATTAAACTTTATGCTGATAATAATATTTGTAAATGTCTCGGTTACTATTGTATCCTCCATTCCCTGATGGAGGGAACGAGACGTTGTGTCGATTTAGTGACACTAGGGGTCACTCTTGGTAGCCCCAAACACCTCTGATCTTTGAGAAAAGGCCAATGGGAATTGGCCAGTGGAGCTGGAATGCAACCACTCATTCAAGTTTTGTGCTGAGGAGCCGAGACCAGGTCAGTGGGTAATTCAGTGTTGTTGCAGGATGACACTAGGTTTCCCTATACAAAATGCCATGACAAACTGAGCTGTGTTATGTGAACTGGTGGTGCGAGACAGGCAGCCCACTGAGTGCCTCGTGCCCAGCGCACCAGGCCATCACGTAACCTCCCCCAACACTCTTACAGGCGTCAAGCGGTCCCCTGCACCTCGGGACAAGTTGACTGCCCAAAAATAGGGACCAGTTGACCCAACTGTGGCCTCTTATCTTTTTCTATAAGGTCCAAGTCGGGGGGTGTCCATCCCAAGAAGAGGACACCATGGAGACCACTTCCAATTTGAGTGGAAATGTGTCACAAAGTCTTACGAACCTTGTCGGCAGTGTTACTTGTGGAGATGTTCCGTGGTAGGTCCTATCCAACTGGGGAAGAAGTTCTACAAACACGGTGACTGGGCGAAGAGGTACCTCTGCACAAGGAAGATGCGGTTTAGCAACAGGGAAAACCTTTTGCAGCAGATACATCACACGGTGTTATGTACGGGCAATCAGTGCATGTGGAGCATCTATCCCAGTACAGGGCCTAGTTAGCACATGTACTGGGCTGGCAGCGAGTTTCTCTGTAAACTCGCCTGCCACAGGGCTAAGGAAGAAGGACATCCAGGGTCCACAACTTCGTGAACATGACTGGGGGTAAACAGCGCACGTCTTCACCTCAGGGGAGGTCAAAAGCACTATGTGCAAGTGGTACACCTGGCCAACTTTCCCGGAACTTACCTGTTCGTACCTGACAAATCACGGGACGTGACCGGCTCAACCCGGATATTATAGAATCTTGCAAGGTATTGGGTGTTACCCAGCCCGCTGCTCTGCAGATGTCCGCTAAAGAGGCACAATTTGTCAGAGCGCAGGAGGCTGCCACACTCCTAGTAGAGTGGGATTGTAGCCCCAAGGGGGGCGACACATCCTGAGCGTGATATGCCATAGCGATAGCATCAATGACCCAGTGGGAGATCCTCTGTTTGGAGACAGTGCTCCCTTTCTGCTGTCCGACAAACAGACAAAGAGCAGCTCAGAGCATCTAGAGCTCTGCATGCGATCCAAATAGATGCGCAAAGCATGCATCGGACACAGCAAAGATAAGGCTGTGTCTGCCTCCTCCCGGGACAGCTTCGCTTGCAGGTTCACTACCTGATCCCTAAACCGGTTTGTGGGAACCGTGTGCACATAGCCCAGTCGGGGTAACCCAGACCAATCTTCAGGCACAGAAATAGAGAATGCCTGCAGGTCCCCTACACTCTTGTTGAAGGTATGCGCCGTCAGGAGGGCCGTCTTCAAAGAGAGTGCCTTTAGCTCAGTTGACTCTAGGGGCCAGCTTGAGGTCCAAAAACCAGGTCTGGGTGGGCCAGTAGGGTGCTACTAGGACAACCTGCTCCTTGTCCTCCCTGACCTTGCACAACGTCTGTGCAAGTAGGCTCACTGGGGGGAACGCAAACTTGCATAGCCCCAGGGGCCAGCTGTGTGCCAGTGCATTTGTGCCGAAGGGAGCCTCGGTCAGGGAATACCAGAGCGAGCAGTGGGAGGATTCCCGGGAAGCAAACAGGTCTACCTGCGCTTGACCGAATTGAATCCAGATCAGCTGGACCACCTGAGGGTGGAGTCTCCACTCTCCCCTGACCGTGACCTGCCACGACAATGCGTTTGCTGCGTTGTTGAGGTTTCCCAGGATGTGAGTGGCTTGAAATGACTTGAGCCATTGCTGAATTCAGAGGAGGAGATGGCAGGCTATTTGCGGCATTCGATGAGAGCGCACTCCATCTTGGTGGTTGAAGTTTGCTACCATTGCTGTGTTGTCTGTCTGGACCAATACGTGCTTACCCTGGATCAACAGTAAAAGTCTCTGCAGGGCGAGCAATACTGCCAGCAACTCGAGGCAGTAAATGTGCCAATGCAGTCGTGGCCCTGTCCAGGGACTGGCAGCTGCGTGCCCTTTGCACACGGTGCCCTAGCCACGCTTGGAGGCGTCCATCGTAACCACGAAGTGCCTGGAGACCTGCTGTAGGGGAATCCCTGCCCTTAGAAATGCTATGTCCATCCAAGGGCTGAACAAACGGCGCCAGACCAACATGACGTGCACGTGGTTTTCACTGCAGAGCCATGCCCATCTCTGGACTCGAGTCTGAAGTCAGTACTGAAGCAATCTCATATGTATCAACCTGAGCGGCATGACCACCATTGAGGAAGCCATATGCCCCAGGAGCCTCTGAAATAATTTCAGTTGAATCGCCGTTCAGCACTCAACTGTGTGCACTTGCTTGTGAGGTGCGCCATCATCGATACTGAGTCTAACTCCACGCCGAGAAAAGAGATGCTCTGAACTGGGGAGCTTGCTCTTTTCCCAGTTGCCCGAAGCCCCAGCCGGCTGAGGTGCCTGAGCACTAGGACCCTGTGTGCACAACACAGTGAGCTAGAATCTGCCAGTCGTCGAGATAGTTGAGGACGTGAATGCCCACTTCCCCTAACGATGCAAGGGCTGCCTCTGCTACCTTCGTGAAGGCGTGAGGTGACAGGGACAGACCGAAGGGGAGGACTTTGTACTGATATGCCCGGCCCTCGAATGCAAGCTGTAGAAAGGGCCTGTGATGAGGTAAAGTCGAGACGTGGAAGTACGCGTACGCAAACCAATCTTGATGACTCTTGCTAAAATTTGTTTTTGCTTCAGCATCTTGAACGGGAGACTATGCAAGGCCCGGTTCAGAACTCGCAGGTCCAAGATTGGCCACAACCCACCACTTTTTTGGGTACGATGAAGAAAGGTCTGTAAAACCCCTTCATCTTGGCTGAAGGGACAGGCTCTATCGCGTCTTTCCGTAGAAGGGACTTGATTTCCACACGCAAGGCAGTGCTGTTTTGCCATTCACCGAGGTGAAGTGTATGCCGTTGAACCCGGCAGGGGCCTGTCAAACTGAATGGCATAGCTTAGTCAGACAGTCCTGATCAGCCACCACGACGAGTTGGAGAGCGCGAGCCACGCCCTGTCCAGCAACTAAGGCCTGTCCAGCAGCACTATAGGCCTCAGTCACCAGTGACGACGTAAACCTACAGGCCTTGGACAGGAGTCTTGGAGCGCTCCACAAAGTGGCAGCACTCTGCGGGAACAGGTACACCGCAATCGCCTTATCCACCTGGGGAATCGCCGAGTACCCCCTGGCCGGCCCATTGTTGAGGGTAGTGAGAGTGGAGAGGCTCAGAGACCGGGTCTGGGCAGTAAAATGCTGTCCCTGCATGGGCAGTGCCCAGTATGTGAGGCAGCGATCGTGGCCGCGGGAAGCGGAGAGGTAACGATCACAACCAGGAAATATATACAAATGGAAAGGCATCTTTAAAAATATACTCTCTGTGAGTGCTACTCTTTTACCCAGATAGCAATAAGTCGGCGGTCCGCCGGCGGCGCGCCGGCGGCAGTAGAAGCGGCAGAATGGCGAGATCGCAAACACGTTCGACGGCGGTCCGCCGGCGGCAGCCGCTTAAAAGCGGCAGCCGCCTTCCTACCGCCTTCGTTCCGCGGACGGCCCGCTGGCCAGCCGCTCGCGCCGCCGTTATATCGAAGGCGGATCGCCGAGGCAAACCGCTTTTCGAGCGATCTGTCGCGCTTATTGTATATATATATATATTTATTTATAGCATGCAGTTTATCAAGAATAATGATTGATCAAAGCAGACATATTTCCATTTGCCGTTTTTATTCCACATTTCAAATTACAGTAACTGTCATTGAAACAATATGTCAGATCACTGAAATATAAATAACAGAAAAATACAAACATATATACACCCAAAGAAAATGCAGGTTTCCAATTAAATTTTGGTAAAAACAAGCAAAAAAAAAAACACTTTTGTAAAAAACACTATTGTAACACTTACAATAATTGTTAATAATATAAAGAGGTCAGCTCTGGGATGAAAAGAATTACCAGTAAACATAAGCAATGAGGATATTTGGTACCAAATAAAGTGCAGGATATCAAATAAATTGAGGTATAACATCATATTTACAAGTCATTTCTAACAATAGGATAAGTGGTAATAATTTAGAGTAAAGCTCTGGAGTAGAATATGCCATTATAACTGCAATGCTGACCTGTGGCACAAGGATTTACAAGCTATATTTAACAATAGAATAACAGTTAAGCACTGTGATGGAATGAAAGTAGAATTTTTGGTACTAGTGAAAGTGCAATATCAAAAGGTATGAAATAGTATAACCAAGCTATTTTTAATAGAATAACAGTTAAGCACACTGATGGAATGAAAGTAGAATTAACTGGTACTAGTTAAAAGTGCAATATCAAATATCAGAGGTATGAAATAGGATTTACAAACTATAATAGAATCGTTAAGCACTGACGGAATGAAATAAGCCAATACTAAAGTCACGGTAAGTAGAATATTTGATACCAGATAATGTGCAAATATCAAGTATTAGATGTATAATCTAGGATTTATAAGCTATATTTAAAAATAGAATAGTTAAGCACTGTAACAATGAAATAAGCAGCAAATTGTATATTAAATAATTGAGATCTTTGGTATCAAAGAATGTGCAGGATAATGTAAAGTTTTACATTCAACTTAAACATGACAATAAGTGGGAACAAATGCAATTAACAGCAGAAAATCTGGCTGTTGAGAACACAGTCAATCACAATGTCTGGAGTGGTTGGGGTCTGGTTTTCCTCGACCTCCAGAATGAGGCAGTGCAAATTGGCACATCTTCAGTGATTCCTCGTGCGCCTGTATAAAAAGACAAACCATCCCATATTCATCCAAGGAGCTGCCCTGAAGGCAGGGTCACGAGATGGGGAAAAATAAAAAAAAAAAACAGCAATTTCTAGTGAAGAGTGTGGATTGAGTGAGTTTAGTCTGACACTTTTAGCAGGGGTGTCGGTAGTCAGCCTAGGTTTGAGGGGTCGGCTGTGGGTCCCTCTCAGCTGTGCGGCGCCTTTTTCCACCTTCACGGTCAGCTGCTCCTTTCAGGTAACGCGTAGCGTTAACCTGGATCGCCTCATCAGTGGCATCCTGGGTTGCCGAAGTTCTTCCGGATGGCTCCTGTAGAAAATAAAGATCTGTCATTCCATTTGAATGGCATAAGGTCATACACATCTACTTAAATATAAAAAAAATAGCCAACTTACTTTGAACAATGGTCTTCAGGAACATGTCTCTAAAACATGCTTTTTCCCCTGCACCAGTCCAGGTTGTGTTAATGGAAAGGCGATTAGAGAAGATACTCTGAAGCATTCGCCACACAGTTGTCTTGAGGTCCCTCCCACACTTGATTGCCAAAAACCGAAGCTGAAAGAAAAAAAAAAAAAGGGTTACAAATTACATTTCTCTGAAGCTTCTCATAAATTTAAAATGTGACCGGCTGTGGATTCAGACTGTAGAATATGCAGTGTACAATCTTAATTTTAGATAACCCTATGGCGTTATACATATATACATCAACAACCTATATACATCATTGTTTTGTTAGAAAAAAAACACACAAGTTATACTTAGTCTTTCTAGATGTAAAGCTTTGGCTAACTACTGTATGTAGTTAATAACATTTCTACATGTAATGTTACTAGCAACATTGCTTAACCTCAGTGTGTACTGTAAGGAGGGCAAAACAGCACGTGTTAGCTAACACTTTCTAGCCACTCTAGCTACTGGACTAGCAGCATACTGCAAGAACAATGGTGACTAACTTAGATATTTTAAAAACAATGTAAACATAATATTGCGTTACACAAAAAGGAAACATGTACTTACTTAAACGATGGTAGTCGATGACTTTGCTAACTGTAGGCTGTTGAAACTAGTACTGAGTCTGACTGTAACTCGTGATTGAATGGCAAACTTCTTCTTCTTTCTTCTTCTTTCTTTTTTTTTTTTTTTGTTTTTATGGCGGTTGGCAAACCAACTTAACGGTGCATTACCGCCACCGACTGGGCTGGAGTGTGAATCAAGAGATATTGGAACTTAGCTTAAAAAAAAAAAAAAAAAAAAAAAAATTAAATCCTTTTGTCTAAGTCTATGTCTCTCAGATACTTAATAACAAAGTGATAAATGTTACTAGATGTTTTCCCTAATAAACCTTGCATTGTGAAATTATTCTGATTGATCATGAATGGCAAACTGAACCGAATGTGCTCTAGTCATATTGTTACGGGAGGGGCCTGCCTCGGTGGGTCCAGTGCGTCATCGAGCCACCGTTTTAGCCCCGCCCAAAAGAATCCTGAACACAGCACTGGTGCAAAACTGTTTAACGGTTTAACTACACAATTCAGTACTTCACAGTCCACAGTGCAATGTGTTTTAGCAATACATTTTTACCATGTATAGTGTGTTTGGATTATTTAATTTTTATTGCCTTTACAGGGACTTTCACACTTTCTTAAACATTAGTACAGGTCGTAATTGCAAATGAATCCCTTACCTGTAAAAGGTAAAATAACAACAAAAAAAAAAAAAAAAAAAAAAATCGAGGTTGGAAAAAATTACAGACAAACGAAATTTCTGCGCAACTGTGAAACCAGGGGAGAAAGCTTTTTCATTGAGTTTATCCTTCACGTCAAAACGGGGACAGATGTCTTTCACTGTTCACTGATAGTCAGGCATTGGTGAAAAGTCTAACTTCATCAATTTATTCTGCTAAATTTTTCATACCCTGTATTAAATATCTATTTTTAAACCTAATCAGAATCAGAAAGATATTTATTGCCAAGTAAGTTTTACAAAAAGGAATTATTCTTGGTTTATTGGTGCATGTCTCAATGTGCATCAATCAAAGAAATATAAACAATTTTCACCTAAGTGCATAAATAATTCAATATATTTTACATATATTACTGTATAATCGCTTCAGAGTTTCAAAGTAATTTAAATGTCATTTCCTAAACCTTACCTTATCATGGAATCAAGAGTCAAGAATCTGTTATAAACCCTAATGGCTTTGGAGCAAAAATAATAATAGCCAAATGGCTGGTCGATTTTGAGAGTCAAGCTGTGACTGTATTTCAAAGCGGCTTGCCGCCGGCCGTCAGCGGTCGAATTGCCGCGAGGCAACCGCCAGAGAAATGACGCTGGCGGCCCGCCGATCTGACCGCCGGTGGCATCTCGCAAGAAATGGGCGTGACGAATTCGGCGGCAAACGCTGGATCACCGCCAGTGGGACGCACCTATAGCCGACAGCTTGGGGACAGCGGCAAAAAGAAGCCGTGCGGACATTTTTTGCTATCTGGGTTAGAGGAATAATATACTATTTTAGGCTGCTGAAGCGCCCAGGGGCATTCTCTGCACTCAACCGATGCAAGTGGGGGAGATGCCGCTGTAATGCGCCATAAATCCATCACCTTTTGTAGAGATGAAAGGATCGCTGAAACACAACAGCTCGGCTCCGAAGAAAAATTTTTATTACATCGACACAACGTTGAGTGAGTGACAGAAGGGGAACATCCATCCATCTATCCATCGTCAACCGCTTATCCTGTGTACAGGGTCGCAGGGGGCTGGAGCCTATCCCAGCTAACATTGGGCGAAAGGCGGGGGACACCTTGGACAGGTCAGAAGGGGAACAAATGTATTCAATTAGAAAAATGCAAAAGAGAAGCAGTTTCACTAGTGTTTTCAGAATTTTGAACTGTGCATGTGTGTGTATTTGCTTTACGGTGCTTTTTTTATTCTACAGCTTTTTGGAAACAGCAGATGATTAGAGCATTTTAATATCATCTTTTGAAGATCAATCATAAATGTAAAATAAGTATAAATCAAATACTTTACATCCCAAGAAAATTTTCATATTTTTCCTTACTTTTCTATCCAATGCCAACAGTATATACAGTACATGTGGAGTATTTGGCATTCACTTTATTGTGAAAACACTAGGATCAGACCACTGTGCTGTCATTCAAAGTGGCATCTTCAATTGCCCAACTACCCAGTGAAAATAATAATAATGGTTTAGACAGTGAATTGACTTTTGAAGTGTTGTATCTGTGTTTATGATTTCTGTCTTGCTGAATCAAGACCATGTAAATGAGGTATTATAAAGGAAGTTTGCTTACATGATTATTTTGTGTTTGCAGGATTCAGTCGGGGTCGTACCTGAGCACCGGTTGGTTCACACTCATTCTGGCCATGGAAATGTGCAAGGAGATCCGAGTCTATGGCATGATTAACGACACGTACTGCAAGTAAGACTGATGCGTAATCTAGAACTTGTCAATGGTCTAAAAGTAACTTCATCTTCCTATTTTCTGTGTTGTTCGGAGGACATACAGCACAGGCTGATACTAGTGAAAAAAAGGCTCTGCAATAGGCAACACCTCAGTTCAGTCAGATTGTACCTATGGGCTTGCCATAATGATAATTACTTTCACAAGGTTTCAGCAATACACTGTGTTACTATAATATTCTTAGTGGTGCTAAGGCAAGTATTACCATATCTATTGCATTATTACTATTACAATAACAGTTAAAATGATACTTTACAAATACAATTATTTAACAGTTTCTGTTATACTTTCTGGTTTGTAAAACAGTCTTTTGGGGTCAGTAGAATAATCATTTTAGAGGTCAAAATTCTATTCCTGTACAAAATAATACAAACAAACAAACAAACATCTGCCATGTGAAATACTCCCTTAATTGTCGTGTTTTTTAACTCATTCCCTAGTGTGTCTGCAGTTTACTGACATCCTATAAATCCCCATTATCATGAATTGCACAGTCTGATTGCAGTTTAATGATTTAATGCTTTGATGACAACCTCATGCCCCCTTGCTGTAGATAGACATAAGAAAAGCATGTGATTATGTGATTAATGTGTTTGTAGTGTAGCTATGATCATCTGTTTTCCCAAACCATTTATTCATTCCACTTTCCTCTACAAAACAAGCGCTGTGCACTTTGCTAGTTTTTTAAAAATTATTTTCATGTTATAATCCAGTGAGATTCGATACACCCAGTTAAATATTTGTTCTTTGAGGTAAACATGGCAAAGAAGTCAAAATCCTCTGGCTGTGGAGACAGTAAAAGACACTTACATGCTCAAGATGAAACGTCTGATTAGCCTGCTGAGAGGGTACTTGATTTGGATGGGACAGCAGGAAAAGAAATCCAGCGTCAACTGTCCAACATATTTTTGATGCTGATAAAGGTTGTTGCTGACTTGGAGGATCTCACTGTAATACGTCAATCGATTATGGTGATGGAAATAAAATTGGTTGTTACAAGAGTGGCAGATGTTGAAAAACGGATCAATTATCTGGAGTCATCGGAAAGGGATTATCGGCTAATCCGCTCGTGACTAAAATAGACCTGGAAAACATTTTGGATAAACTGGAAAATCTCGAAAATAGGAGCCAAAGAAATAACGTACAGATTATTGGAATTCCTGAGCATGAACAAGGCAGAGATATGGTGGGGTTTCTGGACAAGCTCTTCCTGAATCTGCTCGACATAACATGCCATAAGCTGGAAATCGAGCAAGCACACAGAGAACCGATCTGCTGAAGGAGACAGGCCTTGATAAATTCTGGCCAAATTTCTGAGATCATCTGATAAAGATCTCGTGTTGCACGAGGTGAAGAGCAAAGGAAAGATTTCTTGATATCCTTATTCCTGGACTTTGCGAATTCGAAGAGAGAAATGCAATCGATTTAAGGAATGTAAGAAAGATCTCATTAACGGAAGATCACTTTTGCACTGATGTTTCCGGCCAAACTCAGAATAGAAACAAAGGATGGCCACAAAATATTTATGTGTCCCAAACAAGCACTGTCCTACATAAATACATTGGAGCGAGTAAGCCATTTGGTGTTTCTTATGTGAGTGGATTGACTAGCTGAACACACACTCGATTGTCTGAGGAACCTGGGCACCATTTTTCTTCTGTTTGTGTTGGTTCCACCTTGTGGCTGGAGTTTGTTTTGTAGAATATCACTTCTCCTTCAAGAAACATTTGCATTGACAGAGGATTGCTTTTGAACTGGGTTTCCCAGACAGATTGAGAGTGGACGCTGGGGTGGCCACAAAATATCTACATGCCCACACAAAGGATGTCTTTTATAAAGTTGCTGGACTGAGTAAGTCATGGTGTATTTTTTTATGCGGCCTGCGAGTGAATTTGACTCTTGACCATCCGAGGAACCGGGACACCTGTTTTGTTTCTTTTTGTGCTAGTTCTGCTTAGTGGCTGGTGTTTGATTTATGGAATAACACCGCTTCAGGACAGTTCTGGATTAATCTGTTTGTTGTTCAGCGAATGTTCAGGTTTTGGTTGTTATACTAATGTGGGAATGTGGTCTTTATGTGGTCTTTATAATCTTGGTTTTGCCACACAGTTTATTTTTTCTATTATATCAAAATGTTAATATGTGTTGGTTATCTTTCTCCACGTGGAATGTGAATGGGTTGGGGCTTCCCATAAAAAGAAGGAAGTTTATTTTCTTAAGCATAAGAAATATGACAGTGTTTCTTCAATAAACACATCTTTCCTTGCAGGAAGCTGAAAATTTTGGGAAGATATGGGGTGGGCATGTTTTCTTTAGTGCTGGCTCAAGTAAGAGCAGGGGAGTCATTATATTGATACATAAACACCCACCTGCTGGCGATACCAATCAGAAGTTGGACACAACCCATGTATTTTGGGGGTTGTGTCTCCAACTTCTGATTTTTGGTTAAAAGTTCAGAATTATTTGTTACTTTTTGAACATTCAAATTTTACTTTATTTTGGGTGATGGGGTGGTCATACATTTGGGGGATAATCACATTTAAAAATTGGGTTTTTCTTTGTCATGTACATAGGAATCAATAAAAAAAACAATTACAAAAAAAAAAGGCAGTTCTGCTGAGAAGTATCTATTTTAGCAGGATGTGGTGAGCTGTTGTTGCAGTTGACCTCTTTGGATCTCCAACTGGTTTTAGAGGGAGAGAACAATAAAATGTATTTAAAAGAAAATGGACCTTCTTTCCTTTTCTTTCCAATACCAACAGTACATACAGTACATGTGCAGTATTTGGTATTCACTTTATTTTGACAAATCTAGGCTCAGACCACTGTGCTGTCATTCAAAGTGGCATCTTTAATTGGCAGACTACACAGTAAATATAATATTAACAGTTTAGACAGTGAATTGACTTGTGAAGTATTGTATCTGTTTATGATTTCTGTCTTGCCGAATCAAGACTATGTAAATGAGGTGTTACAAATGCTTACAGGATGATTTTGTGTTGGCAGGAATCAGTCAGGCTCGTACCTAAGCACCTGTTTCCATTTCTAATGGCCATCTCCTTCAGGATTTAGAGCATTCAGGCTTTGATGAAAAAGTAACAATGGGTTGGAGCATGAAAATCAAAATGGACCTTTATTGATTTCTTAGTACACATTCCTGGTCTTATTGTGCACAATTAAATGAATCGCAATTAAAGATATTTGGTGCAGAAATTTGATGTGCTGCTGGTGGCTATTTTTGTTCATTAGTAAAATCTCTCTCTCTCTCTCTCTCTCGCTCTAGAAAGAGAGAGAGAGAGATAGGGAGAGATGTTAGCACTTAAACCAAAGAAGTTGCATGCCAAATTCAACCTACCTTTATACAGTTACAGCGTTATGGCTGTTTTTTTAGTTATAGCGCCCCCCATGGGCTGAATTGGATGAAATTTGGTGTGCCTCCTCAAAAAGTCAAACCAAGTTTCTTTAAGTTTGGACTTTGCAATTGGAAGATATTTGTTGATAAGTGAAAATGGGTCATGCCCAAGAATTTAATTGGCTTGTAACTTTGAAGTGCATTGATGAATCAATTCTTTTGGAGGGTCTGTAGATGTTTGACGGCAAGTTTGTGTGAAGTGGCCTTGGAAAAGTGCGAATACTCTTTCACGTTGCACCAAGGCCAATTCTCACAAAAGAAAAATCTAAATGGCATAAAGATTTTAAATCGCTTCACTCAAGGAATCAGACAAAAAAAAAAGACAGTTTGATTCTAGCCCATATGATTCGGAAGTTATTAGCAGAACTTAAATGTGCATATTATAATGCCACCTAAATTCCGATGGCTGTGTGTGTATGTATGCCTGAGAAGCAGTTGGGATTTGGGATCTCGTGACACTTAGACACTTTTTAGGCAGTAAAAAAAATATGGTACGTGGACTCTTAATAATGATAGAATTAACGAGAAAATTTACCATTTAATATACGTCAAAATGATCTCAAGAGTGACTCACTCAAGTCTAGTTCCAGATAGATAAAATCGGTTCTAGGTTCAGTGGATATTCAGGGGTTAGCCAGACCTTTTCTGGATATGTATGTGGCCATCATTTGATTAATATTCATATATATATATAATTTATATTTTAAGTTTGCAGCTAGTTTAGAGTTTTTGTATGAGTGTTTAAGAGATTTAATGCCCATTGTGATGAAAATGCAACCTATGTGTAGACTAGTTCTTTCAATTGTTCAAACTCCCACTTAGACTTTGGGAAATGTTTAATGTTACTTGAATAGGTGCTATTTTAGTGCATTTCTATCTTCATACTCTGGATGGCTTTGTTTGGAAAATGTTAATAAAGCATTATATTGTTACTTATCATTTTGTTTTCTTTCCCAAGATGGAAATACATTTATTTTGACTGGAAACGAAATATATTTAGACAAATTACAGCACTTTCAAAATCTGCGATTAGTCGCAATTGAGTACCCTAACAAAAAATCTAAACTAGCCACAAACTTGAGGCAAATTTGCCACTTGTTATTTTCACATGCTAATGAGCTTTTGATTCACCCCAAATGTTTGCCAGAAGTATGCTGCTCTTCACTGGTAGTGGTGAACCTCCAACAAACCTTTGGCAACAATGGACAATTTGCCCCATGTTTGCCACAAAGCTCATGTGCATGTGAAAATTATCAGTGGCAAATTCATGGCAAGTTTGCTTCGAATTAGCTATGAACACTCAATTTTTGTAAGGGTATGAAAAATAATGCGATTAATCATGATGAAAATGTTTAATCGACTGACAGCTCTAATATTTATATTTTGGTATAAACTTGATAAAGAAGCACTGGTATTTTTGACATCACTGCAAGATGACAAATACATGCTTTGGTGAAAACATTTGGAGCTTAACTTTGACTTTAAATATGCTAAAAAAGTTACTGTCATGGAATAGCAAAATAACCTTTGCATCCATTCCTCTTGTCATTTTCTTTAGGTCAGAGGGCAACAGGAAAGTACCGTACCACTACTATGAAGCAGGAAGTCGAGACGAATGTGCAGAATATCTCTTGCACGAGAGCGCACCTTATGGCGGACACCGTTTCATCACAGAGAAGGCGGTTTTTGCAAAGTGGGCCAAGACTCACCCCATCAAGTTTTTCAGTCCAGAATGGCAGCTGTCATGACCAATGGAAGACTCCCATTCCTTCTGAATGTCCCAACACTCTGTTGGCCCATAACCTTTCCATCTTAAATTAACACACAAACGTTGAGGTGAAGAATCCCTCTGATTGCAATTTCAAACACCAGTTGTTTGAGTGTTGTAAGTCACCCATCGTAACCATACTGAGAGGTCTCTATTGCACCTGGTGTTGAATCGTTGTGGTCATTTAGTGGATTTTGCATGTTAAAATTTTTTTACTCATTGGACAACCGAGTAGCTTAGATTTTCTCTGAGCACATACAGTTATTGCAGAAAAGATGAGCTACAGTAGAATGTCACATCCTTGTTTATTCTTTGATCACCAGACTTAGAAAAGAGACGATGAAGTACATGATTGAGAAACCTTTGCTTTGATTGGCATCTCGGATCACAACAACTACTGATGCAGTCTTATATGAACAGCGATGGATCTTGGTTTCTGTAAATGAGTACACATAATAAGTTATTTATTGTCTCATAGACAAGCATCGGACTAAATCAGACCTCAGAAAATGTGATGCCACTCTCAAATCTTTTAATTTTGTACATGACCTACAAAAGTCATCAGCCAAAAACCCAAAAAATGATGACTATGACACTCACGTCTCTTTGGGGACACGTAAATATGTATGCAACCTTTTAACAGCTGAATATTAGGTCATTCGGGAACCTTGGTATATCATTTTTGCACACTTGCAGATATTATGCAAGTTTTATGCTGTTAAAATAGGCTGTGGAATATAAACTTATATTCTGTTGTTATGTACCAGGGCAAAAACGCAAGAAAGCCGAAGGTGCGATAGTATTGTTGGATTTACATTGTTTGCCTAATGTACCATAGAGAGATGACATGAGAATGGTCTAGTTCATGGTCCAGCATCGGTGCTGTGAGTTCCGATGTGAAGATTGTTCCTGTATTAAATGTAGTGTATACTGTACATTGACGGCATGTAGCAATCCATCACCATTCTTATGCCTTATTTGCTTGTTTAAAAAATTACCTGTCAGTATCCTGAAAGGAATAGTTCACCCAATAATTAAACATGAGGGTAAATAATTGCAAAAGTTAAATTTTTGGGTGAACTATCCCTTTAAGATGATTTTACACTGTCTCTGTTGTCAGATCAGCAGGTTAATTTGAACAGCTACTGTAGCTAAGTGTCGTAGCATCATATAAACTAGCAGACAATGCAGCACCCCAGGAGCTCCCCCGATGTGTCGAGACTTCCCCAGCACATGTAGTTGTGGTTTTTCTCCATCAAAGCACAGCATGGATCTTTTTTTGTATCTATATTAAGAACATTCATTGTTGTTGATACTGTGCGTAATGCTTCATCTTGTGATTATGACATCATCTGGCAGCTCAGCCCAGACAGCCTTTCTCTATAATGCGCCACTTTGTGCATGTTTGACCAGAATTGCTATGGCATTGCAACAACGTGTAAGCACCATTGCAGTGCCAGATGTTTTCCCTGGAGAGAAAAACAAAGCTGCTGGATGGATTAGCTGTGTGAAGAGAGGATGGAGTAAATATGGAGTCAGAATAGGAGAACAGGAAGGTGGTGCCACTTCTGGAGCGGTTTTGTGATGATATATTGCTCATGCTTTGGGCCAATCAATTCATTTAAACAACCGATACATGGTAAAGTTAGGTATGGGCAATAATACTTATTTTCTTTTTGATGTGATACCAAGTACGAGAAAATACAGCCGATTGTGATACCAATACTGATACCTTTTATTAAACGAGAAAGTTTTCTAACTGGTCTTACAGAATAATTTTACTTACTATACCTATATTTCTGCAAAGTAATTTTTACCTAGCTCATTCGTATTGTGGCATTTTCCTGGTGAAATATTATTATACAACCAAATACATTTACAAGCTTGTTAATATGTGGTCGAATTGCGCAGTTGATCGTCTAATAGAGAATTGCACCAGAGATTATTTAGCAGAGACAAGCCACTTCTATTATGGGAGAAATTGGAATGCCCAACAGTTTACGAATGTAGAAAGTAAAATTTGTCAAAAGAGCCAATCACCTTTTCGATACAGACATTGCCTGTCAATCAACTCGAGAATGCCATTCGCAACCCCTTTATAAGCTTAAACATTTTTTTTTTAAGCAATATAAGCTTTTGTTTTTTAGCCTAATCTGTGGTAAAGAAGCACAATTTATGATACCAGTGTTTTACTGCTGATTCATGACTGGAAATAGCTTCCCAGAAGTGTTCAAAAGATTGCCGCCAGTGGACTGACTTGCTAGAAAGATTTTGGTTGCACTTGCAACATGAAGGACTGGGGTATGAGTCCTATGAGTCGAAGAAACGTGACACAAAAGTGTTCTTTCAGCCAATTGTGTTTTTCATTTAACCATTGTTTTTTGATGACGCAATCAGTTAGCTTTAGGTTTAAGGTTTAGGTTAGGGCGGAAGGTTTTGTTGATTTCAAACTCGATAGAGCGTTAACTTTAAACACCTCATCTGTTTTGGTGAAACTTTAACTCACTTTTAGTGCCACACAGTGAACATTTCAACTCAGAACTCCCGCGATACATGTAAGGAGCAACATAACATTATTTTACATACATAATGCCACAAAATTTTCATTGCCACTTCTGAGGATAAAATGAAAATCAAACACTACAAAAATCTACACTACACCAGCACTGAAACTGGGAAATATGGGATAAAATGTTTTTGGAATTGCCAGCCAAATGTGTTGTAAATACAGTATATGGTAATGCACTAATTCGATTTTTACATGAATCTCATGAATCATATTTGAGCAAACCCCATCACAGGACGTTACAGTGTCCATTTTTTCTCAAGCTGGAAATGTTGTTGAACATATGGGCATGTGTGAGCTCCAATATCTGGGTGAAATGTCCACAGAGTGGTGCCAAAAGTGAGTTGTATTTTTAGTTGAAAATCACGTGATACAGTTAACAGGAATGCATGTTTTTTTAAACCCGTGGTCTAACCCAAACCTCGACCCTAAACCTAACCTTCAATGGAGTAAAAAGGTAGTCTTTGATGCAACCTCTGAGTTGATTATGTGAACGTGATTACTTCCTGGTTCCCGAGGGACCAGAACCTGTGTCTTGGAGGTTGTTTATCCAACAAGCTACCAGTAGCGCTACAGGGAAATGTATTCACGGTGAAATTGATAAAACAGTGCTTGATGGGGGATGCTGCTTTTCAGTAATGGGGTTGATTTTAGGGTACATGAACTTTCGGAAGCAACATGTTTATTTTCTCTGCGATCATGTTGACTATGCACCACTCTTTCTGTTTTCGTAAATGAGTACTTTGACTGAGCACTGTCTGTGACTGTTTGTGTCTTTCGGCATTCCTGCTTGTGATCATCTGAGCGATATTTGTTAACAAAGTTCACTTTTTCCCCTTCAAAGTTTTGATACATTCATTTTCATGTTAAATAATGAATTCAATCAGAAGTGTTAAAAACACTTAGGATTAATATTTAAATGTCAGAATTAACCCTTTGAATTACAGCATTAGTATGGGAAGTATCAATATTTCAAGATCGATTTGCCCATCCCAACTTGACCCAGTGTTGACCCAGGAACATAATTTCCTGTCTTACAGTATGTATTGATTTTGTTCACCATGTGATAAAAAAGGCCTGATAAGGAAAACAGCACTTTCAATCTTGTATATATTCTTGAATTCATCCCCTGCCCTGCTGTTCGTGCCTCAGTTATTACCATATATACTAATGATATACTCTGAACTTGTGGGTAGAGAGGTCATGAATCTTGGAAAAACTTGCTAATCTTGATCTCATGATCTGCTTGATACAGTCCATGCCTTTCCATTGATCTACAGCATCATTAGCACTTCACACAAGAATGGGAATGTTGACCTATCACCCAGATGTTCGATTGAGACTAAATCCAGCACATTTTCTGTTCTTTTTGTTTGTGAAAACACTACTCTGACTTCGGCATTGTTCTTGTGTTATGTTGTTTCTTTTATCAAATGTCATAAATGCTTTTCTTTAACTTTTTAAAAGGGTGCATTTTTGAGGTGTACGCTTCATCACTTTTCTTTGCAGCTTAAAGTGTACTTTTTATCATTTTATTCTGGTTATTGAATTTTATTTTTTATATTTTTCTTTGTTGGTATGTGTATGTTGTCACACAATTAAGCTTTCAGCCATTCACAGCAGACAAAGGTAGGCTTTCTGTTTTTGCAAGCGATGATTTTTGTGTTTTCCCCCATTAATAGTGGAATCTAAGAGTCAATTATACATTGTCTTGCTAAAGTAATTATTCCCCTTACAAGGACACAGATGGCCTCTACCTGTGAATCCTTGAAACAACTTTTACAAGTTTTACAACAAAACATTTCAGATTGGGATTCAAAAGGCCAGTTAGAAAAAAAAAAAGTCTAAATATCATTACAATGACGTTAGAGATGATGTAAAACAATTGAATAGATTAGGAAAGGGTGTAAACGAATATCACAGAATATCACTATAACAATTTCTGAAAGTATTCTGAAGGTAACTTGCCCATAAAAACTCAGCACTATGATGCTGGGTGGTGTGGGTCAGGGTTAGGAGGGCTCGGGGCAAAAATGTCCCTGATATTCAACATATTGGGTCAAAAAAAAAAAAAAGTGTATTTGTAACATCTGACATAATTCTTAATTTTCAGTTATAGCCCTAGTTATACAGTACATATGATTGCAAGAAAAATGTGTTGATGTTCATTTGATTTTAAAGGTAATAATTCTCAATCTTGACCATTTGCATTCATATTAAAGTATTTAACATAAACAGATGGGACAGAGGTTGTTTTATATGGTTTGAAAAAAAAATTGCCCTCATAAAGGTAAAAATAAAATAAAAAAAAGTACCTGAAAATCAAATCCAAGGAGCAAATTTTTGTTGCTTATGTTCATTTCTGACACTAGTGTGGGTGATTGCTAGGCTGTTGCAAGGTGGTTACTAAGGTGTTCCAGGTGGTTGCTTAATGGCCCAAGTCAAATTAACCATCCCCAAGTCCCCAAGTAACTATAAACATAAAAAAAAAAAAAAAACCATTGGATCTAGACTGAAGTAAAGCGATGAAAGTATCATTTTGTTGGACTCCTTTTTAAAAGCAGGGTCTACTGTATGCACCTTGCTAAAAGAAATAAAAAAGGATTAGAAGAAGAGGGGGGAATGGATGGTGAAAAAGATAGGGTAATGTTTTAGCTTGACGATGATACTAAACACAAGGTCAGTTTAAAATTGGAGTCAGTTTAGAGGTGAATCTCCTACAGTGGCCGAGTCAAAGACCTCATCTCAGTCCAATTGTGAATCTCTGGTGCTGTTTGAAAGTCACAGTGCAAGGGTCACTGGCAAACTTGAAATGCCAATCTGCCCAGGAAAATGGGACAGAATTACACCTGAGGTGAGCGGTTGTGCAAAACTGGTCAAAAGAGCTGTCATTGCTACAAAAGTGGCTCTGTGTGTATTTAATAATTATTTTTATTATTAATATTTTCTTTAATTAAGAAAGGATTGTCTCACTGAAAAGACAGTCAAATGGATTCAAACTGTTTAGGCATCATCGACTGTTACTGTATAATTGCTTAGATTTTTGGTTTAAAGGTCAGTCTACTGTATTTTGCTGTGCAGTCAAATAGGTAGCAGCTTATTTCACATTCAGATCATTCTCATATCTCAGCACAACACTGTATTTGTGAAAGCATGAATATGTGTTAGAATGTTTTATAGCAGAATTGAGGTTACTACTGGAGGTGTAATTACTTTGTCTTGACTATTCTTGTTCCAGCTCTCCCTGCTGTCAGTGAAGGTGTGAATAACATTGTAGCAACAAAGGAGACAGTTTCAAACTTCCCTTTTCATCTTGATTATAGAACATACTTAAAGGGGTAGTGCGCACAAAAATGAAAAGTCTGTCATCATTGACTTACCTTCTCTTCATGTCATTTCAAATTGAGTAATCTAATGGAATACATTACAAATTACATTTTACAGCATGTATTCTGTATTCTGTAGTGGAATACATTTCAAAAGTAACCCTCCCAACCCTGCATATATAAGCATCATAGAAGTAGTCCATATGGCTTTTGCGCTATATTCAAATTCTTTTGAAGCCAAAAATAGCTGGAAAGACGTGGCTAAGTAAATGATGATAGAATTTACATTTGTTTGTTAACTTGTCCTTTATCTACCACATTCCAACAGAGGTCTTTTATGGTTAAACCCCAGAAAAGTTTTAGATCTCTGAGGGTAAATGTCAGTGGACAGTGCTGCAGTATTTCACAATGTTGCGTATTTAACCTCTGTTGTTCATATGAAACTTTGTAGAAGTCTGGTTGATAACACATCATTTCAGATTTTTTTTATTTTTATCAAATGGATACATTTTCCTGTCAAATATTCTTTGTGCCGAGCTGTGCTGATGCCCTTCATTTAACAGATGACATTGCCGTATGTATTGTGCTACCACCTATGCCTCTACTCTCAGCTCACCACCACAATTTCATTGCTTTCTACGGAACTCACAGTGACTCAGAAAACACAATGTGTGAGGAGACACCCGCAGAGATTTGTCTACATCAGCGGTTCTGCTCGACTTTGTTGCATTAAAACCCAAAAACATTTTGTATATTTTCAAAGTAGTGAAATAGTCAAAGGTCCATCAAACCCTTTTTAAGTTTACATTTTTATTGCTGTTGTGAAAGCTGACTGTTCTCTGTGTTTTATGTGATCTTTGTCCTCTATGTATGCTACTTCGTCTTTGTTCTTTATTGTCCGTTACACTGCAGTGTATGGTTTCTGATAAAAAAAAATAAGTTATACATTGACAAAATTTTTGCTTTTCAAGCAATGTGATTGTGTCACTAATTTTTTCTACTTGCTGTCTGGCTGTTTTTAATAAAACAAGTAAAATAAATAATTGAATGAAGGCTTCTATGTTTGGTAGTTCCATAAAACCGGTACTTTACATACCGCATACTAAACGTACACTGGGGTTCAGGGATCTTTGTAAAACATTTAGGTTTTTACTCGTTTGCTTAGAAGTTTTTAGGAAAAAAATCTAAGCTTTACGTTAAACATTTTCTTTGACATGCAAGCAGTCATTACCAATGTTGATTCAATATATAACTTCAAACAATTCAGATGCAATTAACCTGGAATCACAGGAAGGTCGATGTTACATTCATATTACTCATTCTGATTAACAGTGGAAAGAAGTAACAATAAATGCAAAAGGTCCCAAGCACAAAATATAGTTTTTCATAATTAATTTACTGGTGAAAGAAAACACGTGCTAATAAAATCAAAAATTTAATCTATGGAAGTTTCTGAAATTTAGTTTAACGAGACATGGAAAAACCCTAGTGTGAATTTCTTTATTTAATGTGTACATGCAAAAGTTAGACAATCACATCCTAAAACACTAGACATCCAGACTATGAAGAACAGGCTTTGAAGAGTTAGTTTACCCAAATATAAAAATTCTCATTGACACCATCATGCCATCACAGATGTGACTTTCTTTCTTCTATTGAACACAAATGAAGATTTTTAGAAGAATATTTCAGCTCTGTAGGACCACACGATGCAAGTGAATGGTGACCAATCCATGGAAGACAGTCATTCATTGTATGAAATAAAGAGGACTGAAAGTGAATGGTAAATGGTCTGCACTTATAAAGCACCTTTTTTAAACTTAGAGGTTACCAAAGGGCTTTACACTGTGTACCATTCACCCATTCACACACACATTAACACTTTAATGGCGTGTGGTGACTGTCACTCCTTAATATCCTGTCTTTTTGTGACCTTTTTGTTTTTCTCATTTTAGAATGAAAGAAATGTAGGTTTTGAATAACATGAGAGTAAGTAAATGATGACAGAATTTAAATTTTGAGTTTTAAGTCAGTACTGACATCATTTGTTTGTTTGTTTGTTTAAAATCATCCCTGCTCATCCTTACATCCTTAGTGGACAAAAAGAGAAAAATTCAAATGTAACATTTGAAGGTGAAATCAGAAACAGTAGATTGACTTTAGCTAAAATCGGTCTGTGCTTACAGAAATTCAAAACACGGCCCCCAGTGGCCAAAGCAGTAAGTGTTGTTGGGCGTAAGGACACGTGTGAGCTAAATTTTCCATCTGTAATGTCCACGGAGGGGCACCAGAAGCGAGTTCTG
The DNA here is from genome assembly GCF_025860055.1 of Xyrauchen texanus. NCBI lineage: Eukaryota > Metazoa > Chordata > Actinopteri > Cypriniformes > Catostomidae > Xyrauchen > Xyrauchen texanus. Next base: position 14,155,295 of record NC_068284.1, on the reverse strand, counting down.
AAGTGAGTTGTTCAGCTGTACAGGGTATACCTAAACATAAACCTAATGTTGGAGAGAAAAACACAGCCTCTTAATTGCACTCGTCACTGATTACTTGAACACAAGTTCTTCCTGGTTTCAATGTGGGATGCGAACCCAGGTCTCTTACACTGCTGATGCAACACTCTTCTGGTCGTGCCACAAGAGAGGGTAAACACACTTGAGCCGATGAAAAATGTCTGGCAGTAGATAGCGGCACAATGCGGGCGATCCTAAGGTACTGGAACTGTCGTAAACAACATGCCGACTTCCCGTGTGATCCTGTTGTTTGTTAGGTGCCGAGTGTTTTGGCGACTTTCTGAATAATATTGCTGTGATTCAAGGTTTCCTTGGCAGGGGACTTGAATCGAATCAGCTGCCTTATGTCATGCCACAACCCAATTAACTGCTGCTCCTCCTGCCTGCTGCAACAGATTGCATCAAAGATACTCTGGAACAGATGCTGTACAATCACAGTCTCCAACAGAATGTTTATAATAAATTAATTCCTCCCCATAAAATGTCTTATATCTTTTCATTGACCAGCCTGAGATAAATAGCATTTTTCTTTTCCAATTGAAAGTTATAACCACATGAACAAAACGGAGAAATGATAAGCTAGCTGAATGGACTGTCTCAAAGCCAAAGCCTCTGGCTTCAGTGCTGCTGTGGTGGTCTGTTCTAAGTTGGTTGCTGTTGGCAGACTAATGACGCAGTGATACTGGAAATGATGAGCACAACATTTGCATGCACATCTTCTAGAGATAATGCAAATTGTAAATATGCAATATTAAGCTTCTGCCATTTGGCTAAAACTTGCTGCCACCAACAATGAGAGCTACAGTACCTTTTGCAAAACCTAACAGTTAAGTTTATTACTTGCACACTAGCTGTCATATTCAAGAGGAATATTGATCTAGTAGAATTCAATTTAATTCTACAACCCATTTTTCTTATTTTCAAAAGGCAATAAAGATAGTTTACCCAGAAATCGCTTTAAGATGTCAGTTTCCCTTTAACCCTTTTGAGTTTTTGTGGTATTGCGTTCAGCAAAGTCTTGAGAGGGCATAAACACCCTGATTTAACAAACTTCACTATATTGACACAGTATTTTTATGGCATAATTAATATTTCAATCAGATTTCTTAGCTTAAATTATTGTTATTAACCTCAATGTGACAGAAATTAACTATATTTCTGCATGAGTGCCAATTTAAGTGATGGAGGCTATTAAGTGGTGGAGTTCTAATCACACTAATACCTCCTTTCCACAATCTCAATCAACTCCGCTCTCTCTGAAGTCAAAGACTAAAGCGCCTCCAATCAAATTTTAATGAGGAACACGCTGGCAGACTGAGGCTAGCTAGAGAATGGGCAACGGTTCAAAGGAACACTCAGATAATAACTTATTTCGTCATGGGGACATTTCAAGCCACAAGTTCTTTGACTTTTGTCACTTTTTCATGGATAGTTACATTTGGGAAGAAAAAATCTCATAGACTTACATTGAACAAGGGACCTAAGCCATATCTAGACAACAGAATATGCTAGAGAACTAGGTATGAGCTCTTTTGACATGGGCCAGCAAGAAACCACCCAGCAACCACCCAGAAATCTTTAGTCAACACCTATCACTTATGAACCCAGTGTGTTAGCAACCACATAGAAACAACCTGGCAACCACCTACAAAACCTTAGTCAAAGGAGCCCAACCAAAGTCTCTATGACATTATGAGAGTGTTTACATATTTTCGGTCTCTCCTTCAATGTTAGTCCAAGGTATTTTTTTGCCTATTTTATATTCGACCAGGTGAAAGTAAAAACAATACTAAATTCAATCTATAAAAATATTCAATTTTGAATTTTTTGAAAAAACTAATTTTCAAACTCCTCCTAGGCCGTTTTTTCCCCAAATTGCATGAAAATTGGTATACGTCATCTACAGACCCTCCTGACTAAATGTTATCAAAATAATTTAGATGCGTTAAATCGTCCCAAAGATATTAGAAAAATTTATCAAATTCCTTCGGAAGAATGCAATTTGATAAATTGATCAATATCTACTCAACGCAGAGTGCAAAAGTAAGTCCAGTCCCTTATTAGTATAATAATAGTAACCTAACAGTTTACATGATTTGAAACATCATTCATGTCCGTAGCTCAATAAGTACAGGTCGAGTTAAGCGCAGATGTTTAATACTTAGTGTTAGGGGTTTGTTTGAATCACTCACTAGGTATGATAAATAGTAATAGTGAAACTTGCCTTAAAAAGAATTCCACTAATAAATAATTAATTTCGTATTAATGAAAGGACTGTTAAAACAGCTGCATTCTGTCCAGATCAAATCTTAAGCTTCTAAGCCTAATACTGGTTCCCATAAGGGTATTGCCTTGTAGGCTAATTATTTAAAAAAAATGTGAAAAGGAAACAAGGTGTAGTTGCTTTTTCCATTTGTGTTATGTGAATGAGGGCAAAATGTCTACAAGGGCTGATGTGTATAAATCAGCCAGGCATAAGAGCTGGAGTCCCACAGCACCTGTAGTGAAGTCACCCCTGAAACTAGATCCATCATGCCTCAGGGAGCAATTTAATTAAAGCTCTGCACTGAGCTCAGGACAATCATCGACTCTGAGAGAGAGGAGCAAAAGTTGAGAAGAACAAAATCTTGCTGGACATTGCTTTCCCTTTAAATAACCAGGGTACAACATTTTGAAACAAAACAAACACAAGAAATTATAGGGTTTACTAGATTTTTAAAGAAGAATAAGAGCATTAGTCTAATTGAGCCAGACCTCATGTTAAAGGTGCAGTCGCATTTACCTTTGTGCAGCGGAATTTCATGGGCGAAGGTGTCGGTGGACGTAAACGTGTGTGAAACCAGTGAAAAAAATAAAAAATACATTGCCAAGCAGTATTTCTTTTTAATTTTGCACTTTGTTCTCTGTGAGAGTGATGTAAAAACAATATTTATGCTAAATTAAATTCACGTGCATTGTGAATATTTAGTGTAGCTGTGTGCAAAGCACCCCCACACAGAGATCACTGCTAAACCAAGCAATTTCCTATTGGTCAACATGGCGAATTCACCAAACTTGAACTCCACATGAAATGTGCTTATTTTCACATTCAAATGAGCTTGTGACTTGGCGCAAATATTTGCCAGATGTTTACAGCTCTTCACCCATAGTGGTGAACCTGCAGCAAATCTTTGGCAACAACGGACAATTTGCCTCAAGTTTGCCGCAAAGTTAATTTGCATGTGAAAATAATCAATCAGTGGCAAATTTGCAGCAAGTTTTATGAACTCTCAATTTTTGTAAGGGGGTATAGGCCTACATTTTGTCTTACTTGGAACTTGACTGCCCGTGTTCACTGTGAACTGTGATTCCTTTAAAACCAACACAAAAGGCATTTCATCACAGCACCAATGTTACCAATGAATAAACACATTTTTATGCCATAGAGAAATCTGCTGAAATACAGCAATGGCTTGCCAAATGAGCTCATTACACAAAATAAAGAATGGCTGCATGTCATTTCAGTATGACTCCTCACTAGCGAGATGATTGCTTCCCTGTTGATAATGAGCATCTTCATACGTTTCTTTTTATACAAAGACAAATTTTCTTCATCAGCTATGGTTCTTGCTGCAGTAGCGATGAGACCTTGACTCACGGCTTTGGCTGGATTTTTTCCCTATATATAATTAGCAAGTACGTACAATCCACTTCGTTCTTTACCCAAACGCTGGTGACAAATGGGAGGGAGGCCTATTTTCACTCCAGTATCTGTTCCCTGCAGAAACATGGCACTACTGAGAGGAACACATTGAGTTGATGGACGATACTGTGTCAGGAGCAACAGAAGTTCCATTAAGGACATTTTTATATATATATTTCATGAAATAGTCTGTTTTATATAGTTTTTATTGTGTAATGTTTCCCTTAGGATAGTGCTTATTTACTCTAAATATATATATATATATATATATATTCTGGTTTAAAACCACCCAATATGGGTCATTTTTGAACACACTGCTGGGGAAATATTGTCCAGAACACATACTTAGTTAATCTAACCATTTACATTTATGCATTTGGCAGATGCTTTTATCCAAAGCGACTTACAATGCACTTATTACAGGGACAATCCCCCCGGAGCAACCTGGAGTTAAGTGCCTTGCTCAAGAACACAGTGGTGGAGGCTGTGAGAATCAAACCAGCAACCTTCTGATTACCAGTTATGTGCTTTAGCCCACTACACCACCTGGGTTCAACCAAGCACCTACATGTTCTTTTGGGAAATCGACATGTTAGTTGCACTCATGTCTTGGGCTTACGCAGTGCATTGCATGAAGGTGTACATGGGTTCAACTGAAGTTCCAGCTTCAGCCACTTAGGGCTGTCTGGAAATTTGGAAAGCACAGACCGATTTTAGGTTACAAAAAAATCCATCTCTTATTGCAGATTTCCCATAAGATCAGCACTAAGTTACTCATTTAATCTAAATGGTTACTGATGCTGAATTTGAATTTTGTGATGTTGTTGTTTTTTTACATCATAAAATTGTTGTTTTCTATATTTCTTAAAGCAAGATCTGTAAAATGTAATTAAATGAATAAAAATAAAATAAAAAATAACAACTGAAATTGTCCAAATTAATCAGCATAAATGTTAAAACAGCGTTATCATTTTAGAAACGCACTCCATTCACGCGGCCTCTCTTCAACTGTTTTCCAGAAGTTTCTCATCCACACTGAAACATCTAAAAATGCTTGAATCCCCTTACTGTGCATGCCAAAAAAAAAAAAAAAAAACGTAAGAAGAGTGGCCCTGTGTCATTTCCATGTACAGTCTGAAACGCAATTGTCCTTGTGTTCTGGCAACATACATCATTTCTGAGTAAACTTCTCATTGCCTTTGAAGGTTGTACAAAGTAACATTTATCTTTAAAAACTCTATCAAAGTGAATTGCAGGCACAACATGGGCCGCCATCTTGATTGTTTTGGGTTGAATGGATCACATGACTGAGTCACATATCAAAAAATACGTAAATGTTTTCGAATATCTATGTTTTCACTGTCCACACTACAACGTGAAAATGTTTTCAAATTTATTCACAGCGTTTTCTAAAAGCTCTGGTTTCGCTGGACAAAAACGCCATCTCATTGTGGACGGAAGGCCAAAACAGAGAAATGAATGTGTTTTCATGATGATGCTAATTAATTCTATTCACTTTGCTGGAGTTCAGTTGCGGAGAGTGTATGATTTTGGTCCAAGTGAGTACACATGATGACAAAATCACAGGCAGTTTTACATCATTACCTTATTTAACATTATTAGTCTGGCTCTCAATTTCATCCTTTCATATTCATAATACAGGAAGATAAATTCAGTCATATGGACAATATGAGACTCTACTGATTCCTAATGTCTGTACAATGTCCCAAGCTAAGCCATTTTCGAAAACATGTGGTAATCATTTGAAACGTTCCCCTTAATGGCCCATAAAAAGACTCAGTGATTATTTGGCATAAATGGTCCATATTATCTGTAATACAATCTATAATACTGGAAAAGCGTTGAAGCTTTTAACATACCTCTCATAGATGGATGTCAGCATGCTCCTTTTGGCACTGAGGCTTTTCGAATCTTGGTTCTGACACATTTGAGAGGTCTTGATAGAGATCTTAGTACACAATGTGCTTTACAAGGCACACGTGCCACTCTGTTTCTTAGTACATTTCGTGATTACCTTTTATAGAAAAGCTTAATGGCCATTTATTTAATGAAAAAATTGAATGAAGCATAAATAATGGTCTTAGTCACATGTTTCCCATTTACATTTTATTGCCTAGGTGTCCCGTCACCATGGTGTCATTGTTACTTTTCAGTTGAATTTTCTCTATTTTGATTCTCTTTAATATTTAATGGATATGTGCAGTCGTTGGCTTGTTAAAATATCTGTATTGTTGTCTCAAACCAACTGTCTGCTTATTACTTGCCAGGAAGCTATGTGAGGCACAAAACTAATCTGGATCCAACTGTATCCATATTTGGCATTGTTTAAAATTTGTGACATTCAATTCTATATATGTCCCATACATGCATTTTTATATCAGTGAAAACATGTATTTGAGACTTTGAGACACCTGAATTATTCATTGCACGTTTTTAACACAAAAGCGTGTTCACTCAATGGCCACTTTGCACAGTAAAAGCCTCTCTGAGAAGTTTTGTCTTTAAATTCATCTCCTCAACACTATAGCCATTCCAATATGGACTTCTTTGGCCATGTCGGTGTGTTCTGCACTTTTGAGCATCCCATCACCAAATGTTGTGTTTTTAGTAAACACAAATAAAAAAGGTAATTCTGATTGTATAGCTCACAATTCTGACATTATTTATTTGATATATATAAATTGAAATTCTTACAGTTGAAGCGAGAAGTTTACATATACTTAGGCTGAAGTCATTAAAACTAATTTTTGAACCACTCCACAGATTTAATATTAGCAAACTATAGTTTTGGCAAGTCGTTTAGGACATCTACTTTGTGCATGACACAAGTCATTTTTTTTACAGACAATTGTTTACACACAGATTGTTTAATTTTTAATTGACTATATCACAATTCCATTGGATCAGAAGATTACATACACTAAGTTAACTGTGACTTTAAGCAGCTTGGAAAATTCTATAAAATAATGTCAAACCTTTAGCAAATTAGCTTCTGATAGGATGTGTACTGAATTGGAGGTGTACCTGTGGATGTATTTTAAGGCCTACCTTCAAACTCAGTGCTTCTTTGCTTGACATTATGGGAAAATCAAAAGAAATCAGCCAAGACCTCAAAAACAAATTGTGGACCTCCACAAGTCTGGTTCATCCTTGGGAGCAATTTCCAAATGACTGAAGATACCACGTTCATCTGTACAAACAATAGTACGCAAGTATAAATGACATGGGACCACAAAGTCATCATAAAAGACAAGGAAAGCACAAGGCCCAGATGGCATTTCACATGCATGTCTTAGATCCTGTGCTAACCAGCTGGCCCCCATCTTCACACTGATCATCAATAGATCGCTGGAGCAGTGTGAAGTCACAAGATGCTTCAAACACTTAATCATCATTCCGGTCCTATCACTGGACCATTTCTAGATCCTCTTCAATTTGCTTCTCAAGCAAACAGGTCTTTAGAGGATGCAGTCAACATGGGATTGCATCATATCCTGCAACATCTGGACAGACCGGGTCATATGCAAGGATACTTTTTGTGGACTTCAGTTTGGCTTTCAACACCATCACACCAGCTATTCTCCAGACTAAATTACACCAACTCTCTGTTCCCATGTCTATCTGTCAGTGGATTACCAGCTTTCTGACAGACAGGCAGCAGGTTGTGAGACAGGGAAAATTAACTTCCAGCACCTGTACAATCAGCACTGGTGCCCCCCAGGGATGTGTGCTATGTCACATGTAGGCCTATACAATACAAGTGAATGGATGCTAAAAATGTTACACTCCAAAAAGCACATAAATGCAGCATAAAAGTAATCCATATGATTCCAGTGGTTAAATCCATGTTTTCAGAAGTAATATGATAGGTGTGGGTGAGAAACAGATCAATATGTAAGTCAATTTTTGCAAGAAATTCTGCACCCTGCACAGTAGATGGTGATATGCATGAAGAATGTGAATCACCAAAGACAAAAGAAGAAGAATGTGAAAGTTAAAGTGAAGATTGACTGAGCAGGGAGGAGAATTTATAGTAAAAATTGACTCTATTCATGCTACATTTTTTAAGATGTAACAGTATTTTACTTGAGTATTATTTTTCAGAACTTTTTCCACCCCTGTGTATATAACAGATTTATATATATATTGTTTTATTGTGTATTCTATATATACTTTATTTTCTATTACATTCTATTTTGGTTTATTTTTAATTTCTTTATTATTATTATCTCTGTCATGTTGCTGTATTGTATTGTTGTGCACTGGAAGCTCCTGTCACCAAGACCTTGTATGTGTAAGCATACCTGTAATGAAGCTGATTCTGATTCTAGAAGGAGGAGGAAAGAGACACATTCTGTTTCCTTGAAATTAATGTAGTTTTGTGCAAAAAGTGCAAATCAATCCCAGAACAACACCAAAGGTCCTTGTGAAGATGCTGGAGGAAACAGGTAGACAAGTATCTAAATCCACTGTAAACGGCACGCAGGCATTGCTTTGTGTTGGTTCTGGTGGACTATGCAACACGATATCTGGAAGCAGTGCCTCTACGCAACATCTCCGCAAGTAATGTTGCGGAGGCAGAATAATATCCTGAGTGGGAATTCCGAAAGAAATCCTCCCACTGATCAAGTCACTACATTTATGTCACTTACACTATGGCGAACTGTATGAATTATTGGGAATTAAATTAGTTCGTACCAGCTTTATCACCCTCAAACTGACAGCTTGGTCGAACGATTGAATCAGACCCTGAAAAATATGATTCGTAAGCTTGTTCACGACGATGCAAAAAATTGGGATAAGTGGCTTGAATCCCTGTTATTTGCAGTTTGAGAGGTCCCATAAGCCTCCAAGGGATTTTCCCTATTTGAACTTCTGTATGGGCATCAGCCACGTGGCATGCTAGACGTCCTATGTCAAAATTGGGATGGACCTTCAACTCGTAAGAATGAAATTCATTATGTTCTTGACCTGAGAGCAAAACTCCACACTTTGGGGCAACTAACACAGGAGAATTTGCTCCAGGCTCAAGAACGGCAAACCAACTGTATAATAAGGGTACTTGACTATGATCATTTGCACCGGGAGATAATGCTCTTGTATCTTGTAGCCCTACATCGAGCTCCAAATTACTCACCAAGTGGCAAGGGCCCTTTGAGGTCACACTGTGAGTCTGAGAACGGATAGGGGCGGGTTACGTCAGATATACCACCTCAACATTCTAAAACCATGGAGATAAGCAGTACCCGTGACTTTGGCATTGGTGGTTACCGAGAGGGAGGAGCTTGGACCCCAGTGGTCTCTTGTGGAGACCACCTCTCACCACCTCGACTTTCGGAGGTTGCCAGGTTGCAGAAATAATGCTCTGACGTGTTCTCGCCTCTCCCCAGATGCACGAATCTCATAGAGTACCACATTGAGACAACCCCAGGGGTAGTGGTATTCAGTCGTCCCTACCACTTACCCGTACACATAAAACAGGTGGTATGGGAAGAATTAAAGGCCATGCTCAATATGGGAGTAATAGAAGAATCCTACAGTGATTGGGCCAGCCCAGCCGTTCTAGTGTTGAAGAGCAATGGCTGTTTCTGGTTCTGTGTAGATTATAGGAAATTCAATATCCAATGCCTTGTATTGAAAAACTGCTCGATCGGTTGGGTGCGGCTCACTTTTACTCGATCCTGGATTTGACAAAGGGTTATTGGCAAATTCCCTTAACTCCAATGTCCCATGAGAAAACAGCTTTTTCCACACCGTTTGGCTTACACCAATTCGTGACCCACTCGTTATTTTTGTTCGGGGCCTGGCAACGTTTCAGTGCCTTATGGACAGAGTCCACAAACCACACTCTGCTATCTCCGCTGCCTGGCAGCGGCACATGCGGCATCTGAGGGCTGTTCTGAGGTCGTTGCGATGGACGGGACTCACAGCAAACCCTAAGAAGTGCACAATTGTACAGGTGGAATTACGGTATCTGGGGTTCCATGGACTATGGGCAAGTGCGTCTCCAAATTGATAAGACCGCAGTGATTGTGACCTGCCCGAGACCAAGACCAAAAAGGATGTGAGACAGTTCCTGGGGTGTTTCAAAATTACTATTGAGATCACATGACCATATGAAAACTACTTAGTAACCACTCTGTTATTGGACACTCGTGGATTAAATTAATCATTGCTAAATGTGAATATACAATTTCTACAATGGCATGGCAAGTCCAAGATGGCAATCAAAACAAAAATAGTGAGTGCACGTTTAAACATTTAAAACAGCTGTCAAATGCCTTCTCTCTACTGTATGTGTGTGTGTGTGTGTGTGTGTTTGCGCGCAGGCAGGCGTGTGTGTTTGCGCGCAGGCAGGCATGCGTGCGCGAGAGAGGCAGCTATGACTGTGAGAACAGATGCTTTTCAATGCCGAAATAATGCAAAAGCAACTAATGATGGACAAAAATAACCATGATGCAAATTTTACATAGCATATCATTTGTGTCGCATAAAGTGTATTTGCCACACAACCTCTGACTGGAATGCGCATTCTGTACCATGCCGTGACGTTTCGCGTAAGCATGAAAAAATATATTTGAAAATGTGTCGCGGTTGACAAAATTCTGAGCAGTGTGTGTACATGTGACTTTTATTGACACGGTTTTGGTCCTTTATTAAAATGTTTCAGATTGCACCTGGTGATTTCAGCCAGTTTTGCCATTTTTGTGTGCAACACAGTCAGCGAACAGACTGAGACTAGATTATTGGTTGCATGATTTACACACTTGTTATAAGGAAAATATATGAAAATATTAACCACTTTTATTAAGATGTTTATTGGAATTCCCATAGTGTCCACAATGAATAAATATGATTGTGCAATTTGCCTGGAATGCTCTGTTGGAGGGCATGGAGAGACATCACGTTAAAAACACAATGATCTTTAGGACCGTGAGGTGTCACATCGGTCTATCTCTGCTCGCTGCTTTCAGTCTGTGTGAATTCCACTATAAGAATGGGTTGAGTCCGCACACACACGCACACATACTGTAATCTCACACTGTGAATTTAATGACGGCATAATCTGATAAAGTAGCAACAATCAATTGGAAAAAAGTGGATCTTCATGCGCACTTTCCCGGGAATATTCCAGCTGGCTTCAGGATGAAGACACCGATGGTAATAGTTGTAAAAATTGTTTTTAATGGATTCCCTCTCTCCTGTGCTTTCAGCATTGTTCCTGAAGTACTGCGGCTCTCTATTGCTTCTCACTGCACATGCTGAATGAATGAAGATTAAAGAAAAAAACAAAACATAACCTTAATCCCCATTTCCTGAATTATGAGGACTTTGTCGGAAATTACATTTTGGGGGACAGGAGATTTTTGCCTTAAGGAAAGAGCATGGCTTTTGTATTATTGTATATTCTTAAATTATGCATGCATTCATTTATTCAATAAATAATAAACTTTAAAATAAGGGTGCAGCTTTTTATTAGCCTATGATATGATGATGCCTCTTACAAAGAAGCTGTTATTCTGTAGTGAGATTATACTTAGTTTAATGTTGTTGCAAATCAATGATGTATGATCTTACGCGTTAGTTTCAGGCATCAATGTTTAACAAGAACACGCTTTTAATATTGCTTAGTTATTATTATCTGAAAATCTCAGTCTAATAATAGGTTTAATATTTCATCTTGTGACATTTCATGTGATGTGATTGCACTGTGGATATTAGTTGGTGATGATTTATGACCTTGCGCTCTGATCGGTCTGTGATATAAAGTGGTGGAAATGAACTTTTACCCTCGTGTTTTCCAGCGTCATGGAGTAGCCGTGTTTCTCGCGATCACCATGTGCACCAGTCTGTTCTTCTTGTACAGCGTCAGCTATAATAACAGTACAACGTCCAGCGCGTCGAAGGGTGCGTCGAGTGACAAAGTGGAGCCCACCAATGCGTCCCTCAAGACGCACCGAGCGGCGCCAGCACTACAGGGATACAGCAACATCATTGACCACAAGGTAAATCCAGGCCGTTTTGCATTGAAAAAAAAGTGTCCAAGTGAAGTTAATTGTCTGTAACAATAGCCATTATTGGTTTATATGTAAGGAATAATTGACAACGGACTGTTGATTTATTGAAAAATAATGCGGCCATGACGCACAGCTGAGTGACTGTTGCACCGGCTGTGCATTATTTTTCAATAATTCAATGGACCGTCGACAATTCTGCTTATACCACGGTTACTATACCTTAAGACGTTGTTCAGAGTTTTATCTCAAGACATTTGATGTTTTCATCCCTAAAAGCTCTTATGAGAGGAACTACTTTCAATCGTCTTGCTCTGATACAGCTCAAGTCTTCGTTCCTAGTTCGAAAACGTCACTTTAGAACTAGCAACAGAGGATTGGAGTAGCCAGGTAGTGTGTGTGTGTGTGTGTGTGTGTGTGTGTGTGTGTGTGTGTGTGTGTGTGTGTGTGTGTAAGTTTGCATTTGAGGGATCGAAAGAGAGAAACTGAGAAAATTAGAGAATGAGAGAGATCGCCTGAGGGTTTCACTTTTTTTGTTGCAGCTCTCAAGATGCGTGTCGCCATATTCCTGTTGTTAACCTTAATATAACGTTTTCATCTCCACTGAGATGCAGGAGTGCACTGACATGACAACTCTGTTTTTCTCTCAGGAGTATGTTTGGGCCTTAAGTGTGTGCGTTATGAGTATAAGCTGTGTCCACGAATGTGGGAGTGTGTGTGTGAGAGGGGGAGTGCGAGGGTTTTTCTCACAGAAATTTCAGATGATATAGAAACTGTTGTATTGATCAAGTGTATCTAGCTTTGATACAGTTCAAGCCTTCGTTTTCTAGTTCAAAATCGTCACTTTAGAACTAGCAACGGAGGTTGCGCTGCTTTTCAGCATTGGAGTAACAAGGTAGTGTGTGTGTGTGAGTGTGTGTGTTTGTGTGTGTGCGCGCTTGTGCGTATGTGTGTGTGTGTGTGCGCACATGCGTATGTATGTGTGTGAGCGTGTGTAAATGCGGGGGAGACGAGGGAGCTTTTCAACTGAAATTGAAATAAATAAAAAGGATATTTTAGACATTGTTTTGAAGTTCTTAACTGATTTACTTATAAATTACTTTGAATTACTTTGTTTTAAATTTGTTATTTTGTTGTGGTAGCCTGTAGGGCTCTTTGAAATAGCTGAAATGATATGGAACCGTTATGCAGACAAGACCTGGAACTACTTCATAGCCGTGCATTTACTGAAAAATAATTGCACGCCTTAGAATATCCGTGAACCAATCAGAATCAAGTATTCAACAGACCTGTAGTATAACAGAAGAGTGATGTTGCACATGTGCATGGAGCCTTGTGACAGCTATTTCTACACAGTTGTGAATAGTAGGCCCTACATGGTGAAGTTGTCACAAGGGCTATATACCTTTAACTATAAGGTTTCGAGTCAAAAGTCTAATTACACAAACACTATAGTGGTTAATAATGAATGTCATAAATAAGCAGTACAATAGCATCATGATTTTGCAAAGGCTGTTGTGTAAACAAGAAAATATTGCAAGAAAAAATTGTTTTACTGTTTAAATGTTGCTTTAAAGCCAATAAACAGACCATAATAGGCCACATGACAGCTTCAAACTGTGACAACTTACCGCATGTAGGGTGACAACATGAACGATAACTGTACAAACTGTATCTTTTCTCCTAGCCATGATACTAAAATGGTCAATAGCTTTTTGTAACATATACATTATGAAAAATGTTACGATTTAATGGACAATGGCCATAAGGGTATCGCTATTGTTGTAACCTTGTTTTGGGTACATGCTGTATTTGTACCCTTAATGAAGCAAAAAGTTATCTCAGAGGAACAAAAACATATACACTGATGAGTCAAAACATTATGACCACCTGCCTAAGATGCTGTTAGTCCATAAAGGGGTTTACCTGGTCTGTAATGATGTTTAGGTTGGTGGCACGTGTCAAATTAATGTCTACATGAATGGCCAGACCCAGGGTTTCCCAGCAGAATATTAACTAGAGCATCACACTCCATCTGCCGGCTTAACATCCTCCCATAGTGCATTTTGGTGCCATCACTTCCTCAGGTAAACTGTGCACATGTACAAGGCCATTCACGTGAAAATGGGACTCTTCTGACCAGGCGACCTTCTTTAACTGCTCCCAGGTCCAGTTCTGATGCTTGCTTGCCCATTGAAGGAGCTTTTGACTGTGGAAAGGGATCATCATGGGCACTCTGACCAGTCTGCGGCTACGCAGCCCCATACTCAACAGGGTGTGATACATTGTGATACATTCCTCTCATAACCATCATTAAAATTTTCTGTGACTTGTGCCACAGTAGACCTTCTGTCAGTTTGGACCAGACGGGATAGTCTTTGTTGCGCTAGCACACCGATAAGCTTTGAGCGCCCAACGACCTGTCGCTGTTTTGTGGTTTGTCCCTCCTCGGACTACTGTCGATAGGTACTCACCACTGCTGACCGGGAGTAGCCCTCAAGCCTTTCCATTTCAGAGATGCTCTGAATCAGTCATCTGGCCATAACAATTTGGCCCTTGTCAAAGTCGCTCAGGTTTTTACTCATACCCATTTCTCCTGCATTCAACATGTTGACTACGAGAACTGATTGTTCGCTTACCATCTAATCTACCCAGACCTTGAAATGTGACCTTGTTAGGAGATGATCAACGTTATTCGCTTCACCTCTGAGTGGTCATCATGTTTTGGCTCATCAGGGTAAGTATACAATTAAAACTACACAGTAGGTCTTTAGAGTACAATTGTGTACCCAAAACGAGTTATACATTTAACTAGAGGTACAAAAAAGTTGCCCTTGTGGGTACTACCCCAGTGAAGGCCCTTGTGAATATTCTGGGTTCAATACAAGTGTGATGGTTGTAACCACTACAGTATTTACGGGAGTCCTGTTGGGTCGGGTGAGAACGGTAGTTTTTGGTCCCGTGTCCTCTTTATGAATGGAGTAGTGTTAGCTCAGTAGTAATGGTGGCGTGCACGCTGAATAGACAACGCCAGATAGGTGGCTGCAATTTCTTTCTTTGTTTAAGACGTAACGATGGTTCGTGCCTAGGTTGGAAAACAGTTGTTGTAAGCTGTTTCCAGGAGCTGGCCTATGTCACTGTTTTGAATTATTATTTAAGTGTGAGTTAAAGTATTACACGTCTGCACGTGATCTAAGTGGGGTCAACTTGCTACCATATAAGCCTATTTCTTTGATTGTTTTGGAGTTTTGTGTAGAGTTGTTAATAAATTATGATTAAAAGGACAACCGGGTTGGAGAATCTTAATGTGTATCATAGCTAGGCTTTACACAAGATTAAGCTCAACAGCTTTTGATACATAGTGTTGATTTCCACAAAAAAATTATTTTGACTTGTACCTCCTTTTCTTTATAAAAACCAAAAATCTGGTTTACAGTGATTCACTTACAATGGAAGTTAATAGGGCCAATTTGTAATCATCAAAATTAGTGCTGTCAGATGATTAATATATTTTATTGTGATGAATCGAATAACTTTTCATAGTTAATCACGATTAATTGCAGCTTTTGAAATAGCTGAAATTTGACTCTATATATACTTCTTTTTAGGAAATAAAGCAAAAACAATATGTAACAATGTAATGCTTTTCAAACATTACCTTCCACAGTATAAATATAGAAATAATGTGTTAACTTGTTAATTTTGACAGCTCTAGTCAAAATGCTTACTGTTTTAAAAGTATAGCCACAAGATGTAAACAATATGTGTGTCAACATGATTTTAGTGTGATAAAATCAATTACTAACCTTTTCTATGTAAAGCTAAAATGACAGTAAAACAATGATTAAATTTTTTTTACAGCTCAAATAATACCC
Organism: Xyrauchen texanus; assembly: GCF_025860055.1. Taxonomy (NCBI): domain Eukaryota; kingdom Metazoa; phylum Chordata; class Actinopteri; order Cypriniformes; family Catostomidae; genus Xyrauchen; species Xyrauchen texanus. The sequence continues at coordinate 14,139,645 of NC_068284.1, read as the reverse complement.
AAGTTTTAACAAAAGAATGAATGTAAGTGAAGTTATAAAATTATAAGCTTCACATTTCTGCATTTAAACCCTCCAAATATTGGCCCCATCCATTTTCATTGTAAGTGCCTCACTGTAACCTTGATTTATTTTAAGAAAAGGTGGGACGAGTTGAAATATTTAAATAATTAACATTATGTCACAAATGCTGTTGATTGAGCCTAATTTGTATTGAACCTGGAATATTCCTTTGAACAGAACAATTTTTACTTTGTGTACCACTAAGTAAAAGGTCTGACATCTAGCCTCAGGTTTTTCTCCCACAAATTTTCCACTGTCTCACTGTTCTTAAATTACCACAACACCCAACACAATTTTTAGGAATCAATTGTAATTTTTTTAGCTTAAGGTTCTGGGTGTAATTTCGCGGTATGTTATTTGGACTTAATGCAATTCTTGTGGAAACATCCTGGTTACTTCTGTAACCTCTGTTCCCTGATGGAGGGAATGAGACATTGTGTCGATGAAGTGACACTAGGGGTCACCCTTGGGAGCCTGAGACACCTCTGATCTTTGATAAAAGGCCAATGGGTATTGGCGAGTGGTATTTGCATGCCACTCCCTCGGACATACGGGTAAAAAGGAGCTGGCGTGCCAACCGCTCATTCAGGTTTTGTGCTAAGGAGCCAAGAGAGAAGGTCCAGCATTGTATCAGGAGGGACACAACGTCTCGTTCCCTCCATCAGGGAATGAAGGTTACGGAAGTAACCAGGACGTTCCCTATCTGTCACTCACTGATTCAATGAAGTGTGTGACAATCTTAGAAGACATGGTTCAAAATTAAACTGTGACATTCAAAATGTATAACCAACCACAGTCTACCCAGGCAGACATACATCTCCTAGCTTTTTCCAGGCTTTTGAATCTAAATTCAGTAAAAGCTTCCTAAGCCATTCTGAAAGATTTAAAGCTTATTCATTTGGTGAAACTGCTAATCAATAAACCAGATTAGTCTGGAAAATAAAAACATTCTTTAATCATCATTATTGGTTAACTGGAACATTTAGCAGTTTGGATGCAAAAAGAAGGTGCACTTTTATTAGTAAATTCCATTCTCCTATTAACATTGATTCACTTGCATGGGAATGAACAGATTCTACAGAGTGTAGTCAGATTGCAGGCACTCACACAGTTCTTTGAAAAACCTTTCTGCATCTCCTATTAATCACTATTTACCACTGGCTCAGGCAGACGGGCCGTTCAATACTGCCGTTAGCAATATCAGCTTCCACTCTAGCGAAATCCCTCACTGCCCTCTTCTATCTATTAATGATAAACCTAAAGCAATTTTTCTGCAATAAGATCTGACACCACTTGTTTCACGCCGCCTCCAATGACTGACATTGCTGTTCACATGAGAGCTAATAGAAATGCATTGTTATGGTAGTTGCTGTGCTCTTTAAGTCACAGAAGAGCTGTTGACAAAGACAAATGACACTGGGATCGATCGCTGAGTTACTTTGATGGGTTGGTCTTCAGGCACCCAGGTTTACTGGAGAGGTCCCTTGTGGTTGAGGTTGGCATTTGTTAGATGCTGTAATTTCACAATAACATTAGTTTTAATCAATTCATATAATTCATGTGAATGATGAAGGCAAAAGCTTTAAGATGAAAAGTGTAATTTCTTCATCACTAGTGTCACCATATTGCAAAAACATTACTGCAAAAAACAAAAAACAAAAAAAAAAACACTGTTTTCATGGGGAAATCAAATTGCATATTAAACTGAGATAGGAGAAAGTATTTTAACATGAAACAAATATGCACATTACCATTAAAGGTGGAGTGAACTGTAATATGTGAAATCACATTTCTACATGAGTCACTTAATGGCCTTTGACCTTGAAAATGCATTAAACATGTTGCCTCTTTCTGGGCTGTTGAGATCAGCCTTTTTGCTTTTTTTGGTGGAATAACTGCTATTGAACACAGTTGCAGACAGATTTTTATTTTATTTTGAAATCTTGAATGTTTTTAGATTGTGACATATATTGGGTGTATATATTTATATATATGATATATCATTAGTGAAATTGATACAGAACAAGCAAAGCCTACAGTATATAAACATATTTGAAAGTGCCAATAAATCTCTTTTATATTAGTATACAAATGAGCCAAAATAAATAACCGAATATTACAGCAGTTAGTATTATTATATGTAAGTTATACAAGTGAGAATTGTATGCATTTTTCTTTTAATGAACATTTGGCCTTGACTGTATGCATCAAATGCAGTGGATCAGAATTCAGTGCATGTATCGTTTAAGTACTAATAGTGTCTGAGCCTGAATAGACATCTGGGTTGGCCTCTTTCAGCATTTAGAATTTACTGGGTTTCTGCATAGATTCACTCAAATGTCAGTATGAAAGGGACATATGATTTTAACATTTGTGCTTTGTTTGTGGCAGTAAGGTCAAATGTGAGAGAAAAGATATAAATATAATCTTAAAAGTACTTAAGCAGTCAGTGTGGTACACCTGATGGTGAAGTGCACATGCATTGCTGCCTATATGCTGCTTTAAGACCTTAAAATGGGCAGCAGTTTAATCTCTAAAGTAGATGCCAAGTGCTGCTCATTGTTTAGTTTGCCATAGGATTATGTTGGTGGATTAAGTCCACCATTACAGTCAACAATCTCAGGCTGACATTATAGAAATGCATGCATGGTATGCATATTATATGCTGTCCCAAATTCAGACTTGCCAGTTCAGAGGAAGCAATCCTCCAGAGCATGTTAGAGAATGTAGAGGCCCCCTCACCCTGGAATCCAGAATATGCTTGACCGAATAAGTGGGTTCCCCATCTACGAGATGCAGAGGAACAGGAATTGGCAGATTTATCAGAGTTAAAAACAGGCTTAATTTTAGAGACGTGGAATGTGAGGTTGACTCTCCTGTACGTTGGAGGCAATTTTAGATGCACTGTTACCTAAGAATCTTGGTAACAGGGAATGGGCCAATAAATTTGGGAGCGAGTTTATTGGAGATGGAACGCAAAGGAATATCCTTAGAAGAAAGCCACACTTTTTGACATACTACGTAGATGGGAGGCTTAGACCGGTGGTGAATGGGTTGGGCCTTAGTGCAGCATCCCACCTTGATGAGAGTCTGTCTGGCTCTCTTCCAGGTATGACGGCACCTCTGGATGAGCGCATGGGAAGAGGGGAACATGACTTTCCAGCCAGTGCTGGAAATATAGGTGGCTGGTATCCTAAACTTGTCCGAAACGGAGATAGGCCTGTGGATGAAACAGGCAAAGAGTTGTGTCCATACTCCACCCACACAAGTTGCTGACTCCAAGAAGAGGGATTTTGGGTAGCCAAACAACGTAAAGTTCTCTCCATGTCTTGATTCTCTCACTCAGCCTGCCCATTGCTCTGAGGATGGAACCCAGAGGTAAGACTGACAGTAGCCCCCTATAATCTACAAAACTCCTTCCAAAATTTGGAAACAAATTGGGGCCCCCTGTCGGAGACCACATCTGTCGAGAGGCCATGAATTCAAAAGACGTGGTCAATGACAGCAGGGTCTCGAAGGCATCGACAGCGGCTGAAGAAGTCCCGCTGGGGGCAAAATAGAAGTCTTAGAAAAAGGACACACCAAACAGTGACCACAAACTGATGAACATCAAGGGCCATGCATGGCCACCAAAATCTCTGTCTGACCAGAATCAGGATATGCCCAACTCCAGGGTGACAGGCTACTTTGGAGGAATGACACCAATGGATAACATCTGGAAAGCCAGACTCCGGAACACAAACAAATGGCCCTGTGGGGTTAAAAGCTGGGGCGTTACCCCTTGTAAGGCTGTGCGGACCTTCGACTCAATCTCCCAGGACACTGCCTCCACCACCAACTTGGTAGGGAGGACAGGTTCTGGAGAGATCGTTGCTCGGAACGATCAAAAATACAATACAAGGCATCCAGTTTGATGTTTTTGTAACCAGGACAATAAGAGATGGAAAAATGAAAATGACTGAAAAAGAGCCCACCGGGCTTGTCTGGAGTTCAGACGTTTGACAAGCGAATGTACTCAAGATATTTATGAACGGTCTAGACAATGAAAGGTACCCCAGATCCCTCTAACCAATAGTGCCACTCCTCCAAGGCTAATTTGATAGCCAGCAATTCACGATTACCAGTGTCATAATTTCGTTCAGCAGGGGACAAACGGTGGGAGAAAAAGGTGCATGGATGCATCTTGTCATCGGAGGGACTCCATTGGGAGAGTACCGCACCTACTCCCACATCTGACACATCTACCTCCACAACAAACTGACAAGACGAGTCAGGGGTAACGAGAATGGAGGCCAAAACAAAGAAGCCCTTGCGTTTGGAGAAGGCCAGGTTGGCCTCCTTGGACCAGCGAAACTCAGTCTTGTTGGAGGTAAGGTCCATCAGAGGTGTAGATAGTTGGCTGTAATTGTGAATAAAATGCCTGTAAAAATTGGCGAAACCCAAGAATCTCTGCAGGGCCTTGCGAGAATCCGGGGTTGGCCATTCAACCACAGCCTTAATCTTATCTGGGTCTACCTGAATCCCCTCTAGTGACACGATGAATCCCAGAAAGGTTACCGATCGAGTGTGAAACTCACACTTCTCGGCCTTGACAAAAAGCCCATTCTCCAGCAGTCTGACGTGCTGAACATGTTCCTGGAGAGAATGAGAAAAAATGTGAATGTCATCCAGGTAGACAAAAATGAACTGCTCAATCATATCTCTCAGCACGTCAGTGACTAATGCCTGGAAGACTGCGGGAGCGTTGGCTATGACGAAAGACTTTACTAGATACTCAAAGTGCTCCCTAGGTACCCCGCAGATTCTCGAAGGCTGATGACACCAACGGTAAAGGGTAGGTGTTCTTAATGGTAATGTCATTCAGTCTCCGATAGTCAATACAGGGCCAAAAGTGTACATCCTTCTTTACCACGAAAAAGAACCCCACACCTGCTGGAGAAGAAGAGAGTCGAATGATCTTGGCTTCCAGAGAATCAGAAATTATTTTCTCCATGGCCTCCCTTTCAGGAGCTGAGAGCGAGTATAAACCTTGCTTGGGGGGAAACATACCTGATTTAAGCTCAATAGCACAATCATAGGGACGATGAGGAGGAAGAGATGCAGCCCAAGACTTACTGAACACCCCTCTCAGGTCGTGGTTCTCCATGGGAACTCTGGAAGCATCCTCCGGTTCATCCTGCAACACAGAACAAGAAACAAGGGAAGGTGTAGACAAAAGACAAGAAGCATGACAGAAAGTACTTTAAGCCAAAATCGTGTTGCCAGACCAGCAAATGTGAGGATTGTGTGTGGATAACCATGAATGTCCTAGGACGACTGGGGTGAGTGGAGAGTCAGTGGCTTAAAATGAGGTGAGTTCAGAATGATTACCAGAGACAATGAGGTTTAAGGCGGTGGTGCAGTGAGTTATTTCCGTAAGTTGAGTGTTGAATAGAGTATTGACCGGAATCTTGACATTGAGAGTAGATGTGGAATCTTGAGAGCCTTGACCAGAGAAGTGTCATTGAGGTTAGCTTCAGCACCAGACTAGGTCGACTAGGGCTTGACAGGAGTGATGCAGAGAACCCCACTGCAGTAGTATCTGGAGGAGAGTGGAAGATGAGGATTTCTGTTGGAATTAACTACCCACCATTAATCTCTGAACTACTGGTGGGCTCTCTCTTTTTTACAGGACAGGAACATGCTTGATGACCTGGAGATCCACAGTAGAGACACAGACCTTGTGTGCGTCGGTGGTTCTTCTCCTCCCGGGACAACTGAGCTCTGCCCACCTGCATGGGTTCTCCCTCTGATGACTGGCTGACTGCAACCTGACTCAAATCTCCGCTGGGAGGTGACAAAGCCTACGGCAGATGCTCATGAGTTGCTGTGGATCCTAGACATGAGCGATGCTGAAGACATGCGTCCACTCGAATAGCAAGATCAAGCAGTCCATCTAAAGTCTTGGGTAGGTCCAGGGCATAGCTCTTGTCCTTGAAGCGGTCAGCCAACACATGCAGGAATAAGTCCGACTGTGCCTCCTTGTTCCAGTTGCAACTAGCAGCAAACATCCGAAACCCGGTGGAATTCTCTGATACTGAGACCGTTCCTTGGTGAAGTTCAGCTAAACATGTGCTGCCTCTCTGCCATGCACTGCACGGTCGAAGACCTTCTGGAGTTCATCAGCGAAGGACTGGAATGAGGTGCAACATGGATGTTTCTGTTCCCACACTGCCATCTCCCACAGACATGCCTGACCAGTTAGCAGCGAAATAACATAAGCCACCTTGGATTGCTCTGTGGGAAATACAGATGGCTGCAAGGAATAAACCAGAGAGCACTGAGATAAAAAAGCTCTGCAAAGGTTATGCTCACCATAATAAGATGCTGCAGGGTTGATCCGAGGTTCAGATCATGAAGCAATGGGTGGTGCTGACTCCGGCGGGGGCGGCAGTGGTGGTGTGGGCGCACGGGACTCAACTTGAGAGGACTGTTGCTGGATGAGGGAGGAGAGCTTTGTGAATTGCACTGCCAAAGCTTCGATTGCTTGCCCGGTGGAGTTCACGACCTCCTCTTACTGAGCGAGAGGGGAATCCTGACGAGGAATTGCTGGATTTCAGCGAGTCCTGCTGGGTCCATGATAATGGTCGGATTGTTATGTCAAGATAAATAGAGGACCCAGATGCAGGTAACAGTTCAAATGATATTTAATTAATATTTGAGTGGTAAACACAGCAAGAGAAGTCCAATGGTGAAGATGATGATGACGCAGCTTGGCAGGCAATGACTGCAGTGAGGTGGGATGATGAATGCAGAGAAGACCAAATGCTGAGAGAACTGAGAGATATATTAGACTGGAGTACAGGAAAACAGGAAAAGATAAATCCAACAAAAAACTAAAAAATAAATGTGAGCATGAGAGAGAACAAAAAGCACAGCACATGAGAACGATCCGACAAACACAACTAACACAAAGGGCTACTTATAAAGGGGAAAGTAAATAGCATGCAGGTGTCACGGTAATCAGGCAGCAGCTGGTAATAAGCATTGCTGAGCCATGTCACAGCGTAATAAACGCCACACCCACCACAACACGTGTCAAGACACACAAACTCCTCCCATGATATACTCTCTGTGAAGTATAGGTTTAAAGTTCAGTGTAGGGATGGCAGTTTTTGTCGATCAATGTTGCTACTGTTTGTTGGACCGTTCAAACAATATGATTGGCTCGACTATGCACATTAAACCGGGATACGAGAAAGCATTTTATCATCATCATCATCATAAAAAATAAAAAAGACACATTACCTTTAAGTATCAACTTTAAAACATGAAAGCCTTTTTTCATGATTCGTATCATACATTAACTTCATAATATGTGGAGGCTTGGCCCCATATTCCCTTTGAGTGTCTAGTAATTGAGAGGACTGAAATAGATCTAATAATAAGAGGTGAGCTAGAGATACGTCACTAGCATTCATGTGGACTTCAAAGGATCTTTAGAGTGCACTATTAGCATTTCCTACTCATTAACCTTTAGGCTGTGTCTGTGTATTATACAAGCAAGCCTTTGACATCACGCATAAGATGGAAACTATGCTATTTTAACATGTTGTTGAGCCATGGTCAAGTATTGTTGAAATTGTGCAGTCAAATATTTTATTTTATTTTTACAAGTATCATTTAGTTTTTTGGTCACAAAGCAATTGGGAATTTTTTTTTATTTTCTCCAGCCTGTGCAATTAATGGCTTCCGAAAGGTGTATGGTGATATAATAGGTCCCTGCTCTCTCCTCTGCTCTCTCTGCATTTCATTTGCTGGATGACTGCTCCTTTGAATCCTCCCAGTGTGGGGCGAGATGAGTGTCAGTTCTTCTGTCGACTGTGGAGAGGAATAGAGGATGAGATAGAGACAGCCGAGAGAGAGATCCCAGTGGTCTTCGCTGTGCTCACCAACCCAGGCTGATGTCTCAAGTGAGGGTGGATTTGCACACTCTTAGCTCTGGGCTGAAAACCTCCAATCCATTCGCTCTGAAAACACATAACCTGTGGACCTAACCAATAGGGGAGCTTTGAAGATGTGCTGATACATGGCTGCAGGCTCAAGTACTCAGCAGTGATTCTCAACTGATTTTGCTTCAGGAGCCAAATATTACATTGTACATCAAGTGGCAAATCAACAAAGTTCCAAAACGGTTAATAACTCAAAAGTAAATAATTTTTTTTTAAAAAAGGCCATAAAATAAAATGCTGACATTTATTTGTATTATTTAATATATCTTAAGCCAATAATTCAACACACACAGTACATTATAGTTGACAGAAACCCTTGTTGCATTTGAACCTGTAAAGGAATCGTTTTCTCCTCCCTGTTAGAAGTTAATAAGCCTATTTATTTTCTATCCTAACTATGTACAATTATTAAATAGTTGCATTTTATTATTTGCATTTCACATTGTTTTTCCCTGCAGTCCGCAACTTGATCAGAACAGACCTGCGACCAAATTTTGTGTCCCACCAGTGGAGAGGGTTAAGAGAGTCAATTCCCACCTATTCTATTTCTAATGTGCCAATATAAACAGATTTGTCTGTACTGCATCAAGCCAAAAATGAGCTCCTGAAGTACATTGCGTATCTTCCATTGCAGTTAGTTACTGCTACTACATACCTGATACCTAATTTCCATTTGGTGCTTAAATTCTGTTCTCAGCATTGTGAGACCATTACTTTTAGATGAGCCTATGGCCATTTTTATTTCGTTGACTTTGGGTAAAGGATTTGAACAACCTTACAAAAAGTTTTAACTTGCAGCAAATTGGCCACTCGTTTTTTTCACAGGCAAATTACATTTTGATTCCCTGCAAATGTTTGCCAGAAGTTTAAAGGCTTCACTGTTAATGGTGAACCTCCAGCAAAACTTTGGAACATTGGACAATTTGCAGCAAGTTTGCATCAAATATCATTTGTATGTGAAAATGATCAGTGGTGAATTTGTGTGAAGTTTGTCGATTTTCGTAAGGAAAACCCCTTACCTTACAGGAATGTTCCAGGTTCAATACAAGTTAAGATCAAGCAACAGCATTTGTGGCATAATATTGATTACCACAAACATTTATTTAGACTCCTCCCTTCTTTAATTTTTTTTATCGTTTTAGGACTTTTGATTTTGTTGACTACATCATCATGGCAACAAAGTTGTAAAATGGACTACAACTTTACACAGAAAAGGTTTGTGAGCGATTTTATGTCTACACACATAATGTCTATCTGTCTTCTGGCTAAACTTTTGAAACAGTGAGTATTTTAACAAATAAATTGGCCCCCATTCACTTCCAGTGTAAGTGCCTCACTGTAACCCAAATATTAGCTTTTTTTTTTTTTTAATGAAAAGGAGAAACAAGTCGAAATACATTTTTGTGGTAAACAATATTATGCAACAAATGCTGTTGCTTGAGCTTTAAGTATAATCTTCAGTTTGTAACTCCAGCATCGACAGCTTAAATTGTGCACATTATTGAAAAGAGGCGTGCTATGACACAAGATTTGTGATTTTTGCCTGGCCGAAAAAAAAAAAAGGGCAAAAATTACTTCCTGATGGCTAATATGTTTCTAATGCAGGAGAAACATCTCCAGTTCTTGAGCAGAAGTTTCCATTTTGTTCACGTGTGTGTGTGTGTAATAATAAGTAACAATTCAGCACTGGAATTTGAAATTTTTTATGTTATAATAAGTGCTCGTTGCAGCTGTTATCAGTGCTGTTCAGTAACATTTAGACAACATCCCTTTTTTATTCCTCTGTTTTGCTGCTCGCGTCCTTTCCAGATAAATCGCAAAACCAAATGCAAACAGATGTGTCCCTGCTCATGTTATACATTCACTGATGTACAGATATAATCTTCGTTTAATCAAATATAAAGTTATAGTAGGGTGGATTAGAACTCCTTAAACTAAAGGCAAAAACTGAGACCAAGCCATCATCCTTGCTAAGATTACCTGATGTATTTATCCACTGACTAACAAAATCACAATACTGACAGTATTAGATATACAGATGAAGATATCAAATTAATTATATGAAGTATTTATTGTAGCGCTTGAATTGGTCATCATGACTATTGATCAAAACAGTCATTTTAGAGTAATTTAAGATTATTTTACATTATTCACCCATTCATTAGTTTAGCCAGTTAATGATGAAACTGTCCACACAACTTTTTAATACAAAGTGATGCCCATGCCATCAAAGCTCAAGTATGTTATATTACATTCGAGTCGCTAAACCCTAGTCTTAAAGCCTATAATTTTATTTACTTTCCCTTAAAAGGAAATGAATCTGTTAAGATATGACTCTCAATTCAATGTTTTAAACCATAGCAGGCCTCTAATATGGGGCAAATCAAGCACGCAAATTACGAATGTTGTGTTAAATTGAAAATCCATTTTGGCTGTTCACACTGTAGGCACATTTGAAATATTCAGACAGATACCTGATGTATTTCCACAAATGGATTTGAAAATGCATTTGTGGCTCACACTGTCATCTAAATCACAGATCTGTGTCAAATGTGAGTAAAAAAAATGTGTTTTGGGCTACATTCAGCTGTGGTGTGAACTGTGTAAACAGCCAAAAGGCGCGTTGAATCTGACATTTCAGATACATGTAGCATGCATTCATCTCTGAGATGTCTGTTGTAGATCTTTGGATTTTGAAAGCATCGAATTTGAGTTAACATCTGATAGACGTCTTTAAGAGCAGATTTATACACATGCTTAATCATAAACGTCTCAAAGACATCTGCTAAATGCTTATTTACATCAGAGAGGAAACATCTTGTAGACGTATTGCGGATGAGCAAACAATCTAAAACATATGACTTCCAGATGTAAACACACATATTAAATAGACGTATGGGTGATATATGCGTGTTTTCTGCATTTAAAATCCAGTCTGGCCTAATTTAATATATGGAAATAAATCAGATTACACATCTGATTTTTTTCCAATGTGACATCAGTGTGAACAGCCAGGTCAGATTTAGCTCAAAATTCATAATTTGCATGCTTGATTTACCTTGTATATAGACATATTAAGGTTTAAAACTTCCATATATTTTCTAGTTAACAAATTCAGTTCCTTTTTAAGGAAAGACAATAAAATGATAGGATTCAACAGTTGGATCCAGTATTTCGTTGCAAGCCAATAATTACAGGTAACACCTTACATATATGAAATGTAATTTTCCCTGCTGTGTGTTTTGCTCGTAAGTAGACCTAACATAACATTCATGAGCTTTAATTATAATTAAATTCCACCACACGACTGAAGATGACTTTATTTAAAAGTACTTTATCCATCAAGTCGGCCTTTCTCGAGCACTTGCTGATGATATAATACTCGATTGGCATTAAGTGTCTTATCTGCATTAGAAATAACAATAACAGCTAATTACAATTTAAATTCTAATTTAATTCATTAAACATTTTATAATGATGAACATGTCACGGTTTGTTATTTTCATGCTCGGACAGTGTTACACGTGTGCAGGTCATTTTAGGACCATCAGCTGTTCAGACGACAGTGTCTGATATGAGCTACATTTAAAATATCATGTGAACATCCTTACAAAAAATTTAATTTGAGCTCTTTAGACTTGGGCCAATTATAAACATGCACAAATATGTGTTTGATCAGCACCTTGCTGAAAAACTAAATACAGCTTAATCAAGCCTAGGATGGTTCGTTTGGTCTCCAGCTGGTGTTCAGCTGATTTAGGTGGGCGGTCAGCCTGACTGGTGCCAAAAATAAAACAATCTAACCAGCAAATCAGACAAGGCTGGAATACCAGCTAAGACCAGCAAACCATCTTAGGCAGGTTTAAACTATTTTTCCCCCAGCAGGGCATTCATTCATTAACATAATACTGTGCAAAGGGTGTTCTGGGTATTTCCACGCAAACAGGAAATAAGAGGATGTTGAAGGTAGGCCTACTTGTCTGTGCAGAATGCCAATTTCATGCTTTTCATGTTTAACCTCTTATTCTCTGTAATTCGTCAGCTTGAGGGGATGATATCTGCCAGTTGAGTCTCAAGAGGTGTTTCAAAAACCATAAACACTCACACAATGACACTTTCTTACTGTGGTCTACAGCAAGGTGTACAAATATAACACATGAATTGATTTTCCTTTTGCTATATTCATGTTGAGTAATAAATAGGGGGGACAACAGCAGATGCCTTGGAGTACAGTATATTAATGAATTTGTTTTTCAGTGGCCCATACAGCTTGAAGAAGCCTGAAGCATTATACAGCTATTTAGATGTGACATGTTTCCGGATGAACAGGTTTAATCAAACCACAGTACCTGCAAAGAAAAATGATTTCTTATTTTAATGTCATCCTTTAATTTCCCCTCTAGACTCAATACGTAGTGATCCGAGAACCAGCTGACACTCTGGTATTCCCAAAGGTATTCACCTCCAATTCAACAGTCACTAATGGCACAGCTTTGAGAGTATGATGGTTGCTGTTGGCAGCTCTCATATGTAACAGAATGAAATGTTGCACAATAGTTTGGCCCCAAACACACTTGACAGCCCATTGTGTGATACTTTATAAGCGCCATTGTACATATCGAGCATTGTCTTCCATTTTTATGCATATGGAGATCGCCGCTGGGAGTCCACAGTAATTCAGGATCAGTCTTGTTGCTGAGGGATAAGCAGCAATGTGCCATCTGGGTGATGAATGGATAACGTTTGTGACAGCATCTTCTTGATCACAGTGGTTAAATTACTCGTTCTAAAATCTGTCAGCCATTAAAGGTATGAAGCAGCTATTAAGGAGGTCAGTGGTTTATAGAGAAGGGTTCAAGATGAGTAGTGAATCGTGGATGATAATTATAGAGGGACAATAGACCATATTATCAGACTAATCATATCGCATTAATCGGGTTTACATTTAATTGAGTCTGAGGTTAATTGTACTGAATGCGCATAATACTCAGAATGAATTGATCGTTTATGGCACGGTTCTGCAATGGATATGATTGCATAGATGTTCTGTAATAATCGTAAACAGCTGTAATGTCCAGGGTGAATCGTTCAGAACTGAAGATAGAATGTCCTTTAAATTCCAATTCAGTTCCTACATTTGAAATGAATTTGAATTGAGGTAGCAAAAATGATGCAGACGTCTTTTTGTAATTTGAATTTAAATGGATAGTTCACTCATTTCATTACTTACCTACATTCATGTTGATGGTGAAGAAAGGTCTATCCATTCAGGAGCCCTTGGAGAAAGCAGGCATATTTCAGAGCTTTATCAACACAAGGTTATAGTCTCAGTAGCTCAGCAGAAACTCAGCATCATTATCATTATCTGATAAAGAGCTGAGGAGTTAATGACTGGAACAGCCTACGTGTGTGTTGTGTTTTGTATATGGAGGTGATAGGATGTCTCTAATGAATACTGAGTGAGTCTTTTTGGGTGACGGCATGTGTCTTCATTGCTGTATGTTTCTATTATCGACACTTCTACTGATTTCAACCAACACAAATACACACAAACACAGTATGCATACATAATGCCAAACAGAAAACCCACCAGCATTAGGGTTCTTATCATATGAACCATCACAGCTGGAGTACTCTCTCTGATGTTGAGTATTTGTGTAAAAATAAAACAATTGTTCATTCTACTCTGAGATGTTTTTGATAAAGTTTTGATCTGTAATTTTTGATCAGCTCAAAGAAAAGCAAACAAAGTTACCATGGTAAATTATGTATTAATTACATCTAACAACATATTATTTTACAAAAGTAACACATTTACGTAATTTAACATTAAGATGGGTGCACACGGTACAATTCATATTGTCATTTATGACTGTTGCTTCTCAGACTGTTATGATACCCATTATGATCCCAATGTGATCTTGGCTAAAAGCCAAGACTGTGCGAAACACATGGTAGCCAAGACTTATGTCCCACTCATCCTGATTGACAGCTTTGACTATGTGTTATGTCATCTGGCCATCATAGGAGCAGTCATACTGTGATGCAAAATGTCTGACATAGCTGTATACTGCAAAAAATAATTTTCTTAATTTTTATTGTCTTGTTTTCTAGTAAAATATCTATACATCTTTAAAACAAGGAAAATTGTGCCCTACAACAAGAGAAATCTTTTACGATCCCCCAAATTTGTCAGACAGCAAAATCGTAGCTAAAATTGTAATGTGAACCCAGGTTTACATTGCAAAAAATATTTTTCCAAATCAGTATTTGTCTGTTTTTCCCAGTAAGATATCTGAACATCCTTAAAGCAAGGTCAATTTTGCCCTAAGACAAGAGAAATATTTTACAATACCTGAAAGTTCTCTCAGACTGGAAAATCGTGGTGTGAATCTGGATTTACACAGCAACATTTTTGTCTTGTTTCCCTGTAAAATATGTAAACATACTTAAAACAGAAACATTTTGCTTATGACAAGAGAACCCATATTATTGTTTTTGACTTTGTTAAAACAAAGTGAATATATTTGAGGATGTGCAATTATCATAATATTGCATAGGATGTCCAATTACCATAATATTGCATAGGATGTGCAATTATCATAATATTGCATAGGATGTGCAATTATCATAATATTGCATAGGATGTGCAATTATCATAATATTACATAAGATGTCCAATTATCATAATATTACATAGGATGTGCAATTATCATAATATTACATAGGATGTCCAATTATCATAATATTACATAGGATGTGCAATTATCATAATATTACATAGGATGTGCAATTATCATAATATTACATAGGATGTGCAATTATCATAATATTGCATAGGATGTGCAGTTATCATAATATTACTGTTACGATTCAGACGAAGGTAGACGAGGAGTGAGGATCCAAATGCAGTTCTTTAAATGACAGAAACAAACGGTGAACAGTATAACTCAGAACGAGTGAAACAAACGGTGAACAGGATAACTCAGAATAACTAAACAACACTGGAACAAACAAAACATCCACGAGGGGAAAACGAAACATAAACACGAGGAACATCCACGGAGAACACGGGCAGGAATACAATCATGACAACCATAACATTACCATTTGGATTTGACGACCGACAACGAATGAACAAACAACAGGGTTTAAATACAGAGGGATGATGACTAAATTAAACACAGGTGAGAACAATGACACTGGCAGTGATGAGGGCAGGGGATAAACACAGAGCAGACAACGGGGAATCGTGACATAACCCCCCCTCTGAGGAGCGGATTCCAGACGCTCCTGAAATAGAACAAAAAATAAAACAAAATCATCCAAGGAATGGGGGGGCAGGCAGGCAAGAACAGGTTCAGGAGGCCTGGGAGGCGGCCACCGGACAGGGACAGGATCTGGGGGCCTGGGAGTCGGCCACAGGACATGTTCGGGAGGCAGAGCCGAGGGAGGTGGCACTGTAGGAGGCTCTGGAGGCGGAGCAGTTGAAGACTTGGGTGGCAGAGCAGTTGAAGACTTGGGTGGCGGTGCCGAAGGAGGCGCAGGCAGGGCCGCAGGTGACTCAGGAGGAGGAGCTGAGGGAGGCAGAACCATGGAAAGCTCTGGAGGCTCAGGGGGCGGAGCCGTAGGAGGCTCAGGAGGCAGAGCAGAGGGAGGCTCAGGCTGTGGAGCCGTAGGAGGCTCGAGGGGCGGAGCCCTGAGGGGCTTGAGGGGTGGAGCCCTGAGTGGCTCGAGAGGCGGAGCCCTGAGTGGCTCGGGAGGCGGAGCCCTGGAAGGCTCAAGAGGCGGAGCCCTGGAAGACTCGGGAGGAGGAGCCCTGGAAGGCTCGGGAGGAGGAGCCCTGGAAGGCTCGGGAGACTTGAGAGGCGGAGCCCTGGAAGGCTCGGGAGGAGCAGCCCTGGAAGACTCGGGGGCGCTGGCTCTTGGACGGTCATGGCTACTGGCGCTGGCTCTTGGACGGTCATGGCCACAGGTGCTGGCTCAGGGGCGGTCGAGGCTACAGGCGCTGGCTCAGGGGCAGTCGAGGCTACAGGCGCTGGCTCAGGGGCGGTCGAGGCTACAGGCGCTGGCTCAGGGACAGTCGAGGCTACAGGCGCTGGCTCAGGGACAGTCGAGGCTACAGGCGCTGGCTCAGGGACGGTCGAGGCTGCAGGCGCTGGCTCGCTGACGGTTGGGGCTGCAGGCGCGGGCTCGCTGACGGTGGGGGCTGCAGGCGTATGCGCTGGCTCGCTGACCGTGGCAGGCGTTGCCGCTGGCTCGCTGACCGTGACAGGCGTTGGCGCTGGCTCGCTGACCGTGGCAGGCGTTGGCGCTGGCTCGCTGACCGTGGCAGGCGTGAACTGGGGAGCGGAAGCCCTTCTTCTTCTCCTCCTTCGGGCGGACGAAGCTGGCAGCACTGGCTCTTTGACCAAGGCTGGTGTGAAGGGACGAGCCATGGACGAATGGGAGGTTACCCTGCCTCTCCTCCCACAGTGAACGGCGAGGCGCAGGCCAGCAGAGTCTCCTCAATAAAATCGCGGAGCGTCCAGCCGCGCGTCGACGGTGGCAACCGCTCCTTGAGCGCACCGTTCAGGTTGGCCTGGAAAAAACCCACCAGGAAGGAGTCTGGGAAGTCCGTGACACTCGCCAGCTCGAGGAAATCACGGATGTGGTGCTCCACCGGACGGTTTCCTTGCATTAAGCTGAGCAGACTCCAGTTGGCTTGTAGAACCGCTGGATCCATTATCGGGTCGGCCGTTCTGTTACGATACAGACGAAGGTAGACGGGGAGTGAGGATCCAAATGCAGTTCTTTAATGACCGAAACAAACGGTGAACAGGATAACTCAGAATAACTAAACAACACTGGAACAAACAAAACATCCACGAGGGGAAAACGAAACATAAACACGAGGAACATCCACGGAGAACACGGGCAGGAATACAATCAGGACAACAATAACATTACCATTTGGATTTGACGACCGACAACGAATGAACAAACAACAGGGTTTAAATACAGAGGGATGATGACTAAATTACACACAGGTGAGAACAATGACACTGGCAGTGATGAGGGCAGGGGATAAACACAGAGCAGACAACGGGGAATCGTGACAATTACATAGGATGTGCAATTATCATAATATTGCATAGGATGTGCAATTATCATAATATTACATAGGATGTCCAATTATCATAATATTGCATAGGATGTGCAATTATCATAATATTGCATAGGATGTCCAATTATCATAATATTACATAGGATGTCCAATTATCATAATATTGCATAGGATGTGCAATTATCATAATATTGCATAGGATGTGCAATTATCATAATATTTAACAAATATAAAACAACAAACAAAATTTAATATTATGCTTAAAAACCAGAAAAAAAAATTGGCAGTGGGGCAAGAAAAATGTAATATATGCTGTAATCTCTGAAAAAAAAACTTATTATATTACACGATTTTGTTTCCCTAGTAAATGTATTGTGTTTTAATAAGGGTGTTTTGATATTTTGACTGTAAAACAAGGCAAAAAATGGCATGAGAAAATTATTCTTTGCAGTGTACAGCTGTTTTATTCTCTTCTGTTTTAACATACAGAAACACAACAATCTCATAATTGGCCTCTTGTTTATTAGTAAATGATGCAGAATGGATTTCTAAAAAGCAAATCGAGATGGGATGTTTGACTAACAGAAACCTATTTGTGGTCCTATGACAAAATCTACTGTATCCATCTATCCCTCATCCATCCATCCTTGGTGCATCGGTCAGTTAGAGCTATATATTATTTTTTAAATTTCGTTGTACCATGTACTTCAAAAAAGTGCTTTTCAGGTGAACCCATGATTCAAGCTAGACTCATTTCCTTTTGCTGTTAGGACTCTTCCCAGTTTTTTCCTAGAACCCCCTCCCCTTTCAAAACACTTGTTCTTGCAATTCTAACCCCTCCTTTCAGTTCACTATGATTGCTCCTTCTCTCCATACCCCTGCCATCGCTCTCCTTGAGAGGAGCATTTTATCATTGCAGCCCATCACTGCTTATTAAGCCTGTGGATAGATGCTAATTCCTCCCCAAGGGCTTGTTTTAAGGAATCACGGGTGTCTGCAGATGACCTAATCTGTGCTTGCTAACTACACGAACCGGGAGCACCTTTTATATTCAGGGCAAGGCAATCATTTCGATGGGGGTCATCTTCTGCTCACCTCTACTCTGACAGTGTCTCCTCTTTCTTGTTTTTTTTCCATTCTCTTTCTATCGCTTATATCATGTAAGGGGGACAATAAGTAATGGAGAGTAAACATTCAGTCTGTGTCTTACCTGCTGAGCAGGCAATGAGCACTCAATATGGAGTAGAAAAGAGCCACTGTGGCTTATAGATTAAGTTGGAGGATGAAGATGAATCTAACAAACAACAGAGATGATGCTGGAAGGGTTACATCCAAACAACATCCACAAACGTGTCTGCTGCAATGCTTTTGTACACTTCAAATTCTATTAAAGGAAAAGGTTTAGCCAAAAAGTAAAGTTTTGAGATCATTCACTCACACCCATGTTGTTCCAACCAATTATTATTTTTTTCTGTGTCAGAGCTTCTGTTTTCCTTATAACAAAAGTGAATGATGATTTTATACTGACAAGTATCCAAAAAAGGACCATAAATGTAGTCCATATTAGTCATGCACTATATTCCAAGTCTTCTCAAGCTAAATAATAGCTTTGTGTGAGACTGAACAGACCAAATTAAAGTCGCTATTCATCGATAATCATCCCTTCCACATTATCTCTCAAATCTCAGTTTTGGTCCATTTTTTTTAACGAGTCCTTCTGTGACCGGTGTTTGCCATCAGTTACACCAAAGACGGCTTTTTTTTTTATTTTACTTTTTTTTACTGAACACAAGCACAAATGAGATTTGAGAGCTACTGTAGAAGGGATGTACATCAATGAATAAGGACTTTTGGTCTGTTCTTCTCATAAATCTATCATATGGCCTCAGAAGACTTAGAATATAGTGCACAAGTTGTATGAACTGTTTTATGATGGTTTTTTTGTCCTTTTTGGAGTTTGGCAGTATAAAACACCATCCACTTTCATTTTATGGAAATCTGAAGCTTGGGTATTCTGCCTAACATCCCCTTTTTTGTTCCACTGAAGAAATTAAATAATATGGTTTTGAAACAACATGAGGGTGAGTCAATGATGACAACATGTTTCTGAGTGAACGATTCCTTTAAAATAGCTCTTTTCTTTCTTGCATAAGCTGGTACTAATTGAATATAGTTTTACCATGGTTGGAACTGTAACACTAGGTAGATATTACAGCAGGCTCTACACTTGCTGGTTCTAGTGGATATGTTGGTTACAAATGCATCCTTAATTTCCACTAATAACAATAACTGACTGGCTAGTTGCTGGAGATTTGTCTAGTAATTGAAAGACCAGTTGTCTTTACCACTGTTCTATTTTGGATTGTTCGGGGTACTTCCTCCTTATAAGCCAATAAAAACTGTAGTGGTCAACTATATACTATATATATATATATATATATATATATATATATATATATATATATATATATATATATATATATATATACAGTATATACAGTATGTGTGTGAGTGTGTGTTTATATTAGGGCTGTCGTTTTAAAAATGGTTATTTAGTGTGATTCATTATATTTAAAAAATAACGTGTTAAAAAACTACTGCAATTATTCATTCCCCAAAACCCGTACATAACTTCTGTTGTAAGGAATGTTCCTACCATCGAGGCAATTCAAGATTGATGTACCACCATGTTCTTGAGAATCTTTGGCAGTAGGGGGCAGTCAGTACAACTCCAGCTGTACAGGCAACACAACTAAAGCCAACATGCAGGAAACACAGCTTTTACACCAACATGATCACAGAGGAAGTCGGCATGTAGTTTCTGAGAGTTCCAGTACCCTAGGATCGGCCACACTCACCGACTCACTGGCAAGTGCCATCTCCTATCAGACAATTTTGTATCGGCTCCAGCATGTTCACCTTCTCTTTTGGCACATCATGGAGCATGTTACATTAGCAGCGAGGCAGACCCGAGTTTGTATCCTGTAATTGCTTTCGCAATATAAAAAATGCATTCCTCTTCACTGTATTACAGCCTGTAGAGCTGAAAAAAAATCAGATTTTTATACCCAGAAAATGAAGCACACACATGACTGTACGCCCAACAACAATTACTGCTTTGGCCACTTGGGGCAATGTTTCAAATTTCAGTAAGCACAGACTGATTTTATCCTAACAGTCAAACTCCTGCCACAACACTGAACCAACCGCTAAAATGGCCGGGTCTTTGGCTCTGCTCCACAGTGCGATACCTGATGTGTGTTTGCAATGTCACTCCTTTTATACCCGTATGTCTGGGGGAGTGGCATGCTAATTCCACACTCCAATTTCCATTGGCCTTTTCTCCAAATCAGAGATGTCTGCGCTCGACACAATGTGGAGACCATCACATCAGGGACTGATTTTTGCCACAGCTGGGCACACGGGGGTGGGAGGCCCGCGCCATGCCTGCCAGAAAGAGAAACCGTGCCCGGTGGTCGTGATAACGATTTGATCCCAGGAAATGAGAAGACTGCTTTTTTCTTAGAATGTGGGTACCTTAGAGGGTGGGTACCCTTGGGGCATGCTGTGAGGTAGGAAAAGGAAAATAAAGAACCTCCTTCCGGCCCTCCACCGGGGGAAGGAGTGGTGCTCTTACCAGCTCCTGTGCAGCTGGTCTCCTACTTCCTGGACTGCCCGTCTCGGGGAAGGCTATGAAGCCTTTCTTGGGTTCTTGGCGACCGGACATGAGACGGGTGGTGTCTGCTTTCTGCGGGTGGCTTGAGGCCGGGGCTAGCCTACTGTGGTGGGCTGTGGTGGAGCCAGTGTTGCTGCCGCAGGGGGACACCCTTGGCGACAAACAGACAGGGGTGCGAGACATTGGGTCGTGCTGGGGCAGGATGTGTTGAATGGTCCCCGTCTGCTTTTAACCTCTGAGGATTGCTGGGCGAAATCCTCTACGGTGCCACCGAATAGGCCAAACTGGTTCGACCAAGTTGGGCCAAAGGTGGTACTCCTGGACCACTAAGGTGGACATCGCTTGCCCGAGAGACCAAGCCGTGACCATCATCGCTTGGAGTGCAAGACCAGTCACTGAGCACAGCTCCTGCATAAACCTCGGGTCAGAACTACCCTTGTGCAGTTCTTTGAGCGCCATGGCTTGGTGCACTTGCAGGAGAGCCTGTCCAGTGGCACTGTAGGCTCAGTCGTGAGTGACAATGTAAACCCATGGGCCCTGGACGGGAGACTTGGACGGCTCCGCCAGGTGGCGGCGTTCTGCAGGCACAAGTGCACCGTGATCGCCTTACCAAACTGGGAAGTCTGGGGAGCACCCCCTGGCAGCTCCACCGTCGAGGGTAGTGAGAGAGGACGAGTCCGTGAACCGAGTCTGGGCAGTAAAAGGTGCCCGCCGCGATCAAGAAAGGTATGGGGGCGGGGCAGGACCGGAAGCGGTGCTCGGAGCCCCGGGACTGATTTCCGGGCCACGAGGGTTCAGGGGGGAGCGGAGGATTCCACTCCATCCCGACGCTCGCAGCCGCCCGGGCAAGCATGGCGACAGACTGAACCAACCCACTCTCCGATGCTGTAATCAAAAGCTCATCCAACCTCGCCCTGAGACGAGCCGGCGGTTACATCGCGAATGCGCTGATTCAAACGAGCGTGCTGGGGAATGGGAGACCCGTGGGTGGTTTCCCGGCGGAGAAGCTCCCATTAAAATCCCCAAATAGCCCCCAGTGCATACCCGTAGGTAGAAGGACCGAGTCAGGGAGCCGCTGGAGTGGCTTTTGGACCGTAACGTTTTCCAGAATCATGCCCTCGCAGTACGAGCATGGTCCATCTACAAGTGCTGTCCCTATGTGGGCCGTGCCCAACACGAGAGGCAGCAATAGTGGCCGTGGGAAGCGGAGAGGTAAAGATCGCAACCAGGAAACATATACAAACGAAAAAGGCATCTTGAAAAATACGTTTTTTGTTTGCGCCACTCTTTTAGAGGAAATTAAAGTCTTTTATGTGTTTTTATATATATAGATATATATATGTATATGTAGGTATAAATATATATATATATATATAAACAAAGTTGTTCACTCCGTAGTTTTCTGCTGCAGCAGCGCCATGGGGTTTTTGCTCAGCACAACCGTGTTGTGCGAGGGGGAGGACCGCTGGAATGTGCAGTAGATCCAACAGCATAGAGAGATGAATGGAGGCAGAAGAAATTAATCTCTGAACTTTCTCACAAGAAGATATCTGGTGTGTTTGCTGCATCACTACTTTTATACCCGTATGTCCGGGGGAGTGGCATGCAAATTCCACATCCCAATTTCCATTGGCCTTTTCTCAAGATCAGAGATGTCTGGGCTCCGCAGTAGCGACCCCTAGTGTCAACTCATCGACACAACGCCGAGTGAGTGACAGATAGGACACAGCATACGAAAATTTTATTTAATTTGACACAGCATATGAAAAAAAACAGCGCTTTTGACTGAAATCTAGTGAGACGCATCACAACCGTAGAGGAAAATAGGCCAATAACTGGGTAAATAAAACCCCCCCCCAAAATATTTGACTTTTGAATCCACTTTTTGGATTGTCTAAATGCTTGAATTGTCTATTGCTACAATATATGTTTTTGATTAAATGTTTTTGAATTGTCTGAATTATAATATTAAATAATATTTTTATTATTTTAATTATGTTATACTATCTTTTTTGGGGGGCCTTTTTTAGTAAACTTTGATAGGTGATATTATAATTGTAGTTTTCCACTCTACATGGTGTAAAAAAAATAGTATTGTACCAGTGGAGGGACTGCAGGCATTCTAAATCCAACTGCAGCTTAATGTGTAGAGGTCTTCGTTGGCTCTATAAGATCAAGATTTAAAAGGTGCTTTTTCCATAGGACATCATCCAGGTCGGTCAAAGTTCTGTGGGGGCAGATACTGTGTGGGCCTGCTAATACCTGCAAGGGAGAAAACAAGCCAGTGAAGGCATCATGCCCTCTGACAATATAGCATTCAGTAGTTAATAGTAATATTCAGTTCTTCTGAGACTAAAGCAACACTGTCAAGTATCATAGCAAGAACAGCGTGGAACAAGTGCACTGTACTGGAGGTGGCTCCTCATATAGAGATTAATCAGCTGTGCTGTTCCCCTATGGGTCTGTGCAATGATGATTTGAGTAGGTTTCCGCCTATATAAACATCACAGAAGGTGGCAAACAGAATAGAACATCTCTAGACACTGCAGAAACGAGACATCTCCCCTCATCTTTTTAAAACACAGCACCAACATAACCCTAATAACACTGTCCTCTCTTTCCCTTCCTCTGCCCTCTGAAGAACTCACAGCCCCTGCAGATAGCTGGTAATCAAGGCCCTGAGGTTATACGCTGTTGTTGTAGGCTCCAAATAATTGGGATACACTTAGTAGACTGTTTGGCAAAAATAAAAGCCTTTTGTCTAATTAAGAGCTTGCAGAAACATGCCGCTTGGAGCAGCAGGGGCATGATGGGTGGCCGATGGGATTTGGCTAATTGCCACTTGTTTCTTTATGGCTGGTATGTCCTGTCGCGTCTCCTTCGTTAGCTCGGTATATCATGTGCACCGTGGGCTGCTCCGGTCAGCAAAGTGATTTGCAGGGAGTCTGTGATCTCGACAAGGCCCTTAATCGACGATGCCCCGGAGCCACTTCCTCCCACAATGCAAATGCAATTTTAGTTCCTCTCTCTGCACGCATTGAAATGTATATCTTTTTTTTCTTTCACGTCAGATTGCCTGCAGTATGTACACTGCAGTGAGACTAATTGTTGCCTCTCTGTGTATTTTTGTCTTCAGACTTTATTCCCTTTTATGAGTTTCATTTTTCACTAAGCACAATGGAATATGGAGACAAAAACCTGTCTGAGCAAATGAAACTTTGCCAAACAAATGTCTGGGGTAGACAACATTAGGGTACAAATTCCAACATAGTCTAATGACAACTCATAATAAGCCGTTAAAGATGGCTAAGTCATAAGATAACATACGACTTTTATTCCCATAGACAACAACCAATCAACAAACAGAAGTTTGTATCGATGCAATACAGGCATCACATTTTAGCTACCCTTCCTATCCAACACTTTATTAGGTTTAGGTTTTGGGTAAGGGGTCAGTTGTTAGGATTCTCAAAAACCCAGAAGGAAAAATCCTAATAACATTGTTTGTTGGTTCGTTTATTTTTCTCTGGGAGTAGAAGTTGTACGTTTTTCTATGAGCCAATTTCGATTTGATTTCTCACGATTTTACAATCTCATACTATTATTTAGACTTGTCACGAGACCATCTGTGCAAATGAAACTTGCCAAACAGAAGTCTGGGGTTGACAATATTAGGGGGTAAATTCCCTAAATTCATTTCATTGTCGTTCTTTTAAACACAAACACCTCCTATTTTTATGTAAATTAGGCTTATTTTGTATATGAACTTATTTTGGATCAAGCTTTATTCACAACACTCAAGGCTATTTGCTTGGCACAATTAACATTTCGCTATGACGGCCCATGGAAATCAGGAGATAAACTGAACTGATCATGGCATGATGGTCATATGATGGAGATGAGCATTAAAATTGGACATATATACAGACGTGCAGTGTAGTCGAGTGAACATTCGATTTTTAAGAGACGATTCAAGTGTCTGGATTACAGTGGTGAAACGATGCTGTTGCATTCAGCACTATTTTTTGTAACATACTTGTTGCTTAAAAAAATTGCCTAAACACAATGTATCTTCTAACCTAGGCTATAGACAAAAATATATGTCCCTCATCAATGTATGTGCATACATTCATAGAAAACAATGGTTGAATTTGAAGGCATGATTAATTTAAATTGAAGGTTTGACTTCATTTCCACTAAAAAGAAAGAGATGCTTTTGTTGATTGCAACTCTAATTCTATTTGACATCTTGTTATTTCACAGTTTGTAAACATGATCTATATTAATGGCTTCAAGTAAAGAACTAATGCTAAATTTAGCACTTGGGTTTTTAATTAATTTTATATTTAATTTTAAAACTTCCCAGTGTAGCACTTAAATAATTAAAGTCATGTTATTACACCTTTCGCAGAAGGAAACCAAATTATTCAATTCACAAGTAGTAATGCAAGGGTAGGGTTCATACAGTATGTTATTTTAAAAGATTACTCTTGTCATCTGCTTCTCAGATGGCTGCCACTTATGGTGCCTTTTCTATGTGATATTTCCTCAAGCTCATTGACAGAGTCCCAGTCTCTCTCGTTTTTTTTAGCACAATTGAAATTTATTTGAAGGATAGCCCCTTGAGATGTATCATCTCATTTTCGAGGGGTCCTAGGAACAAACATGAATACAGACAACGGGTTACATTATATATCACATAATACTTCACATTCATACCAACATTCTTCAATATGTTATTCGCTTGGTGGATTACAAGCTCCACCACTGATGGTCTAGATTCCACTGGGGGCAGAACAATGTGCCTCCTCCACTTCTCACAGATATTGCTGATTTCCAGGCTGGTTGGTAAGCACTTCTTGAGCCCGTGGGTGTTAATTCAAGCAGGTCCCAGTGCAGTTTTCATCACCCACAGCTAAGATATGTTGGACGATGACTGATCTTAGCAATTGTTATTGTCCTCATGTAACCCACACAAATACACGACACATCTGAATGGAAAGAGTCTCCCATGCAGTTATTATTTCTCTCACAGCAGATGCCTTCATCCAGGACAAATTATGCAACTTTGACTGTGCTCTTTGCATATTATTGATTGAAAGAGAATGACAGAAGATGGGGAAGAGGAAATTTTACCTTAAATTCAATACTTCCATTAAAAGCGGTGATGGGCCTTTATTCCCGAAACACTTTATCCTCCAAGGAGGGGGTTGGTGGGTCTGGCCTTATCACTGTAAGAATACCAATGGGTCTTTAATGTCGGGTTGGAATAATTAATGGAAAGCCGTAGAGAATGGAGAGACATGCAGGGGGATACTGTTTGGTATGAATGTGGAGGTGTGTTGGAGATGCTGGATGGATTGTAAAGACTACCAGCTATTCAAGTTCAGGAGGCAATGACCTCTGAAATAAAAACCACTGTAATTACTGACAAACAAGATTTCTGTTACAGCATCATTTTCTGTTAAGCTGCTTTGAAAGGATGTGTGTCGTGAAAAGCGCTATACAAATAAAAATGGCTTAACTTGACATTACCACTATTAAAATCTAAAATATTGACTGTGCTTTTACACAGGTCATAGGCATGTGCTAATCTTTCCAATCTGTTCCCCGTAGCCTCTGAAGATGCACTGCAGTAGCTGCGCGCTGGTCACTAGCTCTGGTCATCTGACAGGTGGGGGTCACGGAAAAGAAATAGATCAGGCAGAGTGCGTCATCCGGATGAATGATGCACCAACAGCCCGTGGCTACGGCTCGGATGTGGGTCACCGCACAAGTCTGAGGGTCATCGCTCATTCCAGCATGCAAAGAGTACTGCGCAGCCGCCACGAACTCCTTAACTCCAGTCAGGACACGGTCTTCATCTTCTGGGGACCCAGCAGTTACATGCGGCGGGACGGGAAGGGTCTGGTTTATAACAACCTGAGGCTTATGAACCAAGTGCTGCCCAAATTGAAGGTCTACATCATATCCTGGCAGAAAATGCTACAGTTTGATGAGTTGTTCAAAAGAGAGACGGGCAAAGACAGGTAATGAGCTTTATAGATTATTTTACGTTAACAGATACGCGATAACTGATATGCGATAACCGATATCCATATTCGATTTTTAAGTATTGTTTTATTTTTGCATTTAGATGCAAAAATAAAAATAATTTTCCATTATGTAAGTTTAGTTTTGTTGTGAGCTATGTCTAACTATTGGTAGAACCAATAACCAATTAAGTGAAGTGTAAATATTAGTAAAAATATGGGTCAAACCGACTAAAAGTTGGGTATGCATATCAGTTACAGATTGATGAGCTGATCAAAAGAGCACTTTATGCACATTTTTAATAGAGATAGACAAATATAGGACCAATAGAGCTATTGATTTTTTTATGTTTAAGTGTCTGATAACAGATAAGCATATTTTAGTTTAAAATATTTTTTCTTTTAACTTATCAATAACTTATCGGTAAAACACAATCTTAAAAACAGATAACTGATTAAGTGGAAATGTGTAAATATCCGTTAAAAATATGTGTCAAACTGATTATTGCTCCATGTCTATATTTTACAACACAATTTGGAAGTGTATTATTTAATGTGTGGCCTATTTTAGTATCTGTTATAATGAATTCCAGAAATGTGTGATAATTTACTGCTTTAATAATACCTTGTATTAAGATAAGTGGAAAAATGTTCAAACCTATTTCTGGATTTAAATGGATCTGCAGAACACGATTAACTGAGAGCATGCATTTAAGTGATTGAGATACCAGACGTTTTCATCTATTGCCAATAATGTGTTTGTGGCATGCTCTAATTTGTTATGACCTAGTTTTATTTAAAAGAGGTGTTTTATGGAAAAGCTTATAGGTGTCCTAGAATGGAGTCTATAGAGGCCATTCTTATTCTAGTATTACTGATCTCAGAATGGACCAACCCCTTTTTCCCATTCAACTCTAGAATCACAAGGGAAATCAGTTTGTGAAAGATTCGAGATTTTAACTTTAAGCCTGGATCTCCATTTAATCAAAGGGAAAATGAGGTTACATATGGAGAGAATGTAGTCATTTCTTTGTAATGATGTTCTCTATACTGTAAATATACAGATAGAACCCAAAATAAAAATACCACCCAAAAATGGGTCGCAGATCTGTTCTGAATGGCCGCAGACAGCAGGGGATTTCAGTGCTAAATTCAAATGATAAAATCAAACTAACCAATTAACTTCATCATCCAAAATAAATGGATATATTAGCAAAATAAATGGTCTAATCGGCTATTAAAAGTGAGGCGAAAAAGCTTCCCATATCTTCTGTTGTTGATGTCAAAGGCTGTCCAATCAAACTCTACAGTATTTTAATGCAAATGTATTTGTTACTCGGTAGAAGCTAGTCAAATTAGGTAGATTCCAACATGGACAGATGCCGTGTATGATGTGCCCTTTTACTTGAAAACCTTGTGTAAAGGGATCAATGGAAAGGAGGAGGATAGAACCGGCTTGACGATATAAATAATATTTTAATGAGAAACTTAAAACAAGGACACAAACACACATGACGGACATGTCCATAAACTATATCTCTCTCCCGCACGATTCTCTGCAGTCGACCTCTATCCCTCTCGGGAGGCTTGATTAGCCTAATATGGGACCGGTGTGTAGGATCACGACCCGGCCCCGCCCTCCACCCTGCCAAATTCCTCCCTCGTTCTCTCAGGCTGTGGAGGCCCCCCCTCTTTCCTTGGGGGAGGGCGTGCCCTAAGCCCCATCTGCCGGTAGGTCATCCCCGTCTAACAGTGTAGTACCCGCCCAAAAAAACACTGTAAAATTTAAAAGAGAGGGAAAAGGCCAACACAGAGCAGCAGTGAGAGAGAGAGATGAAAAAAAAAAACAACCTACTCGCCGGTTCTCCGATACACCGTCGCATGGTCCTCGATCCCTACTCCACCCTCTCAGGTGGACGACAGCTACTTCTCCCCGGGCAGACCAGAGTCAGACTCATGACCCCCGGCGGAAAGAACTCCCCTCCACGTTCTCGGCGACTCGTGGGGACTCTCCTCCGCCCCTGGCAGCGTCCCTACCGCTCCAGGTGGTCGGGGAGACACTTGAATCCTCCCCTCGTGGACGGCGGTCTTCCATCGACCCCTCCGCGTTTCTGGGAGATGGCAGGGCTCTCCTCCGCCCCTGGCAGCGGCTCCATCGCTCCAGGCAGTCGGGGAGTCCAGTCCCCACTCGCCTCACAGACGTAGGCCGTTCACCGTGTCCGGGTGGTCGTCTACTCCCTCCCCCGGTGGATGGCAGCGGCGCTCCCCTGGGTGGACGGCAGTGTCGAGGACTCCACGACGGGCATCCCTCCTCCTTGCAGGGCTTCGGCACCAGTGTTAGCCTAATACGGGACTGGGTGTGTAGTATCACGACCCGGCCCCGCCCTCCACCCTGCCACACCTTGAAAACAACTAAAACCAGCTTTTGGCTTTTTAGTTTACTGGTCTTACTTTAGCTGGTCGGCGAGCTGATCTTCCATACTGACCAGTTGATCGGTGCTCAATACCCCAAATAACAACAAAACAAACAGACCAGCCTTACAAGCTTGGCCAGGCTGGGAGAACTGCTAACGCTGACTACCTTAAACTGTTTTTTTTTCTTCAGCTGGTTACTGATAAAGAACACATTAATGGATTATGTGCTGTAAATCTGCATATCCACTTTAAACTTTGTTTATTTTATCCCAATCCAGCAATGTATATGGCAACCACTAATCTCCTTACTGTATGATATGTGTCATTCTGCATCTCTCATTAGTGAATGGAGCATGTCTGTTTGTGTGTCATTGCAAAAAACAAACAAAAAATAAAAACACATTTTTACAGAGGTTTTTACAGATTACATATCTCTTCTAAACTCTTTCGAGGCTCATTAGTAAGAAATAAAAATACTAGCACTGATGAATTCCCTCAGAATCGTACAAGCGAGTGTTTTGTAGTTCTGGTCCCTTATTACCACAGCAGTTTTATTGCAATAGTCAAAGTGTGTCTTTCATCTTCTATCTGTTTCTTTGGTGTTATTCTCCAAAGTGACAAATAAAAGACAAGAGATTGCTGTGAGAATCATATCAACAAAAACTATCTCTCTAAAATGTCAGAGTTAGACTGGCAAAGGGTGGCTGCTGTTTTTTTTTTTGTAATTGGTTTGATCAATGTTATACATCTTCAAAGAGTTGGTCTATCAAAAGTTGCTCTGCGAAACTTTTGACAAAAGACACCACCATTGCTTACAAATGAAAAGTGAATTAATAAGAAACAAGTCTTTCTCATTTTTAGGGCAAACTTTTGCAAGATCATAAGGGAATTAGGGTTACGAACGAATAAATTTCATAACTTGCGTTTATGTTGGTGGTTCTGAAACGTCTGCATTCACACCCAATTAATCCCCTTTGCAATTTGGGATGCAATTTCACGCATGCTACTGCGGCTAAGCCATAGCTTAGGAAAGTTTATTAGATCACAACAAATTTTCATGGCAAGCTTCCTCAAGCTTCCAGTCATTCGCTTCCAGCTTCGGCCACTGGGGGCAGTGGTTCCAATTTCGGTAAGCGCAGATCGATTTCAGGAAGTATAGTGGGCATTTCCCAATCTGTGAAGAATTTCAAACCGGGATGGGCACGTCTCAACTATCCAATGAAAGTAGGGAATCTCAATGTTGTAGGAAATCCTGTAAAGCAGTTGAAAACTCCCATCCTGGTTTGAAAACGGCCATTGATTGGGAAACGTGCATTGTTGTTCTGCAGAGACACATGTCTCGATTCAGCAGAAGAACTTTCGAACTACTGGGGCTGAATTCATAGTTGGATGGCAGCAGCCTCAAAAGTTAACCTGTTTACGGCGGGTGGGCATTAACGATAAAAATCGCTAATGGTAATTAGGTACTTCTACACATATTTTTGGTTTAATAAGCCATTTTATAATAGCCAGCGTTACCTGGTGTGCTTCCATTGTTGTTAAATGTTGATTCAGAATGGAATCTAATTCCTTGTGATTCTCAATTCTAGTGGGAACAGACATTTTATTCTTTATATTTAAGTGTTCTCTACTGTGTAGAAAGTCTCTTTTAGCCATTGTCAACAAATATTTGAAGACATACATTTTGTGGTTCAGGACATTTTTAAGGAAAAAGACCCCTAGACACTTTCTAGAAATTCATGCTGAGTGTGTTGTAAATCATGCATTGTAGGTCATGTAAATAGTCATGCAAGTTTGGGAACACTTAGCAGTCAGGTTGCAGTGCCTTTGATCTCTGGCCAGCATGTGTGTGATAGACAGCCCTGAGGCACAAACATGGCCCAATGTTCTTCAGTGTTTTTCTATGACTTAGCAGCTCTGTTTTGTTTCTCTTCTGTTTTTCTATCCTTCAACTCAAAGCAGTTTTATGCACCCATTCACATATAAACAACACTGCTTTGAAAAAACGGGTCTGTCAAAGAGTGTTCAAAGGATTTTTGAAAGTAAATGTACGCAATATGTTCCCATGATATCTGAACAGCATTTGCTGGTTTGTAGCAAATGCTGAATATGAAGTTGGTTAATGCATATAAGTTCAATGTAATAACTTTAATGGTTAAAATCAAACCTCACACTTGAATTCTCTGGATAATTGAATTCAGATGTTGTGGCCATCCACTATGCTGCAATGAATTTCGGAGCAGTCTCACAGATATACTGTAACACACACACACACACTCACACACACACACATGTAGTGTTTCCATGTTTTATGGGGACTTTCCATAGACATAATGGTTTTTATACTGTACAAACTTTATATTCTATCCCCTAAACCTAACCCTACCCCTAAACCTAACCCTCACAGAAAACTTTCTGCATTTTTACATTTTCAAAAAACATAATTTAGTATGATTTATAAGCTGTTTTCCTCATGGGGACCGACAAAATGTCCCCACAAGGTCATAAATTTCGGGTTTTACTATCCTTATGGGGACATTTGGTCCCCACAAAGTGATAAATACACGCTCACACACACACACACACACACACACACACACACACACACACACACACACACACACACTTGTGTAAGAGCTGTGCATACATTAAACATCGTCATGCATGATCATCATCAAATAAGAGGCTCAGACTCCCAGTGGCGTATCATTTTGTGCGTTCCATGAATCTTTTGTTCTTGTGAAATATTTTGAAAGAAGCTAACACAAGTTTTGTGTTAAGTGAGAAAGCGTTAGGATTTATAAAAAAGATGTCTATATGACACGACTCAATAGTTAACAGTGAAGAACAAACCCAGGAAATCATCTAAGCCTCAGCTGAGGCAATTTGTTTTTGCCTTTGGGTACATCTTTATCCTTCGATGGTTTCTGAGACTATAAGCTTAATGAACTGACCTTGAACTGACAGTCATATTCTTGTACTGTTTATAACAACGCAAAAAGTCTCAAACTGAAATATCCAGAAACTTTTCATGTGCATTACAGATGATCATTCATTATAAGTGATTGTTCCTTCTGCCTTAATATATAGGGAAGGGAATCAGCAGGGACCTGGTGATATGATATTATCAATATCTGGGTCCGGATAGACTAACATTGTGATTCTGTATGTTTAGTGTATTGCAACATTGTTGATTAAATGCATTCATTTAGTGTGATTAGTTATATAAAAAAATATTGCATTAAAATGTTTACGCAATTAATCATTCCCCCTTACCCATATGTAAAACCCTTAAAAATACAATCAGTATATATATTTATTATATATATTATACTGATAATTTTTTTTTATTATTATGCATTAAATGAGTTATATATTTATTACTTTTTCTGCAAATATTGATTATTTATGATTAATTGCGATTAATTTGATTAATTAATTGGCATGTCATGTAATTCATTTAATTAAAAGAGCCATGTCATCGTAGAGCCAAAGAAGTACTATAGAGCATAGAAAAGTCAGCTTCCATGAAAACCCTTGCTGTTGATTTTGTTTACCCTTTGGCCAAATGGAAATAATTGAGTGTTCATTGACAAAATGCAACAGTATGTTTAGTCTTCTCACGCACTTGCTCTGAGTGGTGGTCAATCTCTTATTTTTTTTACAAAAACAATAATAGGAAAAATATAACAAAAAAATATGGATTCTTGCCGATAGAATATCCATATGGTGTTTTATTAACAAAGTTCAGGAGGAGCAAGTTCATTTAATCTGACCAATCTCACTATAAGAGTATAAAAACAGCTGCTTACCTCTACGTAGCATTAAGAGTTTCCAGCATCCCACCACCTCCCCATCTCCCCCTATCTATTCCATCAATACTAATCCAGTCCGGGGGGGCATTCGAGCTCAGGTCAAGTCTCGAGCCTCGAGCCCACCGCCAGGCACAGCAAACCACATATGTTTATGCTATCCTCACTGCAGGTTTACATTAACTTGTGAACTACTGAAATATTGTCGTTAGGTGAAATATTGCTACACTTTGAAATAATACTTTTTTTCATCCACCTCTAATAATGCATAAATAAGTCTTGCATCTCTTTGCTTTTGACCTTAAACTGTACTCATTTTCCCCTTTTTGACACAAATGAAGAATTAAGCTATCAAACACAAGAGGGAGTTTATTACACAGTCTACTAACCAGGTGTGACGCATCAAGTTTCCAGCAGGAAAGAATTTGTATATCCACACTGAAACTGACATTGTTTTGTGATGTGGCACAGCAACAGAGCATAATTGATGTTTAATATACAGTAAAGTTATGAGGGGCGGGATTTTTGACCAGAGATTTCTCTGTGAATGGGGCTACCTAAAACGGCACCAAAGTAGAAACCAAATGACCAAAATGACCTGTTGCTTGTCATGTTTGTAGCCAGTTAGAACAAAAATTTATACTCAAACAAAACAGTCTCATGACAAATTGTAGTAATTCGCACGAGATGGCAAAATCATAAGATGTCCTTCGATTATGCTTGAACAAAAATGTACAACTTTTATTTCAATAGACACCAACCAATCAACAAATAGAATTTGAAATCGATACAATACATGCATTAAGTTTTAGCTAGCCTCCTATCCAGTGCTTTATTTTAAGCAAGGAAAAGTCTGTGAGAAAATGTGTTTACTCATTCCATTTTTATTTATGCAATACAAATGACTGATGTATGTCAATAACCTGTAATATGCTTCTCTCGTCTTGTTTCAAACCCTGATGTTTTCTTTATTCTGTGGTACACAAAACTAATTTCCTATTAAAATCATGGTCAGGTTTAGGTTTGGGGGTTGAACTTATAAAATCGTGATCAAATCCTACGTTGGCTCGTTTATTTTTCTCTTTGAGTAAAAGTCATACATTTTTCATAAGAGTGAAAAAGTCATTACTAGTCACCTCTCACGATCTCTTCTTGTGATTTCACCATCTCTTACTGTTATTACGACTGTGTTGGGTTTACATGGAAGAGATATGTTTTATCATTTGTTGCTTTGCATCGGGCCTGGTGAAAAAAAGTGTGTCCTGAAGTGTCCTGAATAACGACAGCATACAAACTATTGTCACCTGTTCTGCTGCTTTTATAAAAAATTATATTCTATATACAACTTTTTATGTTAGAGAAACTATATTTCAAATATAGTCTTCATCTGCCAAAAAGTAGTTCCCTTAAAAGTAACATTGCAGTTGCTTTACTATCAGTGGTCTGGAAGTCAGAATGGTACATTTTGCCATTTACGAATGTAAAACATGCCACATCTGTCAACAGTTTTTCCCAGGAGTCTCCCGTATTTCACACCGATTTCCCGTCCCCCTCCCGTTTTGTTATTTCTCCCAGGAAACTCCCATAATTTGTATGGCCCAAACCTCGTTATATGAATAATCACATCAATATATTATTCCAAGGTTGTCCAGTTCCCAGATCATGTATGCATGATCGCATCCTACTCACACAATCGACACATCATACAAATTTCAACCCATTTGTGACCTCAACCTGGCATCTTACAACCCAGTTGCACTCTTGATATCTGTGCGGGTAGTAGACGCAGGAAGTTGAATCAAGCATCACTGGTAGATGGGAGGTGAAGACTTAGGTTCAGACTGAGGACCCCTCAGAGGTCTCTCGGATTTTGTTACCCAAATGTTGACAGGTAAGAAACGTGCTGTTATCATAAACAATAGCATGGTTATAACGCTGTCGCTGGCAATGACAAAGACGATGACGTGTGATGAACCCAAGTGCAGTTTTATTTTCAAACGTGAAATTTCAAAGCCGTAACTCCCTACATGAAGAAAATACAAAAACATGAACTTGACTTTAACTTGTCTTGACTTGACTGATTAAACTTGACTTGAACCATCCAACAAAGTTACACTCACAAACAATGTTACATTAACAATACCTGACCATGGACAATGGCAAACATGAGGCATAAATACGTGGACAAGGGAGAAACATGACAATGATAACCAATGACAAGACAGAACTGATAACAAGGTAGCAAGACAATAAACCAATGAAAACAAGACACATGAACATGGAGGGAAACATGAAATCACATGACCAGGAGACCACATGATATGAAACACATGAACAAACACATTAAACATTACAATGGGTTCTAACCATTTTCAGCCAATCAGATCTAGCTGTTGTGTACAACATATTAACAACTCTAAATGCCAAGCTGATAAGTGACCAGGGTACTATATATAATGATTCATCTGTGTTGAGGTTATAGTTTTGATGTTGATCAATTCCATTGTATATTCTACCACATGCACAAGGGCTTATTGATGCGGCATTTGCGTGACAGGACATGCTCTGTTGTCTGAGGTAATTTATCAGTAATCAGAGGCTTCTAATCAATCACATCCAGGGCTGTTGTTCACTAATGGTGTTTGTTTTCCTCTAATAATGTGTTATTTGTTGGAGATTCACCAGGGCTTTTAGGTCAGGCAGCAGGTTGGCAGAACTGATGAGCAGTTGATGATAACGTTGAGTTGTAGAAATGATCCTGACAGCTGGACGGCATTCTAAATGGAACGGAATCTTGGGATTGCGTGTGCGGAGTTTCTAACGGAATTATCCTCTTTAATGTTAACCATAGTTTCACGGATCAGTATTCATTTTATTACGTTTCATGCAACAGCAGACAATCTCTCTTTTTGTCTCTATTTTTAGGAGAATCTCTAACTCCTGGTTAAGCACAGGCTGGTTCACAATGACTATTGCC
The DNA here is from genome assembly GCF_025860055.1 of Xyrauchen texanus. Lineage (NCBI taxonomy): Eukaryota > Metazoa > Chordata > Actinopteri > Cypriniformes > Catostomidae > Xyrauchen > Xyrauchen texanus. The sequence goes on along the minus strand of NC_068284.1, from coordinate 14,103,576 downwards.
TTAGAGCTTTGCGACAGAATCAATGTTTATGGCATGGTGCCTCCAGATTTCTGTAGGTAAGTCAGAATTTAATTGGTTCCTTTTCTATTTTAGCATGCACTTTTTTTCTGTCCCTTAGGATGATTTTATAGAAAGAAAATCCATCATTGTATAGAAAATGCTATCATTCTGAAATTTTAAATGAAACATGAAAATATTATATTGACTCTTTAATCTCTTTTTCCTCATTTGTAAGTGTTGAAAGGATAAATATGACATTATTTTCCTCCATTAAGACTTTTAAACTTGAATACATTCTCCTTTGCACTTTGTCACATGAAAGAAATCCTATTTATTTTACATATGTGTGTACAATTTGTAATTTTTTAAAAACTGTCCCTAATACTGCTGTCAGTATTAGGGACAAAAAGATGGAGTTTCTATTCAGTTATGATGGAAACGAGAAGTGCAGAATGCACATCTCTGCCAGGGCAGAAATGTCATTTTAAGATTTTAAGTATCTTAATTGGGTGTGAATATGGTAAATGTTCTGTACTTATATAGCACCTTTTTAACCTTAATGGTATTCAAAGCGCTGCATCTCATTCACCCATTCACACACCAATGACGCAAACAACAAAATGATCAATACTTCATGTCCATGCCCATTTACATGGCACTCATGAGTTAAGTCATTGTGATGCACTTTGCACTTGCATGCTTAAAATAGGGCCCTGAGAATCAATGGGTTTATGGAGTTAGGTTAAAAAAAAAGATGTCAGACTGTTCTGAGACCAGTGCCGATAGACAGCACATTGGAGGTTTAGTCATTCACTCCTAAAATCTGACCAAAATTTCAGTTTCAGGGTGCAGATGATGTTTGGACCACAAAACATGTTTGGTAGACATGGGACAGTTATAATCAGCACATAGATTCAGAATTTATAATGTATCATTTTATTTGAACATATTTGGCAGTGATCACTAGACGCCAAAAAGGCTTTTGATATGGTATAAAGTCTTTTTAAGATTTTGGAAATATGTGGGTTCGGAAATACTTTTATTGGATGGATTAAGTTTCTTTATAGACACCCTGTAGCAGCAGTACAAACAAATGCATTCATTTCAGATTATTTTACACTGAATAGGGGCACCCGGCAGGGTTGCCCTCTCTCCACATTATTGTTCTGTTTTGCCCTGGAACATTAGCAGCCACGATAAGAAAGGAGGATAATTTTCCAGGGGTGATGGCGGAAAAGCTTTTACCCAGGATACAGAGTTAATTTGTCTAAATACGAAGCTTTAGCTCTGACTGCGCACTGCCCAGTTACGGCTTTTCAACCGGGCACCTTTCAATTGCCCAAACAGGGCATTAAGTATTTGGGCATTTTATTTCCAGCAAATTTGTCTGATTTAGTTAGTTAGAGAGATAGAGGTCATTTTGACCCTTTAATAATCATAAATTTGCACAATGAATTTTGATTCAAAGTAATGGACAGCCTCATCCAATCACTGCCAACTATGTTATAACGTAATAGTCTTTGATCACAAACTAAGGTGGGATAAATGGACTGAAGCTGTGAACAAAAAAGGACAGCAAAGGCTATACTTCCTTAGGAAGATGCTGACATTTAATGTAAATGTTTCAATCCTAAGAGTATTTTATGATTCTTTTATTGAAAGTGTTTTTACATTTTGCATCACCTGCTGGTTTGGAAATGTCACAGTGAAGCAAAAAAGTTCACTTAGAAAGGTCTTGATTACTGCGAGTAAATTAATTGGTATCCCTTTAAGAGGTCTTGAACAAATTTATAAAACTAGATACCTTAGTAAAGTAAGACAAATTCTATCAGACAATAGACATCCTCTGTTTGATAAATTTGAGATATTACCCTCAGGTAGAAGATTCAGGATGCCAGCAATTTTTAAAAACAGGGGGAAAAATTCCTTCTTGCCACACGCAGTAAAATTATTAAATGATAGGTAGTGTGGGTGTTCACTGAGCGGGTCTCAGTGAAGATTAGAATTTGTTTTTATTTATTTTATATATAAATCTGCATATTTGTTACATGTATATTGTTGGTCTTATATGTACGCATGTTGAAACACAAGCAACAATAATTTCCCTAAGGGGATAATAATAAAGCAATCAATCAATCAATCAATAAAAATATTTTCGAGCGATGTGGGCAGGTGGGCTTCATTACATTTATCTATGATTGGAAAGGTTAATGTTATTAAAATGAATTGTATTCCAAAATTCAACTACCTGCTACAGTCTCTCCCTGTAGATGTTCCCCTCTCTTATTTCAAGCAATTGGATAGCATAGCGAAGTCTTTTATTTAGAATGGAAAGCATCCCAGGTTACATTACAATAAGTTACATAGGCCGACTGACAAAGGTGGGCTAGGCCTACCCAAGATTTTGTTTTATTATCATGCGTTTGGTCTTAGGCATTTGGCTCATTGGTTGCTTCCACCTGATAGAGCCCCTCACTGGTTTTGTTTTGAACAAGAAGTTCTTGCCCCTATTTTGCCATTGCAAAGCCTTTCTATCAAACTAATCCAAGAAGTTTAATTACACCCCATTATCTCACATTTGCACTCAGTATGGACTAAAGTGTCCAGAGTGTTAAATTCTGACATTTATTTAAATGTTACCTCGAGCATATGGCTGAAACCCAAATTACATATTAATAAGTCCCCTTTCTGCTGGTCAGAGTGGATTGTGAGGGAGGTTATTACGCTCGGTGACATATATGAGAGTGGAGTGTTGAGATCCTTTGAAAATTTGATTCAACATTTTGGAATTCCCAGATCTCAATTTTTATATTTACAGCTGCGCCACCTGCTCTGTACTATCTTTTGGAGTAGTATACACCCCCCTAAAGCGGCAGACACTCTGGGAATGGTGATTACTGCTTTTGGAAAAGGTCATGAGGCATCAGTGTATTACTCCTTGCTAATCCAGAGTCTGGGGGACGGAGCTTTAACTTCTCTCATGAGATTAAGATTTAAACTTGGTATCGGAGGAGGGAGTGTGGGCTAGGATTTGCCTTATGCAATTTAAGATTTTACATTGATTTCATTTGACACCGTATAAATTGTTTAGGCTTGGTCTTAAGGGCACACCCATCTGCTGGTGATGCCATTCAGAAGATGGAGACACCACCTAGGTTTTTTGGGGATGTGTGAAGATCGAAGAGTTTTGGTCGAGGGTTCAGAGCTTCGTGTGTTACGTGATTGACACTCGGTTTTCGTTTTGCCCCAGACTGTGTGTTTTGGGTGATGGGGCAGTCCTGAATTTGGGTGATAGATATATGGAGAGCTGGGTCCTGACCGGCATGATGATTGGCAGGCGGGTAATCCTCAGGGGATGGAGGTCATCTGGTGCACCTTCATTTCGTGAGTGGGCAGGGTGGCTGCGTTTGAGGAGATGGTATATAGAAGGCTGGGCAATCTGGATATATACATCAGGAAGTGGGGTGGCTATCTGGCCATTTATTTTTATGTCTCTAAATATTTTCTGTTTTATTGTCTGTTTGTGTGTCTTTGTCAGTTGGCTTTTGACCACTTGAGTGCTTGTTTATGTTGGGGGGGGGCTTGGGGGGTTGTAATGTTTGGGGGGGGGCAAACGTTATGATTTCATGTGGTTTGATTTAGCATTTTCTGTTATGTCTGTGTGAGTTGCTGCATGGAATCTATAAAGATGGTTAATACAAAAAAACAACATAGTTGGCAGTGATTGGATGAGGCTGTCCATTACTTTGAATCAAAATTCATTGTGCAAATTTATGATTTAATGTCCAAAAACCATGAATATCCAACACTCCTGGAAACATAATAAACAATTTGACTTTCTATAGCTTGGTATTATTTAAAATGTCAGAACTTTGTCCCTTTTTATGAGAATTTTCGTTTTGCTTGTTATTAGGTGCGACTAGTTACAAATCACAAATCCAAATGGAAAATGCACACAGTAGTCATGCTCGGGTCTCAGGAGGTTAAAATAGATGGAACTTCATTTGAAGGATTTTTATTTTTCAAGTTTTCAAGCTGTCAAAAGTTCCCCTAATTGGGCCTGGGAAGCTCAACGAGTAAAGGGTTAGGCAACTGAGATTCGTCCTTCACCACCCGGATTGAGGCGAGTCGCTATACCACCAAGAGGACTTAGAGCGCATTGGGAATTGGGCATTCCAAATTGGGGAGCAAATGGGGAGAAGAAAAAGTTCCCCTAATTGAAAGATCTGATCTTTTTGTATGTGTGTGTGTGCGTGCGTGCGTGTGCGTGTGTGGGTGTGCGTACGTGCGTGTGGTTGTGTGTGTGTGTGTGCGTGCGTCCGTGCGTCAGTGCGTGTGTGTGTGTGTGTGCCATGCATGTGTTATACTGCACCCCTTGTTATCGCAGCCCCTGCTGTCTACCAGAGCCACAAGAAAAATAACCAAGATACAAAAATGTTATGATTCATTGTGATTCCCTGCTGAAGCATGACCTCTCCCCCTGCCAAGTTTGTAATGTATTACATAAAATCTATTTATTCCCCTTAAAGCAAGTTATTCTCTGAACCAAATCAGGTTCATTGCCTTGAAAATGAATATCTAGCTCAGAATTAATCTGGGAATCTGGGACTTTTCTCATGAAATGGTAATTTCAACACATTTTAATCTTCACTCTCGTTCTTTACAGGGAGTCTCAGCACCCCTCTGTCCCGTATCATTACTACGAACCGATGGGCCCGGACGAATGTGCCATGTACATCTCCCATGAGCGTGGCCGGCGAGGTAGCCACCATCGCTTTATCACAGAGAAGCGGGTCTTCGCTAGCTGGGCTCGGACATTCAACATTCATTTCTATCAGCCAGATTGGAGTCCTCCGCCGTTACCGAGAAACAGCTCGGTGACCACAGCCTCGCCTCGATCACAGAAAACGTGACTAACCAGAGCCTTCAAATGATCTCAAACTGCCTCATATGATTCACTGACTGTATTCCTGTTGCCATGTGAATTGAGTTGTACAGTATGTGTTTGATTGACTGGGATAGGGTGGGTTTAGAGGAATCATGCTGGGTATAAGGACTGAAGCTAAAAGATTTATTTAGGACATTCATAGTTTATTTATATATGAAAGACATTCCAGCAGCCTGTCCGGATCATGTGTTACCCATGAATAGAAACCCTACTCTAATTGAGTTCCACTGGGCACTTTTAGTTTGAACTGAATTGACACTGAATTGTTGTATTTCTTTGTAGTCTCTTTATGTATATATTTATGTTGAAGTCTTTTCTTTTATTCTATTATTATTGTTTTTTCAAGATAAATTGTTACACAGGATATAAATGGTGCAAATGATACTTTATTAAGTTGAATTTTAATGTTTTAACATGAATAAATATATTGTTTGTTAAACAGGAAAACCTTTTGAAAAATGATTGGCAGTGTGATGGGATCCAGCAGCTATATGTCGTTCCAAACCCATATGACTTTATTTCTTCCGTTGAATGCAAAATTAGTTATTTCATGCAGAATGTTCCAGTTGCTCTTTTCCATACAATGAAAGTGAATGGTGATAAGATTTTCAAGGCAAGATTTTCAGTAAATAACAACCTCACACAATGGCACTATTATGGTGCTTTTTGTCCTTACTGGATTTTGACAGCCTCTGGTACCCATCCACTTCCAATCTATAGAAATCAGCAGCTTGGACATTCTACTAAATATCTCCTTGTTTAGAAAGTAATACGAGGGTGAGCAAATTATGACAGAATTTTGTAACCTACACCTTTAAGCCACCCAGAACACATAATAATACACAATCATTATCCCAAATTCCATTCACAGGCCTTATTTAGTTTTCAGACGCAATGGAACAGAGGCGTCTTGAAACTCCCCAAGAAATTCAGCACCAGGAAGGTGACACAGAGCACATTAAAATGAAATAGAAACTGTACACGCAGCAACATCCATTATTTTTGTGGTCAGTCTGGAGCAGAATATGTTAGCGGTGTACAGGACGCGTACTGGTGTAATTATGCTCGTCACAGCAGGAGGGCACGCATCATTGACCATGACCGCGCTGCACCTGCCAGTCATGCAAATGTACACACGCCTCGAGACTGTTAAAGCAGCTGTCGTATTAATGTGGATGCGCCCCATATGAGTGACAAGTTGGCATCACTGTTGAATGCACAAATGCTTTCAGATACAGTGCACAGCTATGAGCGATCAGACTGCCTTTTAGAGCGTGAATTATCGTGAACGGTACTACTTATTGTATAGATGCTGAAATGTGCCTGTCCATTTTAAGCTGGAGCTCAAGAAATCTTGAAGCTTTATTTAGTTTTAATAAAAACTGTGAACAAACAAAAGTGAATTGTGTCACTTTGAAAACCAGCAGTCAAGACCAAGTTTTTAAGTAGGGTCCAAAATGAGCTTTTTGTCACAATTAGCAATGGTGTGTGAATGGAGAAATGTCATAAAAATTTCTTACCGGCCATGAAATTGGAGTTTGCATTATTTTCATTAAAATATACCGTATATATTTTTGTCCTTATGACAGTATACATTTTTTCCATGTATAGCTATTAGTGACTAAAAACACAGGTTTCTTTGTCTTATCCCAGAATAATATGCAGAGTAAACTATAAGCAAACCATTTGTAGGTTTATTTCACCTAAAAGTGAAACACTCTGGCTCTTTGGTGCTTTCAAAACAGCTCTCTTTGTTTGAGTGGCCTATCCAGCCTGACACCGTTGGTTCGACCAAAGGTGTGAGTGTGGGGTGGGACTATCAGTTTGTTCAACCAATGGAAGACGGGTTTTCTGGAATCTGTTTGAAAATGGGTTCTTTTCAAGTTTTGAGCATTTGGTGAAGCTAATGGCACAAAAAATGCATACTTCAGCTTTAAATATTTACCAAAGCCAAATTTTACTTGCATTTGGTGCTTAGCTGCTTAACCAAAATAAGGCACTCCTGAATCCTGTAGAATAATTATGTATATTTTAGAAGCTTAAAGGAATATTCAAAGTTCAATAGAAGTTAAACTCAATCGGCCACATTTGTGGCATAATGTTGATTACCACAAAAAACAAACTGGACCTACTTTATATGAGGTGTCTTTAACTACTATGTACTTAAGCATTTGATATAATGTACTTATTATGTACATTTGTGTTGTTGCATTGTACTTACATTTAACATACCTGCATTTACACTGTTAACCTTACCCCTGAACTCAACCCTAACCCTAAATCATAACCACAACCCCTATTCCTAATCCTACCTTTACCTCAACCGCAGTAGCAGCAAATGTGAATCTTGTGATCATTTTGCCAAACAACATGTAGTTACACAATAAATACATTGTTTTGTATGTACTTTGATTCAAGTACATAGTAGTTAAAGACTCCTAATATAAAGTGAGGCCAAAATACTTACAAACCCATCCCACTGGTCAAGGCCACAGTGAGTATTTTAATGTTTATGGACCATTCACTTCCATTGTAAGTGCCTCACTGGAACACAGATTTGTGCTATTTTTTAAAGAAAGGGCAAGTGGAGATATATACTGTATTTTTTTTTAAGTAATCAACATTATGTCACAAATGCTGCTGATTTGGTGATAGTGAATACGAGAAAAAAATGTCATCATTGGTTTGTGCCCCACAAAATACCATACACAATCTTAGGAAGCAGGTTTCTCATAAGTACAATGAGTACAACAAAATGCAATGAGTTTGCTTCAGAATAGCTCAATTGTGGCATAACGTTATGATATTGAACTGGTGGGGTAGGTGGAGTTGGAGATACAGACATAAAGCAATATGGGACACTGCCACGAGACCCAGATTACTTCAGAAGCAGTCTCTTCTCTTGGTTGTGTATTGATCTGTAGTGCCCTGGCTATTTTCCAACAGTGAGTCACTGACTGCGAGATAAACCTCTGCCGGCTCGGAGAATACAGATAGATGAAATAGCTGGGGGCTCTGCAATGTGCTTTGCTAAAATTAAACCCTAAAATTGCCTTTTATTTTAATTGGATAAAGCAGTTAACCAACCCTTGAATTACATGCTAAATGATTAAATGGTTGAAATGCATAAAAGAATATGATCAAGAGGAACCCATTTTGGTTCATGGGTTTCAATTTACATTAAAGAGCCAAAAGGTCTGGTTGCAATAAGCTGCTATAGAACACTTTTGTAATGGAAAAAACTCTGAAAAGTTAAATGTTAAACAATGACATGCAATATAACACAAAAAAACAGTGCTGTTGTACTAAATATCAACAATGCTGTGATTTAGCCATGCTAATATTCAGTACAACAGCACAATTGTGAGTGTGATATGGCTTTTATACACGAGTTCTATAAACAAAGTTAATATTGAGTAACTTACAAGTTGGAAGTAAATAATTATTGTTCCTTGAAAAGGCACTTTTTGTTGAAGCATCTGATGATAAACACCACAAACACAAACGTATGTACAAACATGCATGCATAATTAAATATAACTTTATATTTTATTCAGTGGGGTGAACTGGCCCTATTACATTTGAACTCACCCATTAATCTGTTTTTGTTATAATCAAACCTGCACAGAGGAAGAATGGGCACTATTAAAATGGCTTCAATTGGCTTACATTATGTAAGAAATAAACCCTAATTAATAATGATTATCTCATTTTAGAGGGCTGGTGTCTCACATAATTGAAATTGTATCAAGACTGTATTTCATGGTCCAGTGGATATTTAAAATGTCTGATACATTTGTCTGAAATACAGATGAAATATGGAGGTGAATTGGCTATGCAATTTGTAATCTGTGTGGAGCAGTTGTTCTTGACCTCTTGGACTCCCAATGCCCTTTATTCGTCTACTGAAGCACAGTCCCCCAAAAACATTACTGTCAATATATATAAATAAATTAATTACAATTAATTTTTTATATATAAAACCAGTTGATATTTGACTCTCCTGAATTTCATGAAGAACAAAAGCGGAGGTTTTACACTAAATCATCTATTTTCTGCTACATTTCTGCATTCTAACTGTCAAGTTTAAAAAGAAGGGAGCATGACCAGCTTTTATAGTCTTTTAACTTTAGGCTTTATTCAAAATGTCAACTTATGCCAGTTTTAAATAGTGTGTGTGTGTGTGTGTGTGTGTGTGTGTGTGTGTGTGTGTGTGTGTGTGTGTGTGTGTGTGTGTGTGTGTGTGTGTGTGTGTGTGATCATACATGAAAATGGAATAGAACACAAATGAGAAATATATATTGGCACTGTGCAAATTTAGTGTTTCTTATAATGCATTTACCCACATAGCACATGTGAATGCCAGTGAATATTCTGATGTCCTAAACAGTGCTGGATGCCTGGCCTGTACCAACAGTTAATGATGCGTTAGGCAGACACACAAGTAAAAAAAAACACACAAAAAACAAACAAACAAGCAAACAAAAAGAATTTCTGAATCCAGCAATTTGTCATTCTCTCTTTCACAGCATGTTCTTAACCCAGTTCAAGTGGATTGGAGATGCTAATGGACAAAAACAGGACACAGCCATGGGCAAATGGTGGTTTAGTTGCTGTTTGTGTAAATGTTGTCCATTAATTCCTCACGTGTAATTTTGGGTGAATCTCATGAAAACTGTCATGACAGTCAGGCACACTTTTTACCACCAACATCAAAGAATAAAATTATAATTACATATTGCATAGAGAAAATTAAGCCTATTTTAGGACAATTCAGATTACTTTGCATTATTTTCATGACAATTAGGCTTAGTACATTTAAATCTCAGTAGGCAACTGTAATGCGTAAATAAAAATGACCATTACTGTTATACACAAAAAAGTGTATTTTATTGTTAAGTATACATATTGTAAATGTACATCATAGTACTATTCGTTGTACTGAATTTAATTTATGCCGATTAAATAAAACATTTGTGTCAAGACAGAATGATTTAACAAAATTCACATTATGGGAATGTGAATTTGGGGTTAAAATGTGCTTAATGTTCACGGAAATTAGTACAAAAACATCTTAATGGCCCTAAAAATAGTTTTTTTCATGAATGAGATTTTTATTTTTCAAATTACAGTTATGAGAATTTGGGATTAAAATGTACTTAAATGTAATAGATAATGATAGAAAAGTCTTAATGTTCATAAAACATTTTTTTTACATGCAAAATATGATTGAGTGGAATTTAACCCAGGCATTTTATCACAATACTATAATAATGACAATGAGATTTTTTTCCCACATTAAATTCATGATAATTTAGGACTAAAATGTGCTTAAATATTATGGATAATATAATTTTTTTTAATGGTCCTAAAAATTGGTTTCATTTTCAAAATCCAAAATATTTTTATTGGTGTAAAATATGAGCTGGACATTTCTTCATGAGATTCACTTTCAGCTCAACCAAAATTAAAACCTCAGTACTACCCCCAAACGTGCATTTTCCGACACCCCCGCACCACCAGATTCTCCACTTTCATCCCCTTCACAGTACCTTTGTACAATAGTTTAAACCCACATTCTGTGAAACCACTGCTAAATTATTTTACAACTAAAAATTGTTATTAATAGGACAAAAAAGATCTCTATAGATCTGTTCAGACATAACGCCAACTTGTAGGTCAAACCAAAAGGCTAATTCGCCATGGGCTCCCTCTCAAATTTCCAATGGCTTTTGGAATAGTTTTTTGAACAACAATTTCACACAGATAGTTTTTTTCTTAACGTAACTTGCTAGTTGTAGTCCTTATTTAGCAACTTTGCATTTTAAAATACAGTGGCTTCAAAGGTTATTTTTAAGGTATGACTGTGTGCAATTAATGTTGTTGAGCAAAACGTGAAGGTCTCTTCAAGTAATGTTAACCAAAGACCTTATTTTACTCAAATTGAAAACCGCTATTCTAAAAGCCCGTTAAAAATGTCAGAGTAACTCATGGCTCAAATGCTAATTCTCTTACAGTTTTTGACATCTAAAAACTGAACAGCTTTATTTCACCCCACTGTGAACAAAATGAAGAAACCTAGGAGGTGTGCATGTGCTCATTACAAGTTTCCAAGCAGTTCGACAGTACAAGTGTAATTTAACACTGCTGTAGGATGACTGTAGATAAAACTAGAACTAGAAATTAAATAGCAAAATAAAACCTTGCCAAAAAGGAAACAAACAAACAAACAAACAAAAAGTATGCTTCTCCCTGCAAGCTTTCTGTGTTTGTCTTCAGTTCAAAAGAAAGTTCCCATGTGAAATTCAAATGGATTTCACTACCGAGTTCTGTGAACAACAAAGAATGTTTCAAAGTAGTCAGTGCATGTCACTTTCAAAACATGACACAAAGCTAAACCAAAAGATAGCCAACCACCATCAGTCAGTTGAATAAAAAGCTATTCCTGACCAAATCAGTCATGAACAAAGCCACGGTGGTCTCTTTTATGAGAGAGACTACAGTATATGGAGGCCTCTAATGTGGTGGTCGGTTCTTTGACCCTCTGGAGTTGGGAGGGTCGACTCCATCAGAAGATGTGTTTGAGGTGTTTGATGCCATAGGTCTTGAAGAACACAAGCAGGATAAGGGTCCAGAATCCTAGAATGAAGCCATCAGGAGGGTGCCAGTCTTTCTGCTTTGGTTTCTATGAAGGTAGCAGAACGAGAACGGTTAATAACAAGCAAAAACAAATTCCTTGATCTTTTCAAATAGTCTGATGTACAATGTAAATGTACTTTATTATAAGTTTCAAAACTGAAAACATCCACTCCAGTCTGTTTTGTGAACCTGTTACAACATAATGCAGGATGTGCAAAGAGGCTGTTGTCATAGGATGGGGAAGCACAACTATATTGGATCCGACAGCAAACCTGCAGCTTGTGAGTAAGCACTATTACTCATTTCACTTGCTTAAAGGAATAGTTCACCCAAATAAGCCAATTCTGTCATCATTTGTCTACTGTTAGATCTTCTTGTATTTGGCTGACCAGATATCAGGTGGCTTGCCAATGTATCAGAGTTCTTCTAATACATAAAGAAGAGAAAGTAAAACCAAGTGCTCGTGGGGAAAAGAGTTTATTGATGATGATCATGTCGCATTGCTCTTCTGAATCTTAACCCAAAGTTATGTCTGTGTGATAGACCTTTATACCTAAAGAACAAAAGTGTTAAGACCTCCCTAAAAGGCCCCAGCAACTGTTACAATGGTTCACCTTTGATCAAGAGTTGATGGCCTTCAAACAGATGCAACTCTTAAAATGTAGACATTATTAAATAATTAAAATACACATAATTCTACATTATGGTAACACAGATAACCCCTCTGTACAATTGTAGTAAGCAGAATAGGATCTCAGAATGCACAACATGTCAAACCTTGAGCGTATGGCCTACAAATAGCAGAAGATCATGGCAAGCATTTTATTAGTACCATATTGTTGCTAATAAAGTGTTCCGTGAGTGTGCATACAACTGTTTTGAATGAAAAACTCTGTGGTACTGCTGGCATTATGAAGCTTGAGTCTATGGTTGTACTATGGCACCGGTAGAGGCGACTGTGCAACACCAAGTTAACATAGAACCGTCTACTGAAGCATTTCTTTTCTCATTTTCCTTTTAGCATAAGATTTGAGAAAATGAACTGGCTAAAATATTTTGAGATCATTTTACACACTATTATTAACAGCCATATATGTTCTTTGCAATAATCAAAAGCGATCACACGTTGCTGACTGGTTTATATTGATTTGTTGCGTCTTCTTGTGGGTGTAGGAGATGATGTTGATTTAAAAATAAGATGTATAGTAGATTTTGTAGATTGAAATAATGTTTTAAAATTCAAATATTGGTAGTATTTCAATGAAAAATTCTAGTTTCTCAGCATTGTTGACAGCCAGTGGCTGTTAAGCTTCAAAAAAGGACAAAAAAAAAGCACCATGGAAGCATCATAAAAGTGGTCAATATGACTAGTGCACCATATTCCGAGACTTTTATAGCCATACATTAGCTTTGTGTGAGGAACAGACTAATATGTAAGTTTTATTCACTGAAATTTGTATTTAACATTTTCCTTTGCGTAAAGAAATACCTTAATATATATTCCATTCAAGGCAAAGCAGCAAAACACAGCCTATTCAAAAATGGCGTCATAAAAAAATTAAATATGACTGTGTCTGGTGCAAGAGACCTTGACGAACATTATAAGTGGACCTGAGAAAGAAAGCACACACACACTTCGGCATCAGGACTCATCAGCCTTAGTGTTTGCACATTCATCAGTTTGTGTTTGAATACTATACATTTAAATCAGCGACTATTAAACATGAATCATCAGAGGTGCATTTATATGCTAATGCGGATTAAAAATTCTACTGAGAAGAAAGATTTAACCTCTACAAAGAAAGTGCTAACAACTTTTCCAATTATATTACAGAGGTGTGGGAAAAGGCATATTCTTAAAGGCTCTTGCCATCACTTTGACCATGACTGGGAATTTAACTTAAGACCTACATTTTCAACTCAAATAGAGCTACATCCTAGGGCCCAACTCAACAACGAGAGATGAGCCAGATGTACGCATACACGCTGACAACCAGAGTACAAATAACCTGACTAGTGGATGCTGTCACCCACGGGAAACCAGAAAAGGGTTCGTGTGAGCCATACAGCTCTGGGGAAAGATAAATAAAAAGCATTTTTGGTGCCTGTAAGCATATGCAAATGTGGCATCCTTCCCATCGCAGCTTTGATGGATAAACAGCACATCCATCAAAAATATTTGAAATCAATGTAAAAGACAATCTGATAACATTGTGAAAGACAATGGGGGAATTCACATAGAATGAATTGCATCCACTGATAGCATAATTTATTCGCAAGCATAGCTTTCGCACCAGATTCACAAATGGAAATACAGTTTAAGTAAGAAGTTTACATACACTTAGGCTGAAGTCAAAAGAAATATTTTTTTAACCACTCTGCAGATTTAATATTAGCATTAAAAGCCTTTAGACAATGAACCAATTCGCTTCTGATTGGTAAATTGAATTGGAGGTGTACCTGTGGATGTATTTTAAGGCCTACCTTCAAACTTAGTGCCTCTTTGCTTGACATTATGGGAAAATCAAAAGAAATCAGCCAAGATTTTAGAAAAAAAATTGTGGACCTCCACAAGTCTGGTTCATACTTGGGAGCAATTTCCAAATGCCTGAAGGTACCACGTTCATCTGTACAAACAATAGTATGCAAGTATAAACACCATGGGACCACGCAGCCATCATAACGCTCAGGAAGGAGACGCATTCTGTCTCCTAGAGATGAACATCGTTTGGTGTGAAAAGTGCAAATCAATCCCAGAACAACAGCAAAGGACCTTGTGAAGATGCTGGAGGAAACATGTAGACAAGTATCTATATCCACAGTAAAACAAGTCCTATATCAACATAAACTAAAGGGCCTCTCAGCCACTGCTCCAAAACTGTCATTAAAAAGCCAGTATACAGTTTGCAAGTGCACATGGGGACAAAGATCTTATTTTTTGGAGAAATGTCCTCTGGTCTATTGAAACAAAAATTGAACTGTTTGGCCATAATGACCATGGTTATATTTGGAGGAAAAATTACAAGGCTTGCAAGCCAAAGAACACCATCCCAACCGTGAACATGGGGGTGGAAGCATCATGTTGTGGGGTTGCTTTGCTGCAGAAGGGACTGGTAGATTTCACAAAATAGATGACATCATGAGGAAGGAAAATTATGTAGATATATTCAAGCAAAATCTTAAGACATCAGCCAGGAAGTTAAAGCTCTTTGCAAATGGGTCTTCGAAATGGACAATGACCCCAAGCATACCTCGAAAGTTGTGTCAAAATTGCTTAAGGACAACAAAGTCAAGGTATTGGAGTAGCCATCACAAAGCCCTGACCTCAATACGAAAAGGCAATGCTGCCAAATAATAACAAAATGCATGTAAACGTCTGAAATAAAGTAGTGATCCTAACTGTCCTAAGACAGGGAATGTTTTCTACGATTAAATGTTTAAATGTATTTGACAAAGGTATACGTAAACTTCTGACTTCAACTGTATGCAAATCAGGTAACCGCACAAACACACCCAATTGGATGCAACTTCCGATGCTGTGGGTCGGATACAAGTACATTGTTATTGAGGATGCAGCAGACTGCCATGATCCAGCATACTTTACTGACACTGTACAGTATCGTTCCACCGCTGCAATTCAGATACCTGAATCAGCTCTTCATAAAAGTTGTGTGTCTGAATAGGGAACACCAGGGCTAGTTTGGGAATTTGTCAGAAGAGCTATCAGTCACAATGAGACTTTGAATCAAAAGTCTAACTGCTCAAATGTGGGTTTTCACTAGCAGTGGTTTTGTATGTTTGTTTTCAAACACCTACTTCAAACCCCTCTTAAATTAGAATATTTATATGTAAATTCCACCCTCTAAAGTACATTTTCACTATCTTTACATTTGTGTTATAGCTCTTAGGTAAACAAGCAAAAATAATCATACCACACTGGCATACATTAAATGGGTCATGATATGAGGAATACAATTTTGCTTTATCTTTTGACATGTAAGATCATACAGTAAGTTTCAGAACCTCCACCTATATACAAAAAGTGCATTTAATTAAACCAAGCTGCAAAAATGGCTACTTCCCTAATTTGTGATGCCACACAGATGAATACATCAGCACATGACTGCGTCCACAGCAAGATATCAAAGCCTACTTCTACATCATCGTACCCCTGGCCCGCCCGCCCACTGGCGCTCACGTCAGAAAGGTGAAAAGAAGAGATGGGCCTAATATTCCTGTTTTCTACTGCTCCAAACATTATCAAGAGCGGTGCAGGCTTCTCTTTTAAAAACACGTCTGTTTTGCTCCAATCCATTACTTCCACTGGCTGGGAGAACCGCGTCTCATCCTGTAAAGGATGTGCCAGATGTGCCTGTAAAGACCAGTCTCTATGCATTGGCCTCTGTTGAAGCATACCAACATAATAAAAATGACTTGAGTTTAACAAGGATCCTAATCGCATCTGTGCAGGGTGATATGTGTGCATGTCATGTTTCACCATGGATTGTATTATGTGTGTTCAGGATATTTCAGCATGGATCGTATGCGTTTTCGAACTCATATCAGCATGGAATGCTTGTGAACATGTCACAATATGATTAAAGCTTTGCAAAGGAACTGTTGTTGAAGGATGGGGCAGTTAAAAACACTATCGGACCACCGACCACAAAACCGTAAGAACCCAATACCATTCGTGAATGTTTAATATGTCATGACTCTTTGATATTTATAGTTTATGGTTTGATACACTGAGATATGGTGTTGGATGTGTGTTATGTGTAAACCCTGAAATATTTTTTTTTATTGTTGTGGAGCTGGTTCATTCTCTTTTGACTGAGTTTCAAATATACTGTATATGGCTGTATTCGAGGTGCTAGACGATGTTAACTAATCACAAAAATGGACGTTTACATTGAAGTCTTAAAGGGCAAGAGAGACGAAAATGGAGCGTTTCAGGCAGTGAGCTTGGACATATGACTAAATTCTGACTGTTGTAAAAAAACTTTACTAGCATTATAAGTAGACTCCAGGGAAAATAATAACATCATAAAAAATAGTTGTCATAAATGTGTACAATTTGACAGTTACATTTGTTGGCCAAAACAATGTTTTGATATTTTGATATGTTACCTTTTCCATTTTTGTTGTTCCTCAATGTATGTGGCTATGCAGAAATTGACTCTTAAATATAAATATAAACCTACTATAAGAAATATTCACTGGAGTAAAAAAGTCTGACAACTAGCCCCGGACTCCCCTATTTGCTTGACTATAATGCTCTTCTATAATATTCAATAAATTACAGCTGACATGATTAAAAGAAAATGTGAACAAAGTCTCTTTTTAATTCTTTTATTTTTTTAATAATTTTTTTTTTTTTCCACCCACCCTCTGTGGGTGATAAAAGGCCAACATTAATTGTGCAAAGTGCAGAGTTTTCTATAAAACTCTAGCCTAATGTACATAGAACGGAGTTGTGTTTGTGCTGATAAGGAACGACTTCCTGGCTGATGTCTAATTAAGTTTCTCAATTAGCAATTTTTGTGTTCTTCTGTTCTCGTGGACTCGTTCGATACTCAAGAACGCAATTACAGAGAATGCATAAAATTACCCAGATGTGTTCTTGATCAGGCAAAATATTGAGGATGCATCAGATAGTGACTTGTGGGAAAGAACCCATTATAAGACCCAAAAGTCAGTATGGCACAATGGTGGCAGATGAAGGACATTCATTGTCTTTTATCTCAAGTGTTTCCCGCTGTAAGCTCGAGAGCCTCGTCATACTTCGTCAACATTTGCTATTTTGTTGGGCACTGGCACACTAATTGTCTCACTGGCTACAAATGTGTTTGGATGGGAAATTCCACAACAGGAAGATCGCAGCACATCTCAAAGCTGCCAACAGATGCGTTCTACATCCTCCTATCCTTCTGAGATCATTCTTTCAAGGTAGCTTGGCAAGACTGGTATTAATAAGAATGCAAGTCCATTCTCTGCATTCTTAGCATGGAGAAACACCATTAATTTAACACATTTCAGTGTATTTAGTGCTTATTTAAATCAAACTGTAGATGGTTAGTGAATAAGACGCAGGATTTTACACTGAAATACCACTCTGTGAACATTGTGAATTTACCCCAATGTCTTTTGCACTGTTTCACCAGAGACTTAGGACAGCAATAATGAGTAGCCTTGATATGCATAATACATTGAATATGAGGGCGGAGGCAAGCGGAGGAGACATCCTGAGTGCTGCTATAGTTAACCTCCACAGCTAAATCGGGCCTGGGAGGGCGCTGGCTGTACATAAGGGGGCTTCTCACATGGCTTCTCACATAACAAGGACTGTTGGATTGACTCTGACAGTTCGCTTGGCCTACCTCTGAGAGCAGCCGAGGTACTGAACTGGCCTTTACTGGAACCACGATAAAGAGGATGACGAAGATGGATTAGAATTATTCCGAAATTATTATCACTTGGGAAGTGATCCATTCTGTGAGGTTAAAACTTGTTTTAAAGAGCTATAGAAGACATACAATGGAAAAAAGGATTTTCTTTGGGCTTCTGAAATAAAAGTGTTTAATATAGTTGGTAGACTTACTCTAATGTTCAGAACACAAAGTGGAAAATCCGACCAAATATTAAAACTAAATTGCAAAATCAGAAATCATCATTCAGAAATCGCAATGAGCACTAAAATGAATGTTCTGGGTTCAATAAAAGCCCAGTTAAATTGACAGCATTTGTGGCATAATTTCGATTAATAAAAAAAAAGAATTTTGACTCATCCCTCATTCATTAAAAAAATAAATCTATTACAGTTACAGTCAGGCACTTTCAATGGAAGTGAATAGTGCCCATCCACAATATTTAAAATACAATCTGGGTCATATTTTAAGAGCTCTAGTGCCAATCACAGTGCTTTGCCATTAGGCATACACACAAAGTCAATGGGCATGGCCATGAAGTTTTGGTATTTTTGTGCAAGCATGTGCTAAGTCTAGGTGCAAGTGGGATTGCGAAATTGCACACAAATCGCAAATGGGCCAGGTCAAGTGCAATTGAATTAGCAGGTTCTTTTCCACCACTGTCTGCGTCCTAGTCCATTCCCTGTCAAGCACCAGTGATATAAACAAAGAAAGCATATTCATAAGAAGTTAGTAGTGTAAATGGACTGTATGCAATGAATTAGAGGAATAGAAATATGGACTTATGTTCTTTTGTGCATTAATTGCATCCCTGTGGAATGTCAGGCATAATTCTATGACAGTGACGCTCCTTTTACATGCATGGACGATGTGTTTTTTGTAAGGATTTTGGATTTACACTCCGTTAAATTCTAGAGAATGTAAGCATTATTATATTGATCTACTGACACACAAATCATGGATAGTATTAACAGTGACTGTATCAGAGCGCACTTCACATCTACCGTTTTTTTATTTACATGATAAATTTAACCAAAAATATTTCAAAATTCAAATTACACTTCAAACAAACAATATAATAAAAATAATGAAGTGGTCAAAATGTTTTACCAAATCCAAACCCAATTTTATTCTCTCCAACTTCTTCCACTGGCCCCATTTGCAGTGAATTAAAAATCAATCTATGACAACAGGTGGAAAAATACCAATAAAAAATGTGATCAAAAATATAATTGTAAATATAAACATAATGATAATAATAATAATAATAATAATAATTATTATTATTATTATTGTTATTATTATTAATTACCATGACCAAAGATGGTTTAACACAAATCTCAAAAATATTTGTTTCATAAAACGGATACAACAGTGATCGTCATGGACATAATTTAATGTTCCAGTTTGGACATTACTTTATTACCAGCTGCTGTTGGAATCTCCAAACTGGAAATAAAGGAACTGAATTTAGACTTTGCGCTTCAAACTGATGTGCTTTTGAAATGTCTTTGCGCAACGACCTACTGTTTCTCAGAAAAATAGCAAATTGAGCTTTATGCCACTTCATTTACATAAAATGCACTCACAGTTTGCACACATACACCCACAGATAGCGCAAACACTCCTACTCACGGCCTCTTGCGCTGGCACGAAAATTGCTCTCAGAATTAGCACTTAGGAAAACTGGATAAGGCATTGATAGCAGTCGTATGTGCACTCACGAAAACAGAGCCCTCAGGTTAGAAAAAATAGAAACATGATTTTAGTCTGATAAAATTAACTTTTCTGTTTACAGTTACATTCAACACTACAAATTTAGTTAGTCATGACAACAAAGTTGATAAACCCCGTAATCGGGCAAAGGCTGCAACGCCAGTAAATCCCCGGTTTTATCACATTAAAATCATGTTAACACATTATGTTTATGTCTTGTGGCTATTCATTCATTCATTTCCATTGCAAGTATGTGGCGAGGGTGTGGTTGAGCATTCGTCTGGGGAGAGGGGAAGCAGTAAGGATTCATCCCTAGGTGATAATTAGATCTAACAGCTGTTTCTTTTTGCAGTAATCCAGGGAGAGCGATAAGAGGATCCCACGCCAGAGGAAGGAGAGAGAGAAAGTGATGCACATGAGTGCAACGCGTTGGAGTGTTTATCCCGACTTTTGAGTGTTTATTTTGTGAATAATGGGTTTGAAGATACCTGAACCACGCTTCCTCATTCCCACACCGACCAGTCCTGTTAAAAAGAACCTCACTGTAACCCAGATTTGTACTTTTCTTAAATAAACGATATTTTGGGGAGAGTCAAAATATATTTTCGTATTAATCAACATTATGCCAGAAATGCTGTTGATTGAGCTTGACTTGTATTAAACCCGGAATATTCCTTTAAACACATAACACCCCATATTTACAAATTAAAAACCTATTCAGCAACTTGACACACCTTGTTGAACTGTGCGAACTACACTGGTGAGCAAAGCTTACCCAGCCATAAAAGAGGTAATTTACATACAGAAGTCTTGTAAAACATGTATGCAAATGATACTCTGCTTTTTTCCCCCAGACTGCTAACTCTGTCATCAAACGTCACACTATTCAGTGATTTCATTATTTTCGGTTTAGGTGGTTCACAACCCAGCCAAAAAGGACAAAAGGAAACAAACATGCATCCTCCACCTTCAGCTTTGATTCCCTCATGCAATGAGGCTGTCAAGCGCACAAATAATTATTCAAAGCAGAACACAAGCCTTCTCTGAGCAAAATCATCACAACAAGCTAAGTAATTGAGTATGGAGAAAAGCACCTTCAGCTGAGTACACTGCGATTAGTCCCTGACATTTCAAGCTGGATTTAGAAGTGAAAACCATCTCTGCAAAAAAGGGGATAACCTCATCCTCAGACAGAGATAGACATTTTGATGCAGGAGACCGCACACATCAAGTGCCTTTAGAAGAAAAGATTAGGTTATAGCACAGTTTTTCCAAATCTATGACCACACACTGACTTGTCTTTTCAAATAAATTAAACACAGTCCTGCAACAATTCATATTTGGAGTACAGCTGCTTTTGGGTATCTTAAATAATTCTAGGCTCTTCTGAAATGTTTTTAAATATGTCTGTTTTAAGATATACTCATTTAATATCACTTAACATCTTTACATGTTCTGGATCAAAGTAGAACACATTTGAAATTAAATTACTTTCTTCTATGTAACACAAACAGAGGTGTTAGGCTGAATGTTAGCCTCAGTAACATTCTCTTTCATTTCATGCTTTTGTCTCACTCCATACAATGAAAGTGAATGGTGACTGAGGTTAACATTCAGTTTAATACATCTCATTTTGTGTTACATGGAAGACAGAAGGTCATACAGGTTTGGAATGAATCGCCGTCATATCATTAAAAAAAATTCAACTTTTGGGTGAACTTGAGCTTAAAAAGTCAAACTTTCACTGGCCCCTGGCTACATTTTCAATCAAAAATATAAGTGGGATCTGAATGGAAAATAAATATTTTTTTTATTTCAGTTTTCACAAAATTTGATGAATATCTGACCAAATATAACTGTAGGGGAACAGAAGGGAAGGAGATAGAGGTGCTTGGAAAATAAACTCTTTATCTAGCAGAAGGCATTATTTTAAAGAATGTTTCAAAACACTGTCTAGTCTGGCTTATGCGTCTGCCCTTGTGCAATGCAATCAGACTATTTTTGAAGGTAACAATTAAAGTAACTTTACTCACAATACCGTCAAGGTATTCTTTAGTAAGGATGGGAATTTAAATAATTTAATGATTCCAATTCCTCTAAACAATTCTGGTTTCTTAAGGGATCCATTACAGATTCCTTTAGTACTATTGAGAAATACATATTTGGATATAAGAAATGCAACTCTTAATACATTTACTGTCCTCAGCCTCCTGTTAGAAAGTGATAAAATCGTTTCATATTTTAACAGAGAAAATTTCTGCCAGTGGTGTGTTTTCACAGACATTTTAATTAAGATATTTTATGAATTCATAACTTTTTAATAATAACACAAATTAAAGCAATACTCGTAAAGTATTTTAACTACACATTGTCCTAAAAATACTGGAGGATATGTATCATTCATTTGGGAGGAAGAGCATGTTATGTGGTGTAGATTAAATTTAACTGCTTCATTGGTTAAGGAATCAGACTGCACTGTTTGCGCTGTACGCTTCATGCTGTACTGTAGATTCAAAAGAACCGGCTCATAAGAGCCATTTGTTCGAGAATCAGACTACAATTGTCACGTTGTAGGTTTCGTGCTGTGGATTCAAAAGAACCGGCTCATAAGAATCATTTGTTCAGGAATGGAATTACACTGGCCTTGTTGTATGTTTCATGCTGTGGATTCAAAAGAACCGGCTCATAAGAGTAATTTGTTCAGTAATCGAACTACACTGGTTGCGCTCTATGTTTCATGGTGTGGATTCAAAAGAACCAGCTCATAAGAGTCATTCGTTTGGGAATCAGACAACACTGGTCATGCAGTATGATTCGTTTAATCTGTTTTTAAGTTACATTCTAAGTTTACAACATTATACATGTATTACTGTTTGAAATAAATAACGCATGTAAGAAAGTTTCAGATAATTTAATGCTCTTATTCTGATCATACTGATATAGACAATATATTAATAACAAGAATACAGAAGTTTGCTTAAATGCGCCACATTTGACCACATATTTTCGGATTTCCGAGGGTAGGTTTCTGATTTCAGGACAACACGCATCAATCATTATGTCAGTTTGTTACTGCATGATAATAAACTTTAAAAAAGTAATAAAAAGCATGAAAAAAAAAAAAACTTTTTCTTCTAGATGCAGTTGGATTTTAATCTAAGCACAAACACAACATTTCGAGCAGAATTCTGAATTAATTTAGTGGAGTAGCAGCATTAAATTGAGATTCAGATATGTGTGCTTCTCCTCTGTCACTGCATGTTGATATCAGTTACACAGACGTCCACTAAGTTCTTGTGCCTGTATATGTGTATGCTTTTTCAAATTTACCAATCGAATAGTTATTTCCTTTTAAAGCTGCATGTAACTGGCAAAGTTTAAAACTCTTGTTTTAGCGCAGCGGTTGATTGACAGGTGACTGGAAGGTGCATCGCTACTACATATGCCTTTTTGACTAGCTCCATATTTGGTTTTTGTGAGCCGATCACAAAACAAAACCTGTATTTAGCGCTGAAACGTATCTTAATACTGGGAGGGCCAATGGGTAAATCAACTTTAAAGGGTTTTTGAACATCTCATGACCTAATAATCGATGAATGAATTTGATAAAATTATTGTAGGATATTTGATACAGAAGAATTACAGCAATATGGCTTGGATCTAGAAAACCCAACCTTTTAATCCTGGAATTCCTCAATGTCATAAATGAAAAGACTAAGGCACCAACAAGTCTCACATCTGGCCAATGAAACTAACAAAGAGACCTGAGAACCTCTTTCTAAGAGGTCCTAAGTGCAAAGGTTACAGGCAAAAAAAAGACAGAACACACTCCCTGGAATTCCCAAGAAAGACTATGAACACACTCTGTTTTGTCCTCTGATATAAACCAATTTGATACACATAGACTCATCATGATTATTATCATCCTGCAAACAGCAGCTAAAAGAATCCATGAAAGTTGTACTTTGCTGAGTCAACCATCTAAAATGAACAGAATGTAATTAAAACCACAATGTACACAATACCTAGCCTTGCTAGATATTTCTGAAAATGACTCTATGACCTGTGATCTCTGTTATAACTGACAAATTAATTATTAGTCCCTGATGTACCTTTTAAAATATGTGTAATGATTTGTAATCAGGAATTTTCATGTTTTGTTACCTACACATATAATATTCATGAAAGAATGTCATATTTAGTATGTAAATGCATGAGTGGTGGTGGCGTAGTGGGCTAAAGCACATAACTGTTAATCAGAAGGTCGCTGGTTCGATCCCAACAGCCACCACCATTGTGTCCTTGAGCAAGGCACTTAACTCCAGGTTGCTCCAGGGGGATTGTCCCTGCAATAAGTGCACTGTAAGTCGCTTTGGATATAAGCGTCTGCCAAATGCATAAATGTAAATGCTGGCTTGTTTACGTAGAGAATGTTGATCACAACGAATGTCATGTCTCTTGTACTTTTGTCAACATATAAAAGTTCATGATTAAACATGCACTATTTTTGAGCAGGAGTTTGTAAGAATACTCCACAAAGGATTGTAACTCAACTCTGAAAAGGGGCAGGAAAGTCGACCATCTGACTCTGGAAATTCACTTCTGATTGGCTCAGGACACCTTTGGGGTGCTGCCAATTTCAGTACAAAACTGTCCTACCCAAGGAAGAACTCTCTCTTCTGCTGAACTTCTCACTTGCAATGTTCTCTTGGAACCTTCACTTGGTGTCCTCTCTTCGGCTCTCTTGCTTCTTCCAGATCCTCCGTGTCATGTAGAGTCCAAGGAAAACTTGGGACACACAAAGTCTCGAGGAAGCCTCTCACTCTCTGCTCTATGGTTCACACACCCAATGGGAGTTGCGAGTCCTTCTTGTAGAAGGCCTCGTTTCATCCAGACAATAACTATCCGCGATCATAACAGAGTCCAAAACTCTGCAAGGAAATGCAACGACACGCAAGTACATCTCCAGACTTTTGCTCAAAGTGCTGGTGTATTAGTTGAATACTTTGGGTAATCTGACAGCAAATCGATTTAGACTCAAAGAAGGATATATTGTTCTTATGGCACGGTCAACAGACTCCATAAAGTTAATTTTCTCTGTATTGATAATTTACTTCACACTCTATCACTAATCACCAACCTGTTACATGTTGTATGTGTTAGATTAGTTTTATGTTTAGAATAGCAATACAGTTTGTCACTATTCAAAGATAATTTGAATTGTGGAAAATTGCAGCACTTTAATCCGTACCATGTACATTTATACTACCAAATGTCCTACATTATGTACAGTCCACTTTGGATGCAAAAGAGTGGACTAAAGCACTCACAGTACTCACATATTACACCACTTTTTCTTTGAAGAAGAGCAAGAGAAACAGACATCCATCCACACATTCTTTGATTGGGAACACTTTACTCAAAGTTTTGAATGGACAAAATTTCCACAGTTAAGTTTAACTAATTTAAAATAGGAAGTATATAGGGCCACCACATCTCATTTGCATAAAGTTGAACTCCACTCAACATCACCAATGGCCAATCACCAAATTTAAGTGCAAATTAATTCATTCAGTTGCATTGTCACTGGAAAACACTGTCAAAAAAAAGTAAACCTTCTTCGCTATTATTTTGTATATCACAAGAAAAAGAAAAACAACCAACAGAATAGAATTTCCCAAAGCTAGTTTATATTGCACTATATTTGGCCATTAATTACACACATCCCCTTGCAAAAGACTTGTTTTATTCTTAATTCAAGAATCTGTTGCATTATTGAAACATTTGCAATGCACAATCCAACTAAATCGCGTCTGCCAGGAAAAATGGGCGAAAATATGACATGAAAAGTATGCAGAGCTTTTTGAGAATTGTTTCAGAAATATTTCTCCAGCAATTTCATTTCCGGAAAGCTATTTGAATAGTAGCATTTGGCCTTATGAATGAATCACTTAGATGCATGGACATTCTGTCCAACAGTAATCTGTTTATACAAGTATAAGAGCTAGTTAAGAATGCTGAGCAACACAGGCATCATTTATGTCCTTGCTCAAAATTCACAAAATACCAGGAATGTCACTAATAAGAGCTGATGCAGAGAGCTAAGTAAAGAGACAGAAAGAGAGAGATCAAAGGTTGTGATGTAGTTTGCATGAGGCCAGTAATATAGTCCAGCACACAGTGGGAGGGAGCATCCAATCAGAAATTCCTGACTGAACGACTGCTGGAGGGATGGCTCATCCCAGTACTCAGTGTCACACTGTTCACTGCATATCCACTCACAACCTGCACTGTCCTTTATCCAGAATAGAACATTCATATTTATGAATGTCATCTGCAAGACTCAGTTATAGCAGAGTCTTGACTCTTGACATGAATTAATCACTAGAAATATGGCATAGTCTTTCAGATGTGTTCTTAAACCAAGTGGGGATTCTACAGTAACCTCCACTATATCAAATGGAAAGGAGGTGCTGGTTCATCAACAATTTATTACATATAGCAATGCCTTCACTTTATCTTTAAAAACGCCACTTATTGCTTCATTTTAAAAAGAACACAAACAAAAATCTAAACCTCAAAAGAAGGTCTGAGTATGGTTTGCTTTTTTTGTCATTAATACAATTATTCTATATATTTGACTTATAATATTTCATTCATCTTTATTTCGGGGCCTTTCTCAGCAAATCTCAATGTGCCCATTGATTAATTGTGATTCATATATCTGGATATAATGTAATTCATTGTATCAGCATTTTTTATTAATTGACTATATTACTATGAAATATAACAAATAAAATTCATAGCAATCAGTTCACACATGTATCAAAATACATATTTATATAATAAATTATAAACAATACAATTTATTTCTAATAATAATAATTATAATATAATAATTATTCGAGCTAAAATTAAATCATTTCGCTTCTCATAGATGGAAATATAGATGGAACATGCTTCAAAGCAGACAGCGTTGTAGATTATAATGAAGCTGAAATAATTTTGTTTTATCTAGTTATTTTTGCAGGGACAGAGACAAATTTTCCTTCCCAGAACCAGGGGCATGAAACAGCACCAGACTGGGCTTCAGGTCTGAAACTAGCATTGGCATCATGTTGGTGGAAATGATTTAAATTTGAATGCAAATTCACTTATTTCAGTTTTTGGTCCACTTAAAGTGGGAATGTGTTTCTTTAAAAGCGGTCTTAAGTGTGAACAATTCTAAGGCTATTTAAACCTGGTATTACGATGCATTTAGAGTAATCCCATTACAAGTGGACAATGCTAAAAACAGGTCAAAATATTTTGTGATTGGATCACTGAAACCACATAGTAAAAGTAAACCCTAAATGTGTGTAAAAAAAAAATTGATTTTAACTTTGCTGGTTACATGGGACTTTACAAGGAAATAACTGTCCGATCTGAAAATTTGAAAAAGCATACTATATGAAACTATATGCATAAGACTTCACAGAACATCTTCACTGTGCCTGATATCAACATGCAGTGACATAGATGAGAAGCACACACATCTAAATCTCTGTTAATACATGCACTCTACTAAAATATCAGAGAATTCTGCTCGAAATGTCAGCTCGATTGGGCTTAGATTAAGTTTCACGTGTATCTGGGAGAAACTTTCCCATGCAGTCCTTGTTGAATGCAAGCAAGGCCATCACAAATTGGTACATTTCACACATAGCATGGTCACTACATTGGTTTTCAACACCTACTAACTATTTAGGTACAGCAGCAAGGTAAACACAAAACATAATTAAAGACCTTAGTAGTGTTTAATTATAGTATGTTGTTAACGCTGGGAAAAGATAACACAGTGCATTGTACTGGCGGCATTAGGTCCAAATCGTTCAATTATCTATGGTAATAAATGAATATTTACTTCTATTATTTGTACTTTTGTAGTACAAAATAATGCTGTTTTGTGCTCTATGCAAAACTCTGTTTAATAAAAAGAAATACAAAAAATAATAATTCTTCAATACCAAAACATAAGTATTGCTAAACAGACTCAGCATACTATTTTCCAATTCACAATCATGAATCACATTTAAAATAACCTATGTTCTAATTTACACATTCAAACAAGAGTTAAACCCAGACTTACCTGATGAATAATTTCAGCCACTGGTAGCTGGTCCACATACATCAATGAATTGATCTGCAGAGTGCCGCTCACAGAACTGAAACAAAACAAAGAGGTAACTGTAATCTTATATTTACATTTATGCATTTTGGCAGACGTTTTTATCCAAAGCAACTTACAGAGCCCTTATTACAGGAACAATCCCGCCAGAGCAACCTGGAGTTAAGTGCCTTGCTCAAGGACACAATGGTGGTGGCTGTGGGGATCGAACCACTAACCTTCTGCTTATCAGTTATGCACTTTAGCCCACTACACCACCACCACACCCACTATATAATAAACTACTCATAGGTTGATTTCCCCATAAAATGTAAATACTGTGGCTCTATGGCACTTTTAAAACTTTACTCTGTTAAGGCCGATTTATACTTCTGCGTTGAACAAAAACAAGACAAGGACAATAGAGATATCTGAAGTAGCGTTGCATCTTATCACAGTGTAGTTTGACACTGGTGCATTGTTATAATAATGAAAATCTGTTGTTTTTATAGAGGCAAGAATATGTATGTGAACCCTTCGTAATTACCTGTATTTATTCTTAATATATGGTTTGATTCTAAGTTCCAATAATGAACAAACACAATCTGTTTGAACTAATAACACACAAAATATTGTTTTGTTCTTGTACATATTGAATTCTTAATTTTAACATTCACAGTGTAGAATGGAAAAAGTATGTGAACCTCTAGGCTAATGACGTCAACAAAAGCTTATTCGAGTCAGAAGTTGGCAAACCTGGCATCCAATTAATGAAACAAGATTGGAGGTGTGGGTTACAGCTACTTTGACTTATAAAAAATCACTCAAATATTTTGAGTTTGCTATTCACAAGAAGCATCTGCTGATGTGGACCAGAAGGAATCACTGGAACGGTTTAACATCTCTGTTCACGAGTCTCCTATATGGAAAGCAATGGAACGAAGGAAGCCGCTGCTTTTCAACAAAAATATTACTGCTGTTGAAGTTTGCCAAAGACCCCCTTGACACTCCAAAACGCTACTGGGAAATGTTTTGTAGACTGATGAAACTAAGGTTGAATTGTTTGGAAGAACATGCAACACTATGTATGGTGTTAAAGGGCATTGCATACCAACATGAATACATCATCCCAACAGTGAAGTATGGTGGAGGGAGCATCTTGATTTGGGGCTGCTTTGCTGCATTGGTTCATAATAAGATATTAAGATCCTATAGGATAATGTCAGGGTGGTTGTGCGCCAACCCTGACCTTAACCCAAAAGAGATCCTGTGGATTGACCTCAAGAGAGCCGTTCACACCAGACATCCTAAGAATATGGCTGAGATAATGCAGTTCTGTGAGGAGGAATGTTCCAAAATTCCTTCTGAATGTTGTGCAGGTCTAATCCGCAGTCTAATCAACACTTGGTTGAGGTCATTTCTGCCAAAGAAGGATCGATCAGTTATTAAATCCAGGGGTTCACTTTTTCCACAGCACTAAAAATGTTTAATGGGATGTGTTCAGCAAAGACATGAAAGATTATAATTATTTGTGTGTTGTTAGCTTAAGCACATTGTGTTTGTCTATACATGTGACTGATGAAGATGAGATCACATTTTATGACCAATTAATGCAGAAAAACAGCTAATTCCAAAGGGTTCACATACTTTTTCTCACCGCTGTCTATTTTGTTTATTATGTTTCATGAAGTCACAAGTGACAATGTGACAAAAAGACATATAAGAGGTAATTCTACTGTAAAAACAAAGCAAGTTTGAGAAATAAAAACGCCCTCCTCAATGGAAAAATAACATTTATTTAAATCACACTACAAAAACGTCAGCAAGACATTAACAACCATTTTTATATCATCACACCTTTGGTTCTGCTCACTGGCACTCAGTCAGACAGGTGACGAGGAAAGAGATGGGCCACATCTGTCATGGGGGATTAATCTACACCAAAGCAACTTACACAGGACACCTTCCTAAATATTTATCTACATAAACATGTACTAGACGAATTGCTTTGACCGTTATCATGCATCTCACACCATTTTAAAAGACGAGATGTCAAGTTATAACTCTAGGAGACCCCAAATCTGTGTCTTGCTATTAGGAGTATGGGTTGAGATTTTGAGCCCATCTTCACTATTTTTAATTGTGGGTCTATGTAAACATGCACTAGATGGACATCTTTGATAATTTTGATAAGTTTCAAAATTTACAAGATCCACGTTTTAAGAGCGTTGCAAGCATAACATTTAAAACATTTATCTGTTCTGGTCCTTCCACTTTTGCTTTCAGCCCATCTCAGCGTGGATTACTTGTGAACAAATATGATTGTCACGATATGATTCAAGCTTTGAAAAGGATGGGACAGTTAAAAATACTATTAGACCAGATCGAAAAAATAAGTAAACAGTTTAATTAATGTTTATTTCAAATGTCATGACTGTTTGATATTTTATTGTGCTGAATGTTAACAGTTGTGCTTGAGGGAACATGTATTTGGATGCAATGTGTTGAATGTGCATTATGTGTAAACCCTAAATTTTGTTATATAATGTTGAGGTTCTTATTCATTCTCTTCCAATTGAGTTTCAAATATGGCTGCATTCGAGGGGCTGCACTATGTTAGCCAATCAGAACAGTGTGCAGTAACATTGCAGTTTTAAGGAGGTGCTTAGGCCAAAACTGAGCGTTTCAGACAGAAGGCCAGAGACAGGGTGTAAAATGATCATATTTAACTAAATTATGACTGTTTTGGTCCAAAAAAAACTTCACTAATATTATCAGTGGACCACATGGAAGATAATACAGTTATTCAAAAAAAAGAAGAGTTTGTCATGACCCCTTTAAACAACTTTATGTTGGTCATGCGAGAAGTAATTAATTAATTTGCTGGGGGGATTTTTCAGCAGAGCGTGAAAAGTATGCCAACATATTTATTTATAATTACTCAAGCGAAGTCTAAGAACGTTTGAGACGTTGTTGAGATCTCATCTGAATCTATATAGAATGCCAGGTTTGGGCAAAATTCTGAATGTAAGAATTAGCTCCATTTCAATTCATGAGTTAAAATTTGAATTGAATAAGACACAGGATGTTGAATTTATTAAACACCATCATGTTGTTATTAAACAACATGAATTTATGAAATTGCAATGCACCTTTAAACACAGTATTTTCAAGCTTTGATTGTAGTCAAACCAAAAAAAAAAAAAAACATATTTTCAGACTAAATATTTTACTTGTTTTGACAAACATCCCTCCAATTTAAGATCCCCTAATCTAGCCACATTAATATGCAGTGGCCTGTGGAAGCTAACACCTTGCCACCATACAGCCATGCCTTCCACAAGTGCCCGCAGTCTGTTCGTTTGAGTGGTGGGATGAAGTTTTGGCCCTCATGTGTGCCAGCAATGCTCTGATAGAAGGGACCAGATGAAACCCCTCAGAGTCAGCTGTCTGTCTGAGGTGGCTTCATACAAAAGCATAGTCTGGATAATGAATGGAGGAAAGAGAAAAAGCACAGAAAGCTAATTTTGTGCCCTGGCACAAATCTACAGAAATCCCATTAGACTAGATATAGGATAGATAGATAGATATATTAGGATAGATATTTTTTCCATTACCCACATTTTATCTTTGTATAATACATATTGATATACAGTGTGTGTGTGTGTATATATATATATATATATATATATATATATATATATATATATATATATATATATATATATTTAAGAAACTGGTTTAAGCAACACTTTTATGTGTAGCAGGAAAAAATAAAGATTCACAGGGGGGGAAATAGCTTTTCAGATTTTCTTTGGGTGACGTGTGGGTGGTGATTGACAGGTAATTTCAGAGTTGTCTTTGCTATTCACTGAACAAACAGCAAACAAACTGAAAAGTGTGAGGAATGAGGAATGGAGGTTAACAAAAACAGTGTGGCGCAGCTATATGTTGGAGAGTGGAGGCAATTGGTAATCTATAGGTGGGCATGGCATTTCAGCCGACAAATCACTCCAGTATTTCAATGAGCAGCCTGGGCAGCAAATTCATGGCCCACCGGGGATGAGGCTTTTTCTATTAGCAGACAAAATATCCTGTCACTCTAGCCATGTGTATGGTATCAGCACATTGAACCACATTTGGTCTGAGTTCAAATGGCTCGGCTTGAATTACAGCAAAACGGAGAAGCAACCTGAATATAGATTATTTGAGTGAGGCTGCTTGCAAGAACATCTCCACACTCTGCAATGTAAAAGCATAAAGTGTCAGAATACCATTGTAAAAAATAGTTTCCCTACATCCCACACACTTGTCAAACTGACAAGCAATAACATGAACTAGATTTGTACATTTTCAGAAGGAAATGCGAATGGTCCTTGCCCGGCTGCCACAATGCTTGGGTTTTGTGGGTGGTTGTTAGGGTATTCCAAGTGGTTTCCAGAGCATTGCTATGGTGTTCATGGTAGTTTCTTATGGCTCAATTCAAAGGAGCCCACCCCCTGGTCTCTAGAAGACCTTTTCCACCATCTGGCCAAATGGTTGTTGTTGCAGAACTGTGCCGTTCTGTACCGATCTAAGCTTGTTTCAAGATTACTCACCATGCACAGATCCTCCTTTAATGCAAGTCTATACATTTATTTTGCCCATTTTATCACCCAGAAGGTGAAAATCATCCAATCGCTAAGAAAATGAAACAATCCGAATGATTTGAGGTATAATTCATGTCCATAGCACAAACAGTTAGTTTAATATCTAAGCCCCATTAACACTTACAGCAATTAAGGCCACATACACAGTAAAATGTTTTTGGTAGAAAACTCAGTTTTCAGTTTTCCTAACATCATCGTTTTCCAAAGCATGTGATACTAGAGCATTTTCTTTTTAGAAATAAATTTGAAAACTCCCTTTATTACTGAGAGCTTTTTGGTGGAGGAAATCACGGCTCCAGTGTGAATGCAAGGTGTAAACATAGCAAAATCAATGCATTTGAAAGTATTAGTTTCAAGGTTTTCCATTTCCAAACACCATCAATTTCTAAAGTATGCTGTGCTAGAGAGTGTTTTCGCAAGTCTCCATTTTCGGTATAGGAAAACGCTGTTCCAGTGTGGATGAGAGGAATGATGAACAGTGGACATTGCCAAAATCGCTGGATGTTGCAAAGTCTCTGAAAACTCAGTTGTCCATTTCCAAGCATCATCGTTTTCCAAATGATGCGGTACTAGAGATACTTTACAAAATTCTACGTTTTCAGTGGAGGAAAACGCTATTCCAAAGTAGATGCTAGGTGTAAACGTAGCAAAATCAATGCGTTTCAAAAGAAAAAGTCTCCAGTTACACATGTAACCTCGGTATCCTGAGATGAAGGGAAAGGGATATTGTGATAACACGCTATGGGGAATTCCTTATCCGACGACTAGTTGAAGCCCTTATACAATAACGGCAATCTTGTGATTGGCAATGGTTATTAAGTCCTGCCCCTTTAGGCACACAGTTGGCCTATATAAGCAGGTGTGAAATCACCATTTCTTCAGGATTTTCTGACTGAGGGACAAGAGCACTCGTAACTCCCAACTCTGAAGCTGTAGTGTGGCCAGTTTTTGCAATGTCTAATTCCCTTCATATTAGGGAACCGAGGTTACATGTGTAAGCGGAGACGTTCTGATCACTCGACATTCTGACAAAACGCTATGGGAAACAACGTTATCCTCCAGAGGGATAAACACTTGAAAACGTATATCCAGCATATTATATATATATATATATATATACACTCACCTAAAGGATTATTAGGAACACCTGTTCAATTTCTCATTAATGCAATTATCTAATCAACCAATCACATGGCAGTTGCTTCAATGCATTTAGGGGTGTGGTCCTGGTCAAGACAATATCCTGAACTCCAAACTGAATGTCAGAATGGGAAAGAAAGGTGATTTAAGCAATTTTGAGCGTGGCATGGTTGTTGGTGCCAGACGGGCCGGTCTGAGTATTTCACAATCTGCTCAGTTACTGGGATTTTCACGCACAACCATTTCTAGGGTTTACAAAGAATGATGTGAAAAGGAAAAACATCCAGTATGCGGCAGTCCTGTGGGCTGAAAATGCCTTGTTGATGCTAGAGGTCAGAGGAGAATGGGCCGACTGATTCAAGCTGATAGAAGAGCAACTTTACCTGAAATAACCACTCGTTACAACCGAGGTATGCAGCAAAGCATTTTTGAAGCCACAACACGCACAACCTTGAGGCGGATGGGCTACAACAGCAGAAGACCCCACCGGGTACCACTCATCTCCACTACAAATAGGAAAAAGAGGCTACAGTTTGCAAGAGCTCACCAAAATTGGACAGTTGAAGACTGGAAAAATGCTGCCTGGTCTGATGAGTCTCGATTTCTGTTGAGACATTCAGATGGTAGAGTCAGAATTTGGCATAAACAGAATGAGAACATGGATCCATCATGCCTTGTTACCACTGTGCAGGCTGGTGGTGGTGGTGTAATGGTGTGGGGGATGTTTTCTTGGCACACTTTAGGCCCCTTAGTGCCAATTGGGCATCGCTTAAATGCCACGGCCTACCTGAGCATTGTTTCTGACCATGTCCATCCCTTTATGGCCACCATGTACCCATCCTCTGATGGCTACTTCCAGCAGGATAATGCACCATGTCACAAAGCTTGAATCATTTCAAATTGGTTTCTTGAACATGACAATGAGTTCACTGTACTAAAATGGCCCCCACAGTCACCAGATCTCAACCCAATAGAGCATCTTTGGGATGTGGTGGAACGGAGCTTCGTGCCCTGGATGTGCATCCCACAAATCTCCATCAACTGCAAGATGCTATCCTATCAATATGGGCCAACATTTCTAAAGAATGCTTTCAGCACCTTGTTGAATCAATGCCACGTAGAATTAAGGCAGTTCTGAAGGCGAAAGGGGGTCAAACACAGTATTAGTATGGTGTTCCTAATAATCCTTTAGGTGAGTGTATGTATATATATATATATATATATATATATATACACACATACACACACACACACACACACACACACACACACACACACACACACACAGTGCTGTGAAAAATTATTTGACCCATCCTTTGACAGAGGGTGGAAACATTCAAAAGAAATTCTAAAATTCTTACAAAATCTAACATAAAACAAAGGCAATCTGAGTAAACCAAAATTCAGTTTTTAAATGATAATGTTATTTATTGAAGCCAAAAAGTTATCCAATATCAACTGGGCCTGTGTGAAAAAGTATTTACCCATAATTACTAAATCCCCAAATCTATAAAACTGCACTCATAATGGGGTTCAGATGGATCAGACACACCCAGGCCTGATTACTGCCAGACTTGTTCAATAACATCAACACCTAAATATAACTTTTTCAGAAGCATGTAATTGGCTAAGGTCTCACCAAGAAGCACACTATGCCAAGGTCAAAAGACATTACAGAAATGATGAAGAATGTCCATATTGTGCTATGGACATGAGATGCCAAATGGGCTGGTTTGAGTATTTCTGTAGCTGCTGATCTCCTGGGATTTTCACAGACAACCGTCTCTAGAATTTACTCAGAATGGTTCCAAAAACAAAAAACATCCAGAGAGCAGCAGATCAATGAAAATGAATGACTTCAGCTTGCTTCATCAATGCAAAACACTATAAGTGTGAACGCGTCTTTAGGGTTAGGCATTCCCAACTCTAACTGTGCATGTGAGGTGCTGCAGCATATTAATAATTTAAACAGGCTCGAAATTATTCAACATCTGTCATGGCAATTTTGCAACTATTTCACACAATGAACTTTTAATCAAAGTGTTTTCGTAAATTTATTTGAAAATAAATCTGAAGGTGTCTTGAGAGAGTTGTATGGAGAGCGCATTCTCATTTCCTTTATGCCCATGCCGCAGCTCCTGATTTATTTTTCCTTTGGTAACATCACCTGACATTTAATTACTTTGAGACTTGAGTCCTGCTCTAGGCAGTCAACATAATCACTGTGGGCAAACCTGATATACAATACAATCTTATAAAGAGTGGGCGCAAATAAAAAAGAACAGAAGGGAGTCTATTAAACCATCCTTCTCTGTAAAACTAAATTTACCTAATGGAAGACCTCTGATACAGTGGCGGGACTACGGAGGAGAAAATCAAGAGGATAACTGAATGATTTAGCATAGTCACGCCTCTACTGTTATACTGTACTACAGAGATTCACCTCATAGAGGGGAAAAATCTCAGTTTTTTTTTTTTTTGCTAATTTAAAAAGTGCTATTCCTAAAAAGATTTAATAGTATTTCTGAAAAAAACCCAAAAAAAAAACAGTATGTTTGAAATCATGCACACACTCACATGAGATTAAGCCTCCAGTGACATCTAACCTAATTCACTTAGGTTCAAAACAAATCAATATTTTTGCAGTTTCATTTGGTGACTCTAGTGGCAGAGAAATTACAATAGATTCGAGCCAGGAGAGTTGAAGTGCTGGCACAATTTCCATTTGAAAATATAAAATATTAGCATACTTGACACTTTAAATAGAGTAAAGTGAAAGCTGTCTACCCCTGATGCCATGCCAGCACACTGCTCCTACATGACAGACAAACAATGCTCTAAATGTGTCACAACTAGTCCGTACTGTCACTGGTACAGACAGAGAGCAAGGTGACCAGGCATTAGACGCATACCAGTGCTGTAAAGAGCGGAAACGTGTCCTTGTCAAGGTGTTCAGATGGTGGAAGAAAGGGGAGGGAACTCTAGCCATGCATGACAGATGTGAGACAGCCAGAGACAGGGGACAGAGACCTCCCCTCATGTGCATATGTTGCCATTTCACCCACAGTGATGTGCCAGCATATAGCGAGCCTTTTAGAGATGTGTCTTGACAACCTGTGTCGGTGGCAAAAAAAGAGGATACTTCCATTTCCCAAAGCAACAGTCAACTCTGGCACTAGCCGACAGCTTGTTTGGTGCAGCACTCCAATTCAGGTTTCATCCGGCAGTCACGTTATGTTTGAGTTTACCAGCAATAATTATATTTGAGTGCAGATAAGAGATGGTTTTAGTGTAGCAGACTCCCGCAGGCCTGACCTGAATAATCCAGCTAAATCCTCATTTTAAAATGCTAATTAGTTGTAAATTATCTTTGATGATTAGAATAAGGTATAATGCTGTTTATGTAAGTATCATGCAGCTTTATTATGAAAATCTAATTTGAAAACCTGTCAATGGTGATTAATGAAATAATTATGCTAAATCCTACAAGCAGGACTGCTTTTGTACTAAGGTAGTGCGCGAGTGTTATATTGCTTTTATTACACAGTAAAATAATACTTGTATTTTAAATATTACAGTAAACTGTAAGAATGCAGTTTTTACATTAAAGGTCAGTTAAAAATAATTATTAACACCATGGAAAGATAAATGTTCCAAAGTTTTCTTTGTGTCTTCTATTTAAAATTTGATTTCTTTATTTGTATCTTTAGTTGCTCTCATGCCCTGTCATGATGCGCACAGGAGATCAACTGTCAGTGAACATGATCACTAAATAATACATTAGATTTCAGTTTGTTTCTCACCAAACCTCATAACAATCATGAGTCTCATGGAATAATTGATTAGACTTCTAAATACTTTTCTGTCCTTTTGAAGATTTAAGAGGTGGTCATCATAAACTGCCATTGTATGACATCACTGAGCCAATTTTTTTTTTAAACTTTTATAAATAAACTTTTCCCTTTGTGTTAAGAAAAAGAAAGAAAGTCATGTGGGGTTATAACAACACAGAGGTGAGTAAACAATGACAATTTCTGGGTGAACAAATCCTTTAAGTTTAACCTAGTCAGATTCTTTCAGTCAAATGAAATAATTATGTAATAATTTGTATTAATAATTATTAATTAATAATAATAATAATTTAGCTTTGACCAAATTAAGTACATAGTTCAGGCCAGCTAACAAAGCATTTTTACAGTCTACATAGACTATATCTGATGAAAATTATTTTTTATTGTATTTGATTTAATATGACGTTGAACAATCTGAAGTGTGTTATGTGTGTGAATGGATTATGTAGTCTCATCCTTTCACTGAATGTCTTATAGAAGAAACACTTTTTAACGTAAACATTTTCTTTTCATACTCAATCTAGACATGCTAGTGCCATCTTGTGGCCTTCACCGTCCACAGCACAATGAGAGTACAAATGCCAGCAAACACTCTTAACACACATTAACATTCAAAAGACAATTCAACATGTCAAAATGTGAACTTTATAATGTCATTTATTTAAAATAAGGTGTTATGATTGGTCCTGTCCAAACAAGAAAATAAATGCATAAAAACTTTTATGTCATTTAGCAAAGTGTTGGCCTGATTTGGCCCGTTTCAAAGTAGCCTTATTGACTGAGGCATGTAACATCATTAACAGGTCATTAGGGGAGTCAATATCAATAATGTTGCTTTTAACTGTTGCTATTTGAAAAATAATTGCACACCTTAGAATGTCCGTCATGGACGTTCTAAGGTGTGCAATTATTGATCCAAATACATGCACGGCTATGAGGTAGTTACAGGTCTTGACCGCATAATGATTCCATATCACTTCACCAAATTATTTCAGTTATTTCAAAGAGCCCTACAGGCTACCACAGCAAAATAACCATTTAAAACAAAGTCTATGATATCCTTCATTTATTTCAATTTCGGTTGAAAAGCTCCCTCATCTCCACCACACTTACACATGCTCACACACACACATATATATGCACGCACATGCACACACACACACACACGCACGCACGCACGCGCACACGTGCATGCACACATCATTTTGTGACTGACATATAGAGCCGCACCTCCCACGACTTGATCAATACAACAGTTTCTATTATCCGAAATAACTTTTATTATGTGAAACCTTTTATGTTTCAATGTATTTGACCCTAATCAGCCTCACATAGCTATAATGGAAAGTACCGCACTACCCCTCTCCCTCTCTTTCGATCGTGCACACACACACACACGTAATATCTCTGGGGAAACCCTCACACTCCCTCTCCACTCTCTTAAGCTCTCTCATACACACATGGACACACATGCATATATGCATTACGCACACACTTACTCGAGAAATCGAACCGTCATGTCAGTCACCGACAGTTTACATCGTAAATATGGCAACACTCGCTGCTGCGGAGAAGTGCTTAAATTACATCTTGACGTTTTGAACGATGTTAATTCTGACGAGAGCAGAAACAAATAAAGGTAATCCCACAGGTGATCTCTCTCACTTTCTGAGCTTTTCTCTTTCGATCCCTCAAAATCAAAATCAAAATCACACACAAACTCTCACACACACGCACACAATTCTCATTTCAAAAATCGCATTTCTTCAGTAAGTGCTCCAGGAAAGCAGTGTAAGCCTCACTGTCCTCCGTTGCTAGTTCTAAAGTGACGTTTTCGAACTACCATAGAAGACTTGAGCTGTATCAGAGCAAGATGCAGAATCCATGGTGGAAAAAAGTAGTTCCTCTCATAAGAGCATTTTAGGGATGAAAACAGGAAAATTTGATAAAACCTTGAAAGGTGTCTTAAAGTGTGGTACCATGGTATAAGTTGAATAATTGACTCCGGCTCCCGTTGAATTATTGAAAAACAATGCACACTCCGGTGCATGTCGTGACCGCATTACCAGCTCTATTTTTCAATAATTCAATGGTCCGTCGTCCATTATTCCTTACATAATGCTGTCAATGATTTAAAAAATGTTTAGAATCATTTAGGAAAATCAATATGTTCACCTTACCTCTCTATTGGCTGCTCAATAGGGGATGTCAGATTGATGGTTTCCTTGGTGATCTCCACTTTGCGGACACTCCCAAAGAAGTCCGTGATGAGGACGCTCCTTGGATCTCTCTGGAACAGGTCAGTACGGTGGCCCGGTGTGGACACACACTGACTCTGTGGGCATACCTTAAACTAAAACACAGACACACATTTCACTCTTTATTAATCAAATAGGTGAGAGAAAAACAACCAAAGAGACAACCGTTAATTGCCAAGAAATGAGAGTGCATTCATTCACGAATGTTTGTGCAATTTAATAGATCTGCAAGCCATCATAATTGAATACAAAGAAAAATTGAACAAAATCATTAGCATTTTAACAGTTGTCTATTGTATGCACATCTAGCTAGTGCATTGGCTTGGAAGTGGTATTAATATGTGGTCTTGTGAATTCTTACAAGGATAGTCACTGAAAATTAATGAAAGTGGTCTTGAAACCAGTAAAAACAACAGCTACTGCTGATAAAACTGGCTGATTAAATAGACATGAGTTTTATTGTTCTTTATTTTCTTAGCATTTTTCAAACTATGAGAACAATACATTTAAAGGGTTCATCATAAATGTTTTTTCCTTGAGGTCACATATAATGTTACTCAATCATAATTCATTACCTTTTCCAACACACTCTCTTTTATCTAAATATCCTCTTCACATGTGAAATGTGTAATAGTTCTTTGCTCCACACATCCAGGAACAGCAAAAGGTTTGACAAACTTCACACATTATACACTTTGTTAAGATTGGTTAGTTCTTCTGGTTCTGGTGTTAGGAATAATAGCATCTAACCTGCTTCCTCCTTTTTACTTCACTGTAACTGAATGGGCTGAGTTTCTGAACAACAATTCGGTTCATTAAGGCCAGAGACTATTTAGCAGAGATAGGCGACTTCTATTAAAATGAATGGGAGAAATTGGAACACCCATCAATCAATGGATGTAAAAAGGAAGTCCCGCCTTACAGGTAAAAGAGCCAATCACCTTTAAGATACAGACATTGCCT
Source organism: Xyrauchen texanus (assembly GCF_025860055.1). NCBI lineage: Eukaryota > Metazoa > Chordata > Actinopteri > Cypriniformes > Catostomidae > Xyrauchen > Xyrauchen texanus. The sequence goes on along the minus strand of NC_068284.1, from coordinate 14,062,838 downwards.
GTCAATCAACTGGAGAACTATTAGCTATTAGTTATACATGCAGGGAAAATTTCATTTTTTTGTGTAATCTGGAGGTAAAAAAAAGCAAAATTTTTGATACCAGTGTTTTCAGATTTTACTGCTGATTTTAAATATGTTCTTTGATCATAATCTTGACCAAATGTTTATGAGATTTCTGTGTTCCCCCATTCAAGTAGATAGGAGCTGCAGACATGACTGGAAATAGCCTCCTGAAAGCATTCTAAAGATGGCAAACAGTGGACTGACTTGCTAGAAAGACTTTAAGGCTTAATTCGTAAATGTTTTCAGGGTTTTTTTTTTTCATAGGGGAAATAATTATTAACGATAACTAGTCAAATCTTTAAAGAATGACCTACCGTGAGCTCAGAGGTTGTTAATCATTGGTATATGCTCCTGTTGAAGTCATCAGCCCATATTATTTCAAATTCATGACTAAAAAATCTTGAAGAGCTATACTACACATGATCTTGAAGGGAAACTATCCATCAATCAGATAAATCGCAGCAAATAAAGTGGGCCAAAAGAGCTCTGCAACAACCGCCCACTTTCATGACACACTGCGAATGTAACAATCGAGACGTCTCTCAACACTCAAACTACTTATGTATTTATACTTATCTGAATAATTTGCAATTTACTTTAAATATATTGATTCTAATGTTAAAATAAACAACTTTAAATAAATGATTTTATATTTTTCCATCGCTTGTAATTCGATTATGTCATTTGCAATGCTTCATGAAATTGTAGTACTTGTAAAGTACACAGTCTTGTAACTTTTTATTTTTGTCTGATTACTTTTTGTTTCAAATCAAAGTTTGGGATGTAATGTCACCTCATGGTTGGTTTGTGTTAATGGGATAGAACTATGAAAAAATGAATGGGAAAATTACTTCCAAGATGGCTGAAAAAGTGGGAACTGTTACGCTCTATTTCAGAACAAGCCATTTTTTCAGCTTAGTTTCAATAAAGGCTCTTTTTGGACTGGGGAGTAAGTTTTTAGGTCTGAAAGTTCCAGTATGTTTTCATAGCAAAATGAACTCTCAAAAGATCAAGCAACATTTTTATTTTGCATTATGTTGCCTTAATAATTATCCTTTTATTGCCTATTTTTTCCATTCCAAAGATTAAGCATTTGTTTCACTGTCTGTCCCATCAATTTTAGGACATTATAAAAACATACTTCTATATTTAGAATATGTTCTTTTTAATCCACTCCAAGCTCTAATATAATCTTGTTTAGCATGACCTCAGGATCAAATATTTTAAGATCCAATCCTGCCCACCTGCAGTATTTTTAGGTCTGCAGAGACATACAATCTACACAACACCAGTTGTATAATGAAGGCCTAGTCTGCAGTACTATACAAATGCAAATATAAACTCACTGAGCACTTAATTAGGAACATTAAGGTCCTAATAAAATGCCGGATATGGTCTTCTGCTGTTGAAGCCCATCTGTCTCAAGGTTCAACAAGTTGTGCATTCAGAAATACTATTCTGCTCACTACAATTGTACAGAGTGGTTATCTGAGTTAACGTAGCCTTTCTGTCAGCTCCAACTAGTCTGACCTCTCTCATCAACAAGATGTTTCATCCCCAGAACTGCCACTCACTGGGTATTTTCTTTTTGGCACCATTCGGAGTAAACTCTAGAGACTGTTGTGCATACAAATCCCAGATCATCAACAGTTACAGAAATACTCAAACCAGCCCATCTGGCACCAACAATCATGCCACGGTCAAAATCACTGAGATCATATTTTTCACCATTCTGATGGTTGATGTGAACATTAACTGAAGCTCCTGACCCATATCTGCATGATTTTATGCACCGCACTTCTGCCACATGATTGGCTGATTAGATAATCACATGAATAATTAGGTGTACCTAATAAAGTGCTCAGAGAGTTTATATAAATGGAAGTGGAGTGTAGTTCTAGCGGGAAGACCAGCAGGTGTACATCACATCATTAGCTGGGTAACTCCTAGCCAATCGCACGCAAGCCATTGCTTTATAAGTCCGCTCACAATCTATCACATTGCTGTTTCGGTGTGCTAACACTGCAACCTCCACCTACCCACCACCACCAGTTGAGCCCTGTCCTGCAGGGGGGTAGGCTCCTCGCCCCTGCCTCCTATCTCCGGCAGGACATGACAGTTCCGGGTACAACTCCCTCGGACTGCCGAACAGGGCCTACGCCAAAGAGAGAGACATTACCTCCCTGTGGCAGCGGGGGCGTGGTCAAGCGCCCGTCCGGGAGAGGAAAGCGGTAAGGGCGCTTACACCTGAGCTAAATTATGCCTAACACCTGTCTCTAATTCCAGTGAGCACGAGGAGAGCGGCATAAAAGCAGACACAGAGCCTCCAGTCAAGGGGAGACGACAAGCCAACTCAGTGCGCTTGTATTACATTGTGTGTTGTAAAGAAAGAGAATAAAAGCTTACCTTGCGCTGAAAACCTGTTTCCTGTCCTCCTTCCTGTGGGAAGCGTTACACTCCCGTTTTACATCTATCAAATAAATGACATCTCAAACTTCACTCAAGCCTGCGTGTCTTCCCGATAGAACTGTTACAACGCCTAAAGTGGTTCATTACACCGACTATTCAATGCAATTAAATTCTATTTAACAAAACTTGATAAAGAGATCCTTTCAAAATACTTGAATGAGTATGGTGAATAATTTGAAAATCATAAACTACTGCAGCTTCCACAAACATGAAGATTAAATAGCATGTATACCTTGTGTTTTTGTTTGGGCATTCCTGTTCTTCCTATTTCAAACCATGCCATCAATCATCCTTAGCTGTAAACTAAAACATCACAATTTCATGATTCAGACTTCAGACTAATTAAACATCAACTCAGCACCATTTAAAGTGAGACTGCTGACTTACAAACAATAAAAAAGGGCATTTCTTTATTCTCTCCCCTTGACACCAAGTTATATTTCTAAACATCAATTGCTCAGCTGGAGGCAAATTGGAGGCAAGAGGAAACATTTCTTAAGTGCATACTTGATGCATACTAAGCAATTTTAGAATTAGACAAAAGGAACCATTAAATGGAGAACAGTATAATCTTGTTGCACAACTCAGTACACACTGACAGACAACTCAGTCATTGAGCAAACTTTCTGATAGGAGTGAGACAGATCAAGTGGCCCATTTCTATCAAGATTAAAACCTCTTTCTCTCTCTCCCATGGGAACTCCATAATATCACTGCTAATCCAACAGAATGGAGAGAGTGCAGGGAACAAAACACAGCAGAAAAAAGGCATTTGTTGGACCTGTTTGATCTGGGATGCAATGTGCCAAGAGAAGAGGATATGGAGGGCAGGAGAGATCAAAGTGGATTGTGGGAGTTAGTGAGACTCAAGCCATTGAGATGAATGGGAGAGAAACTCAAGCTCAGCCAGGCCTTCAGATAAAAGGTCTGCCTCCTGACTGTTTCAAAGCTGTTTGACCTACACCAGTATTAGCCACTCTGTTTAAAGTGGCATGTTAAGAGAACTGCCTTTCTTTTCATCTGAGGCAACAGGACGCCTTTGTGACTGCAGTTTTAAGTTCACATCATACCAACACTGTGGACAAGAGAAACTGTTGTCTATTTATGATATTGGACTTACAATACAAAGCTTGGGAATTAATAGGCAGGCATCTATGTGTTATGAAACAGTCTTAGACAGACACACACACACACACACACACACACACACACACTTACCAGATCATTCATGTTGGCTTGACTAGCAGGATGGACTTCCTCCAGGAATTTTAGTAAGTAGAAAGTGTACTTGTCCATCAAGTGGACCCCTATAGCCAAGTCTGGCTGATGCTGTACAGACAAAACAATACAGATGAACCAATTTACTTTTTCTTAACGTCCTTAATCAATTTAAAAGCATTTAAGCATTGCACTTAAGTAAAACACACATTTTCCAGGCATACATAAGTTACATAAATGATTTCCAGAAAATAGACTGCCTTTAGACTGCTTCATGTCATAAAAGGTACTAAAAACTGTACTGCAAGTTCAGCAGATGTACGGGATAATATGAGAGGTAAAATGACAGATGTGTAGCAGATCAAGTAAGGTTCGACTCACTGAGAGGGAGTCCTCCCCCACTTGGCTGCTGGCCAGGGCCATGAGGTTGGGTGAGTAAAACCTCTCATACATGGAGGCCCCCTGACAGGTGTCTATAATGAACAGCAACTCGTTGTACCTGCAGAGAAAAGAGCTCAGTTACAGCAGCAGTTGTTTTCATTAATCTAAATCAAATGGGCTTTTCCTTGTATAACTGTTCAGTATAACATCTATGCAATTAAAGCCTGTTCTGGAGTGATATGAGGCATCTTTGACCTGCACTGAAGCCATCACAGCCTTGCTCGCTATACGAACAAACACAGCACTCCTCTGCAAGCAGTTGCCACAGTAACCAAGAACCCAGCTCCCATTAATGCTCCGCAAAAATATATAATAAAAATTAGAAACCACTTCTGGCCATCTCAGATGAGAGAGAGAGAGGGAGCACGCACTTGGATCACATGAAGCTAAGATGTAATGGTGGAGCAATGTAGCACAAAAGGGGCTTCACTAATTTATTGGATCAAGCCTGCAATTACCACATTGACAGCACAAAACATCCTGTGCAATGTATTGCTCAACAGGAAGATAGGAAGTGCTTATTGTCCCTCACATCAGCCCTCCACAATATTTACAGAGAGCTGAAACCTAAACACACTATTAGAGCATTTATAACACACAATTTATACATTAGGCTGATGAAGTGGAAGAGCCACAAAATGAAGACTAGACTAGATGCAGCATGTCATGTTAGTTGTCAATTACTACATGTTTAGAAATTGTAAGTGTACACTGTAAAATACATTTAAAAAAATGCTTTGTGTTAAGAAATGCATACTTGCGTATAAAATGGATAGTTCACCCAAAAATGAAAATTCTCTCATCATTTATTCACCCTCATGCCATCCCAGATGTGCATTTTCTTTCTTCTGCTGAATACAAACATTACAAACAAGATTTTTAGAACAATATTTCAGCTCTGTAAGTCCTCACAATGCAAGTGAATGGGTGCCAGTTTTAATGCCCTAAAATGCACATAAACGCAAAATAAAAGTAAACCATAAGACTCCAGTGGTTAAATCTATATCTTCAGAAGCAATATGATAAGTGTGGGTGAGAAACAGATGAAATTGATGTATGTTTTTACCATAAATTCTCCTCCCTGCTCAGTAGGTGGTGATATGCAAGAAGAATGCAAATCACTACAAACACAAGAATGTGAAAGTGGAGAGTGACAGTAAAAATATTGATCTGTTTCTCACCCACAACTATCATGTATCTTTTAAAGATAAGGATTTAACCACCGGAGTCATATGGATTACTTTTATGCTGCCTTTATGTCCTTTTGGAGCTTCAACATTTTTGCACCCATACACTTGATTGTATGGACCTACAGAAATGAAATACTCTTCTATAAATCTTTATTTGTGTTCAGAAGAAGAAAGAAAGTCATTCACATCTGGAATAGCATAAGGGTGAGTAAATGCTGAGAATTTTCATTTTTGGGTGAACTATCCCTTTAAGTTAAGTACTATGAAGACACCCAGCCAATGGATGCAATTGGATGTATTATGGGGAACACTAAAGATGTCATACTAATTTGACAACAAAACAAAACTAAAAATGAACAGTCTTGAGTGGAAAGCATGTGTAAACACAAAATGAACGATCTATCAATGCATGAATCAAACTCACTCAGCATGCTGACCATTTCTGGATGGTTTTCCATGCATGTAGGTATCATACTGAAATGTGTCTTGCTTACTGTCTATTAGAGTTTAGATGGATCATGTGAGCTCCACTGTCTTCACTCCAATAAAAAAATTGGGCCAGATAGTTTTCCTAAAAATGTATGTCCACATTGTGAAATTTTAAATAAGCTACAGAAAGTCCGATTTTTATCAAATTGTTTATTATATCTATGATTTGAGCATAAATAATTCTGATTTACTATGTTAAAATAAAATGATACATTATACATTCTGAATCTATGTACTGATTATCATTGTCTCATGTCTACCAAACATGTTGAGTGGTCCAAACATCATTTGCACCCTGAAACTAAAATTTTGGTTAGATTTTAGTATTGAATGCACTTAGCTGCTCCCTTGCTCCCTATTTATTGAATGAATTATCCTACTTTGCTGTCTGTCTGCACTGGTCTCAGAACAGTTTGAAATCTTATTTTCAATCTAATTCCATAAAGCCTCTGAAAGCCATTTTTTTCCTCAATGTGATAATGCAGAGTGAATACAGGATATTTTAAGGAAAATTAGCCTATAGTCCACAAACACTGTCATTGTGTTTAACAGCGTGCCGGTTTGCGATAAATCTATAAAAAAAAAATGAAATGGCATATCAGATGAAACTAGTAATATTTTGAATCAAACAGGTTTTAATGTAAAAACTGAATTAGGTTTCTTACCAGATGTAGTTTTCTTGCCTTCTCTTAAGGACAAACTGCACTGAGATCTGCGCCATGTTGTTTAACCCTTTAATGACTGTCTAGCGTCTCCTGAACTGACATCAGTCAGTTTATATGAATTTACATTTTTGCATAGCCTATAGCGAATCCAAATTTAATGTCTACACATGTGGACACGGGGTCTCAGAAGGTTAACAAAACTCAGTCAAGCGGATACAGTTGAAAATCTTGCCTTGCGTTGTTGTGTGGACATGGAAAATGTAGATTTTCAAAAACAATGATGTATTTGTTATCATGTGAAGCAGTCATGATCCATCCAACCAAAAATAATCAAGATGGCGTCCCACATTAAAGCGGTATTGTTTTGCTTGTTATCCACTCTGATAGCATTGATAAAGATAAATGTTACTTTGAAGAAATGCATTGTGAATGTTTTACAAAGGCAACAGGAAGTTTACGGAACTCGGAATTTCTGTCCAGTGACGGAACACAAGAACAATTGCGTTTTAGACCATACATGGAAATTTATTTTTTATTTTGTTTGCAAATGCAGGAAGGGGATTTAAGCGTTTTCGGAAGTGTGGACCAATAACTTTTGGAAAACGCTTGAAAACAACGGTGTAGATGGAGAGCATTTTGAAAATGGATTTATTCTGATTAATGTGAACGAAGCCTCATTTTGTCACACTTGAAGGCCCTCTTTAGTATTATAAACAATGGAGAAAATGCTAGTGTAAGATGACTTGGACCCTAGTCAGAGTATTTAATTTGATGCAACTGGCATCTGTGAGGGATAGAAGTACCATCCGTTAAATGGGTTCTACATAGTAAAGCTATGTTCACACAGGCAGAAAAATATAATTTTTTGGCTTTTCTAACTCAAATCTATTAAACTTTTTGTAGTCTGAAAAGGACAAAAACACATAAACTCAGATTTTTACAATTCTGATCCAATCTACATTGGTAGGTGCTTTGAAATCAGATTAAAATCATTGTTAATGCATCTCTGTCTGAACGGTCAGATCGGATTGTGTGTGTTTTAATTTTTTGTGTGCGACCTGTTGTTATGTCAGGTTTTGCACAAGAAGACATATACAGTACTGCGTTCCAAATGGCATTAATGATGCCTTCACAGGGCACTTTGAGGGGAAAACAATCATTATGGCCATGCTGTAGGATCATTACAGAATTTTCAACATTTCAAAAGTTCACTGTTTTATTTCATATTTCACTGTTTTATTTCATATTTCAGCACTCTGAAACTTTGAGAGTGGAAGGTAAAGTCTTTGAGGGAAACAGGCAAAAGGGATGATCACTTCTGAATGGAATGTCATATAGGACAGTCAAAGCAGTGCAAACCTCTTATGCAACAAAACAGACATTGGCTTTACATCCAAAGAGATGCGAAAAGGTGTAGTATCACACACCGTTTGCAAGCCACCACAACAAGGCTCAACGCTAAGGATTATTTCTACTGGCCCGGTTGGGCCAGTGATTCAGATTTTTACTGGCCCTGGCAAAATTTTTCACTGGCCCCAACGCAAAATAGACAAATAGCTGTTTTTACCATCATGGCTTTAAAAAATATGTCCGAAGTAGCTGGGTAGCTCAGCGAGTAAAGACGCTGACTACCACCCCAGGAGTTGTGAATCCAAGGCGTGCTGAGTGACTCCAGCCAGGTCTCCCAAGCAACCAAATTGGCCCAGTTGCTAGGGAGGAGAGAGTCACATGGGGTAACCTCCTTGTGGTCGCGATAATGTGGTTATCACTCTCGGTGGGGCGCGTGGTGAGTTGTGCGTGGATGCCATGGAGAATAGTGTGAAGCCTCCACATGCGCTAGGTCTCCGTGGTAACATGCTCAACAAGCCACGTGATAAGATGCGTGGGTTGACGGTCTCAGATGCGGTGGCAATTGAGATTCATCCTCCACCACCCGGATTGAGGTGAGTGACTATGCCACCACAAGGATTTATAAACAGATGATTTGGGCATTCCAAATTGGGGAGAAATCTTGTATGAAAATAATCATAATTAATGGCAAAACATCCATCACTAAACTCTCACTCATTCGAAAAATATGTGTGTTTGTTTGTGGTAACTAATGTGGATATGCTAGCAAAAGCTACTCAAAAGTGACAACTTAAAAATCAGATCTGGCCACATATAACTTGCAGTTTGAACAGACAGTCTAACAAAATGGGATTTGAGAAAAAAAATTATATAAATATATATATATATATATATATATATATATATATATATATATATATATATATATATTTTCCCTGCAATGTGAACAAAGACTTACAGTTCACTTATAACAGGGACTATCCCACTGGACTTCCCTGAGGTTCAGTGTCTTGGTCAAGTGTGCCATGGATCATCCCTTGCCCAGATCCTTCAGCACAAGGCAACACTACTCCTGATGATGTCACTGAGACTGTATGTGCTAGAATCTTTGTATATACTTAATACATTCTGCCAGTAACAACAGGTTAAGTGTCCAGTTACCTCCTCTTCTGCCACATCTGCTCAAAGGCATCAGCAAGCTCCATGTTGCTGATCTCCTCTGAATCCTGGAACTTGAGGAAGCCGTTTCCACCATGACCTGTAAAAACACAGATTCACACATTTAGGCAAAGGAAGGAATGGAAAGGTTAACAAAGATGCACTGTTCTCAAGAAACAGAGATCTCACCTGTCAGGTAGATGAGAATGTTGCTGCGATCGTCTGACAACAGCCGTTTGGATCGAGGGGTACTGGTGGGAAGCCGTCCTGTCAGGACTCGTAGGAAATTTTCTACTGTGACCTAAAATATCAAAATAAATGCCTTTTTAAATAGGATATCATCAAAGCAATGGGCTAAAACAGCAAGTGAAGAGGTCAGTTAATTGTGATAAAACACATTTGACATAGTTCTCACCTTTGTAATTTCTTGGACATGTTCTACAGCTGCTCTCTTACTACTTGTACTTTAAATACTGTCAACTCCAGGGTAAAATGTAACATCCAAGAGAATACAAAAACCTTGTATACCTCCAATAAGACTGCTGTTGCCAATTAAGAAGATGCAGTCTCTCCAGTGGGTGTGATCACTTCGAGGGATGGGGCAGGCTGGTCGACTAGTCCTCATCCAACAACTAACTAGTCGATTTGTAAGGTCAACTAGTAAGTTCATCAATATTTGACCATGTTGAGATCATATGACCAGCTGAATATTACACCATTTTTTAATTGAAATTAGTCACTCAAAGTACAAATGAATAACGAACAGCACATTTTTACAATGACATCGGTAACTGAGAACTTCTGTTTTCATGTGAGACTGCATCTATGCCGCTAGCTGTCACCACAACAAAAAAGGCAATTTTACTGTGTGCACATTTATGTTATCTGAGCAGTGGGGCTTTATAGAGGATTAATTTAGAGACACAACATCTCGGAGCGGGTTTTTGCTGACAGCGTGGTGCGCTTGAGCAAGCTAACAGTAACAGTATATGTTTTGTCTGCCAGCATGTTGAAACCCTCTAACGAGGTATGTCTCTAAACACCACTTCTACACCCATCAAAGCACAACTTTCAATCAATTTAAACACAATAACTGTCAGACTTTAATGAGTGTTGCATTTTTAAGACGAGTCATGTTATAAATATTTTTTTTTTTTTTAAATGAAATGCATATCAAGAACCCTGAGATCTGTTCCATTGGGTTTCACCCAGTCCAGCAGTTTTTAAACGCATCCTATTTGAACACCCCTTTTCTGATCATTATTTGTTGGACATGCAACTAATTATACAGGGTTTTCTTAAAGAGACAGTTCACCCAAAAATTACAGTTCTCTCATCATTTACTCCATGCCATTCCAGATGTGTATGACTTTTTTCCTTCTGCAGAACACAAATTCAGAACACAATACAGGTCCATACAATCCAAGTATATGGCGACCAGAACTCCAAAAGCTAAAAATCACATAAAGGCAGCAAAAAAGTAATCCATAAGACCAAGTGGATACATCCAAATCTTCAGGAGTGATATGATAGGTGTGGGTGAGAAACAGATCAACATTTATTTCAAATTTTTATCAATAAATTCTCCTCCCTGCCCAGTAGGTGGCGATATGCACAAAGAATGTGAATCGCCAAAAACAAAAGAAGAATGTGGAAGTGAAAGTTGAGATTGATAGTAAAAAAGAATTTATATTTGTATCTGTTTCTTACCCACACCTGTCATATCACTTCTGAATATATGGATTTAACCACTGGCGTCTTATGGTTTGCTTTTATGGTTCCTTTATGTGATATTTGGACCACAAAGTTCTGGTCACCATTCACTTGCATTGTATCGACCTTCAGAGCTGAAATAATCTTCTAAAAATCTTCATTTGTGTTCAGCAGAAGACAGAAAGTCATACACATCTGGGATAGCATGAGGGTGAGTAAATTATCAGAGAACTATTCCATTAAGACTGACTAGTCTACTAGACATTTAGACAACCCACAGACTACTTTTAGGAAATACGTAGATAATCACTTCATATTTTGAAAAATCTCTAGATCTATGTCAATCACAGTTGGAGTTGGAGTCTTGATCCCATGGTCATCATCTGGGTCTCATTACTCAGTGTTTTGGTCTAGGTCACAAAATGTAAAGTCTTCTTCTGGATGTTGATCTTGGCTTTATGGTCTTAGACCAAACCAAAAGTTTATTTCCCAGCATATAAAGGAGATACATATATCAACCTCTAGTCAGTGTGGTGCATTCACCAATACAGAGAATTTAAATGGCTTTGAATGCCCACCCAGTCACTGAATACAGTAGCCCATTGTTTGAAATAAATGCTGCAATACATCAAGAATTTGCTGTATTTAGCTTCTTTAAAATGGACAGCTTGGTTTTTTGGATCTTGGGGTTAGGTCTTGATTTGGGTCTGTTTTGGTCTGGTTTTGATGATTTGATTCAAATTTGGTTCAAAATTTTGATTAAATTCAAATTAGTTTTATAAATTCCACACTACATATATGACCATCATATCCATCCTAAACCAAACTAAAGATTACAACATTTTCTTTTATTGGAAGAACTATCAGGTTTTACAAAGCAATGACAAGTCTGAGTGATGTTAGTGCACAACCATGTTGGACAAGAGCAACCTCACCTCATATCCACGATAATCCACCTCCACATCGTCTCCATAAACATTGAGCTCCATATTTTTATGGCTGAACACAGTGGCTGGTTTGGGGTTTCTATAGTTACAGGCCATATCGTCAGCTAGCATCAGCACAATGTGACTGTGGAAAGCAGAGCAAACATATCTGATTAGAGCAGACAGGAAGACTGTGCGAGACTTTCCTGTGGCTAGAGACACAAATATCACTGCCTCACTTTTATAAAAGACAGCTATCTCTGGAGAATACAACTAAACTAACAGTAAATCAGCGGGTTAAAGAAAAGTGTTGCTATAATGAAGATGCTGGGAGGTAAAAATTATTAACATTCAATAAGTTAGTCCAATTATATTGTGATTCAATAGGCATTTCCTCTACAAGTCTGTCTAGAAAAGACAAAAGTGTTATTAAACCACATGACTGTTAAAGTTTACCTGTCTGGAATGCCCAGTCTCTTTACGCTCCTGTATACAGACAGTGTGTTTGCCACATGTCGGTAATTAAACCAAAATCTAGATGTGCAGACCTAGACATAAACATATAGATTTCAAAAATAATGGGAAAAGCAACAACTCAGGAAACATCTTGAGTTACGAGAAGCTAAGAAAAACATGTAAATGTTGTAAATGCAATATAAAATTATGCTATAAAAAGGAAATGAAAATGAAGTTGGCTAATGATATTTTAACATACTCACTGTGCACTCAAAAAAATGATTTCTGCTCCTTGTTGAATTTAAATACTTAAAATGAGCTAATGTTACACAATTCTTGGATTTTTATTTATTTTTTGGTCACAACTTAATTTCATTGTGTGCAATAAATGTACATTTGAAAAATTGGTCACTTAATCCATTTGCATTGGAACAGCTTAAGTTTATTTCATTGGCCATGACCAGACAGGTGTACATGTGATGTCAGGCTCCCAGAACGCATGAGTAAAAATTGTGAATCAATGTCTTAATATTTGCTTTTTATTGCAGTATTTGCACTAGCGGTGTTGTATTTGATGTCCCTTTGGGTTTTGTGTAATATGAGTGCATCTATTTCCAAAAATACGATTGTTAAGTGTCACCGTCATTGTGGTTTGTGTGTCGCCTAGTTGGAAAGCTTGACTTTAAATTCATTGGCAAGATGTTGTCCTCTATTGCTGAGACTACAAGCTTACAGCTTTTTATACTTACAACAATAAATGTTTGACCAAAAAAAAAAAAAAAGGAAATGGTATAAATGAAATTCCCTCAACGTAAACAAAATTTTGACTTAGACAAATTTTGATCAAGTAGATGTGACAAAATTACTTCAAGTTCATAAAAACAAGACTTGATCAGATTCATTCAAATTAACTTTTGTTCAAAACGTTTTATTTAATTGTGAGGAGAAGTTCTACTTAATTCTATTAAGTTAAATGAACATTAATAAATCTTTCCGGTTGCCACAAGATAAATCTGGTTTACAGATGAGCAATTGAGGGCAATACTATTACTAATCACATATTATTGTGATATAACTCAATCTATGACATGGCTCCATGCAATACTTTATTCTAATTCATCAAACATTGCATTCAACAAGCAAATATCATGACCAAGAAACTGTATAATTGACTGCTGTACTAAACAACGGATAAATTGTTATAATGACCAGCTGACTGTACATTATAACTTATATGACATTTGAATAAGGAAAGTACATGTTTGGGATTATTTACATAAATAGAAAAGAAAAACATTGTCAAAAGTCTTACCAGGACTGCCCAGTTGTTGGTGTGGCCACTGCTGAAGAACTGGCCAGCTTTGGACTAAACAACAATCAGAAAATGAAATGTACTATTAAAAGTGTACTAATAATAAATAAACAAGACTCATTGTGAATTTAAAAGATAAAAGTATTCCTTTTTGGTTGTATTGTGTTTCCTAGGGTCTAGTATCGTGTTATTTTTATTTATTTATTTTATTTTATCCCCTTTTCTCCCCAATTTGGAATGCCCAATTCCCACAACTCGTGGTGGTGCGGTTACTCACCTCAATCCGGGTGGTCGGAGGACAAGTCTCAGTAGCCTCCGCTTCTGAGACTGTCAATCAGACTTACAGCATGTGGAGGCTCATGCTATTCTCCACGATCCACGCACAACTTACCACGTGCCCCATTGAGAGAGAGAACCACATTATAGTGACAACAAGGAGGTTACCCCATGTGACTCTACCCTCCCTAGCAACCGGGCCAATTTGGTTGCTTAGGAGACCTGACCGGAGTCACTCAGCACGCCCTGGATTTGAACTTGTGACTCTAGGGGTGGTAGTCAGCGTCAATACTCGCTGAGCTACCCTGATCACATTATAAATATAATCAAACTCTTAAAACTGGCACAACATGTACAAATTATTTATTTTCAGGCAAGTCGAAAGAGAAAATCAAAGCGACACAGAGACTTTGTCTACTGTTTGAAAGCTAATGAAAGCCACTGAATTATGGATGTAAAATAGTATATGGGCTTACATCCAAAATTACCTTCTTATGTATGATCTAAATGCCGTTTTGTGCTGTATAGTGTACAATGACATGGCATTTAATGATTGTATTCAGATGTGTATGCAGTAGCTCTGCATAAGTGGCTTAAAACATCATGTGCATGTTTGTCGATGCTTTAAAACTAGTTTGGCAAAATGGCTAGTTGGCAAAATCAAAAAGATAATCTATGAAAATTACAATTTTAACTGTAAGCGTAAACAGAATATCCTAGAGAATGAAACAGGGACTGAAGAAAAATAATAACGAATGAAAGAAAATCATTAGAAGCCAAGAAGCTAGACTGAAAATAGATCACAGTATGACTGCAGGCTACTGCTCACCAACAGCATCCTCTACGATTAACACATTTGATATACCTCCATTAATGATCGCATAATAGTACACATGTTTAAAAATAAAATTGATATGATTGACATGACATTTATGGAATGAAAGAACTGAAGGATGAAATAGAGAAAATTTGACACAATTAAGACGTCATTTTGTCACATACACAGAAAGTCAATGGGAACATTTGTATTATAATTGTTCATGAGTGAGTTTTTGTCAATTACCTCTGAACACAACATGTGATTTTATATTTACTCATTCTTTCAAAAAGATTAAAGGGTTTGCTCTGAGACTGCTGAAAGCTTCACTGACTATTCAGTGAATTAAGAAATGACACTATACACCAGCTGTTAATGAAGACACTTACCTCAACATAATCACTGTGTGCACGAGGTATGGAAAAAAGCAAACATATAAATGCAAATTGTGTCATTAAATAGCAATAATC
The DNA here is from genome assembly GCF_025860055.1 of Xyrauchen texanus. Taxonomy (NCBI): domain Eukaryota; kingdom Metazoa; phylum Chordata; class Actinopteri; order Cypriniformes; family Catostomidae; genus Xyrauchen; species Xyrauchen texanus. The sequence continues at coordinate 14,047,825 of NC_068284.1, read as the reverse complement.
CATGTTGATTTTGTCACCGGTGTAGTGACAGTCGCGGTTTAGCTTAGTAAGGAAGTTTAGTACTTCCGGCTTGCGTAAAAGCCCACTTTTCCAAAATAAAAGTGACCGATCAGATATTTACACAAAATGCGTAAGGAATTTACATAAATATATACTTTTCTTGAATTTACAGTTAATTTTATTTATTTTATTATTATTATTATTATTATTATTATTATTATTATTATTATTCTATAACGTTAGAAATAAACTGAAAGTTTCAGATTTTGAAAAAAAAAAAGTTAAACAGGAAAGTTATGATTTTAAATGAAAAGAAAATAGTAAACATTCTGCAGGCCACTAATTAACCATTTTTAACTAATTTGTACAAAAGGTCAGATTTCCTTGCTTCCATTGAAGCTCTCTGGAACATTCTCAAATTGTGCTAGAAAACATGGATTATCAGGTTTGCACAAACTTGTGGGGTCCATGCCAGTTTGAGTGCATGCTGTCATTAAAGCAAAAGGGTCACATATCAAATACTTGTTCCAGGCCCCTAACATTTAAGCAGCAGCCAACAGCAATGGGCAGAGTGTGCTGTAAATGAAATTAAGCACTAAAAATAATCACGCTCATATATTGGGGGGATCACATGGGGGTCCAGGCTTTAGAACCGCCACTGGCCTATTTATGAGGCACTCTGGTGCACTGACAATGGATTAACTGAGATTTTAGATCAAATGGAGGATAAAACGTTTCCAAATCCCTCACTAAACATTTTCAGATCATCAGTCGCTGCCTGTGTGACATTCACTGCGAAAATGATGTCAGAAATACTATACTATAGATTACATACTAACAATATAATCTGAAACTCACCCACATGCCCTTATGAGACCCAACAATTCATGTTTGCCCATTTGAGACCCAACTTGCATGCCATTGTTTTGACAGGTGTATCCTAAAGAGAACAGTTTGTGCTTTTCTGAGAACGCCTGCTAAATGTCTGAGGGCGTGGTCAATATTATAATATTAATACATTGCATAATAATAATAATGATGACGTAATAATAAGATAATGATATGAATCAAATTAAACACAAATACAATTATGATGCAATCTGTTATTTATTCAGAAACATATTTTAAACATTTATATAAAGGCGTCAAAATATCTAAATGCATTTTTTTTTATGATTTCTTTATCTATTTATTTATTTGTTGCTAGGCTTCAGGAGCACAGTTTGAATTTTAAAATAAAAGGAAAATGTAACACGTTCTCACAATTTGTTTTGGTTTCCTCGTTATTTCAGATGAACTCGGAGAGAAGCGCATCATAAATCTCGTGAGAGCGCGCAAAATCAGTCTCTCCATCAGCGCGCGTGCAGCATGCAGCTGTAGCGTCTCGTGTCAAAGACTGAAGTGAGAGACTAATAACTAACGGGAGAGGTTGGAACTAATCAGCATGTCACTTGTACAGCTATTTACTCAAAGAGTCGCTATCTTTATCCATCTAGTTTTCTAGACACTTGGAGAATGCGTTAAGATCGGGACAACATCACGGATTCTTGTATCAGCAACTGCCTGTACTCAATAGATTAGCATATTTATTTATCTACTCAACGCAAGAGGATCGATAGTTTCTCAAGACAGATATGAGCACCAACGACGCGAAGGAATATCTCTCCAGAAGAGAGATACCACTATTGTTTGAGGTGAGGATATTTCAATGTGAACTTTTTTCATTGGTGAACCCTAAAGAAAGGAAATATAGGCTATCCGTATCATAGACGTAACAAAAGTAAAAGCTTAACATGTTACTTGAATAAAAATATGGCATGTAAAATTCTGTTATTGCCTCGGGATGTCCTCTCCAATCCGAATGCTGACAATCTAGAAGAATCAATGGAATAAAGCGTGTAAATAATCGTATTATGTTGTTGATTCTATAGGCCTAGTATACAAAAAAGTGAATCAATTAAAGTTGTAATGATTCATAATTAATAAGTAGCTTATTTAAAGCGTAATAGTTGATTTAAAGTTATGTGCATATATCTCATATAAATATGTTACTGCAATGTTGTATTGCATTATACTGTAGATAATGGCGTATATAGGCGTCTGATATGTTTTTACGCACAAGGATACAAAACACAATTATGTCTCTAACTACAGTCAACATCAATGATTTTCCATTGTTGTTTATTATGGCAGGCGTAATTTCAGAAGCTTTAGACAGTGATTATAAAGGTCAGTCTTATATGAAATAACAGGCTATAACAGATTGGATGACTGTTTTTCAACTGAATGATGCAATAACCTACTGTTTTTTGTTTTTTCATTTTTTTAACTTTTTTTATGGAAAATGTGATACTGGAGTCAAGACCTCTCTTTACACTGCTAGTTAACCATGAGGACCATTTCTCTTTCTTTAAAGAGTTTCGTCCAAATTGGTTTTGATTGTCCTTGAAATATATGGTGATGATGATGATGAGGATTTGTGACAAACAGTTTTGGGTGTAATCGGATTACAAAGTACTTAGTGACTGTAATCAAATTACTTTTAGGCACAAAAAGTATTGTAACACGTTACATTTTAAATTGTTATTATCAGATTACAGTTACTGACTTTCAAAGTAATTCATTGTAAGTATATTACTTCATTTACAAATATTTCAAAAATATTATTTATGTGTAATACAGTAAAAATGTGAATTCATATGTTTGCATTTCAGAGACAGCTAAAGGGTGTGCGAAAATAAACAAGGAGAAAATAGACATTATTTTAAATTTGTTGGGCGGAAAAACAAAAAAACATTTGTGGCAAGTGTTTTAGAAATTAACTTGAACGCAAAGAAATGGGGGCCTGGGTATCTCAGCGAGTAAAGATGCTGACTACCACACCTGGAGTCGTGAGTTCGAATCCAGGGTGTGCTGAGTGACTCCAGCCAGGTCTCCTAAGCAACCATATTGGCCCGGTTGCTAGGGAGGGAAGAGTCACATGGGATAACCTCCTCATGGATGCTATAATGTGGTTCTCGCTTTCGGTAGGGCACTGGCGAGATGTGTGTGGATGCCGCGGAGGATGGCGTGAAGCCTCCACTCATGCTAGGTCTCCGTGGTAACACGCTCAACAAGCCACGTGATAGGATGTGCGGACTGATGGTCTCAGACGTAGAGGCAACTGAGATTTGTCCTCCGCCACCCAGATTGAGGTGGCGGAGGACAAATCTACACCACCACGAGGACTCATTGGGAATTGGGCATTCCAAATTGGGGAGAAAAAGTAAAGTAATTAGTAATGTGATTGCTTTTCAATTAAGTATTCAGTAAAGTAATATTATTTAAAAAAAATTATATAAGCAGTTTTCAATTTGTAGAGGATTACTTTTTAAGTTTAAACTGGAATTTGATCAGTGTCATTTTTTAAACATTTATATTTCGGTTGTCAAACTGTTGTTATTTTATAGTAATAACTTTCCAAACTTGTCTTTGACTGTCCTTGACATATGATGATGAAAAGTATATACACCTGTAAACTACACTGGTCATTTATTGTGTAAGTTCAACGTAATAACACTTAAATACAAAGGTTAACCTGTAGAATGGTAATTACAGATAAACTATAACAAAGAGTTTTTTCCCCTTGATCTGTCAATGCTTTCCCAGAGTCTGTTGACTGGTCTGGTGTACTACAGACCGGATGACCCAATAGACTATCTAGAGATCTGTCTTAAAAAGGTGAGGGAGCTCGGCGGAACTGACAAAGTTCGGTGGGACACATTCGTTGGACAGGAGAAGAAGTCTTTACCACCTCTCAATGGTGGGCAGTCACGACGTTCTTTTTTCCGAAATGGTGAGTTGAGAAAAACTGAGGTGTTGAATTAGGTGTTGTCAGCCAACGCAAGTACGAATTCAAAGCAACTCTTAAATTAATGTAAATAAGAGCTGGTCTACTGCTTGTGTTGAATATTACACAACAGGCTCTTTCTTGACTTTTCTGGAGTAGTTAAAATATGGGATGCACCAGTGGGGTTTTCCTGTCTTCATGCTGCGTAACTTGAAACATTGTTCAGCACACCTTGCAGCAATACCCAAGGCAAATTGATGCAAAGCACCTGTACATTTTAAAACATAATGAGTTTCCCCACTAAACAAAACCTATTCATCCAAATATAGACCATCAGACTCTAGGATGGTTGAGCTATGACTTCCCTTGACTTGCGTAGCCAAACGGCAAAAAAAATATTGTCAGAGCAGTCTTCATGAACGATTGTACAGAAAACACATGGAAAAAACTGTGGATATTTTATAGATCATTTTATAGAGACTATATGTACAGTACAAAATATACACTCATTGAGCACTTTATTAGTAACACCTTTACATATACTTATTAATGTGATTGTCTAATCAGCCAATCGTGTGGTAGCAGTGCAGTGGTTTGAGCATTTCTGTAATCTCCTGGGATTTGTGTTCACAGCTGCGAATTAGTACTCAAATAGATACAGATGACCAAATCAAATCAGTAAACTTGTTTTTGTATCAAACTGTAATTCAAGAAGCTGCGCGAGTAAATTCTCTCTCTCTCTCTCTCTCTCTCTCTCTCTCTCTCTCTCTCTCTCTCTCTCTCTCTCTCTCTCTCTCTCTCTCTCTCTCTCTCTCTCTCTCTCTCTCTCTCTCTCTCGTGCAGCTGTCAGAAGTGTGAGCGCGCGCAGAGAAAGCGCTTTGTCACATAGTTACTGAACTTAAGATGTTACAGATGTATAAACTTTTCTTCACCTGTTAATTCGGCATGCAAATTGCGTTATATATTACGTAAGTGAGCGATGGGATAAAACTATATCGTTCCTGTTTATAATCGACATAGCTGTTAACATTGCAAGCGCGTGTGCCTTTCGTATCTTGGCGCTCCCTCAACATTCATAATGCAGCACATTTGCAAGAAAGGCAAAAATGCGTTGTGTAATGTACCAGCTGCATGGTGAAGAGAGATGCGTAAACACCTATCTCTCATTTTCATATCTAGTTCCATCCAGGGTCGGAAATTAACGGGGGCTCTGGACAAAAAAAATAATTAAAAAAAATCCCCTGCAATATGATATAGTTCCAAACACATACATCGCGATCTTCATTTGAATTTTCGCTGGACATGAATTGTTTATTGCTGTCCGTTGTGCAGATGTTGTCGTGTCAGTGGCGGATGCTCGCGCCATAACCGCGCATAGACGGGCACTCAACTTCTCTCGCTGCACATCAGTTCATTGTCGTGCTCCCGTGCTAAAATTACCAAATGCCACAATGTAGTTTATAATAATATTAACAAAAATAATATCTGGATGTGTTAAATAGCCTTGATGTTAAATAGAACATTATTAATGATACATTAATAATTTTACAGAACAGTTACCACTGTATGAATCATATCTCTGACTACTGTTCATTGTTTTATTCAATTGGCTTTTTTTTTGTTTGTTTATATATATATATATATATATATATATATAAATCTCCTCATTCCAAATCTGGAGAAATGCTGTCATATTCTCTGTGTCAGTGCATTTGTTTTGTAGGCTATTAATTTAATAGCCAGAATATTTGTAAATATGTGAATGAGAAAAAAATAATAATTCAGTAACAATGCACATTATGCAATGTAGAGGTCATGCAATTTTGTATTTATTGAAACATGTCATTTTAAAATGTAATTAATTGTTTAAATAAAGTAAAAAAAAAAAAAATATATATATATATATATATATTAATATATATTTAAAAGGATGACGGAGTCATAAGGCTAGAAAAAAATACCTTGCCAGATCCACTGATTGACTGCTCAATATATCAAGCCGATACCTTGTAAACATGACATTGTTTCCAGGCGGACAGATAAAAAACATGTGTCCTTACCCGTGGAAGTTGCGTTGAGAATCAGATTAGAGCTTTATTAGATTGAGAAAGTACTTTTGTATGCAGCAATATGCATCAGACTGTAGGCGGTCTGTAGACGTGCCTTCTAAGGCTGTGACAGTATTCCAAGCTTTTTACAATCCAATGTTTCACATCTACTACATATAGTATGAATTATTGTAAAAACATATTGATTTGAAAGTTTGTTTGAGGATATCAGAGTGTCTCTAACTCATTGCATTCATTCATGGAGTTCTCCCAGACAGCCCCAACTTCCCCTATCGGAGGTACGACCGCCTCCCACCCATCAACCAGTTCTCCATAGAGAGTGACTCAGACCTTTCTGAGACAGCGGAGCTCATAGAGGAGTATGAAGTGTTTGACCCCTCTAGACCCAGACCCAAAGTCATCCTCATCATAGGTAAGTCCAATATTTGGGTACTTTTATCACAGTTAACAGGCTTGAAACTTAAGACTTAAACCTAACTGCATTTGTAAGGTGTTTGAGAAAATGTTTTTGGTGTTTATGTACTGTATGTGCTCTTGGATATGTCTTATGTGGGTAAATATTGGTATAAATTCAATTCATGTGATAAAATACTTAAAGCTGAAGTGTGTAATTTTTTCAATGTTTAAATACTGTCTCCTATCAAATCTAATAAATCAGATAAAAGAGAAATACAAGTCGAATTTAGATTTGGAGGTGTTCAGAAATGCTTGTGACCACATTTCATTTATAGTGTAAAAGCTAATCTGTCTGACTTGTATGCTGTGTCAACAATGATTTTATTCCAAGTGGGGGGGTTACATGCAGCAACACACTTACTTAGTAGGTAATGGACGCTGTCATGGAATCAATGACCTCCCCTTGTCACATGAGTTGCATTTTAGACACATGTCAATACCAGGTGTAAACAGTTCAGATTGTTCAGTTTGAGATGTCGGAGAATTCTACATTTCCCTCGTACCATATCTGACTTCCTTGCATGCATTTCTTTTTGATGTATTATTGATTGATTGATTTAATTTGCCAATTAATTTTAATTAGTTACCAGTGCTGGATTTAGCCCACATGCAAATAAACATGCATACGCCAACAATTAAGTTACTTAAGTTACATGCCGTGTTATCTTATTTAGATCTCAGCAATTATTCTTCATCTCCGATTTAATAGTTCAAAGCTTGAATATGTTTGAAGCACATGCAGTCCGCATTCCACATTGGAGTAGGCAGAATGCTTTGATATTGAAGGCAATTATTAGCTGTGCTTTCTTTAATTTTTGGTACAGACATGAATGATACCTCAAATTGTGTGGTTTGTTTAGGGAGGGTGTGCCACCTACACTGAAAATAATTATGTGTTGGATTTGCTTTAAATATATACTGTACCATTTTTGCGAAGGGATAGTTCACCCAAAATTGAAAATTCTCTCATTTACTCTCTCATGCCATCCAAGGTATTTATGACTTTCTTCTGCAGAACACAAACAAAGCTTTTTAGAAGAATATCTCAGCTCTGTATGGCCATACAATGCAAGTGAATGGGTACCAACATTTTAAAGCTCCAATAAAGGCAGCATAAAATTAATCCATAAGACTCCAGGGTTCTTCAGAAGTGATATAAAAGGGCATAGGTGAGATACAGATCAATATATACAGTAAGTCAGTTTTTACTATAAAATCTCCTCCCTGCCCAGTAGGTAGCGATATGCACAAAGATTGAGTATTGCCAAAAACAAAAGAAGAAGAATGTGAAAGTGAAAGTGGAGATTAAAGGAACTCACAATTAACCTTTTACTTTATGTATCACTCTAAGTTCAACTTAGAGTGATACATAAAGTTAAGTAAAGCTAAAAATGTTCTAAATATGTACGTTTCTGAGTAGAAGCTACTTATCTTCTTACGTTATGGTTGTTGAGCCAATGAATAATTTTCTTTCAGTGTAGCAAGCACACAAAGCACCCTAGAAACTGCCTAGGAATGCCCTAGCAACCACCCAAACACCTTAACAACCACATAGCAACATCCTGACACCCTTCCACAATCCCCTAGCATTGTGGGAGCAACTTTGGCATGGGCAAGCGACACTCACATTTTATAAAGTTCAGTTGAATTCAGAATGACCTAGTTATTATTAATACTATATTTGCTTCTTTCCCTGTCTCAGATAAGTGATACATTTCTATAAATGCTAAATGATTACCCCAACTTCTACTAGAGGTCGGCAACCTTTTTATCATGGAGTGCCATTTTATATTTTCCTGGTCAATGGCTGTGATGACGAAAATGTTTCTAGTTGGCATTTTTCTATTTTAATAGTTTATTTTCATTACAAATGATATTATTGGCATAAAAATCTTGTGAAAAATCTTGCATGTGAACTTTAACAGAGCATCTTGTGAAAATGCTTTAATGAAAGGTAACATCACAAGCCTATCAACTATTTAGCCCTTTTCGGTGAATTGCATTAAAAATATAAATTAAACTTGGAAATATAGTTTTAGGATTATATTTCCAGGTTTAATTTATATTTTTAATAGACTTCAGATTTTTGAACCAGACGATATGGGTTTATGTTTTCTCTTTTAATCTTTTAATGAGTTTTGTGTGTGACCATGGTTTATGGTGGGTGTACCTGTATGCTGGGTTGGAAACCTCACAGATTAATAGTGGTGTTTTCCTTGTTACATCATGTGTTGTTCTGAAACCAAAAAGAAACAAATGAAACACAGCATGTAGGCTGTCATCCGCGCAGCCTGACCGAAGCAAAGCGGGCAAATTTACTCGCGCGATTAACCAAAAGTAAAGCGCTGCCGGCTTGTGATGCACAAATGGCTTATACGCACTGCACGAGTCTGCTGGATATTCTGTAGTCTCATCACATTTAAACTTTTTGTTTAGCCTTCCATTCAGCTCATGAAAACACGCTGCTTGATCTTGAGGAAGGATAATATCAATATGTAGATTGGAATGCAGGTGTGGAATTTATATATATAAAATAGTCTCTCTCGCTGTTGCTGGCATGCCAGTGATTACCCCTCTGTGTACCAATGCTGGCATGACCTTAAGTGGTTTTGGCAAACCATGTTGTTCAATGACAGCAGGTCAGTGGAAATCTAAGAAATCATGCAAGCTCAAGACATATTTCTAGCTTCATTCACTCTCAAGGGATATACAGGTGCTATTGATACTCACTATATGAATGTTGATACCCTTTTCACCTTGTACCCAAACAGGTGGCCCAGGCAGTGGTAAAGGGACGCAATGTCTTAAGATCGCCAAGCGCTATGGCTTTGAATATGTGTCAATGGGTGAGCTACTCAGGAAGAAGATGATCCATAATGCCACCAGCAACAGGAAGTGGAGTCTGATTGCCAGGATCATCACCAATGGGGAACTGGCACCACAGGTATGTAGAAGTCATTGGAGAAAGGATGATAAAGTAAATGTAAAATCTTCAGCATGCACATAATTGGATATCTCCATGAAACATAGCACCTGCTTTTTTGGTTTTCTATGCTTGCCCAGGCAGGGCACCTTTTTTAAATATTAGAAATTTTGCCATTGGTCAGTGGTGGCACCAAGCCTTTTTCTGAATCAACATTTGACAATTAAGTCTCACAAACAGTGTTGGTTAGTAATGCAATGGACTAAACGTGATCTAGATTATGTTAGCAGATTACAAATATCAAGTACTTGTATTTGGATTACATAACCTTTTTAATAGTGCATCATTAGTTTAAAGTTACTGGATTACATGATTACATATTGGTTACATTACCTATCAGTCTTGACTTAAAAAAATGGAGGTGGATTTTTAATGAAAGCAGTGTACATTGGTACCTTATACACTTAAAACAAGATTTTCAACAAAACAAGTAATAAGTAATCCAAAAGTAATCATATTGGATTAATTACAATTTACTGATTACAGTTTCAATTACCAGGTTACATTTCAGATGTAATCTATCCAACAGCTCACAAACTCATCAAAGTCATAAAGCAGGATATGATGAATATTAAACATTGCACTTGATGTCAGGAGGGGCGTGGGACTGGGTGATAGACCTCAAGTAACAGGGGCCCACATAAATCTTAATTGATATTACAATTATATTATAATTTGTTATACATATTTAATAATAACATGCTATTGGTTGGAATGAAATGTTGCAAGACTCTGTTTTCCACCTGTAAAAATGGAGAGTTCCCCTGTAATCTGCATTGCCACCTCCCAAATTAGCAAATCCCTCCACTCCACAAAAGCGAAAGTGGTCTGGTCCATTAGCCACCTTACGGTCCAAACTGAGGACATGTCATGATGTAAAATGCTTACTCCATTAATGTAAGTACAGAATTGAATCCAAAATCAGAACTAAAGGGACAGTACTGATTTAGCATGTGCTCTGATTATCAAGGTAAATAATTGTAAATAGAACAATTTATGCATGTAAATAATAAACATATTAAAGCAAAGCAAAATATTAAATGCAATTTCAATACATTTCTTGATGAAATATAATGAATTTGACAATTTTTCAAAAGCTAAAATGCAACCAATTTGATGCAAAACTGACAAAATATATATATATTGTACCTAGAATGGTTACCTAGAAGGTTAGAAGGTCCCTTCATAATTAACAGCATGAGCTGAGAAATGACCAGCCCGAGTCATTTAATCCTTATCTGCATTAAATGTGCCTCTACACTGAAACAGAGGTCAAGTCTAGCTTCCGTATACTTTGCCAGAGAAATAAAACCAATTACTAACAATTTACTGGATTAGGAAGACAAAGAAGACAATTTCCAGGCTGTGACATACTTGAAGGGAACATAAGGGCCAAAACTTCTCTGTGTTGTAATGACCACCATTTACTGCCCACATTGTCGATAACAATATGTATTCATTGTTCCACAACTTTGCCCACCCAGGCGCATTGAATCAATAATGAGGAAGTAGGAATGATACTATTATTCTTAAACACCAGAAAAACCAAAGGATCCCAACTTTAGAAAAGTTTATTATTAACAACATCCCTGATGATTCTTATGTAAGTCTTAACATTTTGCGTGGCACATTTCAGCACAGATTATTTTGTGAGAATGTCAGATTAAATTGCATGTTGTATTTTCATCGTCCATTGTAATATACAGGTTTTTATGGTGTAGTCTGTGACTTTTCTTTAAAAAAAACAAAACACAAGGTTACAGTGAGGCATTTACAATGTATGTGAATGAGGCCCATTTTTGGAGGGTTTAAAGGCGGAAATGTGAAGCATATAATTTTATAAAAACACTTACATTAAATTTTAATTCTCATTTACTCACCCTCATGCCATCCCATTTCTTTCTTCATCAGAACACAATTGAAGAAATATAGGAAAATATCTTAGCTCAGTAGATCTTTATAATGCAAGTGGATGGTGATACAACCTTTGAAGCTATAAAAAGAACAGACAGTCAGCATAAACATCATCCATATGTCTCCGCTGGTTAAAGTAATGTCTTCTGAAGTGAAATGATTGCTTTTGGTGCAAAAAAGATCAATATTTAAGGACGTTTTAAGTATGAATAATAATTTATGGTCAGCAGGAGTATGCACATGATGTAAATGCGTTGGCATGTTCACATGAGAACTGTTGCACATGAGACATACCTGGAAGAGCAGCACTGTTTACAACTGAGTAGGAGGAAAGCTGTACAGAAGCTTCATTGGTTTTGGTTTAGATCTGAATCTGTTTGTTTACTCACAATGAGGCATTTGTGCGCTCATCCTGGATGTCTCATCCAAGAGAAAAACGTGAGATTACGTCCATAACATGCCAACACGTACATGTCACATGAGAGACCATTAGAACTCCGCCCTCTCGTGGATTTGCGTACTTCTGCTGACCGGAAGTGATTATTTACAGTTAAAAAGTACTTAAATATAGATCTTTTTCACACCAAAAGCGGTCATTTCGCTTAAGAAGGCATTCATTTAACCAGCGGAGTTGTATAGAAGATGTTTATGCTGACTGTCTGTGATTTTTGTAGCTTCAAAAGTCGGATGAATTAAGATATTTTGTAGTTTTTCTTCAAATGTGTTCTGCTGAAGAAAGAAAGTCATACATACCCGGCATGGCATGAGGGTGAGTAAATGAGATAATTGTAATTTTTTGGGTGAATTATCCCTTTACTTCTCCTGTTAAAGCTTTTGTTTTATTTGAGCTGTAAAGTTTAAATCGTCGTTTACTTCCTTAATTGTCATGGCAACGCCGTAGGTCCCTCTTTCCCTGGGGGAGGGCGTGCCTTACACGTCTGCCGGCAGGTCATCCCCGCCTTCCTGAATCTGGAAGGGGACAGGGGGATGGAAACAATAAGAGTGGCAGTGGGAGTGAGAGATGAGAGAGAGAGAGAGAGAGAGAGAAAAAACACTTACATGCCGATTCTCCGATACACCGTACCTTGGTCCTCGGCCACTCCTCCACCCTCTAACGGACGACAGCCGTGCCTCCCCGGGCGGATCGGAGGCAGTCCCCCAGCCCCTGGCGGATGGAACATCCCGCCACGTTCTCGGGGAACAGAAGGGCCCACCCCCCCAGCAGCGGTTCTCCCGCTCAAGGCGGACGGCAGTGAGCCCCTCCCCGCTCGCGGTCAGCGGTCTCAGACCCTGCTGTATTTCAGCGGCTGGTAGAGGTCTCCTCCGCCCCTGGTAGCGGCCCTGACCATTCCAGGCGGTCGGTTAGGAGCCCCTTCTCCCCTCACCCTCACGTTCAGCGGCCATTCCTCATGGCAGCGGTGAGAACTCCCCTACAATGTATCCCTCTTCCTTCCCGGGTCTTCAGCACCAATGTAAAGGGATTAATAGAAAGGAGGAGGCGAGAACCGGCTTGACAATATAAATAATAGTTTAATGAATAAATAAACCAAAAGACACAAACACACACATAGGACGGACAGCTACCCGTAAATGTCACTCTCTCTGTGGCACCAGCACCGGTCCAAATTATTTGCCATTGCTGCTGGATTGTTCTGGATCAGAACTGATTAATTCCTGTTCATTATCTCTGAAGTCACATTAAATGTATCATTAGATTTATCAAACTACAAACAGCTTTGCAAACTAGGTACACCAGTCTTGCATGTCCAGGTTTTGCATGTGGAGCAAGCATTGTGTTTCTATGGTTGGGAAGAGTGTCTCCATGTATTATGAAGATGTCCTCTGCATTGAACACTGCCTGGATCGCTCCAGCTAACCTGCAGTAAAAAGAGTGTTTGAGTGTATGAATTACTTTCCAAACAGGGGGACAAACGACTTTATTTTTAGAGCTGTCTTGTACTGACTCCAGATCTCTGCCGTATATGATCCCATTCACATCATTAGATTTGCTATGCTTGAACAATTTCCCCCTCGAGCACTGAACAATAAAGTTATCCTAACATGCCCCTGCATTCCTCAATTACACTCAAAATCGCCTAAAATGTGAAGTTTGATATATTAGTCACCAAGTGCAATTTTTAGCGTGTTTGATGATTTCCTTTTCAAGCACATCCTCTTCCATTATGGTAAAAGCATAGAGAATTCTGACAGGGATATTCTGTACTCTCAGAAATTCAGTGAACGATCTGAAAGTCTCCAGTGAATTACGGAAAGATTGCCCTTGAAGCCCAACTCATTTGAGACATCATGCCTCAGCCTTTCCTCTAAACTGATTTAGTGTGCAGTTAAAAACAGCCCAGAATTACAAAGCACATTTACCCTGCATGTACTTGTCCTATGGAGACCAAATTGCTTACAGAAATGAGGTTTACCATATTTGGAATGGAAACCAGTTTATCATTGCACACTCTAATTATATTGTAGTAATCGAGTCTGACTACACGCTGATGAGTATTTAAATTGGTATCAGAGATGTAAAAAAAAAATCTTTATGGGTGTGTATTATTTCAATCTGACTGAGTATATTTATTTACCCTCATTAGGAAACAACCATAACCGAGATTAAGCAGAAGATCATGAAGATTCCAGATGCCAGTGGAATAGTTATAGACGGCTTCCCTCGAGATGTGGCACAGGCTCTCTCTTTTGAGGACCAGGTGAGTGGATTTTATTTGTCGTGTTTGCTAAGGCAAACATCACTTCTATTATTTCTCTTACTTAAAGTTAGGGATTTCAACAAACCCCAAACCATTGGGATGTAGCTCATCCCACACCATTTGTGCTGCAGACATGAATGATACCTCAAATCGTATGGCTTGTTAAGACAATAAAAGTAGCATTAAAAAAATCACATACATTTACAGGGAATATAAATCTTTATATCTAGGGACCAGAATATCATAGAGACTTGGGGTGGGCTCTTTTGACTTGGGCCAGTAAGCACCCACCCTAGGAAGAGGGTCTCCTTAGCAACCGCATAGCACATTTTTCACGGGAAAGCACCAACTCTTTTTTTTTTTTTTTTAAATATCTAAATCTTGTCACTTTATTTTCCATACGTACAAAAACCTCCCATATCACAGGAAGCCATTTAATCTTGCTTGTCACAGTGTTCCTGTTTAGCTGTGTTTAAAAGCAAGGCAGAAACGAAGACACAAAATAACATGTCAGATTTGGCACATCTAATGGGCCAGATTCTTACTGTCAAGTTGGTAATTGCATAAGTGGATGATACTGTTGTGGAGGCTGAACGGTTGTTACTGTTTTTACACTACAGACATGTTCATCAGCTTTTAAAAGGGACTCAGTGACCAGTTGGTGAAACCCAAATATCTAATGGGCTCAGTAGTTTACTAGTTGTTTACTGTAGTTGAGTATGCATGATGAACATCAGAGGCTCTACAACAACTGTGTGTCTTATTCAATTTCACACCAATCACAAGTACAACAGCTGATTATGACTTTATAAATAGTTATTTTTCGCTCTATTACTCACATGCTGCCATGTTATGATATCGAACCATTTTTATTCTAATGTATAATTGAAAAACCTACATTTACACACTTCTGATAGACAGAATGTTGGACTTTGAACTAGGAAGACCACGGTTTAAGTCCAGTCAAGCACAAAATCTCACGAAAGTGTCACAGTAGCGACATGAAATTATGTGGTTGCTTCAGAAAATGTACTTTTTCTGTCGCATTTGCGTAAAGAACACTATTAGTTAGGTTAAGGTGTTGGTTTAGGGTGAAGATGTCTGCTATGTTTACCTCTCATTTATCTTTTAGGACACTATTGGTTAGGTATAGGATAAAGTTTTAGGTTAGGGAAGTGCATTTTACTCATTAAAACCTCCATCTAATATTCACTTAAAACCCTGTCTTATTACAACATAATTTCACTCAGTTTCAGCACCCCCTGCTGGAAATTTCACTGGGAAACTGCAGCCAAATGTGTAATACAGCATGTCATTTTGGATTGCAAAGATTTTGCCAAGGTCACGTTAATTTCATGAAATCAGGCTGGAATTAAATGACTCACAGTTGCTTTGCCGATGCAAATCGCTGTATGTGTGACTTTAGTGAGAATTTAGAGTTGTGATCAAATATTTTACATCCTGTTGATTCACACCCGTGATTAGACCAGGTAACATATGCAGATCTCAACGATACACTTTAAATGATCTATTAGATAACAGTGTTATTGACAGGAGCCTTTTGGCATTATTCATCGCAATTTCGATGTGATTGATGCAATGCCTCTGACAGGTGTACTGCATATTAATGCCTATAGGCCTGTCAAATATGTACTAATGTCAACCTCGCTGAGAGGAAATTAGTTGGCAGTTTTCAATTGCAAGTCTCAGTGCACATTCTTCTCCAAATGACAGCCTACTCCTTTAAGTGTCATCATGGCTAATTAGTTCTCTCTCACACACTTCCTTCCACACATTCCAGCATTAGCAGATAGTACGTTTGGCATTATGTCTGACTCACTGACCATATACAGCAATGTTTCTCAACTGGTTTTGCTTCAGGACCCAGATTTTACATCGGAC
This sequence comes from Xyrauchen texanus, assembly GCF_025860055.1. Taxonomy (NCBI): domain Eukaryota; kingdom Metazoa; phylum Chordata; class Actinopteri; order Cypriniformes; family Catostomidae; genus Xyrauchen; species Xyrauchen texanus. The sequence continues at coordinate 14,031,955 of NC_068284.1, read as the reverse complement.
ATCAAAAGGTGTCATAACACCCTACCACAATTGTTTCCCTTTAACAAAAATTAAAACATCAAAATGTCCTTAATTAAACATTCAATTTAATTAAGGACATTTTGATGTTTTAATTTTTGTTAAAGGGAAACAATTTTGGTTATTATCATGAATTGCACAACCAAAATTATTCATACTGATCAAACTTTGAATTCGGCAACAGTAGCTTGAAAGGTCTGCTGCTCAATTCGATCTGTGCTTACCGAACATTGAACCACTACCCCCAATGGCTGGAGCTGGAAGTGTTGATCAGGTGAAATATTTAAAAAGTTTCACAAAAAGAAAGTTGTATTTTTAGTTGTAAATGATGAAATACAGTCAACAGGAATACATATTTTATTAACGCCTAACCCAAACCCCAACCCTAAACGTACATTTTATGTGGAGTAAAAAAATAATTTTTTTGTGAAATCATACCAAATCATACTCACTATTGTTAATGTGAACACAATTATGGGGGTTGCCGCTTGTCAGTAATTCTTCAGAATGGGGTTGATGTCGGGGTTAGGCTTGGGATTAATGGTTTTCACGCATCGATAATTGGAAGATTTTCCCAATGATTATCATTAAATCTGTATTTTTTTTAGATATAAATAGGGCTACTCGTTGCACAATTGTCTTTGTCTTTTCAAACATATTTATCAACACAACTTTAGTGAAGTGAGAGTGGAATGGGTAAATTAAAGGGGATCGCTAACCAAAAATTACAAATTCTAATTAAATATATTCTATGACGGTACAAACAAAGCACGGACTCAACATCTCTGGAGGCTGCTCAAAAATCGCTACTATGCGAATTAAGCTCTGTAGCGCTGCCAATCTTTGAGCAGCCTCCAGAGATTTGACCCAAATCATTATCAAAGGACAAAGATTATTTACTCTAGCCATCACTGGATGATATATTGTGCATATGCATCTTTTATGTAGCCTACACAATGTATTTTCACTTACAAGTATTTTGACAGCTTGATTGAAACCTCTTCAGAGTTACATACAGAGAAATTGCATAATCTTTTTCTTAACATTTAGTTTGCGCAGTTTCATACATTAACCTGAAAACTCACCAACGTCACTTTATTCATTCTTAAGTACAAAAACCTTTTTGTGTATATGCATCCTGTGCAAGGCGCTCTACAATACTGGTCCCATGCTGTGATACCTGTGCTTTACGATCTGCTTCAGTAACTGTTATATCACCCCCTTGTGGTCTCCCAATGCTTTTAAGCCAGACAATAAACAGCTGAGTGAATAGAACGATATGCACATTTCTTCTTTCTTCTTCTAATTTAAATGTCAGCTAATGTTAACATATCGATGTCTCAAATATATATCGATAAAATAATGTTCCGATCAAGTAAGGAATAACTGATGATGGACCATTGAATTTTTGAAAAATAATGTATACCCGAGGTGCAACAGTCACTCCACTGAGTGTCGTGACCACATTACCACCTTGGGTGTTCATTATTTTTCAATAATTAAATGAACCAGAATCAATTATTTATCTTATACCACAGTTACAAAACTTTAAGACACCTTTCAGGGTTTTGTCTCAAGACATTTTCTGTTTTTCATCCCTAAAATGCTCTTGTGAGTGGACCTACTTTCTTCTGCCACGGATTCAGTGTCTTGCTCTGATGCAGCTCAAATCTTTGTTTCTAGTTCGAAAATGTCACTTTAGAACTTGCAACGGAGAACAGAGAGGCTTGCGCTGCTTTATTGGTGCACTTACTGTGCACGTGTGTTTGTGTATGAGTTGTTTTTTTTTGGAGGGATCGAAAGAGAAAAGCTCAGAAACTGAGAGAGATCACCTGTGGGATTACCTTTATTTGTTGCAGCTCTCGTCAGAAATAACATAGATTCAAAATGCCAAGATGTAATTTTAAGCACTTCTCAGCAGCTGCGAGTGTTGCCATATTTCTGATGTAAACCTTAACAACTGCTTTCAACCCTACTGAGATGTCGGTGACTGACATGATGGTTCTATTTTTCATTCCTGAGTAAGTATGTGCATAATGCGTATATGCATGTGTGTCCATGTGTGTATGAGAGAGCTTAAGAGAGTGGAGAGGGAGTGTGAGGGTTTCCCCAAAGATATTACAGAAACTGTTGTATTGATCAAGTGTATCTATCTTTGATACAGTTCAAACCTCCGTTGCTAGTTTGAAAACATCACTTTAGAACTAGCAACAGCTTTTTTGCAATGGAGTAACAAGGTAGCATGTGTGTGCACGAGCGAAAGAGAGGGAGAGGGGTAGTGCGGTACTTTCCATTATAGCTATGTGAGGCTGATTAGGGTCAAATACATTGAAACATAAAAGGTTTCACATATTAAAAGTTATTTCGGATAATAGAAACTGTTGTATTGATCAAGTCAAGGAGGGTGCGGCTCTATTTGTGAGTCTCAATGTCTATGTGTGAGCGTGTGTAAATGTGGTGGAGATGAGGGAGCTTTTCAACCGAAATTGAAATAAATGTAGGATATCATAGATATTGTTTGACGTTCTTAACTGATTTACTTTAACAAATGTCTTTGTTTATATAGTTATTTTGCTGTGGTAGCATGTATGGTGTGTGTGTGGGTGAGACGAGAGTGAAAGAGAGAGCAAAAGGACACCAAGGACCCTTTTCAATCGAAATTTAAATACATTTAGGATATTATAGACATTGTCATTCTTATCTGATTTACTTACCCAATGTCTTTGTTTTAAATGGTTATTTTGTTGTGGTAGCCTGTAGGGCTCTTTGAAATAACTGAAATAATTTGGCGAAGTGAAACTACCTCATAGCCGTGCATTTACTTGAAAAATAATTGCACACCTTAGAATGTCCGTCAACCAATCAGAATCAAGCATTCAACAGACCTGTGGTATAATAATCAATATACCTATACAGTATTATATGACATGCCTAGTCAGGGTACATGTACTGTACATTCAGAAACAGCATGAATGGTCTTTATAGTCTTTATAGACCGTTTGGATACTAAATGTCTTAAATTTTGATGGTTATATGCTCGTGGCGATCAATAATGCCCTGCACAAATTGTGGTCGGCACAAACCATATTTTTCCATATTGCGATTGAACCTGTATTTAATGTAGTCTGTTGTATTTTCATTTACCTTAAGTGGTTTTGTTAATATTTTATTTATATTATATACATTTTATTATTCAAATTTAGTATTGTTTTTTCCCCATCTGTTCGTGGCCCAGAAGTATGACCCATTTCATGTCATGACCCACCAGTTGAGATCCACACAAAGTTCAGCTACGAGTTTGCTCTTGCAGCACTTACTGCCTGTCCCAAATTAACCTTTAATTTTTACATTAAAAACAAGATTGTAAGTCTGAATTTTGAAATGGCAGAAGTCACGACCTGCAAATGTCACATTGTGTGGTTTCCAGCCTGCAGATAATGTGATCACCCAGTTCAGGCTACATGAGCAGTAAAATTTAATGAGTTGTGAGAATCAGAGATACTTCCATCTCTCTCTCTTCCTCCCTCGCAGTTGTTCTTAGCCTTCCTCAGTTCATACCAATTATCTAAGAGGTGCTTTTACGTAGGCAGGCAGCTGTCAGGAGCGCACTTTTTGCGGTTAGAAAATAGATTTGAAACACTGTCTGCTTATCTCAGAAATTAATTGATGAAGTCACATTTCAAATAAATACAGAATAATGGTTTGTATTCAGATTATTTTTAAATTCAGAACATAAATGTCTGCCTGGCAGACAAAAAATGAGTTGGTTGGTGGGGGAATTAACACCTGCCATCAGCCAAATGAGGCTATTTGTCTGCAGTGGTGGGTAATTTTGCCTTATCTACCAGTCACTGTGGCGGGTAACCTGTAAGATGTCTCAGATTGGCCTTTGACAAGAAATCCTGTTGCTTAGTAGCAATGACGTGCGCTTGTTTGAAGGTGTTGTGTGGAATTTTTTATGTTAAAATACATTCTATCTCAGCTTAATATGTAGAACAGCTATAAGTAAGCCATTTCTAAGTGGACTATAGTAAAACTATAGCCCCATTCACACTGGCAGTGACATCGCGTTAGACAACGGCACCATTCCTTTAATTTTTAATGAGAGAACAGGAACTCCGTTCATTAGCAACAGAGATTGCCATGGAGAGCTACAAGACAAGTTGAGAAAATTTCAACTTTATACAAATGACGAGCGACAATCGCGAGTGACTACCAATGAGAGATACTGGAGTCGACTCGAGTGCAGGCAAGACTGAGAAGTTAAAAGATTCTGTGAGCGATTTCACTGTTCAATATAAGTTGTCTGTAACCACATGCATAGATATAATAAAATGATGTGTGGAAAACCGTGTCGGCATTCTGAGTGAGTTTGATTCATATATTGATATAACGTTCGTCTTGCTTAATGATGTGATGCATTAAGCACTGCTGCAAAATATATATAAAACACTCTTCCCTGCAGAATGTGCATTTTTAGAGACAAAATAACTGATTCCTTGTCAAATTAGTATGAAATCTTAGTTTTATCGGAAGTATCATCTGTAAACAGCATTGCAAATATTACTATGGCCAGTTGTACAGTCCACCAATAACGTTAGAGCGGCGGCAGCAGTAGGAACGCCCACCAGCGACACGGATCGTAAAGTCTAGCCCGCATTGTGAACGGGGCTTAGCTGTTCTCCAACCAATGTCTGATAGGGTGAGTGTTTAAGAAACCTGTTTGGAAACAGTCATTATTTTTGTATTTCTGTTTGGAGCATCACAGACTTTACAGAGTGATACATCACAGCAACAGCGTTTACATTTTTTGAAGAAATCAATATACAAATTGATTTCATATTGTCTCTGCATATTAAGCCTGGATATAGAAAAGTATTTTAACAATGGAAAAAAATTACACACTTATGCTGCAATCGCATTTTTTCCTTCACTAATTTATTTCAAATGGTCCTGTAGTGTGACAAATGAACAAAAAAATACATTTTCCACCCTGTTTACATGATCTGAGCTCAATTATTACACGTTCCTGTGTATAGCAACAGTGAATGTGCAATGGTGCTGGCTGCACTGTTTCGTTAATTAGTTTACTGTTTGCTGGCTGTGACAGTTTAAAAGGAACCCAGATTCAGGCAGCAGCATCCCATGTGTGCCTCCTCGCTCTCTCTGCCTCCGCTTTTCCGGAGGTGCCGGGCACAATCAGTGAGAGGATTTATGAGTGAAGGCATGCCAAAAAAAATAAATAAAAAAATTCCAGATTTTCTATGTGCTAGGCTACAACTCACAAAGCCTTCTGGGAGAGCAGACAGCAGTCGTGCAGCACAGCAGCAGTTGCCGTTTATTATGCGGTTCTCATTCCAGAATGTTCACTGCTGTTTCCAGGCCAATTTATCACACACTGTTTTGTCAGATAGCATAAAATAAATTTTATTTAAAATAAAAACTGGTTTTATTCAAGTCAAAAATATTATTTAATACCAGTATTATTTTAAATCAATGAAAGTCATTTTTAAGAGTTATATCAGGTAGAAAAAGCTCCTTAAAATAGCAATACCTGCAGTATTTGTAGATATTCTTATGTAAAGTGTGGTTCACATAATCTTATGTTTGGATAGACACAGAATTGTAAAATGTAGACAGCATCTAAAATGTAAACTCTTTTACACATGAACAACTTTAGAGATATACAAATTTTATGAATCATTCATATTATGTTACTAGGCACATTTAATTCATAGAATTCAAAAAAGTAAATTTTATTGTATTTACTATATATGTATATATATATATATATATATATATATATATATATATATATATATATATATATATATATATATATATTCAAGCTGCACGATTAATTGTTAAAAGAGCACAATCTCGATTCTGACACCCACGCGATCATTTGTAATCAAATTTTTATTCAAAATTCACTTCAAGAAGTCAAATTTATATGGCATCTACAAAACACAGCGCTCCTGCACGAGATGCTAAATAAACTAAAACGAAATGCCAAAGATATATGTCCAGCACAGTGCTTTACAAACTGCAGGGTGCAGCCACGATTAGCTAGGACTGTGTGACAGAATCTCTTTTCAGTTCAATATTTTAATATCCACCGATGCTACAAAAACCACCATTACCGAGATCTGACTAAATTCGCTATCCGTGCACTGTTTGATCACAGCCGGCTGTTTTCAAATGCTCACATACGTGTCTCTGCCCATGTACTTGTGTCTTGTGATGAATGCAGCTTTGATAAACCTATAATAAAGATTTATATTTTAGAGCTGTCGGATACATTTTGTAGGAAATTGCATACATACGTCATTCGCCCATGCGTGTTGACGTCATATCCGTACACAGATAAGTAATTCTGTTACGTACGATAAAATCACCAGCCTCCTTCGGGAACGCACAGACCTCTTTGTAGCGATATTCATGAACATTGCTGTGCTTTTCAGCTGCAGATAGCATCTCCACCCTCGGTTGCTAGCGACAGCATTTTTTATAAAATATTTTGTCTTATTTGAAGACATCACATACCATGTCGTTGAGTCTGGAGCAACTGCATAACTGTAAACATTTGCCAAAAATGGTAAACATCACCAAGATTACTGTCCACATACATTCAGAATTCAGATACAAAATAATACCCCACCATGTTTTCAAACAAGAAGCCTTCATTTCCGGCATAGCCGTGTAGATGTCTTTTCCAGCAAATTACATCACAGAGTTTAATGGCATTTGGTGCTGATGTGTGAAAGGAACTATCAAAAGTGAACAAAGATGGAAAGTCGTTGCATGTGTGAATAGCATATGTGGTACATTTACCAGTAAAGGCAACCCAATGATAATTTTCCTGGTTGCATGTGTGAAAGGGGATAGTGTTGCGCTTGTATTTTGTTACTATTAAGCTTTGATGATTATTAAATTCAGCCATATTGAAAGTGCAAATTACAACTTTTACTAGTCCCATTTGGATGTCATTTATAAATATTTCAGCCATATAAAATGACTTTCTTGGAGAAACTTTCTCCATCATTTAATGATAAGTCAGGGTCATACAATGGGACTCAATTACCGTCACAAATGTGTGATTTAGTTCTGACAATGTTGGTGGATTTGCAAAGATTGGTACATCTCTAAAATTGTACACATGTAAAAGAGTTCACATTGGTGCTAACAATACATTGACATTGCCTCTATATCCTATCCAATTTAAATTTATGAACTTGTACACTTTACGTACAAACATCTTTGAATATAAATGAGATCACCCTCACTGTAAAAAAAACCAATCTACTTCAATAGCTGCCTCAAAGTTGGATAAATCAACCTATTTTTAAGACTAGATGTAAAATAATGAGTTGAAATGATTTGTTAAGTCACATTGATTTTACTTTAAACTTTAAGGCAGCAGTTAAACTTAAGTTGAATAAGATGGGACATTTTTGCAGTGCTGCAACTGCCCAAATTGCCTTTTTACAGTGCACTCTGGCACAAAGTAACATGACAGAGTAAATAAGATTTTAGTTTTCAAAGCCAGAAATATGTCACACTGAACTCATTACATTGAAGAAGAAAACAGAGAAACAAGTGTTTTCATGTGTTCCTGATAGCAACCAAGCTTTGAGGAATCATTATGGAGCAAAAATAAAGGGTGTGAGAAATCTCACCTTTAATGAAACCAGAGAATACAATGAAGCCATATCAAAGGAGAAACCAACAAATTTACCAATACTGGAGATGAGATTAAAAATAATAAGACTTGTTATTGTGTGTGTTGAAAATGATAGGGAAAGGGTTTCAACAGGCCCTAGATTGTGTGTTTGGTGACCAAGCAAACAAAAGCGGTGCTACCAGAGCTAAATTCAGTAACTGAATTAGCTTTGACTCTCGCAGAATAGTGATGAGCAGCAGCAATGAAGGGATTTTGAAACCAATTATATGGCGAGTGCAGAACGAGAGAGGATCAAACAACAGCTTTAACAGTGATCATTACAGGATTACCAAATACCTTGACTGTGAGCAAAGCTGAGAGACACAGTCTCCCCAGTCTGGTTAAATGTCAACTAAATATTATTCCAGAATGTCAGCACTGGAGAAGGTGGCACATGCTGACTCAGGGAAATCAATATATGTGTTAAGCAGAGCACGAGAGCGACTGCATTCAATAGAGACTGTTGATATTTCATATGTTAATAACATTGTGGACACTGAATTTAGCTCGTAAGATACTGAATATAATCTTAAGTATATGTGGTCACACCTGACAATGTATTATTCTTGTTACACTGTAATGACATTGTAAGTACTAAGTAATTGTACCCCTCCGGAGCTGTTTGGGCCATTTTTTTGTTTAAAAAAGTTAAAAACTAATATTAATTTTGTATTTTGTCAGAATGCCTTTGGATTCTCCACAACGATTAATTAATAAATAAGTAAAAATAAATAATATTAATCACACACACACATATATATACAGTATATATATATATATATATATATATATATATGTATGTATATATATATATATATATATATATATATGTGTGTGTGTGTGTGTGTGTGTGTGTGTGTGTGTGTGTGTGTGTGTGTTTGTTTGTTTATAATTATGCAATGTCAGGGTGTTTGGGTGGTTACTTGGACTTGCAAGGGTGTTACTAGGTGGTTTCTAGGGCATTACTAAATGTTTGATAGTTGGTTGCTTACTGCCCCTAGTCAAAAGAGACCATCCCCATGTCTCTGTGACATCCTGACCCCTAGATATATGTTGCCACATTTACAATAGAAGCCTATGGGATTATTTAATTACATTCATGTAATTAATAAAAAAAAAGATCTGAATATAATCCAGGATTCTGTATTTGTTTCAAACACATACAATATGTAAGTATTCCTATTATCCAATTTTTCCCAAAAAATAAATAATTATTTTACTTTAAATCTACTGTAAAAGAAGAAAAGTGCCACCACTGATCTATAGTGCCACCCTTTCCAGATGAAACATAATTATAAAAGCTTGTATTCAGTATTAAAAGAAGCCTATGACAATGTTCAAGTTTATAATCAAAAGAGACGTGTGCTAAACATATAATGTACTCTACAGGGTCTTTTTAGACTTGAACAGAAAAGGTTGAAAATGAAATGAAAATGAAAAAAGAAAATGGTATTTCCTTACAAAACAGAAAGGCTATGGAACCACATGGACTAAATATGTAATTATTCTGTGGAACTGCTTGTAATTGCTAAGGCAAGCATAACTATTAATCGTTTGAACAAACCCCAAACCATCAGTATTGAACTGTCCAGGGTTGCAAAATTTCTACCAGCCAAATATGGGACATTGCAACTCTAAATGGGACTTTTTCAAATGAAAACTGCTACAATACAAAGACCAAGAAGAACCAAATTTCTATCAATCTTTACTTTTAACTGGGTCTTATTCATATTGAATCTCACATTTAGCATTTGATTTAAACTGTCCTGTACATTTGTACTAAGTGTTGCAGTTTTTCTCACCATCATTTAGCTGAGTCTCCAAAAACGAGCACTGACATATGCAATGCAATGTAACGGGACGTCTTGAATAGGTGCGTATACTGGTGTTTTGGAATCAGAATGGTGAGAAACAATCATCATGCACTAGAATGCTATACAGTATGTTTGACAAAATTCTCCTGCTTCTGACAGAAAACGTGACAGAAAACATGCTAATTGTCATTTATATTTCCCCCGGCCCTTCTGTCAAGTGTGGCATTCGTGTAATGTAGCAACAGCTGATGTCTCACACAACTCAAGCAAAAAGATGTGTTTCAGGTCAGTTTTTCCCGGTTTGTCAGCAGTTTGGGTGTGAGATGCTAAATTATGGGACAAACAGCATCTTGTCTGAAATTCACAAGGAATGCAATTTTGTTCCCTTAAATACGGGACGATTACGTATTATACGGGATGGTTGGCAGCCCTAATCCAACCCTAAACCCTATTAATGTGACTGGACTTGTGATATAAATTCTAGAGAGTTATCCAAGAACCAGAAGAGACTTGGGAATGTCTTTTGACTTGAACCAGAAAGCAATCATGTTCCAGCCACCTAATCTACTAGAAACTGCATATCAACATACTAACAACCTCACAGAACACCTAAGCAACCACAAAGCAATGCCCTGGCAACCACAATATCCTAGCTTCATAGTAGCAAGTTTTGCATTTGCAAGCACTTACAGTTTCCTGTCTGCCCTTGTGGAGCGAGTGCTGACCAATGGGGCTCTAGTCAGCAAGTCCATGATGGGGCATCAGTGGTAAAAGTGTGCATTTGGGACGAATATCAAGACTTCAATCAGATGATGCATTTTTTAAATTATGTTGTTATATACATGCAGTTTTAAAAATTATTATTTGAAAAAGTCATGGCATTGATAGATAGGGTAAAGGAACGCACTTATTAACACACAAATAGTACTATTAGACCGAGGTACAGTAGCGGTGATTGTTGGGTAATAGTCCATTGTGGAGCCCGCACTGATGTGGGCTCAGCCAAAGGGCGCATTGAGGGTGCAAAGGTGGCGATCTCGAGCATCCCTTGGAGAGCTAAAATGTCAAATGGGACACCCTATGGTTTCGTAGACTTCGCGGGAACGCGCATATGAAGGCCACAAGACCTCAAGTCCACATCAAGTTTGCCATTTGGGACGGGCCCTTAGGGTACTCTTTGTGTCCAACTAAAGCAGGGAATTGCACTGTATAAGTTGCTCACAATTACTTAACAAATAACCCATAGTATCAAGCATGTTCATGTCAACTTACACAGTATAATGTGTGTAGAACATACATTTTAGTAACACAATGATGTTGGATGGCAGTGTCTTTCTGTTGACTTTGTTGTTGTTAGTGGCCTTAACTGTCAAATTAAGAAAATATTATGTGCTCATGATGATTTTTCCCCCTTTGTTGGCACTAAAGGGCCTCTGCTAGTGTAGTGTTATGAGCTTGAGGTTACTGAGCGAACTGTTGTCTGAGTGCACTTGGTATGTAGTGTACTGGTTCAACTGAGGTTGTAATGCTTGAATTACTCCATGAGCTAGCAAGATGTCAGCACTGCTTACCTTAAATTGGCAAGCAAATGTCACATAGTTAATCTAACACAAAAATACAACAATTAAAACTGAAGTGTGCAATTTCTTTGTCACTGTAGCTTCACCAAAAGTAATAAAAGAAAATAATTGTTCTTGCCATCGGTCGAACAAACAGATAGTCCAGCCTCAAACTGATGCCATTGGTTGTGCCAATATTGTGGTGTTAGGTTGGTCTGAATGCTCAAAAAAACAAAGCAATATTTTGATAATGCCACAGATGCACAGTGTTTACATTTTGTGGAAAAATCTGCCTACAATTGTCCATCTATACTACATAGGGATAGGAGAAAGTACTTCACCTTTAAAATGGGGGAAAGTAAATGTCACAGGGTGAATCTAACATGAAAATAAAATAATTAAAAAGGAAGGTAATTTACAGAAATATGATAATGATTGACTGCAATGAACGAGGAGATTTAAAAACAAGTGTAAATGAGAAGAAAAAGGAAAAAATAACAGAACACTATTAATAGATTTTGAAGATTAGCAAAAGGCTAATACTCCAGAGAGGCAAGTGAGAAAGCAGAAGACAGGAATATATCTCAGAGGGTGATGATTACGGTTAAGTAGATGGCAAGTCTGTCCCGTGTGCGACACATCAGGGGGTTTAACTGGCAGGGGCTCTCAGGGGTTTTTTAGGAGCAGTTTCCTTTAAAACAACATGACAGACATTTTCTCTGAGGCATAGCACCCGTTTTTATTCTAATTTTATCCAATAGGGACACATCCAATGTCACCACCCTGTCTGGATATTAGAGTATCAGAGTATTTAAGTAGATTTGATTCCTTTTGTAGAGTAATTAAACAACAACAACAAAATTGCATGACATATGCTTGGAAAATATCTACGCAAACAATCATACAGAAGTTGGTAAATTTGCACCAACTCAATAATAACTATATGCCACTGTGTTGATGTTGACTGATCTTAACTGACTGAACAACGTAAACAGAATTAGCTGTTGGCCTCAAAGTAGGTGGAGCTTCAGGTCACACCTGCTGATGATGTGGACCAATGGCAGTAAGAAGGTGTTTAGCAGCCGTGAAAGGCAGAAACAAATGAGCAGTTCTTAAATAGCAAAAATTCACATCACTGTCTAAGCTTTTCACTGACATTTCGCCTGCCATGCTACTGTTGAGATAATCAGCATGATTTGCTGTTTTGTGACAAGCGTTCAGGCTGTTTTGAACTGACATTTTTTTTTTTTTTTTTTTTTTGTGGATTGCAATTTAAGGACCCATTCACAAAAGCATTCCCAGCAGGCAACTTGTTACAAGCATGACAGTTAATTTCAGGTCAAATATCTGCCCTTCATGGTCACAATTTTGTTAAGATCAATTTAGTTCTGCTGCCTCTTTGTCACATTAACAAAAGATAAAGTCAAATATGTTAATTAAAACATTTAAAGTATTGCTTTTTAATTTTCTATTTTCATGTTGGTTAGCTGAAGGACAGGTTCTTCACATAGTAAATCCAAGAAAAAACAAAGTGACATTGCTTTGAAGCCTCAGTCTGTTTAATTCTTTTGGTTTCATATGTGAACATTATGAGTAAGACATTGAAGTATGATTTATTTGCCCCTCATGCACATCCAGTCTCATTCAAGGGCCAAATGTTCCTTCAACTGGAAATCTTATTTGAAGATGCTTAAGCCATATGACCTCAGGGTGGCACTTAATAGCGACATCTTCACAGATCCCTTCTTCAGGTATAAGTCACTTTGAACTTGACTGCCAGAAGGTGACAATCAATATGAACTTGAAATGAGAATTATATCAAGTCTCTTGATCAGAGTCTCTCTGTCTTTGTAGATCTGTACACCAGACCTGGTGGTGTTTTTGGCCTGCTCGAATCAGCGTCTGAAGGAGCGGCTGGAGAAGCGTGCAGAGCAGCAGGGTCGCCCAGATGACAACCCTAAAGCCATCGATCGACGCTTGACTAATTTCAAACAGAATACCATCCCCCTGGTCAAATTCTTCCAGGAGAAAGGCCTCATCATCACAGTAAGGGATATTTTGGATATATAGCTAATAAGCAGTGTAATGTGTAATCTGAATACAATGTTATTAGTTACTGTAATGTAATTACTTTTCTAGTCATGTAGTGTAACACATTATATTTTAAATTCATATCATTCGATTACAGTTACTGATTTTCAGATAAGTCCATTAATTACATTACTTGGGCTACACATATTGTTCTGAAATAATATTATATACTGTATATGAAGAATATTGGCATGCCATAAAATATTGATTTTCGATTGACACGTTATTTGATTTAGGCATCGATATATTTACATAAGCCGACATTTAAATTAGAAGCTTTATTTCCGTGCTTTCACATTCACTCAGTTTGCGTTCTGTTTTATGTAGTCTGGCGTAACAGCTTTGGGAGACCACAATGGGGTGATATAACACTTACTGTACTTTGTACTGAAGGATGTGTTGATGCAGTGCAGGTGGCAGTCCAAAGTTGTTAATCTAGTCAACATACACACAAAAGTTACAAAGATTTTTGTACTTCTTAAAGATTTAACAAAGTGACGTTGATGAGTTTGCAGGTTAGTGTATGAAATTGGTGTAACTGCACAAACTGATTGATTACAAATGGCAATGTTTGTTATGCATTTTATTTGTATGTAGCTTTGAATAGGTTTAATTCAAGCTGTCAAACCACAAAAATGCATACTTGTAACTTGTAACATATGTGGGCTATATGAAAGATACGTATACACACTATATATCATCCACTGATGGCTAGAGTAAATAATCTTTGTCCTTTGATAATGATTTGTGTCAAATTGAATGGCAAACTATGCGACTTGTGCTCCATTTTTCACAAATGAGACAAGAGATCCAGGCACAGAGGCACAGTTCAAAGAATTTGTTAAAACAAATGTAAACAAAGCTGAAGAGAAAGGAAGATTCAAACGGGGGTGATATGCAGAGAGGAACCCGGCACCGACTGCAGCGTGGAGATGGAGAGTGTGTTCGTAGGCGTGTGTGCGTTGTGGCAGTATAGAGGGAAAACCAGTGAGGAATCCTCAGGTGAAGCATCAAGGCGAGAGAAGAAGCAGATAGGAAGGTAACTGCAAACCGTGCACACAGACAGAGACTGGTAACTGACACAGAGTACACGTGACAGGACTGACTAAGGCAGAGAGAGCGAGGTGAATTAAGCAGCACACATAACAACAATCTAGCAACAAACATGAGACAGAGTGGGGTTTAAGTAAGCAGGAAACAAACATGAGACTGGTGCCTTCAGCCTGCTGAAGGTTGGCATGATCAGCATTCCCATGGAAACGGTCAGGGCTCCCATGGAAAGCGGTAAAATAAAGTGACCAACGAGCATGTCTGGAATTAGATCTCTTAGTTCCGTGAATATATTCTAAGATCTTATGTACCCTCGAACCCTCTAACCCAGACATGGGCAACATACGGCCCACAGGCCAGATCAGGCCCTCCACAAGGTTTAATGTGGCCTGCGGCTCATTTATCGTAAAAGTGTTTTTCCGTTTTTTCATTGGATATTTCAGTTAACTTGCATTGGGACCTAACGCGTCTCCACAAGCATATAACATGCTCAGGGTTGCCAGATAAGAGACGAAAAACCCCCAGTTTGAGATTTATACTTGAGCAAATTGGAAATATTACGCCTAAAGTTATACTTATTTTGTGCAATCTGGAAACCATGCACATCTCACTTTCTCCTTTGAACAAACTTAGCGATCTGTAGTGCAATATTCTGCTCAAGGAAAAGTGGTATATGGCTACTCTGTCCATTCTTGAGGCTGCTTGTGATGTTTGGTGCTACTAATTTTGGTAAACCTTCTCAGTGATTAAATTAAATATAAAAGTAGATCTCGGCATCATTGACATGCAAGCAAAAGCAAGCCAGAGACAAATATGTATATGTATTTTTTATTTGTGCAATTTAAAAACGTTGAAGTCCCTTCGCAACTGTATGTTAATCTAACTCTTGCAGTAAATATTTATCATATTTCTGCAGTCTGTGTTATTCAGTTGTGTGCTGAAAGTCAATCCACCGAGGAGACCCGCATCATGACTCTTTTAGCATGTAAACGGGTAATGTTTTAGAAACAAAATAAGTAAACTTGCTGCTTTGCGACAAACATTAATAGTTCTATAAATAAATTGTTTTATTTATTAAAACAGACCCCTATTATAGAGATTGTTAAATTTAATAATAAATTAACAGGGAATTAGAGATGGCAAAATAAATGTATAATCTCTGCCTTTATTTTATTATTTTTAATGTCTGATAGAAAAGTATCTATCTTTGTAGAGCAATATAATACTTTAGGCCATTGCAGAATAGTCTCACTAGTCACAGATACACTTCAGAGAATGGAGTACACAACTATTTTTGGGCTTAAAAGATACAAAAAACAAATCAATGCAGAACATTGTATCTCAAAAGTAATACAATGTGGCCCCCCCATGCACTACTTACAGCCCGATGTGGGCCCCTTTACCAAAATAGTTGCCCACCCCTGCTCTAACTAGTGTTAATTTTGTCAGCATTTTTTAAATTTAGTCTTAGTCTTAGTCCTGTGTCAAATGTCCTTGTTAGTTTTTAATCATATTTAGTCAAGCTTATTCAGTTTTAGTTGACTAAAAGTCTGAGCATTTTAGTCTTATTTTAGTCAAAGAAAACCCTCAGTATTTTTGTCTAGATTTAGTCAATGAAAACTGTTGACATTTTAGTAATATTTTTGTCACGTTTAGACAGGTGAAACATCGAGATATCACCATGATTTTAACTTAACACCAACCCTGAGTATCCAGAAAAAGAAAACTCGACACTATCAAAACTAGGTGGTACTTTATACAGGTTATGCAGGCATATTACTGCAGACACCCTTTTGAGGTATGTTTTTGTAGGCAATTCGTTTTTAGCTTATCGCAGCCCATTCGGCACGTTTCGCGGCCATCACACCGGCCCGCCCGGTTCTCCTGATGGTCAGTCATATATATATATATATATATATATATATAGTAATTCAGAAAAAAAACAGACTATAATATTTTGTCTCCTCTTTATTCTCCCCAACAGAAATTAAGAGAGATTTTATTTTTTAAACTACATTTTAGTCTCGTCTTTTTTCATCAGCAATATTGCATGTTGATATAGTCACAGTTAGTGTTTAATGACGTCGGTGCCGTCTCGTTATCGTCTCATCTTAGTCATGGAAAAAAGGTCATTGACGAACATATTTCGTCATAGTTTCCGTTAACAAAATTAACACTAGCTCTAACCAGTGGCGCCACTCACCCTAGGCCAGTCTGACAGCCAACAATTCTGTTACTGACATAGTCATTTCGTTCTGCTGGTGTGAGGCGCATGCTGGCGGCACCTGAAACACACAAGGGAAAGAACACCAAAACAAACAGAACAAACTGGCGGACTCACAGAGACTGTGACAGGTTTTATTATTTTATTTTTGTATTATTATTATTATTTATTATCCCCTTTTCTCCCAATCTGGAATGCCCAATTCCCACTACTTAGTTGGTCCTCATGGTGGCACGGTTACTCACCTCAATCAGAGTGGCGGAGGACAAGTCCCAGTTGCCTCTGCTTTTGGAGACAATCCACTCAATCCACTCATCTTATCACGTTATTCGTTGTCCATGACACCGCAGAGACTCCGCAAGTGGAGGCTCATGCTATTCTCTGCGATTTATGCACAACTTACCATGAGCCCCATTGAGAGCGAGAACCACTAATCATGACTACGAGGAGGTTACCCCATGTGACTCTATCCTCCTTAGTAACGGGCCAATTTGGTTGCTTAGGAGACATGGCTGGAGTCAATCAGCACACACTAGATTCGGATACCCAGGCCCCCGACAGGGTTTAGTTTTGGTCCTTTGTGTTCAAATGGTAGATGGCATTGTATAATACACCTGCACACATTTCAAGAGGCCTTTTATCAAATCCCAGCAGCATTTAAACAGCGTGTAATACTGTGTGCTATTCATTAAACATGCTGGAGCTCTTTTCAGTTAATAAACAAAGGTAATGAGGATGTGATATTGGAACTGATTGCATTATTCATTCTAGGAACTTTAACCTGGAATTCACAGGATCCAGTTGTAAAAAACAAAAACTAGAAGCAGGGGAATTTGGAAAGTCAAAACATCTCATGTGAAAGCTCATGTGAAAAAAAAACAAGTATGACACTTTTGCAGTTTATTCTCTTCTGACTTAAAACGTCTACGGAGAAAAAATGTGCTACAAATAATCATTATTTAGTAAATTACTACCCAGTATATCTGATATACTGGGTAGTACGTATTCTGTCATGTTCTATTTTTATCCCTCGTTTAAGTGCTGTATTGCGGGTTCTTGGCTTTTTTTATTATTTTGCTTTCACAATGTGAAAAGGACAATCGATACTGCAGTCTTGCCATCTGGTCACTGAACAATATCACATGAATTATTCTGCTGGATTACTCTGGAATCTCTAATTTCTCTCCCAAAATCCTTACTCACAACTCTTTCCCAGTCTATTTTTCATGTAAACCTTATTAAACTCTATAAAAACTCTATTTTCTCCACTTTTTCTTCATTTCTAATCCTCATAAGCATCATAAATTTTTCTAAAGTTGTGAAATGCCATAAACCAGATACCTACATTCATATGTCAAAATGACGGAAAGCATTTAAAATTATAAGTAAATATTTTAAAACAACCTGGTCTCTCATGTTACTATACATATACTTGCACAATAATTTGAATGTGGCTTGTTGAACGTATCGTGGCAGTTTCCTTGTGAAATAAATACTAGAGGCACTAAAACAACAACAGATTCACTTTCACACAAATCACGGAAATAAAATTCAGATTATCAATTCATAAACACTTACTTTTCACTTTGTTATTTACACATCAAAACACTTTTACTATAGCACGTGACATGTACGGTGGTACATGTTAAAGGTTGCGTTACAACCAACTACATTTATAAATAGGATCAAATTGCAAAGTTTCTCAAATTAAATTGTGTGCACTTGCTACGCCATGAACCAGGTTACAAGTCCTAGACAGTCGTAATTTTCCTGAGATCAGGCTCTTTTTTTGTTTTTGTTTTTCTCCCCAATTTGGAATGCCCGCGCTATTCTCCGCGGCATCCACGCACAACTTGCGCCACACCGAGAGCAGGTACCACATTATATTGACCACGACGAGGTTAACCCAATGTTAACCCCTCCCTAGCAACCAGGCCAATTTGGTTGCTTAGGAGATCTGGCTGGATTCACTCAGCACACGCTGGATTCAAACTCGCGACTCCAGGGGTGGAGATCAGGCTCTTTTAAAAATAGCTGTTTCCAGTTAAGACAACCTCTTATGTAATATGTAAGCGCAGTATTTCATTTTGCATTGGTATATGCTAGCGAAGACATATTGGAATGTAAGGTGTAAATGCAATCCAGCTAAAGAATATCCAGATACTACCCGGATACGATGTTAATACCAGTTGTAGTAGGGACCATAGTTTCACATTCACAACATGTAGCCTGCATTGATCCACTTCACCCAAGACTGTAGCATTTACCGGTGGAGATAAGAGTTCACTGCTTGACATACAAAACATACTGTTTATATCGAGCTGGCCTTGAGAAGCCCACTGGACCTGGAAGTAGGGGAAAACCCAACAAACTAATTCATAATAGTGTACTGCTTTTTACTTCACATCAATTCCGCATTCACTTCTTGACGACAAGACTTGAAGCCAAAGTGGGTTGCACAGACTTAATGAACTGATGGTAGATTGACCCAGACTCCTGCTTTGCAAGGCTTCTTAACAGAGTGTAAATAAAGCTTGAGTCTGACAGTATAGCATCAAATACTTCGCCGTTTCCAGCGCTGCCTTCGCTCATTCAGATGCAGGAATGTTTGGAAGCGGGGATTGTGATCAGCATAGACTGTACATACCATAAGATTAGTCAAATGTTTTGCTATAAAAGCTCAGGAAACATTGGATTCAATGACTAGTTTGTTGTTTTTTTCTTTTATTACTTTGTTTTTGTACACTTAAGTTACATTTATAATATTAATATAATAATTTAGTAAAATTTAGTTTTTCATGACCATTTTCCCAGACTCTCTCTTACACTGTGTTCTAAATGGATGCAACGCAATAAAGCAACAAGCCATAAAGGGTATCTTCTTCATGTTAATCAGAGTTTTTGTTCTAACTAGCCATGACAACAATGAGCGATGGGACATTTGGTCCATTGCTTGGTTTCTGCAGCCCACTGAGACCTCTCAATGGTCCAAAATCTTGTTCTGACTGTGTCATATCAGGTAGCACAGTGGCGCTCACAGACCTCAGCAGGGAGGATTTAAAAAAGGGCACTGATTTAAAAAAAAAAAAAAAAAGATTTTTTTGGAAGTGTGGTACTTTTATATTCTTAACTAATTTATTTGCTTTTTGAGTATTTTAGCATTTTTCTTGTATTATGTAAATTTTTTAAAGAATTTCCTTTATCCCAATAAATAGCCTATTTTGTTATATTTCTCACAAAAAGCACCATGATATTACACTTGTTTATTTCAGACATGGTCTGTGATAATCCCATATTTTTGACATGTGTCATAGTAAAACTATGGCATGGTATTTTTGAAGTACCTTGTAGAACCATGACAGTATCATGAAATATGAATATAGTCATTCAGTACCATGGTATTACCCTGGTAACAGCACAGTGTATTATTTTTGACACTTTTTATATTGCATTCTCTTCATTTCTTTGAATATTCATATAATATTATATTACTGAATTCTGTCATTAATATTGATGTTCTTCGAGCAATAATATGTTGGAACCATGGTGCAATGATTTCAAGATTTTGTACTATGGTTTTGATGATTATCATGGTAGTCTATATGCAGGGTTGGAAGGATTACTTTTAAAATGTATTCCAAGTTCAAGTTTATTCTCATACATATCTTATAGGTTACAATGAATGGCAATACAGATTACAGAATACAGTCTGTAAAATGTAATTTGTAACATATTCTGTTAGATTACTCAAGGTCAGTAACGTAATCTAAATACCTTGGATTACTTCTTCAGCTCTGGTAGATTTTTTTCACTTGGTGTGACTATAAGAACTCATAAAAAATACACATGTTAAAAATTCATTCTCTGAAACCTAAATATCTTATGCAGTATTGTTTCTAAAACAAAATAAAGCAAATTGATCTTGCTTTAAGAATTTTTATTTTTTTTTTTTACAGAAAAACAATAAAAACATTCTCATCAAGAATATGATTTTTGCCCTAATATCAAAGGTCTTACTAGAAAGAGAAACAGTTTTATTATATTGATAAATGTTTTTGATCATGTCTGGTAATAGGTGCATGTAAAAGGGCTAGAAATAGAATTTAAGCTTAGCATAATGCTACATTTTTCCATGACAATTTACAGAAGGATTATTTATATTTTTGCTGCTTCAAACTTACTTCTCTGTCTGCTCGTATGAATGTAACACGTCTTAAGAAAGTGTTTTGCTGCTGTTCAAACACTATTTGGATCGCATCATTTACTGTATATGGATAAATGTTTTAAAATAGTAAATGGAACAAATGAAATACAAAATAAAATGCCACAAATTTAAATAAATGCAAAAAAGAAGGATGCTATTGCACATGTGCATTTAAAGTACAACTTTTTAATGTATATAAACAAAGTGCATATAAATGTAACAATTCAAAATGAATACAATCTGAACAACATAAGTTGGCTCTGCCCTCCCTCACACTTCTTTGGACTGGTTGACACTGTGTGTCTGATTGACAGGAATAACATGTGAGGCTGTTAGTCTAAGCAGACACTCAGAACAAATGTGTGTGTGCTTGAGCATTTAGGCCTATATTATTTAATTTATTTTTCCTTCTTTGAATTAATTAATTCTATTCATTTAAATCTTTTGATTATTCATATCTTATTTTTTTTTAAATATTTTAATAAATAGATTCGACTCTTCAGATATTTTGAATGCAATTGTATTCTGATTACCAATTATCTAAACAGTAGTGGAATACTGTACAGTTACTAATATGTTGTATTTTAAATACAGAATCCTGTTACATGTATTCCGTTTCTCCCCAACCCTGCCTACATGTTAAAAAAATGCTCATACCACTTTAAGAAAATATAATTTTCTTAAAGTGATTAGTCTTAGGCTTATTAGTTTAAACAAAAAGCCAAACTGGTCAGACAGTGCCTTCAGTTTATGACAGTACTCTATAAAAGACAAAATTGAAGCGACCATCTACTATAATTAATAAATCTGTCTACACTGCAGGTGGGTGATGTCAAAAATGCAGTTGCGATCATACTATTCTTTTAATGAACTTACAACACATATAGGGAATTTTTATCTGACCTGCTACTCATCTGAGGCCATGGCACTTCGATGTTCTGGGGTGAATTCAAAATCTCATTTATTGCTCCCTTGAAAGGCACGAGGGGACGCCACTCAAAATCTCGTTCCAAAGAAACAGAGAAAATGTATCTTTTCTCAAAGTGTCCTTCCACAAGATGAAGGGTACATCCATAAAGTAATGCCATGTTCCCTTCAAAGTACCCACTTGAAAAGCTCTGAACCTTGGAGTGAGTAGGGCATAGAGAGGGTCACTTGCGATTGGAATCTTCACCCGATTCTGCTGTAGCGCGCTGTTAAATGCAACTACACTTAATTTTCGTTAATAGGCCCGCGATTTACAAAGAAATCTCAGATTATTACTGTTACTGTAAGATTTTAATTTTGTTTTCTTTAACTTTTTTGTATTTAATTATTGAAATTTCTCCCCTTTATCTGGACGACCAGAAGGACAAAATTTGATTTGTGAACAAAAGGGGCACCGCGTTACTGTTGCCCCCTTTCTGTGCACGTCACCGGCATAGTAGTTATGCATTCAGCGTGGACAGACAAATTACTTGCCGCTGGAATCTTATGGCATCTCATCGGGTTAGGATGGTCCATTTTTTGCTGCTGTGCCTTTAAGAGTTCTATGTACTGTAGATTCCTCCTTTCAATGTGAAATGAGGAACAAGCTTTGCTGCACTTTCACAAAAGCTTCTAAGTCAGATGTAGTTTGGAGTACCATTCTTCAATAACAACCTCTTTGCAAAGTCTGTTTGTGACCAGTGTTGGGCAGTGTTGCATACTTCTGAAATGTAATTGGGTACTGATGTAATTTACTTAAAACTAAACAAATGTTTACATGATTGAATATTACAAATATATTTTAGATGACACTGCTTGGCAATCTAATCTGATTACTTCTGATTAATCACATTACCTTTGGATTACTTATTGCATGTTTTGATGAGAATCTATAGTCTTTTATGGACCAATATGCAATCAAACAGCAATTAGATTTTTGTCAGTCCCTTGTTTTTGGTAGTTGTTCTGAAAGTTACATTATGTTTTCATAGTACAAGGAACTCATTTCATTCCTCATAATATGACCCATTTCAATAGTTTCAAATCAAATTAAGGCTAACCCAAAAACTTGAAATATAATAATCTTTGAACAATTTAAAACATTTACTGTAGTGAAGGCAAAGTGACTTTATTGTAATAATTGTAAGCATTTACTGTAGATGGAGACTGTCATAAGGTATTTTTTAATAAAACGTGTTGATGTAATATAAAGTTAGGAGGCTTGTGTTAAATCTGTTGGAATTTTATATCGCTGGATGTGATTCAGACACGGCACAGGCACGATGACTTAATTAATCTCCATCTTTTGCAGTACCACAAGTACATTGCAATAATCAGATTGAATTTACTGCATGTCATCTCTTGTTGATGTGGAAATATTTCTTCAACGGCACTAGAAAATGTTGTTCCAGTAATTCAAAAAGGGATTGAAATGTTTTAATGTTTGAACACTTTAAATTGCATTTAGTGACTTATATTGCTAACCTCTAAGGCTTCCACCTTCTCTCACCCTTTCTGTCACACACATATTGTCCCGCTACTCTCAGATAAATGGCTTTTTATTTTTTAATGTTTCAGTCATAAGCAGACTTGTATAGAAATTTCAATCTAAGATGGTATTGTTTTTACAGTGTGCTGTATAGACTGTGGTATTTGATGTATCTGGGATAGGGAATACTGCACATGAGGATGTGTTTGTTTCTGCAGGACTGAAAGTGATTGATTTCACAGTTAAAGCCTTTTGGAAGTGTGCCCTTTAGCCAGTAATCTTCTGCACATCCAACAGCCAATCAGAGAGCAGAGAGAATACCGTAAGTTTAAGTTTAGTTTGCCTCAAGCCCTGGTTTTAGGTACCATGAAAGTTGGTCAGCTTTTAGCGGTGTTGATCGCCATTGCAACTTGTGCTACATGGCTATCCTGCTCCATAGCAGGATTTGTTCTAGACTACAGATGGCTAACAGATGCTGAACCAATCAGCTGTGCGTAATATGACATCTCTGACGCAATCAAGTCACTCCCCCAAATCTCTAAAAGACACTTTACAAATTAAATTGTAGAAATCCACAAAATCGAACCTTTGAGATAAATGATTTATTTGAGACTCTAAATGTAGATTTACAGCAGATAGAGTGTTGTATTTTATTTATAATGTAATTGCTTTTTATTTACGCTCTTTGCCATAGCAAAAAATATATTTTTACATAATGTATTAGGCTTTCTATAAAACTGCCAGTTAGATGGATTAATATGATACCTGCAAAAAATAATCATTTTTAAAAGCTCAAGATTGCTATGGAAAGGGATGAATGCCAACCAAACCCCTTCTTTATTTCATGGACTCGAGATAAACATACAGTATTTTACTTGAAGTTATTATAATATTAGCAATAACCAATGTAAGCAATACACAATATAAATCTTAAATAAAAAGAACAAAATACATCTTATTGCATACCATTTTTTTGCATACAGAATTCCAAGTGCTCACTATTTAATCAATAGTATCTTATGGTATTTTTATTTTTTTTACTAAAAGACAAATGTACAAATACTACATCAAGAAATAGAAATAAAAAAAACATTTTAATTTATAATATTTTTAAGCAAATCCCATTTATGTTCACATTCCAGACTTGTATCGCTCATTTTAAATGACATCATACTTTCTCCATTTGGTATATTTCCAAAATCGTTTCTCTCCATCTTTGAAATTGTGGGGGTTCTGGTTTAAGACAATTTTTAAAATCACTTTCAAAGCTGCTATTCTGATCCCCCTAAATATATTTTGTTCAGTTTTGTTAGTTTCTTTAAGAAATTACCCAAGATGCAGGACAGCAATGACAAGGGGTAATAAGGAAACAAAAACACAACTAAATACAATCAAAAACTTTTATAGGGGAGAAAAAAATAACAAAAAGGGAATTGAAAGCAAACCGGAATCTGGAAAAGACAGGAACTCTCAACAGGACTGGAAACAAACACAATGCCATGGCAGGGAAGACAACTCAAAGGAGAGAATATATAGGGGGAGGGAAGATTGAGGACTGGTGCTGCCAATAATCATGAGCAGTGCGAGTCAGAGCTGCCATGGCAACCCTGGTTGCGCTGCTGAGTAGCACCTGTGAGAAACAGGTGGGAGAGAGGAAAACAAGAGCACATGGGACAGCCTGAGAGAGATGGGTGGAGGAAACTGTCACAATCTTGCCAAAACAAGAATAAAACTTTCACTTCTGTTAATAAATATCTTCTTACCTGTAAATATATATTTAAAAAATTAATTTTGAAGCTCATACATTGTTGCTAGGTTTGAAAAGTTATCCATTCCTTTATCAGTGGACAGTTGGTGATATCTTCTCAGACCTCTATCTGCCCAAAACTTAAACGTTTTATCTAATCTATGTGGGATGAAATCAGGATCTTTAGCAATTTCTTGTAAATTAACTATATCTTTCTTAATTTTATAATTCTATCTTTTTTTTTCTTACCAAATTCTAAAAGGACTATTAATACAAATATTATCTATTGATTTAAATGTGTTTGGGTAGGAACAAGGATTTACCAATACGTTCCCCATTTGATACATTTCCATCTTCCTCCATTTCACTGTAGATTTTTCATTCATCCAAGTCTAGTCTCAAGTCTCATTTATTTATATAGCCCCTTCAACTACAACGTAGACCAAAGGGCTGTACATCCAAAAACAAGAAAAAACATACATACAATATGCAATGACAAAGTCAAGAATTAAAACAAACAGAATACAAATGCGTTTTCACACGAATTTTAAAAACATCAACTGACGGTGCAGTTCTAATATCAGGGGGAAGAGCATTCCACAGTCTAGGGCCAGCGACTGAAAAAGCTTGATCGCCTTTAGTTTTAAGTCGAGTTCTTGCAACAAAGAGCAGTAGACAATTAAAAGACCTTTGAGATCTACTAGAGTTCATTAGCACCAAATCCTTGATATATTCCGGGGCCAATTCGTGAACAGCTTTATAAACATATAACAAAATCTTATACTGTATCCGATATTTCACAGGGAGCCAATGAAGCCTTTTCAAAACAGGAGTAATAGGCTCCCTCTTCTTAATACCAGCAATCAGCCTCGCTGCAGCGTTTTGAACCAACTGCAATCTTGAGATAAGAGATTGACTAATTCCTACATATAAAGAATTGCAGTAGTCCAAACATGTGGAGATAAATGCGTGAATCACTGTCTCCAAATCAGGAACAGACAAAAAAGATTTCATTTTAGCAATAGTCCTTAACTGATAAAAACAATTTTTTACCACATTTTTAACCTGATAGTCAAACATAAGAGCAGAGTCAAAAATTACACCTAGATTTCTTATTTTAGGCTGCACATATGTTTCCCATATACCTAAAAAATCGGTTAAACCGCTGTCAGCCTTCTTCGTCCCAAACACCATGACTTCAGACTTACTGGCATTTAACTGTAAGCAGTTTTGCTGTAACCAATTAGTCACCTCCTGTAAACAAGCAACCAAGGATAAATTAGGGCTTGATCCTCCAGCTCCAATCGGTAAATAAATCTGAATATCATCGGCATATAGATGATAAAATATACCATATTTCCTGAATATTTGACCTAGAGGCAGCAAAAACAGAGAAAAAAGAATAGGTCCCAAAATTGAACCTTGAGGTACTCCACAATCCAGAGAAACTGACCCGGAGGAAAAATCCCCAACCCTAACAGAAATTGAACGCCCCCTTAAATATGAGGAAAACCAATTTAAAACCGTCCCTCTCAGCCCCACAACGTGTTCCAAACGATTAATAAGAATATCATGATCAATTAAATCAAAAGCTGCACTAAGATCCAACATGATTAGCTCCCAGTATTGCCCGAATCTGCAATAAGTAATAGATCATTAGAAACTCGCAGTAAAGCTGATTCAGTACTGTGTCCTGCCCGAAAACCAGACTGAAAGACATCTAACACCTTGTTTCTAGCCAAAAAAGAACTTAACTGAGATAAAACTACCTTTTCTAAAATTTTAGAAATACAAGGCAGCTTTGAAATGGGCCGATAATTATTAAAATCCAACGGGTCAAGAGTATGCTTTTTAAGAAGGGGCTGAATAACCGCCTGCTTAAAACTTAACGGAAAAATGCCTGTATAAAGACTGCAATTAACAATAGCAGTAATACAAGGCCCAGTATAATCCAATGTCTCAGCCAACAAATCAAAAGGCAAAACATCCCAACTAGGAGCTGGGCGTTTCAACTTCCCAATAATATGGCTAATATCCTTGATTGAGACCAAATCAAATTTATCAAACGTGCTAACATTTTTTAAAGTGTCTCCTGTCAAACCATTCCAGTCATGAAAACCAGATCTAATTGTGTTAATTTTATATAAAAAAAACATTTAAAAACTTCTCACAACACTCAGTAGATGGTAGTATTGAGACAATATTTGAGTTAAAAAACCTATTAATAGATCCAAATCAATATAATATCATACAATGTAAAAATTTGGGCAGCTTCATAATAATGTATAAAATTTGGGAATTCTAGTCCTCCAAGCATTTTTGACAGCTTAAGAATTTTAAGACTGATTCTAGGTTTCCTATTTTCCAACATATATTTACAAAGTAGTTTATTCCATTGTCTAAAAATACTTTTGGTATTTTAAATCACATTTAAAGGAACTGTCAGAGGACTGGACCCCCAAAGCTGTTCATTAAATAACACAGCAGTGCAATGTAAATTCATCTGCAGAGGAAGACAGGAGTACAGGAGGAAGTCATAGCAGGGCAGGAGCACACGGAAAAGAGTAGAGAGGTTAAGAACAAATTTCAGTTGTGAATGTCTTACAGGAAATGGGTTCTCCTGAGGTTAATGGAGTATAACATTTACTAGCTTGCTGTCAATTAAATGTAACAGCTGTCCGGTGGGTTAGCTGTTAGATTGCCATTGTGATCCAAACTCTCAAGTTTGTGTTGTCAACCCAAACCTCTGCCTCAAAGCAAAAGTTACGTTTTCCTTTAAAAATATAGTTTATCCCAAAAATAAAGAAAGAAATTCTGTTATAATTTACTCACCTTCATGTGATTACAAACCCATATGACTTTCTTTCTTATAGTGGAACACAAAAGGAGATGTTTAAAGAATACCCCCTCAGTCTTTCCTACAGTGGTTTATTGATATTGACTCACTTTAAAGCTCAAAGAAGATTTTAAGAAGAATATTGTAGCTCTGTAGGTCCATATAAAGCTAGTAAATGGTGGCCAGAACTTTGAAGGTCCAAAAAGCACTTAAAGGCAACATAAAAGTAATCCACACAACTCCAGTGGGTAAATCAATGTCTTCAGAAGCAATATGATAAGTGTGGGTGAAAAACAGATCAATATTTAAAGGTGCAGTATGTAAGATTCAGAAACACTTGTTATTAATGACACCTGTGGCTGTTATGTGAACTGCAGCCAGCTAACTGTTGCTCGTGCTCATGCTCATGCACACACTCCATAGGGAAGCGAGCGAGCGAGCATCAGCCAAAGCATTGACGTACGTGACTGAACGTGATTCACTGGCATCATCAAGTTAGCTAAAATTACACAGATCAATCCTTATGGCACTACATTTCACATACTTTGCAGTTATGTACTGTAAGCTTACCTGTCCAATAAGAAGAACACTAATTCAGGGAACAAAGGTCCTTCCAGGAATCAAATGCCCTGCCGATGTTCACTCTAGTTTTCGCTCGACCACAATCACATGGCCAGACAGGATTCAGTAGATAAATGTTTTTTGATTACTTAGAGTTTGTGTAGGAGTCGGTGTTGTGCTGGGAGCCGGCCGTTTGCTGGATTCCATCTCTAAGATAATGTTACCTAGTGTTGCAGTTTGTTGTCGCTGTTGAACCGCGGAAGAGAAGCTATTACTGAGGCAAGGCTCTCGGGAGTCTACAGGGTTTAATTATCAACTTAGGAAGTCCGGGAAGGGTGCATTTTTTAAAAGGTTACAAGACGTTCACACATTGGTAAAAATAAAAAGGTGAATATTACATAAAACATTTTACATATCGCACCTTTAAACTGTTCGCACATGAGTTTCTCCTATACTGTAATTTCCTCAGTGTCCTCAGTGTGTTGCGTTGCCATGTGTGCCAAGTTTTGTGAAATGTAGACATTGCAATCACAAGGGACAGTCCAATTAGGACCTTACAGACCAGTTGTTCTCAACCAGGGGGCCTAAGCACACTTCATTAAAATGCTTTAAATTAAGGTGTATGCCTACAGCTTATTCACAGACATTTTCTGAAACTTCTATAAAAAAAATAATTGTTTTAATCAGACACTTCTAGTTTCAGGGGAGGGGGTTTTCAAAATTGTCTCAGACAGTGAGGGGCCTTGGACTCAGAAAGGTTAATAACGTCTAGGTTACGTATGTAACCGCCATTCCCTGATGGAGGGAACGAGACTTTGTGTCAGAGAAGCGACACTAGGGGTCTCTCTTGAGCGCCGATATTCACCACTGAAGTATGAAAAAAGGCCAATGAGAGTTGGCAACCAGTATTTGCATGTCCCGCCCCCGGACATACGGGTATTTAAGCGGCGCAAATACGGGAGTTCATTCAGGATTTTTCTGAGGAGCCGGAAATGGTCCGGCCACAACAGGGGCTCGGCTCAGCGACGTGGCAGGGGAGACACAACGTCTCGTTCCCTCCATCAGGGAACGGAGGTTACATACATAACATAGACGTTCCCCTTCTGTCACTCTCTCCACGTTGTGTCAGAGAAGCGACACTAGGGGTCCACTTATAAAAGCGCCACGCGCTGAGCCGTGTACGTGAACTGCTGATACAGGAGCGAGCAGGTATTCTTACGTGCAGGACGACCAACTGTATCAGGCTGCACGTACCCTTCCCCAATGCCCCATTTAAGCTATCAGGATTCCTTATCATTACCCTGGAGGGGCGAACAAGGTGCTGGCCGCCAACCTGGGAACGGGCCAAGCCTGGCCGGGCCTCTTTTCTCTCTATGTTTCTCGCATAGAGCAACTTAGGCCGGGGCCCTTACACGCATTGAGATAAGGGGGTCTTAGCCCTTATTCAGGGCGGAGAAGACCCTGTGGAGGCCACGCCTACCCGAGAGGGGAGGCAAGTTTAAGTGGCAAAACCATCAGAGGCCTGACTTAGGGCCTATGTGGAAAAGTCGGTGCGGTGGTGGATCCAGCCTATAGAGGGGGGAACATACAGCACGGCAACCGAGGCAGCCGTGACTGCCTAAGGGAAGTATGGGAGAACCGTGGCGTTACACACAGGGGGAGTCCGAAGGAGGCCTTACCTGTGGAGCAACCATACCGGTGCAGGGTAGCTTGCGGTACCCGCAGTGGCTTGGGTCGGCGAGTTCCTCCGCTGAACTGCGACCCACGAGGGCTAGGGAGGAATCAACCAGTGTCCCAAACCTGAGATCTCCTGGGAATGAAGGCGCACTGTTTCCCCTGGTTAGGGGGAAGAGCGCTAGATGCAAGCGATTCACCCGGTCAGATCATGGGCGTGCCACCGAGTTCTACGGGCTCGGTACCTGAGAGAACACGGGACGATACTGACTCAACTCGGAGATTGTAGAATCTCGCAAAAGTGTTCGGTGTTGCCCAGCCCACTGCTCTACAAATGTCTGCTAGGGCGGTGCCCCTAGCCAGTGCCCATGAGGTGTTGCGTACACTCCTGGTGGAGTGGGCTCGGACCCGCAAAGGGGGGGGCACGGCCTGGGTGTGATAAGCCAGGGAAATGGCGTCGACAACCCAGTGGGCGAGTCTCTGCTTGGAGACAGCATTCCCTTTCTGCTGTCCCCCAAAGCAGACGAAGAGCTGCTCAGAGCGTCTAGTGCTCTGCGTGCGGTCCAGGTAGATACGTAAGGCACGTACTGGACACAGCAGTGAAAGGGCTGGATCTGCCTCCTCCCGGGGCAGTGCTTGCAGGTTCACTATCTGATCCCTGAAGGGTGTGGTAGGAACCTTGGGCACATAGCCCGGTCGCGGTCTTAGGATCACGAACGTGTCTGCCGGACTGAACTCCAGGCAAGCGTCGCTAACAGAGAACGCATGCAGGTCCCCGACCCTCTTGATGGAAGTGAGCGCGATCAGCAGGGTGGTCTTGAGAGAGAGGGCCCTGAGTCCAACTGAGTCAAGCGGCTCGAAGGGGGGTCTCTGGAGTCCCGTAAGGACGACCGAGAGATCCCAGGAGGGGAACAGTTTAGGCCGGGAGGGAGCTATCCTCCGGGTACCTTTTAGGAACCTGACGATTAAGTTGTGCTTACCAAGAGACTTTCCGTCTACCGTGTTGTGGTGGGCCGCGATAGCGGCGACATACACCTTGAGGGTGGAGGGGGACAGCCTCCTCTCCAGCCTCTCCTGAAGAAACACGAGCACTGACCTAACTGCGCACTTCTGCGGGTCTTCGGCTCAGGAAGAACACCAGTCCGCGAACAGATGCCACTTTAGGGCGTAAAGATGCCTGGTAGAGGGGGCTCTGGCCTGATTGATTATATCTACGACGGCAGATGGTAGACCGGCTAGATCTTCTGCATCCCGTCCAGGGGCCAGACGTGGAGGTTCCAGAGGTCTGGGTGCGGGTGCCAGAGCGTGCCCCGTCCCTGAGAAAGAAGGTCCTTCCTCAGGGGAATTCGCCAGGGAGGGGCTGTCGTGAGGAGTGTGAGGTCCGAAAACCAAGTCCGGGTAGGCCAGTAGGGGGCTACCAGAGTGACTTGCTCCTCGTCCTCCGTGAACTTGCATAGCACCTGTGCAAGAAGGCTCACTGGGGGAAATGCGTGCTTGCGCAGCCCGTGGGCCAGCTGTGTGCCAGCGCATCTGCCCCGAGGGGAGCCTCTGTCCGGGCATACCAGAGCGGGCAGTGGGAGGTTTCTTGGGAGGCAAACAGGTCTACCTGGGCCTTGCCGAACCGGT
Organism: Xyrauchen texanus; assembly: GCF_025860055.1. Taxonomy (NCBI): domain Eukaryota; kingdom Metazoa; phylum Chordata; class Actinopteri; order Cypriniformes; family Catostomidae; genus Xyrauchen; species Xyrauchen texanus. The sequence continues at coordinate 14,000,373 of NC_068284.1, read as the reverse complement.
CCCAAATCAGCTGGACCGACTGGGGGTGGAGTCTCCACTCTCCGCCGGGCAAGCTTTGTCTTGACAGCGCGTCCGCCATCACATTGAGGTTGCTGGGGATGTGAGTGGCGCGCAGTGACTCCAGTCGCTGCTGACTCCATAGGAGGAGACGACGGGCAAGCTGTGACATGTGGAGGGAGCGTACTCCGCCTTGGTGGTTTATGTAGGCTACGACCGTGGTGCTGTCTGTCCTGACTAAGACGTGTTTGTGCCGAATTAACGGAAGAAACTTCTGCAGGGCCAGAAAAACATCCAGCAGCTCTAGGCAGTTGATGTGCCAGCACAGCGGGCCTCTGTTCCACCGGCCTGCGGCTGCGCGCCCGTTGCACATGGCGCCCCAACCCAATTTGGAGGTGTCGGTCGTGACCAGAACGCGTCGGGACACCTGCTGCAAGGGTACTCCAGCCCTTAGAAAGCAAAGGTCTGTCCAGGGTTTGAAAGTCTGGCGGCAGGCAGAGGTAACTTTTACGTTGTGTGTGCCGTGGCGCCATGCTCGTCTCGGGACTCAAGTCCAGAGCCAGTGCTGAAGTGGTCTCATATGCATCAACCCCAGCGGCGCGGCCTCAGTCATTGAGACTGAGTCTAACTCCAGACCAAGAAAAGAGATGCTCTGGACCGGGGAGAGCTTGCTCTTTTCCCAGTTGACCTGAAGCCCCAAACGGCTGAGGTGCCTGAGCACCTGGTCTCTGTGTGCGCATAGTAACTCTCGAGAGTGAGCCAGTATGAGCGGTGCGGAACAGGTAACGTGGCGTCGGGAGGCAACGTGGCGTCCCGAGGCTCTGGTGCTGAGAATAAACTCAAAGCACTTACCTTGCTCCGCGCACCCGGCAGGGGGCGGGTTCATGACTGAGGAGGAGGTCTGATGCTGGCGTCCTCTGGACTCGTCTGAACCGGCCAGCCGGGGAACAGTCGTGGGGCTGAAGGCGGGGACACCGCGTCCATGGAGCCGGGACTGTTGAGGCCTGAAAGCAGAGTGCCGTGAGAACGGCATTTGCGGGCCATATGCCCCAGAGACAAAGGAAATAGCTCTTTTATTGAGAATTTGGGTACCGCAGCCCCCGTTAAGGGGTGCGCAAATGAAAAAACAAAGGATTCTCCTCCCGGCCCTCCACCGCTTGGACTCTGGGTGCGTTGTCTCAGGAGCGCCTGGGAGCCTTCCGGGTCCTCGAGGGGGTCCATGAGACAGGGGGCGTGTGCTTCCCGCGGTTTGCTCGACGCTGGGGCTGAGAGCTGGGCCCGGGTTGAGGCGGAGCAGGAGCTTGTCTTTTGGCCGCGGGAGGACGTCCTCGGCGAGCAGACGGGGCATGGGCCGTGGCGGCAGGCTTGCGGCGAGGCATGATGTGAGAGATGGCCTCCGTCTGCTTCTTTACCGTGGAGAACTGCTGGGCAAAGTCCTCGACGGTGTCGCCGAAGAGGCCGAACTGGGAGACAGGGGCGTTGAGGAAGCGAGTCTTGTCGGCTTCACGCATCTCGACCATGTTCAGCCACAGTTGATGTTCCTGGACCACTAGCGTGGCCATCGCCTGCCCGAGCGCTTGTGCTGTGACCTTCGTCGCTCTCAGGGCGAGGTCGGTCGCTGAGCGCAGTTCCTGCAGCGTGTCGGGATCAGGGCCACCCCCGTGCATGTTGCGAAGTGCCTTGACTTGGTGGACCTGCAGGAGAGCCATGGCATGCAGGGCGGAAGCGGCACGTCCGGTGGCGCTGTAGGCCTTCGCTGTCAGCGATGAGGTTGCTCTACAGGTCCGGGAAGGGAGTATGGGGCGACCTCGCCAGGTACCCGTGGCGCACTCCGCCGTCGAGGGTGGCGAGGGCGGACGAGCCTGTGGTGGTGTGACGAGTGGAGAGGGGTGCTCCCGTCATGCACTTCCGGGAAAAACGGAACCGGAGGGGCGAGGCTTTGAGCGGCGCGCAGACCCCAGGAACCAGTCATCCAGCCGTGATGGCTGTGGGGAGGATGGAGGGTTCCAATCCAAGCCCACGCTGTTGGCTGCCCGGGAAAGCATGTCGGACATCTGTGCGTCAGCCGCAAGCCCGAAGGCGGCAGCCCAGGGGAGTCCTCTGCATCAGATGCCACGCCCTCCGATGTCGCGGCAAGCTCATCGGCTTCCATCGCAAGAGGGTCGGCTGACTGGCTGTGAGGCGAGTCGCCGCCGCTTCGAGCACGGACGGGAATCAACGAGCATGCTGGGGCGCGGGTGGTCCGAGGGGACGTATCCGGCGGAGCTGCACCCGCAGCCATCCCCAAATCGCCTCCATCGCCAGCCGCATCATCCTCAATCCCGTGGGAAGAAGGAGCAATACGGGGGGCAGCTGGAGTGGCTTGCTCACGGTTGTAAGCAAGCCGCGACCGCAACGTTGTCATGGTCATGTTCTCGAAGTGAGAACATGAACCATCCACAAACGCAGCCTCGGTGTGATCGCTACCCAGACACACGAGACAGCGCATGTGGCCGTCGGAAGCGGAGAGCACTCTACCGCATCCAGAAACAACACAGGGGCGGAAGGGCATCTTTATAAAGATGCGTCCTTAAAAGGACGTTCAACGCCGCTGTGTTTTGCTCTTTTAGAGGAAATTACTCTTTTAAATAAAATTACTCTTTTAGGGAAAAAACTCAGGAGAAAGCCGCTGTTGTGCGCCGTGGAATCCAACAGTTATGCAGCAGAGGGATGACAGGAACTCGGTGTGTAATATGCAGCAGTTGCAGACATGACCATCGGCTCCGAAGAAATTTTCTGAATGAACTCCTGTATTTGCGCCGCTTAAATACCCGTATGTCCGGGGGCGGGACATGCAAATACTGGTTGCCAACTCTCATTGGCCTTTTTTCATAGATCAGAGGTGAATATCGGCGCTCAAGAGAGACCCCTAGTGTCGCTTCTCTGACACAACGTGGAGAGAGCGACAGAAGGGGAACCCCCGATATTGACCACACCCAAATACTGCTAAAGGATTAAATGAATCAAGATTCTTTTGATAACTTATTGTCACAAGGGTCTCTAATTGATACACAACAGATTATGCGCAAATCAGAGAAATTACATTGAATGATTTAAAAAAAAAAAGTCGTTTTTTTTCATTCAATTCAGTGTCGGAAGTTGTCTCTGTCAAAACTGAAATCCATAAATCCAAGGAGTACTTAAGGATTCAGAAGAAATAATGAGTGTTATGTTAATTGCAGTTCTGAGTTATTACCAAAAAGTACAAATTAGCTTATTATAGTGCCAATTTCTGGCTGATTCTCACAAAATTTGGTTTAAAGCCTAATTCAGCTTCTCTCACATTAAAGAAGAGTGAGGTGAGAGATTGTTTAGTGTAAGAAAGATGGCCAGTGGTGTAGGCAAGAAACCACATGAGCTGTCGTGCATGACTAGAGCTTGAGTGGTATGGATAGATGAAATCTACGCTCCCTTCTGAGACTATATTTTTTCATTTTACTGATACCAGGCTGTGGTTGGCATCTCACGAAACACAACTGGCTGTTTTTCAGGTTGGCTAAGCCAAAGATCTGAAATCTTTTCCCAGTCACCTGCACAGTTCCCATGGTGACGGGGGCCCTGTGGGTTTCAGGTGAAGCTGAAACAAATAATGCAGGTCTCTTTCAGTTCCTTTGCTGATTCCTAAATGCAACAGGTTTTTAGGCAAACATTAGACAAATGGTTTATTAAAAATGACGGGAATTAAAAAAGTTATAATGCATGTATGAAGCGGACATTTTTCTGGTTACTGCCATCGGCACATTTGAGCTTATTCCAAGAGATATGGACCAGTCAAGCATGGAAGACACCCATCTGCTGGATTTGTTTGTAATGAATTGGTTTAGCAGCCATCTTCTGCAAATACTGATTAAGTCAGTGATGCAACTTTGTAAGAGATTCAGGAATGGTCATTATGTCTTATACAGGACATATGGGTTTCCATGAGGTGAATGAATTGTGCCATTTAACTGCCTGATGCCAACTAAATGCAGCATAGTCTGTGTGCTAGCTGTCAGATTGTCATTGTCACTTTGTCAGTGCTGCTATAAACTTTGGGGTTGAAATTGCAAACAGCAAAACTTTTTTTATTCCTAAAATGAGCCCTGTAGCCTATGGAACTTTTGAAAGCCACTTGAATTTAAGTTAAACTAAGTCATAATAATAAAGAAGATTTGATGAAGCAACATCATACAGTACAAAGAAATCTTGTTAGTATTGTCCGAAGTTTCATCAATCCTTCGCTGTCACCATGGGTTCTTTTAGAGTCCTCGTGACATATCTTATTCTGTTATATACAAATATATTTTAATGGATATATGATGTCTTTTTGTCCATACAATGCAAGTGAATGGTGACCAAATTTTCAAGCTTTAAAAAGGACATAAAGGTGATCCAAAAGTGTGTCTTCTAAAGCAATCCAATCGATTTTTTACTTTAAATCTTGACATCAGCAGTCTCATTGGTGATTATGATTTCAAGCTCGAATACACTTCCTATCAATCTTTTTCCTGAACGTGGAAGTGTTCGAAAGTGTCCACAATTCGACTATTTTCAAATTTGTTTTCACTCATTCTTAGCGAGTAATGTAATGTGTAATGTAAAGTCGAGATGACCATTTTTTTAATAGACAGTGCCTCAGCTGGGTGTGTAGATGACATAAAGAGATGGTCAAAGGTTACTTACGTTTATATCATTCATTATTTTTAGTTGTTATGAAAGCCAACAATGGCACAAGTTGAGCCTGAAATTCAGTTTTACACCAAGGAACACTTCAGTGGTTGTTGGTCTTCTCTGGTTCGCTCGTTTTGGCAGATTTTACTTGTCGTCTCAAGACCAGAAATACAAAACTACAAAATTAGAATCATCATGGTGCCCCCCAGTGGTTGCTCAGGAAAACTATGGATGGCGCCATCTAGTGCTCTGCACATGTGTCAAGCACTAGGAATTGTAATCAAGCTCGAACTCATGATCATACATAGAGACTGCAATGGCAAGATATACAGTGAAAAAGTAGTTACATTTTGGTGGGTTCTCAACCTGAACCAATCATACGATTAATTTTATGCTGCCTTTGTGTCATTTTTGGAGCTTAAAAAAATTGGTCACCATTCACTTACATTGTATAGACAAACAGACATCATATCTCCATTAAAATATCTTTGTTTGTGTTCTGCCGATGAAAGAAAGTCATACGAGTTTGAGACAACATGAGGGTGAGTAAATGATGAGAGAAGTATAATCTTTTGTTGAACTATCCCTTTGAGTTTCTGAGTGTTTTGCTAAATTAGATGTTTGTTTAGTGCACAACAGCATAGCAGGAAGCAAAAGTTATAATTATAGATTTTCACTGTCAGCGCTGAAGTAATGCTGTTTTTTCATAATCTTGTCCCCTTTGATATATAAATAGGTTTCATGAAAAGAGTATTGTGGCATATTGTAAACAGGATTGGCCTGCTCATTTTCCTTTACATTATCCACAGGCAACATATCTATGAAAAACAATGACTGAATTTGTCAAGCATTGGAATTACCCTAAAAGAATTCAACATTTTCATTTTACTTCTAATGACTCTTGTAATAATATCTCTTAATTACATTTGCTCACAACAATGCCTGGGGTACGAATGCTTGTGTTAAGAGATGCAAATTTAACCGAAAAGCTAAGTGAGCTATGTACTGTGGTCGTTTTGTGTACCGGTAAACAGACTATTGTAATCACAAATTGCTTCACTTAGTCATCCTCAGTAAGATTGAAATGACAGTCTTCACAAGAGCTGTCTTGAAGAACCAAATTATTCTCCACACGTTGCTTCTTTCATCTCTAACTGATGGAAATGGCACGTATTAACAGTTTAATTTACTATTATCAATTTGATCTTTTTCATAATCATTCAAACAAATAGCAAGCAACTTTTAATGATAAAGACAGTTGCTTCAGACTAAATATCAATGTAACATTTTTCACTATGCATGCTGTCATTATTTACTCACCCTCATGTCATGTCATAGTTAAAAGTTTTTTGAAACGTTTAACTCCTGCCATAAAACAACAGTTTGTAGTTTACAGTGACAGAGGCTGCAATCTCCAAAATGACAAAAAATATATATATAAAAGAAGTCCTTATGACTTGCTATACTTCAAGTACTCTTTTCCTTATCAAAGCTTTGTGTGAGGAACAGACCAAAACTTTTGTTTTTAATTTATTTAATTAATTCGTCATTATTCATTGAAAACTTCACCTCCTCTAAAGTTTGTGTCTTGCCTGTGTGCGTGTTTAGATTTTAAAATGTCGCACGGACATTGCTGATGCCAAAATGGCATTGGTTTTTGCATGTGTAGTAACCGAATGTGATACAGCATTTTTTTATTTCTGGATGCGAATACAGGCTTGATGCAAGCTTTAGTGAATGGCAAGATTATCAGTGAATAATGACTTACATTCATGTCTGCTCCTCACACAAACTTATTGTATGTCTTCAGAAAATTTGGTATATAGTGCAGAAGTCATAAATATATATTTTTTGTTTTGTTTAGTTTTTTTGGAGCTTGACAGCCATGGTTACTATTAATCATCGTTGTAAAGCAAGAGCTATGTAGATTCTTCAAAATAACACATTTAAGTACTGACCTTTAATCCTGTGACGCTCAACTGTGAAACATTTTGAATGTTACAGGGTTGAGAGAGAAATCACATGGGTGAATCATAGTTTTAAAAATATGTATATGCATAATACTACAAACATTTTCCAAACTCATGACAAATCGTAATAATTGTGCGAATTTGGCGAAATCATATACAAAAAAAAAAATAAACAAAATTATCACATAGCCTGGTCTCATGAACATTACGTGAATGTGACTACATTTTTGCAAAACCAAATTACATGCTTCATTACATGTTTTGCTGCAGTTTCCTAGTGAAATGTCCAGCAGGGGGCGCCAAAAGTGAATTAATCAGACGAGGTTAAAAAAGAAAATGAGAGGTAAACAAAACCAACACGTAAATCTGACTGATAGTGTTTTAAGATTAAATACGATATTTAAGATTAAGTAACCACGTCATTTCATGTCGTTTCTATGACACTTTCATCTCACATGTCAGCTTACATGGTCTCGAGCCGTGGTGTCCGAATCCAAATTCAAACACTATTTCAGGTGAGCTACCGCAGAAGTGAATTATATTGGAATGAGTGTGTAAATGTACTGTAGGTGGGTCTGTAATACAAGCGTTAAAATTTACAATTTTTTAAGTATTAATGGTGTTTCAATATCATAGCAGTGTGTGTGTGTATTAGTTTATAAAGTCATAATCAGCCATTGTACTCGTGATTTATGTGAAAGTGAATAAAACACACAGTTGTTGTAGCCCCTTAAGTTTTAATTTCACCAGGAAACTGCAGCAAAATGTAGAATTCGGCACTTAAAAGTCAGTTTGCAAAAATTTTGTTATATGAGACTATGTGTAATGATGTGGAAATTTAAGGGAAAGGTAGAAGGGTGTGCGGATCCAAACGCAGCTTTATTATAATACAAAACAAACAAACACTGGAGCAAAATAAAAAAGTCCACGAGGGGAAAAGTAAACACAAACACAAACTAACATAAAGCTGACGGACAACAAGGAAGAGTGACATGGAATGTGACTGGCGAGGGTGAAACAGAAAACAAGGGGCAGAGCACAAGGAAACGTGACATGAACGTGACTAGAGAAACAGAGAACACAGGGCAGACAACACAGGAATGTAACATAATCCCCCCTCAAAAGGACCGGATTCCAGACAGTCCTAAGAAACAGAAAAGAAAAAATAGCAAGAATAAACAAATGTTCAAGGAGAGAGGGGCTAGAAAAGGGGAAAAACAGACAGACCAAAGGGGGCACAAGGGACATGGAGACAGAACAAGGAGGCACAAGGGGCAATCAGGCAGTCCACGGAGGCCGAGGGGGCAGGCAGGCAGTCCATGGGGGCGTGAGACGGGGCCAGGGCCAGGTGGCCCGGGGGGCGTCCACCGGGCATGGACAGGTCCAGGAGACCAGGGAGGTGGCCACAAGTCAAAGACCGGTTCAGGAGGTCTGGGGGGGCGTCTGCTGGGTTGGGACAGGTTTAGGAGGCCAGGGAGGCGGCCACAAGGCAAAGACCGGTTCAGAAGGTCTGGGAGGCGGCCACAGGACAGGGATGGGTTTAGGTGGTCTAGATGGCGGCCACTGGGCAAGAGCCTGTTCAGGGGGCCTGGGAGGAGGAGTGGCCACTGGGGAAGCTGGCGGAGCCAAGGTGGACTTCTGTGGCGGAGCAGTCGTGGCCTTGGGTGGCGGTGCCGAAGGAGGCGTAGGCAAGGACGCCGGAGACCCTAGGGGCGGAGCAGAGACAGACAGAGCCGTGGCAGACTCAGGCGGTAAGGCCTTGGGTGGGTCAGGAGGCGGAACAGGGTTGGGCTGAGCCAAGGGAGGCGATGGCGTAGAAGGCTCAGAAGGCGGAGCTGGGGGAGCCACTGGAGGCGGAGCCGAAGGAGGCGAGGGCGAAGAAGGCTCTGAAGGCGGAGCCAAGGGAAGTTCAGGAGGCGCAGCAAAGGGTACCTCAGGAGGCGGAGCCGAGGAAGGCCTAGGAGACGGGGTTGAGGAAGGCGGAGCCGAGGAAGGTGGCGCCGTAGGAGGCTTAAGAGGCGGAGACCTGGAAGGCTCTGGAGGCGGAGCCGAGGGAGGTGGCGCCGTAGGAGGCTTAAGAGGCGGAGACCTGGAAGGCTCTGGAGGCGGAGCCGAGGGAGGTGGCGCCGTAGGAGGTTTCAGAGGCGGAGACCTGGAAGGCTCTGGAGGCGGAGCCGAGGGAGGTGGCGCCGTAGGAGGTTTCAGAGGCGGAGACCTGGAAGGCTCTGGAGGCGGAGCCCTGGAAGGCTCGAGAGGCGGAGCCCTGGGAGGCTCGAGAGGCGGAGCCCTGGGAGGCTCGAGAGACTTGAGAGGTGGAGCCCTGGGAGGCTCGAGAGGCGGAGCCCTGGTAGGCTTGAGAGGCGGAGCCCTGGAAGGCTCGAGAGGCTTGAGAGGCGGAGCCCTGGGAGGCTCGAGAGGAGGAGCCCTGGAAGACTCGAGGGGCGGAGCCCTGGGAGGCTCGGGAGACTTGAGAGGCGCTGGCTGTAGGACGGGCACGACCACTGGCACTGGCTCTTGGACGGTCATGGCTACAGGCGCTGGCTCAGGGGCGGTCGAGGCTACAGGCGCTGGCTCAGGGACTGTCGAGGCTACAGGCGCTGGCTCAGGGACGACCGAGGCGACAGGCACTGGCTCACTGACCTCTGAGGCGACAGGCTCTGGCTCACTGACCTCTGAGGCGACAGGCTCTGGCTCGCTGACCTCTGAGGCAACAGGCTCTGGCTCGCTGACCTCTGAGGCGACAGGCTCTGGCTGGTTGACCGTGGTATGCGCTGGTACACTGTTCCTGGTCGGCGTGGCTTCAGGCTCGCTGGCTGTGGCTGGCAAGGGCTCAGGCTCGCTGACCGTGGCTGACGAGGGCTCAGGCTCGCTGACCGTGGCAGGCGTGGGCTCTGACTCGCTGACCAGGGCAGGCTCTGGCTCTGGCTCGCAGACTGGAGCAGGCGTGGGCCGGGAGGCAGAAGCCCGTCTTCTCTTCCTCCTCCAGGCAGACGAAGTGGACCGTGCAGGCTCATGGGGAACGACAGGCATGGGGGTTGGCTCGCTGGCAGGTGGGGCAGGCATGACAGGAAGCGCCACGGACGACTGGGGAGTCACCACAGTGGGAGGAGAGGTTGGGTCCTCCTCAGCCACATCAACATGGAATGGCGAGCCGCAGACCAGCAAGGTCTCCTCCACGAATGCCTGGAGAGTCCAGCCGCGCGTCGCCGGTGGCAACCGCTCCTTAAGCGAACCGTTCAGATTAACATAAAGCTGAACACGAGTCGACAGAACATCCACGAAGGGCTGGAAAACCTGGAGAAAACACGAACAGAGATTACACATTGGCATCGACTTGAACATGAAACGGTAACGATCGACAATGGAGAGAGGAAACGACAGGGTTTAAATAGACATACACAGTGATAACAAAATAAGCGACAGGTGCGGATAATAATGCTGTGACAGCGGTGATGAGGAGTGAGGAAGAAGGGAAGTGTAGTTTTAACAGAGACAGTGAAACACAGGCGGACAACAAGGAAGACATGACAGCGAGCGTGTTCGGTGAAACAGAAAACACGGGACGGACAACAAGGAAGAGTGACATGGAACGTGACTGGCGAGGGTGAAACAGAAAGCACGGGGCAGACCACGTGACATGAACGTGACTAGAGAAACAGAGAACACAGGGCAGACAACACGGGAACGTAACACTATGTTGCTATTATGAGTTTTAACCCCTAACTCAAGCATTAACCTAACCATAAATTGTAATTCCTTACCCAAACCTTAAGCCTATAAGGTGTTTGATAGGAGGCTAGCTAAAATTTTACTGTATTGTATCAATTATAAATTCTGTTTGTTGATTGGTTGGTCTCTATTTCAGTGAAGTCACTTTTCCCTCACAGCGGCCATATTCATGACCATAAGCGGAAGGAAGTAATATGGCAGTGAATGGAAAAACAGCTGTGAAATGATATTTAGAAAAAAATCTAAGTCTGGTTCTGAGACCAACATTGTGGTTTATGTTTACAGGTCTTTAAACATTTAATAAATATTGTAAAGTAATCTATCTTCTTTCCCATCTTGTAAAAGCATTATCCATGTTCAGTTGTGCTGAACAGGGCTGCGTATGCACCAATAGTGGATGTGTATGTGTCAGAGTATGACTCATTGTCAATCTGACTGCGCTCAACCTGTACAGCTGGCTGGATACTCATATCCCTCATTTCTTAAAGAAGTGTTAAACTCTGTGGCACAGTGGAAGGGAAAAAGGAAGTTGCAGGTACAAATATGTTGTGTGGAGACATTTCAGGGATAAGCTTGTAATTTCTTGGTCACTGGATGAAGTTGCCAGGGTTTTTGAGCTGTAGAAAGAAGTTTCAAGTAAGCTCTGACTTTGGCTAACCTGAGGAGTTCATTTGGTAACACTTTATAACAAGGTTCCATTTGGTAACATTAGTTAACATGACCTAACAATGAACCATACTTTTACTGCATTTATTAATATTGATTCATGTTAATTTCAGAATATACATAGTAATGCATTTTTTAAATCAAAAGTTGTTCTTGATTGAACTACTTGAACATGAACTATCAATGAACAATTGTATTTTTATTAACTAGCATTAACTAGTTATATTGTTCATTATTAGTTCATGATACCTAATGCATTTATTCATGTTAACGAATGGAACCTTATTGTAAAGTGTTACTGTTCATTTTAAAGAATTAAAGTAATGACTATACAAAGTATGTTTGGTTTTCATTTATGTATTTAAAAATGTCTCCCACTTGTTGCTATGGTGAAGTGACCTTCTCCAATGAATAGTATATTTTGCACGCTCTTAACTAGCCATAACCCTTTGAGAGGAAGATGTGCTTTACAAGACACAATACATCATGTCTGTAGCCTTTGGCCAAATCAAAGGGGAGTTGAAATGTTTGATTTCGTTCTGTGTAGAATGTCAACATTTGGACAATTTAAAGTTGGCCGAGCAGTCATGATTTCACCGAACATTTATTGTTGCTATTTTGTCATCATTAATTACTGTAATATGCCACTGCCCACTTTTAAATACACATCAAATAAATCCTCAATGCTTTGAAAGACATTCGTTCAGGAATCGGACAGCACTGTTTGCGCAGTATGTTTCACGCTGTGCTGTGGATTCAAAAGAACCTTGTCATAAGAGTCATTAGTTCTGGAATCAGACTACACTGATCGCACTGTATGTCACGAGTCATTAGTTCAGAATGTGGTTCAGTAGAGGGGCTGTGCTGCCACTGAATAACACTACAGGACACACTGTTTTTAGCATTTTAATACGGTTTTCTGTTCACCTGCGGAACTGTGGTCATTTGTTAACTGTTAACGGAACCAAAGGAAATGGCCCTTAAACGATTCAAGTTTTTTTTTTTTTTTAATATGGAACCAGTTCTGAACAAAAAAATTGATTCCCAGTTCCCAACCCTACACATTACACACAACAACAACAACAACATACATCATTCAAGCAACACACAAATTCAAACTGCAATAACATTGTTTGTTGTCTTTGCATTGAATCTTGAATGTGTAATTCCAGCACAGTGCTGTGATGATGAATCATTTTCAGTGAAAGAGCAGAGAGAGAGAGAGAACAAGAATTGATTGTGGAGCTTTGATTGAAGTTCATCACTTCATAGCAAAATATGGATCTATTTAATTAACCATCTCAGATGCTTTGGTGACAGGTCCCTTTACTGTTGCCACATCGGGCATGATGAGTCTTTTAAGCGTGTACACTGGCTCTCAGTATTTTTGAAGTTTGAAGTTAATGTGATAATCATTCTGATATGCTGCATGTTGCTCTCATCTCAATAAGACTCAATTGGGCACATGTAATGTTAGACGGAACAGTGCATAGGTTGGTATTTTCAAGTTTAAAATAATATTTGATGGGCCATACAATGTCTCCATCTCTCTAGGGCTTCTGTTTTGAATAAATGATACATTGCAAATAATAAATACATTTCAAATGTATTTCATTAAGAAGATAGTCTGTATGATGTAGTGACTGTCTAGATCAAGACTTTCTAAAGAAAAAGTGAACAACAATCCTAGCAGTCTGGAATAATTTGGTCACACTGTATGTGCCTCTTTATAAGCGGCAAACACAGACCGCAAAGATGTTGTTGACACTTTTGTAAGGGACTGCGTCCCTATATGTTTTTCTATTATAATTGCAGTGCTTGGAAAATGAATACCCTACACCACTTTAGTACTGTGAAATAGGACTGCTTTCTCACTAAGAGATGTTGACATGTGTTTCAGTTGCATTTGGCCATTTCTGACCTTTTTATTTGAGAACGGTAAGAACAGAAGCAACAGAATGGCTACAATTACCATTAGGCTGACCTAGCAAAAGCATTATTTGTGCACTACACAATTTGAAAAGCACTATGCAGGGTTGAAATGCAAAATTATTCTTGTGCACAAGACGTTGGAGGCATTCGTGAAGAATAGTGAAGCCGGAGAGAGTGCAGGAAGGCACCAGGCTCAGTTTTCTTCAATGGGCGTTCATTTAAACACTGTTTACATCAAGGATATCATGTATTTGAAAGCTTTGCAACAGACAAGATCAGATTCATCTATTCTAGACAGATTTAGTTTTATTTTATAATTATCAAAATTACAAATAACATAGTAGAAATAATGAAATATAAAGGTGCAATTGTATTATCAGTGATTAGTTTATATTATGCAATTGTGACTTTATACCACACAATTGTGAGTTTAAAAGATATTAAGTCAGAATTTCCTTTTTATTTTTTCATTCCGTGGTGGGACCTGGCTTCCTTTTAAAAGTCCCAGTGCATTACCATGGTTATTTTGGAGCATGAAAGCCATGGAAGTACCATGACATTCTTTAAAGTAGCCTACCTTGGAATACCATGTAAATACCATAGTATATAAATATGGAAATTGTATATATCATAGTACCATGGAATTACCATCTGATACCATGAAATTGCCACCAAACTTTTTGTAAGGGTAAAGAATAAAGCTATCTCTCTAAGTCATTCCAATAAAAAATGACAGAATGTGTGTTCTGCTCAACAGATTAACTTGTGCTTTTGGTACTAGGGTCAGACAAGGTTGAAGACCCAATATGTGTGACTTTATTGCTAAAAAGAAACACCTTTTTCTGTATCCAAAAATAATCCGACAGGTACACAATCTTATGAAGCTCCAGGGGTACTCCCACGTGCTACCTGCTACGCTGTGGCCCGTTTTAGTCTGTTGTCATGGAAACATTCAGGGAGGTTGGAGGGTGTTGTTGTTTTGCTTCCCCATTTCTCAAGAATTTTTTATTTATAATTTTGTTTTTTGACATGGTGCATTCTTAAGCATTTATACATTTCAGCTGTGCTATTAAAATGCTTTTTTGAGGGAATTTCATTATGGGGATAATGAGAATGTGAATGTGATGAAGTCTGTTTTTATTGATGAATCACAGCATGGCTTCTATCTAATGGGTCTCTGCCTCAGCCTAAGATCGATGCCCACCCGTTGACCCTAATCTTGTTTACGCTGCTGTGTTGCACCACCTAACAATCTATCCTTTGACTTTATAGTAGTTCACCCCAGAATTACATTTTTTCATTGTTTTCTCACTCTCATGTCGATCCAAACCTGTATGTTTTTATATGAGAAACACGAAAGAGAAATAAAAGAATAATAATAAATAAAAAATAAATAAAATTAGCCCATCTGACTGATGAACTGTACTCCAAGCCTTCGGAAGCCATACAATAGCTTTATGTGAGTAACATGCTCAAATTTGGAGCGGCTGTGGCTCAGGTGGTAGAACGGTTGTCCACTAATCGCAGAATTGGTGGTTCGATTTCTGGCCCACATGACCTTGGGCAAGACACTGAACCCCAAGTTGCTCCCAATTGCAGGCTAGCACCTTGCATGGCAGCTCTGCCATCATTGGTGTGTCAATGGGTGAATGAGACGCAGTGTAAAGCACTTTGAATACCGCTAAGGTTAAAAAGGCGCTATATAAGTTCAGACCATTTAAAGGTATAGGCTAATTCACCCAAAAATGAATGATTCTCTCATCATTTACTCACCCTCATGACATCCCAGATGTCCATCCATCCATCCATCTTCAACTGCTTATCCGAAGTCGGGTCGTGGGGGCAGCTGCTCCAGCAGGGGGCCCCAAACTTCCCTATCCCGAGCCACATTAACCAGCTCTGACTGGGGGACCCTAAGGCGTTCCCAGGCCAGTGTGGAGATGTAATCGCTCCACCTAGTCCTGGGTCTTCCCCGAGGCCTCCTCCCAACTGGACGTGCCTGAAACAGCTCCCTAGGGAGGCGGCCAGGGGGCATCCTTACCAGATGCCCAAACCACCTCAACTGACTCCTTTCGACGCAAAGGAGCAGCGGCTCTACTCCGAGCTCCTCACGGATGACTGAGCTCCTCACCCTATCTCTAAGGGAGAAGCCACCCATCTGAGGAAGCCCATTTCGGCCGCTTGTACTCGCGACCTAGTTCTTTCAGTCATGACCCAACCTTCATGACCATAGGTGAGGGTAGGAACAAAAATTGACCGGTAGATCGAGAGCTTTGCCTTTCGACTCAGCTCTCTTTTCGTGACAACGGTGCGATAGAGCGAATGCAATACCGCCCTCGCTTCCCCGATTCTCCGGCCAACCTTCTGCTCCATTGTCCCCTCACTCGTGAACAAGACCCCGAGGTACTTGAACTCCTTCACTTGGGGCAAAACCTCATTCCCTATCCCAGATGTGTATGATTTTATTTCTTCTACTGAACACTAGGGGTTTAACTTGTCTTGGTAAAAAAAACAAAGCGTATGCTTCGCCAACCACGGTTCGGTAAGCATTTGCTCCGCGGTCCATCGCTAGTTTAATAACTTATCTGGATCATACAGTTTGCCGAAGAAAATAAAGCAGCAAATAGACATGCATAGTTGTAACCTCCTCTAATGCACCTGTATGGCTCTGTAGATGGTGAAAACACACTTTGTCTGTGTTTCACATGGGTCAACTTTCTACAGAGAGAAGCTGTCCTATTAACGTCTAGGTTACGTATGCAACCTCCGTTCCCCGATGGAGGGAACGAGACGTTGTGTCAGAGAAGCGACACTAGGGGTCACTCTTGAGCGCCGATATTCACCTCAGAACTATGAAATAAGGCCAATGAGAGTTGGCAACCAGTATTTGCATGTCCCGCCCCCGGACATACGGGTATTTAAGCGGCGCAAATACAGAAGTTCATTCAGGATTTTTCTGAGGAGCCGGAAATGGTCCGGCCACAACAGGGGCTCGGCTCAGCGACGTGGCAGGGGAGACACAACGTCTCGTTCCCTCCATTGGGGAACGGAGGTTACATACGTAACCTAGACGTTCCCCTTCTGTCGCTCTCTCCACGTTGTGTCAGAGAAGCAACACTAGGGGTCCACTTAAAAAGAGCCATGCGCTGAGCCGTGTACATGATCCACTGATACAGGAGCGAGCAGGTATTCCTACGTGCAGAACGACCAACTGTATCAGGCTGCACGTACCCTTTCCCAATGCCCCATTTAAGCCATCAGGATTCCTTATCGTTACCCTGGAGGGGGGAACAAGGTGACGGCCGCCAACATGGGAACGGGCCAGCCTGGCTGGGCCTCTTTTCTCTCTATGTTTCTCGCATAGAGCAACTATGGCCGGGGCCCTTACACGCATTGAAGGAAGGGGGTCTTAGCCCTTATTAGGGCGGAGAAGACCCTCTGGGAGGCCACACCTACCGGGGAGGGAGGCAAATTTTGAGTGGCAAATACATCGCATGGCCTATACTTAGGTCTTATGCTGGAACAGCAGTCGTGGTGGTAGATCCAGCCTCGCAGAGGGGAAGCATACAGCCACGGCACCGAGGCAGCTGTAACTGCCTAAGGAAAACACGGAGTCAACTCTCGTGAGGGGACAGAACCGTGGTTTTACACACAGGGGAGTCCGAACAGGAGGCCTTACCTGTGGTGCACCTATACCAGTACAGGGTAGCTAGTGGTACCCGCAGTGGTTTGGGTCGGCGAGTTCCTCCAGCAGAACTGCGACCCACGAGGGCTAGGGAGGAGTCAACCAGTGTCCCAAACCTGGGATCTCCTGGGAAAGAAGGCGCACTGTTTCCCTGGTTAGGGGAAGGGTGCTGGGTGCAAGCGATTCACCCGGTCAGATCGTGGGCGTGCCACCGAGTTCTACGGGCTCGGTACCTGAGAGAACACGGGACGATACTGACTCAACTCTGAGATTGTAGACTCTCGCAAAAGTGTTAGGTGTTGCCCAGCACGCTGCTCTACAAATGTCTGCTAGGGAAATGCCCCTAGCCAGTGCCCACGAGGACGCAACACTCCTGGTGGAGTGGGCTCGGACCCGCAAAGGGGGGGCACGGCCTGGGTGTGATAAGCCAGGGAAATGGCTTCGACAACCCAGTGGGCGAGTCTCTGCTTGGAGACAGCATTCCCTTTCTGCTGTCCCCCAAAGCAGACAAAGAGCTGCTCAGAGCGTCTGGTGCTCTGTGTGCGGTCCAGGTAAATACATAAGGCACATACTGGACACAGCAGTGAAAGGGCTTGGTCTGCCTCATCCCGGGGCAGTGCTTGCAGGTTCACCACCTGATCCCTGAAGGGTGTGGTAGGAACCTTGGGCACGTAGCCCAGTCGCAGTCTTAGGATCACGAAAATGTCCGCCGGACCGAACTCCAGGCAAGCGTCGCTAACAGAGAACGCATGCAGGTCCCCGACCCTCTTGATGGAAGCGAGCGCGATCAGCAGGGCAGTCTTGAGAGAGAGGGCCCTGAGTCCAACTGAGTCAAGCGGCTCGAAGGGGGTCTCCGAGTCCCATAAGGGCGACCGAGAGATCCCAGGAGGGAAACAGGTTAGGCGGGAGGAGTCATCCTCCGGGCACCTTTTAGGAACCTGATGATTAAGTCGTGCTTACCAAGAGACTTGCCGTCTACCGTAGTCGTGGTGGGCGCGATAGCGCAACATACACCTTGAGGGTGGAGGGGGACAGCCTCCTCTCCAGCCTCTCCTGAAGAAACACGAGCACTGACCTAACTGCGCACTTCTGCGGGTCTTCGGCTCAGGAAGAACACCAGTCCGCGAACAGACGCCACTTCAGGGCGTAAAGATGCCTGGTCGAAGGGGCTCTGGCTTGGTTAATAGTGTCAAACAGGTCTACCTGGGCCTTGCCGAACCTGTCCCAAATCAGCTGGACCGATTGGGGGTGGAGCCTCCACTCTCCGCCGGGCAAGTTTTGTCTTGACAGCGCGTCCGCTATCACATTGAGGTTGCCGGGGATGTGAGTGGCGCGCAGTGACTCCAGTCGCTGCTGACTCCAAAGGAGGAGACGACGGGCGAGCTGTGACATGTGGAGGGAGCGTACTCCACCTTGGCGGTTTATGTAGGCCACCACCGTGGTGCTGTCTGTCCTGACTAGGACATGCTTGCCACGAATCAATGGAAGAAATTTCTTCAGGGCAAGAAAAACGGCCAGCAGCTCTAGGCAGTTGATGTGCCAGCGCAGCGGGCCTCGGTTCCACAGGCCTGCGGCTGCGCGCCCGTTGCACACGGCGCCCCAACCCAATTTGGAGGCGTCGGTTGTAACCAGAACGTGACAGGCACCTGCTGCAAGGGTACTCCTGCCCGTAGAAAGCAGAGGTCTGTCCAGGGTTTGAAGGTTTGGCGGCAGGCGGGGGTAACTTCCACGCCATGCGTGCCGTGGCGCCATGCTCGTCTCGGGACTCGAGTCTGGAGCCAATGCTGAAGTGGTCTCATATGCATCAACCCCAGTGGCGGCCGCCGTGGAGGATGCCATATGCCCCAGGAGCCGTTGGGAGCGTTTCAAAGGGACCACGGTGCCTGGTTCGAAGAAGCGAGGCATTCCAGCACTGACTGAGCACGCTTCGTTGGAGAGCGTGCTGTCATTGAGACTGAGTCTAACTCCAAACCGAGAAAAGAGATGCTCTGGACTGGGGTGAGCTTGCTCTTTTCCCAGTTGACCTGAAACCCTAAACGGCCGAGGTGCTCGAGCACCTGGTCTCTGTGTGCGCATAGTAATTCCTGCGAGGAGGCCAAAATGAGCCAATCGTCGAGGTAATTGAGTATGCGTATGCCCGCTCCTCATAGCGGGACCAGAGCCGCCTCTGCGACCTTCGTGAAGATGCGAGGGGACAGAGACAGGCCGAAGGGGAGGACCTTGTACTGATACGCCTGGCCGTCGAACGCGAACCATAGAAAGGGTCGATGTCGAGGGCGAATTGAGACGTGGAAGTACGCGTCCTTCAGGTCTAGCGCTGCGAACCAATCTAGATGCCGGACGCCAGATAGAATTTGTTTCTGGGTAAGCATTTTGAACGGGAGTTTGGACAAGGTCCGATTGAAAACTCGCAGGTCCAAGATCGGTCGTATGCCGCCGCCTTTCTTGGGTACAACGGTAAGGGCTGTAGAAACCCTTCTTCGTTTCAGTCGGAGGGACAGGCTCTATCGCGTCCTTGATTAGAAGGGAGGTGATTTCCTCGCGCAGGGAGTGGGCATGTTTGCCGTGCACTGCGGAGGAACGAACGCCCACGAAGGGGGGCGGAGACCTGGCAAACTGAATTGCGTAACCGAGTCGGATGGTCGGTGCAGCCACCGTGGACGAGCTGGGCAGTGAAAGCCATGCCTCTAAGCTCCGTGCTAGGGGCACCAAGGGGACGAGTATTTTGGGCGTACCGGCGGGCTTCGCAGCGGTCGCGAAACAGGTACCGCGGCGTCGGGAGGCTGTGGCGTCCCGAGGCTCTGGTGCTGAGAATAAACTCAAAGCACTTACCTTGTTCAGCGCACCCGGCAGGGGGCGGGTTCATGACTGAGGAGGAGGTCTGATGCTGGCGTCCTCTGGACTCGTCTGAACCGGCCGGCCGGGGAACAGTCGTGGGGCTGAGGGCGGAAGCACCGCATCCTGGGCGCCGAGACTGTTGAGGCCTGAAAGCAAAGTGCCGTGAGAATGGCATTTGCGGGCCATGTGACCCAGAGGTAAAGGAAATAGCTCATTTATTGAGAATTTGGGTACCACAGCCCCCGTCAGGGGGTGAGGCAAATGAAAAAACAAAAGATTCTCCTCCCGGCCCTCCACCGGGGGACGGAGCGGTCTTACCACCTCCGGAGCTAACTTCTCGTCCTCTGGGTCCGCTGTCTCAGGGACGCTTGGGAGCCCAGGTTGGGGTGGAGCAGAAGGTCTGGGCGAGCAGGTGGGGCCTGGGCCGTGGCGGCAAGCTTGCGGTGCGGCATGATGTGCGAAATGGCCTCCATCTGCTTCTTCACCAGGGAGAACTGCTGGGCAAAGTCCTCAACGGTGTCGCCGAAGAGGCCGAAATGGGAGACAGGGGCATTGAGGAAGCGAGTCTTGTCAGCTTCACGCATCTCAACCAAGTCCAGCCATTGCTGACGTTCCTGGACCACCAGAGTGGCCATCGCCTGCCCGAGTGCCTGCGCTGTGACCTTCGTCGCTCTCAGGGCGAGGTCGGTTGCTGAGCGCAGTTCCTGCAGCGTGTCGGGATCAGGGCCACCCCCGTGCATGTTGCGAAGTGCCTTGGCTTGGTGGACCTGCAGGAGAGCCATGGCATGCAGGGCGGAAGCGGCGTGTCCAGTAGCGCTGTAGGCCTTCGCGGTGAGCGAGGATGTTGCTCTACAGGACCGGGAAGGGAGTACAGGGCGGCCCCGCCAGGTGGTAGTGCTTTCGGGACATAAGTGGAGTGCAACTGCTCTATCCACCTGGGGGATCTCCGTGTACCCGTGGCGAGGGCGGATGTGCAGGTGGCGGTGCGACGAGTGGAGAGGGGTGCTCTCCACGAAGACGTCAGCTCATCATGCACCTCCGGGAAGAAAGGAACCGGGGGGGCGAGGCTGTGAGCGGCGCCCCACGCCCAAGAACCAATCGTCCAGCCGTGATGGCTGTGGGGAGGATGGACATCTGTGCGTCGGCCTCCTCCTGGGCGTGCAAGCCCGAAGGCGGCAGCCCAGAGGAGCCCTCAGTATCAGAGCCCACGCCCTCCGATGTCACGGCGAACTCATCTGCTTCCATCGCAAGAGGGTAGGCAGACTGGCTGTGAGGCGAGTCGCCGCCACCTCGAGCGGGGACGGAGTCAACGGCGTGCCGGGCGTGGGTGGTCCGAGGCGTACCGGCGAGCTGCACCCGCTGCCATCCCCGAATCTCCTCCATCGCCAGCCGCATCGTCCTCAATCCCGTGGGAAGAAGGAGCGACGCGGGGGGCGGATCATGACACCGCAACGTTGTCATGGTCATGTTCTGGCAATGAGAACATGAACCATCCACAAACGCAGCCTCAGTGTGATCACTGCCCAGACACACGAGACAACGCCTGTGGCCGTCGGAAGCGGAGAGTACTCTACCGCATCCAGGAACAACACAGGGGCGGAAAGGCATCTTTATAAAGACGCATCCTTAAAAGGACGTTCAACGCCGCTGTGTTTTTTGCTCTTTTAGAGGAAATTACTCTTAAATAAAATCACTCTTTTATAAATGAAAGAACTCGTGAGAGATCTTTCTTATCTACAACTGTCGATGCGCTCAGGGGCAGGAAGTGCACAGCCGTGCAAACAGGAGAAAGCCACTGTTGTGTGCCGTAGAATCCAACAGCATGCAGCAGAGGATAGCAGGAACTCGGTGTGTAAAACGCAGCAGTCTGCAAACACGACCATCGGCTCAGAAGAAATTTTCTGAATGAACTTCCATATTTGCGCCGCTTAAATACCCGTATGTCCAGGGGCGGGACATGCAAATACTGGTTGCCAACTCTCATTGGCCTTTTTTCATAGTTCAGAGGTGAATATCGGCGCTCAAGAGAGACCCCTAGTGTCGCTTCTCTGACACAACGTGGAGAGAGCGACAGAAGGGGAACTGTTAGTATGTAAATCATTTGATGACATAACATTCTGCACACGTTAGTTGGCAAAATGGCAAGCGGAGAAAACAGCCACAAGAGAGAAGCCCCTGCGTCATTTAAGTCTCCAGTCTGAGAACTTTTTTATGCAGTCAATTACAACAGTGATGGTCAAAAAACCTTTACAAAACAGGCCCTGTTTGCAGACATTGCTCGATGCGAGTGCCATATACTGGTCATCAACGTTTGATTAGTTATTTACATCGACATCACTCGAGGATATATAGCGCAGTGTGCACAGAGTGACCCGAAACTGCACACAGACACACTTCCTTCCGTCTGTAAGCGGACACTCACTGCCAGTTCAGACAGACATGAAACAGGAACTAAAGCGCTTGGGGTGTTCATAGCCAAAGATATG
Source organism: Xyrauchen texanus (assembly GCF_025860055.1). NCBI lineage: Eukaryota > Metazoa > Chordata > Actinopteri > Cypriniformes > Catostomidae > Xyrauchen > Xyrauchen texanus. Next base: position 13,978,381 of record NC_068284.1, on the reverse strand, counting down.
TTGCCCTTACCCTTACTCTGCTGATGAAGATGATGGATTTCCACATATGATTAAAATACTCCTGTCCTGTTACAACATCCATTCTCGTATTCATTTTAATTGCAAGTTCATTTCTTCTATAGTGATGTACAGATAATGAATGTTGGATATATTGAGTTGAGTTTGAAATGCACTTTATGTTGATGCATGTAGCGTAATAATGCAGGTATTAAGTTATAATGTTGAGTTAGTAATTAGAGAATCTTTTTCCACTGTAATAATTGTTGGAATAATTATAAGGACTGTTGTCACCGTGATTTTCTTTGCAGAAATCATGGTTATGATAAAACTAACCATGGTTTTATGTAGGAATACTGTAGTAGCCATATAGTAACCATAGTTTTACTATAGAAATATCGTAGTAACCATGACTGTGGTCACCATAGTTTTCTTGGCAGAAATCATAGTTTTAATTAACCATTGTTTACAACAGTAATACTGCAGTTTCACATAGCAACCTTGATTTTACTGTAGTATTATAACCATGTTTATAACCAACATTAACCATGTTAATTTTGTGGTTACTGTGATTTTACTACAAACACAATGTTTAAAGTATGGTTACTGTAGCCAAAAAAAACATGGTGATTTGTAGTGAGGGCAAATCTCTTGAAGTGTCTGTTACAAAATTGAATATTTTTACTTTGGATTTGGCCGCAATATTTTTTTCCCCCTGAACATAACAAATACCGAACTGTATCGTGAAACAAACCAAAACGTGAGAAATTTGAATTTTGTTTTAGATTTTTTGTATAATTTTTCAGCTCTGTAGGTCTATACAATGTAAGTGAATGGTGACCAGACCATTCGATTTCCAAAAATAACATAAAGGCAGCATAAAAGACATAAATGTTTATGTAATATATGTCTTCTAAGTAATGTTTAAAAAAAGTGAAAAGTAACTATTTTTCACTTTCACCCACACCTATTATATTGCTTTTGAAGATTTAATATGGATTACTTTTATGCTGCCATGTGTTTTTTTTTTTTTTTTTTTCTTTTAGCTTCAAAGTTCTTGTCACCATTCACTTGGATTGTATGGACTTACAGAGCTGAAATATTATTCTAAAAATCGTTTTGTTCTGCAGCAGAAATAAAGTCATACACATCAGGGATGGCATGAGCGTAAATGATCAGAGAATTTTCATTTTGGGGGGAACTTATCCCTTTAAGTTCAGGTCCAACTTATCCCTTTAAGTTGGAAGTTCAGGTCCAACAAGCTTCAATGTCCAGATGCCAAAATAGCATTGGTTCTTGTCTGTGTAGTAATCAAATGTGATGCAACATCTGGACGCACATACCCGATTGATGTGAGTTTCAGCGGAGACAATGGTTTTCAGTGAATAATTACTTAAATTCTGGTCTGTTCCTCACATACACTAATCGGATGATACGAAATATAACACACAAGTCATATGAACTACTTTTATGGTGCTTCAGTAATTTATTTGTCCTTTTTGGAGCTTGAAATACCTTGGTCATTATGAACTCCCATTGTGTGACAAGAGCTATGTACAGATTCTTAAAAATATATATTATAATAATAACAGCATACAGGTTTTGAACAACAGGAGGGTGAGTAAATAGAGCATTTTTGGAGCTATTCTGGTTTACTATTTTAGGTGAACTATTCCTGTACAACAAGTATTGTTGTACACACTGTATCTGCATGAGCTCTTTGCTTTATCAAAGCAGGTGAAACAAGTGTTCTCTTGTTTTACAGCTTGATGCTGATCGAGAAGAAGAAGAAGTTTTCTGTGACATCAGTATGACAGTTGACAACAAACTATACCCGACCAAAGAACCTGTTGCAGGTAAAGATATTTAATACCTACTAGAATCCTAGACTGTTTTCTCTTGAAAATTTTGTCACATGTGTCACCTATACACTTTGATTTAACTTTGTTGCCATCTATTTACTTATGTACTTCTATAAGCTGGCAAAAATGCCTCCATTTAAAGTCTTTCTGTTTTGGCAAAATGGACCAATAAAATTGATGAATGGACCTTTTCAAAATGTCCAGTTTTGTTAAAGACACTGGGGTAAACTTCTGTTAAGGTATGAAGACCATAGCAAATATTATTTTTGTGTTCTCAATTACTCTATCCGCAAAAGAAAAATCTCTTATTACGCTTCCATGGCTTTCCAAAAGCAGAAATAATTATGGCAGTCAAAGTAGAGAAAGATGCCAAATTTACTGTCACTCCCTCAGCAGCTGTATTTGAAACCACATTGTAGCAGTTGTGAATTAATGCCAGGGTAATATAACATAATATAAAAAATATTGTTATAAATAATGGTGGAAATGCATCATCACAGTCTGTGAAAAGGATCCATCATCCTGTTCGCAGGTCCATGTAAACACTTTTGTCCAATAAAATGCCCTTTAATATAACAATGCACCTCCCCCTAACAGCATCCACCTCCAACAATCAATAGCAAGTAGCAATTAATGGTATGCTGGATTGTGAAATAAATGAAAGACTATTGAAGTCCATTGAAGACCAGGGGTGAAGAAAGGTCCTTCAATATGTCCTCTTTTGGGAAATAAATCTACAAATGGCTACCCTACATACAAATTACTTAAACATTGAGTAAAACATTGAAAAAAATTACACACTTTACTTCAAAACCTATAAACGATCTTGGTTACTTTTACTATGAAGCCCATATTTATAATTCATTGTCAAGCATTTTAAATGTGATTTGTAATATCTCATAATATGCCTTTTAATATGTTATAACCTCTCATTAATACTTGTAGCAACAATTATAATGCATTATAACATGACCAACATCAAATTATATTTGCAGAAGTTATAATGTTATAAAACAATTTTTTTTAAATGTATTATGGATGTATATAAGACATTGCTTTTTTCACTTAACTTAAAGCATACATATAATACAAATATATAATATAAACATCCTCAAGAAACTTTAAGTGGTTATAAAACATAGGAAGTCATACATCCTCCTGAGACCCAAGCCTGACTGCTGTGTGCATTTTTCATTTACGTTTTTGATTTGTAACTAGTAGCACCTAATAAACATGCTAAAAACAATTCTAGAGCAAATCGTTTTTCTAAAGATTGTTGGCAACATATGTCAATAGTATCCAGCTGCAGACCCGCAGCACCACCAGTTTCAGAACCCCAGCGCCAGAACCTGAAGTGAAGGGCGGAGCTTACGTTCGAAACCGAGTAGCGCCACCTAACGTTTTGGAGAGTAGGCTACACCACCAGTTTCAGAACCCCAGCGCCAGAACCTGAAGTGAGGGGCGGAGCTTACGTTCGAAACCGAGTAGCGCCACCTAACGTTTTGGAGAGTACTTTGCTTTTATTACAAAGCGAAACATCATATTTTATACATTATGTTATAATGATTCTTTAAGGTACAGTACAATAAGCATTTTAAAACATTGATCTTGTGTAATATAATTGTATATAGTTATCCATTTCATTGTATTATGAGAGTTACTTCCTGATCATGATGGTGAAAAAAAATGCTTGAAACTTATGGGCATTTTATATAAAATATACTTTATTTCACAAGAAACATGTGCAGCATGCATTTTTCTTTATGTAAAATAAAACATGTCAAAAAACTAAAAAAGAGAGAAAATTCAGCATAATTTTAAAAGAAACAATAAAAATATATACAACAAATGACCAATTCACCCCTAGGCCCATTTTATCATGACAATCCTGTATAAATTAAACTTAAAATGTATCAAATGAGGAATTCACTCTCAGGCCCAGTTTGTCCTTACATTCTTGCTAAAATAACTCCATGTCATCCCTGAACACAAAATGAAACAGAAAGGGCTCTCTGGAAGCTTCTGACTGTTCCAGGAGATTGTTCTGGGCCTTTTCCTTGTGGTCTTCATTCATTCGAAATGTCTCTACAAGAGATGAAAGCACCACACAATAATCTCAACGTAAAAAAAACCCTCAACTATAAGGTAACATTAACTCACAAACAATGCATATAACAGAGGAACGTGGAACAAACACTTTAACACCTTCACAAGATGTCTTCAAAGCGTCACCACAAGGCTCATTTACAACACGCAAAAATGTATCGAACCATCCGTAGATTTTTTTTTTTAATACAGTAAAGTATGACAACATATTCAAGCTTCATTAAGATGATAAAGTTATGCACAAATTAAATATTTAGCAGATAAACGCTGAACTTAATATATGCGATAATTTTTCACAACATGATGTCAAAAACGTTATACAACTCACCATGCTCTCCGCCATGCTTGTCTCATTGTCAATAACTCCGCCCCTCACTTCAGGTTCTGGCGCTGGGGTTCTGAAACTGGGGTTCTGAAACTGGTGGTGCTGCGGGTCTGCAGCTGGATATGTCTCACATATGTGGACAGCGGGACTAAGTTGTGAAATTTTAAATAATAGCTGTCAAATGGTTTATTATGTTTCCAGTAGTGCTAGTTATTATTTTCATGTTTTTGAGATGTTGAAGACATTACATCTGAAATTAGCATAATTAATTCTGATTTAAAGTAATGTCCAGTGTCATCCAATCACTGCCAACCATGTTAAAATAAAATAATACATTATAAATTCTGAATCGATGTACTGATTATCATTGTCCCATGTCTGCCAAACATGTTGAGTGGTTCAGACATCATCTGCAGCCTGAAACTTAACTTTGCAACTGAACTGATTTTAGGAGTGAATGCTGCATAGAGAGTTACTGGATGCTCCCTTGTGCCCTATTTAGTGAAAGACTTAACCTCCAGTGTGCTTTCTGTCTGCACTGGTCTCAGAACAGTTCAAAATATTTATTTTCATCCTAACCCCATATAAAACATCTGAAAGCAAAAATGTTCAGCTTTTGGATGAACCCATTGATTGTCAGTGTGGTATTAACAGGAAACATTTTATTTAATAGGAAGAAATGAGCTAAAGTACACATTAGTGTAAATTGTGTTTAGCAGCATGTTTCCTGATTAATCGCACACATTTTTAAAATGGCAATTTTGATGAAACTAGATTAACTAGACTAAATCTTTTTACTCAAACAGGTTTCGATGTAAAAACTCAGTTAGATTTCTTACTAGATGTGGTTTTGTTGACTTTTCTCTCAGAGACAAACTCTGCAGTTATCAGCACCATGTTGTTTTGTCACATGACTCCAGGCGTCAAATGTTTAACACTTTACTGACAGCACAGAGTCTCCTGAACTGAGAGTTTTAAATGAATACAGTAATACCCCCTGGCAAGTATCCCATTCTTCCTTGCAAAAGGCTTCTAGTTCTGTAAGATTCTTGGGCTGTCTTGCATGCACTGCTCTTTTCAGGTCTATCCACAGATTTTCGATTATGTTTAGGTCGGGGGACTTTGGGGGCCATGGCAAAACCTTCAGCTTGCGCCTCTTGAGGTAGTCCATTGTGGATTTTGAGGTGCGTTTAGGATCATTATCCTGTTGTAGCAGCAATCCTCTTTTCATCTTCAGCTTTTTTACAGATGGTGTGAGGTTTGCTTCCAGAATTTGCTGGTATTTCATTTAATCCATTCTTTCCTCTACCAGAGAAATGTTCCCCTGTGCCACTGGCATCAACACAAACCCAAAGCGTGATCGATCCACCCCCGCGCTTAACAGTTGTAGAGGTGTTCTTTTCATGAAATTCTGCACCCTTTTTTCTCCAAACATACCTTTGCTCATTGCGGCAAGTTGTATTTTAACTTCATCAGTCCACAGGACTTGTTTCTAAAAATGTATCAGGCTTATTTAGATGTTAATTTGCAAACTTCTGACACTGAAATTTGTGGTAAGGATGCAGGAATGGTTCTCTTACGAGAGGTTCTCTCGTATTGCGTAAGCTAGCTTACGCTACGGGAAAGATTAATCTTTTCTGAGATATTGAAGCCAAAAAATTATCCTTAATTTTGTATCATTTGTCAACGCAGTGCAGCAACTGCAGACCTTGAGCGGGCTAGCTAGTGAGCTCATTGGTTGCTCTGCGGCAACTGCTGCAGCCTATAGACGAACTTGGGCGAACTTCGCGTCCAATGAGAGGCGTCCGGCGCTACTGCATCAAAGCCCGCCAAAATGGGCGTGGCTAGAGTGCATATAAGTGTAGTTCAGTAGGCTGGAACCCTGATTTTCATCTCTTCAGCGAAGCTCTTCGCATCTCTGAACTGGAAGCTGCGTCGCCGTTCGAGGGACATCTAGCAAGCTTGGACAGCTTCGAAGAAGCCGGCCGTCTCCGCCACCTTCAGCCATCCTGCGAGCTACGCCATCCGGCGGCGTATCCTTTTTAGAGCAAGCTAGTTCTTAACGAACTTCACAAAAGAGTAACGGCGTCTTTTTAAGATGCCTCGCACCACTTGCGCTTCATGCGGCGCCCCTCTCAGCGCCGGAGACCGCCACATCATCTGCGCTCTCTGCCTGGGACTGGGGCATGCAGAGCTCGCCCTCGCTGAAGGCGGATGCGACCTCTGCGAGGAGCTTCGATGTCGACCCTGCGGGCTCGACTCGAGCGCTCAGAACCGAAGCCGCCGCGCGCCTTCCATTCCGCCCGCGCAGGAAAAGCGCCGCTCCCAAAGTCTGCCAGAACCGGTGATAGAAGCGACTGCCTCGCGGAGCCTCTCCCTCGAGCATCGCTCTCACCCTCCCGCCCCGGGGCGCGCAGTTGCCGCCCAGCGGCCACACTGCGGCCATCTCGGAGGGCGAGGCGGAGGATAAGGGCTGTTCCATCATGGCTCGGACAGCGAGTGGTCAGGCTCCCACGCCTCCTCCTCGGCCCAGGAATCCAGCAGGACCAGCGCCCGAGTCGAAGGGAACTAACACGCCTCCTCACACAGGCCGATGACCGCCTCGGGCTCGAGTGGTCACCGCCCCTGAGCAAGCTCCCAACAGACTCGGCGGCTGCTTTCTTCAGAGCCGTCGCCGGCGCAACACCAGCGGCTCGGGCGCTCCCTTCCTGCGGAACTCCACACTGAGCTTGCAAAGTGCGTGGAGCAGCGCCTTTCTCGGCCAGGATCCGTTCCCACGTCTCCAACCCTCTCGCTTCGGTGGACGGCGCCACCGAGAAGGGCTACTCCTCCATCCCCCCGGTCGAGGATTTGGTAGCAGCACACCTTTGCCCGCCCTCAGCGAGATGGCGGTCTAAGCCAGTGCTCCCGTCTAAGGCCTGCAGAGCGACTTCCGCCTATGTTGGCTGCGCCTATTCCACCGCCGGCCAAGCCGCATCTGCTCTGCACTCCATGGCCGTCTTACAGATCCTCCAAGCTGACCTTCTTCGGGAGTGGGATGAGAAAGGCAGGCACCCAGAGGCTGTTACAGATCTAAGAAGCGTGGCGGACCTGCGCCCTCAGCGCCACCAAAGCTGCAGCCCAAGCTCTAGGGAAGTGCATGGCCTCGCTGACTGTGACCGAGAGACACCTGTGGCTAGCGCTAGCCGACATGGGAGAAGCAGAGCTCCACGTTCCTCAACGCACCGCTCTCTCCGACCGGTCTCTTCGGCTCCGCGGTGAGTGGCATTGTTGACCGCTTTTCAGAAGTCCAGAAAGCCACCCAAGCCATGAACCTCTTCCTGCCGGCGTCGCTAAGCTCCTCTGCAGGCCGCCCACGTGACCAGCCTCCTGCACGAGCCTCTTCATGGCGCCCAGCTCAACAAAGTCAGACTTCTCAGCGTCGACAGGGCGGCCGCCCTCGATCGCGCTCAGACAGCCACCGCAGACCGCTGCCCCAGCGGGCCTCGGTCTAAGGTTGCGCTGAAACCTGAGCGACGAAGTCCTCCTAGCCTTGTTGAAAAAATGGCGGCTCAGTCCGCCGCGGCGGACCACCGTCAAAGCTTTGCCCCTGTCAGTCCCCTCTCTCAGGCTACTACAGTGGTGGATTCAGCAGCCAACAAGCGGTGATACTGCCCGCTTGCCTGCACTCAAAGCGCCGTTTTCACGGCAATCCAAAGAAATCTTGTAAAAGCAAACATGCCTTATGTGTAGAAAATGTGCCCACAATCCAGTGTTCACCTCTACACACAAGCATTACACTTCCGTGTTCCTATCAGAGCCCACTCACATAAAGCGGACACAGCCGGCTCGAGTGTTAGAGTCAATAAGCAGCCCACGAATCCGTGCGGCGTGCCCTTCTCTGGCAGCTCTGTCACACGACCAGCCTTATGTGTAGAAAATGTGCCCACAATCCAGTGTTCACCTCTACACACAAGCATTACACTTCCGTGTCGATCAGAGCCCACTCACATAAAGCGGACACAGCCAGCTCGAGTGTTAGAGTCAATAAGCGGCTCCGCGAATGCGTGTGTGCGCCCATTCTCTGCCCGCTCTGTCACACGGCCAGCAAACACTTCTCTGTATGTAAGTCCCGTGCCCGTGACTATGCTCGCGCATCACTTAACAGATGTGACTCTTTCCCCATTCACCTCAATCGGAAGTCACTCACAGAACAGCCTGTCCCTGCTGTCTGCGAGCAGTCATGCATAAGCACAGTAAGTGCGCTCACACATTCTGTTCAGCTGCTGTGTGCAGCAATCAGGGCGATTTGGCCATTCACCCTCTAGCGTTACGCTTCAAAGCGTGGGAAGCTATCCCAGGGATATCCAAATGGGTGTTAAGCACAATAAAACAGGGCTATTTGCTACAGTTCGATCGCTGCCCTCCCGCTTCAGAGCGGCTCGAAACTATTGTGAACACGGAAGCAGCCTGCATGCTTCGTTCAGAAATAACAAACCTTCTGTGCAAAGGGCCATAGAGAAGTGCCGCCTTAAGCTGGCGAGTCAGGGTTTTACAGCCGTTATTTTCTTGTTCCCAAGAAAGGCGGCGACCTCAGACCAATATTAGATCTCAAGGGTTTGAACAAGGTGCTTGCAAAAGACCGTTCAAAATGCTTACAATCAGGAAACTCCTCGCGCATACGCGCCAGGGGACTGGTTTATCTCTCTCGATCTGAAAGATGCCTACTTTCAGATTCAGATAAATCCCGTCACAGGCCATTCTTGAGATTAGCCTTCGGCGGCCAGGTTTATCAATACACCGTCCTTCCGTTCGGCCTGTCTTTAGCACCCGTACTTTCACGAAGTGCATGGATCGCGGCTTCGCACCCCTCGCGAGTCAGGGCTTGCGAATTCTGAACTATTTGGACGACTGGCTGATTATGGCACAGTCACATACGGAGCTGCTGTCTCACAGAACAGTTCTCCTCAGCCATCTGAACAGTTTGGGTCTTGCAGTCAATTGGACCAAGAGCTCACTACAGCCCAGTCAGGCAATTTCCTTCCTTGGAATAGAACTAGACTCTGTGGCAATGGCGGCTCAGCTTATCTACACAGCGCGCCGTGTTCAGCGACTAGCAGCGTCCTTTCAGATGAACAGCCTCACGCCTCTGAAAAATTTTCAGAGAGTGCTAGGTTACATGGCCTCAGCCACAGCAGTACTTCAGCTGGGTTTACTGCGCATAGCGCCGCTTCAGCATTGGCTAAACACCAGCGTGCTCGCCGGGCTTGGGCCTGCAGGCCGCCAGCCCATCAAGGTGACTCAGACCTATATTTCAGCTCTGCAGCCCTGGACAGTGGCCAAATGGTATCAGCGGGGAGTGGCGATGGGAGCTGTATCTCGCCGAAAAGTCATCTCGACAGGCGCGTCCAACACGGGTTGGAGCGCGGTCTCGCGAGAGCTCTCCGGTTTTTGGCCTATGGTCAGTTCAGGAAAAGCTCCTTCACATAAATTGTCTGGAAATGATAGCGGTCGAGTGCGGCGTGCGCTTTCTCCGGTCATTCAGGGTCACCGCGTCCTGGTCGTTCGGACAACAGATCTGTGGTATCCTACCTAAACCGTCAGGGCGGTGTCAGATCCAGGAACCTCTTCCATCTGACGAACGCATACTGAGTTGGTCCCAGTGCCACCTGCGCTCGCTGAGGGCAGCGCGCGTGCCAGGCCACCTGAGCGGCGGCCCAGACAGACTGTCCAGAGACAATATTCCTCCAGGGAATGGTCCTGCACGCTCAAACAGTCCAGAAGTTATAGGCATATTCGGCAGAGCAGAGATAGACCTCTTTGCGTCAGAAGAGAACTCTCACTGCCCAATATTTTTCTCAGCGAGGATGTGCTGGCCCAGGACTGGCCCAACCGCTCGCTTACGCCTTCCCTCCGTCTCGCTATTGCCACAGGTAATGCAGAGGATCAGGAAGCAGCGTCACTCGGTGCTCCTCATAGCCCAGCGTTGGGAGAATCAGACATGGTTGCGGAGCTTACGCAGCTGTCACTGACAGCGCCGTGGCCCATCCCAGTGAGAGCAGATCTCCTCTCTCAAGCTCGGGGCACGATCTGGCATCCCCACCCAGAGCTGGGCTGCAGCGTGGGTGATCAGCGACTACCGTCGCTCTGCCAGAAGGGGTAATAAACACCATCATACACGCTAGAGCCCCTTCCACGAGAAGACTCTATGCGTCAAAATGGTCTGTGTTTTCAAAATGGTGCACCGACAGAGACCTGGACCCACGGACATGTGGGGTGTCGTCGCTGCTCGTGTTTTTACAAGAGCTGCTGGATAAGGGCAGATCCCCATCCACGCTCAAAGTGTATGTGGCGGCCCCTGAACAACCCTTGGCCAGTCACTGGGAAAAAATGAGCTGGTCATCCGCTTCCTCAAGGGAGCTAGAAGGATGAACCCCCCGCGCCCCCCATCGGTTCCTATCTGGGATCTTTCTATAGTTCTCGAAACTATGAAAGCCCCCTTTCGAACCGCTTCAATCCGTGGATTTGAAATACCTTTCACTCAAAACCGTTTTCTGACTGCCCTGTCATCAGTCAAGCGTGTGGGAGACCTTCGCAGCTGTCTGTCAGCTGCGTGTCTTGAGTTCGGACCAAGTGACTCCAAGGTCATTTTAAAGCCTAGACACGGCTATGTTCCCAAGGTGATCGGTACTCCTTTCAGAGCACAGGTCATTTCCCTATCGGCTGCCAGCATCCGATAGCGAGCGGCGCCAATCTCCTTTGCCCAGTCAGAGCACTGAGATTGTATACTCGCGCTCCGCCTCTTTCAGACGCTCTGAGCAGCTTTTCGTTTAGTTGGAGGTGCACCAAAGGTCTCGCCGCCTCGAAACAGACACTGTCTAGATGGATAGTGGGCGCTATTGCTGCCGCATCGCGTCAAAAGACCTGCCATGCCCGTTGGGCATTAGGGCTCACTCCACTAGAGGCATGGCCTCATCGTGGGCATGGTCCAGCGGGATTTCCATTCACGACATATGTGTGGCAGCGGGCTGGGCTTCCCCTCCACCTTTGTCAGATTTTACAATCTGGAAGTGCCGCCCTGCAGGCAAAACTACTAGCGGTTTAATACGCTACAGCTCCCCTGGTGAGCTGCACTGATGGGACTCATTCCACAGACGGCACGCCTCTGTCGTTCCCTTCCCACTATGTGCTTATGTATTACACACACACTGGCCCGCACTCTTGCCGGCCAAATATTATTTCCCCACTCATAAGGGCTCCCGGGTCCCCCACCCCGGGGCTCATGCAGTGGATGCTTGGCGCTGCGGCGTTGACAATGGGTTCCGTGAGCGTAAGCTAGCTTACGCATATCTGAAGAACCTCTCGTAAGAGGACGAATCGGTTACCTAATGTAACCTCGGTTCTCTCTAGATGAGGAGCAGTATTGCGTAACCGGCCGTGCTTTCAGCGCCACGGCGACTTTCAGCTTCATTCAATGAAAACCAGGGTTCCAGCCTACGAACTACGCTTATATGCACTCTAGCCACGCCCATTTTGGCGGGCTTTGATGCAATAAGCGCGGACACCTCTCATTGGGCGCGAGTTAGTCCAAGTTCGATCTATAGGCTGCAGCAGTTGCCGCAGAGCAACCAATGAGCTCGCTAGCTAGCCCGCTCAAGGTCTGCAGTTGCTGCACTGCGTTGACAAATGATACAAAATTAAGGATAATTTTTTGGCTTCAATATCTCAGAAAAGATGAATCTTTCCCGTAGCGTAAGCTAGCTTACGCAATACTCGTTCCCTCATCTAGAGAGAACCGAGGTTACGTTAGGTAACCGATTTGTTTTCTTCTCATGACTCTTCCATGAAGGTCATATTTGTGTAGGTGTCACAGAACAGTGCACCACTACTCCAGAGTCTGCTAAATCTTCCTTAATGTCTTTTGCAGTCAAACAGGGTTTTTGATTTGCCTTTCTGGCAATCCTATGAGGAGATTTGTCTGAAAGTTTTCTTGGTCTTCCAGACCTCAACTTGAACTCCACTATTCCTGTTAACTGCCAATTCTTAATTACATTACGAACTGAGGAAAGGCAGCTAGGCAGCTGCTTAGAGGAGCCCATGGCTGCTGATTGTTGGGACAATATTTGAGGAATCTGAGTATGTATAAATCCTTTAAATTTACATCACCTGGCTTTTTCAAATGATGATTGTGAACAAGCCACAGCCATAACAAGCTAATTACGGGCTGAGAAATTGGTATAATATATCTGAGAGCTCAAACTTCTTGGGGTGCCCAAACTTTTGCATGGTGCTCCTTTCCTTTTTTCACTCTAAAATTGTACAAAATAAAAATAATACACTAATATTGCTTAAAATTTTGAAAATAATGTTTCATCTTTAACTTTATGCCTTTTGGAGATCAGTTAATCTTCTACTCAAATATTACCCAAATATTTGCATGCCACTGTATTTATTTATTATATATATATATATATAGAGAGAGAGAGAGAGAGAGAGAGAGAGAGACAGAGAGAGAGAGAGAGAGAGAGACATATATACAACAGTTAGTTCCGGTCCTCAAATTTGACTGGACAAGAAACTTTCCATGAGCACTGATGGTCTGACAACATCAGCACTCGGACGCTTCACTGTGTGCATATCACTCTGCTTGTGTTTGAGTTGTTTTAAACTAAAAGTGTAAGAGCAGCGCAGATGTGTGAAGAGCTGCTGTTTATGTGTCTCTTTACTTGTATTTTCTTTTTTACTTTACATATGTTAGCCAGCAGGTGGTGGAAAAAGAGAATTTTTGTGTGTAATATGAGCTAGTTAGGTGACGTGAAGTGAATCCGTGTCAGTCAGTGTTTACATACAACAGCACTATGTGATCACTCATATTACTACTACATTACTAAAGCTAGGAAATAACTTTAAACGGCTTTAAAAGAACAACTTCAGAATTACGGCCCATCACAACTGAGAGACACAACAGACTGATTCATTTCACAATGGGTGCTGTTTAAAATGGCAGAGGACATTGTGGTTTCTATAGTGATTAACTCTTGCACACCGGCTACTGCAAAATAGGGAGAAATACCCCCGCTTGGATGGCTATTTTTCCACTGAGAAAGCTGATCTTCAGAAAGCTGACAGCATCTCTGCTTAGGAGTGGCAACAGGTGATCGCACATGCTCCATCTCTCTCTCTCTCTCTCTCTCTCACACATACACACACACACACACACACACACACACACACACACACACACACACACACACACACACACACACACACACACATCCATCCTTGTTTATCCAATAACTTGTTAGAAACAGCACAAGCTGAAGTGACATTTATTAATTACTAATGAATGCTTGGACGCATCATTTGGTTTGAACCAGCAACAGCAGATTCTGATCTGTCACATAATAAATGTACCTGTTCATTGAACATATATAAGCAAAATCACACTAGCAGTTGTTATATGGCCCTAAATCAGCACTGATTACCTACAGCATAGCAGAGCTGATAAAGGGTCATATTGCACTCTTGCTCTTGTGATATTGCTTAAATATATTACAACTTCTGTGAATAAAATTGGATGTTTTGTGTTACAATGTACTGTATTAAAAATAGTTCAAATTATTAATGAGAAGTTACATTATAAGGTGTAATTTGCGACATTATAAATGCATTATAATACATTTATAATGCCTTTACAATGCATTATAAATATGGGCTTCATAGAAAGTGTTACCACAATTCTTTTAGAGACTTTTGTTTAACAAGAATCATCATAAGTTGTTCAGACATTGGGCTTAATTAATCAGATTATCTAGATTTCAGAGATCAGAGAACTTTTTATCTCCTGACACCAAACGGTGCCAAAGCACCCAGCATCAATTAGATTTTTTCACAGGGGTCACTTTAAGAAAGTTTCCTGCAAGAACTCAACACAGACTTTCTGCAGTCACCTGGATCCCCATGCACCCTGCTGACATGTCTGTGTTAATTGGCCTTGACGTTTATTTACAAGCACTGGTAGCACTGCAGAGTGTAAAAAAATATAAAAAATTACTTTTTAATATCAAAATTAACCTCACTGAGCAATGGTTAATTTTAGTGGTTCATTTTCATCCGGCATCCTTTTCATTCTTTTGCATTGTGTAAATAACCAGTAAGTTAGAGTTAATACATTTTAGGTGTCTGATCTTGACACGAGCATATTAAAAATATTCTGGTATACATTTTTATATAAATACTTCCTGAAATTATGAAAAAAGCATATATATATATATATATATACACATACTTCATATAATCCTACCACAGCTTCCTTATACTACAAGAAACAGGTTCATATTCAGTCAGGCAGCTCCTCTTCCATCAAGACTCCTTCAATTGGCTTCACTGGGGAAAGATTGGCTTGGCAAAACAGGATGACAAAGGGTAGAAGGATGAAGCAGGCTATGCTTTCTGTAAGAGAGCACGTGTGACTCTATCTTAAGCCACTGTCACATTAGGTTCAGTGCTGGGGAACAGAGAATGGAGGTGTCAGGTGTTGCTACAGTGTATGGTCTATAACAGAGGTGGCTGCTGTCAAAAGGTATCGATCTCTGCTGGCCTAGTGCAGCAGTGTGATGAATCAGAGCTTAAACAGATGCTTTTTTTCTGAGAAACTGAAACCGTGTATGTGTGAGTGTGTTTTTCTGTGTAACCTCTGTTCACCCTTGTGACAATTTTCATGTTCAACTCAGTGAGCTTGCAGTCAACATCAAATTTGATCTGGCCAGTTAGAGTTCTTTATTAGAGAAATCTGTAACCAGGTTACTATATGCACTGAAAAAAAATTGTTATGAAGTAAAAATAACACTTTTGCTGTTGATTTTGTTGTTACATTTGGTAACTTCTTGTTTTTTGCAGTCTCAAGTTCATCAAAATTGCCCATTCATAATCAAACATGTTTTTTTGTTGATTGTTACCTTCATCGTGCTATGTGCACCAAGTGATGTGGTCTGCATGCACAGCTCTATGCCACCAGTAATGCAAGGTGAAGTTGTCTAATAGACTGCTTAGTATGCGTTAAACTTTTCTGTGGAAGGCTTCCTTGTGTCATGGGATACATGATTAACCTCTTCAACTCTAGAAATATTAATATGAATATAAACGTCTTTCAAATAGCACTTTAATAGACAAATCATATCTCAGGACTCTGACTGTACATTTTATTTGTTGCCCGTATATCACAGTTGGAAAGATTAAAAAAAATCACAAAGTAAAATATGATATGTGTAAGACATCAAATACAAACCTCGCTTTTATGTGCCGAGTATTGCTGCTGTAAGCCCCAAATAGCTAAAAACTTTATATCTAAATACTATATCAGTTTTCTAAACAAATTGCTAATTTTTACTTGCTAAAAAACTTGAGCTTGCTTGTTTGATTTATCCAATGTTATACACTCACCTAAAGGATTATTAGGAACACCATACTAATACTGTGTTTGACCCCCTTTCGCCTTCAGAACTGCCTTAATTCTATGTGGCATTGATTCAACAAGGTGCTGAAAGCATTCTTTAGAAATGTTGGCCCATATTGATAGGATAGCATCTTGCAGTTGATGGAGATTTGTGGGATGCACATCCAGGGCACGCAGCTCCGTTCCACCACATCCCAAAGATGCTCTATTGGGTTGAGATCTGGTGACTGTGGGGGCCATTTTAGTACAGTGAACTCATTGTCATGTTCAAGAAACCAATTTGAAATGATTTGAGCTTTGTGACATGGTGCATTATCCTGCTGGAAGTAGCCATCAGAGGATGGGTACATGGTGGCCATAAAGGGATGGACATGGTCAGAAACAATGCTCAGGTAGGCCGTGGCATTTAAACGGTGCCCGATTGGCACTAAGGGGCCTAAAGTGTGCCAAGAAAACATCCCCCACACCATTACACCACCACCAGCCTGCACAGTGGTAACAAGGCATGATGGATCCATGTTCTCATTCGGTTTACGCCAAATTCTGACTCTACCATCTGAATGTCTCAACAGAAATCGAGACTCATCAGACCAGGCAACATTTTTTCAGTCTTCAACTGTCCAATTTTGGTGAGCTATTGATGATGTAGCCTCTTTTTCCTATTTGTAGTGGAGATGAGTGGTACCCGGTGGGGTCTTCTGCTGTTGTAGCCCATCCGCCTCAAGGTTGTGCGTGTTGTGGCTTCACAAATGCTTTGCTGCATACCTCGGTTGTAACGAGTGGTTATTTCAGGCAACGTTGCTCTTCTATCAGCTTGAATCAGTCGGCCATTCTCCTCTGACCACTAGCATCAACAAGGCGTTTTCACCCACAGGACTGCCGCATACTGGATGTTTTTCCCTTTTCACACCATTCTTTGTAAACCCTAGAAATGGTTGTGCGTGAAAATCCCAGTAACTGAGCAGATTGTGAAATACTCAGACTGGCCCGTCTGGCACCAACAACCATGCCACGCTCAAAATTGCTTAAATCACCTTTCTTTCCCATTCTGACATTCAGTTTGGAGTTCAGGAGATTGTCTTGACCAGGACCACACCCCTAAATGCATTGAAGCAACTGCCATGTGATTGGTTGATTAGATAATTGCATTAATGAGAAATTGAACAGGTGTTCCTAATAATCCTTTAGGTGAGTGTATCTTGTACAGAATAAAATATTTGATCCAGCAGTTAAGCATGATAAATCATTTATTGGAAATATATTTTATCAACTATTGATGATGATAAAAAAACAAAGCTTTCTAATGACACCTAGATTGAGCTTCTAGTCCACTCAGACGCCAAGAAAATTGATGAAATTATGAGGGTGGTTCATGGACTGAAAATTAAACTGAATGTCTTATGGATGAGCACATCTCTGAGGGCTAAAATGTGTTAGATTGCCACTTATATTTCAGATCCACATTTTGTGAGGGAAAGATTCTAGTTCTTGCTTCCATCTAGCTGAATAAAACAAGACTTTCTGGAGTGAGGTTGAGTGAACAGATGTACTGTTCAAATGTACTTAGAAATAATGTAATAAATGCCAAATAAATCTTACTAGTACTTTTTTTCAGTGTACCTAATCTGAAGTACACTACACAGCCAAAAAAATTAAAGTTAATACCGTCTTCTGATAAACAGGCTTGACTAGGCCCCTTATTTCCAATGGAGACAAATGTTTACTCAAAATCTGAACCCTCATGTAGTTCCAAACTCGTATGATTTTCTTACTTCCATGGCAACATGATCATACAGGAAATCAATATTTTGCTTCCGAAAGTTCATGTACCTTGAAATCAACCATCACACTGGTAAAATACTGAAAATCATCATCCCCCATCGGACATTTGGTCACATGAGAGTGAGTAAATTATGACAGAATTTGTATTTATGTAAGCGACCCTTTCAGTGGTCAGTTGTGCAGTTTAGCGGTCATTACACAAAAATATCTGACCGCAGATTGCTGCATTTGACAAATCAAAATAAAGTATTCCAGAGAGCTATGTGATAGTATTAAATGCAATTTAATTTAATACTATAATATTTAATGCAAGAGATCATAAAGAAGCATATACTTCAAGACAAAATATATCTAGATTTCAAATTAATTGTTTGCTAATGTCTATAGAACTGGTCCTATCCTTTTGAATTATCTGCAATTATCTTGAGGTAATTTTTTGCATTATATTTTCCAGTTGAAAAAGGAATCTTGAAGTTGTTGAAGAATGCTGAAGAATTACTAGACATCTGAAGTACCTTAATCAAAATACTAATTGATGCCATTTGATATAAAAATGTCAAACATTGTGTTATAATTTGTTACAGCTTTTGTACATTTTTCTCAAAAGTGTTTAACCACAAAAAATATGCAATTTTAAAAAAGTGTAGCCATCTTGATGAAAACGTCATATCAAGAGAATCAGTGCTATCGCATTTTAAGTATAGCTGTCTTCATTATGAAAACACATATGAATGACACAAAAGAAATCTCTGTGGCATAGAAACCTTTGTTTGCATATGTTTAGGATTTTTACTTTGTGTGTTTTTTCAGTTGTAAAAACGGACCACACAGTCTTTACTACTTGTAAAAATGCTTCTATTTTACATTTACAATTTTTTAATTATTATAAATTATACCATTATAGCAATTGAATTGAAAAATGAACACGAATAGTAGAATTTCTTAGTATTTCTTACGTCCCCTTTTTGCTTCAATGACAGCATGCACTCATACTGGCATGGACTCCACAAGTGCAAAACCTGAAGATGAGCCATGTTGTCCAGCGTGATTTGACAATGATCAATTTCACAAATTTGCTTGTTTGGTTAGTGAGCTAGAAACAATGCAAAATCGTGAATAGTTTTTTTTCATTTCACATCATAACAATTCTTTGTTTCCAGGTTTTTAAATCCCAGATTTTCAATGTGAACTTTTGGATGCCATTGTAAATTACTTTTGTTACAACTTGATTGATTTTTTTTTTGCTTCCCTCTCTGTAGGACCCAGTGAGCTCAACCTCAGTCTTCTCGCAGACCGCAATAGTCTGGCAGATATACCCACCAAATTTGATGAACAGGTATGAAAACATCTATATTTTCACCTTGTTACCATCATCTTTTATAAAACCCAAAAGCCAGCCTTTGGCCAAGCACTGCTTTAATTCTCTCATTGTAATAACACACAATAATAGCACACAATGGCTTGATGTTATCTCTTGCAGGCATAATTATGATATCACAATAGATATCATCATTAGCATGTAGCAAAATGGCCCATCTGTCTCTTCTCGTTAATTTATTCTTAAGTTATTGGAATCTCAGATTAGCCGCTGATGAGATTGTGTGAATGGCTATTAGAGGCCGATCGAGTCAGTGCAGACGGTTTGGTTTAATGGAAACGGTTGCTGAGTGACAGCCCTGCATTACCAGATGCCCATTATGAATTATAACTATTTTTAGAAACAATCTTATAAAGAAAAGCTACACAGGAATGCTCTATTTATTCTTAGGGGGTTTCAATAGCATGAACAGACTAATTATAACATTAATGGTTGGTACATATTCACTGACTTTCAATGTGGAAATGTAATCAGTGTTTCTGATCACTGAGTATGTATCGGTCTAAAATAAGAGCGCTCAATTGCCCACTGTAATAACTTGCAGTATGCACACCTGTGTGTTCAGAGATTGTTTTAGTTCACCTCTCTTCACAAGGTCAGGGAGAATATGCTAGAGAGTACAATTATATGAATTTCCCGCTCTGATATCCTGAGTGCCTGTTTCTGGAAGAGCTTGAAAAGAGAGGTTGTTTCAGTATTACATAATAATAGGGCACAAAGAATTGTGATTATAATGATTAATTGTCTGTTTTTAAGGCTATGATGATTAATTGTCTCTTTAAGCTCTTTCACGATTAGTTGTCATATAAAATGTCATATTTCTTCATTTACACTGTTGTTTTTTGAACTCATATATTTTACAATATATTTTTTTTATATATACACTGTCAGCCAAAAGTTTGGAATAATGTACAGATTTTGCTGTTTCGGAAGGAAATTGGTACTTAAATTCACCAAAGTGGCATTTAACTGATCACAAAGTATAGTCAGGACATTACTGATGTAAAAAAACAGCATCATCCCTATTTGAAAAAAGTCATTTTTGATCAAATCTATACAGGCCCAATTCCAGCAGACATCACTCCAACACCTCATCCTTGAGTGAATCATGCTAAATTGCTAATTTGGTACTAGAAAATCACTTGCCATTATATCAAACACAACTGAAAGCTATTTGGTTTGTTAAATGATGCTTAACATTGTCTTTGTGTTTGTTTTTGAGTTGCCACAGTATGCAATAGACTGGCATGTATTAAGGTCAATATTGGGTCAAAAAAGGCAAAAAAAGAAACAGTTTTCTCTAGAAACTCGTCAGTCAATCATTGTTTTGAGGAATGAAGGCTATAAAATGCTTGAAATTGACAAAACACTGAAGATTTCTAATAAAGGTGTACACTTCAGTCTTAAAATATAATGGACAACTGGCTCTAACACGGACAGAATGAGATGTGGAAGGCCAGATGTACAACTAAACAAGAGGATAAGTACATCAGAGTCTCTAGTTTGAGAAATAGACGCCTCACGTGTCCTCAGCTGACAGCTTCATTGAATTCTACCCGCTCAACACCAGTTTCATGTACAACAGTAAAGAGAAGACTCAGGGGTGCAGGTCTTATGGGAAGAATTGCAAAGAAAAAGCCACTTTTGAAACAGAAAAACAAAAAGTAAATGTTAGATGGGCAAAGAATTACAGATATTGGACAACAGATAATTGGAAATGAGTGTTATGGATCTTAAACACATTGAGGTTTTGTGGGATCAGCTAGACTGTAAGGTGCATGAAAACTGCCCGACAAGACAGCCACATCTATGGCAAGTGCTACAGGAAGTGTGAGGTGTAATGTCACCTGAGTATCACATGACAAACTGACAACTAGAATGTCAAGGATCTGCAAAGCTGTAATTGCTGCACATGGAGGATTTTTTGATGAGAACTCTTTGAAGTAGTTTCAAATTGTAATATTTCAAATTGTAATAGTAATTTTTCACGTTATTAATGTCCTGACTATACATTGTGGCCAGTTGAATGCCACTTTGGTAAATAAAAGTACCAATTTCTTTCCATAAGAGCAAAATCTGTACATTATTCCAAACTTTGGGCCGCTAGTGTGTTTATATATTATTATATTTATGTAATATTTTATTATATTATGCAATAGTAAAATATTTCTGTCCTAATTTCTTCACTTTCACACATTATTTCATTGCTCTGACTAAACCCACAAGCCCTTATTTGTCATGAAGCAAAACCTTTGAGATTTAGTTTCACAATTTTATTACTCTATTTTATTACAGAAAAAGAGTAAGCGTGCGTCTCCTTATCTGTGTCATAGCGTGTATGAACCAGGAACATTTACTATTGCATTATTGTTTAAAGTGAAACCGGAGCACTTTTTGTTCACTATCAAAGTTTATACTTTGTATGGAAGCAATATAGTATCTTTGTGTGAGGAAAAGACAGAAATGTAATTCATTATTCACAGACGATAAGTCATCTGCTTTTAAAGCTTATTTGCACTACTGCATATTTAAATATGTTGCATCACAATCAGTTGTGAGACATGTGAGAACCCGTTCCAATTTGCATAATTCTGGAGTTCATAGAGCTGAATGTAATTGGCAACACTGGTGCAAGTCATGTGGAAAGGCCATTACCTTAACCCTCGGCATGACACAATTTTCGGAGAACTGTTTCTTTAAGGTGGATCTTAATTTTGCAGTTTGCATTAGCAGATTACATTCTCAGTATATACACAGGATTATAGCACTATATTCCGCTGTATCTACATATACAGTTGTACAAAACAAGTTCAAAACTGTAACCCCAGTGTACCTTTTTTGAGAAGCAATTTTTTGAATTGCTTTTGTTCTCTTCTAGGGAGCATCTTGTTCCATCACTTTTCCTTTTTCATTGTCTCTATACAAACACAAACACACACAGAGAGAGAGAGAGAGAGAGAATCACAAACACATATATATCTTCTTATTCAGAGAATTCTTGTTATCTACCTACAGATACAGCAGTGTTACATAAAAGCAGCCACACATTCCCTGTTGCTGTACTTCTGTGAAACTGAATTCTTGAAGCTGTTGAATTTCCATGGAGAGGCTGTCATGCTTTCTGCATTATATTTGTTTAAAATAGTGGCTGCATGAGACAAAGAACAGTGAAGGTTAAGTATTTTTCATGGAGGACGGTGTGAAGTCTGTTTATCACTTACTGAATGTGGATCTAATTTTTGTGTCCAGTAGCCCACATTCACACCGTGACCCCTTTCATCTGCATCCATGAGCAGACAGCAAACTCTCAGTGCCATTGGCAGCACATGAGGTAGAAACACTTCTTGAGATGGTATCAGATCTGAGAACAGTCCTCATCTCAGTGTGGAACATGTTTAGTGGGTTTTTGGCACAGTCACGCTGGCTTTGTTCTGTGCTCTGACTGTTTGCTAGCCAGTTGGATTCAGAAGTCCATCTACAATGCAGAAAATCTAAAGGATAGATCAAAATATTTATGCTCTCATTATTGTTACCTTTTTGTTTTCAACATACCAGAAAATGTGATTTGTAATCGTGACATGCAGAGATACCATTGCATCATAGAGATTTAATAGAGGCTATGTTAACGGATGTTTGCATTGCTTTTGTTGCACATGTACCATGTTAATAAAATGCTTATTTCACATTTGCCATTTCAGTCTAATGAATATTTGGACATGTTCCATGATAATACTATTACCATGATTTATATATTTATAATTTTTTTGACATGGTACCATCATATTACCATTGTTCTTTGGGCATGTACCATGATAGTACTATTACCATACTCTTTTGGTAATATGCAATATTAGTACAATGTTTTTGGTCATGTACCTTATTATTATCATGTTTATTGGGCATGTTTCATGATATTACTATTATCATGTTTTTCTGACATGGTACCATGGTATTACCATTGTTTTTTGGTCATGTTTCATGGTGGTACCATGTTTTTGGTTATATATTAAGTTATTACCATGTTTATTGGGCATGTACCATTATAGTACTATTACCATGTTTTACAGACATGGTACCATGGTATTACCATTGTTATTTTGTTCATGTTGCATGGTAGTAACATGTTTTTTGGGTTGTATACCATATTATTACCATGTTTATTGGATATGTTCCATGATAATACTATTACCATGTTTTTTTTTTTTCTGATATGGTACCATGGTACTTACCATTGTTCTTTGGGAATGTAGCATGATATTACTATTACCATAGTTTCTGGTCATGTACCATATTATTACCATGTATATTTTGACATGTACCATGATAATACTATTACCATTTTTCACAGGCATGGTACGATGTTATTACTATTGTGTTTTGTTTTATTTTTTGGTCATGTAACATGGTTGTACGTTTTTTTGGTCTTGTACAATGTTTATTTAGGCATGTAACATGATTTTTGACATAGTAACATGGTATTATAAATATATATATTTGGTCATGTAGCTTTTTTGGAATTATACATGGTAATAATACTTTTTTGGTCATGTACCATATTAGTATCATGTTTACTTGGACATGTACCAAGGTATTACTATGTTTTGTGGACATATACAATGATAGTACCATGGTATTCTTTGGAGCACCTTTATGTACCATTGTACACAAATATATTAATCATTTAGTATTGTGGAATACTGTATATGACATTACCATGGTATAACCATCTGAAGCTATCATTGAGCCATGGTACCGCAACAGTACACAAAACTGTTTGTGTATTGTTGTTCAATTTCAACTGTAACATCTTATTAAAAATGAATAGGAGGTAAAATAAAAGAGATGTGCTGTGGCACATGAGGGTTTTATTCATCTGCAGCTGCCTGTTGTGCATTTGTAAACTGGGGTGTGTGTTAAAATCATGCATCCAGCACTTCCTGCAGTGCCCATGGGTCCTGCACGCACAAAAACAAGTCAAATGTCTCCAGCGTGTCAGGCTGACCTTCGTGGCTTTCACTCCGCTCAGCAAATGAATGGGAGACAGACTAATATTCATGAGAAACCCATCTTCATAGCAAAAGAGAGAGACAACACATTTGCAAGAACAAGAGGAAGAATGTGATGAAAGAGAGGTTTCACATGAATAACAATGGGAATACATATATTTAAGAGGCATTTCCTCTCATGTGGCATTAAGGAGAAACAATCGGGGTACAAAAACCCTTCCAGCCAAACATTCATAATTTACTCATTATTTCCAGTGTAGGGGTTTGAAGCAGTAGGCGATAAGACAGCAGACATAAAAGAGAGATTCTGTTTTTAATGCTGTGATTAAGGAAAGTCATGCTTGCATTGGTGATTTATCAAGATGTTATGATTTCAGTGGGTCCTGAAAGAAACTGATATGGCAATACTCTACATATAAATTAGGTTTAAAAATCTGAAACTTCGAAATTTAAACCATGAAATAAACTACATTTTAGACCCTATCTGAAACTTTTTTTCCCAAAAAAGCAGACAAGATGATCTCGGGAGCATTTTAAATCAAGCTGGAATAACTTGGCTTTTTGCACAAACTTGTGGAGTCGAGTGCATGCTAGCACAAGGGCCACATACCAAATTTCAAGAAATTTAGAAATACATTTTGTTATGAAAAATGTAAAAGAAGCATTTTCACTTGTAGTGACAAATTTATGGACCTACTGTATGTAAATCAGCGCATCATTTGCAGCCCCAGCAATCCAACTCGGAGCGTGTGCGCGTGTGGGTATGTGTATCTGCTGCTCACTCTCCTCTGTGCCTATGACTTATCATACCGGCTTGCCTGCCCACATCACAAACATGTTCATCAGTGACACCCTGCATTCCTCCCCCTCACACACACTCTTTTTCATCTCATCTACTCTCATGCAGCAAAAAGTGGCAAGATACTGCCTTATGTTTTTCTCTTAAACAATATTTTAATCACGGTAATCAAAACTGTCATTTTCTGTCAAAGTCTGTTTATGTTCAAACATAATAAACCTGCAAAACAAAAGCTGCAGTATAATAAAATCTGTTTTGTTTGAATTACCATAACATTTTCAGTTTCAGTTGAGTGCAAAGTTTGCATTTAATATAATAAACATGTAATAAATAAGAGGGATCATAAAAATCGCATTCTGCTATTTATTTAGTACTGTCCTGATGAAGCTATTTGACATAACAGATATTTACATACAGTTACACGAAAAAAGTATGTGAACCTTTTGGAATTAGCTGTTTTTCTTCATTAATTGGTTATAAAATGTGATATCTTCATCAAAGTGACAAGTATAGACAGACAATGTGCTTAAGCTAACAACAAACAATCAATTATAATATTTCATGTCTTTATTGAACACATCCCATGAAACATTCACAGTGCTGTAGAAAATGTAAGCAAGTGATCCATTGGATTTAATAACTGGTCAATCTTCTTTGGTAGCAATAACCTTAACCAAGTGTTTCCGGTAGCTGTGGATTAGACCAGCACAACATTCAGAAGGAATTTTGGACCATTCTTCATACAGAACTGCATCAGCTCAGCCATATTCTTAGGATGTCTGGTGTGAACGGCTCTCTTGAGGTCATTCCACATCATCTCTATTGGGTTAAGGTCTGGGCTCTGACTATGCCACTCCAAAAGGTGGATTTTCTTTTTTTGAAGCCATTCTGTAGTGAATTTACTTTGATGTTTAGGGTCAATGTCCTGCTGCATCACCCAACTTCTACTGAGCTTCAGCTGCCACACAGCCACCCTGATATTATCCTCTAGGATATCTTGATAAACTTGGGTATTAATGTTTCTCTCGATGATGGAAATCAGTCCAGGCCCCAACACAGCAAAGCAGCCCCAAATCATGATTCTGCCTCCACCGTACTTCACCGGTGGGATGTTTTCATGTTAGTATGCCATGCCCTTTTTACACCATATATAGTGAAGCGTATTCTTCCCATACAACATTAGTTTCATTAGTCCACAAAACATTTCCGAGTAGCACTGTAGAGGGCCAAGGTGGTCTTTGGCAAAATTCAGGTGCACAGCAATGTTTTTGTTGGAAAGCTGAAGCTACCTTCGTGGTGTCCTGCCATGGACACCATGCCTGTTTAAAGTTTTCCATATAGCAGACTCATGTACATAGATGATAAACAGTTCCAATTATACCTTCAAATCTTTAGATTTATTTCTAGGGTTCTTTTTACCTCATTGAGCATTCTGCGGAGTGCCCTTTGAGCCATCTTGGCTGGATGGCAACTTTTAGAGAGAGTAGCAACAGTACTAAATTGTCTCGATTTATAGACAATTTGTCTAACTGTAAACAGATAAATACCTAATACCCTTCGAGATAACTTTGTAATTTCTTCCAGCTTCATACAAAGCAACTATTCTTGATTGTTTGTCTTTTTGGTCCATGTCAGCAGATGCTTCTTGTGAATAGCAAACTCAACATTTTTGAATGATTTTATAAGTCAAAGTAGCTGTAACCCACACCTCCAATCTCATTTCATTAATTGGATGCCAGGTTTGCTAACTCCTGACTCTAATTAGCTTTTGTTGATGTCATTAGCCTAGGGATACATGTACTTTTTCCAACTTATATTGTGAATATTTGAATGATGAATTCAATATGTTCAGTAAAAGAACAATACAATAATTTGTGTGTCATTGTTAAAAACAGATTGTGTTTGTTAATTTTTGTGACAGATGAAGATAAAACCAGATTTTAAGTAATTCCAATGAATTCTAAAGGGTTCATATACTATTTATTGCCTCTGTATGTTCTACAAGAAAACATAATAACTGAACTTACACAAATTATCCTCTTCACAAGTTTACGTTCATTGATGCTCAAGAAGGCAACACACTACATGTATTTTTATTAACAAGATTTGGAAGGAGCAAGTTAATTTATTCTGACCAATCACACAGCCGGAGTAAGCGTATATAAACAGCTGCTTACCTCTGCGTAGCATTGAGAGTTTCCGGCATTTGGCCCCGCCCATTGCCCACGAACAGACCCATGCAAATGACTCGGATCATTGGGTGCATTCGCCTTCACTAGAACAGCCATTCCATCCAAACAATCTCGTTATTCAACAGAAGCTGCCACAGCATCTCATTTGTTTTTGCAGTATTGGCTGCTACCACATTAAGTGTTATATTCTTACTTTGTCTTTCTTTCTATGCTCCATTCACTGAAGCAGTTTATGGCGTGAATTTGCTTCCGCAATCTGGCTGCTACTCTCCAAGACTGCTCCTATGTTCTCTTATCTAAACTTTCCACCTGGAGTGGTCCATTGCTTCATGCCACTCAAGTTCTATTACAGCTTCATTTGAACGCGAGGGAAACAAAAGATTAACTATTTTATTAAATCATCATTCCAATGCTCCCCAATGTTTCAATCTGGTTTTCCCGCAAAGGTGATTCCTTTCAGTCTCATTACCTTGCCACACAGCTCGATTTGGGCGTTATCCATTCAGCGATTCTGTTTGTCAACTTCTAACATGAATATCAGAATCGTTTTCCCTTCCAAGTGCACTTCAGAACACAGGGGCAATCATGCAACAGCGACCTACTTCCAACAGACTAATACTCTAATTACAAATTCTTTTCAAACCAACGCAGTCATTTAGCTTCACAATACTTGCTCTGACCATTCCATAGCACTCTGCAGTTATACACAGCCTCTCTCCAAACAGACACAAGCCGAATTCGGCTCCGCAAGAGGCAAATCACGCGCCGCATCCCAACTCATTCATAAACATTCCACAAACTCATCTCGCCTCTCAGCATATGAGCTCGCCTCGCACACAGCACTGATAACACGAAGCAAGCGCTGCTACAAACTGTATAATTTATCTAATCAACAGAAACATGTTGTTTTATTCACCACACTACTGCAAACGGTGCTCCTATAGTATCCATTAAATCCAACTCTCAGGCACAAACTCCTATGATTTCATACGTCCTCGTCAAAATGAGACGAGTCACCCCTTGCCAATAATATAGTTATGAAATGACTCACATTACGTTGGAAAACAATCTACAAAGGTCCAAAGTACAAAGGTTCTATCATGTCATTGGTTCATGCTCATTTTCTTGTTATCTTGTTTAGAGTTCTGTTTGTTCATTGGTTTATGTTTCCCATGTCCATGTATTTAAGTCTCATGTTTCCATTGTATCAGTGTCAGGTATTGTTCGTTGTAACGTTTTTTGGAAGTCAAGTCAAGTCAGGTCAAGCTATGTCAGAATACCTGACCGCAAAATGAACCCAACAGTTCCGCTTCTTCGTTTACGTCAGGGGAGCTAATAATAATCCCTGGAGGAATATGTAGAGGACTTCTGCGCTCTGGCCTGCAGCCCTCAAGGACTGTTTCTGTTTTGGGCTGAATGAGCCAGTCTCCTCCATGATGCCTGATGGTTGGAATACCTACAGCCTGACTCAGTATATCGACCTTGCCTGACTGATAAGTGGTTCATTGTTCACTGTGGGGGAAGCTGATAACGAGCCAGAGTCCCACATCACAGCCGCTGAGTCAGCGTCCCACGCCACGGCCGCCGAACCAGCGTCCCATGTCACGGCCGCCGAACCAGCGTCCCACATCACGGTCCACGAGCCAGCAACCCACGGCATGGTTGACGAGCCAGCGTCCCACATCACGGTCGCCAATCCAGGGTCCCAAATCACGTCGCTGAGCCAGGGTCCCACGTCATGGTCGCCAAGCTTGCACCACCTTCTGCCCCAGATCCTGAGTCTGCTCCTTGCCATGTCACAGCCATGCCAGATTCTGCTCCATGCCATGTCACTGCAAAGCCTCAGCCTGCTCCATGCCATGTCACGGCAACGCATCAGCCTACTCCATGCCATGTCACGGCAATGCCTGAGCCTGTCACAATAATGCCTCAGTCTGTTTCACGCCATGTCACAGCCGAACCTCAGTCTGCTGAACACCATGTCACAGCCAAGCTTCAGTCTGCTCCATTCCATGTCTAAGCCAAGCCCCAGACAGCTCCATGCTATGTCACAAGCAAGCCTCTGTTCCAAGGTTCAGGACCGCCTCTACTCCGTGGTCCAGGCCCGCCTCTGCTCCACAGTCTAGGCCCGCCTCCATTCTGTGAGCCAGTGCTCACACCTGCCACAGCCAACGAGTCAGAATTCATGCCTACCATGGCCAAGTCGGTGATCCTGCCATAACATATTACCACGTCATGCCATGTAGTCAAGTCACCACAACTCATGTTGTCTGGATTTTTCTGCCTACTGAATGTTCTTGAAAAGATGTTTCAATGTTTTGTCTGCAGAACGATACAAAAACAATTTAAACTGCAGTACATTCCATTGAAATGACTGTATGTCTATCACTTACAGCCTCGTTGTCATTCCGTTCAAAAATCAAAGATGGCGCTGCTATAAATAAGGTCAATGTTTACTCATGGTTTTTGCTATCGTATCCAAGTGTTTTTAACTGCCCCATCCTTAAATACCAGTTCCTTTGCAAAGTTTGAATCATATTATGTGTGGTATGATATGAGCCGAACAGACAATACACTCTAAAATATGCAGAAGACACATCCACATCCAGTTTCCAGTATCATTCCATCATGTTTTCCTACACCAACAACTAAAAATAGTGCAGATGGGCGAAAGAACACGTCCATGATTCATTCTCCTCTTCAGAGATGTAACTTGACACCGCGCCTCTTAAAATCGGTCAGAGATATGTATCCAGACAGGCACATGAAGGTGTCCTGTGTAAGTCCACTTCACCTGTGTGACTGACTGACTGACTGAGCACCAGTGGGCGGGGCCAAGGGTGCAAAGACAAAATATAGGCTTTGCAGATGCAGATGTATTTGGTCCTTGTGACGACACAAGTTCCACAAATTCCAAATTCCAAATTTATCTCTTAAATTCTGAAAGAGGATGTGCACTTATGCACGGTGCATACTGGGTGAATCTCCCAGAAAAAGTGTCAAGTATTGTCTGTGTCATACATATTTAACCCCTAAATAAAAAAGAAAATATATGAAAGCCTATTTTAGGACCATTAAGATATTTTTACAATGTAGCACACTGAATATTCTGTAACACAAATAAATAAACACATACATATTTATAATAATTATTATAATTATTTAGTTTTATTTGTAGGTCAGATTCTGCACTTTGTGCATTTGAATGTGACAGTGTGCAGAAGATCTCTGGAGGAGCATTTGATCATTTATTCCTATACAAGACTGTGATCTATTAAACATCCTTTTCTTTAATCTTTCCTTATGGCAGTCTGATGAAGAGGTGCCTGGATATGCAGAGGCTATTGCAGAAAGTGAGTGCAGTATATTTCCATTAATCTTACCATGTGTGTGTCTTGTTATATAGCTGACACAGTAGAGGATAAATACAGGCTCATGAAGATGCCTGCTTGTTTCCACAGTGCCAGATGTCTTAAGAAGTTACATTCTGCATATAAACTATTTATTTGTATGATACAGCTGCAAATAAGTATTTGAACACCTGTCTATCAGCTAGAATTCTGACCCTCAAAGACCTGTTAATCTGCCTTTAAAATGTCCACCTCCACTCCATTTATTATCCTAAATTAGATGCACCTGTTTGAGGTCGTTAGCTGCATAAAGACACCTGTCCACCCCATACAATCAGTAAGAATCCAACTACTAACATGACCAAGACCAAAGAGCTGTCCAAAGACACTAGAGACAAAATTGTACACCTCCACAAGGCTGGAAAGGGCTACGGGAAATTGCCAAGCAGCTTGGTGAAAAAAGGTCCACTGTTGGAGCAATCATTAGAATATGGAAGAAGCTAAACATGACTGTCAATCTCCCTCGGACTGGGGCTCCATGCAAGATCTCACCTCGTGTGGTCTCAATGATCCTAAGAAAGGTGAGAAATCAGCCCAGAACTACACGGGAGGAGCTGGTCAATGACCTGAAAAGAGCTGGGACCACCGCTTCCAAGGTTACTGTTGGTAATACACTAAGACGCCATGGTTTGAAATCATGCATGGCACGGAAGGTTCCCCTGCTTAAACCAGCACATGTCAAGGCCCGTCTTAAGTTTGCCAATGACCATTTGGATGATCCAGAGGAGTCATGGGAGAAAGTCATGTGAGTCAGATGAGACCAAAATAGAACTTTTTGGTCATAATTCCACTAACCGTGTTTGGAGGAAGAAGAATGATGAGTACCATCCCAAGAACACCATCCCTACTGTGAAGCATGGGGGTGGTAGCATCATGCTTTGGGGGTGTTTTTCTGCACATGGGACAGGGCTGACTGCACTGTATTAAGGAGAGGATGACCGGGCCATGTATTATGAGATTTTGGGGAACAACCTCCTTCCCTCAGTTAGAGCATTGAAGATGGGTCGAGGCTGGGTCTTCCAACATGACAATGACCCGAAGCACACAGCCAGGATAACCAAGGAGTGGCTCTGTAAGAAGCATATCAAGGTTTATATTTGTAGTACTTAATATGTATTTATTATATATACTTGGAATAAGAAATAATAAATGTTTCTCCTGCTTCTAATTTGTCAAATTTGACAAATATTACATGTTTCTTTAGGCAAATGTCTGGGTGGGGCTGTATTTTAAATGATGAATAACATTTAAAGACATTAAGTTGAAAGTGAAATAGAAGCATTTGTTATATGTGTTATTCATTTACAACATTAACTGGTTTGCATGACATGACAATGCTATTTCCTCTATATGATTTTAATATAATAATTGTGCTTTTGTTAATATGCCACCAGGTTTTCCAGTGGAAAGCAAGAAACCAAAGGTCATCTTTGTGATCGGTATGTTAGTTGATGAAACTTCATTAGCATGTGTCGTTTATAGACAAACAACTTGTCTCGTTTGCACAGAAAGCCATATTTTATTGTGCCAAAAAGCCCAAAAAGCAATGTTTTGATGCAAACACGCACATTACAAATTATTTAAAACAGACACAATGGCAAATATTACCAAGTTTCTTTTGCAGCACAGTGTGAAGTGTGAAACTGTGGGTAGGTGAAAGCTTCTGACGTTTCAGTTTTTGGTGGCAGACTTCATCTTCGATTCATGTGCTGGATAAATGGAAAGTAGATGGGCAAGATAGTCTTTGTATACTCAGGGCATTCCTCCCCTCATGTTTGTTCAAAAGCTCTAGCCCATTGGGACGTAGTTAAGTGAACTAAAAACCAAGCTTTATGTCTCTTTGTGGGGAAAAGGAGACTCAGAACTTTTTTGAATGGAACCAGGTGGGTACAGTCTGTGTTTCTGTTCTCTGTTTAGTCCCAAATTGCTAAGTTAATGAGTGAGATACAGCGCTTGGAAACTTCAAGGAATGTCATTAATTTCTTACCCTCTTGTTGTGCCAACCCTGTATGCTGTTATTTTGTCTGTGGATCACAAGAGGAGAATGTTTAAAGTGCTCTAAACACAGCCTATCTTTAGGGCTGTCAGTTGATTAAAAGATGTAATCAATTTAATTACATGATGTGCCAATTAATTAAACAAATTAATCACAATTAAATAAGATAATATTTATTAAATATTTACTGAGAAAGGATACTAAATAAATATAATGTATTAACTATTTAAATCATTATAAATATAATAATATAGAATGAGTATAATAATTCAGACAATTTAAATACATAACATCATGTTCAGTACATTTGTGCCAGCAGACAAGTAAAGATTATAGACAATACAAAAAGTGGCTTCAAACACACCCCTATTATTTGCCTACTTCCCCCTGCACTATTTAAAATTTTTGGTCTATGTACTCATCAGACAGACGCTTTTGGTTGTGTTGCTTCTCACTAGTTTTCATCGTTTCTAGTCATAAGCGCATTGCTTTTAGGACACTATCAATTTTAACATAGTTTGAAACTTTGAAAAACTAATCTCTAGATCCCTTTTGTTGTGCTCTGTTCAGCTGCCTTGAGTGCATCAGTGGAGGGTTGTGCATCCTGCTCTCGTTAGTTGGACAAGGCGTGTTGCCTGTACAGCTGGAGTTGCGCTGACTGCCCCCTACTGCCACATATTCATAAAAACATCAGTGTACATCAAGCTTGAATTGGTCTGGTTGTAGCAACATACCTTATCACAGAATTTACGTACGGGTCAGGGGCATGATTAAGTGTATACTTTTTATTAATGCAATATTTTTCATATAATTATAGGAATATTCCGTGTTCCACACAAGTTAAGCTCAATCAATAGCATTTGTGACATAATATTGATTACCATAAACATTTATTTCGACTTGCCCCTCCTTAAAAAAAAAGTTCAAATCTGAGGCACTTACAATGGAAGTGAATGGGGCCAATCTGTAAACCTTTCAAAAGTATAGTCACAAGACATAAACAATATTCATGTTCACATGATTTTAGTGGGATAAAATCACTAACTAACATTTTCTGTGTAAAGTTATAGTCATGATGATATAATGTCAACAAACCCTAAAACAACTGTAAAAATGACAATTTAAACAAAATTACAGCTCAAATAATACATGAATTTGAACAGAAGAATGAATATAAGAGCTTTTATACAGTTATAAGCTTCACATTTCTGCCCTACAAATATTGGCTCCAAATATCACTTCCATTGTAAGAGCCTCACTGTCACCTCCACATACTGTAATCCACATACATTATGCCACAAATGCTGTTGATTGGTCTTAACTTGTATTAAACCCAGAATATTCTTCTAATTGCACAAAATGACCTAGTGGCCATGGTTGTCTTATAGAAATAAAGCTGACAAGTCCTATAGACTACTTTTATGTCATGTATTTTACGTATGGAAAAGAGCTGCGTAAAGATTTCTCCTTTTGTGTCCAGCCGAAAAAGTAACCGCAAATAATGTCAGAATTTTAATTCCTTTAATGGTATTCTGAATATGCCTGTACCAAACTGAGATGTTAAAGACATAGTGAAAGATTTATCAACTCTGTACCTGCACAGTGGTACCTGTCACGAAAAAGAATGTTTAAAGATTGAACTTAATATCCAGACTCATTTAAAGCACCTTCAAGGGTGTTCTACACCTTTGCTGTTTTTTCTTCCAATAAATCAGATATTGGCATTGGATGTTTCAAAAAGCATTCCTTAAAAGTGTGAAAACATTGCTGCCAAATCCATGTAATGAGTGTAATGGACAACATCTGTGGCTTGTGGAGGACTCTGTAGGAGGATGGGGATGTCTGTAGGCTGTTTGGAAAAATAAGGGTTGCCCTGGGCTGTGTGAAGAATCTTAATGAAAGCCTATGGGAGTTTGGTCAGACGGTAGGGGCAGGGTGGGTTAGTGTTAGTCTGAGCTGCACATGATAAGATATTTGCTGACACCCCATCTCACATCTCCCCAGAGAGTCAATTACTTAGGCTCTGGCCCTTGTTCCCCTGTATCTAGAGCAATCTCTGCTGACTCTCAGTGCCTCAATTTTCTCTCATTTTTTCACAGTATCTATTTCTCGGGTTCTCAGCTGTCTGTAACAGTTTGTATTTGTGTGGGTTGTTTTGTCAAGGTGGTCCGGGATCAGGAAAGGCTTTGCAGTCAGAGAAGATCGAGGAGCGATACAGTTTGAAACGCCTTTGTCCTGGAGATATCCTGTGCAGAGAGCTGCAGTCGCACAGCGAAAGGGGACGGTTCCTCCGAGACCTCTTGGAAAGAGGAGATCAGCTTCCTGAGGTTCACAATCATATTAAAGTCCATTACTACAAATTACAATGATCTGCTTCACCATCACTGTGCAACAAACACAGGACAACAAGGATCCACTAATTTGATATCAATCTATGTAGTAGGGTGATTGGTTAGGGTTGAGGAAGGGTTGCTGCGGGACTCTAAATAAACCCAGCGTATGAATGTTGTATTTGAATCTTGCGAGAAGTGCAATTTGCGATGATGTCATCGAAATGCTGTAGCGTCATGGAATGTTAAACCAATTGGATTGGGTTCAGATTGCTCCAATCAGTGTTGATAGTCCTCCATATTTGGGCAGGGAGTCATGTGATCAATTACTCTAATTACATATGGCCACCAGGAGATGGTGCCAGGTACATGACACAGACTCAGGCTGCATCCAAAACCCAATAGCTGCCTTGCTACCTCAGTGACCTATCTGTCAGTGACTTAACAGACAGCGTTTGCATACGAAGGTATGTCTAGAAACTGGTTTTGGAGAGGCTTTCTATGCAGAGCAATGTCAAATCGTTGCTAGGATACTAGCATTCATTAATTCCAACATAACCACAAAGGTCTGATAATCTAGAACAAATTCAAGAACGTTTTGGTGATAACCAAGCATATATTTAATAACTGCAATACTACTTTCTCGCTAAAAATAGAATCAAAAGTTGGCTGGCATTTTTATTCTTCAGTCAAACCGATCTGGATCTGCATGTACAGGATTGTGGAATTTGTGCAGTGAAGGATACATCTATCTGAAGTCACACCCACATAGTTTCCCCAGTAAAACTCGCAGGACAAAGGTGGATAAGATTAATTAGACAACTGCAACTTATATTGGGTCAAATTTGACTGTATTTACTGAAGTTAGCTTGGTATGTCTATTAGAGTCAGATTCCCTCTGTTCACCGCTGTGTTATATCTGCACAGGTACTGACATGTCATTACATATTCTACCACCACATATATTTTAAACACAGTTAATTAAGCAGGGATTTCAATGTCCATAGTTATGTTTCTGTTTAACCCAGGTTAGATAAGGTCAGGTTATCTAAACTCCCTCATCATTTAGAGGAAAGGCTCTTGTTGTTGTTTTATTTGTCAACGGAGTCCGCTGAGGTTTGTATGTGGCTCATAGATTCATTGAGAATTAATCAGATGATTTGTTACAGAGCTGTTGCCTAGCAACATGACTATCATTAAAAGCTGTGAACTACTTTTAGTTGAGTTCCCAGACATCCGACTTCTACTACAAATATGTGTTTCACTTTTTGAGTACGTGTTCTAACCACTGCATTTTGCATTCAGCCTTTCTGATTAATGATGTGCATATAATGTATGTTTCTACATTTGAAGTGTCTCATCTGTGTGTGTGTGTGTGTGTGTGTGTGTGTGTATGAAGAACACACTGCTGGATCTGTTGTGTGAGTCCATGGCATCTACTGTACGTCAGGGGAAGGGCTTTCTGGTCACTGGCTTCCCGAAAAATGTAAAACAGGCTCAAGAATATGAAGACAAGGTCAGTGTTCTTCAGGAAACAACAAAATCACAGAGAGCCGTGCCAAGATTTCCTGCAGTAGTCGATGGCGTACCTTTAAATTTAGCACATCTTACTGCATAGTGCTGGGCAAATGGACAGGAGGTCAAACAGTAGCATTTAGGAAAATGGACACATTGTCATTTTTGAATAGTGGAATTAATACCACTAATCTAATAACTTAAAATATTGGAAATAAAAGACTCATGACCAACTGTTCAGTAAGCTATTACAGGTGATATACTGTTAAGGCTGCACTCAGTAAAGAAAAAAAAATTCCTCCTAAAGAAATGAATGGTAATTTTGAAACCCATGTATAAAATCATGACCTTTCACTTAAGATAAAGACTCCTGTCATAATAGCAATCTTATAAAATGCTTTATTCTACAAGGAGAGGGTCCCCTCATGGAGGCTGCCATGTTGAGATCACATGACCAGTCTAATACTACTTTCTTAATCTCAGTAACCATCCTGGTATTGGAAACTTTAACTATTGGATTAAATTAATCATGACTGACTGCAATTAGTGAATTACAATGGCATCAGTAACTGAAAATGAATGTGTTGGAATGATGCTGCATCCAGGCCCCTAGCGGTCAGTGTAAACCGGCCATGACGATGTAATCAAAAATTGACTGAGTACACCTATAAGACAGGTTAAACTGGAGTGTTTAGTGTAGCATGACCACTTTAGTAGGAAATTGTAATACATTAAAATAAATAGCAGAAAAAAAAGATGATTGACCTCATTCTTAACCCCAGGTGAACTCATCTTTTAAAATAACTTTAAAAATGCAATAAATGATTGACAGAATTGAACAATCTGCTTCAGAATACTGAAGTATTAAAATGTTACAACTTTATTTTTGTGTAATCCTGACATCCAGACTGACACCAAATGAATTAACACCTGCACAGACTCATTCAAAAACCTGTAATCACAGTAAGTTGCATATGTGTGTGTGTTTCAGATAGGGCAGCCTGATATAGTGCTGTTACTGGAATGTTCTGCAGACATCATGAGCAGACGTCTGCAGCAGAGGGCCAGCTGCAGTCTGCACACTAAAGAAGCTCGAGACAGAGACACTCGCCGTAGAGTGGATGGATTCTGCAGTCTGGTCAATCCAGTGGTCAGTCACTATAAACACAGAGAAATCCTACACAAGGTGAGCTCAGTTTGAGCTAGGTTAAGAACTAACCTATATCTAGAACCAAATCATGAATCCAGCTGAGATGTTTCAATTTAATGTGTGATCCGAATGGTGCATTCTGATTGGCTGCTCTGACCTTAATTTCAAAGGGAACATTTTAGCATCAACACCTGAATACGCATGATGTTGCTCCAGTACTTGCATCTCAACCTATAACATGTTTCCTCTCAGTTAAGTATAATTTTGACTACACAAAGCACCACAATGTTAGCCAGAATTGGGTCTGTCGTGTCACCAAGTTTTCACTCTGTCAAATCAAGGTAAGTGGCTCAGGGATCTGACTGGCCCTAGTGCATCTGATTTCTATTTGAAATATTCTCTGATCTTTTTTAAATGGAAGCAGTCTTTTAAGTCTGAGTGGATGAAGATAAATCCTTTGCCCAAATGCAAGCTAGCTAAGAAATATTGACATACAGTATAAAGCAGGATTTAGTCAATCAGACAAGTTCTGCCAGTGCAAGGACCAAAATCCAGACTTAGCCCTTCCAAAAAGTACAGTGGCTGTAACATGGTACAATAAAGGTATCAGATGGTAATACCATTGTAGGGAATAAAGGAATTGTGACATTTAGAAGTGAACTTTAAATTGCCCTCATTCTCACACCATTATATGTAAGGACATTTGGTATGCTAAATTTAGAAGGGAATTTAGGGTCTTGAAATATGTGAGCTATGAGCTAAATTAAACTGTCCTTATTGTACCTTATTAGGTAATGAAATGTATAATGGAATTAGTTGCTTTCGACAACCATTATAAATGAGATAAATAAAAAATATTTGTCTTAATAGATTCTCCACCATTGAAATCATAATACAACGTATAGCTGCATCAGCTCACAATTTCTACTATAAGGAATTAGCTTTATTAAATGAATTATGATTAATTCACTTATTGGAGTGATATTATTTTCATGGCTTATTGAAAATAATATCACAGGTATTAAGGTACAGCTTTGAAATTAAATCTTTTAGAAACAGGGATGAGATTATTTATCAAAATATACCACAGTCAATCATCTT
This sequence comes from Xyrauchen texanus, assembly GCF_025860055.1. Classification (NCBI taxonomy): domain Eukaryota; kingdom Metazoa; phylum Chordata; class Actinopteri; order Cypriniformes; family Catostomidae; genus Xyrauchen; species Xyrauchen texanus. Next base: position 13,939,998 of record NC_068284.1, on the reverse strand, counting down.
TGAAAACAGACAAACTTTATTACTATTCTAAACATAAATCTAACACATTTATATACATGAGACAGGTTGGGAAGAAGAGTGACAGAATGTGAAATAAAGGATCAGTACAGTGAAAATGAACTTTATGGAGTCTGTTGACAATACTTTAAGAACCATTTATACTTCTTTGAGTCTACATCGATTTCCTATCGGATTACCCAAAGTATTTAACAAATACTCCAGCACTTTGAGCACAATATTGGAGATGTACTTGCGTGTCTTTGGTGTTTCCTTGCGTTCTTTGTGTTGCTTGGTTCTTGGTCGAAAGTTCGTTCCATCGATGTTTTGGATCTCTGTATGAATGATGATTTTGTCTGTATGAATTATGGGGTTATCTTTGAAGCGAGGCCATAGAGAGTGATGAGATTTCTCGGGACATCGAGTCCAGAGCTTTCTTGGACCTCACAAGGCATGGACATCTTACTGGTCAGCTGAGCGACCAGCACGTGCAGGCAGAAGAGAGAAGAGTGAGGAGCCCCCAGAGCCAAGAGAAGAGAAGATGAAAAGGCAAGAGGAGAAGAGACAAGAGAGCTTGTTCTTCCTATTCAGAAATATTTGAACTGAAATTGGCCGCAACCCCAAAGATGTCCTGCGCCAATCAGACGTGACTTTTCAGAGCCACATGGTCAACTGGGCTGTCCTTTCGGACAGTTGATTTATAGTCCGTTGTTCCAGAGTCTTAAAAATGTCCCTCTCAAAAATAGTGCATATTTAATCATGAGCTTTTATATCTTGAGAATGGTACAAGAGACATGATATTCGTTGTCATCAGCTTTCTCTGCATACACCAGTGAATGCTTACATACTAAACATTAATTTTTTTATGGATGTTATACGTGTAGGTAACAAAACATAAAAATCCCTTGTTACAAATTCATATTGGTTTTACACATCATTGTATTATATCAAGTTAAGCCTTAAAGTTACCATTCTTAGTAGAATGAGATGAATCATACAAAATGAAAGATTATATTTATCAATTATAGGCGATTGCACATCGCTACACACACTTTAAAGAGGTCCATCAGTCTATAATCATTAATTTGTCAGGTACAAACATTACCACAGTTCAAAGTGATTTTCAGCATTATCTAGCAAGGCTAGATTAAGATGAAATGTCCTAGAGTTGTGCAAATCTGATGGTCCTTGTAACCTTACACAGAACAGCCTGGTTTAACTGTGTGGGGGTTCTAGCTGAAGGTCTGTGATTTATGACTTTGAAACATTCCAAACTGAAAAACTGGGGTTTTCCTAGTTTCAAATCATGTTGCTGGAATTCTTCCGCATACAGGTGAAACTCGAAAAATTAGAATATCGTGCAATAGTTCATTAATTTCAGTAATTCAACATAAAAGGTGAAACTAATATATTATATAGACTCATTACAAGCAAAGTAAGATATTTCAAGCCTTTATTTGATATAATTTTGATGATTATGGCTTACAGCTTATGAAAACCCCAAATTCGAATCTCAGAAAATTAGAATATTACATGAAATCAATAAAAAAAGATTTTAAATACAGAAATGTCGGCCCTCTGAAAAGTATAATCATGTATATGTACTCAGTACTTGGTTTGGGCCCCTTTGCATTAATTACTGCCTCAATGCGGCGTGGCATGGACGCTATCAGCCTGTGGCACTGCTGAGGTGTTATGGAAGACCAAGATGCTTCAATAGCGGCCTTCAGCTCTTCTGCATTGTTTGGTCTCATGTCTCTCATCTTTCTCTTAGCAATGCCCCATAGATTCTCTATGGGGTTCAGGTCAGGCGAGTTTGCTGGCCAATCAAGCACAGTAATACCATGGTCATTGAACCAGGTTTTGGTACTTTTGGCAGTGTGGGCAGGTGCCAAGTCCTGCTGGAAAATGAAGTCAGCATCTCCATAAAGCTTGTCTGCTGAAGGAAGCATGAAGTGCTCTAAAATGTCCCGGTAGACGGCTGCATTGACTCTGGACTTAATAAAGCACAGTGGACCAACACCAGCCGATGACATGGCTCCCCAAACCAACACAGACTGTGGAAACTTCACACTGGACTTCAAGCATCTTGGATTGTGTGCCTCTCCATTCTTCCTCCAGACTCTGGGACCTTGGTTTCCAAATGAGATGCAAAATTTGCTCTCATCAGAAAAGAGGACTTTGGACCACTGAGCAACAGACCAGTTCTTTTTTCTTTAGCCCAGGTAAGACGTTTGACATTTGAAGCCCATGTCCAGGACCCATCAGTGTGTGGTGGCTCTTGATGCAGTAACTCCAGCCTCAGTCCACTCCTTGTGAAGCTCCCCACACATTTGAATGGCCTTTTCCTGACAATCCTCTCCAGGCTACGGTCATCCCTGCTGCTTGTGCACCTTTTTCTTCCACACTTTTCCCTTCCACTTAACTTTCTATTAATGTGCTTTGATACAGCACTTTGAGAACATCCGACTTCTTTTGCAATTACCTTTTGAGGCTTTCCCTCCTTGTGGAGGGTGTCAATGATGGTTTTCTGCACAACTGTCAGGTCAGCAGTCTTCCCCATGATTGTGAATTCAACTGAACCAGACTGAGAGACCATTTAAAGGCTCAGGAACCCTTTGCAGGTGTTTAGCTGATTAGAGTGTGACACTTTGAGCCTACAATACTGAACCTTTTCACAATATTCTAATTTTCTGAGATTCTGAATTTGGGGTTTTCATAAGCTGTAAGCCATAATGATCAAAATTATATCAAATAAAGGCTTGAAATATCTTACTTTGCTTGTAATGAGTCTATATAATATATTAGTTTCACCTTTTAAGTTGAATTACTGAAATTAATGAACTTTTGCACAATATTCTAATTTTTCGAGTTTCACCTGTATATAATCTTACTACATAGTACTTTGATAAATGTGATGATACTGAATCTACCATGGTACATGAAGGTGTCTCAAAGAAAACAATGGTACTACCATATACTGAAAACCCTAATAAGTTGACTTAATTACATTGAGAAAAGTTTACTCAATCAATAGTAACAAAATCTCCAAAACTTGTGTAATTAAGTTCACTTAACTTAATGTTCATATAGAATTAACTTAAGTAGTTAAGGTAACTAGATGCAAGTTGACTAAACTCAACTTCACTATTTAAATATTGTTGATTCTACTTAATACCTTTAATTGAATTGACTCAAATTTAAATCATACAAAAACATAGCTCAAATAAATTCTCTTTGAATTCCTAATAATAACAACAACAATTTAAATGTCCCCATACGTTCCCTTTGACCAAGGAAACAATTAAATAAAGCGCAAGGGATTATGGTTATTTTGGCACATTGCCTCAATTTTGTACTCAATAGTACACTGTAAAAAATTAAAAGTTGCAAGGCATTTTTGAGTTTACTTGACTTCAGGCAAATTATTTTTACCACCTTAACAATTATAGCTGGATTTTAAGTTACAACTGAATAAAATAAGATCTGCGAACTAAGATCTTTGACATAAGATCATGTATGAACCCCAAGAGACCAAATAGTTGGTCTAACTTAAAGATGATGTAGGTTACTAAGTAAGTATTTAAAACTTTTAGAAGTAGAGTCGTCTATATAAATAAACTTCAGAGCGAACACTATGATGGTGACTAACTAAAACACAAATTTTAACTGCAAAAACGAAAATTTAGAACACAAAGACCGTGACTCCAGCCAGGTCTTCAAAGCAACCAAATCGGCCCGGTTTCTAGGGTGGGTAGAGTCACGTTGGGTTAACCTCCTCGTGGTCTCTATAATGTGGTTCTCGCTCTCAGTGGGGCACGTGGTGAGTTGTGCGTGGATGCTACGGTGAATAGCGTGAAGCCTCCACACATGCTATGTCTCTGCGGTAATGCGCTCAAAAAGCCACATGATAAGATGCACGAATTGACAGTCTCAGACGCGGAGGCAACTGAGATTCGTCCTCCACCACCCGGATTGAGGCGAGTCACTACGCCACCACCAGGACATAGAGGGCGTTGAGAATTGGGCATTCCAAATTTGGAAGAAAATGGAAGGAAAAAAAATAAGAGCAAAAACGTCTTTGATTCAAAACAGATTTACAAATTGACATGTCTCATAAGTCAGCACGCTTTGACCAAACACACTTAAATAAATTCAAGCACAGGGGATTGTGGGTAATGTCTTCAGCCACAATGCTTCTCCAGTGGGCATGCTCAGTAGCAGGTGCAACAATGTGTACATAGTGCTCAGCCTTACAAGGTTCCCCGGATTTTGACCCTTGAATTTGCAAGACCTTTCCATGACTTTAACAAATAAATAACATCCTTAGATATGAGTCGAAATCAAAGATTTAAATCCCCAATTTCCTGATTTTCTGTGGTAGAGCCTGGCTTTATAGACTTACAACAGTAACATTTAAACTTCCATTTCACAGGAAAACATTTTGCCAACTAGTATGGTAAGGCCAATATATAATAATATACAATTCAACATCTGATTAAAATTGTACTTCTGTAATGTACTTGTGTTATGTACAAATTTACATTTTAAGAAAATATTCCTAGTCAAAGAATCGTGAGAGGAGGAGGGGTGTTGGAGGATCAGTGATCAAACTGAGCATGCTCAAAAGCCTGCATGTTCTACCTTCACCACCAAACATGACATTGTATGTGCTCACCGTTTAAAAATGTAAGTTGCTCTGACTTAAATGGCATAAAAGTTGGCTTAATTGATTGTTTTAAGAAAACTCACTTTTTATGACATTAGATAGTTCAAATCAACTTTTAAAATTGAGCTTATCTGACAAAATTGTTTACAATGTATGAGTTGTTTACACTTAATATCTTATGTCTATGGAGTTTCAAGAAAAATAAGTTCAAGAAATATAGATATTTGAGTTGTGAGCCAAAACTTGACATTTCAAGTAATATTTAATCAAGACAACTTGATTTTTCCATTAATGACAACATTAGGGTTTACAGTGTGGTACATGCTAAAGAACCATGATAGTACCATTAATAAAATCTTAAAATTCATGGAGATTTCTATAGTGAACAGAATTAGCCTAGTTATGTTCATTCATTGAACTACAATTCAAGGACATTTTTGTCCTATTATGTGTGCACCAATCAGTTAAATCTGTTCATTCCAAAGATAAGAGACACAGAAATTATAATTTGTCCAAGCAATATCCTGTACATAAAATCATATTAAATCACAAAAAAGTCATGGATATTTATTAGACAAAAGGTGTGGGAACACTGTGGTTCTGTAAGAGTAGGAGTGTGAAAAGACCAATTCTCACAAAGATAGTGATTTCTTACATTATTTTTGTACTATTTGTAGCAAAGCAGCTTGTCTTGCGGTAATGAGCTATAGACTTTAATTTACACAAAATGTGTTTGCTACCCTATCTTCACATCTGATGATTCAGTGATGGCTATAAGCAAAAAATCGTCCGACAAGTGTTCATTTTACTGACTAGTTTTCCACAGCACTCGCTACATGAAGATGCATCTTCTCCAGTGTGTGTCTTCTCTTCATACATTCAGAGTGGCTGCATGTTTTTAGATTTAGTGCTATATGACAGTTCTCCTGTGGATTGATGCCCTACTTTTCAGCTCAAGATTTCTAACAGCCATTCCTGTCTGTGTTTGTTTAGATTGATGCTGAGCAGCTACCGGAAGATGTCTTTGAGCAGATCTGTCTGGTCTTGGACTCCTGCTAGAGATTTTGGAATCGCACTGCCCCCTGGAGGACTCAACCACCACCTACAGATCTAATGCAGACTGACTTGCATTAACCATTTACACTACTGTTCATCACACACTCACATAACAGCTTCTGTCAAGTCCACTTGAAAAACCACCAACCAGCTACAGGCGCCCGGTGACCTTTCATTTCACGCCAACCTCCTTCACTGTATATACCAGCGTATTAAATCTACCCATGGCACACCAATTGTGTTTCTCTTTTGGTATTGAACATTTATGCTAAATGCTATTAAGTGGTTCAGCTCTGCTCTGTACATGTTGTGTACATTCACAATATGTTTATTACTAAATGTACTAAACATGTTTAGTATTTACTGCAGTCTGATAGAAAGTTATACTGTCACTTAACCAGTATTTTAACCTTGAGCGCTGGAATGAGCGAAACAGATCGGGATGAAAGAACCAGCAACTGGAGAGCATTTTTATAAATAATTTATGTAATTTCATGCTTTATATTGTGCCAAGCATGCCACAATAGTAATTTATTGCCATTGTATACTTAATTAAATGCAGGAATGCAGTGGTGGACAGTAACGAAGTAAATGTAATTCGTTACTGTACTTAAGTAGCTTTTTTGCGTATCTGTACTTTACTGAAGTATTTAAATTTGGGGAGACTTTTACTTTAACTCCACTACATTTCAAAGTCAAATATCTTACTTTTTACTCTACTACATTTTCAAAATCAGTCGTTCCTTTTTATTTATGAGTGGATAAAAACGTAACTGTTCAAACGAGCCACCAATCACAATACAGCGCGCGCGCTTTGATTTGAACTTGTCTTGGCGGCATCTACTAAGAGCGAACTAGGGGTGCGTTTCCCAAAAGCGTAGTTATCATCATAGTTCAACGAGTCGGTGTTTCCCGAAACCATCGTTCCAACGAACATTCGCAAACAGCATCGCAGAATTGTGTGGTTGGAACGATCGACAGCTCTCAACCTGTGGTTAGAAGCAGAGTTTATTGTTATTATAACATGTGGGCTTAAATTATTATCTTGAGCCAAATAAGCAAGATGACATTCAGTACAATCAGTATCTTTTATTTAGAAGACATACAAATGTCCTTTATGTCTTTTAGTTTGTCAATAGATTTAAAGCACCGTTTTTGAAGAGTGCGCATGTGTGAACGTGCTCTAGTGCGTAAGAACGAGCCTATGATTGAATCTGGAAATAAAGCAAATAACTGAGAAAAATATGAGATAGTCTTCAGACGACATGTCCGTAATTTATAGCAAAACATCTAGCATTAATTCGATCACAAACAGATTCATTAAAAGTAGTTTTTACTCCACCACATGTGTGACATCATTAACCAACGTGGTTGAACAACCAATTTGCGACAATACGGTTTCGGGAAACAGTCGTGACTAGCAAGTTGATTTCACAACAGTGCATCGTACTACGGTAGTGGAGCAGCAAGTTACGTCGTTGTATGGGAAACGAACCCCAGAGCCGTTAAACATGAGAGTTGCGAACATAGACGGTTGCGACAGTGATCTCGCCGCCGCGCGGTCACGTGATTCGTGTAGCTCTCAATAGTTCCAAACAAATTGCGTTGCCAACGATTTTAAGCGGGGCAGAGAGCAGCAGCTATTATTGCAGCAATTATCGGTAAATATTGACGCATAATGTACATTGCTTATTATGTTGACACTGAAATGACTTGCATATAATAGCATTTTTTTTCTGGGGAGTAGCAGAAACACTGCATTAATACGTTTTTGTGTTTAATTTTGGAGGAAATTGGTTGCTCCCATAACATAGAATATATATATATATTCTATGTATGTGTGTAATGTGTCATGCTGTGTATATATATATATATATATATATATATATATATATATATATATATATATATATATATATTTATATTTAATGGCGTTGTGCAGGTTTATGTGAATGTATCATAACATTAGGATGTTAATAATTATGACCATAGACACTTGAGAAAAATATATACAGTAAATACTGTAAATGTATTATACCTTATGGGAACAGTCCCCTTCCCTCCAAAATTAAACACACAAAAAATGTATTCAATTCAAATATATATATATATATATTTATTTCATCTGACTAATTAACATCATTTTATTAATAGATTGGTGTGCTAAGAGTGACATTAGTCTTCATGTAGACTGAGTTAAGCAAGAGACTTTTGACAAATTATAATAGGACATTATGGCCATAAAAAATCATAGTACTTGGATACTTAAGTACATTTGAAGGCAAATACTTTTGTACTTTTACTCAAGTGAATGTTTAAAGGCAGCACTTCTACTTTTACTTGAGTAATATTTTACCTTGAGTATCTTTACTTTAACTCAAGTACATGGTATGTGTACTTCGTCCACCACTGCAGGAATGACTGAGCAAGAGGAAACGGTTATAGTCTGGGTACAGGTATTATAAATGTGTTCATTTCACAATGAGGTCTGATAACTGTATTCTTCCTTATCAAGCAGAGTGAAATAAAGACATTTCATCTGTTTATGTGTTTGAATTTTTCTTCAGAGAGTAACAGAGCACTAATGTTTTCATCGAGGTTAATGGTTTGTGTGGGAAAGGAGACTGTACAAATTATTCAAGTCATTTCTCAGCTGTAAAATTGAAGCAGTAAACTATTTTTGAGCATCATCAAACATAAAATCACAAATTTAATTTTAAAATGGTTTTCACAATCACTTCCCTACCTTACATTGGTCAAACAAACAGGTAGTCCCGTCCAAAATCACACCATTGGCTGAGAACCGCCTCCAAGTGTTCTGATTGGATAACACGCGTGGGCTACGGTCACATGTGTTAGCGGTTTTCAGGGCCTAGATCCGTCACACAGGTGTGAAACCTCAGTCGAGAAATGCATCAGATTTAGCTTTGGCTTTAAAATGAGAATCAGTGAAGACAATATTATGAATTTATGACTACATATAATCTCTACATAATATCTTATTGACAAATTTTTTTTTTATGCAAATAGATTAAATGTTGTTAAAGTAAACAATAAAAAAAATTAAGTCAAGTCAACATTTATTTGTATAGCACATTTAAAAACAATAGAAGTGGATCCAAAGTGCTTTACAAATCAATCAATAATATTCAACGACAGAATGATATACATGCAAATAAAAGAAATAATAATAATAAATAAAACAAATTAAAAACTGCATCAAGTATTTACTTAATTGAACATATTAAAAGACCTATTCAAATGCTGAAGAAAATAAATGTTGTTTTCAAAGAGGATTTAAAAATGGCTATTGAAGAAGCTGACCTCACATGGTAAGGGAGAGTTTAGCACCCACCACAGAGAAAGCATGATCACCCTCGGATGTATAGCGATAATGAGTAACACTCAAAAGAATTTGATGAGAAGACCTGAGTGCTCTGGTGGGGGAGTAAGGGACAAGATCATCACTAATGCATTTGGGTATGAGACCATATAGTGTCTTGTAAGAATTTAGCAGAATTTTTAAATCGACCCTGAGTTTAACGGGAAGCCAGTGTAGAGATGCTAATATAGGGATAATGTGATCCCTCTTTCTTGACCCTGTTAAAAGCCTAGCTGCTGCATTTTTAAAAAGCTGCAGGTGGGATAACGCTGTTTGAGGGCGGCCAATGGACAAAGAGTTACAATAATCTAACCTCGATGAAATTAGTGAGTGGATCACATTTTCCAGGTCTTTGCTGAAAAGAAAATGTTTGACTGTATTGATCGATCTCAGGTGGAAAAAGTTACCCTTGACAATGACACTTATTTGGTTATTAAAATTGAATGATAAATCTAAAATCTTTCCAAGACTTCTTACATGATCTTGTACATTCGATTACAGAGGAGCTAACTGGGCGGCCAGGTAAGGAGGACATAGTGGAACCTAAAATCAGAACTTCAGTTTTACTTTCGTTTAATTGAAAAAAATTGTTTGCCTGCCAATGTTTAATATCTTCCAAGCAATTTAGGATGTTATCAAATGAACACTTCTTGTCTAAGCTCACTGGTAAGTAAAATTGGGAACTGTCAGCATAACAGTGATAGGATATGCTGTACTTCTGGAAAATAAAAATAGAGGGGAAAAAAAGAGGAAAAAATAGAACAAAGGATATATTAAGGGTCCTAAAATTGAACCCTTGAGGGATGCCACATTGTAACTGAGCTGATGTAGAAGAGAAATTCCCTTCATTTACAGAAAATATCCTATCTTTTAGATAGGAGGGAAACCACTGGAGGGCCATGCCCTGGATGCCAACCCCACAATCGAGAGGATTGAGAAGAATGCTATGGTCGATAGTTTCAAATGAGGCACTAAGATCTAATAAGACTAAAACAACATTTGAATCCATGGAGAGAGAAAATATCATTAGTAACCTTGAGCAATGCAGTTTCAGTGCTGTGCAAGGGTCAGGAACCAGACTGAAATGTGTCTAAAATGTCAAATGTATTGAGAATAGACAGCTTTATTAAGATCTTAGAAATAAAAGGCAATCTATAATTACTGTGTATTGCTGGATCCAAAGAAGACTTTTTTTTAACAAAGGATGTAGAATTGCATGCTTAAAACTGCTAGGAACAACTCCATTAGCTAAGGAGCTGTTAACTATCGCCATCACACTAGAACTAATAGTAGTAAAAACGTCTTTAAAAAGTTCCATAGTATATCCAGCTTGTAACTGGACTCCATCTTGGAAACTACGTCTGCTAACTGTTCTGACGAAACTGGTTCAAAGTGAGTCAGGGAGCTGGGTGGGGAAGGTATTATTGGTTGATCCACCTTTAATATGTTCGATTTTGTGAGTAACAATTAAAAAAAAAATCACAGGTCTCTTGAGAAGCATCCAAAAAAGCATTTCTCATAGGGTTTGAGAGAGAATGGATAGTATTTAACAATACTTTTGGTCGATTTGCAGTATCAGATATCACTTTAGAGAAAAACTTAGATTTTGCTACTTTCACTGCTCTTTGATAGTTTGTTAAAGACAACTTTAAGATGTCAAAAGAGACCTGAAGCATGATGCTTTACTACACTCTTGTCTGAGAGCGTGGGTGACATCATTTAGCCAAGGCTGTGAAACACCCTTAACTCTCTTTGGACAAGTAGAGACAGACTCAAACATTATTAAATAATGGTCAGATATGCCATAAGATAAAAACAGATCCAATGTATGACCCATGTTGTGGGTAGAACCAGTGAAATTTTGAACAAAATTTAAAGACTCAGTGGGGGAGAGAAATTCATTTAAGATGAACAGCATACATGAATATTAAAATACCCAAGAATCAGGAGTCTAATAAAGCGAATGTGATAAACCCCGTTTACCATATGAAAACATTGATTTGTAAATATATACCAGGGAATAGTAATTTTAATATAGTTGTAAAAGCACTAATTTTCAGATGTTGATATTCTAAAAATCCTTCATGAGGAACAGTCACTTCATTGTGTCGTTAAATCGGAGATAAATCGCATTTATCAATAGCGTGCCACCCTCTGGTGGCTGCAGTATGATAATATTATTAACAAGCCTAATTAGGCTCATCATTATTGGGTTCCACTTTGTATTAGGTGTCTTCATCAACCTCCTGAGACCCCACGTGACTGCTGTGTGCATTTTCTATTTTCTTTTTTAATTTGTAACTAGTCGCACCTAACCAACAAGCAAAAAAATAAATACAAAATATGTGGACAGCGGGACTATGTTGTGAAATTTTAAATAGCACTAAGCTATAGAAAGTCCGAATTTTTTCATCAAATTGTTAATTATGTTTCCAGGAGTGCTGGTTATTCATGTTTTTGAGATGCTACAGACATTATATCTGATTTTCTGTAAAGCTGAATAAATACTTATTATTCAAAATAATGTCCAACATCATCCAATCACTGCCAGCCATGTTAAAATAAAATGTTGCATTATACAATTTTGAATGTACCAATTAACATTGTCCCATGTCTGCCAAACATGTTTAGTGGTTCAAACATCATCTGCAGCCTGAAACAGCAAAATTCAACTTTTGATTGAATTTTAGGATTGAATGCACTTTGCTGCATATAAAGCTATAGGATGCTCCATTGCTCCCTAATTTAGTGAATGACTTAACCTCCAGTGTGCTGTCAGTCTGCACTGGTCTCAGAACAGTTTGAAATGCACCTTATTCTCATCCTAACTCCACATAAAGCCTCTGACAAGCAAATTTTTCAGCTTTTGGATGAACCCATTGATTCTTAATGTGAAACTGCACAGCAAATATATAGAAATGCATCAACTGATGTTAATGTATAGAATCATATTGCAGCTGTAACAAAATGTATATTAAAATGAAGCGAAATGATGCACAGATGTGTTTGAAAGTTATTCAAAATAACTAACATGTTTTTTTTCTACTTTTGAGGGAATAATGTCCCAAAATCCACATATGTGGACATCATGTTTATCAGGGCGTTTGCACACGAAAAATTTACAGATTTTTTTTAAAGCAGCATATATATAATGATACTAGGGACTCTATTCTTTACAACCAAACAGGTTTCAATGAAAAAAAACATTAAAGACATTTCTTACCAGAGGCACTTTTGTTGCCACTGCATCCGTAGGAACACTTAAAGGAAATCAACGGCATGCTGTTGTGTCACGTGACTCGGTGCTGCAGAAGGTAACCCTTTAAATGACAGCCTAGAGTCTTGGCAACAGTATTCAGTCTGTTTTTATTCACTTAAATTATGCGTTGCGTACAGCGAAGCCAAAATACAACGTCCACACAAGTGGACGAGGGGTCGCATGAGGTTAAAGGCCTAGTTCACCCAACAATGGAAATTGTCATCATGTACTCACCCTCATGTTGTTTCAAACTCGTATAACTTAATCTGTGGAACATAAAAATCTATTTTAGGCAGAATGGCCTCAGCCACAATTCACTTTCATTGTATGGGGAAAAAATTATGCAATGAAAGGGAATAGTAACTGAGACTGACATATTGCCTAAAATTTTCTTTTCTGGCATATGGGTTTAGAGCAACATGAAGGTAAAAAAAAAGTTTTTTTGGTGATCTATCCTTTTTACTACTATGTACCAATGGTGCGTTCCAGACAAGTCAGAAATTGCAATTTTCCCACATCCAACTTCAAAATAATGACTGGAAAGCCACTCGAAGCCAGACATCCAAATTGTGAAGTCGAGATAGATCGTTTAACCCAGACCCCGCGAGGAGTGTCATTTGACATAATTTCCAAGATGGTGGCGACCAGTGAGCATAACCTAAAGCTGGGTTTTGTGAAACATAAAAACAAACTTTTAAGCATTTTTACTGCAGGAAATGTGTAACCATCCAATATAAAAGAACACAAGCATTTTGTGTTCATGAATTTTATGTTTTAGCCAACACTGAACACAAAATATTCCATGGTGCCATCTTGTTATGAGTACATGTGACTGTGAATTGACTGTGATAGAGGCCGAAAGTTGGAAATTTCAACTCTGGTATCCCACTTCTGACCTCGTCTGGAACGCGGCATTACATTACAGCATTTCATACAATGTACTTCTAGGAAAGAGGTAGTTTAGAGATAGTTATGTTTTGGGATTAGGGTCAACAGTCTAATTACAGATAACTATGAGTAGGTACTTGAAATGTACACATAATGGGTTAATAACACTAGTGCTTATAGAAAGTCATCATACCTTGTCAAAATCCTTATTTGTTACATAACACCCTGCAAATTTAAATAAATTCAATCTAACTTTTTCCGACTGTACCTACACAGTATAACATTCAACATAAATGTACAAACAACGTAAAAAAAGTCTTGAACATATAGTAAAATATCTGATTTAAATAAGTGATCAGCACCCTAAGAGTTTACAAACTTGCTCAGGTGCAACTAATCACCTTTCAGATCACATACCTGGCTAATTGGCCCCACCCTAGTCAATTGTAGTGGTTTTGATCACTTCAGAATAAAACTGGCTGTTCCATGAGGATTCCATTACTAGTAATGTAATGAATTCAACAATTCACCATGGTTGGAAATGTGCTGCCAAAAGGTCTCTGGGATAAAATTGCCGAAAGGCACAGGTTAGGAGAAGGGTACAAAAGATTTCGAAGGCTTTAACTATCCCGCAGCGTACCATTCAGAGCATTATTCAGAAGTGGAAAGCGCATGGCACCACCAAAACCATCCCTAGATCGGGCCGTCCCTCAAAACTGTATGATCGAGCCAGGAGGATATTGATCAGGGAAGCTTTCAAGAGACCAAAGGGAACTTTGAAGGATTTACAAGCCCTTATGGCTGAGATTGATCAGTCTGTGCATGTGACAATCTCAGAAGCATTACACAAAGTGGGTCAATATGGCAGGGTGGCAAGAAAGAAGCCTCTTCTGAAAAAGTACCACATCAAGTCTTGTTTGCACTTTTAAAAAAAAAAAACATTTGGAGGATTCTCATGCATGTGGCAAAAGGATTTATGGTCAGATGAGACAAAAACTGAACATTTTGGACTGAACTCCAAGCGCTATATTTGGAGAAAACCAAACACAGCACAGCCCATTATGCAACATCATGCTGTGGGGGTGTTTCTCGTCAGTGGGGACTGGGCAATTGGTCAGGATTGAAGGGAAAATGGATGATTCCATGTACACCCAAATTCTTGAGGAAAATCTGTGGCCCCCTGCTTGACAACAGATGATGGGCATGTGGTTCACTTTTCAGCATGACAATGATCTAAACACACGGCCAAAACAATCAAAGCAATGGCTTAAGGATAAGAAGTTTAAAGTCCTTGAGGAGCCAAGTCAGAGCTCTGACCTAAATCCAATAGATGAACTTGGAGAGAGCAGTTCATAGGCACTCAACCCACAATTTGACTGAACTCTAACAATTCTGCAAGGAAGAATGGGCAAATATTCTCCAATCTAGGTGTGAGAAGCTAGTAGAAATGCATCCAAACAGACTGATGGCTCTAATTAAAGTAAAAGTTCGCTCTATGAAGAATTATATCCAGGGGTATGATCACTTTTCAAACTATATTATAGTTTTTCATCTTTTATAAATTTTTTTGGAACTGTTGCCTCTTTTTCCATTACTTGAATGTCGTAAGGCAACAATTGGTAAATAAAGCTGGAAAAAAAAAAAAATCGATTTTTAATGGGTATTGATTTCAGGCTGTAAGGCGAGATGATTTCCTATAGGCACTCCATGTACACAATAAATACATTGTATAAAATGCTTAATTTGTTTAATGCAAGTAGATAGCATTTAAAGATACCTACATTTAGTTATAAACATTTAATGTATAAACTGAAATGGTCAAACAGAAAAAAGAAATAATAAAAAAATCATAATACCCGAGTCATGTGGTGTAGAAAGACTTTTCACATACTTTTATTTCCACAGTTCTCCTCTAACATTTTTTTTTTTAACATGATTTAAGAACAGACTGTTATACACAGATATTAAAGCAGGTCAAAGGAGGGGAGGTGAACCGAATAGAACCCAATACAAAATGGTCTACTCAAAGCACAACAAAATGAATGTGTATAAAATAATGTGGGAGCGCCTGTGTGGTGACTACCATCAACTCGATTTCATCGGTTATCTTCATTTTTTTTAAATAGATTAATAAAAATACAATCTTTTCATGGACTGGAGGAAACTGCAAAAATTAGAGGGATCTAAAGGTGTGATGATGGTTGGGCAGTTTTTCACAGACGGCAAATGTGCCACCAGTTCTTGATTTTCTTCTTCTAAAACAAGTGGCCAGGTTTGAATCGACTGGACAGGGCAAAAAAAAAAAAATGGCACACAGCAACTACCACTGGCTACTTTTCACCATATATATGATACTCCACATGATCAATGACAGTACACATTGAGAAAAAAGAAAAGAAAAAAGAACTCTCTAAGTCCGTAGAGAGCGCAATAACGCCTTCCGAATTTCAGCTGGTCTTCTGTAGTGCTTCAAGGTTTGGAAACCTATTGAGTTATGTGGAGTGGGGTTTTTTTGTTTTTTTTAAGCGTTTAAAAAACAAAAATTGAACGTAAATAAAGTGACAACATCATGTAACGGTCATAAGAGGAAACAAAGAGCAGCTTCTAGTGAAAGTGGTAGCCCATGGCAAGAGACACATATGGGATTTGAACATCTGAATTGTGAGCAAACCTCCTCAACTGGTTAAAAACTTGAATCAAAGACAAGTCTCAGCACCAAGTTCCTTCCTTTCTACCTTCAACTCACAAAAAGAGCTCACACACAAAGCTTCACTTATAAATATTTCAACTACAGACGACACTTTGCACTTTAACGCAACCCCACCCCTACACTGAAGAATCCGCTGTCGCAGAGGTTCGACGGCTTGTTCAAGCGCTTCCCCCGAGAGAAGCTTTGCTGACATCTGTCACTCAAATAGCAGAACAAAGGAAGTCGTCTGGTTGCCTTCTAAATGTCCTGGGATTGGGAATGTCGGTGTGCCTTTTCTTTCTTTCCTCTTTCCTTCAAGATAGTGTTACTTGAGGAGACCTGGTAAGGTTTGACAACCACGGAAGGGTGTTGCCCCCTCCCTCCCTCCCTCCCACCCACCCACAAACCCTCCCCCACCCCCCCTTCAGCAGTGGGTCGGGGCAAGGTGCGGCCCATCTGTGGTACCCTCTCGCCCAGATGCAAGCATTTCTTTGACTTTGATGATGGAGCCATGCACAGAATGCCCTGGGGGCTGCAGCCCAGCCCTGGATATTAGATCGTCCCTGTCATCTGTTGGCAGGGAAGTAGTTGGGGTCCAGGTAGTTGTAGCCTGTACTCTGCTGTAAGCAGTAGTCTTTGTCCAGAAAGGTTTCAGCCTGGTAGACTGGCTCCAGCCTGTGTGTGGGCTTGTGGGTCTCTGTTTTAAATAGACTAAAGGGATAAACAGAAAGTGTGTGCTTAGGACAAGACTGCGCCAATACAATCATTTCAAGACAAGAAAAGGCTGCTTTCAAAATGAGCTTTTTTGTTGTTCAAGTGACAACTGTATAATATATAGATGAAAGATTACTGCGAAGACTGATCAAGTAATTGCACTTCTGAATTCCCAGGGGGCAACATAATTGCTCAATGACGCAAAGCTGGCATATAACTACACAGCAGGACTGACATTCTCCATTTTAAGTTAAGAAGATTTCCAGCTTTAAGAAAATCAAATAAAGGTTTTTGTCCTCGTGGAACCAAGTCATTAAACTGACAAATGCCAAAAATCATCACTGCAGCACAGCTCAGAGCTCATTCAAATCTTTCTTTCTCATTGGATTCTGCATCAATGAACAAAATTAATACTCTGAATTTAAATTCAATTGTTCTGTTTGTTTTTTTTTAAAGGCATATGCATGAGAAAACATGGTAGATATACTGTAGATTAGTGCTATTTAGTAACCAACACTGAACACTATGAAAATGTAGTGCAATGAGGTATTAATACAAAACATATGTGGGAGGCTTCAGATAAATTAACAGCCAACTAAAAAACAAGCTTTATTTTACACCATCTTAAAAAAAGTCAACCACCCAGTTTTAGCCCAGCTGACTATTTAATGCAGCACATTAAAGCCGTCATTAATGTATTTACACAGGAATCATAATCACAGGAGAAATAAACCTGTCAAGAATACTTAAAGACATTTATGCACATTTTGCCCCCAATTTTTCTTTACTGCAATGTGAAAACAGATGGTAGTTATTACCAAACATGGAAAAAAATTCAATATTATTTGAATTGTAAAGTATTTATACATCATAGTCATACTTCCTTGATACTGTATTTTATTTTTGGAGATTTTAATTAAGAAAATCATTGTATAACAGCATCTGTTTTACTGTAGTACAGTAAAAACATGACTGGTATGGTCACGAGACTCATCACTGAAACCAATGGGAGGGTTATTATGCTAATGAGAGTTGGGGGATAACATGTGCTGAAGTGTTTTGAAAATGATACATGATAATGTCAAAATCCCAAAAAATGTATGTAGGTTTCATTATGAAAAATATTTCTGATTTTTTTTGCATTGATGTGGGGTTAAATATATAACCAGGAAATGTTCTTGACAGATTTCATGAGAATAAATGGGGAAACAATGGGTCATATGCAAATTGATCACTTGTGCAGAACCATTATACGCACAGATTAGCGTTGAAGTGCCATTTCTTTGAACGAAAGTTGAAGAGCTGCCTCTGATAATACGTTAACATACCTACTTATTCTTTAACTACAGGCAGCTGGAATATTATTATTATTTTTTGTATGTGGCATCTCCAGGCATAATTTAGAGGCTGCACATAGACAGCATAACTCACATAAAAGGGCTATTGTGCCACTGCTGAAAAATTGCATTTTGTAATCACATCTTGACACCATAAATCGAAATTGAATCAAAAGTAAATACAACATTCCCACCCCTAATATTTATAGAGTATTGAGGCTGGAAAAGGTTCAGTTGTAAGTACAGACAGCAGGCAGACTGTGACTCACCAGTCAGAGCAGGTACTGCAGAAGTCCACAGCGTTGTCCTGCGGGCAGTCCTGGCAGTGCCACCGAATACCCTGTATGGGCTCCATGCCACACATGTCACACTGAGTGAAAATTACATGCAAACATGGACAAAATTAAAAAGTGCTGAACATGAATAAGAGCAACATTATACTATTATACAATAGTCTAAGACTCTAAAATGTATATCCAAATGTCCACAATCCTGACTTAGCTAAACTCTGGACGACTGCAGTTTTGCTAGTGAAAGCAACCTAAACCTAAAAATCTTCATTTGGTAAAAAACCTTTAAGAAAATGTATTGCAGGGATTGGGAGAGTCAATAGTACTAACTAGAAGTTTAACCTGAAGACAACAGAAGTCGATATAGCTTATGTGTGTTTGTGTACCTTATATCCGATGTGCTGTGTGAGAGCGCTCTCAGCCTGGATCTCCTGTAGTTTCTGTTTCTTAAGTTTCTTCAGCTCCAGTAGCTCCTTGTACTCTGGCAGATATCGCAGCTCCTCCGGTACACCGTCTTCATCCTGAAACATCACAGCAGAGTGATGACTGAACAGAACTACTCACCACACCAAACCTACTGCGTTTGACCCTACACTACTACAACTTTAGCTTTATTTACAGGCCTATTCCCAAATAACATGAATGGCTATGTTTTCAAATGTTCATGGACATCTTGATCAGCTCCTTCACACTGTCAGATTTTCTGTACTGCAATGATTTAAAAAAATAAATAAAATTGTTCTGAGACTTGGACGATATTTTGAAAGGGAACAGATGGTGTCAGATGCTCCCCATCATCTGTCCTTTGTCATTACAAGTAAAAGCTAAACAAGAATCAAATAATTTGGTGCAGAACAATTAATTAATTATTTTTAGCTTCAGTGTCTAGTTGCATAAGAGTTGGTGGGAACGGACCTTAATAATGCTCAGTTTTGGGTGTAATTTGATTACAAAGCAACTGGTTACTGTAATCCAATTACACTTTTTTGTAACATTATATTTTAATTTTTGTAATCAGATTACTGACTTTTAAATAACCGAATTACTCTTAGGAATATTACGTCTGTTATACATATTTCTAAATTAATATTATGAAGAATACATTTAAAACATCAAATATGTTCACATGTATGTCTGTTTGCAGTTCTGTGACAGCCAAAGGGGATGCACCCTATAATGAGTCATTGGGAGAAACGTGGTGAGTGTATGACTTGAGTGCAACAATGAACAAGGAGGAAATAGTGGTTGGTGTAAGGGGATGCCCAAAAGCTCTCATTCAGTTTGAACATTGCATACTACAGTGTGTAAAATCAAGATTTACCATATTATAATGCAAAACACACATAGCAAGATGTTATTGTATGGGGACTAACAGTAGTTATGTACCTTATACTGTAGATAATTAAGCTGTCGTAGATACAAGAGAGAATTCAGTCCACATTTATAACCATAAAAATAGGTTCAGATGAATGACAGGAAAAGGGATACATTCATACAATCCCATTCAAGCCCCATTCTGTTTGAATTCCAATCTTTCCACACAGGTTTCATGAGGTTGTGATTTGTAGTAGGGTCTATTTTTAGTGCATTTAAGGTTCAGTGATGCTTGGCAACATGTGACTGGCTGTTCTCTGCAGGGTCCACTGACCAGGCTTCTCGTAAAGGTTACATATCAGAGGCAGTGAGGGAAAATGTCAACCTCATGCATAGCCAGTTCACAGTCACAATACACACAGCCCTGCCTAAAAATCCCCAGTCACGTCATCTTTAATGATGTTGGCAGTGTTGTCTGTCAAAAGGCACATCATCATTATCAAATGATCAAACATCAAGCAAATTTCAGCCGTGGAAATGGCAGTTTGCTGACTTGGATGGATTTCCTGTTTGAGCAAGACCATCAAATGTTTGCCAAAGGTAAAGGGAGGGAGTTACTAACATAAAACCCAAGTGGCTTTCAAAAATCTGAAAGGCAGAGACAATTTTTTATTCAATGTATTTGTTTCAATTCTCAGAGTCTAAAAACTGTACAAATACTAATGTGAACAAAAACCAATCTGCTCCTAAATCAATTGACACAACCAAAGTAAGTCAGATTTGGAATGACATGAGGGTGGGTAAAGGACTGTTAAAGGATAACTAAACACCTGCTCAGAGTCTGACTCCACCCACTAGAAATATTTGAAAATGCAGGAAAAGTGGGCAGACCCCGGCGGGGATAGAGGGAACGAACCGAGAAGCGGGCTGAGCGGGGGGGGGGGGGGCACCTGAGACTCGTAGTGACGGATTAATTGACAGCTGCTGTCAGACTCTATGTTATTATTATTCCTCACACGGTCGCAAGACGACATGTACATGAATCTGGCGTGGTGAGCTGGAACCTGCTTACGTCAGCTGTCACCGCTACGTCACGAGTACCGCAACAGCCAATAGGAAAATTCAACTGCAGTAGCTACCGTTCAACCTGAAGAGGGCAGCACTCAGACGTTTTTACACCATATATTGTAGAATTAAAACACTTTATACACAAATGTCAAAACAATTACTTGAATCAATGACCAGTACTAATAAAGCCCCATGCTTACAGATCATTAACTAAAAAAAGTTGGTTTAGGGTTTAGTTACCCTTTAAAGGAATGTTCTGAGTTTAATACAAGTGATCCTTTTCTTTAAAAAAGCAAAAATAGATGTGACAGTGAGGATTAACAATGCACGTAAATGGGGGCACTTTTTGGAGGGGTTAAAAGGCAGAAATGTGAACAGGGTGAAATTCAAGCACTTTTCAAGCATTTTTAAGGTCAACTTTTCAAGCACATTGAAGATTTAAATATCCAATTCTAAACGTTACTTACAAAAATGCAATAAAAAAAGCATCCTCTTTGATTTCAACCACTGCCCAATTAACCGTGTTAAAGGAATATTCCAGGTTCAACACAAGTTAAGATCAATTGACAGCATTTGTGGCATAATGTTGATTACCACAAAAATGTATTTAAATCCTTAAATCCTCTTTTCTTAAAAAAAAAAGTTACAGTGAAGCACTTAAAATGGAAGTGAATGGGGAATTTTTGGAGGGTTTAAAATGTGAAGCTTAAAATTATATAAAAACACATTTTCATTCTTCTGTATAACCCAGATTTGTGCTTTTTTAAAGAAAAGGAGGGATGGGTCTAAATTAATTTTTGTGGTAATCAATAATATGCCACAAATGTTGTCAAATGAGCTTAACTTGTATTGAACCCGGAATATTCCTTTAATATGATTACAATCAAAGACTTGCATTAATGCCTAGAAACAGTCGGGAACGCCGGTTAACTACTGGGTGTGGAAAACAAATTACGGTTACGGTAGTTACTTTTTCATTTACACATGTAAAAGTAAACAAATATCAAATATCTTTCCTTTTTTTTTTTTTTTTAAGAAAGTTTGTTTCTTTTTTTTTTACTTAAAAAAAAAAAAGGTTTACGTTTTAGGGTTTACAGTGTCATGGCAACGAAGTAGTAGAATTGGATATAACTTCACAGAAATGTTTAGTGAGCGATTTTATCACATTAAAATCACATTAACATGCATATTGTTTATGTCTTGTGGCTATACTTTTGAAAAAAGGGAGTATTTTAATGTTTACGGATTGGCTCCCATTCACTTACATTGTAGGTGCCTCACCGGAACCCAGATTTTAGATTTTTTTTCTTCTTCTTCAAAAGGAGGGACGAGTCCAAATTTATTTTTGTGGTAATCAATATTATGCCACAAATGCTGTCGATTGAGCTTATCTTGAATTGAACCTGGAATATTTCTTTAACTACCCAACCTAAAGAGGAAGCTCTGAGATTTAGGACTGTGAGACCTTAACCAGGACTGACCGAATCATCTGCACAGTAATCTTGTAGGCTGTTGAAGAAGTGAGAACGTTCATCCTCTTCATCCATGTAGACGTGTGGCTCATATGAGGTGAGGAAAGTTGAGGGCCTGTACAAGTGTTTATTGAGGTGGTGCTGCCGCTTACTGGAGGCCTAAAACAACAGACGACAAATAACAAGCATCAACAGGTAAAAATGTTTTAATAACTTTTTCTGAAGCCTTCAATGGGAATAATATGTTCTCCCCAGATAATGTCAATGACAAAGGACAAAAACATCTAAAAAAAGACCTAGCGATTACCTTTTTGCTGTACATGCATACATTGGGCGTTCTGCCTGGTACTGGAATACCAGCTTTTGTCAGTTTGATGAAGTATTTCTGTACCCTGCTTGCAACCTGTGAAGGAAAACAGAGCTGATGAAGGTCCTCTGAGACACACAACAGGAGCTTCACTTAAATTCATAGGTTAGGCTTTCCCATCACATCTTTGAAAATGTAAAGAATCTTCTCAGATTTGTGAAAAACCTTCTGAAGGAACAGAGAAGGGAGTTCACCAAGAAAGCACTTGGTAAGATTGCCTTGTTAATTGCGCACGGTGCGAAAGAAATGACAATGACTTAACCCCAACTTTAGCCCTGATTGAGTCTGCCTAGACTAGATAGCGTCTGGTGTTGAAATACCATGTGCAAAAGTGGCACAACTGTTCAATTTGCCCTAGAGAGTCTTTAAAGGGCCATTAAGAATAGTAATTGCCTGACAGCTCTATTAAGGGTGAAGTGAAAATGTGACTCAAGATATGAGAAGACTTGATTCTCCACTCCATCACTTCAGAGAGAATGACGGTGATGTGCTGGGAGCCAATACGCACCTGTTTGGCTGTCCTGTTGCCAAGTTCATCTGCAATCTTCTGCCAGCGTTTAGTCTCGACCTCCTCCGGTGGGAACTTCAAAAGCAGTTGCTCCAGCTTTTTCTACACGTTTCACAACAGAGATGTCTGTGAGCAAACAGCCAAACCTTACAGCACAAGAGCTTAGGGCAGCATAATTAATTGAAAGAGAATGCTAGCCGCTATTTACTTATCGTGAAAACAATTACAGCTTACTATTTTAAGTCGACTACTGTTGCATCAAACATTTGTTTTTACGTATATTTGCAGTGGTTGAGTATTCTTACCAATCACAGACATGTTCATTGAGCAATGAAACAGCAATGGCTAATCAAAAACATTTAAATTAGTCAACAGTCCTTTAGTAAGGACTACCAATCCTAATTTGCAAGTTTGACAACAGTTCCCAGCTTGTTTTGGATGTGTAGCTTATATAAAGAATTTGGCATGAAGAACAAATAAGTATTTAAATGCAACTTCTATCGACAATAATGCAAAATACACAGTTGCGATATCAAGGTCAATAATCAACAATTATGGTTTTTGCCATACAAGAGCTACAGATAAAACAAGACAATATTTTTTTTTTAAATGAAGTCAAATTGGACTGAACTTAAGCCATTGACTACCTCATTAGAGCTATATGTTAATACATTGCTATGAATTCACAAATGGTTTCATACCTGCTCCTCAACGGTCCATAGCTGATTGAAGCTGTCAGGTTTACTCTGGTTGCACAGTCGCCCTCTGATCATCTGCGCACGCACACACACACACACACACACACACGTTTAGGGCAGTTCAGCATTAGTCAAACCAGCATAGAGTTGAATTTCATACTTGGGTAGTTGACAGGTATTTCAAGTTAAAATGTATATGAATGTATAAGAGGAAAGTGTATACAGAGGTAAGATCGTATACATAAAGAAATGTATATGTAACGCAAGTAAATTAGAAAGTATAGAATTAAATAGTTTTCTGCATTATTTGGTCATAAATTGAGATCACATCTTCGTCAAAAGTCACATGTATAGACAAACACAATGTGCGTAGCTGTGGATTAGACCAGCACAACATTCAGAAGGAATTTTGGACCATTCTTCATACAGAACTGCTTCAGCTCAGCCATATTCTTAGGATGTCTGGTGTGAACGGCTCTCTTGAGGTCATTCCACATCATCTCTATTGGGTTAAGGTCTGGGCTCTGACTATGCCACTCCAAAAGGTGGATTTTCTTTTTTTGAAGCAATTCTGTAGTGAATTTACTTTGATGTTTAGGGTCAATGTCCTGCTGCATCACCCAACTTCTACTGAGCTTCAGCTGCCACAAAGCCACCCTGATATTATCCTGTAGGATTTCTTGATTAATTTAGAAATCACTTTTTCCTGCAAGTGGTCCAGACCCTGAAGCAGCAAAGCAGCCCTACATCATGATGCCCCCTCCACTGTACTTCATGCCTTTTTTATGCCATACATAGTGCTGCATGTTCTTCCCAAAAAATTCAACCTTAGTTTCATCAGTCCACAAAATATTTTCCCAGAAGCTTTGTGGAGTCTCAAGGAAAGTATTTGGAAAACTTCAGGCATGCAGCAATGTCCTGCCATGGACACCATCCCTGTTTAATATTTTCTCTATAATAGACTCATGAACAGAGATGATAACCAGATCCAATGATTCCTTCAATCCATCATTTCAGGGTTATTTTTTTGACCTCATTGAGCATTCTGCGGTGTGCACTTTGAGTAATCTTGGCTGGACAGCCACTTCTAGGGAGATTAGGCGCAAATAGTCTCCATTTATAGACAGTTTGTCTAACTGTGGACAGATAAATGTATAAGCTCTCCAAGATAATTTTTTTTTTTTTAACCCTTTCAGCTTTATGAAAAGCAACAATTCTTGATCGTAGGTCTACGGAGATCTCTTTTTTTTTTGCAAAGCATGGTACACATTTAATAAGTAGCTCTAACCCACACCTCCAATCTCATTTCATTAACTGTATGCCAGGTTTGCCAACTCCTGACTCTAATTAGCTTTTGTTAATGTCATTAGCTTAGGGTTCACATACTTAAAACCTACACTAGGAAAGTTTGAATGATGTAACAATACAATATCTTGTGCGTTATTAGTTGAAAACAGATTGTGTTTGTTCATTATTGTAACTTGGATGAAGATCAAACAGAAATGAAAGACAAATTTATACATAAATTCAATTAATTCTAAAGGGTACACATACTTTTTCTTGCCACTGTATTTCAGAAGCTGTAATTGGTCACCATTTCAGTTTTACCACATTTCAATGCAAGGCAAAATGAGAACAAGTTTCTCAAATGTATTTAAAGTGACACAAGGCACAAAGTTTATCTGAAATAATAGCTTTACATGGGCAGAAAATCAAAATTATCTTTCACCGGTAGAAGACTGGTGTGAAACTTCACAGGAACCTAGTTTGTCTGGACACAGCTCTTCTATCTACAGATGAAAAATAACATTTGGACACAGTGTGCAATGAGTTGTAGCTATATAGTTATACAGTGCATCTGGAAAGTATTCACAGCGCTTCACTTTTTCCACATTTTGTTATGTTACAGACTTATTCCAAAATTGATTAAATTAATAATTTTCCTCAAAATTCTACAAACAATACCCCATAATGTCAACGTGAAAGAAGTTTGTTTTAAATCTTTGCAAAAATATTACAAATATTTTTTTTCTTTTTAAATCACATGTAATTTAGTATTCACAGCATTTGCCATGACACTCAAAATTGAGCTCAGGTGCATCCTGTTTCCACTGATCATCCTTGAGATGTTTCTACAACTTGATTGGAGTACACCTGTGGTAAATTCAGTTGATTGGACATGATTTGGAAAGGCACACACCTGTCTATATAAGGTCCCACAGTTAACAGTGCATGTCAGAGCACAAACCAAGCCATGAAGTCCAAGGAATTGCCTGTAGACCTCCAAGACAGGATTGTATCGAGGCACAGATCTGGGGAAGGGTACAGAAAATGTTCTGCAGCATTGAAGGTCCCAATGAGCACAGTGACCTTCATCATCCGTAAATGGAAGTTTGGAACCACCAGGACTCTTTCTAGAGCTAGCCGCTCGGCCAAACTGAGTGATCAGGGGAGAAGGGCCTTAGTCAGGGAGGTGACCAAGAACCCAATGGTCACTCAGACAGAGCTCCAGCATTTCTCTGTGGAGAGAGGAGAACCTTCCAGAAGAACAACCATCTCTGCAGCACTCCACCAATCAGGCCTGTATGGTAGAGTGGCCAGACGGAAGCAACTCCTCAGTAAAAAGGCACATGACAGCCTGCCTGGAGTTTGCCAAAAGGCACCTGAAGGACTCTCAGACCATGAGAAACAAAATTCTCTGGTCTAATGAAACAAAGATTGAACTCTTTTGCCTGAATGGCAAGCGTCCTGTCTGGAGGAAACCAGGTACCGCTCATCACCTGGTCAATACCGTCCCTACAGTGAAGCATGGTGGTGGCAGCATCATGCTGTGGGGATGTTTTTCAGCGGCAGGAACTGGGAGACTAGTCAGGATCGAGGGAAAGATGAATGAAGCAATATACGGAGACATCCATGATGAAAACCTGCTCCAGAGAACTCTGGACCTCAGACTGGGATGAAGGTTCAACTCCCAACAGGACAACGACCCCAAGCACACAGCCAAGATAACAAAGGACAGCTACGTGACAACTCTGTGAATGTCCTTGAGTGGCCCAGCCAGAGCCCAGACTTGAACCCGATTGAACATCTCTGGAGAGATCTGAAAATGGCTGTGCACCGACGCTCCCCAACCAACCTTATGGAGCTTGAGATGTCCTGCAAAGAAGAATGGGAGAAACTGCCCAAAAATAGGTGTGCCAAGCTTGTAGCATCATACTATAAAAGACTTCAACAAACAGGTGCTTCAACAAAGTATTGATCAAAGGCTGTGAATAATTATGTACGTGTGTTTTTTTGTTTTTTATTTTTAATATATCTGCAAAGATGTCAAACAAACTTCTTTCACGTTGTCATTATAGGGAACTGTTTGTAGAATTTTGAGGAAAATAATGAATTTAATCAATTTTGGAATAAGGCTGTAACATAACAAAATATGGAAAAAGTGAAGTGCTGTGAATACTTTCCAGATGCACTATATATTATGAGCATGCTTGTGTGCTGAGTGCATTTGCTGTTGAAATGTTACAGCAGATTGAATGTGGATTGAGATATTGATCTTTTAAAGAAAATGTTGTATATGTGGAGCACACATGCCTTCATGTCCTAGGGCTAAAAATACATAAGAAAACTCAAGTTAAATTTTAGGTCTTGATCTTATCAGAGGCAAGTGATGAAACATGGTGAAATCGTAGGCCATGGGGAAAAAAAGATGTGCAAAGCTTAAACAAGAATCTGTGAGAACAACACTATCCACAACAATCAAGTTCCAAAGTCAAGGAAGCTGTGAGGGGTGACAGCATATAAACGTCAAGATAATTAAACCAATGTTTCAGGTCAGCACCCCTGTAGGATGATGGGACAGTTTACCTGAGTTGTGCTACTGGTCATGCTTTGTTCAGGACTGTCACTTGACGGTAGGGTAGACGAGTACACAGATGAAGAGTCACCTTCCTTCTTGGAGTCCACAGGACTTTTTGGTCGAGCAGGCAACCCCACTACAGAAAGACAACAAGTGTTTTAATTTCTGCATGCTTTAAATCCATATATTTATTGCCTTCAAACATATATACCAAGGGCCATCAGTGGGGTTAAAAACAGGGAATGTTGTACTGTGATAACGAGGTCCGACGAAGTCCTCCAAAGACATGGAAAATGTTTTATTTATTTAATGATAAGCATATATTTGGAATATAACTTAACTCAAAAGTTATAAATACAGGGCTTTGGTATGGTCTACTTGTCATGGCCCAGGGTAATAAATGATGCCAGACCTCACCAACTTTTCTGAGCCATTTTATCAATTACTTTTAACCATCTTCTGCCAAATACATTTTTTGTTGAGGTGTAAGTTACCTTTAGTTCCCTTCAGGTTCACACAGTTGTCCAAGTAGAGTAACCACAGCTGAATCAAATACTTTTAACCAAATTCTTTTTGGGGCCACTCTAAAGTACTCACTGGACACTGGCCCCATACATGAAATGGTTGCCTTGGGCCTGGATTTACCCATATCGGCAATTTTTTTTAAGATATACACCTTTGTCAAAGATTAACTTCAACTGCCGTGTTTTGCGCTTCTTGTCGCAGATCTCTCTTTCAAAGTCGCCACGACCTGAGGTGTATTGGTCCCATGCAATGTCCGGGAGCTTGACCACTCTCTGGGGGCGGGGCAATCCCATCTCCACCTGTGAAGAATGGAGATCAGCAAACAATACAATCAAACTTCCAAACAAAACCAATCGTCTCTATACATGGTCACTAATGCATTTAGTCAAATGGGCCGCACTTACATCTAGTGCAAAGCCAGAAACTATGTATTCCTATGCTGATAAATTCTGTCAAGATGACTCTGAAAGAAATTACTTTACATTCGTTATTTACAGGAGTTTCTGTAGATGAGATTGGAACAATATCAATCACACATTGAAACAGAGCTGTTGCTTCATCCAGTACAAAGGAGAAGGGGTTTATAAAAATGTATTTCAAGTCATATTGACAACAACGAAAGTGAATATTCACAAGCCATAGTCCAGCAGTGTCTTTGAAACGTCCCTGTTTGTGACGGAATTATAGAATACATGATATTTGAAATTGGTAAAACATGACAATTGACAATACTCCGACTTCAAGTCAAATGCGGGAGTGAACAATAACATATTTCCAAACACAGACTCTGTTTGTTATATTTAAATTATAACGATTTTTTTTTTTTTTTGCATTTAAAGCTTTTAAAGTGTTAAAGCTTAACGTAACCCTTTTAAGTCATTTTAATAAAAAAAAAAATCAAATTAGCTTAAAAAAGGTTAATATAGCTGAAAGTTGAGTAGATTGCATCCCTGTCAAAACAGCATGTTAAAGTAGAAGATTTTCTGTAGAATTCAAATGGATCACTTAAGTTTTATGGTCTCCGCTAGCCACCACGATATTGATTGAACCTCAAATTAATTATGCAAGTTTTACTCTACGCCGTCCCAGAGCTCTGGAGATCTTACCTCTGGAGAACGCACAGATGCGGGTGTAAGTTAAGAAAGGCATATTTAGTGCTTATAAGGCATGATTATAATCTAATTTGCTTCGGGTGTAGCCACCCGCCATGGTGGCTTTTAAGGGAGATGGAGTTATCAACCACTGCCGTTCAGTTAATGTTAATGCCAATTCCTGTTTGTGGGTGCTCTTTGGTTGCTATCAAGGAATGTTTCTGGGTCACGGTCAATCAGTACTGTGAAACACCGTCCTCTCAGTTTTGCAGCTTTTGGCTGAATCTGAACAGATAGTATAACCCTAAACATTTCAGAATTCATCCTGCTGCTTCTGTCAGCAGTCATTTCATCAACAAACACTAGTGACCCAGTTCCATTTGCAGTCATACAGGCCCATGTGAAAACACTGCCTCCACCATGCTTCACAGGTGATTTGGTATACTTCGTTCTCAAGCTGGTCCTTCCCTTCCCCATACTATTCTCTTCGCATGACTCTGATACAGGTTTATCTTAATATTATCTGTCCAAAGAAAAGTGTTCCAGAACTTGGCAGGCTTCTTTATATGCTTCTGGCAGTCTAATCTGGCCTTCCTATTCTTGAGGCTTTCCAGTGGTTTTCACCCTTTGGTAAACCCTCTGTATTTGCTTTTATTAAATCTTCTTGAGTGTAGACTTTGACAATGATTGGTACTGAGAGTGCTATTTTGCTGTTTTTTTCTTAAACAAGATAATAATTTACCATCCCCCTCACCAGTCATCTTCCGTGGTCATCCAGGATTTTACGTGTTGCTAAGCTCACCAGTGTGTTCCTTCTTTTAAGAATGTACCAATTTGTTGATTTGGCCAGTGCTAAGTTTTCGGTTATCTGTCTGATGGATTAGTTTTGTTTTTTTAGCCTAATGATGGCCAGATTTAATTGCATTGATAGTTCTTTGGACCTCATATTGAGTTTATAGCAACAGCTTCCAAAAGCATATTCCATATTTGGAATCAGCTCCAGACCTTTTAACTGCATCATTTTTATTCAAATAACCTGGGAACAGCCCACACCTGACCATGAAACTGTTTCTCATTCGACTGTAAAATTACTTTTTAAGCCCCTGAAAAATGCTGTAATTCCTATTCAGTTCACCAAATTTGAATGTAAATCCCTTCAAATTAAAGCTGACAGTCTGCACTTCAATCACATACTGATTCATTTAAAATCCATTGTGGTGGTGTACACAGCCAAAATGATGAAGTGTGTCTAACTGCACAAATACTTCTGAAAGCCACTGTATATAAAATAATTTTCACTTTCAGTATAATGGTCATTTATGTTAATAAAATAAATTCCATTTCAGAGAGATTTGTCATGTGCGTGGAAAGGGCTTTGCTGAACTGAAAAAAATACGAGAAGTGAATTTTTTTATTCTACCTTTTACTTCTATTTGTAGAATAGCAAAGTCAAAGTTAACATGACTGTCACCCTAAATTCATCTTCAGGGATTTGCGCTCTCCTTAACATGAATCGCTTCCATTGTTGTAAATCCTCACATGTAAATCGCTGGATGTAAATGTAATTGAAACACAGAGTAGTTTACGGAAACTCTCTTGACACTTTTGCTAAGGCTGAATACCACACCAGAAGCTTGTTATCACCCTCAGATTTTCCAATAATTACATTACATGCTTTACCTGTTTCTGTAGCTGGTCCACAAATGTGATGGGGTCGGTCAGGGCCTCTTTCTGACGCCGTGCCAACGTCTCCAGGTCCATGATGGCTTGGGTACGCTGGGCCTCCAGTACACTGATGGTCTGGAGCAACCTCCGATAACTACCATGCAGGAGAGAGGAGGAAGTGCAGTGATGCTTTGTATATTATTAACACCTGACACTTGCTATGCATCTAGCCAACAAATTTTCAGCAGCTGGACCATTAAGTATTCAATCTCAGTACAGCACAACCACAAGCTTTGCTAAATAAAGTCCCTATAAACGGTTCCCATATAAATATTTCCTGTCTGAAAGAGGGTGGGAACTGTAGTATGTGCTATAACCAAGTGATCAGACTTACAAATGATAAAATGGGCAAAAAACCTATATACTTACACTGATTGGTGACCACGGTCATATCTGTGGACCAAAGTATCAGAGCCTTGGGAACAGGCTTTTTTGCATCCGGGCATAAGCAAAAACCTAGTAATGCCCTAACAACCACCCAAAAACACCCTAGCAACCACAAAACAAAGTGCTATACCCCCAGCCCATCAACAGCATAGCCAAATAATAGAAACCACTTGGTCGTGGTGGTGAGTTTTAAAAAGGCAAGCACCACTCACTTTTCCATTAAAAAAAATTTACTTTTTGATATTTTTAAAAGACCGGTAGAATATAAGCCTCAGTCACTATTAACTTTCATTGCATCTTGTTGTGATACAATGAAAGTAAATGGTGACTTTTCTTTTTGTGTTCCAAAGTGATACAGGTTTGAAACAACATGAAGGGGAGTAAATGACAACAGAAATCTCTTTTTTGGGTGAACTATCCCTTTAACAAAGATGTCTCAACAGTCTTCTACTGTTAAACTTTTGCTTGCACTGAGAGATAGCTGGACAGTCTTTGTGCATTATCAAAACTCATTACGTCTGGGAACAAAAACAGGATCAGAGGCTCGTAGACTCATCTTGTTTGTTATGAAGATATGACAATGCCTGAGCGATACAGAGCTTTGACCTTTTCCTTGACGCCCTCAGGAAAACAAGATCCACAAACAGCAATGCAAAAAAAGAGCAGGGAGAAGAAGAAAAAAAAAAAGAGACTCAACAAAGATCCTCTTCTAAGCAGGAGATTCTACCTACTGTTTGGAACTAATCTTATTCACAAGATCAACAAACCTTGTAGAATTAATCTAGCCTAACATGACATGAATGAAAATCAATTGATGACAGAAAGCGTATAGTCTCAACAAGAATTATTTTAGAGTACTTGCTCCATTTGATGAGCCTTACTCGAGGGCAACTGACTAGCTTTTCCTTCAAGTTCCTTGGCGTCTAATAACTAAAGACTGCAGAGCAGCTGTTAGCAGCCTCTCTGTGAAGATGCAAAATGAAGATAGGCATGTAGCATTGCAGGTTGGGAAAAGCAGCCAACAGTGGCAATTAGCCCAAAACTGACATTTGGGTGGCAATGCACTGCCACCTATGGGCCAACCATCTGAAATGCAGACAAGATCACTAATAACAGACAAAAACCCCCATACTAATCAAATACTACACACTGAGACTTCATAATATCTTCTCATAATAAAAAACTTGGCTTGATGCTCATAGGTACCAAAGTCTAAGTGCTTAACTCAACCTGTACTGTTTGTGATACGAACATGAATGACACCTCTATTCATGCGGCTTGTTGAGGAAAGGTGTGCTATTACTTTTAGAAATAATAAGACT
Organism: Xyrauchen texanus; assembly: GCF_025860055.1. Lineage (NCBI taxonomy): Eukaryota > Metazoa > Chordata > Actinopteri > Cypriniformes > Catostomidae > Xyrauchen > Xyrauchen texanus. The sequence continues at coordinate 13,907,381 of NC_068284.1, read as the reverse complement.
TACAGTTACTGCCCAGTGGCCGATGAAACAGGCAATCAAATCCCTTACACCTAAATTATAAGAGAGACCACAGCCATATCTAGGGAGCCAATAATCACAAATACTTAGGGGTGGGCTCTTTTCACTTTAGCCAGTAAGCAACCACCTAGCAACCATTCAGAACACTATGGAAAAGAACCCTAGCAACCGAATAGCCAAGCCTTGGCAAACACCCACAACACCCAAGCATTGCGGTTGCAAGGTTTTCATGGGCAGGCACCATTCACGTTTTCATATTCTTGGGATGCATGCAATTAAACTTCAAAGTGGAAAAACTGCCCTAGAAAAGAAACTAGAACAATTTAATGTCACATAATATAAATAATTCAGTCAATCCTCATAAACTGAAGTAACTGCATTATTTTCTATTGACCCACAAGCCAATCCAGTTGGCTGCTCATGATCCCTGCTGGGCAGGAGGGGGAATCAGCCAAGAGCTCACACTGTGAGATGGGCACACACTGAATGAGCCCAACCCAGGACAGCCTGTCCACCAGCAGCAGGCTTTCCTTCGCTTATTACCTACCACCGTCCTGCAGATTACAGCAGCTGTTACTCATTTTATGCTACCCTGGTTGACTGTTATGCTACAGACACTAAGAGTAAACATGTATGCAGAGTTAAGCAGGAAAACATTGAGATGTTTATCTGAGCCAAAGTTTCAGCTGTCTTAGAATTTTAAAGTACAAACACACAAGACAAAGAGAGACTAAAAACAAGAGCTGCACAGGCAAAACAACACTCGAACAGCTGGGTTTTGACAACATACATAAATTAAAAGTGCTGCATATGTTACTTCTGCTAAAACAAAACTATATTATTTGTTATAATCTGATTTATAAAGCTACAGAACTCAATTGCCTAATTTTTTGTCTCATCTATAAATATTCTGGAAATTCCAGCAAGGTCTCCTAAGCAACCAAATTGGCCTAGTTTCTAGGGAGGGTAGAGTCACATGGAGTAACCTCCTCGTGGTCACTATAATGTGTGGTTCTCACTCTCAGTGGAGTGTGTGGCGAGTTGTGCGTGGTGCCGCGGAGAATAGCGTGGGCCTCCACATGCGCTACGTCTCAGTGTTAACGTGCTCAACAAACCACGTGATAAGATGAGTGGATTGAAAATCTCAGATGCGGGAAGTCACTACTCCACCACGAGGACTTAGAGTGCATTGGGAATTGGGCATTACAAATTGGGGAGAAATACTTAAAAAAAAATATTCTGGAAATAAATAAGTAAATAAAAAGGATTTGTCTATACAAAACTCAGATTTTGCAAGGGTGTTGTGAGTGCCATTGTCTGATCACTTGTAAAAGTAATAGCACACCTGTCCTCAACAAGCCACATGATTTGAGGTATCATTTATGTCTGTAGCACAAATGGTGCAGGATGCGTGGCATGCTGGAGTTTAATACTTAAAGGTACAAGGTTTGTTCAAATGCCCAACCCAAAACGTGAACATTAAACAGTGATGCTTGTCTTAGCAAACATTGCTAATACAAAAAGGAACAAGGACGTGTTACAAAAAAGTAAGGAAATTAAAACCATGATAAACAAACAGACCAATGCCAACGTAAATCGAAACATTAAAAACTTTGATTAAGAAAATCAGACAAAATGGCTGTGTACTTATCGTCTCAATGATGAATCCCATTAAGCATCGAGAATTATGTAAATGAAATGAAAAGATGGAAAAATTTAAAACTATTGATTTAAAGTTGTTGATTAGAAGCACAGATATTTGAAATGTATTATAAAATATTAAGATATATTTCAGCAACATGGGTATTGTAGTTCTTAACCAGGAACTTAATTATACTAAGAGTATACAATTGGTTAACAAGCTAGGAGCTCACAGTAAGTCTGTATTTACATTTTTATTAAAAAAAGTTAGCGTTAAAATAAAATTTGTATATAGAGAAATCTAATGGGCTTTTTACTTCTGGAACCAGACTGTAGAGCTACATTACGACAAGAACGGTGACTTTAGACAGGATATCATATGCCTGAACATACTCTTTGTTGTGTTTAAGAGCCAAGTGATCAGACTCAAAATAGTAGACATCTGGATCCTCCTCTTCCTCCTCATCCTCCTCAGCCTGAGTGGCCAAAAGCTCTTTGGTGGACCTGGACGATCTACTATGTGAAACCTCTACCTCTTCACTGACCCCTGCTTTATCTGAGAATTCACTGTCTGCCTCACTAGAAAGCCCCAGTGATTCATGGATAGGGTCTTTATGGCTGGCGTCCTCTGAAGAGACATGAACAAGTGTGGCCTCCTCCTTCAATGAACTATTGTCTATGTGTGGGGAACTGGGTATGGGGGAGCTGGCTTTGGGCCCACTACCACAGGCAGCGCGACGCGGTGAAGTCCTCAGGGTGTATCTGTGTTCTTGGGGCTCTGTGAAGGAGGGGGGCTCCGCGGGCAGCTGGGAGGAAGCCAGTGCCACGGTTTCTCCTGAGATATTCGAGCAGTCATCAGAAGGGTCCTGCAGCTCGGTTACAAAGCTGCCGTTGGTGCTCTCGTCCCTTGCCAGTTCATCCTGGGCCTGGCCGGAGTCCCCCACGACATCCACCTCCACTTCCACCTCCATCTCTGGTTCCCGGGACAGCACAGCCTCTGCGGCTTCCTCTGCAGTGCAATTCCTCTCACAGTCAATCTGTGGGCTGTCGGACTCATTGGCTTGCTTAGGATGAGGGGATCTACAAGGCACAATAGGGTCTGGGGATGAGGGCACTGCCTGACTGCCATTTAAAAGTGAGGAACTGTTGTTAACCATGGCAGGGGAGGCACAGGGCTCTGCAGGTAATGCTGCAACTTCAGAGTCCTCCTTATCAAGATCTGAAAGGCCATTGGTGGCCTTGACATTTTCTCTGACCTGCAGGGGAGAAACGTTCTTCTCTGCCAAGCCATCCTCTTTCTGCTCTGCCTCTTTGTCGATGCTGAGCGGAGGGATTGAGGGCGGGTTTGATTTGAGGTCCTCGTCATTTTTTTTCGGTGCAGCAGGATCAGGGCTGTCTGGTTTGAGAGGAGGTTCTTCCTCTACCCCCTGCAATTCACCTGAGCGAGAGCAGCGTTTGGCCCTCTTCAGGGCGGGGGAGGCTTCTGGCCCACCCCCAACCCTTGGTCGCTCGCAGTTGTCCGATTTCTCTGACTCGTCTTGCTCGGAGCTGGGTAAGCCTCGTTTTCCATAGGCGGGCAAGAGCTCACCCTCCGCCTTGCTCTCGGCTACCTTTCCAACCTGTGCTCCAGCCTGCTGGTGCTGCTGACAGTCCTGCTTCTTCTTGGGTGAGCGGGCTCTGGACGCAGGAGGTGGAGAGCTTTCTTCTGGCTGGGCGATGCTGCGGTTCCTGAGGGTTCGACCACAAAAGTTCTCATCCAATCCATTTATCCCCACTGATGATCTTGTGACGCGCGAAGAGCGGGACGCGGCCATACTATGGTGGGTGCCTACTGTCTCCTCATCATGGTGCTCTCTCCTCAGCAGCAGAATGTGGGCACCTGAAGGAAACAAAAGACAGAATAATAACATAATAATGACAGAATATTGACTGTTCAGACTCACTGTTAAAATGGGTTAGGTTGCATTCATACAGCATGATAAATAATAAAAACTATTTACTCAATGTTTTCATATAACCTATCAAATTCAGGCATGTTTTTTAGTAAAATTATACCACATGATGGCCCAAAGAGCCAAATATGAAAATATGAGATGGAAATATTTTATCTGCAGTTCAAAGATGTCAAAATATTAAAAATATGTTGGCAAAATGTTTCCCTACTGTGGAACAATGGATTTAGATTCAGCAAAAAGACCATGAATGATGTGTCAAGAATGACAGTACATTAATGGACTATCAGGAATTTTCCTATGCAAAGGTTCCAAGGGAAAGAGTGAGAGAGATGCTTTCATTATTTATAGCTTATAATAGTGGAACAAATAAACGTTTGTATTTTCCAAAGAAAATGTGAGTGGTGCTTGCCTTTGCAAAACATGCAACCACAGAGGGGATTGTGGGTGATTTTCAGAGCGTTATTATACACCAATCAGCCACAACATTAAAACCACCAGCCTAACATGGCATATGTCCTCCTCGTGCCACCAAAACAGCACCTACCAGACTCTCAGAATAACATTCTGAGATGATATTCTTCTCACCACAATTGTACAGAGCTGTTGTATGAATTACCATAGACTTTGTCAGTTCAAACCAGTCTGTCCATTCTCTGTTGACCTCCTTCATCAACAAGGCATTTTCGTCCACATAACTGCCGTTCGCTGGATGTTTTTTGTTTCTGGCACCATTCGGAGAAAACTGTTGAGTTTCACTCAAGAGACTGTTGAGTGTGAAAATCCCAGGAGATCAGCAGTTACAGAAATACTCAAACCAGTCCGTCTGGTACCAACAATCATGCCACGGTCCAAATCACGGAGATCAAAAATGTTCTCCATTCTGATGGTTGATGTGAAGATTAATTGAAGTTAACATCTGCATTGTACTGCTGCCACAGGATTGGCTGATTAAATAATCACATGGATGATAGCTGGTGCCAGACCGGCTGGTTTGAGTATTTCTGTAACTGCTGATCTCCTGGGTTTCGTCACTCATTTTCTCTTTAATGACATTTAATAATAATGTCTTTTCCAAACAGGCTGCATTTTCTTAATGAAAATTATATATATATGTGCTGTTTTATCTATTTGCTAAGCCATAGCATATTTTTTACAAGCCATGTCAGAGTCTAGAGAGTAGGTTATTACTGGAATATGTTTCATGCAATTCAGAGAATGTGCAAGCAGTTAAATGGAGAAAACCGGCCTCTTATATCCGAAATAAAAAACGTTTTTTTTTTATTTTAATATTTGTATTATTATTATTATTATTATCTAAAAACGAAAGTGCAAAAACAGTATTGGGCTACCATTTCATATGTTTGGTGACTTCCTAGCTCTACAGTTTTGTAATTTCCCGATATTGTCGATCATTGTCAATAACTGCTGCAATAGGCATCGGGATATTTGTCAGGATAAATTGTTAGTTTTTTAGGAAGTTTTTGAGTCACTTTCCATCAAAATGCGTAGGCTATGTTGTTATATATACACTCACCTAAAGGATTATTAGGAACGCCTGTTCAATTTCTCATTAATGCAATTATCTAATCAACCAATCACATGGCAGATGCTTCAATGCATTTAGGGGTGTGGTCCTGGTCAAGACAATCTCCTGAACTCCAAACTGAATGTCAGAATGGGAAAGAAAGGTGATTTAAGCAATTTTGAGCGTGGCATGGTTGTTGGTGCCAGACGGGCCGGTCTGAGTATTTCACAATCTGCTCAGTTACTGTGATTTTCACGCACAACCATTTCTAGGGTTTACAAAGAATGGTGTGAAAAGGAAAAACATCCAGTATCGCGGCAGTCCTGTGGGCTGAAAATGCCTTGTTGATGCTAGAGGTCAGAGGAGAATGGGCCGACTGATTCAAGCTGATAGAAGAGCAACTTTGCCTGAAATAACCACTCGTTACAACCGAGGTATGCAGCAAAGCATTTGTGAAGCCACAACACGCACAACCTTGAGGCGGATGGGCTACAACAGCAGAAGACCCCACCGGGTACCACTCGTCTCCACTACAAATAGGAAAAAGAGGCTACAATTTGCAAGAGCTCACCAAAATTGGACAGTTGAAGACTGGAAAAATGTTGCCTGGTCTGATGAGCCTCGATTTCTGTTGAGACATTCAGATGGTAGAGTCAGAATTTGGCGTAAACAGAATGAGAACATGGATCCATCATGCCTTGTTACCACTGTGCAGGCTGGTGGTGGTGGTGTAATGGTGTGGGGGTTGTTTTCTTGGCACACTTTAGGCCCCTTAGTGCCAATTGGGCATTGTTTAAATGCCACGTCCTACCTGAGCATTGTTTCTGACCATGTCCATCCCTTTATGGCCACCATGTACCCATCCTCTGATGGCTACTTCCAGCAGGATAATGCACCATGTCACAAAGCTTGAATCATTTCAAATTGGTTTCTTGAACATGACAATGAGTTCACTGTACTAAAATGGCCCCCACAGTCACCAGATCTCAACCCAATAGAGCATCTTTGGGATGTGGTTGCTTCGTGCCCTGGATGTGCATCCCACAAATCTCCATCAACTGCAAGATGCTATCCTATCAATATGGGCCAACATTTCTAAAGAATGCTTTCAGCACCTTGTTGAATCAATGCCACATAGAATTAAGGCAGTTCTGAAGGCTGAAAGGGGTCAAACACAGTATTAGTATGGTGTTCCTAATAATCCTTTAGGTGAGTGTATATATATATATATATATATATATATATATATATATATATATATATATATATATATATATTAGTTATTGATAGAAAAAAGGTCAAATTATCGCTATATAAATTATTTGCTTATATCTACCACCCCTATCACAAGGTTATTTAATAAATAAACTAGAGTTGCTCCGATACCACATTTTTGGCTTCGGTACGATACCAGTCCTGGTACTTCGGTATCAATACTAAATCGATACTATAATCAACAGATAAAAAGACTCAGATTTTTGAGGAAATTACACAGAAAATGACAATTAAAAAGAACTGCATAAAGTCTTACAGGTACAAATGATGCATTTTCAATTAAATTATTCTGGATTCCAAGTTAAATGTTTTAATTAAATAGGGTTTAATCAAATTGATACATACAGTTTTAATTAAAAAAAAATATATAATTTTATTGACAAAAAATTGCTATTTTATTTTTGGTAAAATACAATGCTGCACAACAGAGCTACAAAGTATTAATGAAAACATTAATGGAAAAAAATCTGATTAACTGTGGCACAAGGCTGCTTGCATTTGTGATATTTGCTTACAGATGATGATAATAATACTACAACCATTTAATACTACATAACTGTTATTAGGAGTATTATTGCTACTTTTTGAATATACAATTTTTATATAGAAGTAATATTTTTCTTCCATTTCACGCATCCAGTTGGATAGGGCTTACTGTTTTTACGGGTTAGTTATATCAAGCTTCCCATTAATTCTGGGATACTCCCGACGCAACTCTCCAGCTGAAATCTCCGGTCTGCACCTGATGAGTTCATTTAGCTGTTAACAGCCATTTATACTCCAAATACACTGCATGAAAATTAAACACCAGCAGTGTGTTGAGTTTGTGAGTGTGCGTGCATTCGTGCGTCAGTGTGTCTGTGGGAATCATATGACAGAGCAGAGCGGCACCTGACATTTTATTCAGCTCAGTTTGAGTTCTGAACACTGGTTAGAATATGGCAGAACCTTTGTGCCGTGTCTGGATTATTACACTGACGCACACACCACAAAAGGATCTCTTAAATGTAATTTTTTAACAAAACAAACCCAGATGAGGTTTGTGATAAGTTGCATTCACACGACTTGTGGAAGTGAAGCATCAACATTTCCCTAGCGTTGCATTCCAGACAATTTAAATGAAGCAGCACTAAATGCAAAGCAAGATATTCACAGCAAGCACTTTTATGTGACGTTCAAAGCGGTAAATCATGTAAATGCAGCTTCATGTTTGCTATAGCAAAGTGAATAGCCACAATTAATATTGTGGTGGATGAGGGCTTAAGAGATTTAATGCTCATTGCAATGAAAACAGCAAATAAGGAGACTAGTTATTTCAATTAGTTACCCTCCCACTAAGACTTTGGGAAAGTTTAATGCTCAAGTAACTGAACTGGTGCTTTTAGTGCCCAAGTATGTGCAATAGTGATGCTTGCTGTAGCAAGCACCACTAATAACAAAGTTCCCAAAAAATAACTTCACTGTGGACAATTCCAAAGAAAGTTCCTCTTTCTCCTGCTGTCTTTGAGTTTTGTTAAACAGAGTCAAATATACATAAACGCAAGAATAATAATTGGCAGGCTATGATCAGCTGATCTAATATTCTATACATACATTTTATATTCAGAAGTTATCCGAGTGTTTCCCCACAAGCTATCAATCTACTTATCACACATACACTTAGTAAGCTTTCCCTGGTGCATTGTTTAAGGAGGTTATGTTTATTACACTGCCTCTTATCTCCAACAATGGCTACAAGATCCCATGAAACAAACCTTTAACCTTGAAAGACATAAAAGCTTCATAGGTATGACCATGGTCTAAAATTACCAATCGTGAGTTACTCACCAGTTGGCTGGTAACTGCAAAAATATAATTACATGGTATAATTTTAATTGTCATACTTTAAAAAGGATGTGCAACACTCATTCTTTAAGCAAAATGTGCATGACGTTTCAGCCACCCTCAGGGCCGCATCAGAAATCAAGAAGTTGAACACACAACATTTAAAAAATTAACCCAACTATTTTAATTGTAAGAATGATAATCTGACCCTTCACTTATCAAAGTGCAAGGAGTGTTTCAAATGAAATTGTCTACTAAAGAAAACATTTAAGAAAACTTGAGTGATTGTTGCAGCTCGCTCGTGTTCAGACAACTTTATCCTCAGAGGAAAAATGTAGGCCTCTTATAGATTTTTAACTAGAAGGCAAATTTTTTTTTTCATCAAGACCTCCATGTGGCAACAGGTGGAATCCATGGGGGGCATTCCTCGAATTAAGCCACCAGTATGAAAATATGAGGAACCATAGCAGGATTTCCACCTTTGGGCCAAATGAAGGCAAGCTAGCGCCTCCCAGGGCTAGTTGCGTTCCTACGGTCACTTCCAGGGCTTCGTCGTGCCTCCTTGGGGCTTACTCAGGGTCAACAGCCAAGCACCCTGGCTGCCGATTACCCCTGGGCCAAACAAGGCTAACTGGGGCTTGAGGTGTGGTCAATAAGGCGGAGTTTAGCCGATTCAGAACCAAGATACTAATTTCCTAATTTTTTATATCCAACTACCATCTTACCTTAACAAATCAACAGAGAATGAAGAATCATCAGTACTGGTCAGTATATGAAATCTGGGCTCTTCTGAATATTTGGGCTGATGAAAATGTGCAATGTCAGATTGATAGTGTCTGCCGAACAGTGTAATTTTTAGGTCATAGTTCTATTATTTTTGAAAAAAATGTCCTTTAAAATTGGTCAATATTTCATCATGACATTTTCATTCATTTTAGTCAGTTTTACTCTGACTAAATGGCATATTTAGTCGACAAAAATATCTTTTAGTCGATGATAATGTGCAAAATGACAAAAACGTGTGTCAGACTATAAAACCAAGTTTACTAAAATTTTCAAACTTTTAGGAAAAATGTGTAAACATTTTCTAAATTTAACATGTACCAAACATACACCGAACAGCCACAACATTAAGATGTACAAATTAAGGCCATGTACAAAAAACTGTCCTTGCTGTGAAACCAGAGCTCCAAATAATAGCAAATGATGAATATATTGAAGTATTAAATAGTCTTTAGAAGTTAGTCTGCTGAATTCTAAATACTTCATGCTTTGCAGACTCTTGTTCATTTTCCTTTTTTAGCCAGTTTAGGATATTTACATTTACGCATTTGGCAGACGCTTTTATCCAAAGCGACTTAGTGCAATTATTACAGGGACAATTGCAGTGCATGTGCTTGAAACAGCATGTACACAACGCAAGTTAGGTATATTATGACTAGCACTTAATTTGGTTAAAGTTCACCTGTTCATTCACTTCATTGTCGGTGCAAAGATGCAAGTTGTAATAGTCCATATATGTTGTGGATATAGTGATATCATGTATAAATAGGATACATTTGAGTGAGGTAATTAACCCATTTTAAAGCAGTTTATTTTGCCAGTGTTTGGCACATTCATCTCATGCAGCTCAAGCAGGGAAATCTGCAACATACTGGACTATTAGATCAGAATCCATATCTAATATCTTCTTTTATAAACCGATATTTCATTAGATGCTTATTGTTTTGTTTATGTCTTGCACTGTTAAAATCTTGCTGTAATATAATTTTTTTGTCATATTTTTGTCAGAAGTATGCTTTAATACAAATTTTAATTAGCATAATAATGCGTCTTTTTCGTTTAGTATTTGTTAATTTTGATGAAAATACACACACACACACACACACACACACACACACACAAACCTCTGGGTCAGTGATTTTGTTGACGAGATTAACACTGCTACCGAACCAAGATGCGATTACGAACATCGTCAAGTATCCAGCGTACAACGGTACAGTTTCTGGAAGAAATTTTAACTTTTTTGACGGAGTCCAATGTTTATTGTTAAATCCATTTTTATGTTTATGTTTTATTGTTTATGTTAAATCCATGTTTATTTCAAGAGAGCTTACAGCTTGCTCACTGGGGTTATTAATACAATTATCATTTAATTATTTTTAAACACTATTAAAAATCGTATTTTATCTAAATTACACAATGATGATTAATCGACTTTATAGACATTACAGTTTTATCGTCTGTTAATGCTGATATTCTGTAAAGCTGCTTTGAAACGATGTGTGTTGTGAAAGGCGCTATACAAATAAAATTGACTTGACTTGAGAGCGCTAATGCCCTCTCCAGAGTCTGATACCTCAGCTTGAGATTCCCTCTTGCTTGTGAAATGGGTGGGGTGTGTGACGTTGGCTCCAGAGCAGCGTATTAAGGGCAGGTTTTAGGGCAATGCTGCAGGGCTATTGGCCGATGATGGGAAAGCAGATCAATTAGTCTCACAGCTCGAGGTATGAGGCCATTGGCTCCGGCTGGCCAGTTGATAGCCCTGCCTCGACAGTGTAAAAGCATTCCCTTTACATGCACTTGTCCATTGTTTTTGCAAAAAGCAGCCTTCTCAAATAATATGCAAGCACTAACACCACCTTCCTCACTTCAACCAAGGGATTAGGAGAGAGGTTTAACACACAGATTTCTCCTGCACTTCACGACTGAAACTCGTCTCCTTTGATGTTCGGAGTCGGTGACGGTTCTGCGGCGAGAAGTCTCAGAACTCATGACCATTGGTAGTGTAGTGTGCGCACTCTTGCTACACACCCTTCAAAATCCGGACACGAGTTGTCAAGAGAACACCAGGTGTAACGGTGATGTGTCTCACTTGTTTCGGATCACCCAAAATGTATCTTAATACAAAGTGTACACAGGGCCTCGGTCAAGGACTAATTGCCATGTAGCTGATACACCCAGTCTGCAATCAGTCGTGTAGTGTCAGCATGACGGAATACAAGACAGTATAAAATCCAGTCCAATATAAAATCTGTGGGCAGAATTGAAAAAGTATGCATGAGAAAGGATGTCTACAAACCTGACTCAGTTACACAAGTTCTGCCTGGAGGAATGGGCCAAAATTCCAGCAACTTATTGTGAGAAGCTTGTGGAAGGATACCCAAAATATTTGAACCAAGTTAAACAATTTAAAGGCAATGCTACCAAATACTAACAAAGTGTATATAAACTTCTGACCCACTGGGAATGTGATGAAAGAAATAAAAGCTGAAATATTTAATTCCCTCTACTATTATTCTGACATTTCACATTCTTAAAATAAAGTAGTGATCTTACCTGACCTAAGATAGGGAAAGTTGTTAGAAATTGTGAGTTTAAATGTATTTGGCTAAGGTGTATGTAAACTTCTGACTTCAACTGTACACTGTATATATACACAGTACACGTATTAGGCTATATATGTGCCGAATGTGAACAACAGGGCAGGCCAATATTAATAAATATAGCAGAAGGAAGTACAACCTCTGCTGAGCCTTTTCAAAATGGAGTCAATGTGGGTCTCCCACTTCAGGTCCTGTGAGATGGTAGTGCCCAGGAACCTGAATGACTCCACTGCTGCCACAGTGCTGTTCAGAATGGTGAGCAGGGTTAAATATGGGGTGTTCCTCCTAAAGTTCAATATCATCTCCACTATTTTAAGTGTGTTCAGCTCCAGGTTGTTTTGACTGCACCAGACGACCAGTTGTTAGTGTCATCTGCGAACTTCATGAGTTTAACAGAGGGTTCTTTGGTGCAGTCATTTGCGTAGAGTGAGAAGAGTAGTAGGAAGAGCACACATCCCTGTGGGGCACCATTGCTGATTGTGCTGGAATTTAATTTCCCCAATCTCACTAGCTACTGCCAGTCTTTCAGAAAGCTGGTGATTCACTGACAGAAAGAGCCGGAAACAGAGATCTGGGCTAATTTTGTCCATAGTAGAGTGGGGTTGATGGTGTTAAAAGCCGAACTGAAGTCAACAAAAAGAATCCTTGCATAAGTCCCTGGTCTGTCTGTCCTTTAGATGGGCCAACACCAGTCTCTTAAATTAATTAATGACCACAGACATAAAAGTGAGGGGTGTGTAGTCATTAAATCCATTGATCTTGGGTTTCTTTGGGACAGGGTTGTTGGTAAAGCATTTGAAGCAGCAGAGAACTACACACTGCTCCAGTGATCTGTTGAAGATTTGTGTGAAGATGGGGGCCAGCTGGTCAGCAAATGATTTTAGACAAGTGGGCGAAACACCATCTGGGCCATGTGCTTTTCTTGTCTTGATTCTGGAAGACCTGGCACACATCACATTCACAGATCTTAAGTGCATGTTGAGTAGCAGGAGAGGGGAGGAGGGTGATGGCAGGAGGTGTAAATGTTTGTGTGCTGTGAAGGTCAGAGTGGGTGCGAGACTGGGCTTTTCAAATCTACAGTAAAACACATTCAGGTCGTTCACCAGTTGATGATTCCCTACAGTGTTGGGGGATGGTGTCTTGTAGTTGGTAGTCTTTCAGGCTTCTCCACAGTGATGCAGGTTTGTTAGCTGAAAAGTGTTTTTTCAACTTTTCAGAATAGCTACTTTTAGCCACTCTCATCACCTTTGTCAGTCTGTATTTGGCCTGATTGTACAAGATTTTATCCACTTCTGTAAGCATCCTCTTTGGCTTGATGAAGCTGCCAGCGTTTTGCTGTAAACCATGGTTTATCATTGTTGTGTTAAATAAGTCTAAGTAGGAATGCACATGTCCTCACATAAACTGAAATATGATGTGAACTCATCCAGGTCTGTGGCTGCAGCTTCAAAAACACTCCAATCAGTGCAGTCAAAGCAGGCTTGTAGTTCCAGCTCTGCTTTAATGGTCCATCTTTTTACAGTCTTTACTACAGGTTTATCTGATTTTTGTTTCTGCCTGTAGATCAGTAGAATCTGAACCAGACAGTGATCAGAGAGTCCTAAAGCTGCATGTGGGACAGAATGATGTGCATCCTTTATTGTTGTGTAGCAATGACCAGTGTATTTCTGTCTTTGGTGGGGCATGTAATGTGCTGTCTGCATTTGGGCAGTTCACATGTGAGATTTGCCTTGTTAAAACCTCCAAGAATAATAATAAGTGAGTCTGGGTATTGCTGTTCTGTGTCTGCAATCTGATCAACCAGCTGTTGCAGTGCTGCATTCACACATGCGTGTGGTGGAATATAAACACACAAGAATACTTAAGGAAAACTCCCGTGGTAGAAAGTAGAAAGGCTTACATTTTATGAAGAGTGCCTCTAAATTAGGAAAGCACATCTTCAGCATTGTTACATCTGTACACAAACATTCGTTGATGCAAAAACATGTGCGGTGCGATCCGTTTTAAACCACTGGAAGTCCGGCAGATGTAATGCATGTAAAGTATTTTTGCAGGTGAGGTGAAGTAATTAGTCTGTTTTGTTAGGAAGAGAGCGGAGATCGCTAGATGGATACTTGGCAGCACGGTTCGAAAGCTGTGCTGTTGGAGCTTGACCAGCACGCTGGCTTGCTTCCCACACTTGTGCCTGTAAAAACCGGTAAAAGATTGTCTGGCGTGTGCTGACGAATATTCAGCAGCTCGTCTCTGGTAAAACTGATCAGAAATACATTTCTAAACACAGAACAAACAAACAAAAACAGTTAAAAAAAACTGGAGAGCTCCAAACCGAAGCATCCATCCACACCGCCATCTTAGTATACCCTATATACACTCACTGAGCACTTTATTAGGAACACTATGGTCCTAATAAAGTGCCCGACATGGTCTTCTGCTGTTGTAGCCCATTTGCCTTCAAGGTTCGTTGTGATGTGCATTCTGAGATGCTATTCTGCTCACTACAATTATACAGAGTTAACGAAGTCATTTCGAATCAGGCTGGCCATTCTCCGTTGACCTTTCACATCAAAAAGGCGCTTCCACCATTATGAGTAAACTCTATAGTAGTGGTGTCCAAACTTTTTCTACTGGGGGTCAGATGAAAAAAGAAACAAGGTGTTGCAGGCCACGCTGTTATTGTAATAATAAAAAAAGGGTAGATTTTAAGTTTTAATCACATTTCGTGTTAATAAAGGATATTTTTAGGATATATTCACAGTTTCTATTTCTCTCTTGTAATAGAACGGTGTTGCAGGGTCAGAAATTAAGTGGGGCTCAGGGGAAAAAAAAGCCCCTTCTTTAAGAGCAACATTACACACCATCACATAAAATATGCTTTGAATAACGGCATGACACAGTAAATTGTCATGTTTAGAAAAAAATGCCCTCATAAACATAAAAATTCCCCCTGAAAATTACATTCATATGACAATTATTGGCCCCTTTCAGGAAAAGTAAATTTCTGACCATGCAGTAATGTATCAAATATTATATTGAGTTTTTTTTTTTACGTCAATTCAGAGTCAGTGCAAAGCACAAGCAGTTTTGGGTGTAATGCATAACAATAGCTCTAAGGAATGACTCTTCAGTTTATTATCAAAATATAATCATAGTTTCTGTTCAGTTGTTACTTGTGTTAGAAATCACATTTTAATTGGATCAAAATGATTGCGTTTCATTTATTTGGTTGATATGCAAGTGCGAGCTGAGCACACGCAGTATAAGCTAGGGTTGCGCAGTATACCGGTACTAACGAAATATCGCGATACCAAAACATTTTAAACTGTGCAATATCATCTTGTTGTTAATTTCGATACCATATTAAAGTATGCTGCCATTAGCAAATGTGTGTCCAATTAAAAAAAAAAAAGTGTCCAATAGTATCCATCTGTAGAGCAGTGTGTTTAGTGTATAATCGAGATTACAGCTCACGAGTCACAGAAAGTTTGATATAACAAACCCTTCAGAAACAGGAAGAACTTCAAAGTTATTTCAAAATACAGGTCCCGCTGAAATGAGAGCTTTATTTAACTTGATGCATGAAATTAAATATATTACGACAGACAAATTGGACTACTGTATAAAGTGTAATATTAAAAGTAGAAGCAATAATACTCATAATAACAATAATATAATATTAAATGGTTTTATTATTATTATTAATATCTGTAAGCAATATCAAAAAGCTGAATCTCAGAACTGAATATCAGCATGTTGTGATTCAGTCATGGCAGACTTTTGCCTCAGGTAAGCAGATTGTTTTCATTAATACTGTAAAGCTCTGTTGTGCATCTCTTTTTCCTTTCCCCAAAAATTATTATTTATAAATTATAATATTTTTATTTTACGTCTGACTAATCGTAGAACGCAGCTTAATGCAGTTAGATTAGAATGTGATGGCTCGGG